>NC_142480.1:6317500-7517500 GCF_049115385.1 Moschus berezovskii | reverse complement strand
GTGTATGTACGTCCCCTGTTAGGACAAATGAAGATTAAAATTCCCCAGCCCTTAGGCCACTGCGATGGGTTCAAAGGATGGTCGTGGTTCCCAAGTCTGACCTGTCACTGGCCCTTCTGATTTAAAACATAAAGAAGGCTCTTCACTCTTCTGATTGTCCACCTGGCATTGTCCATGGCCAGGCCTGGGCCACACGGAGTGACTGGTCTGAGAGTCTAAAGATGACACAGAGGGTAGTCAAGACACAGCAAGAAGGAAGGTCCAGATCACAGACCCACTTATCCCTGGGACCAACTCCAACCTTGTCCCTCCTGTGCTTTGATTTATGACTAATAACTTCCCTCTTTCAGCTTTAGCTAGTTCCAGTGGAGTTCCTACCACCTTAAATCAAGAGTCCTGGTGAATATGGGATATGGGCCCAGCCACCTAAATCCAGAGCATCTCTGTGTTCACTCTACTCCCCTAGAAGGAAGAAAGGAAAGAGGTAGGCAAAGGAGGAAGAAACTTTCTCCTTAACTCCTCTATCATCAAATGGGAGCTTCCCAGGGTCTCTCAAGAGAGAGACCCTAGGTGAGCTTGAGATGCATGCTTGCATTTTTAAAAGAGCGCCCTTTCTAAATCACCTTATTTTGATGTAACTGCAAAAGGCAGTACTATTTTGGGTTCTGGCTATGACAAAACTGAAGCTGTAAGCTAGGGACTTTCATGAGAGATTGCACCGAAATGTCAACAGATGGCTTGCTAATCATGTTAAAAAATACTCATTTCTTTTCAAAAATGGCATCCCCCTCCCAGTAAGTAGATCAGAAAGCAATGTTTATGATATAAAACATATTAGTCACAACGCCATTTAATTATCCTACTTAATCATCAAGGTCATAATGATAATTGTTTCTAAAAATTAACACCTCTTCCTTCAGCAAGGAAGTTTATCCAGAATTTATGGTCAGAAACACAGAACTGATACATTTAGATAGTGTGTGAGCATTAAACGGAGACAAGAGGAATAAGTACAGAGATTGTGTGAGACGATTTACAAAGCCTTTTGCCTTCGCAGTCTAAGGAATACCAAAGGATGTGTTGATTCACTTTTGCCCAATGGTCCCATTTTTCCCCAGCAAGGAGGAGGCAATGGAGGCTTAAAATCATCCAATCATGATTCATCGTGGACACCACCATATTTGCATCTAAAAACAAGTGGGTATCTTTGCAAACTGTAGGACCTATTCAAACACTGAAGACCACACCACATGGATTCTCTTTTCTGACTTGCAAAAACCTCTCTACATCGACTCTTGGGCTCTACTCCTTGATTTTATAGTTGATCCTTTTCTAGATAATTTTACATGGCCTCCATTACTCCAACTCTATTCTTTTTTTAATCTTTCTAACATATAATTTTTATTTTATATTAGAGTGTACTTCATTTGCAATGTTGTGTTAGAGTCAAGTGTATAGCAAAGTGATTCAGTTATACAAATACATGTATCTATTATTTTTCAAATTCCTTTACCATATAGCTCATGACAGAATATCGGGCTGTACAGTATGTCTTTATCAGTTATTTGTCTAATATATGATAGTGTGTGTTAACCCAATTCTATCCTTAAATGTCACACTTTCTGGGCTGTCTCACTATCCCTTTCCAAGAGTAGGATCTCCCCTTTCTGCCTCCTCCCTTCCAGACACAAATCCTGGATGTAGTCTTCTGAGTCAGAATCCTTTAGCAGACCCTCCATGCTTCCAATGCTCTTTTGAAGAATGCTTCAAGTAACTGTATCACCCTAGTTACTTGGAGTTTTACCCATCAAGCTGGTTTCCGTACCAATGACTGAAGCTTATCTTTCTAAGCATCTCAAACAACTTTTACCTCTTCAGTCCTAAAGTCCTTCTAAAAGGAGTTTCGGGGGCAGGAAAAGAAATCAGCTTCACATTAATTCTTCTTAATGACTACGGGTTATTATTTGGGATTTCGATGACTCTAGGTGGCTCAGTGGTAAAGAATCTGCCTTACAATGCAGGATAAAACACAGGAAACGCGAGTTTAATCTCTGGGTCGGGAAAGTCCTCTGGAGAAGGAAATGGCAACCCACTCCAATGTTCTTGCCTGGGAAATCCCATGGACAGAGGAGCCTGGTGGGCTATAATCCATGGGGTTTCAAAGATCTGGACATGACTTAGTGACTGAACATGGATGCATGTTCTCTTGGGGTGACACCATCAGAGCTAGCAAGAGGAAATAGAATCATTTGATCCTACATAAAAGGACTTGGGTTTTTGAGTTTTTGAATTCTTTTGTCATGCCATTAATTCTCTGCCCCTTGATCTCAGGCTGCCATCTGTCACTTCTGACCACCGCTCTTCCCTCGCAAGGTCAAACTTCTCCTCTGCAATAGCCTCAGGCATGGAGCGCCCACCTTCTTTGACTTGCTATCTGAAAGAAACTGGAGGGGTTTTGTTGGGTTTTCTTGTAGAGCTGCCTCCTCCAGGAAGCCTCCTCTGCTCACCTTTCTTCCCTCTGAATGGTATAGGGTTTGGGAATACTCAGAATGCCTAAGTTCAAATTCCTGCCTTGTCACTTACCAGCTAGGTGACTTTGGGTAACTTGCTAACTTTTTTTATGCCTCGGTTTCCTCTTCTGTAAAGTAGGAAAGATCATTGTATCTAATGCGTGGGGGTGTTCTGGAGATTAAATCAATGAATATTTGTAAAGCACTGGAAGTGCTTTCTGGCACTACTATATATTTGTTAACTAATTGGGGTTAACTCTTTTTTTTTTTTTTTTAGTCTCTCATTACATCATCAATACACATGAAATCATAATTAATTTGTTCTCAAGTTTGTTTCATCAGTAAAGTAAGGAAAAGACATCATATGTGACATACTTAATGTTTTGGGTGCATAGCTGCTCATCTTCCCTGTTTTGAATTTCTCATCATTCTTCTAGCTAAATAGCAGCACCCTAGTCCTCCACCACATCCTGCAGCAGGGGGTCTGTAACCCTGACCACTCTGTCACAGATTATGGAATGGACTATGATCAACTGAGTAAAGGTCAGCCCACATCCAGCTATTCCTCTGACCAGAAGCAGAGCTGGGTTTAGGAGGCCTGAACACATGCTATTTGTGGATCCTGTTTATGAAAAAAAGGATAAAGTTTGTTTATGACATCAAATACATGTTTATTTATTTATTTTTTTATGAATAAGCTGATATTTATTTATTTTTTTTATGAAAATAATTTATTTTGGCTTATCTGTTCTGTTTCTTTTTTTTTTTTAGGTAATTAATTTATTTTTTATTGGAGGCAAATTATTTTACAATATTATATTGGTTGGTTTTGCCATGCATTGATATGAATTTGCCCCGGGTTTACATAAGTTCCCCCTCCTGAACCCCCCTCCCACCTCCCTCCTCCTTTTATCCTCCCTCTGGGTCATCCCCGCATGCCAGCCCCGAGCATCCTATAACATGCATTGACCCTGAACTAGTGATTCGTTTCACATATGACAACATACGTGTTTCAATGCCATTCTCCCAAATCATCCCACCCTCACCCTCTCCCATAGAGTCCCAAAGACTGTTCTATACATCTGTGTCTCTTTTGCTGTCTCGTATACAGGGTTATCATTTGCATCTTTCTAAATTCCATATATATGTGTTAGTATACTGTATTGGTGTTTTTCTTTCTGGCTTACTTCACTCTGTATAATAGGCTCCAGTTTCATCCACATTAGAACTGATTCAAATGTATTCTTTTTAATGGCTGAATAATACTCCATTGTGTATATGTACCAAAGCTTTCTTATCCATTCGTCTGCAGATGGACATCTAGGTTGCTTCCATGTCCTGGCTATTATAAACAGTGCTGCAATGAACATTGGAGTACACGTGTCTCTTTCAATTCTGGTTTCCTCGGTGTGTATGCCCAGGAGTGCGATTGCTGGATCATATGGCAGCTCTATTTCCAATTTTTTGAGGAATCTCCACACTGTTCTCCATAGTGGCTGTACTAGTTTGCATTCCCACCAACAGTGTAAGAGGGTTCCTTTCTCTCCACATCCTCTCCAGCATTTATTGCATGTAGACTTTTGGATAGCAGCCATTCTGACTGGTGTGAAGTGGTATCTCATTGTGGTTTTGATTTGCTTCTCTCTGATTATGAGGGATGTTGAGCATTTTTTCATGTGTTTGTTAGCCATCTTTATGTCTTCTTTGGAGAAATGTCTGTTTAGTTCTTTGGCCCATTTTTTGATTGGGTCATTTATTTTTCTGGAATTGAGCTGAAGGAGCTGCTTGTATATTTTGGAGATTAATCCTTTATCAGTTGCTTCATTTGCTATTATTTTCTCCCATTCTGAAGGCTGTCTTTTCACCTTGCTTATAGTTTCCTTTGCTGTGCAGAAGCTTTTGATTTTAATTAGGTCCCATTTGTTTATTTTTGCTTTTATTTCCAATATTCTGGGAGGTGGGTCTTGGAGGATCCTGCTGTGATTTATGTCGGAGAGTGTTTTGCCTACGTTCTCCTCTAAGAGTTTTATAGTTTCTGGTCTTACATTGAGCTCTCTAATCCATTTTGAGTTTATTTTGGTGTATGGTGTTAGGAAGTGTTTTAGTTTCATTCTTTTACAAGTGGCTGACCAGTTTTCCCAGCACCATTTGTTAAAGAGACTGTCTTTTCTCCATTTTATATTCTTGCCTTCTTTGTCAAAGATGAGGTGTCCATAGATGCGTGGATTTATCTCTGGGCTTTCTATTTTGTTCCATTGATCTATATTTCTGTCTTTATGCCAGTACCATACTGTCCTGATGACTGTGGCTTTGTAGTAGAGCCTGAAGTCCGGCAGGTTAATTCCCCCAGTTCCATTCTTCTTCCTCAAGATTGCTTTGGCTATTCGAGGTTTTTTGTATTTCCATACAAATTGTGAGATTATTTGTTCTAGTTCTGTGAAAAATATCTTTGGTAGCTTGATAGGGATTGCATTGAATGTATAAATTACTTTGGGTAGTATACCCATTTTTACAATATTTATTCTTCCAATCCATGAACATGGTATATTTTTCCATTAGTGTCCTTTTTGATTGCTTTCAGTAGTGTTTTATAGTTTTCTATGTACAAGTCTTTTGTTTCCTTAGGTAGATATATTCCTAAGTATTTAATTCTTTTCGTTGCAACAGTGAATGGAATAGTTTCCTTAATTTCTCTTTCTATTTTCTCATTATTAGTGTATAGGAATGCAAGGGATTTCTGTGTGTTGATTTTATATCCTGCAACGTTACTGTAATCATTGATTAGCTCTAGTAGTTTTCTGGTAGAGTCTCTAGGGTTTTCTGTGTAGAGGATCATGTCATCAGCAAACAGTGAAAGTTTTACTTCTTCTTTTCCAATTTGTATTCCTTTTATGTCTTTTTCTGCTCTGATTGCTGTAGCCAAAATTTCCAGAACTATGTTGAATAGTAGTGGTGAGAGTGGGCACCCTTGTCTTGTTCCTGACTTTAGGGGAAATGCTTTCAGTTTTTCACCATTGAGGATAATGTTTGCTGTGGGTTTGTCATATATAGCTTTTATTATGTTGAGGTATGTCCCTTCTATTCCCACTTTCTGGAGGGTTTTTATCATAAATGGATGTTGAATTTTGTCGAAGGCTTTCTCTGCATCTATTGAGATAATCATATGATTTTTATTTTTCAGTTTGTTAATGTGGTGTATTACGTTGACTGATTTGCGGATATTGAAGGATATTCTTCAAGGATATTGAAGAATCCTTGCATTCCTGGGATAAAGCCCACTTGGTCATGATGTATGATCTTCTTAATATGCTGTTGGATTCTGACTGCTAGAATTTTGTTAAGGATTTTTGCATCTATGTTCATCTGTGATATTGGCCTGTAGTTTTCTTTTTTTGTGGGGTCTTTACCAGGTTTTGGGATTAGGGTGATGGTAGCCTCATAGAATGAGTTTGGAAGTTTCCCTTCCTCAGCAATTTTCTGGAAGAGTTTGAGTAGAATAGGTGTTAGCTCTTCTCTAAATTTTTGGTAGAATTCAGCTGTGAAGCCGTCTGGACCTGGGCTTTTGTTTGCTGGGAGATTTTTGATTACAGTTTCAATTTCTGTGCTTGTGATGGGTCTATTCAGATTTTCTATTTCTTCCTGGTTCAGTTTTGGAAAGTTGTATTTTTCTAGGAATTTGTCCATTTCTTCCAGGTTATTCATTTTATTGCCATATAATTCCTGATAGTATTCTCTAATAATCTTTTGTATTTCTGTGTTGTCAGTTGTGATCTCTCCATTTTCATTTCTAATTTTATTGATTTGGTTCTTCTCCCTTTGTTTCTTGATAAGTCTGGCTAGTGGTTTGTCAATTTTATTTACCTTCTCAAAGAACCAGCTTTTGGCTTTGTTGATTTTTGCTATGGTCTCTTTTGTTTCTTTTGCATTTAACTCTGCCCTAATTTTTACAATTTCTTTCCTTCTACTGACCCTGGGGTTCTTCATTTCTTCCTTTTCTAGTTGCTTTAGATGTAGAGTTAGGTTATTTAGTTGACTTTTTTCTTGTTTCTTGAGGTGTGCCTGTATTGCTATGAACTTCCTCCTTAGCACTGCTTTTACAGTGTCCCAGAGGTTTTGGGTTGTTGTGTTTTCATTTTCATTCATTTCTATGCATATTTTGATTTCTCTTTTGATTTCTTCTATGATTTGTTCGTTGTTCAGCAGCGTGTTGTTCAGCCTCCATATGTTGGCATGTTTAATAGTTTTTCTCCCTTAATTGAGATCTAATTTTACTGCATTGTGGTCAGAAAAGATGCATGGAATGATTTCAACTTTTTTGAATTTACCAAGGCTAGATTTATGGCCCAGGATGTGATCTATCCTGGAAAAGGTTCCATGTGCACTTGAGAAAAAGGTGAAATTCATTGTTTTGGGGTGAAATGTCCTATAGATATCAATCAGGTCTAACTGGTCTATTGTATCATTTAAAGATTGTGTTTCCTTGTTAATTTTCTGTTTAGTTGATCTATCCATAGATGTAAGTGGGGTATTAAAATCTCCCACTATTATTGCATTATTGTTAATTTCCCCTTTCATACTTGTTAGTAATTGTCTTACATATTGCAGGGGCTCCTATGTTGGGTGCATAAATATTTATAATTGTTATATCTTCATCTTGGATTGATCCTTTGATCATTATGTAGTTTCCTTCTTTGTCTCTTTTCACAGCCTTTGTTTTAAAGTCTATTTTATCTGATATGAGTATTGCTACTCCTGCTTTCTTTTGGTCTCTATTTGCATGGAATATCTTTTTCCAGCCCTTCACTTTCAGTCTGTATGTGTCCCTTGTTTTGAGGTGGGTCTCTTGCAGACAACATATATGGGGGTCTTGTTTTTTTATCCATTCAGCCAGCCTTTGTCTTTTGGTTGGGGCATTCAACCCATTTACGTTTAAGGTAATTATTGATAAGTACGATCCCGTAGCCATTTTCTTTATTGCTTTGGGTTCGAGTTTATACACCCTTTCTGTGTTTCCTGTCTAGACAAGATCCTTTAGCATTTGTTGGAGAGCTGGTTTGGTAATGCTGAATTCTCTCAGCTTTTGCTTGTCTGTAAAGCTTTTGATTTCTCCTTCATATTTGAATGAGATCCTTGCTGGGTACAGTAGTCTGGGCTGTAGGTTATTTTCTTTCATCACTTTAAGTATGTCTTGCCATTCCCTCCTGGCCTGAAGAGCTTCTGTTGAAAGATCAGCTGTTATCCTTATGGGAATCCCCTTGTGTGTTATTTGCTGTTTTTCCCTTGCTGTTTTTAATATTTGTTCTTTGTGTTTGATCTTTATTAATTTGATTAATATGTGTCTAGGAGTATTTCGCCTTGGGTTTATCCTGTTGGGGACTCTCTGGGTTTCTTGGACTTGGGTGATTATTTCTTTCCCTATTTTAGGAAAGTTTTCAACTATTATCTCCTCAAGTATTCTTTCATGGTCTTTCTTTTTGTCTTCTTCTTCTGGGATTCCTATGATTCGAATGTTGGAGCGTTTAACATTGTCCCAGAGGTCTCTAATATTGTTCTCATTTCTTTTAATTTGTTTTTCTTTTTTCCTCTCTGTTTCATTTGTTTCTACAATTCTATCTTCTAGTTCGCTTATCCTGTCTTCTGCCTCTGTTATTCTACTGTTTGTTCCCTCCAGAGTGTTTCTGATCTCATCTATTGTATTATTCATTGTATATTGACTCTTTTTTATTTTCTCTAAGTCCTTATTAAACCTTTCTTCCATCTTCTCAATCCTTTTCTCCAGGTTATTTATCTGTAACTCCATTTTGCTTTCAAGATTTTGAATCATTTTCACCACCAAAATTCGAAATTCTTTTTCATGTAGATTCCCTATATCTTCCTCTTTTGTTTGTGTTGGTGGGCATTTATCTTGTTCCTTTACTTGCTGGGTATTTCTCTGCTTCTTCATCTTGCTTATAATGCTTTGCTTGGGGTGGCCTTTCCCTCTTCTGGCCGTTTGTGGAGTTCTCTTTATTATGTAGTTTCCTTGCTGTGTGTGGGGTTGGACAAGTGACTTGTCAAGGTTCCCTGGTTATGGAAGCCTGTGTCGGTGTTCTGGTGGGTGGAGCTGGATTTCTTCTCTCTGGAGTGCAATGAAGTGTCCAGTAATGAGTTATGAGATGTCAGTGGGTTTGGAGTGACTTTGGGCAGCCTGTATATTGAAGCTCAGGGCTAGTTTCCTGTGTTACTGGAGAATTTGCGTGGTATGTCTTGCTCTGGAACTTGTTGACCCTTGGGTTTAGCGTAGGTATGGAGACGTTTGATGAGCTCCTATCGATTAATGTTCCCTGGAGTCAGGAGTTCTCTGGTGTTCTCAGGATTCGGGCTTAAGCCTCTTGCCTCTGGTTTTTGGTCTTATTCTTGGAGTAGTCTCTAGACGTCTCTATCTGTCATTTCCAAGGTGGTTCCGTCTGTTTTAGCTTCTGTCTGCTGGTCTCTTCAGTGTCTAATTTCCGCCCTGATACTAGGGGGTGGGTGGACACTTTTTAAGGCTCAGTTGTTCAGTCCTGTTCTGGGAAGGGAGGAACGCTGCAGTCGAATATCTCTGGTGTCTGTGGGGAGTGCTCGCAGCGTCTCAGCCACACTGGGTTTGCCCCCGCTCATAGCACGTATGCTGTCCCAGTCTATACTGCACAGGCTCTAGGTTGCTCTGCCGGGAACTGTCCGAGGCCGGCACCGGGTTGTATGCACTTCCCAGGTCTGAGCGGCTCAAGTTCAGGTTCTCAGGTACTCCACAAAGGCGCAGACTTGGTTGGGCCTGCGTTTTGTGCCTTCCCCGGTCCGAGCAGCTCAGGGGACCAGGTGTTTGGCGAGCGCGGTCTCTGCGACTTATCGCCTCCCCAGTTCCCGCCACTCAGTTTTCTGGGTGTACGACCGGTGCACCTTCTCAGGGGGATATCGACCGGCCCGAGCCCAAGAAGTCCTGATTAGCAACAAGCCTGTCTGCAGTTTGTATCAGATGCCTTTCTGGGGCCGCGGTTGCCCGCTCCAGCTCTGGCTGCGCTCCCTGCCTGTCTCGGCGGGGGATGGGGGATGGGCCGACCGCAGCCGGCTTGCTCTGCTCAGTCCTTTATTCTGTGAGCGGGGCTGGCCGAGTCATAGGTTACAGCTTTCCGCCTTTTCGTGGGGAAGCTATCCCACAGTCTGCTTGGCTCTCTCCAGTTCTCTCAAATTGTTCTCGCGGCATTCAAGCCCAGTCCTCTCTCTAAGCAGTTCAGCCGGCTCCTCCCTGCCCAGCCCCAGCTTGCTAATGGCGTATGCAGGCGTCTGCGCTGCTTCTCAGCTGGGAGTTACCGTTTGGCGGGTAGTCTGTGGGTTTTAAAAAAATCTTAAAAAAAAAAGAGGGTTATGTGGCCCTCTGGGCTTCCAAGGCTCGCCACAGATTCACCAGTGAGAATGTTTCCTGGTGTTTGGAAACTTCTCTCTTTTTAAAGCCTCCCTTCCCGGGATGGAGCTCCGTCCTTACTTCTTTTGTCTCGCTTTTTATCTTTTATGTTTTTTCCTACCTCCTTTCGAAGACAATGGGCTGCTTTTCTGGGTGCCTGACGTCCTCTGCCAGCATTCAGAAGTTGTTTTGTGGACTTTACTCGCGTTCAAATGTTCTTTTGATGAATTTGTGGAGGAGAGAGTGGTCTCGCCATCCTATTCCTCCGCCATCTTGTTCCTCCTTCCCAAATACATGTTTAGAATGAGAAAATACATTTCAACAGATTTTTAAAAATTAACAGATATTCAGAAGAACAAAATAACTTGTATTCACTACTGCCTGAAACATCTCAAAGATTCTTTACCCCTGCATTTTTGGCTGCTTGTACATATAACTAAATTTTAAAATATCATTTTCTCCAGAAAGAAAAAAAATAGGTAATTCATAGGTGATTATTATAAGTTATTGTCTGAAAAATCTTGCTTAAACTTCACAACTCATTATTGTTCACAACTCATTATAAATTTTTTAAAACATTTTTATACAATTTTTAGGGCTTCCTTTATAGCTCAGCTGGTAAAGAATACGTTTGCAATGCAGGAGACCCCAGAATCGAACTCCTGGGTTGGGAAGAGCCACTGGAGAAGGGACAGGCTACATACTCAAGTGTTCTTGGGCTTCCTTTGTGGCTCAGCTGGTAAAGAATCTGCCTGCAATGTGGGGACCTGGGTTCAATCCCTGGGTTGGGAAGATCCCCTTGAGAAAGGAAAGGCTACCTACTTCAGTATTCTGGCCTGGAGAATTCCATGGACTATATAGTCCATGGGGTTGCAAAGAGTCAGACACGACTGAGAGACTTTCACTTCACTTCATACCATTTTTAAAGGTTACTTTCCATTAACAGTCATCACAGAATATTGGCTGTTCATGTTGAGTTTTAACATGTGGCCAAGTACAAAAAATATTGTTAAAAAAATTGTTAAATGCAGTTTCAAAATAGAGACACAGACATAGCAACTGGATGGATGGATACCAAAGGAGGAAGAGGGTGGGATGAATTGAGAGATTAGGGTTGAATACTATGTATAAAACGGATAACTAATTAGATCCTACTGGGTAGCACAGAGATCTTCACTCAGTGCTCTCTGGTGACCTCAATGGGAAGGAAGCCAAGAGAGTGGATATATGTATACAAATAACTTATTCACTGTACTGTCAGTAGAAACTAATACAATATTATAAAGCAACCCTACTCCAACAAAAATTAATTAAAAAAAAAAGAGATCTTGATACCCCGCAAAAAAATATGCGCTGTTTGTAGCTCTTATAGGCTTTTGTTCTACAAACCCAATTTCACTTTAAAAAAGAACGTGTGTTTATACCTGAATATGTTGCATAGTCTAGTACATTTGTGATGGGACAGAACTTCCATTTTTACCAAGTGTTACTGAGAACCCAGTGTTCTCCTACAGTATCACACATCTGCTAAGTGGAAGAACTTTCCAGAAATAGCTTCTGTCTCTGTTACGTCTCGTCCCTTACTCATCTACGTCCAAGCCTGAGCAGTGAGAACGTATTCACACCCAACGCCACCTCCAGCCACACTCCCTCCTGTTACTGGGGCAGGCGACTTAGCACCACAGATAGTAAATGGTTCCCAGAAGCCAGATCATTTACATAAGGAGAACAACCAGAATTTAGCTTTTCTTAAAAGTACATCACATTGCTGACAAAGGTCTATCTAGTCAAACCTGTGGGTTTTCCACTAGTCATGTGTGGATGTGAAAGTTGGACCATGGAGAAGGCTGAGCGCTGAAAAATAGAAGGTTTCAAACTACGGTGCTGGAAAAGATTCTTGAGAGTCCTTTGAATGGGCATGGTGATCAAACCAGTCAATCCTAAAATAAATCAACCCATAATATTGGAAAAGACCCTGATGCCGGGAAAGACTGTAAGCAGGGTGAGAAGGGGATGACAGAGGATGAGATAGTTGGATGGCATCACTGACTCAATGGTCATGAGTTTAAGCAAGCTCCGGGAGTTGGTGATGGACAGGGAAGCCTGGCATGCTGCAGTCCATGGGGTCACAAAGGGTCGGACACGACTGAGCAATTGAACTGACTGAACTGAATATTCATTGGAAGGACCGACGCTGAAGCTTAAAGCTCCAATACTTTGGCCACCTGATGTGGAGAGCCAAATCAGTGGAAAAGACCCTGATGCTGGGAAAGACTGAGGGCAGGAGGAGAAGGGGCGACAGAGGATGAGATGGTTGGATGGCATCAGTGACTCAATCGACATGAGTTTAAGCAAACTCTGGGAGGTAGTGAAGGGCGGGGAAGCCGGGGTCCTGCATTCCATGGGGTCACAAAGAGTTGCACATGACTTAGTGACTGAACAACACCAAGGAGTGACTGTGAGTGTACAGCCCCCAAACTAAACATCCCACCACCTTCGCCTTCTGTGGATGCCCAAAAATGTTTTGGCTGCCCCAAGATCGCCTGGGAGGACAGAAAGAGTAGAGGCAGCTGTCTTCGCCAACGTGGATAAACTTTCTTACCAGGGCACAAGTTCCAAAGACAAAAGACTGAAGGCACACATTTCTAGGGTTCTTCTTCAAGGGGCTCAAGCTAGTAAAGATATAAATCTTAAGCTTCATTAGCTTCAAGGTACGTGTGCTTTATTTAGCCAGAGACCACAAGTCTCTGTGGATTGGCGGGAAAAGATGAGCTGATTCGAGGAGATCTCTTGCCAAGGGTTATAGAAGTGGAATTCTGAGCCTTTTGCCAAAAAGCTATAGGGATCTGAGCTAAAAGTCCTGGGTACACACTGACTGGGGAAACTCTCAGGGTATTATCTGAAACAAAAGAGAAAGATGCTGATCAAGAAGGAGTGAGGAAAAAATAAATTAGATATGCTGCTAAAATAATGACTGGGACCTTGAGCAAGAGGTCCAGGAAATGCATAGACTTCCTAGAACTGCTAACATTATAGCCTTTTCTGAGATGTCTTGTTTTTTTCTGAATCCCCAAGCCATCACTCAGGCTTCCCTGGTGGCTCAGACAGTAAAGAACTTGCTTGCAATGCAGGAGACCTGGGTTTGATTCCTAGATCGGGAAGATCCCCTGGAGAAGAGAATGGATACTCATTCCAGTATTCTTGCCTGGAGAATTTCACAGACAGAGGAGCCTGGTGGGCTACAGTCCATGGGGTCACAAAGAGTCGGACACAACAGAGATGAACACACACAGAGGTTATCACTTGGTATCTGCAGAGTAAACCCCATTAGTTGAGCCAGTCCGAGTAACTGCTTTATCCCTTCAACTGAAAAGCGTGCTACTTTTCAGTTGCACAATATCTGCTACTTTTGCATGACTTTTGCTTGAAAAAAGGAAACCCACTAGAATGGGTCCACAGCCGTGAGGGACTCAGGTATTGATGTCAGTGGTTCAGTGTGGTTGTTTGTCCCTCGTTGCCGTAGAGAAGTTCTGGGAAGGTGAACTGATGAATGAAAAGCTGTTCTTATGTGAAGCAAGACTGTGGACAGTGGGGTGTAATTTTAGAGGAAGATTGAAGATGGTTTCATGTCTACCCTAAGTCTTGGGGTGCTTCCAAAAGAAGTTTGTTCTTAAAAATCACAAGCACACATCTCCAGAAAGAAAGGAAAACTCTTTTCTCTCAAATGCCATATCCTTTCTGATGCTTTCCTATCTCTTTCTGTTAGTGTTTAGCTTAAGCTCAGGATGTATCTTGGACTGTTTTAGTCACTTTAGAAGATATAAAAGCATGGAGTCCTGTCTGAATTCCTTGATAGCCTAGTAATTACCTTAGTTAGTTAGTTGTAGTAGCTCAATTGCGTCCAACTCTTTGCAACCCGTGAACTGTAGCCCTCCAGGCTTCTCTGTCCATGGAATTCTCCAGGCAAGAGTATTGGAGTAGGTTGCCATTCCCTTCTCCAGGGCATCTTCCTGACCCAGGGACTGGACCCCAGATCTCCTGCATTTCAAGCGGATTCTTTCCCATCTGAACCACCAGGGAAGCCCAGTAATTACCTTGTATCCTTTCATTTCCTACTAAAGGCCTGCCATCATTATGAAGTTCACAAAGACATTTTCAGAAATTAACTGCACCAAAGGAAACCACAAAGCCTCTCTCTTCTGAAAAGTACCATCATCGTATCATTTTGCTCTTTTGAATGACGACTCTTTGAGAAACAGACATATTTTTATAACCCTGTAAGAATTTTTCATGAATAAACAAGCACGTCAAAAAATATATATCTTTTTCTTGGGACCGTATACATTTCAACTTAGATTTAGAAAATATGATCACTTATTTGACAACTAATTAGTTATTTGGTAACACTGTTAGTTTGCATTCCTTCTGTTTTTTCCCCAATTTCTCAGTTGGACTAGAGTCTCCTATGATAAGCATTACATTTAAAATACTATAGTGATTCACTCTTGTTCTTTCTACATGTTCTATAGATGGGTGTGAATTATTTTAAAATGTTTGGACTATGGGATTCCTCTCTTTGTGGGATTGCTGCTGCTGCTGCTGCTAAGTTTCTTCAGTCGTGTCCGAGTCTGTGCGATCCCATAGACGGAAGTCCACCAGGCTCCCCTGTCCCTGGGATTCTCCAGGCAAGAACACTGGAGTGGGTTGCCATTTCCTTCTCCACTTTGTGGGATTACACCCTTTATAATGATTTAATGATATAATGATTTATTATTGTTTGATTTTCTAATCTGGCCTATAACTTATATTTGGTTTCTGAAAAAGTCTCTCTGTAGAGCAAGAACATTTTATAACTAAGACACACCAGGAGTCTTAATCTTAGAGAAGTTTCAGAATATTCCAGCCACAAACGAGGATGATGTTACGGAGAGCTTTCCTGCCACTGGCTTTGTCCTTTTTCAGCAAGCTCATAGGGTCTCTCCTGACGTCAGTTCCCTGGTAGCTGGTGGCCACCAGGCACAGAAATGGAGGCAATGGACTGAGTGGATAAATGAAAGGAAACTGGAGACGAGCCATCTCAGTCACCGTTGCTGACCCACTTTCTGCTCCAGATCATATGTAGGCGTCTAACTCTTCTCCTGAGCCACCTGTGTGCTGTGCTAAGTTGCTTCACTCATGTCTGATGCTTTGTGACCCCACGGACTGTGGCCCACCAGACTCCTCTGTCCATGGGATTCTCCAGGCAAGGATACCGGAGGGGATTGCCATGCCCTCCTCCATTAAGGTAACGCGCTATGGGATCTAATTCCTGAGGTTTTGGGCTATTGGGGAAATAAATGAACTGCATCCTTTCATCAGTAGACTCCTAGCTTTCCCAACACGCCCTGGGGTCAAGGGAGGTCCATGCTTCCAGATGCTCTGCCTGGAGTTACTCTCAGGCTACTGTCCTGATTGTCCTTTACTGGACTAGCTGGGCTCTTCTGCATCAGCCGTCAAAGTTTTGGTCACGGACAACAGCCCAAAAACCTAGACAGAAGGGGAAAGAGGTGTTCTCAGTGTCTCTAGACGGTGACTGTAAGTCAAAACCCTACTAGAAGTTGAGTTTTTATGTTGGTGTTCTGGTAGCATGCAGGTATATGCACTAGCCCTTCTGTCTTCTGTTATTTGTTTCTGGAATAGTCTGAGGATTGCCAGAATCCCCAAACCCATCAGCTACAACTCGGTTGCCCAAACAGTTTGCTGTCCATGTGTGACTGTCCCATTGCCAAACTAACATGAGCCTGGTGGGGCTGTAGGTGGGTTTTGGAGTTTTCCCCGTGCCTCAGAAATGTAACAGCCAAGTGACGATAGAGACAATGAATTCAACTCTCTCTCTCTCTCTCTTTTTTTTTTTTTGCTGATATTCCTTTGATTTTTAAGTTAATGAAATAAACATACTTAAAAAAAAAAAAACTAACTAAGCATTGCATGCAAGAGCCTCAAACTGTCAGCTTAAACCAATCTGAAAGTTATGCCTTTTAATGCAGACATTGGACATGAAAAAAGACCTCACGGGTCATAAAGCTCACCCCCTGCCAATATCAGAGGAGCCCCAGGCTGGTTTGGGGGTTGTGAGTGTCTCGAATTCCCTTCTATCCAAATCAAGGGAGGGTTGGGCTGAATCCTGACTCTTGTTAGTCACGCCCTGTGGGGTGAGCTGGAGCTCACAGCGGCCCTCCCTGGCCTAGACTCCACTCTCAGCCTCCTCTGATCAAAATACACGGGGCCATTACTCCCATTACTACCTGACCTTGGACTCTGGCCAAAACTCTGCACATAGACTTTGAGTCTTAAGGATGGTACACGGGTTGTGCAAACATGTCTAAGGGATACCAGTCCAGATCCCCCACTTAGTCACCAGTTAGGGAGAATCACCCCATCTCTGTTGCTTAATCACATTTACCTCCATGAGGGTTTGGTTGGGGCACAGCCATCCAAGCATTTATCTCACCTCTGACCCTGCCTCCCTCCTGCCTTCTTTTTGTGTCTAGGGTGAGATAAACCCAGTGGTTGCCTTCAAGATCACTGGACTGCATTCTGGCCAGTTCTCATTCTTTGCTTGTGTTGAGAAAAGTGTGGGAAATTTTATCCTGATTTTAAAGCAGTCTCTTCTCCTTAGAAGATACCATCAGTGTCTATGTCCAGTGAATTACTGCAGTTTGACACACTTGGAGAAATATTTTTGTCATAACCCACTGCTTGCTGCACTGTCGATCCAATTATTTGGAACAAGCAATCTGTCATTCTATTGTTCCTTTCCAATAGTTTGACTTTGGTGGCAGTTGGAGAAAAGAAACAAGTATTTATGCTTTCAGTTTGAAAAGAGAGGTGAGGGGAGCAACTCAAAAGAACATCTTAAATATGTATTTCTGTGGTTACTGGGGACCAAGGGTCCAAAGACCTGATCATATCAAAGGACAAAGAGTGCTCCTCCTGGACAAATGTCCAAGAATAAGTAAACTCAATCACATGTTTTGGCCACTTTAGAAATAACACACTACCTCCTAAACTCTCTGCCAATGAACATAGCCCCCTGCTACTAAAAGCCACCAGCTTTCTGGAGCTGTGAATATGGGATGATCTGATTAGTTCTATTAATTAAAGAGTTTCTATTTTCTCTAGCCTTGCTGGAAATCACTAGTTGCCATGTTGCAAGCATTGTAAGGTATGAAATTCTTTATTGATTTATGTGTGTGTGCTCAGTTGCATCCAACTCTTTGCAACCCCATGGTTGTAGCCTGCTGGGCTCTTCTGTCCATGGAATTTTCCAGGCAGGAATATGGGAGCGGGTTGCTAGTTCCTACTCCAAGGGATCTTCCCAACCCGGGGATCAAACCTGTGTCTCCTCATCTCCTGCATTGGCAGGCTGATTCTTTACCACTACCACTGCCTTGGAAGCCCCTATTGGTTAATATGCCTACTTTTTCAGAACCACAAAAGAGGACTCCTAATTAAGAAACAAGTCTTTCCTTTCTTATTTGTGAATACATTTATTTATTTAAATGTGTTTATTTAAAAATATAAAAGTATAAGCATTGAATATACTATAATATAATGAGAACATTATCTTTATAATGTTGAAGGAGAATCCAACATTCTGAACAAAGCAGGCATGAAACAAACAGTTATTTAAATTATAAAAAACATGACATCAATTTGTCAGAATTTGGAATTGACTACAAAAATGAATCCATCATGTATCATGTGTTAATTGGCCGGAGCTGCCATAACTAAGTACCACAGACCAGGTGGCTTAAACAGCTCAAATGTAGTGCCTCAGTTCCGGAGGCAGGAACTTCAAGATCAAGGTGTCCAACGGGCTGGTTTCCTCTGAGGCCTCTCTTCTCTGTTGGGGCCTACTCCTTGTGTCTTCACATCATGTTCCCTCGGTGTGCCTGTGTTCAAATCTCTTCTTATTATAACGACACCATTCATAGTGAATTAGCGCCCACTTTCATGACTTCTCTTCAACATGATTATCTCTTAGAAAACACTGTGTACAAATACAGTCAGATTTCAACGTTAGGACTTCAGCACGTGAACTTGGAAGGGATGCAATTCAACCTGTATCAGGTCCTTCAAGCCACCACCGCCACCTCTTTGTTCTTTACTACTGGCCTCCATGTAACACTGCTTTGCCGAAGGTTCCACGGGCCTCATCCTAAAACCCATGGTCTTCCCTAATCCATAAATTAATCCAGACCTACTCACATGGATCCACTGGATTCTCCCAATTTCTGCATCTTTACATGTGGCTTCTCCTCGCCTCACAAATCCCACGATCATTTGCCCTTCAGTTTTTCTGTCTTTGCTCACCCCATGTAACACCCTTCATCCTACCTCCTTTCCATCCCACTGGCCATTCCTTGGTTCAGAGCCTGTAGCTCTTAATTTTCAGGTTTCACTGAAGCCAGGGAATCTGAACTCATGTTAAGGAGGAACTCTCGATGCTGAATCAAAGACAGAGTGCAGGGGAAAATAATCTAGCTTGCAGATTTATTGTCGATTCCGAATACTTACACTAAATTCCCAATGTTAGCATTTATACTGACCTGGTAGCTTCTGAATTTCCCAAAGTAGACATAAATTTGAATGTACATTATGGAAGTTATATGTGTCAAAGCAATTACTCCAGTGTAAAACTAAATAGCCAACACATATTAAAACTTCAGAGAAGCATTTCACCTTGCTTTTTATTCTGAGGCAAATGAGGCCCCAAAGCCACAGAGGCAAATTGTTAGACATCTGAGTATAGGCTCTAATGTTTTTCTAAACTCTATGTCTTTTGGACACCTGCCCTTCAGAATGGATGCATAGGGTTCAAGTTATTTGAAGGAAATGCACCAAGTCCAAAAAACAGAACATCCTTAGAATAAGCTTGGCAGAAAGAGCAGTTAATATAGATACACTGTAATTCACAAGGGTGCCTGAAGGGTCCTAATGTTAAATGCCATTCTGGTGGCTCAGAGGGTAAATAATCTGCCTATAGTGCAGGAGACCCAGGTTCTGATGCCTGTGTCGGGAAGATCTCCTGGAGGAGGGAATGGCAACTAACTCCAGTATTCTTGTCTAGAGAATTCCATGAACAGAGGAGCCTGGTGGACTGCAGTAGTCCATGCGGTGGCAAAGAGTTGGACATGACTGAGTGATTAACACTTTCACTTTTTCATGGCTGGTGAGAGCATCTGCTGTAGGCTGCAATGGTTAAGAAAGATTCAGAGAAAGAGAGGAATAATCCTGAAGTTTTCTTAAGTTCAGGGAGACCAAAATGAATCAGTGCATGGAGAAAGAAAGCACCTAAATGCCCAGATATTTGTGGAGCCACAGGAACAAATACCACATTCAACTTCAAATACACTTGGGTTCCGATTCCAGTTCTTAACCTACTTTGGAAAGATTGTTAACTTCTTTGTGTCTCAATCATCCCATTTGTACAAGGGGGCTAACCGTCTGCTTGTCAGAATGACATGAAACTTAGATGATGCCTGCAATGTACCAGGCCCAGTTTTAAGCCCACAGTGGCCATGTAACAAGGCTCTTGTTAAGGTTTTACTCCAGTGGAAATTTGACAAAATGCATAGGAAGAGATAAGATTGAGAGATTCTGCAAAAATGTAGAGGCAGACACACAGAAGAAAAAGATATCCTAGTAACTGACAATTGTCTAGAACTCAGTATAAATCATGCTTCTCTGCTACATATATGATGAGCATGAATCTGCTCAGTGGCAAGTCTCCAGGATTCTGCAGCCAAGGCGATGCTGAACTGTAATAGTCAATGGATGTTTCGCATGAGAAGGAATTTTCCTGTTACACTTAATCTGAGACTGTTATTTTGAATCCTTGTAAAAAAAAAAACATTGCATGATATATCTTATCTCCCCAATATACTATGGCATGGGGGAAGGCAAGTCCTTTGCAGTGTGTTTCTGGAAAGGCAAACTTTCCTAAATTTCAGGATTATGCAAAGACTCTTGCATCAGAAGAATTGGAAGCAAGGAGCTGAGACTGTGGTGAATAACTCTATAAATTCCTAAATGCGAAATACTGTTAAAAATAGTGAACTGATTCAAAGCAGGAGAACCCACAGTGGAAAATGGCCCTAGATGCAGGCCAGTGTGGGATGGTGAAGAAAATGAGTGAATGACACAGCATCAGATCAAAGAGATAAAAACGCACCTGCCCAGGACACAGTGGAGAACTGTCCTCAGTTCCGACGAGATGTTTGCATTAACACCAGGCCACAATTTCGTGTGGCTTGTGCACAAAGGTGGCTTAAATTTGTGAATGAAACCTGACTTCTTCTACTGTATAGAATTTGATTTTTTCAGCGAAACTTCTCTCCTGCTACTATAAATCTGAGTTCAAGATTCCTGATAATTTTCCCTAATGAGATGGAAAGAGATATCAAGAAGAGTGCTAGCTCTTTTATATGCAGGATTTCTTTGTGTTGTTATAACAATCCTGAAATATGCTATTATACCCATTTTATGGAAACAGCAATACAGAGACTAGAGAGGGGCAAGTGAAAGGTCCACAGGTTCCAACCCTACACTGGTAAAGCCCTTAGGGCAAGAACTTTCTTAACTATGACACTCTAGATGGCTTTCTTTTCTTCATATAACTTTATTTATTTATTTCTTGACTGTGTTGGATCTTTGTTGCTGCATGGGCTTTTTCTCAGGTGGATTCTTTACCACTGAGACTCGAGGGAAGTCCCCTAGATGGCTTTCTTGTCTTGCCCTTGGAAAACAGGTACAAGGAGACCTGCCTACCGTTATCAAGCTGGTTCTACTTAGACCTTAAATATCTCCCGATTGAAACCAGCTGACATTTGTCGAGACTCTGGTGGCTCATGGGGCACTATCTTGCCGAGATGTCCCTCTGGCGAAGGGGTTCCAAACCATCTGAACAAGCTTGATTTCTGATCAGCTGATTACACGTTACAGAAAATCAAAGAGGAGCCATAGCAGTGTTCTGCGCAGGCGCACATGCCGCGGAAGGAAGCTGGTCTGGTCTCCAGGGATACCTGGGAACACAGCCAAATGGAGGGAGATGATTTGGTGCCAGTTGCTTGACTTTCCTCCAGCAGGAAGGCAAATGGACAAATGGAAAGAAACCCCTGTTGATCCCTGCAGTGGAATCCAGCAAGGCCAGGGTAGTGGAGATGGCAGAGGGTGTAAACTGTGGAACAGGACTCCGAACAGTTTTCACTCGGAGCAAAACTGTCCTTACACCCCAACGTGTGGAGCACACAGTGTGCAGGGTCGGTGGCTAATCAGCCTGTTCCTGGGAACAGGGGCCCAGCAACCTCCTCCCAAGAGGAGAGGCATGTGCTGTGACTGTTATCTGGGAGGGACATCTGTGATCTCAGTGCTCCAGGCACAAGCTCTGGCAGGACACCCTAGTCACCCAGACATTCAGCTCGTCCCTCCGTCTGCTTGGGGTGGTCTGCAGCCCACAGGTCCAGCCACGGCCACCTGTGAGGCCGCATGTTGGGGTGCAAGAGAGCATTCCTAGAATAAGATGTCATTTGTCTATTTATGTTGGAGCCAGATGACAGAAGGTAGAGATGCAAAAGCTAGGAGTGTTTCCAACTAGAGGTCTCCTTGGTGTTCATGTAGCCTGGTGCTGCCTCGTCATTGCACAGAAGAATCTGATGCCCAGGTAAACTGAATGATGTCTGTCAAGTGCGGAATTGGAGTAGGATGCCAATGGGAAAGGATCATTATACATGGTCAATAGGACCAACATGCATGTTTACAGAGCACAAAGATTATGTTCTTTTAAACCCTGAGTTAAATTTAAATACATTTTCATTCATTTAGCAGCCCTGAATCAAGGGGGATGCATTATAGGAAACCCAAAGAGGAATGTCTTGTTACAACATGCATTTGCTCTGTATGTTATTTGTTTATTTCATTTTGCTTCACCCGTCCACTTAGGTGCCTCGAATCCTGACTGTGACATAGTGTTCTGTTGAGTCTGTCTCTTCCATATATGTATGTCTTTAATTTTATTGGAGAATAGTTGATTTATAGTGTTGTGTTAGCTTCATATGAAAAGCAAAGTGATTCAGTTATCCATAGCATATATTCACTGTTTGCATGTATGCATTTATATCATGGCTAAACATATCCTTTACAAAATGATCTGCTGAGAATGCAGGTTGACCAGGTGGGAAGCAATCTGAGTTGCCCAAAGAAGAGAGGACACCTGTTTTGCACTAAGGTGACAGTAGTGAAGAAGGAGTGATAAGAGGATTCAGCATCTGTTTAGGAGATAGAATTTATAATATTTGCTAATGAGCTGATTTTGTGGTGGATGGTGGCATATTTGAAAACGTGGGTGAAGCTTTCAGATTGTGAGGTTTTCAACACATGTAGCAGCTGAAGGAGAAACAAGTCCATGACATTACTTCTTGTGCTCAGCAGAGCTCTCTGCCTTCACTTAGACTGAACTCACTGCTTAGGTGACTTCAGTCTGTGGTTTTTGCAGTGGTCACTAAACTCTAGGCAGCATTTGAGAAGTTGTAAAGGGCTCCTCTTCTTTTCCACATCAACATCCTAAAGACTGAAATGAATCTTTGGGATATATGGATACAAAGTCCTACATTTAATGGACCTGAGGGGGAAAAAAAAAAAGAATAAGAACACATGTTCCCATTTCAGCAAGTCAGACAGATGGGTCCTCACTGGCCCCTGTCCTGTAATCTGGCTGTGTGGCTCATGAGGGAGAGAGGCAGGAAAATGCATTAAGGGTTAGCTTTATGCTGCGTTCTCAAAATAGCCTCATTTCCAAGAAATCAAGGGAAAAGAAAGGTCATTTCTATTGGAGGTGTTATGGACTGATTGTATCTTCCCAAAAGTCCTATGCTGATCAGGAATGGGAGGTGACTGTGTCATGAGAGATTAGTGCCTTTATAAGAGGGACACTGGAAAGCTTCTCTTGCCCCGTTTCTACCATGCAAGAATATAAGAAGGCAGCAATAGTCACCCTCTGAACCTGATCATGCTGGCACTCTGACCTTGGACTTCCAGCCTGTGAGAAATAAATTTCTACTGTTTATGCAGTGCTCACTCTATGGTGCTTTGCTATAGCAGCCAGTATGGACTAAGATGAGAGGGAATAGCACCAACAAAGCCTGAGAGGCAAGAGGGAGCTGGGCCCCCTGAGTAGGGAGCGGGGAGTTGGCAGATAGAGAAGAGCTTGTGGATTTCAAGCAGGGGAGTGGCATAATTAGTTTGCATTTTTCAAAGAGACTTTAGTTGAGGTGGAAAGAAAAGATCCAAGGTTTGAGAGAGGAGATGGTTAGAAGTCATCAAGTTATTCCAGGAGAGATTAGATGTTACCCCAAATTGTCATCAAGTAACAGATTCACAGATTTGGTTGTCAATCCAAATGCATATATTCAAAACAATGCTGACTGATAGATATATAAGGAGAGTCACATATAATTTTAAATGTTCTAGTAACCACATTAAGATTATCATGTGGTTACTTACTTCACTCATATTGAGTGAAGTAAGTCAGAGAGACAAATATATGATATTGATTAAATGTGGACTCTAAAAAAAATGATGCAAATAAACCTATTTACAAAACAGTAGAGCTACCAATATAGAAAACAAAGTGTTTTCCCTTTGTTTGGTTACTAAGGGAGGAAAGGGATAGATTGGGAGATTGGGATTAACAGATACACACCGCTATATATAAAATAAATAACTAGTCAGAACCTACTGTATAGCACAGGGACCTCTGCTCAATACTCTGTAATAGCCTATGTGGGGACAGAATCTAAAAAAGAGTAAATATATGCATATGTATAACTGATTCACTTTGTTTTACACCTGAAACTACAAGATAGTAAGTCAACTATCTTCCCATACAAATTATTATTATTAAATTAAAAAAGAAAGGAATTAAAAAAAAAACAAAGGAATAGATTTTACTATTTTATTTATCTCTGTCTATCCAGAAATCATCATTTGACACATAAATCAGCATAAATATCAGTGGGATAGTTCACATGTCTTTTTTTTCCCCACTAAATCTTGTGGTATTTTGCACTCACGGCACATCTCCGTTTGATCTACCTGCATAATTTGATCTACTGGGAAGTGCTTGACAGTGACACATACTATCACCTACTGCCACGCACAGTTTCAGTCTGGAGTCTTCTAGAGTTCTCACTTCAACATGGAGCCCGTGACCTCCTGTAAAGATTCATCACTGCTGTCCTATCACAAATAGTGAACCTGGAGCCAGGAGGTTCCAATTCTAGTCTCAGCCCTTCTACAAAGTTTCAGTAAGATCTGAGGACTAACCAATGGCTTGGACTTGAGTCATCCATTGTCTCCGTGAAAGGGCTGGCAGTGACGATCCCTTTTAGCTCTGAGGGCCAATAATTGAATAATTTTTCAGGGGTGGTAATGGGGGGAATTCTAGAAGATTCTTCTGAAGGATTGCCACAGTCTACAGTTTCCATGTGTGGACGTTTTACCTCTCTGGAACAGTTTCACCCCAAGTCCTATTTAAATCCGATACGGTCAGATGGGTTAGCTGAGTCTGTCATTGGTCAGAAAGCCTGAGAGTGTGTCGATGGGTCCATGGGAAGTGGGTGGGGTGGTCAGCCTCCAGGCTTGTCCCATTGGTCAAGACTAAGCCAGATGAATAAGAGGTGGCTCGGACCAGACCTCTGGATTCATCACCCGCTGTCCCGAGTTCCTTCTTGCAGAAGGTGAGGTGTTAACCTATCTGGCTGCATTTCAGCCTGGAAAAATTCATTTTCTCACATGTATTCCCCTAAAAGCTTCAGCTGGCCAAACTTTTTTCTTCCTTTCAGCTCCTCCTCTGCAGTGTGGGTTCAGCCGGAGAAGTGCCAAGTTTCAGGAGAAGGTAGGGGGAGATGGGTGTGTAAAAATATTTCCTGTCGACCACTAAGAGCTCTGGGAGGTATTCTTTCATTCTGAGTTAAGAAAAGAGACAGAATACTTATATCCATAAACAGATTGGCAAGTGGATACATGATGAAGAGAGAGAAACAGAGAGACAGAGAAGGAGAAAAAGATGGAGACAGAAAGGTTCGTTATGAATATAAATATACACTGACATCTACAAAATTAACAGTTGCTCTGATGAGACCCGATAAGGGAGCAAAATATTACTTGGAGACGCCAAAATAGATTTTACCATATACATTCTTTAAAACTCCTATACTTTTCTCATTGGAAAAAAAAAAATCATTGGATCTTAATCAAAGCTTAATGGGTGTTTCTTTGCATGTAATCTCAACAGACCTGGCAAACAGAATAATTAGCATGGGTGTGAGTGCTGACTTAGAGTGGAAATCTTTTTTATTCCTTTTAATTGAAGCTGGATTGAGCTTCAGTACTCTGCCATCAGCCCCTATGTGATTTGGTCAAGTCTCTGTGAGTTCTTTAGGCATTTGTAGGCATCTCCAACGGAGAAGGCAATGGCAAGCCACTCCAGTACTCTTGCCTAGAAAATCCCATGGATGGAGGAGCCTGGTGGGCTGTAGTCCGTGGGGTTGCTGGGGGTCGGACACGCCCTGAGTGACTTCGCTTTCGCTTTTCACTTTCACACATTGGAGAAGGAAATGGCAACCCACTCCAGTGTTCTTGCCTGGAGAATCCCAGGGACGGGGGAGCCTGGTGGGCTTCCGTCTATGGGGTCACACAGAGTCGGACACGACTGAAGTGACTTAGCAGCAGCAGCAGCAGCAGGCATCTCCAATGAAGTACTTCTATGAAGTCCTCACCTGAGCCCTCCTCTGTAAACTCCAGCCTCCTGTGTCCACTCTCCGTACCCTGTCAACTTGCCTGTCTCTGTATTATTCACCTTTTCTACTGAAAAGGATCTATAGGAGAGTTTCTGAATCTCTCCCATAAAAAAGAAAAAGAAAAATAGGGTCAGGGGCCAGTTTTATTACAGTTGTGCAGGGTACCACTTGAAAAAAAAAAAAAAACAACTTCTAGATTCTGTTAGGAAGTTAGACTAGTGCAAAAAGTCCAGAATGACAGTGGCTAAAAGACAAAGAAGGGAAAAACCTGCAAAAAATAGAACGAAGGAAGGTCCAAGGACTGGAGTGAGGACCTCAGGTAGAACAAACAGCACTCCTGGCTAGCCCGATTTACATAGGGCAGGCCCAGGGGGAGGAGAAAAAACATATAAAAAGAGGAGCCAAAACTGGGCCAGGGGCCTCTCTTCCGTCTTTTGGGCTGGCATGCCCTCATGCCTCGAGGATGTATTTTCCCTTATTTTCTAAATAAAACTGAGCTGTAACACTGGTCTGTCTGAAGGCTATAATGCTGGTCCAGCCATCACTTCAAATTGTTGTTGCAACGAGACAGAACTGAGGAAGTTACAAACTTCCCTGACAATTCCACCCCAGGGCTTCTGAATTAGAATCAGCCTTTGTAACAAGGATCTGTATAATTCTAAGGCTCCTTAAATGTTGAAAATGTTCTAGAAGGGCAGTGGATTACTTGTCTTTTGTTGCATATTAGAATCAATTGGAAAGTTTTAAGAAGTACTTACTGAGTTCCACCTTCACATATTCTGATTTAATTATTAGGTGGTGTGAGTTTAAAAATGCAGATTGTTTAAGAGCATTTCAGCTTCCAAGGTGGGCCTAGTTGTAAAGGACTCACCTACCAATTATTAGGTGGTATGAGTTTAAAAATGCAGGTTGTTTAAGAGCACTTCAGCTTCCCAGGTGGGCCTAGTGGTAAAGGACTCACCTGCCAATGCAGGAGACATAAGAGATGTGGGTTCAATTCCCAGGTCAGGAAGTTCACCTGGAGGAGGACATGGCAATAAACTCCAATATTCTTGCCTGGAGAAGCCCAGGGGGGCAGAGGAGCCTGAGAGGCTGCAGTCCATGTGGTTGCAAAGAGTTGGACACAGCTAATCAACTACCATTACACTACACTACAGCAACTTTAATATGTATGGCCAGGTTGAGAATCACTATTTGGCTTCAGGACAAATCCTCTGTACTGTCTTGGCAATTTGTTAAAAGGGACCAAGTGCCCTCAGCGTGTGCCCCACACACACACACAGACAGACACACAAACACATTCATGCCATCTGCACTGGTATGACTCCCCAGTCTTATCACACATTCACCCTTCTCAACAGAACCAGGGAAAATTTTGAAAGTCAGTCACACCCCAAACTTTGACAACTTAAAGTTGAAACTTAATATTATGAAGCAGTCAGGAGATGATTTTTTGCATTTTCTCCAGTTTATTCACATTGCTGTAACCTCTCATTAGCAAAAGAACATTCTGACACACAGTCCTCCGTGTGCAGAGAAAACACACAGACATATCCCCCATCGCCCTTCTGATGGCCTACCCGACTTCCAAGTCCTGGCATACTGATGCCCCCTTAATCCCCATCCCATATCCCAACAGTTATTTATATGATGATCAATCTGAACATCTTATTCCACACTGTGGCTCCATAGGAACAGAGTAGTCTTGGACCCTGGAGTGGAGGTGACCTGAGTCTTGCAACAGTGCTTAATGTTTATACTTGAGAAACGAAATGCATTTTTCCCTCACTGGTAAATATCTCCTTCATTGATAGTCTAATTTGTTTTCAGCTAGAAAGCCTGAGGCTGTAGTTTCCTTGGGGGCGAAGAAATGAGTTTGTGGATGACCAAGGCCAAGTGGAGGGTATGCCTTCATAACAGCATGCTCACTGATATCCAGACCCAGGTGGCTGGGCTCCTTGTCTGGGTTGTGGGCACCTGAATCGAAACACAGAACATGGTCTGTTCCTCTGCGGTAGTCTCTGCTGGGTGCCCTCCTGGCTGCCCACAGCATGGCAGTTGTAAATTTCCTAGGCTATTTTGTCAGAAATCTACATTTAGATAGACTATTTTATGAAGTAGAAAGTCTGACATTTTTGGTGCTTCTTCCCTCCCCCCGTTTTTTTCTTTTTTTTCTGATAGGTTAAAGAGTAATTTTGTAGCATCTTCGATAAGGAAAAATTACAGCACATATTCCAAGCTATTATAAATACTGAAAATACATTAATCCTATATTCTGCAAACCCCCCAAAAAGCTGACATAGCCCCTGGGGGTCTGTTAAATAGACAGATGGCAAGCTCTCAATTGCACACATTTTCTCTTTAATTTAAAGACAGTTAACCTCTCCTTTCTCCTGTTGAAAAGTAGGTCTGGAATTGGTGAGTTAATAACTAAGGGCTTTTTTCTTTTTACAAAATGTGCTTTTCCCCCTCTCTGTCTAGGTGCTATTCTTCTTTTTTCATTTATAGGCTATGAATTTTCTTACTTTTTGGTAGCTCAGATGGTAAAGATTCTGCCTACAATGCAGGAGACCTGGGTTCGATCCCTGGTTCTGGAAGATCCCTGGAAGGGAATGACAATCCACTCCAATATTCTTGCTGGAGAATTCCAAGGACAGAGGAGTCTGGCAAGCTACAGTCCTAGGGGTTGCAAAGAGTCAGACACGACTGAGTGGCTAACACTTTCACTTTCATTAAATATATATGTTCTGTGCTCAGTTGCTCATCATGCCCAACTCTTTGCAACCCCTTGGAATATATCGGCCAGGCTCCTCTGTCCATGGAATTTTCCAGGTAAGAATACTGGAATGGGTTTCCATTTCCTACTCCAGGGGATCTTCCTGATCCAGGGATTGAACCCTAGTCTCTTGTGTCTCCTGCGTTGGCAGGCAGATTCTTTACCACTGTGCCACCTGGGAAGCCTATATATTATATATATATATATATATATATATATATATATTTAAGTAGAATTGAGTTGTGACTCAAGACTTAGTTAATTCTTTAAGTGAAAGTGTGAATTCTTTAGGGCTTAAATCAGCATTTTTTGTGTCTAAAAATAAAATTAATCTTTTGGTTTGACTAGTCTAACTATGTTTAAAAAAAATATTACAATGAACTGATCTTTTAGATTTCTTCTACTCTCAGTATTATAATTTGTGTATGATTAAGGATAAAGTTTAATCAAAATGCTTCTCATCTAATTTCCCCAAAACCTCCTTGTTTCAATACCTAGGAACTTTGCCAGGTAAATCTCACCTGGAAATTGTGGTAGGCAGCCTCCAATGTGACTCCGAGTGAACCACCTCTCCTGATATTTACAATCTTGCATGGAATTTTTCTCCATTGAATCAGGCTGGACTTCACAGTGAGAAGAATGTGGCAGATGATTTCCAAGACTCAATTATATTAATAAAAGGCTTTGTAGCACTTTTCCTTGATCTTTTGGTCTCTTGGATGGTTAATTCCAGTGTAAGCCAGTTGTACATCATAATGACTAGAATGGCCAGATATAGCAAATAAAAATGCAAGACTCCTAACTAAATTTGAGTTTTAGAAAAATGATGGATTTTTTTATAAGTATAGGTGTGTCCCGGGTTCTATTTGGGGCATTCTTGTACTAAAAGAAATCTTTGCTATTTATTTAGAAATTAAATATAACTAAGTATTCCATATTTTATCTTGGAAGAAGGCCCTCCATTTGTGATCAAACCTTCTAGATAATTACAACTTCATGAGATACCCTACCTAGAATTCACCAGCTAAACTACTCCCAAATCTCTGACTCACAGACACCTTGAGAGCTAATAAGCAATTATTATTATTTTGGGATATCTTATGCACTTATAGATATTATATTACTAATAGAAAAAAAAAAGTTTCTAGCTAGTAAGAGGCTATTGACAGCTTGTTGTTATTTCTGTTTTTGTCAAAAGAGGGTTTTCAGACCATCACCACATCCACTGATTCTGCAAAGGGAAGAGCAAAGTTGTATGTCTTGATTAAGACAACTTCAAGGGGACTAGTCAAGAGTTTGTCAGCTAAGGGACTTAAATTTGAACTAAGAAGGATTCCTTCTGATCCAACTTCCTTTGAATCTCTCAAGAATTGAATTCAGAAAAATTAAACCAGTTGACAAACCTGGAAGTCAGGAGTTATCTTCAAAATAAGAGAAAAAAACTGAGACTTGGAGCTGAAAAGAAGATGAACAGGGTTAATTTCATGAGGATAAATGAGGAAGGAGGATCTTGGCCAATTTCCCAAAGTGAACCTGAGACTTTTGGCTTGCCATCATTGACCTGTGTTTTTCCTGACTTCTTTAGTACTTTTTGTATGCAGCAATGGTACCTGAGTCTTTTTTTTTTTTTTTTGCACTAGGGCTTAGAAGCATCCTGGTAACAGAGTAAGCAAAACCCTATCTCTCTCTTTTACAAGTTTAGTATTGTCAGGCGTTTGATGGGTGGTGGTGTCCTTTCTCAAGTTATCCATTAGAAAAGGACTTCACATATAAACTCATCTTTAAGGAAGGTGAGCTGGAACATGATCTCATCACCAGGGCCATTGGCTTGTGAGGAAACCTGGGTTCTGCAGTGCTTATCTGAGCCCAGAAATCTCTCTAGACCTGCCCACCTCCCATCAACCATGGCCATCATATAGCTTCAGTGGCTGAGACTAGAGTATAATCTGACCTGAAAAGTCTGGATGAGTGAGTTAATCTCTAGCGAAGAGGATAATTATCCATTGGATTGTGGAGCTCCATGTGCAGTGGTGATTCCCAGTGACATATAAATCCCTCATGGCTTAGCATTCGGTATGAGAACTAACCTGTTTAGACTGAGTGTTTGGATTAGTTACGGAAAGTGATGTATCTTTAAGAGGGAGATATTGACAAGCATGCTAAGTTGGACAAGTAGAAAATTCAGTAAATAATTATATATATTGAATAGGACCATATTGTAACTCAAATGAAGTCATTCCTGACAGTTTCACATTACATAAGGTAAGCCTGGAAGGTTGTCCGGACCTATATTATGTTTTTAAAAACCCAAACTGAGAAATTTGAGCTTAATGTCATAATCCAGGAATTCTCCAATTTTAATGGACATCAGAATGACCTGGAGAACAGATTAAAACACAGTCACTAGACCCTGTGTTGTAGAGTTTCTGATTTAGTAGGTTGGGGTGGGACTCCTGTGCTTGCATTTCCAATATGCTCCTAGGTGATGCTGCTGCTTCTGGTCCTGGGACCACCCTTGGGAACCACTGTTGTAAGCAGCAAGGTGTCAGTGCTGATTCTGAGCAGAGAAATAATGCAAAGTGGTAGAAGGCTCTGGTTTAGAATTATGGGGCTGAAATGAGGTAGAAAAGTCAACTGAAGGGGCAGAGCTTCCAGACCAGGTTAAACTGGGTTCTCCTTGTGCAGTGATCGAAATCCTTGGGAAGACGCTACAGAACGATTCAAATCCTCCTCCATTGCCTGGAACTTGCTATTTGGTGATAGCTCTCTCATTCTGAGAAATCCCACCTTTTAGTTTCTTTTATTTTTTGGTATGCCATTCTATTCAAGGAACTGTAAAATGGATTTGAAAAAATAAGGTGGACATATTATTACATATTGTTTCTGGCACTCTTTTTATTAGTATATTTAGTAATCTTTAAGACTTATATTTCCATTATCATTTACACTGTATCAAAGTTTTCTGTTAATTATTTTCTGACAGAGAAAAATCTCTTGTGTATTTACTTATAGGTATTTTTACTGAGGTATGGTTGATTTACAATATCATATTAGTTTCAGGTATACAGAACTAGTTTTACAGATTATCCTCCATTAAAAGTTATTACAAGATAATGACTGTAATCCTCTATGCTGTAAAATATATCCTTGTTGATCATCTATTTTATGCATACTACTTTCTGTCTCTTAATCCGTTACCCGAATTTGCCCCTCCCCGTTTCCCTATCCTTGTTGGTAACCACAGTTTTTTCCTGTGTCTTTCGGTTGCTTTCTGTTTTGCATATGCAATCATTTGTATTATCTCTTAGATCCCAAGTGATATCATACAGACTTTGTCCTTCTCTCTCTGACTTATTTCACTAATCATAATATTCCCTGTGTCCATCCATTTTTCTGCAAGTGGGAGGATTTTATTCTCTCTTATGGCAGACCAATATTCCATTGTGTATGTGTGTGTGTATATATATATATACATACACACACAGTATTGTATATATGTTTGTATGTCATCACCGATTCAATGGACATGAACTTGAGCAAACTCTGAGAGATGGGAAGGGGTAGGGAGGCCTGGCGTGCTGCAGTCCATGGGGTTGCAAAAAGTCGGACACAACTTGGTGACGAACAACAACAATATATATGAATATACATTTTCTTTATCCACTCAGCTGTTGATGAAAACTAAGGTTTCCATGCCTTGGCTACCGTAAATGATGCTACTATGAACATTGGGGTGCATGTATAGTTTTTGAACTAGAGTGGCTATCACTGAAAAATCTACAAATAACAAGTGTTGATGAGGAGGTAGAGAACCTCTGTATCCTGTTGATGAGAATGTAAATTGGTGCAGCTGCTTTGGAAACAAGTATGCTGCCGCTGCTGCTAAGTCGCTTCAGTCGTGTCCAACCCTCTGCGACCCTATGGACAGCAGCCCACCAGATTCCTCTGTCCACAGGATTTTCTTGACAAGAACACTGGAGTGGGTTGCCATTTCCTTCTCCTGGAAATGAGTATGGAGGTTCTTTAAAAAAAAGAAAAACTAAAAGCAGATCTACCATATGACCCAGCAATGCTACTCATGGATTAACCCAGATTAAAAAAAAACACACACACACTAATTAATTGGTCTCTTAGTTTAGGAAGAGTAAAGATATTTAAGGTTGTTAAGACCACACATAGGCTTTTCAGTGCAAATGTGTCTAACTTTCCGGTTGTTAGAACAGGTGATGTCACAGATTTGGTGTAGGTGAAGCTGAGGTCAGAGGCAAAGGAAGTCAGGTGCTCTTACTCCAGAAAATTCTGTTCAGTTTGCTTTCAAACTGAGCTCTGAAATCCTCCCCTGCTACTGAGGAAATGATCTACTTGAGGAAAGAAAAATGTTTCTTATGTGTGTCCGTGTGTGTGTTGGCGGGACGAAAGCTGGGATTTTTCTACTTCCTAGGCCAGACTTCCAGCTCTGTGCTTGCCAGATGCAGTCAGCAGCTGGCACCAAAGACAGAAAGTAATGTTGAGCAGCTTTCTTCTTTTTTTTTTTTTCCCTTGATTTTCTCAAAAGATTTAGACAGATGAAATAATACTCTTCCTGCTCCTTGCCCCTGCCATAATGCAGTCCATTTGTCTAAATTACAGACTTCAGCAATTATTTGTGCTTTTTTTCAGATTGAAGGCAAATTATCTCTATTCTGAGTGAAGGTGGCAAAAGCAGCAGTAGAATCATATCTCTTATCCTTCATCGGGGAAGAGGAGAAGTTTATTGAGTCCCTACACTGTAGTACTTTTTTTGTATATGTTATCTCCTTGGATCCTTACTTCAGCCTCATGAGTTAGCAATCTCATTGGGTCCATTATTTTAATTCTAAAAGTTTATTTTAAGTAATGTTAGGTTTTCAGAAGAGTTACAATGATGGTACAGCATCTCTATATACTCTTTTTATAAAATTGTTTAATTGCTTTACAAAATCATGTTACTTTCTGCTGTACAGCTAAGTGAATCAGTCACAGATATACATTTATCAGGCTTCCCTGGTAGCTCAGTGGTAAAGAATCCACCTGCTAATATAGGAGACACAGGTTTGATCCTTGGGTTGGAAAGATCCCCTGGAGAGCGAAATAGCAACCTACTCAAGTATTCTTGCCTGGGAAATCCCATGGGCAGAGGAGCCTGGCGGGCTATGGTACATGGTATCACAAAGAGTGGGACATGACTGAAGGATACAACAACAACAAAACAAAATACCTACATCCCCTCTTTGTTAGTACAGAGCACTGGGCCTTGCTATCTATTTTATAAAGAGCTATACGTGTGAACCCCAATGTTCACTGCACCACTATTTGTAATAGCCAGGACATGGAAGTAACCTAAGTGCCCGTCAACAGAGAAATGGATAGAGAAGATGGACACATATGTATGGCGGAATATTGTTCAGCCATGAAAAAATGGAACTGTGTCATTTGCAGAGACTTGGATGGACCTGAGACTTCTAATGTTAAGATCTCACATAACCACAGTAGCTTTTAAAATTAAGAAATTATCGTGGATAGACCACTATTCGTTCAATTACAAACTTTATCCAAATTCCATCCGTTTTCCCACAGATGATGTCTTCCTGTTCCAGGATTCCATTCAATGGAATGTCTCCTCTGTCTCCTCCAATCTGTGACAGCGTCTCAACATTTACCTGTTTTTCACGATTTGGACACTAGTGAAGAGTATTTTGTAAATGAAATAAAATAAAAAGCTCCTCAACTTTGACTGGTCTGATGTCTCCTCATGATTAGACTGAAGTTATGAATTTGAAGAAAGAAGACCACAGATGTGGTGTGATTGGCTCCACTCTGCCCATGGGAAAAGTGAAATTCAAGGTGACTTCATAAATCAGTCAAGGTTACTCAATTCAAAAGCTTTGTTATCTCAAATTTCTGAGTCAGTTCTTCAAAATACTTCCACAGGAAGAATGAAACAAAAGATTTATGACAGAGGCAATGAGAAGAGTTTGGCTTTAAGGAGATAGGCCGCTTGAGGTGGGGGGATGGTCCTCTCAGAAATTGTCTTTATTCTTGGGCATCAGCTAGGACAACCTCCAGGTACTTTATTTTAAAGTTGAAAGCAATATCTGGGAGGACATCAGTTCAGACATGTGTATATTTTAGATTGTATCCATTTCTATGGGATTTTTTTTTCAGTTTTGATTATCAATGCAAACAACATTCACTCAGGCTGTCGATCATCAACTGCACAGCGTGTTTATTTGCATCCCTTTCCCATTCATTACCAGCTTAGGGGAAACCATAATACTTCTTAAATGATTTGTGTGTTTTTAGAATATTTTTACAACTTGAGTCTCATTTAGCCCTAAAACAAATCACAAGTTTTTTTTTTTTTTCTGACTAGTCCAATGCCTTCACTTTAAAACTGGGAGAATGAGCCTCAGTCAGTGTATCCTGAGTCACTCATCTAAGGAACATTATTGAACCTAGTTTTTAAAGCAAAACTCTGCGTATGCTGATTGCAGCCATGAAATTCAAAGACGCTTACTCCTTGGAAGGAAAGTTATGACCAACCTAGATAGCATATTAAAAAGCAGAGGCATTACTTCGCCAATCAAGGTCCGTCTAGTTAAGGCAATGGTTTTTCCAGTGGTCCTGTATGGATGTGAGAGTTGGACTGTGAAGAAAGCTGATCGCCGAAGAATTGATGCTTTTGAACTGTGGTGCTGGAGAAGACTCTTGAGAGTCCCTTGTACTGCAAGGAGATCCAACCAGTCCATTCTAAAGTAGATCAGTATACTGTATTGGTGTTTTTCTTTCTGGCTTACTTCACTCTGTGTAATAGGCTCCAGTTTCATCCACCTCATTAGAACTGATTCAAATGTATTCTTTTTAATGGCTGAATAATACTCCATTGTGTATATGTACCAAAGCTTTCTTATCCATTCATCTGCAGATGGACATCTAGGTTGCTTCCATGTCCTGGCTATTATAAACATATATATGGAATTTAGAAAGATGCAAATGATAACCCTGTATACGAGACAGCAAAAGAGACACAGATGTATAGAACAGTCTTTGGGACTCTGTGGGAGAGGGTGAGGGTGGGATGATTTGGGAGAATGACATTGAAACACGTATGTTGTCATATGTGAAAGGAATCACTAGTTCAGGGTCAATGCATGTTATAGGATGCTCGGGGCTGGCATGCGGGGATGACCCAGAGGGAGGATAAAGGGAGGAGGGAGGTGGGAGGGGGGTTCAGGAGGGGGAACTCATGTAAACCCAGGGCGAATTCATGTCAAGTATGGCAAAACCAACCAATATAATATTGTAAAATAATTTGCCTCCAATAAAAAATAAATTAATTACCGAAAAAAAAATAAATAAAATAAAAAATAAAGTAGATCAGTCCTGGGTGTTCATTGGAAGGACTGATGCTAAGCTGAAGCTCCAATACTTTGGCCACATGATGCGACGAGTTGACTCACTGGAAAAGACTCTGATGCTAGGAGGGATTGGGGGCTGGAGGAGAAGGGAACGACAGAGAGTGAGATGGCTGGATGGCATCACCGACTCGATGGACATGAGTTTGAGTGAACTCTGGGAGTTGGTGATGGACAGGGAGGCCTGGCGTGCTGTGATTCATGGGGTCGCAAAGAGTCGGTCACGACTGAGCGACTGAATTGAACTGAAAGCAAGTTTTAAAATTTCCCTTTGAAACACAAGGTAGCGATGAGAATCATCACCCACTTCAAGGTTTTAAATGATAGAAGCAATGCTTGAATGCAGCCAGATCAGCTAAACCCCAGCCTAGAGCTTTCTCACTTGCCATTCTGCTAGCTCAAGCCATTTGCCAAACCTTGTGATGATCTCATAGTCTGACACAGTGATGAATCAGTATCCAGTGTATTGCCTCTTAGTAAGGAAATGCCTAGAGGTTACCAAGCCTTGGGCACGTTCACCACTATTCCATATTTTAAGAGCAATAGGATTTGACATGGATGATTAAACAGGATACTGAAAAGATGGCCTTAATTCCCACCCCCCCAGGTGGGTAGACACTATCGTTTTTTTAATTTCCCCATTCATTAAGTAATATTTTTAATCATTCAACAAGCATGAATAACTCTCTGTGTCTAACACATTGTCTTAGATGCTCTGAGAAACAAAATAGTTGAATTGGGTGTGTCCAGTCATCAACGAGTTGTTTGCTTTCGTCTTTCCCTCAGGTTTGTTCATGAAAAATTTCACACCAGAATCCACAGAACTCTGTACTAATGCCCTTCTGCTGTATTGCTCTAGTAGGGAAGAGACGACATGGTAATTCACACCGTATAATGTGACCACCAAAAAATTCATGGCTAATACCAACAATAAGCTTAGTTGTTCAGGAGACTGTTTTTTCTTTGCACCCAGAAAATTCATCAAAGGTGTATGGAGAAGTGAATATTCGATGGTGCCTCTATGATGAATATATTTCTTTTGTTTGTTCAGGGCCCATATTCTACTCCCGTTCTGCCCTCTATCTTGAGTCCACGGGCTTCTTAATGGAACTGACCCAACCACAGCTCCAGGGATGGGACCAGGACACAAGCCTGAATACTCATATTTAAGATAAAATTCAGAAAACGAAGATCATGGCATCTGGTCCCATCACTTCATGGGAAGTAGATGGGGAAACAGTGGAAACCGTGTCAGACTTTATTTTTTTGGGCTCCAAAGTCCTGCGGATGCTGATTGTAGCCATGAAATTAAAAGACGCTTGCTCCTTGGAAGGAAAGTTATGACCAGCCTAGATAGCATATTAAAGAGCAGAGACATTACTTTGCCAACCAAGGTCCGTCTAGTCAAGGCTATGGTTTTTCCCGTGGCCATGTATGGATGTGAGAGCTGGACTATGAAGAAAGCTGATCGCCGAAGAATTGATGCTTTTGAACTGTGGTGCTGGAGAAGACTCTTGAGAGTCCCTTGGACTGCAAGGAGATCCAACCAGTCCATTCTGGAGGAGATCAATCCTGGGTGTTCATTGGAAGGACTTATGCTAAAGCTGAAACTCCAATACTTTGGCCACCTCATGCGACGATTTTTTAATTTTCCCACTGGAAAATATTTAAATCATTCAAAAAGCAAAATTCTCTGTTTTAAGACAGAGATGCTCTGAAAAACAAAATGGGGTTGATTTGGGTGGCCATCACCGACTCGATGGCTTTCGTTTTCCCCATTTTGAATCTGAAAATTTAAAAATGGACAGGGACCTCGTGCTAATGCCTTCTGGGGTATGCTCTAGAGGGAAGAGACGAATGATAACTAAACCCCTGTATAATGTGACCACCAAAAAATTCATGGCTAATACCAACCAAAAAGCTTAGTTGTTCAGGAGACTGTTTTTTCTTTGCACCCAGAAAATTCATCAAAGGTATATGGAGAAGTGAATATTCGATGGTGCCTCTATGATGAATATATTTCTTTTGTTTGTTCAGGGCCCATATTCTACTCCCGTTCTGCCCTCTATCTTGAGTCCACGGGCTTCTTAATGGAACTGACCCAACCACAGCTCCAGGGATGGGACCAGGACACAAGCCTGAATACTCATATTTAAGATAAAATTCAGAAAACGAAGATCATGGCATCTGGTCCCATCACTTCATGGGAAGTAGATGGGGAAACAGTGGAAACCGTGTCAGACTTTATTTTTTTGGGCTCCAAAGTCCTGCGGATGCTGATTGTAGCCATGAAATTAAAAGACGCTTGCTCCTTGGAAGGAAAGTTATGACCAGCCTAGATAGCATATTAAAGAGCAGAGACATTACTTTGCCAACCAAGGTCCGTCTAGTCAAGGCTATGGTTTTTCCCGTGGCCATGTATGGATGTGAGAGCTGGACTATGAAGAAAGCTGATTGCCGAAGAATTGATGCTTTTGAACTGTGGTGCTGGAGAAGACTCTTGAGAGTCCCTTGGACTGCAAGGAGATCCAACCAGTCCATTCTGGAGGAGATCAATCCTGGGTGTTCATTGGAAGGACTTATGCTAAAGCTGAAACTCCAATACTTTGGCCACCTCATGCGACGAGTTGACTCACTGGAAAAGACTCTGATGTTGGGAGCGATTGGGGGTAAGAGGAGATGGGGACGACAGAGAATGAGGTGGCTGGATGGCATCACCGACTCGATGGACATGAGTTTGAGTGAACTCTGGGAGTTGGTGATGGACAGGGAGGCCTGGCGTGCTGTGGTTCATGGGGTCGCGGAGAGTCGGACACGACTGAGCGAATGAAATGAACTGAACTGAACTGAATGTGACCACCAAAAAATTCATGGCTAATACCAACCATAAACTTAGTTGTTCAGGAGACTGTTTTTTCTTTGCACCCAGAAAATTCATCAAAGGTATATGGAGAAGTGAATATTCGATGGTGCCTCTATGATGAATATATTTCTTTTGTTTGTTCAGGGCCCATATTCTACTCCCATTCTGCCCTCTATCTTGAGTCCACGGGCTTCTTAATGGAACTGACCCAACCACAGCTCCAGGGATGGGACCAGGACACAAGCCTGAATACTCATATTTAAGATAACTATGTGACCTAAGGAAAAGGGGACAACAGAGGATGAGATGGTAGGACGGCATCACTGACTCAATGGACATGAGTTTAAGTAAACTCCTGGAGTTAGTGATGGATAGGGAGGCCTGGCGTGCTGCAGCCCATGGGGTCGCAAAGATTCGGACACAACTGAGCGACTGAACTGAACTGATGTGACCTAAAGCATGTGGATGAGAACTGGACATGGGAATTTTGCAGAAGAGGGGTTCCCTTCCTCTGCTATTCTTTATGCCATGGTGATGTAAAACCTGACTAAGACAGAGATCAGCACAAGGGGAAAAGATTCTTACACATATCATTCGTGTGACTGGATCTAGCTATGCCTGAAACCCAACCAGCCTGGATTTCTTAATTAGTGGAAGCAGTAATTACATTTCTCTCACTTACAACCAAATGATTCCAGGTTAATGTATTCTTGTACAGGGGGGAGGTGGGCAGGGAAAGCAGTTAATGGTACAGTTGAGGAGGGAGGAGAACAGCAGATTTGAGGGAAATGACATCTAGTTTCCACTGGCTGAGGTTCTTGTTCTTTGAAAGGTTGCTTGGAAAGGCATTCCGAGTTTAAAAGGTGTCTCTCTAAAAGCCAGACATTACACGTTCTTCAGATAGCCAGAGAACAGCCTCAGAATCTTATTACAACCTCAGCATTTTGAATGGGTTTTCAGTTTAGGAAAATCAATTTTGTTCTTCTTAATTCCATTCTGGGTGATTGTTAGAACTAACAGGAAAAAAATTAATAGTCACTCCAGCCCTTTTAAAGCAAGAACTGCCCTCTTGGCTTCATATCATCCACTCAGTTCCCAGTTTTCCCCTGAAGGAAGAAGAGTTGGGAGAGAGAAATATATATAAGAGTGCATTTTCTTTTATCTTCAAAATGTATCACAGCTCCCGAACTATGTGTGTTTTGGCTGCTGGGTATAAATGTGTGTGGTTTTATAAAAGACACGGGAAGCTTGGCAGTGCAATTCCACACACAGCGCAGCTCTGGTGATGTTTTGAATTTCAGGCTGCACCTTAGAGGTTAACTATACCAGAACCTTTTCTGGAGGTGGCCGAGTTAACACTCCCTATGGGGCAAATGTGCCTTAATATCTGACAACAGTAATAAAGCTTCTACCTCAGAGCACTGATCCGGCCCGCTCAAGCACTCATTTAGTAACTATTTATTAAATACCTCTCATCTGCCTTCAGGGATCCTGTTTAATCCTCATGGCAATCAAATGAGGTGGTTGCAAGTATAGATTAAGACAATGCAAAACCACACTTGGAAAAGGATGAGGCCAAAATACAGTGGAAGCCCCAGGCAAGACCACCTAACACCTGGAGAGATCTGCAAACTCTTAGTGAAACTTATTTAGAGTCTTGGTATGTAACATCTCTGAACTGCCACCACCATCCTGCAAACATATGAATGGGCTTGCCCCTCTTTCTTTGCAACTGATGTAGCTGCTTATTAGACAGGCTGGACTTCTCCAGTGGAAGATTCAGGGTAATAAAACATGTTATAATTGGTGTTGCTTGCTTTCTGAGACTTTCAAAGCCCAGGAGCGGCCACAAATCTGAGTGCACGTTGGAACAGGGTTTCGATGAGTAGAACTCTTTACTTACATTATAGCGATGACGTTTGAGGTGTGGGGCAACCTCAGAAACTGTCAGAACCTTCAGATTCTACTTCATCCTCTCTGCCACTCTCCATTTGCTTAATACTTTTTCTAAAAATGCTGTAAGATCCCTTTCTTCAGACTGTAAGTTTTTGAAGTGTTCTCCTTTTTCTCTTCACATATTCATTGCAGCTGAAATGTTCTGCTAAAACTGGGAAATGTGGTTCTGTTTGTGGCAAAGTGTTTCATACACTGGTCCCCAAATCCTAGATAACTTCATCAGGCTACAATTCTCTCTTCATATCATTTCAGGATAAAGCCAGTTTTGGATGGCAACTCATCAAAATCTACAAAACTGCATATTTTATCTTTTTTGTGAGTTGTTTGTTGTTTTTATTTTTTAATCCACCCCCCTCTCCTCTGGATAGATAATACCGGTGGGGGGTGGAGAATGTCTGGGAAAGGGTGCCACTTAGGCTGTCAAGACTAAAAACCTTTAATCCTCCCCTTCCCTGTAATGAGTTTGAGACACCACTGATTTGGTTTCCCCCAAGCCTTTTTGGGTGGGCTTCCCCAGTGGCTCAGCGGTAAAGAATCCATGTACAATTCATGAGAAGCAGGAGACTCCAGTTTGATCCCTGGATCCAGAGGATCCCCTGGAGGAAGAAATGATAACCCACTCCAGTATTCTTGCCTGGAAAATCCCATGGACAGAGGAGGCTGGCAGGCTACAGTCCATGGGGCCACAAGGAGTCAGACATGACTGAAGTGACTTCACACGCATGCACACAAGCCTTTTTGGTATGATTCAATCCAATCAGTGTTTAATTTCCCCAACTGGCTCTGTGAGAAGATGTATGTCCTTGCGTTTGTCTTATAGACAATATTTGTTCAAAACTTTGCACCAAACAAGGAGGAAATGCTGATTTTTCTATTTATTTTTTTAAGGAGGAGTTTTTATAGGAGGTGCATGCTGGAAGGGCAGTTGGGCCTCAGCAAAGCAAGAGGGGCAACCACTCAACCTGACACCCTGGGTTCCCCCAGTCACCTTCCTGTGACAGCTCACCTTAAACAGAACATTCCTGCTGAACTGTTTGCACTCAGCCTTGTCTTGTATCATATCAAGCTGTTCTGTCTTTCCAAGTTTGCTTGTCTATAAACACGCTTCAAATGTCCACTGGACACATGCCTGGGGTCTCCTTGTTCTCCAGTCTAAGTTCCACGTTCAAGGTATATTGCCTTCTAGGAGATGTTGCCCCTCCCTAAACTCAAGGGCCGTCACTTTGTCTGTTCTGCAGTATCACGAGTCTTCATTTTGCTCATGCTTCCTTTCTCCTTAATTACCTCGAGGGATGGGCATTCTCCTCAGGGTCAGCCATAGTATAATGGAGGTGATTCATATCCAGTAGCCAATTATTCAACTGATAACATTACCCATTCTTGGGGACCATTTCATTGTTTAATAAAAGATATGCATTCTCATAACATGAAATTTTGAGCAACATAAAAAAAATGCGAAGACAAGATAGTTAAATTACTAAAATGCTTTTATCAAAAAATGACTTTCAGTAGTTAATATATATTTAAACTCTTTCTAATGCATACACATAGATAAAAAGCTACATAGTTAAACTGAAACATAGGTGGAAATTATTTTGGTAAAATGTCACATTTACTATACATATAACTTTTTAGGGTTTTAAAAATAATTTATTTGCATGTAAAAGAAAAAAAAGCTGTGAAGCTGAGATCATTGTTGAACTCTAGTTCAATGTCTTTCAACAACTCAGATTACTGCATACTACTATATATAAAACAGATAAACAACTCAGATTATCCCCTAATACTCAGATTCAGCTGCCAAAAAACAAAATGTGAAAAACAATTAGAATTTAGGAATCATTGGCAGTTTATTATTTGATTCTTTTTTTAAAATGCTATAAATATAACTTTGAGATAGTATTCATTTATTCTTTACCATGAAAAATAAAAATATTTACTTCTACTTTTTTATTCTCTCTTTGGCATTTTTCAAATATATTATTGTTTTTATATCACCAAGGTTTATAACACGTGTGTTTTATTCTGTACCCATAAATCCCAGAGTTGCTTATTCCTAGCTCAGTGTTCAAACAGATTTAATTCTCAGTGCTGGCCTTTTATTTTTTTTTTTTTTATTTCTAAATTCTTTATTTTGATCTTCCCTCCCTGGAAATGCTCATTTCTCATGTTCTTTGCTTTTTGAGAATTTTTGTGTATGAAATCTCATACATGAAGGACATTGGATAATATTATTAAGAAGGAAGATATATTTTACTGAGGGGGGATATCACTTTAGAAAATCAGAAATTTAGACGTAGAATGTATTGAACCAATAAATTCGGGGAGAAACCCTGAAAAAGGCAGAGAAGGTGAGGGAGAAATGCCCACAGGGCCTTGCATCAAATAATCCCATTGATGAGCTCATCCCAAGCACAGCTGGGAGTGCACCTGGGTCTCCAGAGCTACCAGGTTAAAGCAGTGTTTTGCAGACTTGTTACCCGCTTTGATGCCCTTCTCTCATTTAAATTTCCTTACAGTGGAATGTTACAAGGAAAGTGTCTGGGGTGGTAGGTCTTGTGTTCACCCGGTGAATATGTAAAGAATAAGACTGATTTGGCATAGTTGACCTGACTGAGCTGGCTCCATCTTGGAGGATGGATAACATGGGGAAACTTTGGGACCGAGGTTGAGATCCTGAAGCCATGGAACTGGACCACGTCAGTTTCTGAACTGGCAATTGCCAACATGTTTCCTAAATAAGGATATTGCTAAAGGAAAGGAAATCCCAGAACTCAGAGATGACAGAGCCTTTCAAATGTGTTTGCTACAGTGGTGATTGTGGTGGTTCCCTAACTTGATGTCATTCCCCACAGGATGCTATACATCCAAGGCATTAGGTGAGCAGAGATTCTTAAGACATGCATCATTGTCTTCAGAACTTGGGAAACGCTGCATTCCAGTCTGCTGACATTGGTGTTTGTTAGAGAGAAACCTGCAGTGAACTTGATTATTTCCTTCTTTGTCAGTAACCAGCTTTTTTTTTTTTTTTTTTCTTTTCCTTGATGCCTGTAGCTTTCAGCCTTCATCCTTTTTCAGTAATTTGTACATATCTTGATGTTGTTCACCCCTGTCAAATTCTTCCCTGGGACCTTGGGACCTACTCTGTACTTTTTAAATTAATTAATTTTTAATTGAACTATAATTGCTCTACAATGTTGTGCTAATTTCTGCTTTACATCGACATGAATCAGTTCTCTTTCTTGAGCCTGCCTCCCGCCCCTCCAACCCATCCCCTTAGGTCAGCACAGAGTACTGAGCACCTTGTCCTTACCCCAGTGTGTACTACACATTGTTTACTCCAAGTTCAAGTTTTTACCTAAGCATTAAACTTTCCTTATAGCATTGGATGTTTTCCTATGACCTTTTATGCTGACCTCTTGATTCACTGTGCTCATTGTCTTCATCTGAATCTCCTTCCCCATATGTAGTAACCTCTCTGGAGTCATTTAAAATGCTTTTTCATTTAAAGGACTGTCATTTTTCTAAGAGAATTTTCTATGCCCTTGTCTCTGCTTTAGTTTGTTTTTCCCTCCATTTTCTTTCCATTTTTTTTCTAATGTACCTTTTACTTCTTTTCATTTTTCTCTAATTCCCATTTTCCTGACCTCAATTTCTTTCTATTTAATGCTACCATCTAGTCGTCCGTCGGTTGCATCTCTTTCCTGAGCTGTTTTCCCAAAAAAACCAATTTTGGGATTGGTGTCCTCAGTGTCTCCCAACTCTGCGTCTGTCTCCAGGATTTGTTCTTTCCTAGATTCATGTTTCTTACCTGACGTGTCCTCATTTCCGTCCTTCCATTCTTTCTCTTTTCTCAACAACTTTTGAACACCCTGATAGTTGCTTTCTGGTATTTATTCATCTTCGATAAGAACAGTCCTTTCTGGGTCTAATGCTTTGTTAAACGAGTGGGAAGCTGGATTAGTCTGAGGTTGTTCATGCCGTGATAGATATCTAATACATCAATTTCTTGCAGTCAGGTGGCTTGTAAGCATCCCATGGGACCACGTGACCCACAGCTGTTTGTGCTATGTTATGTCAGTTATGGCTTCCCCTCCCTTCTGCACCTTATCTGGTCTCTATCACCCCTTGCTGGTGAAGAGACAGAATCTGGGAAAGTGGGGACAGTGCATCTGTGCTCCACCTTCACCTCTACCAACTTTGACGTTATGCAGCACAGAACTGCATCTAGAGAAACATCTTTCTACTGCCTCCTTTCTTTCTTTGCTCCACTTTCCCCTCTGTGTCTAATCCATAAGTCAGGGTCTAAGGATTTAAAGAACCCATCTGCAATGCAGGAGACCTGGGTTCGACCCCTGGGTTGGGAAGATCCCCTGGAGAAGGGAAAGGCTCCCCACTCCAGTATTCTGGCCTGAAGAATTCCATGCACTGTATAGTCCGTGGGGTCGCAAAGAGTCAGACACAGCTGAGCAACTTTCATTTTCACGTTCGACACAAAGTCTGAGGAGATCTGTGTTGGCTGTTGCCCACCTTCCACTTTTGGATTCACGTTTTATTATATCTGGAAAAAGTCTTCATATTTTGTGGTTTGGGACTGTGGCCATTTCCTTGTCTCATTGAAAATGACGGTCTCTTCTTTACAGTGTGTGTTTCTCAGAAGAGAGAAAGACTTTCTAGCAAAAATTATATCCTCTGACCACGCTTTTTGCATTGTTACAAAAGGTACACAGAATTTTTTTGAGATGCAGGAGAGAAAACAAAATTTTTAATAGTAAGGTTGAATCACCCGGTACTCTCTCTTTTTTCACAAAAGGTCTGACTGAAGAGAAAACTGATGTGGCAAAAGGGTTATGTTGATAACTTACTTCTCCAGAAGCTAGCGAATTTCCTGACAGTCAAGGCAATTCTGAGAAAGCTGCCTTTAACAGGCTTTGACTACTGGATTTCTAAGTTACTTTGTAAAATAGAGTTCTCCGTTTTGTCACTGGTCTTGGAAGCTTATACAGTCAGCAGTAGCTACAAAGAGAAACAACAATGTCTCAGATTTCTAAAACTGGCTTTTTCCTTAGCTGTATAACTTTAGTGACGTGATGCAGTTTCTTTAAAGGCTCAGTTCGGTCACCTGTGAGATGAGTATTTGTGTTGATAAAGTGAAAACGAACACAAGAAAGAGCTTTTAAAACTATAGGTCCCTTTGCCTGAGAAACGATAATGGCAGGAGAGCAGGTAGAAAGTCTGAGAGACATGGCTTTAAGTAAGAATTACTCTCCTGACCTGCGAGACACTTATTTTCACTGACTCTAACTTTTTTCATCAATAAAAGAGAGAGTCTATGCAAGATGATTGAAAAGATTTATTGAGATGATCACATAAGTGGAGAGTCTGGAGGCAAAGATAGGGAAATTGTTGAAATTCCATTGATGACTGGCCCTCTTTAAACTCTTACTAATTTACTTTGTCATGAAAGGTTCAAGATATCTATGGGTGTCAGAAATTCCAAGGGACCTTTGCCGGCCCCAGGCTTCCCTTGTGGCTCAGCTGGTAAAGAATCCGCCTGCAATGCGGGGAACCTGAGTTTGATTCCTGGGTTGGGAAGACCCCCTGGAGAAGGGAATGGCTACCCACTGCAGTATTCTGGCCTGGAGAATTCCGTGGACCGTACAGTCCATGGGGTCTCAAAGAGTAGGGCACAACTTAGCGACTTTCACTTCTGCAGGCTCCTCACATCCGCTTCCTGCTGCCCTGTTAAGGTACTCAATATTCTTGTATTCTGAGTACTTTCTATCGGCAACTACCAGTTGAGCCACTGACATTGTGAAATACATAAAGAAATAAATAATGTGGAGGGACAGGCAGGCCTGCACCAGGGCTTGGACCCACTGCAAACACAGCTGCCCAGTCCCGCTCTCTGGGACACCCCGATCCCTCCTCCTCCCCAGGGCGGCCTTTTATGGGACTGACCCCATTTCTCTGAAATCACAGGCCTCTTATTCACGAATGGCTTCATTTGACAGCTCCACTTCTTACCCACCCTCTCTGGCAATAGAGTCTAGACTCCTCCTAACACTTGCCATCACAGTCTCTGCTCGTTCAAAACGCATCCCCATTTCTATGAGAGCGAGATGATAGCGCTGGGCTAGATCATCTCTAGGACTGCTCTAGAATGTGGTGGTTTAGTTGCTGAGTCGTGTCTGACTCTTGTGAACTCATGGACTGTAGCCTGCCAGGCTCCTCTGTCCATGGGATTCTCCAGGCAAGAATACTGGAGTGGGTTGCCATTTCCTTATCAAGGCGATCTTCCCAGTCCTTGCAGGCAGATTCTTTACCGTCTGAGCTACGAGGAGGGAGAATGCAAGAGGACAAACACACGGGAAAGATTCACTACTATTTCCTGAGCCAATGAGGCACAACTCTGTAACAGGGCACTTTTCTAGTGGCCTGGAAGGATTTTGGAATCTCCTTCTACACCACGGTCCAGCATCAGTTGTAGGTGAATTAAAATCTCTTTGCTGTGCATGGACCAAGAAACAATGGAAGACAGTGATGATTTCCCCTGCTTCTCTAAAAACCCAGTGCCAAGCCCTGTGCCTAGGACAGGTGGGTGCTGAATGGGTGCCGGAAGAATGAATTCGTCTCAGCCATCAAAGCTCTTGCTCCTACATCTTTGAAGCTGGAACTGAAAAGTGATGCCATCTCTCTGGGAAGGAGCATTGAACACTCCTTTATTTATTTGAGAGAGAAGCGGCTTTCTCCACGTCTTGGAGATGATGTAAGTTGGGCAGAGGACAGACCATTCTCCAAAGGGAAGAGACATCATTAAGAGCAATTGCAGTTCCTGCCTTGTTGGCTTCTTCTCAGAAAGCAAAGAGCAGTTACTGTAAGGAAGCTGGCTGTCTGGGCCAGCGGCTTTATCAATGAATAATTTCCTGAAAGGAAGAGAATCTGTAGAGACCGTACACTATATTTGATCTCGGTGTGTGCACCAAGCTCACAGGACTATCTTTGATTCAAAGGAAGCGAGATAATTGTTTCCCAAACAGACTCTTGCTGGAGAGCGTGCTCCCTCCCACTCGGGTGACCCGTGCACCAGCAGCCTCGGGTCTGCCCCAGACAATTATCCTGCTTTGCTAGGGAACAAATTGCTCTTTTGGGGTAATTCCGAGCAAGTTTGCCGAGTTCACAGCCATCCCAGGGGAGCCTCTGGGGGAAAAGCACTCTCCAAATCCCCTCTCCGGTCCTTTGAAAGGAAAGCAGGTCATTTTTTACAGAATTCCAAAGAAAGCAGCTAATTCTGAATGATCCATCCCACCTTGCGAGAGGCCTCAGGGGCCATCTGCTGAGTTCCTCGCGCTGGTCTGATGCTAGGGAATCAATTTCCCATGCAAGTAATTATGCACGCAATTAAGTAATTGTAGATGGAAAGGGGGGTAAAAAAGAGGACAGTGCCAAAAAAGAAGTTGTGTGCCTTTAACTTTCAAAACACAGCCTGTCGGACTTGGGAGCTGAACCCCATTTGGATCTGATTCTTGCAAAGGACTGAATAAAATCCAGAGCTTGAAAAAAGAATAAAATGTTAGCTATCATGTAGTGCTAAGAATTTGGATCCTGAGGCTACCCCATGTGTGTGCAAAGCATGGATCTGCCATTTGTCTGCCGTGGGATTTGAGGTAGTTACTTAGCTGGATGCACCTCCCATCATCATCAAGTAAGGTTAATAATTGAACCAGCATCACATGGCTGCCAAAATTTAAATAAGTAAATGGTGTTAAGTCACCAAGTCATGTCCAGCTCTTTGTGATCTTGTGGACCGTAGTCTGCCAGGCTCCTCTGTCTTGCCTGGGATTCCCAGGCAAGATGATTGGAGTGAGTTGCCATTTCCTCCTCCAGGGGATCTTCCCGACTCAGGGATCAAACCCACATCTCCTGCATTGGCAGGCGGGTTTTTTTTTTACCACTGAGCCATCTGGGAAGCTGATGTATGTATATGTATATACACACACATACATACACACACATATATGTGCTTAGTCACCAAGTCATGTCTAACTCTTTGTGACTCCATGCACTGTAGCCTGCCAGGCTCCTCTATCCATGGAATTTTCCAGGTAGTAATAGTAGAGTGGTTTGTCATTTCTTTCTCCTAGGGATCTTTCCCAATCCAGGGATCAAACCCATATCTCCTGCCCTGGCAGGCAGATTCTTTACCAATGAACCACCTGGAAAGCCCATATATGTGTGTGTATATATATATATATATATATATATATATAGAGAGAGAGAGAGAGAGAGAGAGAGGTATGTGTGTGTGTGTGTGTGTGTGAAGTTCACAACAGTACCAGACAATATAAAATTAACTATTACTGCAGTTTAACTGATGATATTTTAAGTAAATTCTGAGCAATCATTTTATAAAATAGCTAAGATACTCAGCCTCGTTGGGGATTCTTTTCTTGTGACCTTTTCCCTTTAGTCTTAGAAAATCAACCCAGTAGATAAAGGGTAAACAAGTACAAAGTGCTTGGTTAGGAGATGACAAAAAAGTACGTGGCTTCTGAATCCGTCAGGGAAAGGGTCAAGGCCACGACCCTCCAGGACTCCCCAGAGAACCGCTGTTGTTTACAGTATATGTTTAAAATAATATTCTTGCTTAGTTGGGTCTCCCCTTGGGACAATGCAATTTCAACAGTAACAGAGGATTAATTAAAGCTGGTCTCTCTGGTGAGCCTGGTGATTTGGGAAGCAGCAGAGAGGGGCACCCCCCTCCATGCCCCCCACTGCCCACCAGGAAGGGGCCAGGCCTGATGGAAGTAATTAGTGCAGCCCGGGGGCTCCTGATGCCTTTGCCCCATTTGTATGATTTTGATTAATACTTTCATTTCACCTTCTTTGAATGCAGGAGAGGCAAGAAAAGAACAAGGAAGGTGGAGCCTCTCCTATCCAAAATTAATAAAGACTGAATCCCTTCCCAGGCCACCTTGGATGTGGTAATCTGTTTTTCAAACCTTGTAGGTAAGGACCTCTGGACGGATCATACCTGTGCTGTGAAGGGTGGTTCCCAGAAGTTTCATTTTTGTAAACAGACACAAAGGCATACGTTGGGGACAGGGAGCGAGCTGGTTTGGAGGCCCAGGGGCTGCAGGAAGGAGAGGAGACAGGCCCTTTTGTGCCCCAGGAAACATCCACAGGCTGCCCATTGTCTGCTGGGCCATGCAGATGCTCTTGGCTTAGGCTGCACATCTTAGCGTATCAGCCCTGCATCACTCCAGCCATCCTTCACTGGCTCAGGGAGTGGTCCTGTGACTGCTTTCCTACCCTGGTTCAGATCTTCCAAGAATGGACTTCCTGGGGCCGATGATCCTGTCTGGAAACTGTGTACCAACATAAGGGAGGAAGACAGAGTCTAGCTCCCTGCCCCCTAAAGGGTGAAGAACCACAGCTCTAGGGCATCCCCATTCCCTTTGGGACAAGGGCTTCTTTGGTGGCTCAGCAGGGTAAAGAATCTGCCTGTAATGCAGGAGACACAGGAGATGTGAGTTTGATCTTCTAGAGTAGGAAATGGCAACCTTCTCCAGTATACTTGCCTAAAATATCCCATGAACAGAGGAGCCTGGTGGGCTACCATCTAAACGGTGTACAAGCACACGTGCCTTTTAGGACAAAGCCCAAGCTCCTCAGTATGACGAGCCAAACTCTCAAGGATCTAGGATCACACATCTCTGGGCTGTTCCCTCCCCACACCCCCATCACTGGAGTCCACAGTCCACACCTAGAGCCTCTTTGGAGCCCAACCCTTCCCCTCTCTGCCTGGAGCTCCCAGCTCAGACCCAGATCAGGCTTTCCTTGATAACCCTTGGTCCGGCTGAGCGCTCCCACCCTGTTCTATCTTCCAAATACTCCCAGATCATGAAAGTGAGCTTTGAAACACTGGACCCTGTGTACCTATATCTGTATATGGTTGGGAGGAGAGTCTGGTGCGGTGTTGGACTCAACTGAGTAATTAGGATTAGGACCTTGGGGCTTTCCTGGTGGTTCAATGGTAAAGAATCCGCCTGCCAGTTCAGAAGAAATGAGTTTGATCCCTGAGTTGGAGAGATCCCCTGAAGAAGGAAATGGCAACCCACTCCAGTATTATTGCCTAGGAAATCCGTGGACAAAGGAGCCTGGTGGGCTATCATCAATGGGGATCACAAAAGAGTCGGACATGACTTAGTGACTAAACAACAGCAGCAACAATGATGGGACCTTGGGTAAGGCAAGCGGTTCAAGGCTCCGAGCTTGGAATACGAAAGTGTTGATGATCAAATGAAATCTGTTAGAGCAGGGAAGATTCCCTCGAACTGTGATGTTGGATGGATAGTCACTAACCATGTGCAGCCATTTAAATTAAATAAAATGAAACATTCCAGGCCTCAGTTACAGGAGCACTTCTAGGGCACTCAGTGATCCCACGTGGCTCATGGCTTCTGAACCGTCCTGCATTATGTGGTATATTGCAGAGTGTATATACTTGCACAGAATGTTGCGTGGGACACATCCATCTTTGTGGACATTTCTGATGGACAGCAAGGCTCTAGGTAACTCAGTTGCTCCACAGCTGGCACACTGGAATTTTAGAAACCTCCAGATTCCTTCCCTGTTGGCCTTTTCTCCTGCTGATCCCAGGACTTCCTTTCAAAGTGACTGGAATTACAGAGAAATGACTCCCTGCTCACCCCGTGTGCATTCCCCGCACTTGAATTTGTTGGATTGTCTTTCTTGAGGTGGGAAGAGCAGTAAATGTACCACTGGATAAGCCTTCCAGCTTATTCAAACCTGGGGGCTTTGGAAATAGGTTCCGGGACAGAAAATTTCAGGTAGGTGGGAGGAAAAAACAAACACACAAACATTAAAAACTGAAAGAAAGGTTGGTGAATTTTTGGAAAAAGACTCAAGTACGGAGTTTGGACAAGCTCTCTTTCCCAGCATAGGAGCAAGCCGGGGCAAACTTCGGCCAGGGAACTGAAGAGGCTCATTTTAGTGCCTCTTTGCCACCCACTGGCAGGCGATCTATGGTGAGTCCCTGCTCTCTTTCTGGGCCAGCCCACTCCCCATCTGTTTACTACAGGGACAAGCGAGATCTCTCGGTGTCCCTTATTCCAAAGTAGGGTGCCGTAGGGTACCGTAGGGTGCCAGTCTGTTTCCTTTCGTAGCTCTTGCTGCTGCTGCTAAGTCACTTCCGTCGTGTCCGACTCTGTGCGACCCCATAGACGGAAGCCCACCAGGCTCCCCCATCCCTGGGATTCTCCAGGCAAGAACACTGGAGTGGGTTGCCATTTCCTTCTCCAATGTGTGAAAGTGAAACGTGAAAGTGAAGTCGCTCAGTCGTGTCTGACCCTTAGCAACCCCACGGGACTGCAGCTTACCAGGCTCCTCCATCCATGGGATTTTCTAGGCAAGAGTACTGGAGTGGCTTGCCATTGCCTTCTCTGTTCGTAGCTCTTAGAATGGTGCAATCAGGAATTCCATGGAAGGCCTTTTAGGTCTGTGGATGGAGCCTGCTCTCTTGAGGGTTCCCATGAGGCAAAGACTCAACACCAGACCACTGCAACCTCTGTGGGTCTCTAAGCCTGAAACTGGAGTAGGAAATGAGCCACCTGGATGTTTGGAAATAACTCCGAATCACTCCAGTGTGTGCTGCTGGTCTGTTTCCTACATCTCCGCGGTGCTGGGTGATGAAGGCCCATTTAGGTAGGAATGGAAAACTAACGCCCCCAGTCTCGTGCTGTGCACAGTGAGGTCTGACAGGCTTCATGCTGTCACCTCTCCTCCCAGACACCCTCTCCTTTAATATTCTCATCAACTCCTCCAGGAGGGCAGGCTGGAAATTGTCCGTGTGGCTGCATGACAGAGGCAGGCTTTAGAACCCTCCAGCATCACTCAGCAGAAGTGGAAAAGCTGAGTTTCAACTCAGGGCCTCTGAGGTTGGTCCCCTGGGCAGTTGGATTTAGAGCCTCCTCCTTTTGGAGGGAAGCAGGTGAGATTTGGACTATAAAGAAGACTTGATGCTTTCAAATTGTGGTGCTAGAGAAGACTCTTGAGAGTCCCTTGTACAGCACGGAGATCAAACCAGTCAGTCCTAAAGGAAATCAACCCTGAATGTTCACTGATGCTGAAGCTGAAACTCTAATACTTTGGCCACCTGATGCGAAGAGCTGACTCATGAGAAAAGACCCTGATGCTGGGAAGGATAGAAGGTGGGAGGAGAAGGGGGCGACAGAGGATGAGATGATTGGATGGCATCACCAAGTCAATGGGCATGAATCTGAGAAAACTCCTGGAGATAGCGAAGGACAGGGGAGCCAGGTGTGCTGCAGTCCGTGGGGTCCCAAAGGGTCTGACACGACTTAGTACCTGAACAACAGCAACAGCGAAGTTAGTCCATGAGCTTTTGTGGAACTGTGTGCCGTTCCTACCAGTGGCTGGGCCCGATCACCGCGTGCTATCACAAACCTGCAGTCAGAGACCACAGAGAGGTATTGGGAGAATCTGGAGTTGAAATCATGCTCTTCTTCCTTTTTTCTTGCGAAGCCAGAACTTGTGCAAATTCACCTCCTGCAGGCTCACAGTCCTCCTTTGCAACAGAGAAGGGAGTCCCTGCCCTCAAGCTTGTTTTGAAAACAGAAGCATGGTAATGAAGCACTTAAAGTAGATGCCCCCATGGTCTTTTCCTTTCCTGGTAACAGCTCGCAAGAATGGTTAGAAATAGGCAGAGAGAAGGACAAAGCCTCCTGTTCCTGGCCGGGGAACGAGCACTGACACTGGTGAGCAGATGCTCCCAACAGATGTGAGACCGGTTCTCCCCAGACGGCTGCTTTGGATGGTGCAGAAAGCGGGGAGGCATGTTGGCTGGGGCCTTGAGAACCTGCCCGGGAGACCCCAGCGCCTAAGGACTGAGTCTTTCTCTCGTATCCCCATCCACCCAGGCTTCTCGGTCCACTCCTGGCATGATACCTATCCCTTCAGCTGAGTGGGGAGGAGGTGGGGTTAGGGGAGACATTGGATTCCTGACGCTGAAGGAAAGAGTCCCGGCTTTGTCCCCCTGTCTGGTGGGGTGGGTGACACAGGGCTTTTGCGTAATTTAGCAAGAATTACGTGAACTCAATCCCTCCTCTCCCCTGACCCCCACCCCAGCTGGCAGTCTCATGCATCCCTCTGCGTGACTTTCCCAAAAATGGTGATTGATTTCAGAGTTGGGATGGGAATGAAGCTGCCAGGTTCCCGGGACAGGGCAGGGCCTGCAGAGAGCTCACTGCCCTCTCCCTCCCAGGGTAAACAGAAGCAACTGCCAGAGGACCCTGCCCTCAGGTGAAAAACTGACGTTTTATTACCTGACTCTTTTATTTCCCAGAAAGAAGAGAAGCAGATAAGGAGCTCACAGGGACCTGGGAGCCATGGGTTCTGCTCCACCTCCTCCCTAACTTTGGGTGTGAATTGAGATCAGGAGTGAGTGAGTGAAAGTCACCCAGTTGTGTCCCACTCTTTGTGACCCCATGGACTACAGCCCTCCAGGTTCCTCTGTCCATGGGATTCTTCAGGCAAAAATACTGGAAGGGGTAGCCATTCCCTTCTCCAGGAGATCTTCCCAACCCAGGAGATCTTCCCAACCCAGGGATCAAACCCAGGTCTCCTGCATTGCAGGAAGATTCTTTACCATCTGAACCACCAGAGAAGGAACTCAACTATAAATTGGGAGTTATGACCTAAGATCAGATGCTACAAGTCACATTCAAAGCACCATTGGCGTGTGCTCTTTAAAAGAAATTAGCCCCATTGTTCCAAGTCGTTTTGTAGCAGCAAATGCACACAGGCCTACGGGAGCAAAGTCTCTGGTCTTGCCCTGAAATAGAAACGTTCTCCTTAGGGTTTGTGTATTTCCTTTTTTCTCCTTGTGTATTGTCACATATCTTTCCTGCAAAAAAAAAAAAAAAAGAATTACAACAGTGATTAATTTTATTGGGTTCTGACAAAGAGTCAAGCCCTGTGTAAGCACTTTCCCTGCCCTTTTACTTACTCCTCAGCAGATCCATGAGGTTGTGGCAGTGTGGGTGACCATTTACAAAGGAGGTGACCACAGTTCAGGGGAGGGAGATGTCTGCCCAAGCCCCCATTCTCAGTCACTTGAGAGCCCAACTCTGTGGCCAGCTCCTCTGCTCTCAGGGACTACCTTCTCCTTTGGAACACCTAAGCCTGGGGTCAGCCTGAGATCTTTCCCTCGGGTCATCTGGGCTCACAGAGTGGGACTCCCAGTCTCCCCACTTTCCTACTGGGCAACAGGCTTTCAATATCTGGGGTGCTTTGGTAAGTCCTTCTGGTCTCTGGGGGCCGGGACCCATCATTCCACAGGGGCTACTTCCAAGAGCTGCTAAGGGTAGGGGCCTGTGAGAGTCTTCCCCAGAGTCCTGAAGTCACAGGAAGGTGTCAAAGAAAGTGAGTGAGGAGGAGGGGAAAGTGGGGGCAAGGGAAGGGGTTTTACAGTGCATCCAAAGGCAAGCATAAGTCTCTAGATTTTAAATCAAAGTTAAATGCATTCAGGGGCTTCCCTGGTGGCTCAGAGGTAAAGAATCCACTTGCCAATGAGGAGCCACCAGGACAAGGAGCCCATGCACCGCAACTGGAGAAAAGCTTATAGAACAATGAATACCCAGCCCAGCCAAAAATAATTAAATAAACAAAATGCATCCAGGAAGGACCATATTTGTCCTGGCTTCCAACATGCAATGTCACCAGAGACACAAAGGACTTGAGAACATTCCTATTTTGAACTTCAGTTAAGTCAATACACTCGATGGAAAAACAAACAAACAATCTTTGTAACTGAGTTTATTACAGAAAAGAGTTAAGGGCTATATTCATCGATAGGAAGATGCCAGAGAACTCATAGTATTTCTTAAAGGATGCAGTGAATGGATGAACTAAATATAAATGGTTTAGAGTTGACTCACTGGAAAAGACTCTGATGCTGGGAAAGGTTGGGGGCGGGAGGAGAAGGGGATGACAGAGAATGAGATGGCTGGATGGCATCACCGATTCTGTGGACATGAGTTTGAGTGTACTCCGGGAGTTAGTGATGGACAGGGAGGCCTGGCGTGCTGTGATTCATGGGGTCGCAGAGAGTCGGACACAACTGAGTGACTGAACTGAACTGAACTGAGAGTATTAATAATTGGCTTTAGTCTTTGTTACATTCTTACAAATGGCAATGATTTCAGTCCTGTGAGAGGATGAGGTGTATCTGGAGACTGAACAGAAAGGCAGTCCTTCTTTCCAGACTGGACTCTCATGATGGAAGGTCCGGGGTTGTTGGCAGGGTGCACTAGATGTTGACCAAACCTGCTCTCAAAATTTGGCTCTTCTGCTTCCTGAGTCTCCTGAAAGTCATCTAAACTAGTCCAAGTTACTTCATTTATAATACAAATTACTTTTAGAAGTTCTCTTGACATTTTGTGAAGACTCAAGGATTCTAAAGCATCCAACTCAGAGTCTGAAACACAGTCCTATATAGAGAAAGGGGAATCAAGAGCAGGGATCCTGCCTATTAGCCTAAATAGTTATAGCTATAGTTATAGTTTTATAGTTATAGCCTAACTGCCTATTAGCCTACAGTTCCAGGAGCTGTATCACTCAACTGCCTTTGACTATTCTGTGTACAGGACATGTTGAGTCCAAAAGATTAGCAGATTCTTTGGTTTTTCATTCACATTGGATTCTGGGAGCTTGAGCTACTGAGATGTCAGTCAAGGGAAAGTGTTGGATGCTCAAAATGACACACAAAGTTGTGTCTCTCTCAGGGTTCTCCATCTATCTGTTTGATTGTCCTTATCTCAGGCTGAGTCAGAAATCCAAACACCAAGCCTTCCTAAGGCTAAAGTGATGCAGTCTATCTAGTGAATAAAGCACTGGACCAGCTATTTAAGGATGCTGAGTCCATCCTTAACTACCTATGATTATTCGAAAAAGTCATTAACCTCCCTGATCCCCAGTTTCCTCATCTGTAAAATGGATTTGATAAAGCTGATCTCCTAGGGCTATCATAAGGTTAAATGTGATGAAATATTCAAAAGTCCCTATCTCATTAAGGTATCAAAAATATCCTGGCAACTTAGGTATGTTTATGAACAGATCTAAACTTTATACCGTTCATAAATGATTTTCCAATGTGAGGTCTGTGGGAGTCAGTCTATGAAATGCACCTCCGTTTCTCAATTGAGCTTTCAAGACCAGGATTCCATCCGTCAAGCCCCACTGCACAGATGCAGAAGGAAGTCAGAGGGTAACAACTTGCCGTGGGCACATGAAGAAGCATTTTGAGAGTCAAGGTGAACATTCATGACTCCCAGCCCCCTGTGGCCTAAGTTGCTTCAGTTATGTCCAACTCTATAACCCTATGGGCTGTAGCCCCAGGCTCCTCTGTCCAAGGGATTCTCTAGGCAACAATACTGGAGTGGGTTGCCATGCCCTCCTCCAAGGGATCTTCCCAACCCAGGGATACCATCTGCATCTCTTCCATCTCCTGCATTGGCAGGTGGGTTCTTCACCATTAGCACTACCTCAGAAGCCAATTCCCCTGTAAAGACCGCCTCCTGCTGACATCGAAACTCATAAGGAAAGCTTGGAGTCAGCCAGGATTTACCCTCAAGGTGGGCTCAAGTTCAACACACATAAGAAAGATTTTTAGCTATTTTTCTGAAATCTCTTTCATCCTAGGTGATTCCTCCATCTTGGAAGGCAGCAAGTAAATAAAAGAGACATCACCCAGGCTTGCCTTCAGTGTGAGCCCTTGAAAACCTGTATGCCCTCACACACCCAAATTTACTTTCCTGAACCTTAGCTTCTCACCCCTGAACTGGGAATAATGAAAAGTCTTTAGGGAGAAAATAGGATGAAATGTGTAGAGCGCTTAATAAATGCCCCTGCCACACCTATCTCCTGAGATAGTCACATTAAAAAAAAAATTATTGATTTTTAATTGAAGGATAATTGCTTTCCAATATTGCTTTGGTTTCTGCCATACATCAGTATGTATCAGCCATAGGTATGCTTATGTCCCATCCTTGAACCTCCTTCCCACTCCATCCCACCCCTCTTAAGTTTTTACTGAGCCCTGGTTTGAGCTCTGTGAGTCACATAACCAGTTTTCCCCAGGATGCTTGATTTTGTATTCAGAGAATTTATCTTAAAACTTCAGAGCTTCTCCAACTTGAATGTGCCAGGGAAGCAGCTAGGAAGTTTGTCAAAATGTGGACTTGGACTATGTGCTCTTGGGTAAGACCCGAGATTGAGATTCTGCATTTCCTGCAAGCTCTCAGGATTCTAATGGTTCATGAATTCCACTTGGAGCTTTGGTGACTTCCCAGATGAAGGAAGGTAGAACCAGGAAGCATGCAGCCAAGGATGTGATTTGTCTTCAGCTCACACGGGCCCTCCTCTTTGTATGCACATAAGCACAGACACACTCCTGATGACACATACACTCCTGGAGACACATGCAAGATGCCTTGGCGCACACGCAACTATGCACAGACCCCCATTTCACTTGGCCTTCTCCAAGTTGGCCGACTCCATACTCCTCCTCAGAGTCGGAGTTCCGGCTTCTGTACCAGCTGCAGTTCCTGAGCACAGGATTGATCCTGGAGCCTTTTCTGGGTGTGGCAAAGCTCATTTCACAAATGAGAAATCTAAGTGCCATAGACTGAGTGCTTGTGTTCCCTCAAAACTCATATGTTGAAATCCTGATATGCTGCTACCCACCCTCCCCACTCCCTGCCTTGAGATGATGTTAGAATGCGGAACCGTTGGGAAGTGATTAGGTCATGAGGGTGGAGCTCTCATGAATGGGGTTAATGCTCTTATAAATGGTGCAGTAGTAAAGAATCCTCCCACCAATGCAGGAGATGCAGTAGAGGGGGTTTAATCGCTGGATCAGGAAGATACCCTGGAGGAGGAAAGGTCAACCCTCTCCAGTATTCAGTCAGACACAACTGGGTGACTGAGCACACAGGCAGCACACATGCACGCTCATAAAAGAGACCCCACAGGGCTCTGTGCCCACTTCTACATGCAACGTCATAGAGAGACGACGGGCTGTCAGTGAACCACGAAGAGGGTCCTCCCCAGACACCAAATCTGCTGACACCTTGATCTCAGACTCCGCAGCTTGCAGAACTAAGAAAGATATAAATTTCTGTTGCTTATCAGCTACCCAGTCTGCAGTATTTTGCTGTGACAACCTGAATAGATTAAAATACCAAGTCTTGGGCCCATAAAGAGAGATGACACAAGCTGCTCCAGGGGGAAGTGGCAGCTCAGAATTTTTACCTGCCCTGGTTGACACTTTTCACCATTACTTGGTCTTTCCTCCTACGCAGGAGTCATAAAGAGGAAGAAAAGAGTACATTTTTAAGAAACAGTCACATGTGAGAATTACAGATGGTCACAGTGAAGGAGAATTTATGTAGAAGATAAGCAACTTGGGCCCTTAGAGGAGAAAAAGCTTGACTGATACTTGGAGGTCACGGGGCTCACCAATGACCCTGACATCGCTACACCAATCCATGGGATCTTCTCCAGGCTGGTGCCACAGTGGAAAGTGGACTGCAAGTCCTGTTCTCAACTCACAATCCTTTATCATGTCACACACATACAGGCACACAGACAATTGCACACAAAATTGAGTGGCGGGAAGTGTGTGTCGATTCCACTGAATCTAAACTTTGTGTGTGTTAGTTACTCAGCCATGTTCAGCTCTTTGTGACCCCATGGACAATAGCCCACCAGGCTCCTCTGTCCATGGAATTCTCCAGGCAAGAATACTGGAGTGGGCTGCCATTTCCTTCTAAAGGGGATCTTCCTGACCCAGGGATTGAACCTGGGTCTCTTGCATTGCAGGCAGATTTTTTACCAACTGAGCCACCAGGGAAGCCTATCTAACCTTTATAAGGCTGTTATTTCAGTCTCTGAACCTCTGATTGTCAAAAGCAACCTCTACTTTCACTATTTGCAGAGAATCAGGCTTTGGTCTTATACAGGTCTCACCTGGTTGTTCATATGGGAAAGTTCATGGAACTCAGTATTTTGGGTGCTCTGGTGTGATCTAGCTTCATGCTCATACCCTCTTGTTACATTATCCATTTCATCGCCAAGACCGATTTCTCAACGATACAGTCAGATGTGGATTTTGGACAAAGGGATTTCTGTGAAGAGTCACGCTGCTTCGTGATGAAATGTTTATAAGGTGATATCTCTACACATGGGCCTCTCTCCCAGATTCATTGGTGTTGTGATAAAAACCACACTGATCCACACCTATTTGTCTTGTTGTCCCGGCTCTTTCCCACTCCTCACCATCTTTGCTTACAACCAGCATGGCTTTCCTTGTAATTCCCTAATTCAATCCCGCTGTTCTTAGACTTCTGTGTTCATCCTCATCTATTTGTTCTGCTTGGAACGCCATCCTTTCATTTATGAAACAACTCAGGGATCCCCCTGAGAAAGCCACCTGCCTGACCACAGCTCTCCTTTTATCCAGAGGAGTTTATCTTTGCACCTGTCCACCACTGTGCGTGGGTTTCTATCTTAGCCCCTTTCTCCATCTATTTCAAAGATTTTCTTTGCATTGCATCTCCTCTATAGGCTCAGGAGTTCTTGAAGTTGATGAGTTTCCTATTCATCCCTGTGGATCTAACACAGAACATACAGCCTGGCATGGAAAGACTTCCATGTGGCTGGTTCAGAGGGTGAACAAGTGGATGGAGGCATGGATGGATGGAGGCATGGAGGCATGGGTGGATGGATGGATGGAGGCATGGGTGGATGGATGGATGGAGGCATGGATGGATGGAGGCACGGATGGATGGAGGCACGGATGGATGGATGGATGGAGGCATGGATGGATGGAGGCATGGATGGATGGATGGAGGCATGGATGGATGGATGGATGGAGGCATGGGTGGATAGATGGATGGAGGCATGGGTGGATGGATGGATGGAGGCATGGATGGATGGAGGGATGGACGGGTTGGTGAGAAGCTTAAGGGGAGACAGCTAAGTAGATGTCGGGAGATTTGCTCCACCATAGTGACGGTAGCTCAGTCGTGTCCGACTCTTTGCAACCCCATGGACTATACAGTCCTGAAATTCTTCAGGCCAGAATACTGGAGTGAGTAGCCTTTCCCTTTTCCAGGAGATCTTCCCAACCGAGGGATCAAACCCAGGTCTCCTGCATTGCAGGCGGATTCTATACCAGGTCAGCTACCAGGGAAGCCCTTGCTCCACCATAGCGAAAGAGTAAATCCACATGGGAGAAGCTTTACAAAGCTGAGCAAAATTCATTTTTTCACTGAAATTAGCAATGAAGAGTCAGAGACTCTACCTTGTGTAGGAAAGAGGTTAGATCAGAGCAGTCCACAGGCAGAAATGCGGCTCTGTAAGTACAGCTCTGCCATCTCCTCCTGCTCATACTCTCCATTACACTAGCCCTGCTGTACTCCCCTTGAGCACCCCACGCCTGAGCTACTCTTCTACTAAGGTGATCAGCAGCAGCTGCTTTAAAGCTGGAGCTCCAGCGTTGGGCTCCTTCTTATCACTCAGGTCCTAACCCAGACATCACTTCCTTGGAGAGGCATTTGAGCCCCTTCCTTGTACACTCCTAGTCCATCCACCACTCTCAATCATATCACTCTGGTTTATTTCATCCACAGTACTTTTCACTACTCAAAAATATCATGTTCTTTTCTTCTCTGCTTATTTTTTCACTGAATCCCTCCAATAAGAACGTGGCTTTCCATTGACTTCAATCTGGTTTATCTTGTATCCAGTACCAGGATTGCTTGGCATAAAATAGAAGCTCACTTAACATTTCCTGAATGAATGGCTGAGTGAATGAATAAAAAACGGATCAAAAGATCCAGAGAGTAGAGACAGGACATCAGTTAAGAGGCTATGTTAGCCAATAGCCTTAGGAAAAGGGAAACGTCTCTGAGAGGGGAACAGCGGCCATTGGATAGACTGGATTTGGTACTATACTTCAGTTCCAAAGGCAAGGAAAATTTTGTTAACACCCCCATAACCAATGCTTGCACTGGTGAATGGACTGAGCCCCTAGGGGTAGAGAGAAGACTCAAGGAATCAGCTTTGTGGATGAAGAAAAAGGGGTTGTAGAAGGAGGAGCCTGGTTCTCTTTGATGGAAGAGTCATGCATTTCTGGGTGTGATTGAATTGTCAGCTGGAAATATGGGACTGGAGTTGAGGAAAGAGATTTGAGGCTGAAAGTAATCATTTGAAAGGTACTCATTCATTCCTTCATTTATGATCTGACACTTTATAAAATCCAACTACCAACTGAAAACTTACTGAGACAGGTATTGAGAAAGCAAAATAAATAAATAATTAAACAGTGATCCTGTCCCTGTCCCCAGGGAGCTGACAGTTTCATTGGTCCTTCTAAGCTTGCACATTTTCAGATGAGATTTCTGAGGATTTGGGGTTGCAAAGAATTGGACACGACTGAGAGACTGAACTGAACTGAACTGAATAAAAGAGAAGAGTTTGGTGTCTACTCTGGGCAACAGGAGAGATGGCAGGGGTGGGAGGGGGAGGAGGCATTAGAAAAAAAAAGACGGAAAAAAAGAAAACAGAAGAATTTACTGCCACAGAAGATAGGGGAATCCCACTGAAGAGACGCTTCCTTTAGTTTGTGAATGGTTGCATTGTATTTGATGCTACGGTACATTAAAGGTCCACAGAATGGATGCTGTTGAGTGAGGCAACCCTACGGTGGTGTCCCAGTGCATCAGTGAGCTCTCTTGCTTCTAGAATAATATCAAGACCTCTATACGCCTCCTCTGGTCCATCCTGGAACCGGAACAAGACATAGAAAAGGGAGGGCAGCCAGGTCTTTGCCCTCACAATGGCGGCTTTTGGTAGATCAGAAGTTCTGCCCACTCGCAGTTTTGGCGGGAGTCTTGAGTCTTCTAGCCTGACAGCATCCAAGTCACACTTGCTCAAAGTGTCCTTGCTCAAAGGACCTCTTTGTGACCCCAAGTCTGTTAAGTCCTGATGCACAGAAAAACTCTTTCAGCCATCGTGGTCCACAACTACTTAATTATTTTAGAGTATATATAATGACTGTTTGCCTTTATCAGATAGGGTGTTTTACATATCTGGCAATTATATTTCTCCTTTTAATCCAAGAAGGTTTTTTCCTGAACTCTACATGGAACATCTCACATTTGTCCTTTAATGCCAGAGGAGGGAAGGGGCGGTTCAATTTATTAGCAAGAGGGACAATTAAAAACACCCTCTGCCCAGCTTTCTAGCTCTCCTAAACATTTTCAGACACACTTTCAGTAATTACATGAGTTAGTATTAAATGCTCCATATCACTAGATAGAATCGTGGCTCAGAGAAGTTGTGTGATTTGCCCAAAGCCACTGAGCTAGAAGGGCTTCCCTCATAGCTCAGCTGGTAAAGAATCTGCCTGCAATGCAGGAAGCCCTGGTTTGATTCCTGGGACAGGAAGATCTGCTTGAGAAGGGATGGGTTACCTACTCCAGTGTTCTTGGGCTTCCCTGGTGGCTCAGCTGGTAAAGAATCTGCCTGCAATGTGGGAGACCTGGGTTCGACCCCTGGGTTCGGAAGATCCCCTGGAGAAGGGAAAGGCTACCCACTCCAGTATTATGGCCTGGAGAATTCCATGGACTGTATAGTCCATGGGGTCTGCAAAGAATCAGACACGACTGAGCGAGTTTCCTGAGCTAGGAAGTGATTAAATGGGGCATGCACCTTGGTTGTTTCAATTCATAAATTTTGTTCTTTCAAATATTTCCAGGTGCTTCTAAAATTCGCAATTGCATGTAATTTGTAATTTATGACTCAGGTTACTCATATATGCTTTTAGGTAGCTTCCCTGGTGGCTCAGTGATAAAGAATCCACCTGCCAAGCAGGAGACAAGGGTTTGATTTCTGGGTCAGGAAGATCCCCTGGAGAAGGAAATGGCAACCCACTCCAGTAATCACATGGACAGAGGAGCCTAATGAGCTACAGTTCATAGGGCCGCAAAAGAGTTGGACACAACTTAGAGACTAAACAACAACAAACGTATATATTTATGCACGAAAATAAATCCCTACCAGTGTTCTGTGTAGTGGAAACAAACCACTCTATAGCCCATGGAAAGGTCCATGTAGGTGGTCATCTGAGTGTGGGTCTGTGTTCACCAATCCTGGGCTTAGGTGCTAGAAGATTCTCCCTTGGAAAGAGAAGGAGGCACTTGGAGCTTAAACAGATGGCTTGTTTGCCTCTCACTGAAAAGAACAGCACCATGTCAGAGTCTGCTGGGGTTTCACAAAGCCCAGACAGAGGCAGAGGTTGCGGCATAACCCATAGGAGAAAAATTAAGCGAACGCTGAAACCTTTCTTTGAGAGCACAGCTTCCATGTGAAGACTACCACTTGGTTGTTTGTTGGCAGGTCTCCTGTTCTCGATGGCAGGGTTCCACCCGATGCCCCAGCGCCTGCCTGCCCCTCGTCCCTGAGCCGCCCTGGTGGGGGACCGCCAAAGCACACAAGCACACATCCCTGCGCTCCCGGCCCACGGCCCCCTAAAAATAGCTTCTTGCTCTCTGAGCCTTGAGAAGAAAATAACCTGGTTCGCTTGAGGCATTTTTGGATTGCGCTGCTCTTTGCGATTGTACTGTTGTTGTGTTTTGCTCACTGAAAAGAGAAAGTTAACGTTTGTTCCTCCACACAAATCTCTTCTCCATCTGGAATCAATGGTGGGGGGGCCCTCAGCAGATCACCCCTGAGGACTGGTTGATGTTTATAAGATCTTAATCCTGGGGGGACAGGCTGGCTGAGGAGGCTGGTAATAGGATAAGAAACCTCTCTTCTCCAGGGTACCAGCTGGAAGCCAGCCCAGCTCCTAATGACGGGAAGTTTCCAGCTATCACGAGGTTCTTTCTGCGAAATGTAGTGGTGGGCTGAGTCCAAGAGGGCTTCTGCTCCATCCCCAACCCCATTCCTGTTTCCGGGTTCCATGTCAAGGATTTCCACTCAGTGGCAAGGATGCATTGGGACCTGAGGGCATGCTCACCATGATCAGTTTGCAATGGACATGATACAGGAGAAATGGGAAAGTGTTTTCCTACCAGACAACCTACTTTTGCCAAATACTCTGCAAAGTCAGAGAACACACTGTCCCAATTAACCCTCAGAGACATCCTCCGCTTCACAGATGGCAGTACTGGTAAAGAACCCACCTGACATTGCAAGAGACATAAGAGGTACTAGTTCAATCCCTGGGTTGGATCCCCTGGAAGAGGGCATGGCAACCCAATCCAGTATCCTTGCCTGAGAATCCCCATGGTCAGAGGAGCCTGGCAGGCTACAGTCCATAGAGTCACAAAGAGTCAGACACAACAAGTGATTTAGCATGTATGGTACCTTGCTTACACAGATGGGGAAACTAAGGATCGGAGAAGGGGTGTAATTTACCCAAAGCTGCACAAGTAAAATGCTTTCCTGATGCCAGAATCTGTCATCTTTTCATTTCTCATTAATGATACGGAATTAGGAGAAGGGGTGCATGTTACAAACAAAGAGATTGGAGTGAGTGAAGGCCTGGGGTACAGAGTGACTCTGGAGATAAACAGTCCGGCACGGGGGTGTGACCCAGAGGAAGATCAAGACCAGCTTAGGGAAAAACTGAATGCTGCCCAGAGGTCTCTACATGTGGTCTACAGTCTCCACTGCATTTATACATATTCCAAATGCAACTGGAAAGGAGATCTGAAATTGTGTCTCCAATGATTTGAAGCTGATTTATGGTAAGGGAGAAAAACACATATGTGGGGCTACAGGAGAACATGTGCATCTAGAATCAAGTGGGCCAAGAGGGCCTGGTTGTAGCGATGGGAGATGAAGGCCCAGGGGAGTGAGACTTGCAGAGCAGAAGGCGGAAACGTGCAAAATCTCAGATCAGCCCAACCGTGAGGAAAACATGCACCTCTAGCTGTGTGACCTCGGTCCTGTTACTTAACGTCTCTGTGTAGCTTCATCCTGTCCTTTGACTCCGGGTGAATGCTGTGTACCATTCAAGGATATGATAAAGGTGGCAGGAGGTGGAGCAAATGACACATGCAATCTGTGTCTGAGGTCTGTACATGTGTGTGCTCGGTTGTGTCCAACTCTCTGTGACCCCCATGGACTGTAGCCCACCAGTCTCCTCTGTCTTTGGGATCTCCCAACCAAGAATACTGGAGTGGGTTGCATTTCTTTCTTCAATGTCAGAGCCATATTAGGACCTCAACAAGCGCAGGGAGACTTTCTCTTGTCTACGATCAAGACACGTGTTTCATTCAGAGCAGAGCTGTTGAATTCCTCCCCTGATTGCAAGGGCAGAACATCCTACCTTCAGCCGGGGTGGGTGGGATGATGGGAGTCCCATGAGGACATTGCAGCCTTCCTTGGGAAGCCAGGAGGAGAAATGGTTCCATGTCTATGCCACATTTGCTCTCTGCACATTAATTCTTGAGTCTTTCTTGAACACCCCAAGCCCAGTTCTCCCTCTCAGCAGATGCATAGGCTTTCCTCACTTCCAGAAATATCTCTCATTTCTTCTCTCCTCTGAGATCTCCCAAGGCCCAGACCAAAGGCTATCTTCTTGGTGAAAAGTCCCCTGAGTTTCACCTCTATCATTCATGATGGTCCCACTCTAATGTCGTGACATAAGTGCTTTGTTGATTTATGTCCCTGTAGCCACCCAGAAAACCCAAGTTTCTCAAGACCAGGTTTGAGTTACCTTTGTGAAAATAGCTGCTGACATCACGTTTCCACGTTTTGTGCAGATTAGGTACAAATGATGGTACAGATTGGAGAATGACCAGAATCAGAAATAAAATAGACACTGTATCTTGGCTGCTATATACAGTGCTGGCCTCATGCTGGGAGTTCTGTGATTAATATTTACTTATTGTCATTTTTTATCTAATATTTACAATGCCCATTGGTAGATGTCATTTTCCTTCTTGACAAGAAAGGAAACTGAGGCTCCCAGTGACAAAGCACTGCAAAATCTGCACTCAGAGCTGCCTGCCTTTCGAAACATAGGTCTTCAAGCAGGCCATCTCTTTCCCCGGGACCTAGAAATAGCATGCACAAACAAACATCTTCCTTGGCTCTGCTCCATCACACAGAGCTGTGCTGGGTCTGTGGGATGTTCTGAGCGATGTCCTTGGGGTTCATTGTGGTCACCCTGCCCCACCGGCGGCCTTAAATGCACATGGAGGCTGAATGCCCTGGCACAGTTGAATTTCTCCTGCACTCGAAGGCTCCTTCACCGACAATGATGAATCCGAAAATGGAGACATTGTCCAAAGGCACACATTTGAATGGCACGGAAACAATAGCGTCATCCTTGAACCAAGGGGCGGGCAGAGTGACTGCTTCAAGTGCCTGGTTTTTATTCTGTGTTTTAGTCATCTCAACGCTGCATTTGTACAAAGGAGCAAGAAGCGTCTCCCCGTGTATGCTGTCCAGCTGCACAAAGCAGAGGCGGTAGGAGGGGTGGCCCGCCCTGGGAGGCAGCAGCTGTTTGGAGAAAGCCACTGAGCCCACATGATGAAGTCCTCAGATGGGCAGATTTAGGGATGCCCAGAGATGCCCCGATCCTAGTCCCTAGGACCTAGAAGTACATCACCTTTGGTGGGAAGGGGACTTTGCAGGCATCTTTCAGATGTTGAGATGGGGGAATTATTTTAGATTATCCGATTGTGTCCTAAATATAATCACAAAGATCCTCAAAATCAGTGGATCTTTCTTGACTGAGTTCAGAGTCAGGGGGAGAAGTCACTACAGAAAACTCAAGAAGGATGTGATGTTTATGGCTTTGCAGAAAGAGGAAGGGGCCCTTGAGCTGAGGGATGGGGGAGACCTTTATAAACAGGGAACATTTTCCCCTAGAGGCTTCAGCAAGAAACAAGCCAGCTGATACCGTGACAGTGGCTCAGTGAGACGGAGATAGGTTTCTGTCCTACAAAATCGTGAGATCATATGTTTGTGTTGCTGTATGCCATTCAACAGATGCTAACTGGCTAAAATGAGAACAGGAGACGAACACAAATATTCACTCTTTGGTTTACCCATCAACAAACTAGCTACTCATGAAAGGGCAGCCAGCTCACCTTCAGCTGTGGCTTTCTAGTACCATAATGCTTACAGCCAGGATGCCTTTGACATCTACAGAAACGTCAATTGTGTCCAACTCTTTATGACCCTATGGACCATAGCTCATCAGACTCCTTTGTCCATGGGATTCTCCAGGCAAGAATACTGGAGTGGGTTGCCATGCCCTTGTCCAGGGGACTTTTCCAACCCAAGGACTGTACTTGTACCTCTTATGTCTCCTGCAGTGGCAGGTGGGTTCCTTACCAATGGCACCACCAGGAAAGCCCTAAATAACCAGCGCTGGATCCCAAAAGACAGCATGGCATACGGGAATATTCTTGGGGTTTTCAGTCAAATCTGCTGAGTTCAAATTCTGCTGTATTCATTCACTGGCCTTCTAGCCTTCAATGACCTTGATCAGCTTAGTCTGAAAATCATGCTTATGTTGAGGATCACACAAGATTGTGAATCTATTGTCTGACTGTCACCACTGGGACCTAGGAGATGCTCAGTAAATTTTATTGTTTTTACTATTTTGCTGTTTTCCTTTAGTTTATGCCTTTATTTTCCCCCAAATATTGGAACTAAGTTATTCAGTTACCGCATATGAGTGTCAGTGATAACTATCAATCCAATATTTCCTTTTATGAACTTCTGAAATTTTTATTACGTAGTAGGTGGATATAATTTTAAAGAGTCAAATGGTAGCCCAAGAATTACCACTCAAATAAGCAGAGTTCTCTACTCCACACAGACTCCAGACTCCTGCTTTCTAGAGGCAAACATTTTTAATTTCTTTAGTCTTTTTGATGGTATTTACTCCTCATTTTATAAATAATGTTCTTATAATACCATTACATCTTGATTTTCTCTTTTGTACATACTGTTATATTTAAAATGAATAACCAACAAGTATCCGACTGCATAGCACGGGGAACTCTGTTCAATGTTCTGTGGCAGCTTGGATGGAGAGAAGTTTGGCGAAGAATGGATATATGTATTTGTATGTCTGAGTCCCTTTGCTGGCCACCTGAAACTATCAAAAACATTGTTAACTGGCTATATCTCACTATAAAACAAAAAGGTTAAAATAAACAAATTTTAACTTCCTAGTACAGAGGGTGATTTAGCTCTCTTAAAACACACACGTATACACATACATGACTTCCTATGCAGTTTTAATAGAAAATTTTCGTAAATCATAAGTGTTTGAATAAGTTAAATACTGAGCCACTTATTGATTACAATTTTATATTCTTGGTGGTGAAGCTATTTTCCCTGAAGTAAATGACTATTTTTTAAATTACTATTTAGCTTGCTTAATTTTCTGTATCACTATTTATTTATCTAATTTTTATCTTAAACATTGTAATATGGTTCACAATTGGTCGAATACTAGTAGTTTACTAGGATTATTTCTTTTTTTCCCTCAGAAATACCCGTTCTCCGTGTCTCTGTCATCTTTCAGTGAGACAGGCTGTTTCTGAGGCTGGCTTCTCAGCTTCGCCTGAGAAGTCTTCACTCTCTGCTCAGAATTTCTCTCTGCCTCCTTCTCTATTGCATCCCCTTGCCTTGAATTCTGTCTTTGTTATTATTGGTTTAATAATTTATTCTGTTGGAGAACAAACTAGCATCTTCCTAAGGCAGCTTATGGAAGTTCAAATTTCAATTTCTTTCATGTTTGAAAATTTCTTCATCTTAGCTTCATACTTAAGAGTTTGAATGGAAGTCATATTCTCTCATAATAAGACAGGCATGGCTACTCTGTCGTCTCGTTTCATTATCACGGCTGAGAAACCCAATTTTCTCATCATTCGAATCTAGTTGCTTTTCTTTTTTTCCTGTGAATGTATGGGATGCTGTATTTAGTCCCTGTGTCGTGAAATTCTATGTTGATGTAACTTGATATGGATGGCTTTCTTGGAACTGTGCCAATCACTTTGGGGAGATAGTTGTTTAGTCACTAAGTCATGTCCGACTCATTGTGACTCCATGGAGGGTAGCCTGCTAGACTCCTCTGTCCATGGATTTTCCAGATAATGCTGGGGGGGGTTACCATTTTCTACTCCAGGGGATCCTCCTGACTGAAGGATCAAACCCTTGTCTCCTCTATTGGCAGGTGGATTTGTTAAAACAGGGCCACCTGGGAAGCCCTTGGAGAGATGGAATAGCTTTCAAATGGAAACTTATGTGTTTTCATTCTGAAGAAAATTTCTTGTATTATATCTTGAAAAATGTTTTTTTGTTTTCTATTCCTGGAGCTCATATGGAGAAAATACTAAGCTTCTTAAATTTATCTACTTATATTTATTTCTACATTTTTATATACTTTAATTTGTTATTTGTCTTGAAAATTTTCCCAATCTAATCTTCTAATCCCTTTATTGGATTTTTCCCCTGGACTTATGCTTTTTGAACTCAAAGAGTTCTCTCTTACTCTCTGAATATTATTTCATTGTGTTTTAATGTCTATTGGATGCAATATTTTCTTTTATTTCGCTCAGTATAGTAATTATGTTTATTTGCAACTTTCTTCTGGTCAGTGCAGTCTCCATTTATGGTGGTTTTCTCTTGTATTTGTTTGTTTGTTTTGGTGATAATATTCCATGCTATGAGTTTTTATCTAACATCTGGAAGTACTTGGTTGTCAATTCTGACTTGGGAGCCTGTGACTAAATACCTAAGAGGAAACATTGTATGCTTGGATGGAACCTGTCCACCACTGAGCCTCACTGTTGCTTAAATGGAAAGTCCCCTGTGTTAAACACCTGTAGTCTTTTGTCTCAGGTCTGTCAGTGTCTCCTGAGAGGGTACCCAAGGATGGTGTCTAATTGCCAGTGCTGTGACTCAAGTGTGAGAATATTGTTTTTCAAAGACCTCTGATTAAGATTCCTATAATTTCCAAGGCTTGTTGAATTCATATAGAAACATAACCCAGTGTTTCATTTGTTTGGTTTCCACGAGAAACCTCTATTTTCAATACCTGTATTATATGCAACAGTTATGGCTTCAAACTTTCTCAAGAGTCCAGAAACACAGCAGTATTTTCTTGGCATCAATCTTCAGGGTCAAGGAGGAAGAGACTGAGGGATGGAGGTCATAAATAAGCGCCAGAATTTATAGTGAGCAATGTGCCTGCATTTTCTCTCATTTGGCCCTTGCAACCACTTGTGGCAGTTCTCCTTACCCCAATCAGACAGATGAAGAAGCCAAGGTCATACGACCATATGGTGAGGTCACCTGTCCATGGCTGCATGGCTAATCAATGCTCAAACCTGGTTCCAAGGGAAGGTCTGGCTAATTTCCTCTGTTCATGACCTTCCCACTACTCCTTATTCTATTCTTGTTGCTATAGCAGATTGACTGAAGATGCTTGTCTACATCAATACTTGGAGCTAGGAATCATACTTATCATTACCACTTTATAACTGTGAAAGCCTTCATCACATGGCGACTTGATATAACTTGATTAAGACCATGCTACTTATGGTGATAGAATTGGAATTCAAACTCAGTCACCCAGATTCCACAGACTGCAATCTGCACAGTTTACCACTGGGCCATTAGCTGTCTTCTTTCTTTCTTCTCTTTACTCGAAAGTCTGATATGCTAATTGGTTAAAGAACAAAGTTCAAACTTTTTAACAAAGCATGCAGTGTTCTTTATCTCTGACCCCTGCAAATCTCTTGTCCCCTTTTCTTGTACATTATATATGCACCAAATCCCTTGCAGATTCAGGAACCTGGCACACTTTCTCTTTTTATGGATTTTGCTTGTGTTGGAGGCATTCAAGCATCCAGTTCACCCACACGTCTCAAGTTGCCTGGGTATTATTGACAGATCTTTCAAAACTTAGTAAGAATGTCAGCTTTCCTGGGACGATTGCTATGCCCCTTCCTTGCACCAGATGAGGACTCAATCCATGATGAATTGGGGGCTCACAGTAGGCTCTTTGGGAATCCAGCATGTGCTTTGTACCAAAAACACACACGTCCATTCTTAATTCTCTTTTATTGGTTGACTATCTATCACTCCATATTATAAGGTCAAGAACTGTCTGGTCATCTCTACTTTCTCCATCTAAACACAGACTTTAGCACTTAGAAAGTGCTTTAAAATATCTTCAGAAAAAAAAAAAAAAAAGAAAGAGAGAAAGATCAGGAGCAAGAGAAAAGACAAGAAGAATAAAAAATAAATAAAATATAAATGTGAGCTGCAGTTGCTTGGCTGGTTCGAGTTTTTTTTATATTCATGTTAACACACATATAAATACTGGGAATTCCCGTTGCTAAATTCAAGCTTGCAAAGCTTTGGTCTTTCATAAGATTACATCATTGGAGAGGAAATCACTACATTTTTTAAAGAGGAGCCAGACCAAATACTGAGAAGTGTATAATGGGAGAGAAAATAATAAACTCCAGAAAGCAATTGCCATAAATGTAATGTTCACCACCCCACGACACACTCACATGCCAAAAAGGCTCTGCTTTTGCTGAATTTGCAGTAGCTAAAGTCATCAATTAAAACCGTGTCCAAATCTACATCGACCAGGATAATAATGCCAATAAGATTAACCATGCTAATCCATCTTTTATAAAAATTTTAAAAGCAAAAATAAAAATAATAAAAATAAGTCAAATGGAAGAAGAAAACATAGGCAGGCATATCCCTCTAACCACTTAAAAAAACTTTTTAAAAAAACTGATTAAATAAAAAAAGAAAGAAAAGAAAACTTCCAAAGTGGTTGAACCAGTTCATCGTGGTCTGTTAAGGAAAACACATTTTTGGTGTGTCACATGGGAAGGCATTTCTCATGGTATGGTGTAGGCATTCTCTCCAAAGCATGCTGTGTGAAACATTCTCAGGCTTTATTTAGCATCAGGTCATATTCCTCCTTCCAAGGTTGACCACTTGTTATAAGAATAGATTACCCTGAGCAGTTTGTTCTGAGATGGGCCCATCCCTTTAAAGCCAGGATGGAGTACGTTAAGTTGAAACCAGCCAGACACATGGTGGAAAGAGTAAAGGACACCTTCCTGCAAATTAAAAAAAAAAAAAAAATCAAAACATGGTCACCCTGCTACCACCTGTGTTCTTGCTGCAGCTCCCAAGCCAAAGTCTGAGACAAGTCGTAGGCCTTGTAAGGCTCTTTAAGTCTTAAAATCTTCATCACTGGGCCCTTCCTGTGTTTGAGTTGCTCTCACACCATGATGTACTGTGAATCCTCTCTGGCCCCTTTACAGATCCTTTCTCGGAGGGCAAGTGGAAAACCGGGCAAGGTTTTAGGTTTGTGTAAAGTCCTGCTGAGAAACCCTAACATTTGATGGTTCTGGTTCCATGAAAGAGTGTTTGAAGTAGATTCCAGGTACTAAAAGTTAAAAAAAAAAAAAAAAAAGCCTGATTTTTCTCTTGCATGCTGAAGGGAGGAGGACTGGTTATGGGAGTCTGATTTTCTGTCTGTGTGTCTCATATTATAAGGAATCTTGAAGTTTTGATAGACTTAATCCTTACCACAGGAGCGTATAAAATAGCAGAGTTAAACTGCCCACAAAAAACAGGGCCAAACTAGGAAAGCCGTGGGCTTTCAAGTGGCTACCTGCCATGTCCTGCCTGGCAAATTCCCAGCTAATGAATGAATGCACAGTATCCCAATCTGTCAAGCAGGACTTGGTTTTGCCCTGGTCCAGGTGAGGTCTGAGGTGACCATCACTATTCAACACACTGTCTTTCTTGGACGAGCTTCTCTATCCTGTGGAAGACACACACGTGAAGAGGAACTTTTGCTGGAACCCATCTCTGCATTTCCAGTTGCCCTTATAGGCTTTATCGGTTCTTCTGTGTATGTGCGTATGTTTGTCAGTACTTTTCTCCTACCAAAATGTCTTTACGAATTATGACAACTCACAGAACTTTCTTTGTCTTTTCCTAGTTGCTGCCGTTCAGACCGATTTTCGTCTTGCATATGATTTTAATACAAGCTCTTGTAATATGATTACATTAACTGTTGAGCAATATCGCCTCAGCACAACCAAACCACAGGGCTTTTTTTAACTGCACTGGGAATGCCAGGGCTGGACCCCTACACTTTCAATTCTCCATTAAAGTTCATCAGAAAGAGAGGCTGGCTTTAAAGCCCTGTGTAACTGTGCATTTGGATGGCTGGTTGTAATGGCTCTGGAGAAGGGCATGGTGGGGAGGTAAATAGTGCATTTTTTTGACTCAAAGTAAATTTTCCTTCTTCCCTTCGATGATTCTAGTGACTTCCTGGAAATGTGCCCTCTTTCAAGCTTGGTCTTTGGAAGTATGGATAAAAGTGGGTTCTTTCTTTTTACCAGTTTTCCAGAAGGGAATTCTAGGAGAACTGTGAATTGTGGCTAATGGACAGAGGGAAGGGAAATAATCTGCTGTGGTTTTAGAAAGGAATGCCTCTGAATAAGATTCTGAACGTCAAATTACGATGATTATGATGACAACGATAATGATGACAAAGAAAAGAAGAGGAGAAGGAGGCGGGGAAGGAGATGGCTGGATTTCATTCACCCATGTGTGTGTGGGTGTGTGTTTTAGAATTGTGTATGATCAGTATAGAAACTTTATGTTTCAATCGCCTTCTTTGGTTATTTCTGGAACAGTGTGATGTCAGAATTTCCATGCCATTGTCTTTAATAAAACAAAAAGGATTCTACAGTCCCACTAATGAAAGAATAAAAAGTATAGCCTCTATGCTGCCTCTTGACATGGAAATATTCCAAGAATTGATCTTCTCAGACTGTGTACCTAGAATTTTTCTTTTGGCTCAGAAAATATCATGATCCTGTCATCGAGGGAGGATGTGTATGTGTAGAGGGGTTTTATACTAGAGGTGGCAGAGATAACCTAAGGTATGTGCTGATTAAGGAAACAGCACAAGCCACTCAAAGCTTTTGGTCCATTCTCAAACCTTCGAACCCAAATGGATAGGATGTTTTGTTTATTTATTTATTTTAAAATTTTCACTGTTTTTTTTTCTCAACACATTATGAGTACACAATATATGAATATATATATATATATATATAAATTCAGTTCTTTTTTTTGTTTCAGGTTCATGTCTGATGCTCTTTGCTTAGCTTAGAGAGGATACATCTGATGCGGGTGGCTAAAGGTAACCATTCTTATAACTCAAGAGCAGATGTTAATGATTTTGATGCCTAAAAAAAGACATTCATAGATCTGCCATTAATATGATTTCATTCTCTCCCATTCTCCCGTCTTCTTGTCCTTTGATATCAGGGCAGAAATCTCTTCTGTTCTGAGCTGATGTCATCTGGAAATGCTCTCTTTCCTTGATCTGGAAGACATGGCCTGTTTCCAGACAAGAACACATTTCTGAACACTCATACAGGACTTCTGTGGTCAGTGGCCCCAGGCTGCCAAGATGAAGGGGACTCTCTGGCTTCCACAATTTTAACACCAGCTTGTGCCAATGACAGACCAGGTGTTGCTGTCCAGGGGCCCATAGTCAGGACCTGCTGAGGAGACTCATGGTTTTACAATGCCTTGGGAGATGATTTATCTTAAAGTATCCTTAAACTTGCTTTCTTAGCAATGCCTGCTTAAACTTCCCTAAAGGGTTAAAAGTGCCTCCTTGTAAAGAGCCAAACAATAATGAAGACACTCTATAATGTTTTCTTTTGATAACATATGAAGAAGCAGAGGAGCAGTGACGTGCCATTGAAGTTTAACAACCAGAACTCTGGGAGAAACAGCCTTGAATGGTTGTTGTTCGGTTGCTAAGTCGTGTCCCCATGGACTGCAGCACGTCAGGCTTCCCTGTCCTTCATTATCTCCCAGACTTTGCTCCAGCTCATCCATTGAGTCTGTGATGCCTTGACTGGTAGCAGCTTTGACTGTTTGCATGGTGTAATAGTCAAACTCACCATGACTGATTTCAAGCTATCTCCCCTAATGTGAATTTGGAAAGAGGGGCCTGTAATTGGCTCTTGTAAGTCAGGACTGAAACGGAGCAGAATCCTATGGTCCTTGCCCCTGCCTCCAAACTCCCCAGTCCTCAGCCAGCCTTTTGCTTGTGGAAAACTGTAGTCAAAGAACAACTTTAATCAGAGAAATGAGAATATGCAGAAATGAATGAAAACAGTCAAAGGAGACTAATTAATAATAACGTAGTCATTAAGCATAGTCAAGGAACTTTGTTCTTTCTCAAGGGCTATAGACATTATTCTGAGCCATATTTTGTGAATTGTCTTATAGGTACTGAAACCCCAGGTGGAGAAATTAACTCATGATGACCAGACTGTACCCACGACGTCAGCTGCCACAGTTCTGAGAATTGGTCTCAAAGATATGGAAACAAACCAAACTTGGAACTGAAGATTAACCATACCTAAAACAATCAAGATGACACTGATCAGACCGCCAATGATCAATTTGAAGATGGCTGTCAGAGCTGATTGTGCTGTTTCTGCATGTAGCCACCTCCTTCTGTCTATAAAAGCTCTTGTCCTACTTGTTGTCAATGGCAGGAGTTGGTCTTTGGACAGATGTCCACCTTCTCCCCCAGTTGCCTGCATCTGAAATAGAGCAAACTTTCCTTTCCACCAACCTGGCCTGTTTACTGGCTTTTGGATGGTGAGCAGCTGGACCCTATCCCATTTGGTAACAGGACCAACTTTAGCGCAGCCACTGCTTTAGGCTGTGGGATAGCAGATGAAGAGCGCATAGAGTTTGGAGAACAAAGACCTGGCTTGGATTCCAAACGCACTTTTCCCTGACTCAAGTATTGCTAAGTTACTTTTGGATCCTCTGCTGTTCAGTCGTTAAGTCATGTCCATTGAGTCGGTGATGCCATCCAACCATCTCAACCTCAGTCGTCCCCTTCTCCTCCTTCCCTCAATCATTCTCAGCATCGTGGCCTTTTCCAATAATTCAGCTCTTCACATAAAGTGGGCAAAGTGTCAGAACTTCAGCTATACCAATTCAAGTATTAATAATATCCTTTTATCTTTTCCCATCAGTTAAAGAATGATGGACTGTATACAAAAGGCATTCTTGTTTCTCTGAACACAGGATTGATTGCTTTCTGGGAGCTGTGAACACAGGCTAGCCGTGTCACTGACTTATTTATCTACATTCCACTTTTAAGGAAGGTAACACTTAAAGGTCATGAATTTGGGATTGCAAGATGCTGGCTTCTCCTTCCATCTCTTCCGTTTACTGTGTGGCTGACCTAGGTTGAGGCCTTCCTTTCTCCAGGAATCAGAAGAACCTCATCTGGAAACAAAAAATATTCATAAATTCCTCACTGAGTCTATGTGTGTGTTTGCAAGACAGAACGCAGATAATGAGTGCAAATTCCGAGAGGGCAGAGTCTGCCTCTCCTGGCCTTTCACCCTCCATATACATCTCTTGGCAATTTTGTTCCTATCTGATTAATAAGTTGGTCAAGAGTCTGGAGCAAAAACCACCAACAGAAGCCACTTAATAAGTGCCAGTGTTATTGAATCCAGTCCCTAAGAGCCTATAAAAACCTCCTCAGACTTCTGGAAAATGACAGCTCTATGGTTGTATCATTTCCAAATCAAGAGAGACACATGTTTCTTCATTGAGAGCTTACTTTCAATGTGAAATGACTTCTCCAAAATAACCACCACAAGCAGTTAATAAATTGGGAATGAATAATGTACAACACTGCAGACTGCATCCTTAATAATCTAGCATACACACATCTGCTCTGGATCATGCCAGACAACCATGACACCTTGGTTTAATTGGGCCAATGAGTGGCGGCATATGCATTATGGTGGCCTCACTGACATCTTTTGCACCCAAGAGTTGAATTAAAGCCGATCCATATTAAGCACTATGCGATCCTTTCTTCCCTGGGAGTGAACATGTGTTGCTATTAGCCTGGGCTTGACGGCGTGGGAAGAGAATCTTGGGGTGCAGTGGTGAGGCCAGTCAATATCCTCTTGATTTCAGTGGGACTGTGTGTTCTTTGAAGTGATCTGCAATGGTCCTGGATGGTCTCTTTCTCGGTCCAGCTGCAGTGCTAATAAAAGTGCTTAGTAATAATGACCTAATTATATGCAGGGGTCTGAAATATTGCCACATACACTGTATCTTCTCCATCTTTGCCTCCGAACCACTTCAATGCTCTCTGCTAGGAACAATACTAGAGCCGCCCAATCAGATGACCTCGGCCACACCTTAGCTGTGCTCATGAATTCTAAGCTGGCCGATTCCATCTCATTTGGCACCCAAAGGACAGTTTGTTTCTAGCTGCTTCAATCCTGGGTCTCAGAGAGCAGAGTATCAAAGCGGTGCTGAGACAAATATCAGATCGAATACGTTTTGTACCATCCTTCTTGAGGAGAGGTTAGTGTGCTGGTCTCTTCCATTGGAGGGCAGGGCAGGAAATGGAATCATCATGGGGTCCTCGGGAAGGGGAAGCACAGAGGGACTTGCTCTTCCTCCTTCTCCAAGGGCCGCTTGGCTGTGTCCAGCAAGCCCACCTCCCCATGGTCACGCCTGCCCCCGCCTGCGTTACGCAAATCAATATCTCCTACCAGCTTCTATTCACTGGCGGGCAGGAATCTAAGCCTTCCCAAGCCCCAAGCCTGGAAGCTGAGCAGCTCTAGGCAATTATCTGTTTTGAAGGAATACACTGATTTGACATTCTTAAGAAGTCACAGACGTCTGATTTCATAATATAATTTGTAGAAGTAAAAAAGGCAAGTTAAACATTTGCTTACACATATCTTGTTTACATGTGTTCAAAGAACTTTCCAAAACTTTGCAGTCTCATCCAACTGCATCTTTTTTAAGCTCGCTTCGCTCTTGTAGGTTTGCAAACAAATTCCACAGCACATTCAACCGCAAATTGATTTACTTTTGGGGAAACTCCTTGAGTTTCGCGACTTTCTTCTTGCTGTTTAACGTACACACAGATGCAAAAAAGAAAAAACAATCTCCTAACACAGGAACACAAATCTGGCATCCGGAGGAGTCGATTTTTTCATTTATTCTCAAAGTGAAGGGAAAGCAGCAATGGATGAGATCCAGATTGCCAAGGAGTGTGCAAATGACTTCTTGGTCCCCGCTGGCAGTGTGACTGACAGCGCATCTCAGGGCAGGGTGGCGGAGGAAGACAGGAGCGTCCCCACACGAGGGAAGACCATTTGTTTAGCAGGTAACCTGGGTGTCTGGCCTTCCCTCACTCACTGAAGGGCATCACCACTCTCAGGCGTTCAACTGCCTTTTCTCTGGTACCTCCCATTGAGTAATCAGTCCCTGAGGCTGAGTTCCACTGAATGGAATCCTGTCTCCTGCATCTTGAATTTGCTTCTCCATCCCTGATGATTTAGCACTTGGATTCTGGCAATAACTTCCCCCCCAAATTGTGTGGACCCCACCTCCTTCTGTCCCATACATGCTCCTCATTGCTACCAGAGAGAGAAATACAAGCTGTCCATCCGACCCCAGGTACATCCTTGTTAAACTTACAAGGACTCTCCCTCCTTCAGGATAAAGGGTGAACTCCATAGCATAACTTCGGAGGCCTTTTATGATCAAGCCCCTGCTTTCTTTGAATCTGATTTCCATGAGTATGTCTCAAGCTCCAACCAAATTCTGTGTAGGTGTCTTTCTGTGCATCCCAAAGGGCTTTTGCATATGCTGTTCCATTGACCATGAATAACCTCTTACCATTTTCACAAGACGCCTATTCGTCCTTCAAAATCAGCTCAGATGCCATGTCTGGATCATTCCTGAGTGCCCCCAGAACAGCGTTAAGACTTTCTTTCCCTTGTCCCTAGCATCCTACACTTCTCTACCCTAGCATCTGCTATTTTCTATAATCACTTGCTCTTCACTGAGGCATATCTCACTAAACTTTAATTTCAATGAGACTGAGGTTGTGTCCATTGTGAGATTTGCAAACCGTATGTCTTTTAGCACCACGCTTTGATCACTTCTGTACACACAACAACAAGCACAGTTCTTGGAATGCAGTAGACGCTGCAGAAAAGTTTCACGCAAATGAATGGATACATGAAGGAGATCGATCATGAAAGTGGACTGGTAAGCAGTAGCTCAAAATGCAATGGCTCAGGCCTTTCTGCCCAGCAAAGGTGCGTCCTAAAAGAGCCCGGATTTATTACATAAAAGTCAGGCCACTGAATGCTGTGCACTCTGTAGACAGTGGGTAGGAAAACCACTCCCTCAGGGGCCTGAAATAAAGGCAAGATCATTGCATCGTTGCATTGGCCTCAATCTTTAGACGTTACCCTTCTTACACACCTACCACTGCATTGGATGGCTTGATTTTCTGCTGATGCTGGAGGGGGCCTCAGAGAAGCTGAGGGTGTAAGGAGAGGGCTAACACCTGGAAGGAAGCCCACGGGAGAGCCAGAGAGCAAGAGAGAGGATGGCGGGGTGCCCCCTCCTGCAGCTGAGTTGGCCCAGGGCTTACTGGACAAGGATCTCTCATCTGTACGGAGCCAGCTTCTCCTTGGCTGGAGTTTCAGAATATCCCCTGCCCTACAGTCTGTGCCGTGAGAGGGAATGGAGACCTTACTGACTCCCTGCCCCCCACCCAGTTGGGTCTCTCATCACTTTAAAGTCACCTCTCTCAGTTTGGCGAAGATGCCGAAGGCCTGGCCAGTGACGACAGGCTCCATGGAAAGCAGCCTCTGTGGCTCACAATGAAGGACGCTGGAGTTTACCAACAGATAGGACTTCAGTCTGCCTGACTTCTGTCCCTGAGTAAAGGAGCATCTGCCCAGCCTCCAGCCTTCCAAGGTTTGCAGTTCTGTTTTTTGTGTGTTTGCTTTCTGAGAAGTTTGTAAGTATCCCAGTGTCCAGGCAGTAAAGGCTGACTCCGGGAAGATCTTGTTGGATTATAACCTGGTTGGCAGCCGGCTGCCCCCGGCCATCCTTGTCTCCAGCCAGAGCTCTGCCATTAAGGCTTGGAAAGCCGCAGCGCTAATAGGAACCAGGCAGGGAAAGTGAAGCTGAAACCAGGAATGTGTGGCCAAGGCTTCCAGCTCTGCTCAGCTGTGTGGGGCCCGGCTCAGTCACGCATTGCTGCAGCTGGGATGCTCCAGACCAGGGCGTTGGCGACCGGGTGCTTGAACTCGGCCCCCAGTGCTTTCCAGGTACCCTTGTCCAAACTGTTGGTTGCCAGTCTCCCCTGCATGGTTCCTGGGAGGCAGCCTGGTATTGAAATCCCGGCCCCATGGGACTCAACCAGAATGTGAGCGATGGGTGGAGACTTGCAATCTATTCTTCAGCCTGGTCCTTGCAGGCATTTGGAGTGAAGGGGGTGGAAGAGGTCTGGATACAGTAGAGTTATTTTGGCCAAGGGCTGTCTCCACCAGATACAATCTGCAGACCTCGAGGTGTGACTCAGGGACCAGAAGGAAGCAGATATAGACACTGACCATCAACATGGTCACCTAATGTAATCATGGACAGAAAATTAATTGCAGGCTACCAAGGACTGATGCTTTAGAATTATGGTGCTGGGGAAGACTCTTAAGAGTCCCTAGGACAGCATGGAGATCAAACCAGTCAGTCCTAAAGGAAATCAACCCTGAATATTCATTGAATGACTGATGCTGAAGCTGAAGTTCCAATGCTTTAGCCACCTGATGTGAAGAACCAACTCATTGGAAAAGACTCTGATTCTAGGAAAGCGTGAAGGTGAGAGGAGAGGAGGGCAGCAGAGGGTGAGATGGTTGGATGGCATCACTGACTCAATGGACATGAGTATGAGCAAACTCTGAGACATTGTGAAGAACAGGGGAGCCTGGTTGCTACAGTTCATGGGATCTCAAAGAGTCAGACACGATTCGTGACTGAACAACAACAGCAGCACATCAATCCAACTTCAAAAGCCCCCACACAACTGTCCTTGGAAAAGTCACCTGTATGCATGCCACCTGAGAACTCTGATGTCACTGAGGAGTTCAGTGTCAATGCCCTTTAGAAGCATCACCTTCTAAACTCCACTTCAGGTAAAGACTCCGCCTGCAATGCAGGAGACCTGGGTTCGATCCCTGGGTTGGGAGGATCCCCTGAAGCCTACCCACACCAGTATTCTGGCCTGGAGAATGCCATGAACTGTATAGTCCATGGGGATGCAAAGAGTCGGACATGACTGAGCAACTTTCACTGTCTGTCACTGTCTAACCTTCAACCTCTCTGTAGGTCCGACAGCTCTCGCTGCAGGCTGGACTGTCCATCCTAGAAGCTCTGTGCTACCAAGGACAACACAACTGCTCTGGCCAAGGGGGTGCCAAGCTGGGGGTGGGGTGGGGGCCTGGGGAAAGAACTTTGGGAAACCTTAATACTGTTGCAGAGTGTTGGTAGCACAGACAGTTAAGAATCTGCCTGAAATGCGGGAGACCTGGGTTCGATCCCTGGATCAGGAAGATCCCCTGCAGAAGGGAATGGCAGCCCACTCCAGTATTCTTGCCTGGAGAATTTCAGGGACAGAGGAGCCTGAAGGGCTATAGTCCATGGGGTCACAAAGAGTCGGACACGACCGAGTGACTAACACAACAGCAACAGCAATACTGTTCAGATCTTGACTGACCCTCAGGGGCTGAGGGGAGTGGAGGCTGAGAGTGGGGAGAGCGTGTCTTCAGAACCTGGCGCATACATGGTACTAAGTTAAGTGAATGGCCTACCAGTAGCTAGGTTCTCTAACTTTTTCCTTGTTCCTGCTATTTTGGGTTTGTTTTTCCATGGAAAAGCCAGTGTGATTCATACAACAGAGTTGGCAAGTACATTGACAGCTTGCATAGGAGGTGCTGTCTCATTACCTGTTTGCATGTGTGTGTGTGTGTGTGTGTGTGTGTAGAATACTTGGAGATTTGAGAGGTAGCTGTAGATATAGATACATATTTTTATAATCGTAGAAGAGAATTTACTCCTATTACAGGAAACTTAGAAGACATCAAATAGGTCAGCTCAGTTCAGTGGCTCACTCATGTCCGACTCTTTGTGGCCCCACGGACTGCGGCACTCCAGGCTTCCCTCTCCATCACCGATTCCTGGAGCTTGCTCAAACTCATGTCCATCAAGTCAGTGATGCCATCCAACCATTTCTTCCTCTGTCATCCCCTTCTCCTGACTTCCATGTTTCCCAGCATCAGGGTCTTTTCCAAGGAGTCAGTTCTTTGCATCAGGTGGCCACAGTATTGGAGCTTGAGCATCAGTCCTTCCAATGAATATTCAGGACTGATTTCTTTTAGGAATGACTGGTTTGATCTCCTTGCGGTCTAAGGAACTCTCAAGCGTCTTCTCCAACATCACAGTTCAAAAGCATCAATTCTTCAGTGTTCAGCTTTCTTAATGGTCCAACTCTCACATCTATACACGACTACAGAAAAGATCATAGCTTCGACTAAATCGACTATTAAATTGGTAAGGAAATGAAAATCATTCATAATTACAGTATCCAGAGATTCATATCTTAACATACTTTGATCATCTAGCAAATATTATTTTACATATTTGAAGTCACACTTAATACACAATCACATCTGGCTTTTTTTTTTTTTTTCATCTCATGCTGTTTTGTAAGTAGCTTTTATGTCCCCTGCCCAGGAAATAATTCTATTTTAGGTTAATTTTCATTTTGTTTAATAAAGATACATTTTTTCATTTTATCTGAGAGAGTAATAGAGCAGGATCACTGACTCAATGGATATGAATTCAAGCAAACTCTGGGAGATGCTGAAGGACAGGGGAGCCTGGTGTACTGCAGTCCATGGGGTCACAGAAAGTTGGACACGATTGAGCAACAATAGCAAAAAGAGAACAGAAACTCTGAATTTCTTTTAAATGTTTCAGCTGTTGATATTTGTCGGTTCTCTGGATTTCTGCAGCTTCTTGGTAGTTTGAACAAAGAAAGAATAAAGTCACCTGCTATCCGTGACCAAACTATAGGTCAAGTGTGTGAAAGGAAATTAACCACACTGAGCTGAATGGTAGTCTGATCTTCTTATAGCAGCATCATGTGAGGCCCGTGGAGGCAGAGGAGGACTCTGGTGCCACAAAGAGTCAGGAGACAGAAGCAGCCATGGAGGGCCCTACTCCAGACAACTCTGGAGGGGCTACGAGCATGTTTAATTCCCCATTAGCTATCTTACTGCCATGTTTATTCTTTTATTCCTGTACAGAAATCCATGAGCAAGCGATAACCTTGCATGTCAAGCATACGTAATCATGGTGTTTCTTAACCAAATTGAAAACACTCAGACCAGGGCCAGATAGAAGTGTGGTGGGGTATTTTCAATTGTTCATGCCCAAAATGAGACGGAGACACTGTTTTCTTTCTTTCTCGTATGCGTGTGAAGTTTGAGAGGAGGATATACTAGGGTGTGGAGTAATGGAATAAAAGGCAAACTTAATCCTATTTTGACATCAAGCCTTCACTTCATTTTGCTAGAATTGGTTTGAAAAACAAAACAAACCTTTGCTTGGCTCAGCACCCAACTTGCCAATTTGTGGATCTGTGTGTAGGTGTGCACACATATAATGGCTCGCTTTATCCAGGGACTCTTGGGAAAATTTCAAGTGATATTCTTTCATGAGCTGCTCGGTGTCACATACCATCTCAGACAAGTTACATCCGAAGACCAGTTATGTCCTAGGCCTGCAGCCAGGCTCTTTGTATCCATATGTCAGTGGAAAAAGGGGATAAATGATGAGCAGTCAAGACAGACACATGGGGGGAATGATTTCTATTTTGGGTGTGTGTGTACTCAGCTGCTCAGTCAGGGTCCAACTCTTTGCAGCCCCATGGACTGTAGCCCGCCAGGCTCCATTGTCCATGAGATTCTCTGGGCAAGAATACTGGAGTGGGTTGCCATTTCCTTCTCCAGGGGAATCTCCCTGACCCAGGGATGGAAATCGTGTCTCTAGCAGCTCCTGCATTGTTAGAAGGATTCTTTACCACTAAGCCACCCGAATAATCTCTTATGTATCCTAAAGGATGATCATTATACTGAGAGATGTTAATGAAACAGAAATGGATTTTGTTGTCACTTAGCTGGGTGGCCTTGGCAAAGCCCGTCTTCACTCAGGGCTTCAGTGTCCCCATCTTTAAAGTGAAGCCAGTGGTAGTTTCTGACTGTGAGGCTGTTGTGAGTGGTTGGTGTGACTGTGAGCATCCTACCTATCATACATATCAGGTACTCACCTAGCATCCTACATATCAGGTACTCACCAAGGAGAAATCATAGAAAAGCAAAATGCAAGCATAGTTATCATTAACCCAGTGAAGGACTCCACGTGACAAGAGCACATCTGATTTTAATTCATAACCGTCCTGGTGACTTTTCCCATATGTGAACTTCCACAGCCCAGGGATCGTACATGGGCTGTGAAAGTATGAAAATAAGAAACTCTTCACAACACCGTCGTACTGAATATCTAGGCGTCATGGTCTAAACATCTTTTTTCACCAACAGTTAGAGGTGTCGGAGGTTTGAGAGGAGGCCCGACCTGCCCACGCTCACACTCTGAGTAGGAAATGAGTTGTAGTTGAAGCCAAAGCCAACTAAAGTCTGGTCCTATGTTCTGGGTACCACACCACACTGCTCTTCATCCTGTCCTTCAGGGAACTGAGTGGATTCCCTGAGATGATGCTTGCAAGTCCGCCGACAGAGGACCATCTGCTGCCTATACCTACCAGGCATTCTTCCAGGCACAGTTACTGGGCACGCAGTATGGGCCAGGATCTCTAGTGGGCACTGGGGAGTAGAATCGAATAAATCCGCATCATATTTTAAAAGATTCTATAACCCAGAGGAGAGAAGTCTGTGTAGACAGCAAATGAAGCACAGTACAATGCAGATGAGGGAAAGGATGCTTTCTATGCTTCCCGACCACCTTGTCTTTTCTCCTGTTTAGATCACTCTCCTGCATCTCAAACTTCTTGTGAGATTTTGACTTGGACAGAACCTTCAACTTTCATGTCCCATTTGACTCAGATGGTAAAGAATCTGCTTGCAATGCAGAAGACCTGGGTTCAATCCCTGAGTCAAGAAGAGCCCCTGGAGAAGGGAATGGCAACCCACTCCAGTATTCTTTCCGAGACAATCCCATGGACAGAGGAGCCTGGTGGACTACAGTCCATGGGGTTGCAAAGAGTCGTACACAACTGAACGGTTTTCACACACTTGACTTTACCCGCAGCATTCTCTGTTACTCACATTCCTACACCTACTGAAGTCCTTTTGCCAGAAAGTCTTCTTCCTTCCTGAAATTCCGGTGAGAAGCGACACAACCCACTTTTGAACACACACATGACCTTTTGGTTCTACAGTTGTTTTCTATCTAAGTCTTGGCTTATTTTCATGGTTGTATTGATGGTGTAAGGCTATAAAACTTAAGAGTTCCATTTCTCCCAGCAGAGTCATCAGTGCACAGTAGGCAGTTAGCAGGTGTGTTTTGATTTACCAGCTCTGAAGCCTCCTGAAAGTGAATCAAGGCGGGAAATGCAACTCTGGAGAGCCAGGAGCCAGGACTGCAGAGCCCAGCCGATCAGAGCACACTATCTTCAACAGTTTGTGTGCCTAACCGGTTCCCTAAGATTCGATCAATGAGTCAGATCCAAGAGAACCCTCAGGACTCTGGGTGAGCCTGGTTCAGTTGGTTGTAAGATGAAAGGCAAGGGCAAGCTTGCAGTGCGCTTGAAACAGAATTCATCAGTACAGCCTCTTGTGATGAGCAGACCAGCTCTGTGTTGGAACAGAATGTGGTGGAAACACTCTCCTCCATCTAAGTGGCCAAAAAGATACGGGCTGTATTTGCTGATTTGGGTCAGATTTGATAGCAGATCCCCTCTTTGCCTTATTGACTGATGGATGTGTTTTGCTAATTCATTCATTGCATGAGGTTTCTTATACCATCAAGTTGTCCTGGTGAATCTTTGAGAATCAATCTCCATCAAGGGAGCAAAGAACACTTTCATGTGAGTGAAACTCTCGTGAAACATTTGTTTCCATCAGCTGTGACCCTGTTCTTTATACCAGACTCAATATATTCACCATCTGGGCACTGATTCGTTTGAAAGGGGGAGATCTGCTGACTGCACCATCAGCCTGGTCCCTAGAAAGCACAGAGGTGTGGTGCCAGCTCAGAGTCTTGATGATTCTGCTTATACCCCAACTGAAAGAAAGATCTAGATGATTTTTTTAAATTGAAATATAGCAGATTTACAATGTTGTGTTAGATTCTGGTATACAGCAAAGTGATTCAGTCATGCATATGTATACATTTTTCCTTTACGGTTTATTACAGGGTATTGAATCTAGTTCCTCTGTGCTATACAGTAGGACATTATTGTTTATCTATTTGATAGATAGTTTGTATGGATGTGAGAGTTGGACTGTGAAGAAAGCTGATCGCCGAAGAATTTATGCTTTTGAACTGTGGTGCTGGAGAAGACTCTTGAGAGTCCCTTGGACTGCAAGGAGATCCAACCAATCCATTCTAAAGGAGATCAATCCTGGGTGTTCATTGGAAGGACTGATGCTAAAGCTGAAACTGCAATACTTTGGCCACCTCATGCGACGAGTTGACTCACTGGAAAAGACTCTGATGCTGGGAAAGGTTGGGGGCGGGAGGAGAAGGGAACGACCGGGGAATGAGATGGCTGGATGGCATCACCGACTCTGTGGACATGAGTTTGAGTGAACTCCGGGAGTTGGTGATGGACAGGGAGGCCTGGCGTGCTGTGATTCATGGGGTCGCGGAGATCAGGGCACGACTGAGTGACTGAACTGAACTGAACTGAACTGAGCTTGCATCTGCTAATCCCAAACTCTTAATTTATCCCTCCTCTACCCCCTTCCCCCTTTGGTAAACTTAACTTTGTTTTCTATGGCTGTGAGTCTGTTTCTGTTTCGTAAATTAGTTCATTTGTGTCACATTTTAAATTCCACATGTAAGTGATATAATATTGTGCTTGTCTTGATGTAAGAAACATCTAGACTAATGTTGATATCTAGAGATCATGGTGGTCCCTTTGGTGTGAGAGTGGTGAATATGCTCACAGATATGGGTGGAGGGAGTATATTGAATATATTCCATTTGAAAGGTTCCTCTGGGCACCAATAAAACTCCAGGAAGGAGTTTCTTCCTTGTTTCCATTCACTTAGCACAATCTGCTTACATGGCAGATGTGTCAGGAACCATGTGGAGGGTTAATGAGGAATAAATTTATAGGACAGTGCCTCTGTCTTGAAGATACCCAGGCTGCCCAGCAAGCTTGGAATGACCATACTCCATACAATAAAGGAGGGTTTGACAGAGATCCATGAGGTATGGAATGGCTCAGGCTTCAAGGTGAGACGGATATTGGGTCCCAAACCCAGACTTACCCTAATTTAGTTATTTGTCCTTGGGTTTAGTTTTGCTCCCCAAATCTTTGTTTTTTATTCCTTTCTTCTTTTTTAACCCAAATAATTATTAATGTGAGATTTTTTTTCTTTTGTAACACGCAATATTAGATAGAGTGTGCGACGCACTCAGCACCCAACTTAACGCCTAATATCTGCTAAACACATGTGGGTGTTATTGTTACCATCATGTTTTATTATTGATACTTTCATCACCATAATCACCATCATCATCTCTATTTAGTGGATGAGAGAAGGCTTCATGGTAGAGGAGAAATTGAGTAACATTTTGAAAAGCAGGCGAGGATTGTCAAGGTGCCTGAAAGCAGAAGCACAACACAGAGAGAAGAGTTTGTGCAAAGAATCAAAGTGTGATGGGGTGGGTGTGAGGACTTGGCTACTTTCAGGGATTAGCAGCCACTGAAATGCTGAAGGAAAAGATGAATTTCTGGATGAACTGGGGCAAAGGGGTTAGTATATAGATCCTTAAAGAACTGAGTTGCAACCTAATAGATGATGATCAAACCATGAGACGTCTCAAATGGGATGGCAAGAAAGTAAGGAGAAGTTACTGATGACATTGGACCAAAGCTTAGCATGGTGATCAGAGTGGACACTGGGTTGGAGGAAACTGGGAGATAAGCTCATCTAGAGAGATCAGGAAGAAATGGTACTTAAGGAAGGCACGTAGTACTAGAAGCAGCCAAGCATCAGAAATTCAAGACAGGTGGCTGAGGTTTACCTCTAAAGGTCATGAGATGGTCCTCTTGTCCCCTTGCACTCTGAAAAGGTTGTTTTCTTCTTTAGTTCTCGAGGCAGTTAAAAGCTGCAATTTGGATTTTTATTTGCAAAGGAAACTATGACTGCAGAGCTGACAACAATCCTGTCAGATTTAAAATACAGATTTTTTCTTCTGATCTCTCAGTTTGATGGCCATGAGTGAGCTGAATTCCACAGAGCTAAGAGAACCTGCTTCCAAGATCAGCTCGCTTCTACTTAATGGCATCTGTCAGTCCAGATCTTTTAGAAAGGCTGAAAGAATTATTTGGGGGAAAGAAAAGGAAAACAAATATATAGTAAAGAATTTCTTCTAGTAAAAAGCAGAGACATTACTTTGCCAACAAAGGTCTGTCTAGTCAAGGCTATGGTTTTTCTAGTGGTCATGTATGGATGTGAGAGTTGGACTGTGAAGAAAGCTGATCATCGAAGAATTGATGTTTTTGAACTGTGGTGTTGGAGAAGACTCTTGAGAGTCCCTTGGACTGCAAGAAGATCCAACCAGTCTATTCTAAAGGAGATCAGTCCTGGGTGTTCATTGGAAGGACTGATGCTAAAGCTGAAACTCCAATACTTTTACCACCTCATGAGACAAGTTGACTCACTGGAAAAGACTCTGATGCTGGGAGTGATTGGGTGCAGGAGGAGAAGGGGACGACCGAGAATGAGATGGCTGGATGGCATCACCGACTTGATGGACATGAGTTTGTGTGAACTCTGGGAGTTGGTGATGGACAGGGAGGCCTAGCGTGCTGTGATTCATGGGGTCACAAAGAGTCGGTCACGACTGAGCGACTGAACTGAACTGAACTGAATAGATCCTCTGGTTCTACAGGAAAGAGAGTTTAATTTAAACATGCATGACCTCAACTTTTCAGGAAGATTTCTACTGTGTCATGTAACAGATCCCTGAAAATTGTTTCTAGTATTTTTTTTCAGAACTGGTGCTAGAAATATAGAGATGAAAAATTGGTGTCCCTGCCCTCTGAGGGCCAGAGTCCAACACAAGACACCGGAATAAAAGTGCTTGAATGAAGATGATATAGCAACTACAGTGGGAGCTCAGAGAAGCAGCTTCATCTGCCTGGGAAAGGAAGGCAGGGAAGAGCTTGTACGTGGGTAAAGAAAGCCTTCTATCCCATGGTGGTGAAGATACATCTGCCATATGGAGACCATATTTTTGAATCAAAATTGGGATAGATGATCTGACACTAGCTCTGTCAATGGGACAGAATATTTGAAATCAAGGCTGTCCAAAGAAACCCAGGACATATGGCCACCATAACAAATCATTATCGTGCTTATGGGGCCATGGTTTGATCCACAGAGTAACCAAAGCCAGGATTCAGGCAGACGATTTATGTTAATACTTAACTGCAGATGTGTAAGAACTATATTTCCTGACCTTATCTATCAGAATAGGCAAAGGCTAGTGTACTAACAAACTCATAGCATCCTAAACAAAGCCAGGCATACCCGAATGTTAGAATGACAAGGCTGGAAATAGTGACCACCGGGTTTAAACTTCAGCCCTCTGCAATGGCTGGAAAAACTGAGGCTCATTCCTCAAAAGCATGTATCTGCCAAGGGACAGTGTCGGCACTCTGTGTTGTCCAAAACCTACTGAGGTATTGCACTTCTTTAGGGTCAAATTTGGGGATACACCAGAAAATCCCATGAATTATGAGAAACCCCAAAACACTGGTCTTGATCCCACAAAGTTGGCATTTAGTAGGCTACCACCTTGTCAAACAACCAGGCTGCCATATTCGATGACATTGAACTCAGATCTCACCAGGATATAGATGAGGCTCCCAAGCTGATTGTCAATACCAGGCCATTTAAGATGCAGAAGTGGTTGTGACAAAAGTTAGCAATGTCAAAGAGTCCAAGGTACCTAGTCCCCTCATATTTGCTGACAATTCTCCATTGGTGACGAGGCAGTAACAGAAAGGAGGCTCATCACAAAAGGGTGGGGGTATTTAGTTATGAGCATTCAGGAGTTAGGAGTTCAGTCTCTGCTGGGCAAGCAGAAGGTCAAAAGTCCATAGGTCTCTTTCCAAGATGGCCCCAGGGAGGTATGGGAACCCACTTGATAACGGAATCCGCTGATCTCTAAACTTTTTGACTCAGGAAGAGGCTGAGCTCTAGAACTGCACACTTTCAAGTAACACTGAAAGGATAGACTACCCACTCCACTTTTCTTGGGCTTCCCTCATAGCTCCGTCGGTAAAGAATCTGTCTGCAATATGGGAGACTTGGGTTCGGTCCCTGGGTTGGGAAGATCTCTGGAGGAGGGCATGGCAACCCAATCCAGTATCTTGCCTGGAGAATCCTCATGGACAGAGGAGCCTGGGGGCCTACAGTCCATGGGATTGCACAGAGTTGGACAAGGCTGAGTGACTAAACACCTTCACAGCCCTCCAAAAACGCAAGATGCCGCCTAGCATGTGAGAAGTGTAGACAGAGAAGCGGCTTTATATCTGAGGCTGACAAATATCCACCCAGGACTCTCAGATTAAAATGCATGGCAGACATTCTCCTCCTAGTGTGGGTCTGGACTGGAGGAGTGGTAATTAAAGAGGATCAGTGGCGTGGTCTGTGCTTGGGCTACACGTGTCTTCCTCTGGACTTCCAGAACAATTCCACCTGCGGGATGCAGATCTATTTGTGGGCATGTGGTCCAGGCTGGAAGCCACAGGGCTTTCTTTTTTCCTTTCCCCCTCTTTTCTCTTTTCTGCTTTCCTTTGCTTCAGACCCTTTTGTTTTCATTGCTTCCTCTCTGGGCTGATATATACTAGTGACTCTAAGTATGCATCTTTCTTTGCCTAGATGCTGTTAGGCTTTAAGTTAGCCTCTAGATATGTTGATTATTCTTAGCCAGCCCTCCATGGATCCACCCATCCGCTCACCTACCCATCCATTTCTCTTACCATCCGCCCAGCCAGGTATGTATTTATTCTTCCCTTCAGTTCAAATCAGCAGGTATTTCCTGAATCAAAAATAATTGTCAAAGACCCATAAAATCCCCCTTTCTAACAAAGATAAATATGAACTAGACCTTGAATTGGGCTTCCCTGGTGGCTCAGTGGTAAAGAATTTGCATGCCAATGTACCAGATGCAGGAGGCACATGTTCGATCCATGGGTTGAAAAGATCTCCTGGGGAAGGAAATGCAACCCACTCCAGTATTCTTGCCTGGGAAATCCCATAGACAGAGGAGCCTGGTGGGCTACAGTCCATGGGGGTCACAAAAGAGAAGGACATGACTTACTGACTGAAAATCAACAACAAACCTCGAATTAAAGATATCACTCATAATCTAGGAGGTCGACTTGTAATTATGTCTTAATAAGTGCTATAAGGGCTTGATCAGTGCTTGATAAGAGAAGTGTTTAGGATATATACCATTCAGCCTTTCAGTGAGCAGAAGTTGGCCATTTGAAGGGAGAGGGTAGGCAGGAAACACTAAGTTGAGGGTTGATAAGGCAAAAGCACAGAAACAGGAAAAACAACCAACAGCTGGATATTTCTAGAGGAGGAAACGTGAGGTGGAGGCTGATAGTGCCCAAACTGCAGTGCTAAAAAGGGTCCAAGTCAGAGCGAAAAATATAAACTGCTAACCTTTCCAGCAAGTGTGGATGTTAGGCCTCATCCCATCCCACACTTAGGGTGACCAGTGGTCCTGGTCCCCCCAGGACTAAAGAGATGCTGAAGATACAGGATTTTCACTTTCAAAACCAATACAGTCCTAGACAAACCCAAATGATAAATGTGGCAAGAAGACTCATGTCCCCAAAGATGGTCAAATCCTAATTTTTCAAACCTGTAAATCCATTACCTTCATGGCCAAAGAAAAGAAAAACTTCGTAGATTCCATTATTATACATTAGAATCTTGAGATGGGGAGATTAACCTGAACTACCCTGGCGGCTCAGTGTAATAATCACCAGCATCCTGAGAAGGGAAAGAGGAAGGAGGCTCCAAGTCAGAGGAGTTGTGATGATGGAAGCAGAGGTCAAATGATGTGATAGCTAGAAGGGGTCACAAGCCAAGGACCGTGGACCATCTCAAGCTACTGGAAAAAACCTTCCCTTCCACAGCCTCCAGAGGCCGATAGCCATTCTGACACCTAGATTTTGGCCCTGTTAGAACCACTTGGCACGCCTCGCCTCCAAAACTATAAAAGAGTAAGTGTGTGCTGCTTTAAACAACTGAGTTTATGGTAATTTGTCATGGTAGCAATGGAAAACTGAAACACTCTATTGCCCAAATGAAATGTCTGAAAGATGGCTGCAGGTGGTGCCTTGATGATTTTCCACTGCCACTGGGCGGACCCTGGTTTCTCCCCAAGTAGCATTATTTTGTTAAGTACAGGAGGCATTGTAGGAAAGACCCAGAGCACATTTATTGATCACTCTGGTGTGGTGGGAGCACTGGAGTAGGATTCAGGATGCTTTAGTATCTGCCTGGTTCTGCCTTTCCTATCTCTGTGAGCTTGGCTCACTTTCCTGGACCCTCTGATTCTTATTTACCTAAATCACCTTCCCTGGTGGCTCAGATGGTAAAGAATCTGCTTGCAACGCAGGAGACCTGTGTTTGATCCCTGGGTTGGGAAGACCCCTTAGAGAAGGGAATGGCTACCCACTCAGTATTCTGGTCTGGAGATTTCCATGGACTGTATAGCTCATGGGGTTGCAAAGAGTCGGGCATGACTGAGTGACTTTCACAAGACAAATTAAATGATGTAGATCTAGCATTTCAAATTTATAAAGCTTTTACATATTATTAAGTGACCATGCATTTGTAATACATTTGTGGCAGAGCATATATTTTCAGGGAAAGGCAACATTACCCCCGAAATGGGCTAAAGTTGTTTCTTGGGGGAGCAGAGAAATGTCACCCTACATTTAAAGCACAAGCATATAGATGGCACATAGACAAGTTTTCAATACATCGGTGGCGTCAATACTTCATGGGGGGCAATTAGGAAAAAGTCTCTGAGTATTTTAATGAAAATAAACAATATTGAGAACCACCTCTCTAGTGAATGTTTACCACATATTGCTATCCACTGACATGCACACACTGTTGTATTTAAAATAAATAAACAATAAGGTCCAGCTGTATCGCACAGGGAATGCTGCTCCTATACTGTAATAACCTAAGTGGGACAAGAATCTGAAAAAGAATAGATACGTGTGCGTGTATTACTGAATCATTCTGTGGTACAGCTGACTCTAGCACAACATTGTTAATCAATTATACTCCAACACAAAATCAAATTTAAAAAAAATCACGTGGTAAAGAAATAGATACATGTATATGTATAAATGGATCACTTTGCTATACATATGAAACATACAACCTTATTTTAATCAAAGAAACTCAATGTAAAATTTTAAACAATTCAATATTTCAAATGGCACTGGGAAAGATGATGGAGCAAACAAGGTGAGGAACTTTATGGAGTTAAGCTGATTTAATTTCACTTAGTTTAATTTGATTCTTCCGCATAGCTATGTGGTCCCCACCACTCTGAGCTTGGTCTGTTTATCTGGGAGAGGAAGAATCCACCTGTGATTGCTGTTTGGTTTACTCACTCAGTTGGGTCTGAGTCTTGCAACGCCATGGACTGTAGCCCACTAGGCTCCTGTATCCATGGGATTTCCCAGGCAAGAATACTGGAATGGGTTTCCATTCCCTTCTCGAGGGGATCTTCCCGAGCCAGGGATGGAGCCCATGGCTCCCTCATTGCTGGTGGATTCTTTACCACTGAGCCACCAGGGTAACTGCTGTTGGTATTTAATTATATAATATAGATACAAAGATACCTAGACTATTGGCTATAGACTCTTTGCAATCTCATGGATTCTAGCCCACCAGGCTCCTCTGTCCATGGGATTCTCCAGCCAAGAATATTGTACATGCCCTCCTCCAGGGGATCTTCTCAACCCAGGGATCGAAACTGAGTCTCTTATGTCTGCACTGGCAGGCAGGTTCTTCACCACCAGCGCCACCTGGGAAGCATACAGAGAGCACAGCCCGCAGCGACGACTCTCTTCTCTCCTTCCCACATTTTTTTCTCCGTAGAAAGCTATCCTCCTGGGACATTTTCCTTGCTGTCCCTTACCCACTCCCATTGCCACACACTCTTGCACATGAAATGAATCAACATACAGAAACCACCAACTTCATTTCAGCCCCTGATTAACTGAACCCAAAACAAGTATGTTAGAATATTCCAGAACCCAGGAAGCAGACAGCACAGGAATAGGTTGACCTCCATCAGTTCAGTTCAGTCGCTCAGTCGTGTTCGACTCTTTGTGACCCCATGAACTGCAGCACGCCAGGCCTCCCTGTCCATCACCAACTCCTGGAGTTCACTCAAACTCATGTCCATTGAGTCGGTGATGCCATCCAGCAATCTCATCCTCTGTCGTCCCCTTTTCCTCCTGCCCCCAATTTCCCCCAGGATCAGGGTCTTTTCCAGTGAGTCAACTCTTTACATGAGGTGGCCAAAGTATTGGAGTTTCAGCTTTAGTATCAGTCCTTCCAATGAACACCCAGGACTGATCTCCTTTAGAATGGACTGGTTGGATCTCCTTGCAGTCCAGGGACTCTCAAGAGTCTTCTCCAGCACCACAGTTCAAAAGCATCAATTCTTCGGCGATCAGCTTTCTTCACAGTCCAACTCTCACATCCATAGATGACCACTGGAAAAAACTGGACTAGTCTAGCCTTGACTAGACGGAACTTGGTTGGCAAAGTAATGTCTCTGCTTTTTAATATGCTATCTAGATTGGTCATAACTTTCCTTCCAAGGAGTAAGCGTCTTTTAATTTCATGGCTGCAATCATCATCTTCAGTGATTTTGGAGCCCCCCAAAATAAAGTCTGACCTCTATAGCCAGTGACAAAAAGAAGGTTCACAGGGTGCCTTGAGCTTCCCTTGTAGCTCATTTGGCAAAGAATCTGTCTGAAATGCAGGAGACATGGGTTCAGTCCCTGGGTTGGGAAGATCCCCTGGAGAAGGAAATGGCAACCGACACCAGTAGTCTTTCCTGGAGAATCCCGTGGACAGAGGAGCCTGGCCGGCTCCAATCCATTGGGGTCACATGAATTGGACAGAACTTGGTGACTAAACCACCACGTGGTGCCTTGCCCAACCTCCCCCTGCTGGTCAGTCCCAGTACTGCCACATACCCAGGGCTTCTGCTTATCAGTTCAGTCCAGTCCAGTCGCTCAGTCGTGTCTGACTCTTTGCGACACCATCGACTGCAGCGTGCCAGGCCTCTCTGTCCATCACCAACTCCCGGAGCTCACTCAAACTCATGTCCATTGAGTCGGTGATGCCATCCAGCCATCTCATCCTCTGTCGTCCCCTTCTCCTCCTGTCTTCAATCTTTCCCAGCATCAGGGTCTTTTCAAATGAGTCAGCTCTTCGCATCACGTGGCCAAAGGATTAGAGTTTCAGCTTTAGGATCAGTCCTTCCAATGAATATTCAGGACTGATCTCCTTTAGGATGGACTGGTTGGATCTTCTTGCAGTCCAAGGGACTCTCAAGAGTCTTTTCCAGCACCACAGTTCACAAGCATCAATTATGAACTCATCCAGTTTCAGCTGAGGGTTCAGTACAGAGGCTCTGTTTTGCCTGACAGCGTCACATTATTACCGTTTTGTCCACATCAACACCACTTTTGCCTCAAAGACAGACTTTGTGTGGAATCATCCCTGCCTACACTAAGAAGTGATATTGTGTGGCTTGCTGCTGTTGAAATAATGATATTGAGTCCTGACATAGAGTTCCCTTTGTGGATACCCAGTGTAGTCAAATACATGTCTGGAACCAGTGTTGGGGGATAGAAAGGCATCTGAAGGGCATATTTTTCTTCTTTAATCTTTTCTTCTTTGATGACCACTGTGGATTGTAATTCATCCTGTTTCCCCCCTTGCTCAGGCTGTCAGGGAACTCAAATCCAAATTTGCGTTACGTCCCTAACATCTGTGCAGGATTTTCCTTCTTTTATTTTTGCACTTTATGTATTTTTATTTATCTCTTCTGCTGCTCCTCTATCCTTCCTAGAACCGTGATGCACTGATTTTCTCTCTGAACAACTAACACCAGCTTTCCCAACTGGAAGAAGACTAGCACTGTTCTTGCCATTCAACCTCATTTCTGACTCCGTCAAAAGTTGTAGATTTGCCTTTCCTCACCAGAATCAATGTCATACTTAGATTGTGACACAGAAGACATGGCTTAGAAGATGCCACTTAGATATGGCTTTCTTACTTGACATTTCCCTTTGAGGATGAACTCCCCAAAGATGCGTGATAAGTCTCTTTGGTTGTATCAGACTATGTGACCCCATGGACTGTAACCCGCCAGGCTTCTCTGTCCATGGGATTCTCCAGGAAAGAATACTGGAGTGGGTTGCCCTGCCCTCCTCCTGGGGATCTTACTGACCCAGAGATTGAGCCCCCATCGCTTACATCTCCTGCATTGGCAGGTGGGTTCTTTACCACTAGTGCCACTTTGGAATGAAGTGAAAGTCACTCAGTCACGTCCTACTCTTTGTGACCCCATGGACTATACAGTCCATGGAATTCTCCAGGCCAGAATACTGGAGTGGGTAGCCATTTCCTTCTCAACCCAGGGATCAACCCAGATCTCCTGCACTGCAGGTGAATTCTTTACCAGCTGAGCCACAGGGGAAGCCCAGACTCCCCTAAAATCACAAAAATGGGAATCTTGCATGATAGCACTACACCAGCGGCACTTAAAAGAAAATGCTGGAATTAACTCCAGGAACTCAAGTCTGGTTTAAAGTTCAGACCAACATATATATCTTGACCACTTAAAGTGGGTGGTCTGCTTCTCTTTTGAAGCAGAACTGAACAGACCCTCTAGTTCTGAGTCTACAGTCTGGCTGGGGCGGCTGGCAGGCAAGCTGTCCAGTGCAGTCTCATGAGCAGCATAGCAGAAGAGGTGCCAGGTGCTCTAGGGACACAGTGGCAGTGCCTGCTCCCAGCCAGAGAGAAGCAGGCCACACTTCCTGGAGCTCCCCTCCCAACCCCCAGGCATTTGAGCTGAATTTTAAAAGAGAGCAAGTTAAAAACTCATGGCTACATAAAGATCTGCACACCAATGTTTATCGCAGGTTTATTGATCACTGTCCCCTGGAGAAGGAAATGGCAACCTGCTCCAGTATTCTTGCCTGGAAAATCCCTTGGACAGAGGAGACTTGAGGGCTACAGTCCATGGGGTCACAAAAGAGCTGGACAAGAATAAGCAAGCACACTTTCTTATTCTCGCTTTATTGATCACTGCTAAAAGATAGAAGCAATCAATAGGTTAATGGATAAATAAAACCATGGTACATCCCTACACTGGAATATTATTTGTCAATGAAAAGAAATGAGCCATCAAGCCTTGAAAAGACATAGAGAAACTGTAAATGCATATTTCTCAGTGAAGGAAGCCAACCTGAAAAGGCTAAATACTGGATGGTTCCAACTATATGACATTCTAGAAAAGGCAAATCTACGGAGATGATAGAGAGATCAGTGGTTGCCAAGGTTTGGTGGTGTGGAGTGAGAGATCAGAACAAAATAAAACGCAGACAGGAATAAAAGGGAAATCATGGAGAAAGAACGTTCCAGTTGTTGGCCAAAGTGTGAACCGAGACATAATTGTGTACAAATACAGAGCCCACTTCCATCAGAACAGGAAGTGCTATGTTGTAGGAACTAAAATATAAGGGAGGGATAACCCATGTGACTCATCTTGGAAGCTGCTTTCCAGAAGACCTCACTGAAAAAGACCACTTTTCTTTGGATGGAGATGTGGTAAAAGGTGGAGTGGGACTCAGTAGCATTTGCTATTGTGAAGGGAGAGCTAGGGGCTTCCCAGGAACCACGGCATATGGCCTGAGGATGCCCGACCATCCACAGACACAGAAGAAGAGACCCAGAAGAACCAGATTCTTGCTGACACGATAGAGCCTGTTAATCAAGCCTCACCTGAAAACACTGAGTCAATAAATTTAATTTACAGAAAGGTATAACAGATGCATGACCCTGTGTATACATACAGCCAGCCGTAGAAAACTTTATTGCCTCTTTAGATAGGGGTTAGATATTGGGTTGGCCAAAAAGTCCATTTGAGTTTCTCCATAAGAGTGAAAGTGTTAGTCACTTAGTCGTGTCGGACTCTTGACCCCATGGACAGTAGCCCGCCAGACTCTGTCCATGCATTTTCCAGGCAAGAATACTGGAGTGGGTAGCCATTTCCTTCTTCAGGGGATCTTCCCAACCCAGGGATCAAACCCAGATTTCCTGCATTGTTAGTAGATTTTTTACCATCTGAGCCACCAGGCCATAAGATGCTACAAAAAACATGAATGATGGTTTTGGTCAAAACAATACAGCTCTGTTTTATCATCTGTTATCATTTGCTTGCTAATCACCCACATCAGTTTTGTGAGCTGAAACGAGGTGACCATCAGCAGCGTTGTGGTTGGGTTTTTAGCTTCATCTGTGGCAATGGCAAGCCACTCCAGTACTCTTGCCTGGAAAATCCCATGGATGGAGGAGCCTGGTAGGCTGCAGTCCATGGGGTCGCTAAGGGTCGGACACGACTGAGTGACTTCACTTTCACTTTTCACTTTCACACATTGGAGAAGGAAATGGCAACCCACTCCAGTGTTCTTGTCTGGAGAATCCCAGGGACGGGGGAGCCTGGTGGACTTCTGTCTGTGGGGTCGCACAGAGTCGGACACGACTGAAGTGACTTAGCAGCAGCAGCAGCAGCATTCATTCATTTGCATTCATTTTCCGTGGGAGAACTCCTTACAGTTTATCAGGAGCCCTGAAGTCAAGCAGCTGATTAGGTTAAGGGCTGTCCACACCTGAGCACATAGCCAATACCCCCACCCCCACCCCCCACCCCCCACCCCAGGTCCCAGGGACTATTTCTTTTGCTGTGTTCACAGGTGGGTTTTTAACAAAATTAGTAATGAGATCTCACCTCCAAATCCCTTCTCCCTGGTGAAATCACTGCAGGGAATCAGCTGGTCTGCAGAGAGCTCACGTGGCCTGTTTTTCAACTGATGTTGAAACTCTACCTTCTCTCTGCTGTGCCCTCCGCCTGCACCACCCCCACACAGACAGAGAGCCTTCAACCTGTCTTTTCCTGTTTCACTGAAGGATTTGTCAACAGTGGCTTTGCCCCCACCCTCTCTCTGTCTCAGACTCCAAGCAGTACTGGTCTGCAGAGAGTTACAGAGCAGTTATGGAGATGTATCTGTTATGTGGTCTTTTTTCCAAGATTGTCACCTTCTTCTTTCGTTTAACTGTTTCTCTCTTCCTTCCTCTTACCCAATAAATGATGTCCAATCTCAAGTTAGTTTTCTGATGACAATTACAGGTGATGGAACCACACCGTCTGCTCTGGGGACTGTGACCCTCTCCCAGGTGGACACTTGGCTCCCCCACAACTGTTCCACCTTGATCAACGAGGTAAGAAATAACTATTCCCCAGACATGGAGCGTCTGACTCACAAAGAAAAAAAGAAAAAAATTATGGGAGGAATAACAGGAAGGGTGTGGATTGTGTTTGGTGTTTTACTTTTTCTTTTCACATTTTATTTGTAGAATTTTAATGACTAAGGGTGGCCCCTTTTGTTTGCCTATACTCCAATTTTAATGAATCCTTCTGACTATAATTACCTAATTTTTATATTTTAAATGACTAGACTCATACAGCTTGGAGAAAAGTGTATCTTAACATGATGGTAACATATAATACCAAATACTGTGTAGGTATGGATTAATCAATCAGCAAATTCAGTTCTTGTGAACTGCAGTTAGTTCTTTAAATGGAACAGGCTTTGATAAAAGGAGGACCAGGGTTTATTGCTACTCTCCCAGGATAAAAATCTACCTCATGAATTGGCTCAGTTCTCCTGTTATTTCTTTATCACGCAGGGAAATGACTTAATGTTGTTAAGGGTGGTCATTATAAACAGGCTCACTTGTCCTGGTAAAACGAATTTCCTCTTTTCAGCACATCATTATGTTTAACATGAAAAAAGAGGTCTAACTGTACACTCAAGCCATTTAATTCTGGAAAGTTCACAGATGATGAACACCAGAGACACCACTTCTAACAAAAATGAGAAATAAGATTGTCCCCTCACCTGAATGTGGGTAACAGAATCAGGCATTTCAACTTCTAAAGGTCCCTGAGCTGTTTAGGATGATACCAATAACTGTTGCATTAGGTACCACTTTTAGATGTATCACCAGGGGCTTCACTCCCATCAGCTGGGATCCTTCCAGCATTGCTGCAACGTGTAGGCTAGGACGCCCACTCCACACCAACCTGGCTGTGAAGCGTGTGGGATCCTAGCTCCCAACTAAGGATCGAACCCATGTTCCCTGCTGTGGAAGAGCAGAGTCCTAACCTGTGGACTACCAGGGAAGCCCTGAGGAAACTCAAGTTCTGACGGATCATGTCACCTGCTGCATGCGTGTGCGCTTTGTCATTCAGTCCTGTCGACTCTTTGCGGCCCCATGGACTGTAGGTCACCAGGCTCCTCTGTCCATGGAATTCTCCAGGCAAGAATACTGGAGTGGGTAGTCCTTCCCTCCCTCAGGGCATCTTCTCGACTCTGGGATCAAACCAGGGTCTCGTGCATTAGTAGGCTGATTCTTTACCATTTGAGCCACCAGGGAAATCCCGTATCACCTGTTGCAGTTACATATTTTGTCAAGATGCTAAGCCAAAGGTGTCCGATGTTTATTCTTTCTCTGTCCCTACCACTCTATTACACTACATTACTTTTTAATCCTTTTTCCCATTTGGAGGACTCACACCAAACCTTCCTCACATTCTATTAGGCAAGGCACGTTGGATTAAGGCAGGCAATTGCTTGAGCTTCCCCATTTTTGTTGGGGCCCAGGCAGAAGCAGGCATGGACCTCTTGAGACTAGGAGGCCCCGGCACAGGTGACAAGGGTCCAGGTGAGACCAGAAAGGGCAGGAGGTGAGGCGGCTAATGTGCTCCCACCATCCGCCTACCGGGAACCCAGGGGGCCCAGGGGCTTGGAGTTGTTAGCCAGCCTAAAAGAGCATTTTCAGCTATCCCAGGGGACAGCCATTTAGCCAGGACAAATAGGCCATTTACACTGACCATATTTTGTGTTAAAACCAAGGGAATTCCTGGTTCAGCCTACCCTAGCTTTCTTAAGCTCATTGAATAAAGAAGCTGGAGAGGAAACACAGGCGTCTCTGTGTGGCCTTTGTGACCAGAGAAGATGCAGAGACGGGTTACCTGAGGGCCCCGTGAAGGGCCTACACGCATAGAAGGAAGGGAGAGGGGACACAGGGCAGGAAATGGTCATTAAACGTAAAACAAAAATGTTATAATAAGGGTGAGGGAGGCAGAGGAGGCCCACAGGGTGGGACGTGACCATCAACCACAGAACGGCGTGAAGGCTGGTTTGATGCAGTGGTGACTGCCTCCATGACTCCGAGTGACCACCCTGGATAAGCTGGAGGAACGGTGGCGTGAACATGACCCCTACCTGAGGCTAGAAGGCTGCCAAGTGCCGAAGAGTTTTCAGGGCCAAGATGCAAGGGAGAGTAAGAGGGAGAAAAAAAGTTTTCGTGCAGTGTTCTCCTTAAATTTTAATTTAAATTTAATTTTAAATTGATGTTCTATTTCAAATTATTTTAAAATTAAATTTAAATTAGAAAAAGAATGCCTGTGTGCATTTTCAGGGTGATCTTTCTAGGCTCTCTATGACGTAGATGGAATCACACCTCCTCCAGGAAGTCTTTCTTGATGTCTCACATCCCACTCTCCATTCCTCAGCATTCTCTGGATGCTCACAAATTGTATTTTGATTTCAACCTAGACCCTCTTGTTTAATGTGGGGATGACAGCTCCAGCTCCACTCTGAGCTGTTGGAGGACAGTATTCTTGCTATAGAATTCCCCCAATTCCCCTGATAAATTCTACTTATAATACTCACCAGCTAAATGTAGAGTTCCTGATGACTGACTTTAAAAATGCTAGATTGTCTACTAAAGGAAAATAAAAACATCATCTCTTATTCTAACATATTTGAAATCTCATTTTCTCTTAACCAAATCTCCTCTTCATTTTTAGTTAAAAAAATAAACTCTTTAGAAATTGCCTCTGCGTCAATGTATGTTGCTATTTTTGTGTTGTTGTTATTTGCTAAGTTGTGTCTGACTCTTTTGAAACCCCATGGACTGTAGCTTGCAGGCTTATCTGTCCATGAGATTCTCTAGGCAAGAATACTGGAGTGGGTAGCCTATCCATTCTCGAGCAGATCTTCCTGGCCCAGGACTCAAAACTGGGGTCTCCCACATTATTTCCAAGTATAAGCTATATCAAGATACTGAATATAGTTTCCTGTGTTATACGCTATGGGCTTCCCAGGTGGCATTAGTGGTAAAGAACTCACCTGCTAATGCAGGAGACATCAGAGATGCACGTTCGATCCCTGGGTTGGGAAGATCCCCTGGAGAAGGAAATGGTAACCCACCCCAGTATTCTTGCCTGGGAAATCCCATAGACAGAGGAGCCTGACTGCCTACAATCCATGAGGTTGCAAAGAGTCAAACATGACTAAAGTGACTTAGCACGCACATATATGCTAGGGTCGTCTTTCTCCTCTTTCAAGAAGTAAAATGGTGGAGCAAGGTATTGTGCTTTCCTTAAGCCAATTTCAAGGTGTTGCAAAGAGCTATTTAGGAAGGAACATGAATGGTAGAACCACCTGTAGCTTTTAAATCGAAAGGTTCAAACCTGAAAATCAAAATCACCATTGAGAACACAGTGCTTTCAAGTAAAGAGGGAATATGGAGAGAAAACTCAAGAGGAGAGCGACTAATAGTTGGCAGTTAGATTTCAAGGTAATTTACCAGCTGGGAAGGACTATGGAATCTGAGGTGAACAGGCTGAGTTGGTGGTGACAGCACTGTCCTGAGTCACGCTGTGTTCTGAGGGAGAGACAAGGGCTGGGAACTCCTGAACCAGAGGGGATTTGTCCTGGCTTTGATCCAATAGTTCCATGGAGACGGCACCTGGACTGTCGTACAGCTTTGGGCTGTGTGGTTATGAGAAGGAAGGGTGAAAACTAGAAGGCATTCAGCCAAGGGGCCCAGGCATAATTAAAAGAAGAGTGAGATTACCTTTCATGGACAAAGACTGACTATTCTTACTTTCAACAGAAGGAGACCAAGAAGATAATTGAAGGATCCTGAAGATCAAAGGGCTAGAGGATTTGCTCTCTCTTTGGCACAAGGGTCTAGAATTGCAAAAACCAGAACAAACGTAGGATGCTAAAATGCAGGTTGTTTGAAACCTTCATTAAAACAACAACAAAAAAAAGGAAGTTAGCTTAGGAACAACTCAGAGTTGAGAGATCATTCAAAATCTGTTCGTAGAGCTCAAAAATACATGCAGAAGGGAGAAACCATGTATGGTCAGTAAAAGAATAACTTAGAGGATCTCCTAGCATAGATCACCATCACTTACCATGACAATGTGACATAAAAGTTAAAAAAAAACAAAAAAACCCCCTCTATTCTGAGGTCATGTGTGCGTTCTACAACCAGAGCTTTGGGAATAGAAACGGGACCCCTAAGATTCTTACAGTCCTGATAGAATATAGAGTATCTCGTTGGAAGAAATTCTGGCATAAACTTAAAAGAGAATACAGGTATATTTCTAAATGTGTAAACTCAGGGATATTCAAAGACACATCACAAGAGAACAGATTGGGGAAGAAGACCATTTTTTGAGGCCAAGTCTTGCTGAATTAATTCTATAGCTGATCTCAAGAAAAAAAGGAGAGAATAATTTGTTCAAAAATACATATTCCATTCATTGTATACATCCCTTCATGGGACTGGTCATTTCATAGTGGACAAGGGAGAAGGGATATTCTAAGAAGTACACTGCATACTGATGTCTGAAAGGTGGCCAGGAGTTAAAGAAGGTTGGGAAGAGACGATAGAGGAGAAGGCTGAAACACAGAGCAGAGCTCGGGGCGGTATTAAGAGAAGCCCGATACGGCTGCAGGGCTCTCAGGTACAAGACACAGAAACCCAGAGTTTACAACCCAGGTCAAGCTCTTTGTGGGCCATACAGAGGCTTTTGAATGTCTGCCCCAAACAAGCAGGGGAAACACTGAAAGCTGTCAAAGAGAACAATGGTGAGACAAACTTGGTATTTAGCGCAGTGGTCCTGGCTAATAGATGGAGATTGGATGACAAGCATAAAGACTAGAGACAGAAAGATAAAATCGGAGTTTGTTGCAGAAGTCCAGAAAAGAAGCGCTGATGGTCTAGACAAAGAGAGTGACGAAGGATGGTGATGGATTGGAGAGACTGAACAAATTTGAAAACTATTCTAGAGGAAGCACTGGGGGTGCTTAATCAGATGGGCAGATCAGTAAAGATGTTTAAGTTTCTCACTTGGACATTGAGCATGTATGTCAATGAGAGAACACTGAAATAGAATACAGATTTAGGGATGGGCTGTGATTCATGGGGTCGCGGAGAGTCGGACATGACTGAGCGACTGAACTGAACTGATCTGAACTGAGGTGGCGCTAGTGGTGAAGAACCCGCCTGCCAATGCAGATGCAAGAGACACAGGTTTGATCCCCAGGTTGGGAAGATCCCCTGGAGGAGGGCACCGTAACCCACTCCTGTATTCTTGCCTGGGAAATCCCATGGATAGAGGAGCCTGGTGGACTACAATCCATGGGCTTGCACTCAGACATGACTGAGGCGACTTAGCACACATGCCCAGAGACAGAAAAGTAACATCAATTTGACACTATCGAGTTTTCAGGCTCCAGGAAATAGGCCATCCACGGGACTGTCATTACATCTGTGAATGGAAAGGTCCAGGGTGTAAGGAGAAGCAAGCAGGGCCAGAGAGGGAGCTTCGAGAGGCATCAGCTCGTAAGTGGCTAATGCTGCCTGGGGAGTAGACTGATGGCCAAGACACAATTATGATCATGATATTTTTAAATGACATATGACCAAGCTTGAGGAATACCAACATGTAATGGCTAGTAGAGGAAAACTGTCCCAGGAAGAATGGAGAATTAGAAGCATTGGAAATACAAGAAGGAAGCCAAGATCCAGGGGAATAGACGTGAAGACTGAAAACTCCATGGACAGATGAGTGGGCTACAGCCTCTGGGGTGGCAAAAAATTGGACCTGACTGAGCTCACACGCGCAGGCTATGACATGTCAGGTTTGGTTGATACGGAGATGAATCAGACAAATACAGTTTATTTCACTGCCCAGAGAAGTCAGGAAGACTTCTGAGAGAAAGTGACAATTGCTGCGTCTGGAAGGGTGAACAGAAATTACTATAAAAGAGGTCACATCCTTCCCGAGGGACTGAGTGTGCCAAGTCAGAGTGTCGGCTCCGTGTGACATGTCTGAGGCATGAGAAGCAATTGCCTGTTGCGTGTCCAAAGGGTGAAAGGATGTTTGGTGAAGGGCTGTTTGAGGGGACAGGGATGTACTGGGGTCTGGAGCAGGAGTCTGTGCTAAAGGTGGGGCCCCCCAGAGCTTTATAAGAAGGTAAGGAGTATATCCTCCTGGTCTAGAGTCATGTTTAGGAAATGCCCTGGATGCTACAGAACTGCACAAAGAGGAGATTTGTTCAGGAAAGAGAATCGATAGCTTCGATGTGAACGCGGGAGGCGCAGCGGCGAGGGCTCCCTGGAGCTGCGGATCACCAGTGATGTTGTGATCCTTGTCTTGCACAGCTGGGTGGGGGACTCTGCAGTTCTGGGAAGATAAAAGAAGGCCGGGATTAGAGGCTGGTGGAGAATAATTTAGTTAGAGTGAAACTGATTCTGACAATTGTCACCTATACAGGTATTTCCATAAAAAAATAATCCACCTGCAATGCAGGAGGTCCAGGTTCAATCCCTGGGTTGGGAAGATCCCCTAGAGGGAGGAAGGGAAACCTACTCCTGTGTTCTTGTCTGGAGAATTCCACAGACAGAGTAGCCTGGTGGTCTACAGTCCACAGGGTCACAAAGAGTCAGCCATGACTCAACAGCTTTCACTTTCAAAAAAAAAAAGAAAAATGAAAAAATAATAAACCACTAGGCAATAGTGTTGATTGGATGCTAGGAATTCGGAGGAGATGAAAAAATCCTTAAATCTTGGCAATGAATTTTTATTTGATTCCCTTAAATTTGGACCAGAGATACCAGATCACGGCCCAACCTCCCTTAGCATCATCAGTGTGCTTCAGGGTCTTTGGGAGGGAGGCAGCTGCCTTATACTGAACATCCCTGAGGTCGAGGAGCATCACCCATGTGATCAATCCATGCTTATGCTGACAACGAGGTTGCCCTCACAGGGGTTAATTAACCTGACCGTGGTCAGAGTTTACCAATGGCTGAGTTGAATAGCCCAACTCATTCAGGCTCCCAAGGAGATTTTTCTTGCTTTACATCCACACTCTCTTTGCTCATGGATCACATTTAGTGAAAGTGAAAGTATTAGTTGCTCAGTTGTGTCCACAGTCTTGCCCAACTCTTTGTGATCCCGTGAACTATAGCCCACCAGGCTCCTCTGTCCATGGGATTCTCCAGCAAGAATACTGGAGTGGGTAGCTGTTACCTTTTCCCGGGATCTTCCCAGCCCAGTGTTTGAACTCTGGTCTTCTGCATTATGGCAGATACTTTACCATCTGAACCACCAGCAATCATACATAGAACTGAGCATTTTCCTGGTAAAAAAATTGGCTGACCCTACTGCTTTCTGACTTTTCAGCTGCTGGTTTGCTAAGGACCAAAGGAGAGGCTACACATTAGTGGTGTGAGGTAGGAGGAATCAGTGCCTGCATCACTCGTATGATGGTTCCTGCTGACATTGATGAAGACCTCACCCAGGTGGCTGGTGAGGCTTTGCTCTAATGACCTTTGATTTTTATCAAGGAATATGCACGTACTTGTTCTAGAAACTCCCATTAAAAGCCAGGACAAAGGTAGCAATTGGAATGGGACCACAGGTCCTCCTCACCTCCCACCCCTCCATATCTACTGAGCACCTCCTGGGTGACAGATGGCATGGGGCATCCTTCTTTTTCTTCTCAAGGTGATCAGGCTGTTATATCCCCATGGTACAGAAAACAAAAAAGACGCTTGAAGACTACCTTTTCCCAAGGTCGCGTCTCAGTCTGGGTCTCCATAGAGGTAAGTGTGTCGCTCTGAGTAATCATTTACACAGCTGTCTCCTCCATGATAGAATGAACAACTGACAGGAGAAAGCTTCGTCTTCCATCTCAGAGGCCCTAGTGCTTAGCGGTTTGGGGGCACGTAGCTCGGGCTGCTGCACAGGCAGCAATGAAAGGCTACTATTTGTCAGGCATTTCATTGGGCCCTAGGGCTCCAGTAATGATGTTAATCACTCTTGGAGAGTTTGCTCCCCCTGATTTTGTGTTGCATCCATTGTTCAGTTTTAATTGTCTCTCCCTTGTAAAGAAGGTCATATCATCCTTGTTTTTGTGAATGTAGAAACTAAGAACCTAATAGTTGAATAGATCCACCTCTGTTCGCAGGGCTTGCTAAGTGGTGGACAGGAAACGGAAGCCACAACTTCTGATCCTTCATCCTAAACGACATGCAAATCTATCATGTAGCTGCCAAGTTGAATTGTGCCGCATTCGCAACTACAGGGTGATTCTCATTTCAGAAAGGTGCTCTTGAAAGATAAACTGAGGGGTCTATGCCCCCTTTCTCTGCTGCTTGGGGTGGATCTGTGGGTTCAAGTCAAAAAATCCACATGTTTGAAAGGGATTAAATTTCTTCTTGGAGAGAAAGAAGTAGTTAGATCTCAGACCTGTCTTGAGATATGGTTAAGTCATCAAGAGGTTGACTGCTTCTTTGGTGGTCAATGGTTTCCAACTTGTGTGTTTATCTCTTTTTACCACAGGAGTTAGAAAAAGGTTGCCGACCAACCCAAGACGAGATGGTGCAGGAGATTTTGGATCTGTGTGATACCCTGGCCATAGCACCACTGGGGAGAGGCTAGAGATTAAGCAGTGAAAAATGCCAGTATGGATGATCACCATAATTGCTTTCTGGAAAGCGACAAATCTAATTCCCAGTAAAATGTCATTAGAATTTGCCAGGTCCTTTGATGGGGAAAATAAAATACCCTTCCTAGAAATTTCTCAAGCTCTGTGGTTTCTAGAGAGATTCCAATGACTGCAGGGAAAGATAATGTGATGATATGATTTTGGAACCTATGTTAATTTCCCTGCTCCATCAAATGTCTGTGGACTGTTCATAGACAGTAAATTACAAAGCCCAAGCTGATTATTTTATTTATTTTTATTTCTATGAGAATGATGTAGCCAGGGACACTCAGTCTGAGTTCAGTCCTGCCTTTTATCGAAGGTTATAAAGTTCTGATTTTGTTGTCTCTACAATGGGGCTAATACTAGAATTTTCCTCATGAGTTTGTCAGGAGTTTTGCACGCTGGTCCAGGTTAAGCACTCAGCCTTGTGCCTGGCACTATAAATGTTAGCATTGATCCTGATTATAACACTTGAGCTGTCTCTCTTCTTTTTCTTTAGGCTGGGGTATTGTGACTGAGCTGGTTTTACTTAAATGCCTCTCTTTCTTTTGTGTCATCACTTCCTTACTGGGTTGATGGACTTGCTGTGAGTGGAGGACTCTCCAAAGGTAGTTTTGTGAGCTCACCACACCCGACAATGCTCAGGGGTAATTTCTAGTGCTGGTTAAATGTCTCTGGCCCTGAACTTTGTGGAGAGAGGATTGGCAAGTTGGGTGTTGAAATATACAGTCAAAAGACTCAATTCCTTTCTTGTGATAATTGAAATCATTTCAATTCATTTCTTTCTTGGTTGGACAGAAACATGCTTTGAGTAGTGAGCAAATCTGGAGGGAATCCATTGACCTGAGCAGTCATATAATGCGTGAAGTTAATGGACAAAAAATGATATTCATCTTCAGTTTATAATAGCATTTTTTTTCCACAGCATCTAAACTTAGGGGCAGCCAGGGACGCTATCAGAGCAACAACAGAACCACTGACAGATACGTGACCTTTGTTGTACTAACAATTATTGGATCTACGGTGAAATAAAATAAAAACCAACCCAAGTTTTGACACTAAGATAATAAATTATAAATTATGGAAGTCTACGCCACCGACGATCTTGTAAACAATAGGCTGGTCTCTTAGCAACAGACCAAGGAGATCAGGCTGTTGATAGGAACAGAGCAGACAGGACTGTTTTGCTGTGCTTGCTACACAGGATCAGAAACAACATTTTAACACCTGCCCGAGGCCCCTTCTCTGCCCAGAACTTCTTTCTCTAGCAACCAGCTTGGGCCATGAGCAAAAAGTTGTCCTAGGATTTCAGAGTCTCTTTATCACCAACCCAGGTGCTGGGTCCCATGGAGAGGATGAAAGAGATACAGGCTTAGGAGGCAAGGTGTGGGACAAGGATGCCCTGCATGCAAGTGAGGGAATCAGAAACGAGGATGAAGCAGAAAAAATGCATTCTCATTGGACGTTGTCTGAAATTAGAACTCTATAAATGGGGACTCCTTTTTCTTCCCCCACCCCCAACTCTTTTGATTTTTAAAATCTCACTTAGGGTGGTTGTCATGAAGAAATTTAGACAAGACTTTGACAATGTGCCAAAATGGTTTATTTTTAAATGTTGTTCCCGAAAGCACCAGAATATTAAGTTGGAGAAAATGTTGCCTGGAAGAGTGGAGGGGTGGTGGTCAAGTCACACAGACGCTGGAGGGAGGCTGGGAGGTTTGAGGTCTGTAGACTTTAATTATCAGAGGTGGTCGGGCCAGACAATTGAGTTGCCTGGAAGCCTTTTAAAAAGTGTGTGTGTTTCTTTCTAAATTGCAGTCTTTTCTGGGTTGGGGTGGAGAGAGAGAGGTTTTAATTAATTAGATGTTTACCTGGAACATCTCTTCCCTCAGTGGTTTAGACAATCACCTGCCCACATGTTGGGAGTAAAATGTGATAAAGTCTCCTGGAGTGTGATTTTTCCAAAGAAAAACAAAATCTTAGGATATTTTGTAGCAAACGACCTCTCTCTCTGTGATGGAAGTAGCCAGTTCTATATTATCTCTCCATGAAGAGATGGACATGGACGCTGACTCAGGATTTTAAGAAAACATTGGCCCCTAACTGTACAGGGATCACGTGACCTGCATCTTCCTCCATAGGGCTGACTTCTTGCAGTTTAATTTTTCAGGATAAACATGGCTGGCTAAAGTATGATGACTTGGGGTGTATTTGGCGTGTCATTTTAAACTTTCCATACGTGTAAATTTACCTCTGTCAAAGAAACAGAAAATTCTCTGCGGTTCCCCAGGGACCTCATTTTCCCCCCGCCCCAGGCTCCCTCTGATACCATGAAAGGTGGCTTGATGATATCTGAAGTGATTAGCTCCCTTCCTGAGGTTTCAGAATGTATTTGTTCTTAGCAGTCGTCTGCTGGGATGAAATTCTACCCGGGGTAGTGCCCTGGCCCCAGTGGAGAGGGGCCCTGGATCTGTCAGACGCCTGGCCCGGCCCCCTGGGTCTGCACCCCTTCGCATTCACATCCTTAGCACGTAGGGCAGCTCCTGCAATGAAGTTATAGCTCCTTCCTTCTGCAGACAGGGCCTCAGAGCCTGGCAAAGTCAGCTGACTTCCCCAAGCATCGTTCCAGAGCCGAGATTCCAGTTCAGGACCTAGTGACCCCAAACCCCTCCAGGCTCTCTCCACCACTGGCCTGATGTTTGCCCAGAGGTCATTCCCAGGCTCCCTACCTGGTGCACTCTTGCTTTTTTTGGCCTTTCCCCCCTTTTTTAATTAAAAAAGAATATATCATCATTCATTATCATAAAAATCAACAGTACACAAGATAAAAAGTTAAAAGGTTAAATCTCCGCTTATCCCCTATCCTAGTCCCCCAAACATGTCACTCCCCCAAATATCACAGCAGATCTTTGTTGAACTAAATTGTCGCTGTTTTCAGGGGAGTGTTTCTGAATAGAAGAATGTGATTCCTTTTCTTCTGTAATTTGTTTTTAATGGGCACTTTTCGAGGAAATGAGAAGTAACCCTTATCTTTGATGTGTTTTTAGTTTCACTTATCTTGTCAACACACCAGGGAGGGGTCGAACTCTTTGATCACCTCCCCCAACTCCAACCCCAGTGGGAATCTGAATCACCTAGGTTGGACTTTTCCAGAACCCACCAACCTTGAATCCGTGACAGGAGGAGTGAGAATTCATAACTGAGCACTTCAGCGGTTCCGGTCAGCTCTGATCTCGGCAACATGAGTTCTCCTCTTTCCCCGCTCGATCAGAATCCTGCCTCAGATTCCCCAAGGGATGTGTGTACACCGTCCGGTTGGAGAGAAACCCAGCACGGGGCTCCGCTGCTTGAGAGGGAAGGCACAGAACAGTGAGTGAGCCATCGAGAGAGGCTCAGGCTTCCAGGGTAGACGCCTGGAGCTCAATAGACATATGCACCACGAGACGGCTGTCGGTGCAGCCCCTCGCTGCTGGGAGAGAGTGGAGGATTGCTTCTCCTCTGAAGAGGCCCGCCTGTAGCAAAGACTGTGGGGAGGATCTCCCACCTAATGGCTCGCAGCCCTGTCTGGTGTCCGAGATGGTCTAAGTGGCCCTGCGTTGAGCGGGGAAGCAAGCAGAGAGCAAGACCCTTCCTCTGCAGCTGGTTTCCTCTGGGTCCTGGGTCCTGCTCCTGCCCAGCCCTGTGCGAGCTGGTTTTAACGCAACCCCGCCAGGCTTCCTGGCCCCACAATGCAGCACTCCGGCTGGCAGGCGTTCAGCTCCACACTAAACACTTGGCCCCGTTTCAACACGGCTGCCAAGATTTGGCAACCAGAGAGTTGCAGGGAAGCAGCAGGCTGCTAAACCCTTTCACATTTTTAATTAGATCCACACACCCATGTCTTTGAGCTATCATAAATATACAGATGACATAGAGAGTATTATTCCCGATTAGAGCGAAAGAGAAAAAAAAAGGAAGCCAAATCTCGATCATGGTCTATCTTACCTTGTTAGAATAATTGACCTATCGCTAGTTGGGGGGATGAAGAGGGAGAGAGAGGGGAGAGCTATTTGCTTGAGTGACACTATGCCTTGATGCCGAGAACCTCCCCAGGAATCTGAAAACACAGGTCTCCGTCTGCTTTGCTGTCATCCTGGGCTTTGAGAGCATCACCAGAAGAGGGCATTCTTGGCAGTCACTCGGCCTCCGGTGCCCAGGAACTCAAGGGGCGGGGGGGGGTGGGTGTTCCAGGAGTTATTAAAGCCACCCCCACCTCCCTTTCTAGGTGATAGCCTTACCACCCCGCAGAGCTCTGGGGTCAGTGCCTCTGCCCTAAAAAGCAGTCATTTTTGCTTCAATGTGGCTGTAATATGTTTTTGTCACTCTACGTCCTCTGCTGTTTTGTCTCTGGGTATCCTTCACTGTAAAATAACATATAACTGCTGCCTCTTATTTTTTTCTAAATCTCTTGCCACAATACACACACCCAGCTTCTTTCACTCAGAACCCAGCTTCTCTCTCCACTCAGCTCGTGGGTGATCCTGCAGGTCTGGGACTAATCTTGAGTCTTGTCGAATCTTGAGTCTCATCGTCCTGGGCTGTGACATATGGGTCCTGTCACTTGGCTTCAGACACACGACTTCTAAGCCCGTTGCTTTGGTTCCCTCATCTGAAATATCTCAAGCACTTCTGACCTCAGAGATTGTGGGGGTTAAATGATATGTGTGTTAGGCTTCTAATGCTGTGGGCTCCCCCCAACTGCACCTGACCTTTATATTCTTAGAAAAAAATGCATGGCAGTACATGTGCCTTTCAGAGGCTCGGCGGGCCAACCACAAGGACACCCAGGTGGAGTCTTCTAGAGTTCTCCATCCCAGCCCTGTCTCCCCTCTCTTGTGTGACATGGACCACCTGTGTGTCTCAGGCAACCACCTCTGGCTGGATTAATTGCTGCGAGATGAAGGCAAATAGGGTTTGACTCGGGCCTCTGTGTGGGGAGGCGTGTGCTTCATTTTAAAACATGTTAAGAAGGAGATGAAACACTCCACATGCCAGGAAAGAAGTATCTCTCGTTGTCCCATCTGAGAGCACGAAGTGTATAGACAGAACCACGGAGGCCTCCACCACGTGGCTGCTGGGAGATGTCCAACACACAGGCCCGCTGCCCTTGGCTGTTTGTCCCCCGCTTTGCTGAATGTTGTGGACATCCGGCAGCATTTGGGCTTTCTTCTTCTCTTTCTTTGATTTAGTTTTTTTGGGTTTTTTTTTTCCCCCCCGACAGGACTTGAAAATAGGATCATCTTTTACGGCGACGTTTCCTTTGTGTTTTTCCTGCAAACAGGACAGCCTGACAAACTGGAGTGACCGTGTCCGTGAAATGGGCTGGTGATATTTCCAGGCCCCACTTGGGCCATCCCATAGAGGCAAAGGCTGAGGACAGACTGTGGCCAGAGGCCTGGGCGTCTCGTTTTCCCTTGCAGCTCTGAGCTTGTCCCCAGTCCCTCACCTCCTTGTCCCCGCCGCCCACCAGTTACAGGGAATTTCCTTTAATTAGGAGAGAAAGGATGCAAGCTACACACACACACACACAACGGATAATGAAACAGAACCCCTGCGTGAGGACTATTTCACCAGGAAATGGCGAGAGCAGTGATCTGGCAGGGCCGCAGACAGTGGCATCAGCCCAGGTTGAGCCCTCAGATGTCTCCAAGGTCATAATCAGGCTCCAATAGGGAGAATACGACGGCTCATTATTAGTTATTTATACAAGAAGCAATGGCTAATTTCCACGAGAGTGAAACAATGCATAATCTAGATAATGTCCTTCCTCGAGCCAGAGGTGTCAGCCTGAAGTCAGTCCTGAGTCCTGAGATGTTATTGGCAGCCACCCGTGTGCCATTCCCACCTGTGCTTCGAAGGAGATGGACAAAGATACACCTGAATCCTTCCTGTGTCCTGAGTGGGGTAGGGGTGGTGGGGTGCCTAAATGAATGCGGGCTTTGGAGGTTTTTAAGGCTGTATTAGGTAGCTTGTGTTCCAAAAACACAGCATCATGGCCTGGGTGGTTCAAGCAACAGAAATGTATTTTCTAACATTTTTCTAGTTTAGAAGTTCAGGATCAAAGTTCTGGTCAACTTGGTTTCTGGTGAGACCTCTCTTCCTGGCTTGTAGATGGCCGGCATATCCCTAGCTTGGGTCCTTGTAGGGAGAGGGAGGGGAGAGAGAGAGAGAAAGCAAGCTAGCAAGCTCTCTGGAGTCTCATCTTTAAAGGATACTAATTCTGTAGGATCAGTGTTCAACTCTTATGACTTTATTTAACCTCAATCACTTCCTTAGAGGCACCAACTCAAATCACAGCCACACTGAGGGTCAGAGCTCCAACACGCGAATTTTGGAAACACACAAACATTCAGCCTATCACAAAGGCATTTCATGGGCTATCGAAAGGAGATGGATTCAGGCTGGGATTCTACTCTCACTCTATCATATCAGCTGTGTGACCTTGTGCAGATCAACTAGCCTCTCTGAGCCTGATTTCCATGCTTGAAAATGAAGGTAAACAATGTTTCCCTCCAGTGTGATTGTGAAAACAAAGGGTGAGGTAAAGCACTCACAGTGCCTGGCCCGGGAAGGCACTCACAAAAGGAGGCAGCTGTGGTGATGGTGATGCTGTTAGTCATCATGTGATGTTAGCGTTTATTAACAGCACCCAGACATCCTTGTCCAAAATGCTGCCTTAGAGTCTTGCATCCTCTGTACTGCTGCCTATGTACCTTACCCTTCGTCACCAAGGCTCACTGGTGTCAGGCAGGCAAATAGGAATTGGAATAATTGGTAGTGGTATTTATTATGGGATCCAGAGGGGAAATGAGAGTGCTCAGTTCCAGGCGGGGTTGGGTGGGGGTGGGGGACTTATTAATCTATAATCACTTAACTATTAGTGAATTGTCCATTCGTTGTTGACACCATTGTGCATTAACATAGTCATCACCCCCTAGTTTGAAACTCCTTAAAAAAATTTTTTTGAAGCAAATAACATTTTCCTGGAGTGTAGTATTATGTCAGGTATACAGTAAAATGATTCAGTTTATATAGATATATACGCATATAATTTTTCAGATGCCTTTCCATTATAGGTTTTTACAAAATTTTGAATATAGTTCTCTGCGCTGTACAGTAGGTCTTTGCTGTTTATCTCTATTATACATATAATGGTGGGTCTCTGTGGCTTAAAGCAAAGTCCTTCAGGAAAAAAGAAAGTCTTTTTCTTACTGGGAACCTAAAACTAAGTGAGCCAAACTCGCAATACCAAAAGGAGGCAGAACCCCGTTCAAAGGACTATGCAGTTCCAGGGGTAGGAGGAATTGGGAGGTTGGGATTGACACATACACGTTATTGATACTATGTATAAAGAGACAACCAATGAAAACTTAGTGTGTAGCTCAGGGAAGCCTACTCCGTGCACTGTGGTGACCTCACTGGGAAGGAATCCTAAAGAGAGGGCATATATGTATATACACAGCTGATTCACTTTGCGGTCCACCTGAAACTAACACAACATTGTAAATGAACTATATGCCAATAAGCATAATTAATCAAAAATCTGGAAAAAAATTAAAGTAAGAAACCTCAGCACACACACACACACACACACACACGAAGGACTATGCAGTTACAAAGTGAAGTGAAAGTCAGTTGTGTCCAACTCTTTGTGACCCTCATGGACTATACAGTCCGTGGAATTCTCCAGGCCAGAATACTAGAGTGAGTGACCTTTCCCTTTTCTAGGGGATCTTCCCAACTCAGGGATCGAACCCAGGTCTCCCGCATTGCAGGCAGATTCTTTGCCAGCTGAGGCAGAAGGGAAGCCCAACAGTACTGGAGTGGGTAGCCTGTCCCTTCTCCAGCAGATCTTTCTGACCCAGGAATCGAACCGGGGTCTCCTGCATTGCAGGCAGATTCTTTACCACCTGAAAACTCGAGGAAGTCCTGCAATTAAAAAAGGCCACACTCTGAGGTGTACAATCCTGACGTAGTTAGCAGTTGCAACAAAACAACGGTGCAGGCCCACCTCAGCCCAGTGTTTGCAACACTGAGTGCTTATTCTTCTGCTCACTGGTCTCAAGTTCACAGTGGTTCTGTTGAGTGAGACTTGATTCAGCTGCAAGGCTTGGCTCCAGGCCATGTGTTGGCTGGATGTAGTTCTAGGCTGTAGCCTGGATTCGTGTCCACTCAGTGTGTGTTCATTCTGGGTCCCAGAGTGGATGGCCGCAGGCAAGTTAGACATAAATCCAGAGAAAAGCAAGCACATCTAAGGCACCTGATTGCATCAAGTCCACTGGCAACCCAGTGGCTAACACCAGTCATGAGCAAGGCCCAGATCAGGGAGTGAGAAAGCAAAATATGGCCCCAGTCTTGTGAGTAGGATGGGGAGAGAGTCAGGTTTAGCTGCACAGTAGTCCAAACTAAGAGTACCCCGCAGACAGTGACAAACAAAGCTAGAATAGTGACAACAGCAGGATTGTACAGCCCCCATGTATGGCCTTTCTAGTGGCTTACAAGCAGCATCCAGGTTTCCCTGGTGGTTCAGATGGTAAAGAATCTACCTGCAAGGCAGGAGACCCGGGTTGGATCCCTGGTTCAGGAAGATCCCCTGGAGAAGTGAAAAGTGAAGTGAAGTTGCTCAGTCGTGTCCGACCCTTAGCGACCCCACGGGGCTGCAGCCTACCAGGCTCCTCCATCCATGGGGTTTTCTAGGCAAGAGCACTGGAGTGGCTTGCCATTGCAGAGGATGACTACCCATTCTAGTATTCTTGCCTGGAGAATTACATGAACAGAGGAGCCTGGTAGGCTTCAGTCCGTGGTGTCACAGAGTCGGACAAGACTGAGTGACCAGCACTTTCACAGGCAGCATCCATTCTGATTGGTGTGTGTCAGCTCTGACTGATCAGTGCCCAAGCCTTACTGACTTCAAGATATTTTGTCTTTCACACTTGATTATGAGTATCCAGTGACACCAGAAAACACTAACTTCTAGGGCCTGTGACCACCAGCCCCAATGAACCTCCTCTCGGAACCCCGCTCATCCTAAAGGCAAAGTCTAGCCCTGAAGCAAGTGTCAAGTGGACACAAGTTTCAGAATCCAGGAAATGGGGATCAGAGCTCCAATGGTTCCAAAAACAGTGACCTTGGGCCAGCAACGTGACCTCTCTGGGTCTCAGGTTTTCAGCAGAATGCTCATGGGATATTGTAAAGTGTAAACAACTTGATGAGTCTAAATCAGCTAACATACAGATGTAAACTAGAGTATGTATTTGCTAAAGGATGACTCTCCTCCTGTCTTTTTTGCTGTTAACTTGAACCTATAGAGTTGTCAGTAATTAATCAAATGTTGGCAATTTCATATTGTTCAAACTAATAGATTATATAACCCTGATGGGCAAATGTGGTGCTTTCTTTAACCCTCTCCCCTGCCATCTGAGCATGGAGGCAGTTGAGCTTTGTGGCAGAACCCACCATCTAGGTCTTACTTTTGTTACAGCGGTCAGGATGGAATGGTGGGGCTGTAGGGAGGTGCAGATGGATGGGCCAATGAGCAAAATTTGCCTTCTGCCCAGTGAAAGTGCTAAACAGGAGGAATAATGTAAGGACGGGATGGAGTTTGCAGAGGAGGAGGATTTGGGGACACAGAAGAAAATCTGTGCCACACCGTGATGGTGTGGGAAGAAGATTGTGTGCTTCAGAATCAAGCAGATAAGGGGGTTTAAAATCCCAGCTCTTTCCAAAAACAACTATGAAATCTTGGGCAAGTCTCTAATTTCTCAGAGCTTCCTAGATGTAAAAATGGGACAGCTGTCCCAGGAGTTTCACAGGCATTATCGAGATGGTCTAGACACACCAACTAAGACAAAACCCAATTCTCAGGAGGGCTCAGTCATCTCGGGGACCCGTCACTCATCACTGTCCTGTTTGCTCCAAGGCAATCCTGACGGTGAGACACAGAGGAGGCAATACTGAATGGATGCACAGCAACAGAATTCCAGGCCGTCTACACCACCCGGAAGAGACTTTCAAACCACACCAGAGGGATTTGCCAGGAAACTAACTGGCATTCCCAGGGCAAGACATTTTAATTCCCCATGCTGCTGCTGCAGCAGCCAGAAAGTTCGCTGCATTCCTGCCCCCTGGGCATTGCACAAATAACACAAGCAAGATGTAAGCACGGGTGGTGTCTGGGACGATCCAGGGGAAAAGTCAGATATACAGTGATGACTACTATCATACCTGAAAATTAATTTGCATTATTCCTTTTAATCAAAGGATGAAAAGCCCCGAACAAACATCAGGGTCAAAATTAGATCCTCTCTAACACAGGTGGAAGGTGGTAGGATTAGCATTATTTTTGCCTTTAGACAGAACACAGCATTCAACACATATTGAACACCTACTCTGTGCCAAGCACTAAACCAGGGCACCAGGACCAACAAGGTCCCTGCCTCTCCAGAGCATCCTTCATCATCTGTGTCTGGACAGAGAGGAAGGAAGGAAGGGTGGTTGTATGAGGCTTCTGTCTCCATCTGTGGAATGAGAGCAGAGGCGACATCCCCTGGTAAAACAGGAATGCTGATGCCCAGTGAAAATATGGCCGAAGTATGATGCCCATCGGATGTCCACTAAGAGTGTGTTAGTCACTTGGTGATGTCCAACTCTTTGTGACCCCATGGACTATGGTCCACCAGGCTTCTCTGTCCATAGAATTCTCCAGGCAAGAATCCTGGAGTGGTGTGCACAAGTGTTTGGCAATTAATAGCATTAATAAAGCGTCTTCTGTGAGCTCATCATTGATTTAGTAATTGCAGGCAATAATCTTTCCCTTTCTCACCATAGTTTAGAATTTAGCTTAAAATATTTTATTGTTATGTTGTCCGGTCGCCAAGGCATGTCTGATTCTTCACGACCCCATGGACTGCAGCAAGCCAGGCTTCTCTTTGCCTCACCATCTCCCAGAGTTTGCCCAAGTTCATGTCCATGTAGCATTATACCCATATGGAAAACATATAGAAAGATAATGCAATATTATCTTCATTTATTTCCATTTTAAACATAGTCCGTGCAGTATTATACAGACATGGAAAACACACAAAAAGATGATACAATATTATATTTATTTATTTTCATTTTAAACAAAGCCTATCTCTTTGGAAATTCACTGGGGACAAAGTGTGAAGGATTCTCATGCTACAAGTTTATCAGTGAATTACCAAAAGTGGAAATTCGCTATGGTCCACTCAAAAGGAGGAGGGGGCATAGCATGGGCTCCCCACCAGGGTTTTTATAATTACTCCACCTGAGTGCCAATTTGCCCCTGAGTTTCCTGGCAATCAAGGAAAAGGGCAAATATAGGTGATGGCAAATGTGTGTTTTTACTTTTGTTTTTTTTTAAGAAAAGAGGGCATACACGAAATCCTCTGGGGAGAGCTAGTTAGCATCATGGACAAAGTCTAAAATACTAGCTTCTAGAATAAATGCCTAGCAAATTTCCTATGACTGTTTTCCATAATGATTCTCAATAAAAAGCAAAGATTCAACAAAACACAACTCAAGGAGGTGATTTGTCAAGGAGCTGGAGAAAGTGGTCCAAGTTGGTAGCTTTCCAGGGATCCAGCCTGGTGAAAGACTTTAACTCAACACAGCAACTTCCATAAGCAGATAAATAACATGTGCTCCACAACATTTTCTTTATCATTTCTCCAAGTATGGGTTTTGGTAAAAAATAGAAGTCCCTAGAGATGGGGCAAGCTGTGTTGCTAATTGATGGAAAATGTACACAATTTGGAAAAGCAGAGAAGTGGGTGATATTGTAAAAATTTATTACAAACCAACTGATTTAGCAATCAACCCATGGATTAACCCAATAGCTGTTTATGAACCATCATCTTAATCATTCCAATGTCTGGTGCTGTGCTCTACACCAGGACCCAGCCCTCGCTGGGTGAATGTCTCCAAAGAGAAATGCTGGTACAGAAGGGTAATTATAGCCCCAAGGAGAAAATACTGTGGCAGAGCTAAGCACAGGGGACTGTGGAACCTAGAGAAGGGACAGTTGGACAGGTGGTTAGGAGAACTTTCTGAATGAGGCTGTGCCAGCAATCCAAATAAAAGTTTAAAATGAGATGACCTGATAATCACTTCACTCCTTCACTTCTGAGTGTATATCTGGACAAAGCTGTAATTAAAAAAGATACATGCACGCATATGTTCATAGCAGCACTACTGACAATAGCCAAGACATGGAAGCAACATAAATATCCATTCATAGGTGAGTGGATAAAGATGTGGTACATATGTATAATGGAATATTACTCAGCCATAAAAAAGAATGAAATAATGCCATTTGCAGCAACAGTTTCAATTTACTTCCCTGAATAGGGTAACCTTGAAAGGCATGTCCAGCAAGATGGGGACTCAGTTCAGTTCAGTCTCTCAGTTGTGTCCGATTCTTTGCGACCCCATGAACTGCAGCACGCCAGGCCTCCATGTCCATCACCAAATCCCGGAGTCTACCCAAACCCATGCCCATTGAGTCAGTGATGCCATCCAACCATCTCATCCTCTGTTGTCCCCTTCTCCTCCTGCCTTCAATCTTTCCCAGCATCAGGGTCTTTTTAAAATGAGTCCGCTCTTCACATCAGGTGGCTAAAGTATTGGAGCTTCAGCTTCAACATCAGTCCTTCCAATGAACACCCAGGACTCATCTCCTTTAGGATGGACTGATTGGATCTCCTTGCAGTCCAAGGGACTCTCAAGAGTCTTCTCCAACACCACAGTTCAAAAGCATCAATTCTTCAGCACTCAGCTTTCATTACAGTCCAACTCTCACATCCATACATGACCACTGGAGACACCATAGCCTTGACTAGATGGACCTTTGCTGTCAAAGCAATGTCTCTGCTTTTTAATATGCTGTCTAGGTTGGTCATGACTTTCCTTCCAAGGAGTAAGTGTCTTTTAATTTTATGGCTGCAGTCACCATCTGCAGTGATTTTGGAGCCCAGAAAAATAAAGTCTGACACTGTTTCCACTGTTTCCCCATCTATTTGCTGTGAAGTGATGGGACTGGTATTTCTCAAAGGTACACAATATAAGCGGGTGTCAAAAAACTTCGTGGGCAAAATAAGGGATATCTAATTTTTATTTATTTACTTATTTTTAAATTTTTTGTCCATACTGAACAGCTTGTAGGATCTTAGCTACTGGATGAAGGCTCAAACTCATGGCCCCTGCAGTGGAAGCACGGAGACTTAACCACAGGATGGCCATGGAAGTCCCCAAATAAGGGATATTTTAATGTGATACCTAAAACATCAAAGTTAATGCCACAGATCCACAGTGAATAAAATATTAAAAATGTAGGTGAACCAGGATCTGATCCTGTACATGCAAGATTCACCTCTCTCACCTCACCCTAATTTACCCTGTGAATCCCTCCTCTGTTGAAATCTTCTAATATTTTGTCCATTGTGGATATTTTTTGCATTATTTTTTAATTTTGAAAAAATCAGATTGTCCAGAAAATGCAGTACAGAATTGAGTTTAAAACTGACCAAGGGAAACTTCCACCATTCTCACCTTTTAAGGAGATACAAAAAGTATACTTACTTGACACAACAGAAGAGAATCTGATTATGATCCATGGGTATTGGGGTTAGTTTTGATGTCATTCCATTATAATTGTTCGGCATCTTGTAGGGAGAACACACTCAACGGGTCTATTGGGATTTAAGGCCAGGTAAATTATAAAATGTTTGATTGTAACATCTCTTTCTTGATGAGTTGGCATTTACATTTCTCCATTGCCTTGAAATAACTCACGCTGAGGGGAAGCTGGTGATTTATTAAGTGTAGTGACTACAGACCTTGTCATAAGCTCCAATCCCACCCCCCAGCTAAGAGGCTATCTGTTCCTCGAAATACCAACTGAGACTAGAACGCAGGTATTGATGCATCTCAGTAGCAGCAATGCTTAGGACCTACTGTGCAAAGCAGAGCTTTTAAATATAGCAAAACCCCCCCTGTTTTTTTGTCCTTAGACTCTCCAAAAATACATTCAAAAATGGCACCGACACTTCCTCCTGTCCCTGCCAATAGAAAGCTCATTTACTCATCAGAATGTCCCACACAAGGGGCTGGAAGTAAGTTGAGGAATTTCTAAAGAATTTCAATTCTGATCTTGCTTCTGAAGAGTCATCAAACATAAATCCTTGAGACTGCCTACGTAAGTCCTCTTCCCTTCAGGGTCCTCGCTATTGTTTGCTCTGGGCCAACTGTCTCTACCATTACTTATCTCTTTGCCTGAATCAAAGAAGACGTCTGGAAAAGCTAGCCTGGCTTCTTCCCAGATCAGCTATTGACAACCACGAACCTCTTTGATGTTTCCAGATGAAGGAGGCACAATTAGTTGGTATTTTAATGGGTGTGGTGTTTTTCACTTTCTCTAGTTCTTTTGTGAGCTAAGGTTTGAGTTGTTGAGTCAAAGAACCCTGTGGCAGAAAGAAAGATTGCGTATTTCAGAGGTCAGAAGTCTGACCTTTTGCTGGGAAAGTGCCTGAAGGTGAAATTGAGCCAAGTTCAAAGGGAAGTCTAATTGACTGCCCTTGGTCTAGCTTCCTTGAGAACTGCTGCCCTTGCATCATCAATCTACTGCCTTGGGGTATCCAGGGTGGCCCTCAAGAGACCGTCTTTAAAATGCCACAAAAGGATCTCACTCTTCGGTACAAGATGGCTTTGGGGATCCTCCTTGAGCCCAGCTCATCTATTCATTCAACAACAAATATTTGGCACGTACTTACTGTGTGCCAGGCACTATTCCTCCATGGAAGTTGTATTCAAAGTCTTTATCTTGGGGACCAATGCTACCTAACATCAGAAGAAAACATGCAATCTTCTCACTGGGTTCAGGCCTTTCAAAGAAGTTCTTTGTAGAAACAATGGCAGGTCATTTTGTATAAATCATTACTAGGGGCCCCACCAACCAACTGGATCGTCCACTTGATGTTCACTAAGTATTCCCAATACCACAAGTGCTAAAATGTCCCTCTTTTCCTTTCTCCTCTCCCCTTGCTTATTTTTATGTCTTGAACACTTCACTGTGTTTGCTCCCTTCTAAGGAGCTCTCTGGAGAAGGCAATGGCACCCCACTCCAGTACTCTTGCCGGAAAATCCCATGGACGGAGGAGCCTGGTGGGCTGCAGTCCATGGGGTCGCTAAGAGTCGGACACGACTGAGCGACTTCACTTTCACTTTTCACTTTCATGCATCGGAGAAGGAAACGGCAACCCACTCCAGTGTTCTTGCCTGGAGAATCCCAGGGACGGCAGAGCCTGGTGGGCTGCCGTCTATGGGGTTGCATGGAGTCGGACACGACTGAAGCGACTTAGCAGCAGCAGCAGCAGCAGCAGCAGCAAGGAGCTCTCTGGCCATAGCTCCCTAGAACAGATGCCCAGGAGAGGGTATGAAACTTGCATCTCTTCTCACCTTGGAAAAGTCCTAAAAGCAGACTAAAGAAAATCACCAAATGCTAATACTCATGATTTTACTTTATCTCAACACTTTTCTCCCATCATGCAGACAGATGATCAGAGATCTGGACAAAGCAAATTTGACTAAGTTTCTCTTACTGAATAATAAAGATGAAGAGGTTATCATAATTGCAAGATGGAAAGTCCCTCGAGAGTCTGTTGCACCCACCCTCCTACCTCAAGTAGACACAGATGCAAAGTAGCCTAAACGGGAAGGAGGGTGGCTCACAACACCAGTTGTTACTGTTGTCGTTCTTCCAAATAACTTAAAAAAATTATAGTATAATTACTTCACAGCGTCGTTTTAGTTTCTGCTGCACAACAAAGTGAATCAACTGCTGCTGCTGCTGCTGAGTCACCTCAGTCGTGTCCGACTCTCTGCGGCCCCATAGACGGCAGCCCACCAGGCTCCCCCGTCCCTGGGATTCTCCAGGCAAGAACACTGGAGTGGGTTGCCATTTCCTTCTCCAATGCGTGAAAGTGAAGTCGCTCAGTCGTGTCCGACCCTTAGCGACCCCACGGACTGCAGCCTACCAGGCTGCTACATATATCCTATCCTTTTTGGACCCACCCTGCCCATCACTTCCCCCGCATCCCATCCCTCTAGGTCATCACAGAGCACTGAGCTGAGCTCCCAGTGCTTTACAGCAGGTTCCAACCAGCTAACTATTTCACATGAGGCAGTGTTCACGTCAGTGCTACTTTCTCAATTCATCCTACCCTAGCCTTCCCAAACTATAGACAAGAGGAAAAGAAAACCACCAGAATGGAAGCAAATGTTTCCAAACAAAACAATGGAAAAGGATTAATCTCCAAAATATACAAGTATCTTGTGGAGCTCAATTAAAAAAAAAAAAAAAAAAACCCAAACGAAAAAACAGGCAGAAACCTAAACTGACCTAAACCAAACTTGTATGTCTTTCTCCAAAGACATACAATTGGCCGAGAGACACACGATAAGATGTTCAACATCACTAATTATTCAATTCAGTTCAGTCACTCAGTCCTGTCCGACTCTTTGCTACTCCATGGACTGCAGCATGCCAGACCTCCCTGTCCATCACAAACTCCCAGAGTTTACCCAAACTCATGTCCGTTGAGAGGTGATGCCATCCAACCATCTCATCCTCTGTCGTCCCCTTCTTCTCCTGCCTTCAATCTTTCCCAGCATCAGGGTCTTTTCAAATGAGTCAGTTCTTCGCATCATGTGGCCAAAGTATTGGAGTTTCAGCTTCAACATCAGTCCTTTCAGTGAATATTCAGGAATGATTTCCTTTAGGATGGACAGATTTGATCTCCTTGCAGTCCAAGGGACTCTCAAGAGTCTTCTCCAGCACCACAAGTCAAAAGCATCAATTCTTCCCCACTCAGCTTTCTTTATGGTCCAACTCTCACATCCATACATGACTACTGGAAAAACCATCAGTTCAGTTCAGTCACTCAGTCGTGTCCGACTCTCCGCGACTCCATGAATCACAGCACGCCAGGCCTCCCTGTCCATCACCAACTCCCGGAGTACACTCAAACCATAGCCTTGACTAAACAGACCTTTTTTTGGCAAAGTAATGTCTCTGTGTCTATGTTGGTCATTACTTTTCTTCCAAGGAGCAAGTGTCTTTTAATTTCATGGCTGCAGTCTCCATCTGTGGTGATTTTGGAGCCTCCCAAAATAAATCTCTCACTGTTTCCACTGTTTCCCCATCTATTTCCCAGGAAGTAATGGGACCAGATGCCATGATCTTAGTTTTCTGAATGTTGAGTTTTACGCCAACTTTTTCACTCTCCTCTTTCACTTTCATCAAGAGGCTCTTTAGTTCCTCTTCACTTTCTGCCATAAGGGTGGTGTCATCTGCATATCTGAGGTTATCGATATTTCTCCTAGAAATCTTGATTTCAACTTGTGCTTCATCCAGGCCAGCATTTCTCATGAAGTACTCTGCCTATAAGTTAAATAAGCAGGGTGACAATATACAGCCTTGACGTACTCCTTTTCCTATTTGAAACTAGTATGTTGTTTCATGTTCAGTTCTAACTGTTGCTTCTTGACCTGCATACGTTTTTCTCAGGAGGCAGGTCAGGTGGTCTGGTATTCCCATCTCTTTAAGAATTTTCCACAGTTTGTTGTGATCCACATGGCTTTGGCATAGTCAATAAAGCAGAAGTAGATGCTTTTTCTCAAACTCTTGCTTTTTCAATGATCCAACGGATGTTGGCAATTTGATCTCTGGTTCCTCTGCCTTTTCTAAAACCTGCTTGAACATCTGGGAGTTCATGGTTCACATGCTGTTGAAGCCTGGTTTGGAGAATTTTGAGCATTACTTTGCTGGCGTGTGAAATGAGTGCAATTGTGTGGTAGCTTAAGCATTCTTTGGCATTGCCTTTCTTTGGGATTGGAATGAAAACTAACCTTTTCCAGTCCTGTGGCCCCTGCTGAGTTTTCCAAATTTGCTGTCAGATTGAGTGCAGCACTTTCACAGCATCATCTTTCAAGATTTGAAATAGCTCAACTGGTATTCCATCACCTCCACTAGCTTTGTTCGTAGTGATGCTTCCTAAGGACCACTTGACTTTGCATTCCAGGATGTCTGGCTCTAGGTGAGAGATCACACCATCGTGATTATCTGAGTCATTAAGATCAGCTTTGTACAGTTCTTCTGTATATTCTTGCCACCTCTTCTTAATATCTTCTGCTTCTGTTAGGTCCATACCATTTCTGTCCTTTAATATGCCCATCTTTGCACGAAATGTTCCCTTGGTATCTCTAATTTTCTTGAAGAGATCTCTGTTCGTTTTCCCATTCTATTGTTTCCCTCTATTTCTTTACAACGATCACTAAGGATTGCTTTCTTGTCTCTCCTTGATATTCTTTGGAGCTCTGCATTCAGATGGGTGTATCTCTCCTTTTCTCCTTTGCCTTTCACTTCTGTTCCTTTCTCCGCTATTTGTAAGATCTCCTCAGACAACTATTTTGCCTTTTTGCATTTCTTTTTCTTGGGGATGGTCTTGATTCCTGCCTCCTGTACAATGTCACGAACCTCCGGCCATAGTTCTTCAGGCACTTTGTCAATCAGATCTAATCCCTTTAATCTATTTCTCACTTCCACTGTATAATCAATCATCAGGGATTTGATTTAGGTCATACCTGAACGGTCTAGTGGTTTTCCCTGCTTTCTTCAGTTTAAGTCTGAATTCGGCAATAAGGAGTTCGTGATCTGAGCCAGTCAGTTCCTGGTCTTGTTTTTGCTGGTTGACTAGAGTTTCTCCATCTTTGGCTGCAAAGAATATAATCAATCTTATTTCAGGGGTTGACCATCTGGTGATGTCCATGTGTAGAGTCTTCTCTTGTGTTGTTGGAAGAGGGTGTTTGCTATGACCAGTGCATTCTCTTGGCAAAACTCTATTAGCCTTTCCCCTGCTTCATTTTGTACTCCAAGGCCAAATTTGTCTGCTACTCCACGTATTTCTTGACTTCCTACTTTTGCATTTCATTCCCCTGTGATGAAAAGGATGTCTTTTGGGGGTGTTAGTTCTAGAAGGTCTTGTAGGTCTTCATAGAACCATTCAAAGTCAGCTTCTTCAGCATTACTGGTTGGGGCACAGCCTTGGATTATTGTGATATTGAATGGTTTGCCTTGGAAACAAACAGATCATTCTGTCACTTTTGAGACTGCATCCAAATCCTGCATTTTGGACTCTTTTGTTGACTGTGATGGCTACTCCATTTCTTCTAAGGGATTCTTGCCCACAGTAGTAGATATAATGGTCATCTGAGTTAAATCCACCCATTCCAGTTCATTTTAGTTCTCTGATCATTAAAGTGTCAATGTTCACTCTTGCAATCTCCTGTTTGACCACTTCCAGTTCCCCTTGATTCATGGACCTAACACTAGTTATTATTAGAAATTAGTGATTAATTTCACCAATTATTAGAAAATCAAAGTTGCAATGAGAGGTCACTTCATATCAATCAGAATGGCAATAAGATAACTTTAAAAAATTAATCTATTGGGACATATACCTGTGGACCCTCTGGATAGACAGGTCTGTTGGAGTCAAACTCACCCATATGATAACTGAACGGACTCTTTGGCTACCGATGAATGAAACTGTCACCATTGAACTGTGTACATTCTTTCTCCTGGAAAGCATATCAGATCTGTCCTTTACAAGGCTGATGGTGTATCTTCCTGAAGCCACTGGCCAGATCAGTGTTGCCCTCCTCCTAGCTTTAGAAGCCCTCAGAAGCTTTCCAGTGTGTGCCCAATGAAGTTTACACTCATTAGCATAGCATGCAAGATCTTTCACCATCTCTCTGCACATCTGGAAAGAAAGTGAAAGTGAAGTCACTGATCCATATGTCCAAGTCTCTGTGACCTTATGGACTGTAGCCTGCCAGGCTCCTCCGTCCATGGGAGTTTCCAGGCAAGAATACTGGAGTGGGTTGCCATTTCCTTCTCCAGGGGATCTTCCTGATCCCAAGGTTCGAATGCAGGTCTCCTACATTTCAGGAAGACTCTTTATCATCTGAGCCACCAGGGGATCCCTTAGATTCTGGAAAATGTGGCAAAACGAGAGAGGGACCTTGGAGCTCAGAAGAAGGAGATCTTGGTTCTGCCGCTTACTGCCCTTTCGTCTTTGGGGCCAAGCCTCAGTTTCCTCATCTTTGGGTAAATTGTTCGTTGGAACCTCCATCTCCCAATGCTGTCGTGAGGACTGAAACAAGACATGTACAGCCCTGAGAAGGCTGCCGAGTATCAGCAGGGCCTCAGGAAACACTGCACCTATGGTTGAAACGGTGCCAAGGCTCTCTGAAGTCCGCTCTGATTTACAAATATATTTCCTATCACATTCCTCCTCTCAGTCAGAGCTCCATTTGTGACCTTCTCTTTCTGTGTCCAGAACCCACTCTGTTAAATTCAGCCTTCCGTGTGAGTTCCTACTGTGGATCCTCTACCCTGGTCTCACCCATCTTATCAGGACCCACTCCTGGAGGAAGTGATTCATCTATTTATCTATATCAAACCTTGCTTCCCATGATGTTTCTTCTAGAGAATCAAATGTGGTTTTTACATCTCTCAGCCAATTTTTAAATTTTTATTTCATATTGGAGGTTACCTGTTTAACAACACTGTGATAGTTTCAGGTGCACAGCAAAGGGCCTCAGCTGCACATATACATATATCCAGCCTCCCTCAAACTCCCCTCCCATCAGAGCTGTCACATAACTGAGTAAAGTTCCCCCTTCCATACAGTAGGTCCTTATCTTTTATCCACTTTAAATATAGCCCAAGAATACCGGAGTGGGTAGCCAATCCCTTCTCCAGCAGATCTTCCCTACCCAGGAATTGAACCAGGGTCTCCTGCATTGCAGGCGGATTCTTTACCAGCTGAGCTATCAAGAAAACCCAGATATAGCTGTAAGTACATGTCTATCCCTAACTATCCCTTCCCTCCTAGTAACCGTAAGTTTGTTTTCTAAATCTGTGAGTCTATTTCTGTTTTATAAATACAGTTCTATCATTTCTTTTCAGATTCCACATAAAAGGGATATCATATGATATTTCTCTCTCTTGCTCACCAAATTGTAGGTTCCCAGAGGATAGAGATGCTTTTTTGTAACTCTGCGTTCTCCACAGGCACTGATAAAGCAGTATTCATCAGCTTGTACTAGGTCATGTTGAAGTAACAAACAACCCCCGAATCTCAGGAATCTATTGCAGCGGTTTATATTTTGCTCGCATGGATGCTAATGGTGGGTCAGTAGGAGCACCCCTCAGTCTACCTTTGCACTGAGATCTAGGCTGAATAAGCAATGCCTCTCTGGTACTTGAACTTCTCGAGACAGAGGGAAAGAGTGATGCCCACACTCTGCAGTGGTTCTCAGGACCACTTTCCTCCTATTGGCCAAAGCACATCATGTGGCTAAACTTGATATTCTTTATTGGTGGGCCTGGTGAGCATGCGCTCTTACAGGATGGAATACCGCACACTCCAGGGCAATAGGCGGGGGGCTGGGGAAGGACAGTAAATATTCCAGCACGAGACTACAGTTTACCGCACTTACACATCTGAGATGCTCGGGGAATGATACTTAAATGAAGGACAGTTATATCAAAAAGTCTAAAACCTAGAATCTGATAGTAATCCGGGTATTACTAAAGACAGTGCCCAAGTAATTGCAAAATATTTGCTTTATGAATAACTGCCAATGTAATTTCTTTAGCTCTAAGTACGGAAGTAAGTGACTTTGCGCTTTCCCGGTGGCTCAGTGGTAAAGAATCCACCTACCAAGGCAGGAGACAGGACTTCGATCCCTGGTCTGGGAAGATCTCATGTGCTTCAGAGCTCCTGGGGGCCACAACTCCTGAGCCTGGGCTCTAGATTCCAGGAGCGGTAACTACTGAAGCCCTCGTGCTCTAGAGCCTGTGCTCTGCAACTGGAGAAGTCACTGCAATGTGAAGGCCACACACCGCAATTAGAGAGTGGCCCCTGCTCACCGCAGCTAGAGAAAAGGCCAAGCAGCAGCAGAGATCGAGCACAGCCAAAGATAAATGAATAAATAAAAACGATTTAAAAACTAAGTATTCTTCTATCCCACACTTTCCCTGTGAAACTCTGTCCCTTATTTCATTGGCTGCTAGGAAGCTCAAGCCTAAATGATGCCTTCCCCATCTTGGTGAATTATCCAGAAAGGTATGCCAACCTTTTCTAGAATTGACCTCCTGCCTGGCATCATTTTATTTCACTTTCATCCTTATTTACCCAGCCATCATTTTATCATGCTATAATTTCCATAAGCTACTTTAAAAAAAAATACCCTGGATTATAAACAAATGAGCTTATCTTAGATATACCCTTTGAAACTGTTTGAAGCTTGTCTGCCCACTGGACTTCATTGTGTTCTTGCTTAATGTTTTAGCTCTGCTTTTGAGGAATAAATGAAAACACATGTGCAAGACAAATCACTCCTTGTCCTTCCAAATATGCCATGAACTGCCTGATCAAAGGGAAATGAGAAAAGCCACTTTACAGACAGGGCCCCAGGGGTCCGTGAACGCAGCCAGTCTCTCTGGGGCTAGGAAGGACAGATTCCCCCCAAGTCTGGTCTGGTTCCCCAAGGCGCCTGCCTGACCCATCACCTTTGCCCTCATCATCAAGGAGAGAAAACATACATACAAGCCTTTAAGCGTAGAGGGACTGTGGGAATAATATTACAGACAAGCCCTAGACCCCTAGGAGGCATCTCCTTCAGATAACAGGGAAGAAGATGAATTGCAAATACCTGGTTGGTGTGTCTCTAAGACAAGCCAGTCTGACTCTGTGGACATGTGGCTGACCTGCTCTTTGTACAGAGGGTAAGAGCAATTTTATCCCTCATCCTTGGCTCACAAAGCACTCATCCACTGCACATACCTTTTTGAGCTCTGTGTGTGGCTTCTTACTAGGTTTAGGGTTAAGGCTGAATTACTGTGCTAAACTTGTTTTATGAGCCTCCAGAAGCTAGCTCACGCCTCCTCCTCTGCTCCAATCCCTTTTATTCTCCCCAAGAGCCCGTTGTCAACCAACATCACCAAAATGTTTTTGGTTCCTAACATTTTTCATCCTCTTGCTCAAGCTCATGCCTTTTCGGTTGCTGCTTCCTTGGTCAGGGATACCTTTCCTCCACCTCTAACATGATGCTTGCGATGATGACGTCATAGTAATAACCACAGCAATAAGCCCTAACTAAGTCTCCATCAGCCTTTCTACTGCATGCAACATACCACTAGGGATATTTTTCTTTTACCCTTCAGGATGGGTTATGTTTTCCTGCTTTGTGAACTCAAGCAGTGCCTCCACCTGCTATAATCTTGTGTCTGTAGGTCTTTTTTCTCAACTCTTCTATGATCCCTTCGGGTCAAAGATCAAACCAAGCTCATCTCTCCATCTCTGCCACTACACCAGTAGCTGGTATTTGTGAGATATAGATGAGTGTTTGCCAAATAAACGAGTGGATGAGTTAACTCGGCCCCAGCCAGTTGCAATGGTTAAGTGAGTCACAAAGAACAAAACAGCGTGGAGAGGGTCAGAGGAAACAGGAAGAGGAAACCACTCTTTGAACTCACAGTGTTTACACCACCTCAGGCCCAAGGCAGGGGAGACTTACTTCACAGAGCAGAATGTCCTCCAGGCTCATCCCTGTTATTGCCAGGATGACCTTCTTTTAAAAGCTGAGTAGCGTCCCACTGCAGGCATGCACTGCTTTGTCTTTACCCATCCATCTGTGAATGGACTTTTAGGTCGCCACCTTGTCTGAGAATTGCGAATAATGCTGCAATGAATGTGGAGATGCAGGTATTTCTTTAAGATGCTGATTTTAATTCCTTTGTATTTTGTTGTTGTCGTTCAGTCCCTCAGTCATGTCTGACTCTTTGTGGCCTCATGGACTGCAGCACCCCAGGCTTCCCTGTCCTTCACTGTCTCCCGGAGTTTGCTCAAACTCACAGCCATTGAGTCAATGATGCCATCTATCTATCTATATCCAGAACTGGGATTGCTAGATTAGTTTTTTGAGGAAATTCCATACTCAAAAAGGTTTTCCATAAGGACAAATACTACACGATATTGCTTATAGAATGGATCCAAAACAGTCAAATTCATAGAATCAGAGAGTGAAATGGTGGTTTCCTGGAGCTGGGGTTCTGGGAAGGGAACAACGGGGTATTAGTCAACAAACACAATTTCACTTATTTAAGAAGAGTAACTCTAGAGATCTGTACACCCTGTACAGCCTGCTGTCCAAAATTTGCTAAGAGGGCAGATCTTAGGTTAAATGTTCTTATCACAAATGATGGTAGTAGTTGTTATAAACAACTTGGGAAAGCACATACTGCATATTAACACATGCATAAGGAATCTAGAAAGATGGCACGGATGAGCCTATCTGCGGGGTGGCAATGGAGACGCAGACACAGGGAACCGACTGTGGACACAGAGGGGGAAGGGGAGGGTGGGACGAATCGAACGCGCAGCATTGAAGCACATACATTACCGTCTGTGAAGATAGATAGCCAGTGGGCATTTGCCGTGTGAAGCGGGGCACTCAAACCCAGTGCTCTGTGATAGCCTGGAGGGGTGGGACAGGGTGTGACGTGGGAGGGAGGTTCGAGAGGAAGGGGACATACGTATACCAGTGGCTGATTCGTGTTGCTGTATGGCAGCAACCAACACAATATTGCAAAGCAACTATCCTCCAATTAAAAATACATTTAGAAAAGCAAAGCAAAATGGAGAGAAAACACTTCTGGAGGTGACGAGTAGGTTTATGGTATAGATTGTGGTGATGGTTCTATAGGTGTCTACTTACCTCCAAACGTATCAAGGTGTATGTATATATTATGTACAACTTTTTAAATGCTCAAGAAAAAAATAAACGTGAGGGAGAGATTCAGGACGTGTCCTCGGAAGAGCTGATGGGAATAGAATGAAGCTGACTTGAGAGTGTGACCTTTCCCTCCTCTGAATTTGACCTTGGGATCACTACTCATGGAAGAGCATCTCCTGGAAATTCTCCATGACTGTTCAGGGGTGCGGAGACAGTCTGACAAGACAAGCAAAAATAAGTTGGATAAGAAACCGTATGGGTGAGTTTTGTAAGGAAGAGGACCAGTGAGAATGAGGAGTTTCACAAATAGTCCTCATCATTCAGTTCAGTTCAGTTCAGTCGCTCAGTTGTGTCCGACTCTTTGCGACCCCATGAATCGCAGCACGCCAGGCCTCCCTGTCCATCACCAACTCCCAGAGTTCACTCAAACTCATGTCCATCGAGTCGGTGATGCCATCCAGCCATCTCATTCTCTGTTGTCCCCTTCTCCTCCCGCCCTCAATCCCTCCCAGCACACAACTATTATTACGATTACTAAGGAAAACTGTGTGGGAGAGTGGAACTAGACAGTGAGGACAGTGGCAAAACAAAACAAACAAACAAACAAAAAAAGAGATGGAACATTTTTCCTGAAAATGGAGCAAAGAGAGGAAGAGAAAGATAGGCTCCACCTGTGCTGTTCAATGTAAATGTAATGAGGGTCCCATATGTAATTTTATATTTCCCATTCACCACATTTTCAAAGAACATAAAATGCAACAAGTGACATTGTCTAATATTATACTTTATTTAGCCTTGTTCATCGGTGAAGCATCTGCCTATAATGTGGGAGACCCGGGTTCAATCCCTGAGTCGGGAAGATCTCCTGGAGAAGGAAGTGGCATCCCACTCCAGTATTCTTGCCTGGGAAATCCCATGGATGGAGGAACCTGGTGGGCTACAGTCCATGGGGTCGCAAAGAGTCGGACACAACTGAGCGACTTCACTTTCACTTTTCATCCAAAATATTATTTCAATCTGTAAACCGCGTAAGATCATGAGTGAGAGACTGTCCTTCCTCATCTGTGTACTATCTGAACCCCAGTGGGCATATGTAATTCTGCCCATGCATCTCAGTTCAGATCAGTCACATTTCAAGTGCTCCAGTGTCACACAGTGTTCGTGACTACAGTGCTGGAGAGGACAAAATTCAGAGGCACTGTTGTGAGTGTGTGTGTGTGTGTGTGTGTGTGTGTTGTCCTATGTCTAGTGGGTCACTGACCTGGAGTAAATGTGGAGAAGTGCCCTTCAGAGCAAGAAAATGCCATTTGCAACAGCATGGATGGACCTAGAGATGATCGCACTAAGTAAGTCAAAGTCAAACATCGTATGATATCACTTACATGTGGAATCTAAAACATGACACAAACTTATTTACAAAACAGAAACAGACTCACAGACTTCAAAAACACACTTACAATTCCCTAAGGGGAAAGAGGGGAGGGAAAAATTTGGTGGCTGGGATTAACATACACACACTACTATATATAAAGTAAACAACAAGAACCTGCTGTAGAGCACAGGGAACTTGATCTAATATTTTGTAATAACCTTTAATGGAAAGGAATCTGAAAAAGAATAGATACATGTATATGTATAACTGAATCACTTTGCTGTACATCTAAAGCTGACACATTGTTAATCAATTACATTCCATCAAAAAGACACAGACCTTGATCTGAGCCACCAGCGAGCGGGGTGGGACTTCCTGGGGCTGGCATGAGAGTGCCATGAGGTCTAAAATGAGCCCCTTCCCCTCTCAATGAGGAGACAGAATCAGCACCTGCTGCGTAAAAGAGTTGGACCAACATGATGGTGTCCTGCAAGCACTTCCATCAATCTCTCACAACACTGACAGCCACTCAGAGTTGGAACTCGAGCACTCATGGATAAATGGAGACCCTGAGACTTAGGTATGTCAGGTAAGGGATTAAAGACAGGCCTCAAAGTCACAGACAGAGGAGCCTGGAGGGCTACAGTCCATGAGGTCACAAAGAGTTGGTCATGATTGAGCATCAAACACTTTCATTCCCTTCTCAAAGTCAAGGGTGGGTTGAGGTCAGTGCTCTGACCAATCCCACGGGCTTGTGAGTGATGGTTATCTTGTGAAAAGTTACTGGAACTCTGAAGGATGTCTGTACACAGAAGATTGTATCTGTCAAATTGCTGCAAATGCCTACATTACCCAGTAGATAACTTCTGTTCTGGGTACTTCCTGCCTTCTGGATGACAAACTTTGCAGGCTGCCTTTCATGCTATTTAGGTTAGAACAAAAACACGTTTCAAACAGGGCTTCTTTTGTCTACCTCTCTCTCTCATTCAGGCTGATTTGGGTTCTCGGGCATTGACAGAGAAGGCTCCCCGTCATTTTCTCTACATTTTTTGAAGAGAGGAAACGGGGAAAAAAAATGTCAAAACACTAGGAAGGTGATTGCAGCATCAGAAATCTTGACAGGGGCTTGGTTAAGCCTCTGCCTCTGTGGGAAGCAAGAGCACATCTGCAATGCATCCTGAAGTTACACACCTCCCAGCGGGTCTTCCTCCCTGCTTGGCCCCAGACGGTTCATAATCACTTCTCTTGACATCCTTGGACTACTGATGTTGAGAAAGCCTAGGAACCAAGGCCCTGTCTCAAGATGGGTCCCAGGAAAACAGTATACCAGCAAAGATTTTTCTTTTATATTGACCTGGGTTCAAGTCCCAGTACCCTACTTAGCATGTGACTTTCAGAATATCTTTTATCTTCCTCTCAATTTCCTCACTGTAAGAGTTGTATTAATCATAATAACAATTCTTTCCAGGGTTGGTGTGAGTATTGAATAAAATTGTGCAATGATAGTGCCTAGCAGGTACTAGCATATGATCATGAAAGACAAGTTATTATTTATGGCCATTGGGAAAAAGCAATATAGATGAAATAGCTGTCCCATAGACGTTAAAATCATGGAAATATATGACACATACTCCCCAGAAGAGCCAAGTTACTATAGATTGTGAAAGTGAAAGTTGCTCAGTCGTGCCCAACGCTTTGCCACCCCATGGACTATACAGTCCATGGAATTTTCCAGGCCAGAGTACTGGAGTGGGTAGCCTTTCCCTTCTCCAGGGGATCTTCCCAACCCAGGGATCAAACCCAGGTTTTCCCTGCATTGCAGGCAAATTCTTTACCAGCTGAGCCACAAGGGAAGCCCAACAATACTGGAATGGGTAGCCTGTCCCTTCTCCAGTGGATTTTTCCGATCCAGGAATCAAACTGGGGTCTACTGCATTGCAGGTAGATTCTTTACCAACTGAGCTATAAGGGAAGCCCACAGATTAACACATAGCTATTTTACTGAAAATGTCATGAGAATATATAGAAATGTTTTTCATTCAATGACATGTGGAAGAACTCCACAAAACCCTCCTTGGAATCTTTTGCCCTCACTCGAGATTTTCCTGCCTAATATTGGCTTCTCTTTACCATCCTCTTCTTTTCAATGGCCTCTCTGAGCTCCCCTTCTGTTCTGGATCTCAGCTTACTCCCCATCTGGGATAACAGAACGCTAGCCAAGTGTCACTCCATCTTAGAAAGCTGCTGGGCACCATTCGGGTGTTATTCAAACATGACACACCAGGCTGCCTATCATGACTAGTAATACGTGGTTTCTGACTCCAAGGAGCTGGGAATCTAGAAAGGAAGTGTGTGTGTGTGTGTGTGTGTGTGGGGGGGGAAGCCCTTAGTCATGTCTGATTCTTTGCAACCCTGTGGACTGTAGCCCACCAGGCTCCTCTATCCATGGAATTTTCCAGGAAAGAATACTGGAGTGGATTCCCATTTCTACTCCAGGGGATCTTCCCAACCCAAGGATCAAACCCTCCTCTTGACAGATGGGTTCTTTACCAGTTGAGCCATTGGAAAAGCCCGAAGAAAGGAAGACAGACATGCAAAGAGGTGAGTGCCCAGGAGAAAAGTAAGGTCTTTATGAAGCATACAGCAGGAGTCCAAGTAAGGTTTTCGAAGCCTGAAGATATTAAGAAGAATTTGATTGAGAAAGTGATGTCTGAGCCATCAGATGATGGAAGTGAAGGAATATTTTCAACTGAAGGAGAAGGACTTTCCCAGCAAAATGGGAGTGTACAAGGGCACATATTGTTAAAATACAGTGGAATATTTGGGGAAATATAAACCATTACATACTGTTTATGAACACTTGCCTTCCTCGGCAGGGAGAACTAGAGGTAGTGGGGGTAGCAGATGAAACTTAAAGGAAGACTTGGTTGGGTATGTTAATGAATTTGAACTTGATGTTGAAGGTAGTGAGAGTCTACAGAAGGATTTCAGGCTGAGAGATGGCATCATGACTTCTATTTTAAAAGATAAATCTGTCTCCTGTGTTTGAGAAGAAATGATAAGACTAAAGGAAAAGCATGAGTTTGTAAGGGACTTGGTGACAGAGAGGAGAACCATAGAATGCCATTCATCTCAAAATCCTAGTGAAGGAGATAAATGAGCCTGAGCAAATAGAAGGCAATGCACAACTTGTGAGCAGAGACGTGAGGTTTGGCTTCAGGTAGTTTTCATTGCATATTATGGGCTTCCTAAGTGGGTCAGTGGTAAAGAATCTTCCTTTCAATGCAGGAGATGCAGGTTCGATTCCTTGATTGGGAAAATCCCCTGGTGGAGGAAATGGCAACCCATTCCAATATTCTTGTCTGGAGAATTCCATGAACAAAGGCATCTGGCGGACTATAGTCCATGGGGTTGCAGTCAGGCACGACTGGCGACTGAGCAAACATAAGTCAATTACCAACAGATAAGGTTTCTGTGATGGCTTGGACATGGCCTTCCCACCTAGGCATCTTTGTGGGATGACCAAGTGACATCCTAAGTTCTTCTTTTTTTTTTTATTGGAGGCTAATTACTTTACAATAATATATTGGTTGGTTTTGCCATACATTGGCATGAATCCGCCCCGGGTGTACATGTGTTTCCCCTTCTTGAACCCCCCTCCCACCTCCCTCCTCCCCATATCCTCCCTCCAGATCATCCCCGTGCACCAGCCCCAAGCATCCTGTATCATGCGTCGAACCTGGACTGGTGATTCATTTCACATATGATAATATACATGCTACAATGCCGTTCTCCCCAATCATCCCACCTTCACCCTCTCCCACAGAGTCCCAAAGAGACTGTTCTATACACCTATGTCTCTTTTGCTGTCTCGTATACAGGGTTAAGGTTACCATCTTTCTAAATTCCATATATATGCATTAGTATACTGTATTGACAGAGAAGGCAATGGCACCCCACTCCAGTACTCTTGCCTGGAAAATCCCATGGACGGAGGAGCCTGGTAGGCTGCAGTCCATGGGGTTGCTCAGTTAGTCAGACATGACTGAGTGACTTCACTTTCACTTTTCGCTTTCATGCATTGGAGAAGGAAATGGCAACCCACGCCAGTGTTCTTGACTGGAGGATCCCAGGGATGGGGGGAGTCTGGTGGGCTGCCATCTGTGGGGTCGCACAGAGTCGGACATGACTGAATTTGACTTAGCATTAGCCTACTGTATTGATATTTTTCTTTCTGGCTTACTTCACCCGGGTTGGTGGGAGTGCAAACTAGTATAGCCACTATGGAGAACAGTGTGGAGATTCCTCAAAAAACTGGAAATAGAACTGCCATATGATCCAGCAATCACACTCCTGGGCATACACACCGAGGAAACCAGAATTGAAAGAAACACATGTACTCCAATGTTCATTGCAGCACTGTTTATAATAGCGAGGACATGGAAGCAACCTAGATGTCCATCTGCAGACGAATGGATAAGAAAGCTTTGGTACATATACGCACTGGAGTATTTTTCAGCCATCAAAAAGAATGCATTTGAATCAATTCTAATGAGGTGGATGAAATTGGAGCCTAAGTTCTTTTTAGACACCATTGTCATCATCACTGTCTCCCAGGTAATCCTGACTTAGGCTCAGAATTCTCAACACCGCCTGTTGATGTTGCCAGTCATCTTTTCTCTGGGTTAGCTATTCAGTTTCTCCTGTTCTTTCTCATCTCCCCACCAAAGTGGGGAGGGGCAAAATGTTACTTGACTTCTTTTGTGATTAGCAGCACCAGGTTCAAATTTATTAGTCCCAGGAACAGAAGGCTAATGAGTTAAATGCCCTGGTTTAATTAAACCACCTAATGGTTTCAGCTTACATAAATTCTCACCTGATCAGTCCAGCATCTCTTAAATACATTATTTCTGGCACTCTGCAGGAAGACAGAGTGCTGGATCTCCAAACTGTCAAGCAGATCCTGGTGTCCCCATACATTCAGCTCAGAGGCAGAGGAGAGAACCAGTCAATCCTGTCTCAATATCCGAATCTTTCATGGCCTCAAATATGAGGGTCTGCCAAAGATAATCAATGTTCAGAGCAGCTGGTTGCCTGCTGGGATTGGTAGAGTTACACTGCCATGATCCATTACTCTGCTCTCTGCAAACCTGTCTTATTCCCAGAAAGGAAGTCCAGTGCAGTGAAATGATTCATGGTTTGGGTGTCAGAAACATGGTACTGAGTCACTTACTAGCTATGTGATCTCAACAAGCCATTTAACCTCCTGAGCCCCAATGCTCTTATCTGTAAAATAAGCACTGCAGAGCCAGCATCACTGCACTGCTATGAGGGTAAGAGAAGGTAATGGGCCTAAAATGCATGACTTCAGTGACTGACCCCTTTGATTATTATTTTCCAAGCAGGAAAAAAAAAAGCTTGGAAAATAATAATGTGTGGATCATGACAAACTGGAAAATGCTCAAAGAGATGGGAATACCAGACCACCTTACCTACCCAGGGGCTTCCTTGGTAGCTCAGCTGGTTAAGAATCTGCTTGCAGTGCAGGAGACCCCAGTTTGATCCCTGGGTCAGGAAGATCCCCTGGAGAAGGGATAGGCTACCTGTTCCAGTATTCTTGGGCTTCCCTAGTAGCTCAGACGGTAAATAATCTGCCTGTAATATAAGGGACCTGGTTGGATCCCTGGGTTGGAAAGATCCCCTGGAGAAGTAAACAGCTACCCACTTCTGTATTCTTGCCTAGAGAAGTCCATGGACAGAGGAGCCTGTCAGGCTACAGTCCAAGAGGTCACAGAGAGTGGGACATGACTGAGCAACTTTCACTTTACCTACCAGACCACCTTACATGCCTCCTAAGAAATGTGTATGCAGGTCAAGAAACAACAGTTAGAATTGGACATAGAACAACAGACTGGTTCGAAATGGGGAAAGGGGTACATCAAGGTTGTATATTGTCACTCTGCTTATTTAACTTATATACAGAGCGCATCATGTGAAATCCTGGGTTGAATGAAGCACAAGCTGGAATCAAGATTGCTGGGAAAATATGAATAATCTCAGATACGCAGATGATACCACCCTTAGGGCAAGAAAGTGAAGAGGAAATAAAGAGCCTGTTGATAAAGGTGAAAGAGGAGACTGGAAATGCTGGCTTAAAATTCAGCATTCAAAAAATTAACATCATAGAATCTGGTTCCATCATTTCATGGCAAATAGATGGGAAAACAATGAAAACAGTGACACTTTATTTTCTTGGGCTCCAAAATCACTGTGGATGGTGATTATAGCCATGAAATTAAAAGACCCTTGCTCCTTGGAAGAAAAGCTATGACAAACCTGCTGCTGCTGCTGTTTTAAGTCACTTCAGTCGTGTCCAACTCTGTGTGACCCCACTGATGGCAGCCCACCAGGCTCCCCTGTCCCTGGGATTCTCCAGGCAAGAACACTGGAGTGGGTTGCCATTTCCTTCTCCAATGTGTGAAAGTAAAGTCGCTCAGTCGTGTCCGACCCTTAGCAACCCCACGGACTGCAGCCTACCAGGCTCCTCCATCCGTGGGATTTTGTAGGCAAGAGTATTGGAGTGGCTTGCCATTGCCTTCCCCTGATGACAAACCTAGATAGCATATTAAAAAGCAGACATTACTTTGCCGAAAAAGGTCCATGTAGTTAAAGCTATAGTTTTTTCCAGTAGTCATGTATGGATGTGAGAGTTGGACCATAAAAAAGACTGAGTGCCGAAGAATGGATGCTTTTGAACTGTGGTGTTGGAGAAGACTCTTGAGAATCCCTTGGACAGTGAAGAGATCAAACCAGTCAATCCTAAAGGAAATCAGTCCTGAATATGCATTGGAAGGACTGATGCTGAAGCTCCAGTATTCTGGCCACCTGATGTCAAGAGCCAACTCATTGGAAAAGACCTTGATGCTGGGAAAGATTGAAGGCAGGAGGAGAAGGGGGTGACAGAGGACAAGATGGTTAGATGACTTCACGGACTCAAGGGACATGAGTTTGAGCAAACTCCAGGAGATGGTGAAGGAAGGGAAGGCTGGCGTGCTGCCATCCATGAAGGGCGCAAAGAGTGAGCCATGACTGAGCGACAACAACACCGAAGCCATAGAAAGCTGCAGAGGCACCCGGACACGTCAGGCAGTGGCTGCAAAACGGCCAGGGAAGGAAGGATCCGTACACTCCAACAAGGGCAGCATTTGGGCCCCTGAGCTAGAGCTTTGTAAGCAGCATGGCTTTCATCTTCAACAATGCAAGAAGATGGCGTTGGATAATTTCCTAATTTAAAGACAGGAGAATAAAGATCAGAGATTTAAAGTTACATGCCCAGCGGCATAACTGATAAGTGTCAGGATAAGAATTCCAACTCTATCCACCGATGTTTCTGATGACACTCATAACTCTTTTGACTTCCTGGTTTTCTTACTACCAATCCCAGCTAAATAAAATGAATTTAAAATAGAAAATGTATTTTAAGCAGGTAGACAAGAAGGCGGGGATACTGGTGGTGATAAGGCATAGTCAGGAAGTGGAGAAGGCAGGAAACTATGCAAAACAGATTTTAAAAGTATGCAGTGTGGTGCCATTCAGAAAACAGGGCAAGCAGAAATTTTCACTACATTTTCTTTTATGAGAGACTTTTACTCTGTGCATAAGGATGGCCAAATCATGATAAAAGCGGGATGTTGTTCAGGGATCTTGCTTTCAAAACACAGAAGGCTGCCTGGATATATCTCATTTTAGAAAGTTATTGTTTTTGTTGATTTTATCAAAAGTGATGACATAAAGTATTTAGGACTTCAAGGGAGAAACCTCTGGGGTACCATGTGTGGCATACAGCAGGCACAGGAAAGAAGAGTGTTGATTGAAACCATGAAGAAATTCCGCAAACCGAAGAATACCAAAGAGACAAGTTCTGGGTAACCATTGACCCCAAGACTCTTTATTTATCACTGCCATGTGGGTAACGAGCTGGCTAGGTCTTCCTAAATTTGTTCTGAGGTCCACATAATTGCTTTTCTTGAAGCCACAAGGTCCAAGAGCATGCTTGATACGTGTGATGGGGTAGAAGAAAAAGCATCGCCAAGAAAGAATTCTCTTATCCACTGAATATCTCAGAACATTCTCTGGAGACAAAACCATGTTTGGAAACATTTTAGCTTCCTGTTAGAGATCTCTCCAGAAAGACTACTCTGTGTTGTATCGATGGGGAATGAAGACCCCAGCCCAAACAGAAACTTTTCTAAGATCAAACATCAGTAGAAGGCACCTTTTGGGAAGACTGTGAGAAATCAAAGGCAGAATTCCGTGCAAGTGGTGTTCAAACAAGCACACACTGAGTACTTTTTTGTGCTTGGCACAGTGTCTGTGCCCGGGGAAACAGACAAGGTCATTGCCATCAAGATACGCCAAGTAAGCTGGTCATGGTCCAAGTGGTTCCAAGAGTCAGGTGTCACTTTAATGCTCATAATACCTCTGCAAGTGTAGCTCATTGTGCCCGTATTCTAGAGAAGGAAACTGAGGCTGGGAGAGTTTACACAGCTTGTTGTTGTGTTCAAACAGATAGGAAGTGGCTGACAATGATAGAAATAATCATGGTGGATTTTATATTTCTCCCATCATAGTATAATATAGTATATGTGTTATATATACTGCATATAATATGGATTTCCCCGGTGGTGCTAGTGGTAAAGAATCCACCTGTCAATGCAAAAGGTTCAAGAGATGTGGATTCTATCCCTTAGTCAGGAAGATCCCAAGGAGCACGAAATGGCAACCCACTCCAGTATTCTTGTTTGAAAATTCTATGGGCAGAGGAGCCTGGGGGCTGCAAAGAGTTGCACGAGTGAGCACACATACGCATGTACAATATGATGTAATATATAACATTAAATAATGATGAAAGGAAGGATACATCATCATTATTTCTTTGTGTCTATATGTGTCTATAATCAATATCATTTGCAAAAAGATTGTGATTCCTAATCTCTCTGAAAGAAAAGCCAAGAACATTATGAGCATTTAAATTTATGTTCAGTCTGGATATTCTTTTCTCTGCTGTTGAGTATTCTACAATACTGCCTTCTGAAAATGTGATTGTTTTAAGTATTCTGCCAATGACAAAAAATACACATGTCACCTCACATTTGCACCCATTCACCAAGCCAGATCATTTCAGAAGATTGAGAAACCAGCCCTTCTTCTTATAAGGTCAAGACACGTTTCCCTGTCCAGGTTCCGAGAGACCCCATAGGCAAGTTCTCTGTCAAACTCCGACACTTAAAATGCTAATAGAATTTTTCCCCCTCTGAATACCATCTGTTGATTCAAGCCAGCATTACATCTTCTTGTTCCAGAGAACTCCAGGCAATCCTCAGGTTTTCCTGGATTGGATGGAAAATGGCCATAATCAAAGACCAAAGAGTATGCAGTCATATTCTAGAAAGGATGGAGGGAGGGCTGGAGGAAGGGAAAGGGTGAAGGCACGAAGGACGGAAAGAAGAAACTGAGGCAGGCGTTTTCCAGCTTCACCTGTGCTGCGCATCCAGATGCAGGACTGATTTTCCAGAAACTCTACCTGTGTTGCTACATGTGTGTGCTTCTTGGAGATGGGTTATTCGTTTCTGTTCCTGATAGCGTATTCCATTATGGAGCCATCAAGAAGTGGCAGGATGCTGTTTGGTATGACCCTTGTTTTTTCTTCTTTCTGTCACTTTTTGGGGTGAACATTCAGAAATAGAGCCTGGCTTCTTTCAGTATCTCAACATGTAATTTTCTTAGAGCAGCTTTATTTAGGCTTCCCTTGTGGCTCAGATGGTAAAGAGTCTGCCTGCAATGCAGGAGACCTGGGTTCGATCCCTGGGTCAGGAATATTGAAGGAAATGGTAACCCACTCCAGTACTCTTGCTTGGAAAATGCCATGGACAGAGGAGCCTGGTGGGCTCAGTTCATGGGGTCGCAAAGAGTCAGGACACGGCTGAGCGACTTCAGTTTCAGTTTTTCAGCTTCATTGAGTTGGAAAAGTGAGTAGTGCATTAATGGATTCTTTGTCCTTCATAGAGGAAAGCTAGGCTAGGGGAATCCCAGATCAACACATATATTTAATTTCTGCTGAAATCCGTGGACTTCATAAAGTCTCCTATCATCCCTTGCTCTCCACACTGAAATGTACGAACTCCCATTCTGCAACAGAAAGCATATATGAGGAAAAGGAGGACAAGCAGGCTTCAGGTACGAATCACCGTTGGGTCTAATTGTCACCCAAGAACCATGGCTGCTGTCTTTCACTTTCACCACATGCTTTCCTAGGAGGAGATAAGAACAAAACTGAAATAGAAAGTAAGAAAATGGCAAGAACAGATTTTTTTAAAAAATTTTAGGTGATATTTCAATAACATCAGAGTGTACAATGTTCAGGATATTAAAGTCTTATTTCTGGGAAAAATCAGAGAAACATGGCTCATATCCAGGAATACAGTTGAAGAGCTAATAGAGATGGCTGTTCAGCTAGTTGTGTCTCTCTGTTTAAGCCAGGACATTTGAGCAGTTTGAGGAAAGACACCTAGAACTCTCTATGATAGTGGATAGAAGTATAATGTCCTCTAGGCTAGAAAGGTAACTTAGATGAGACTTGGGTCTGCTAGGACTTGGGGCAAAGCAATGAATCCATTCCAGGTCAAAGGAGCAGCCACTATGTAGATACCCAGCCCATCAATGATGATATGGGAACCCATGGAATTGAAGGCTGCACAGCTCTAAGTTTTCAAGAATTTTTAAATATAGTTTCCTGTAAAGTCCAAAACAGCATTAAGAAGCTCAATCAAAATCTTTGCATAGATCTGGAGATAATTGTGGCCAACTCTTTGGAGATCTCTGTTCAGTTAATAATAAACATTATTATCAAGGAACACTTAGAGCTAAACACTTTATAACAGGTTATCTCATTCATTCTTCTCAGGAGGCAACCCAGAATAATGTTTCTTTGTGGTTAAGGTGGTAAGGACGTTAAAATTAAAAGACACTTACTCCTTGGAAGGAAAGTTATGACCAACCTAGATAGCATATTAAAAAGCAGAGACATTACTTTGCCAACAAAGGTCTGTCTAGTCAAGGCTATGGTTTTTCCAGTGGTCATGTATGGATGTGAGAGTTGGACTATGAAGAAAGCTGATCGCCGAAGAATTGATGCTTTTGAACTGTGGTGTTGGAGAAGACTCTTGAGAGTCCCTTGGACTGTAAGGAGATCCAACCAGTCCATTCTAAAGGAGATCAATCCTGGGTGTTCATTGGAAGGACTGATGTTAAAGCTGAAACTCCAATACCATGGCCACCTCATGCGATGAGTTGACTCACTGGAAAAGACTCTGATGCTGGGAAGGATTGGGGGTGGGAGGAGAAGGGGACGACAGAGAATAAGATGGCTGGATGGCATCACCGACTCGATGGACATGAATCTGAGTCAACTCCGGGAGTTGGTGATGGACAGGGAGGCCTGGCGTGCTGTGATTCATGGGGTCGCAAAGAGTTGGTCACGACTGAGAGACTGAACTGAACTGACTGAAAGTGAAGTCACTCAGTAGTGTCCGACTCTTCGCGACCCCATGGACTGAAGCCCACCAAGCTCCTCTGTCCATGGGATTTTCCAGGCAAGAGTACTGGAGTGGGTTTCCATTGCCTTCTCCAGAACTGACTGAAGGTGGTAAAAAATCTGCTCCTCATGCAGGAAACATGAGTTCTATCCCTAGGTTGGGAAGATCCCCTTGACGAGGAAATGATGACCCACTCCACTTGCCTGGACAATCCCAAAGACAGAGGAGCCTGGGGTTGCCAAGAGTCAGACATGACTAAAGCGACTTAGCACTCAATGGAATTATTGAGATTGCCAGATTCTTACCATAGAAGCCTGCCCAATTTGTTGTGTGACCATAAGAGAATCTATTCATCTCTCTGAGTTTCTCATCCAGAAATGAAAGGATGTGATCAAAACCTCCCTCAGCTCCAGGAAAACTTAAGTTGCACCACCACCACTTATATTTTTGTAGTAATGTAAGCTACAATCTCTTTGACCATGGTAACCCAAATGGTTTGTCAGAGTGAACTGTCCATCCAAGACTTGTCATGGTCCCTTGCCCAGATGAGCTGCACAGAAATAGCTTCATCTTGTGAGATCTTCTTCCTTTTCCTTCCAACTTTTCTCATCTTTGCAGCCATTTCTTTTTTTTTTTTTTCTAAATGATATCCTATCTCTCAAAGAAGATGAAGGGTGTCTAGAATGTCAGGAAATCTGCAGGAAGGCCCTATGTGGTGTGATTAAAAGCCTAACAACTGAGGATGATGTTTTCTATAGAAAGAGACACACATAGGTCAAGTTTGGGTTTTTTTTTTTTGTAACAAAGGGCTCATTCATACACATATACACAAGCACATGCTTGCATTGGCAGAGTTGCACACACTTGCATTGATGGAGTCACACATGTTTGCCTGTCCCAACACACCATCCATCTAGATGCTGTCTCTCCTTCCCATGCCTTAGCGCCTCCCACCCCAAAAGCTTTGCCAATTCTTTGCTTTTGTTTTCAAGTTCGATTTCTCAGTTTGGTCTTTACTCAAAAGATTGTGGACATTGCATCACCCTGACCAGGTTTAAATCATGGTTTTGTCATATAAGGTCAACCTAAGTAAACTTGGGGTTCTTATCGGAAAAATGGGCATGCTAATATCTGTCTTTCAGAGATCTTAGAAAGAGTAAATGTTGAAAATGCCTAAAGCACCGTGAACCTCAAATAGTCACTTTACATACATATTTACCTTTTCTATGTGTTTCATCATCTCCATCAGGTACAGGCTCTTTGATGAAGTCTGTGCCATATTCATAGGCTTCCCTGGTGGTACAGATGGTAAAGAATCTGCCTGCCATGTGGGAAATCCAGGTTCAATTCTTGGGTTGGGAAGATCCCTGTAGAAAGGAATGGAGCCCACTTCAGTATTTTTGACTGGAGAATTCCATGGACAGAGGAGCTTGGAGAGCCACAGTCCATGGGGTCACAAAGAGTTGGACACAACTGAATGACTAACACACACACACACACACACATGCCATTATTTATTTCTACTCTCTACAGTGCTTGACATAGAGAACAAGAGACATTTTCCATAAATATTTGTTAAATGAATGTATAACTATTTTGCTATTCATTTGTAATTTCATATTCACTACCTTTAGAATCAAATTGAGTTTTCAAGATTCTATCCTCCACTATCTATGATGTGGATAGTAAAATAAATTGAATGTAAAAATATGGGAAAATTAGGCAGAAGGCTTTATGTTATTTGGGAATGAAATGAATCATATCAAATTTTCAAGACTCTATCCATGAATTATCTGTGATATGGGTAGTAAAATAAATTGAATGTTAAATTATGGGAAAATTAGGAAAAGGACTTGATATAACTTAGAAATGAAAATGGATCCTTTTGTACATGAGCCTAGAAATGAAGGCTATATCTGAATAACGTGTGTTGTTTGCTTTTTTAGTTGTGTTATCCTTAATCCCTTTCCCAACATTTACTGGATTCTTGAAAACCATTCTCTTTGCATTTACACTATTTCAAAACATCTGCTGCTTTGGGGTTCAAGCTGTGCATTAGGGTTCCAAGAATTTGCTAAGAAATTTCAAAGCAGGTCTCTCCTCTGAATGACTCAGTAGGAAACACAGTGGAAATCTGCTCTTTGATAAGAATGCTTACAACTGTCTTGAAATGTCTAAAACCTAATTCCTTTACAATTGTTGTGTCCTTTTATTTCCTACCAAACTATATTTTTTGCTATTTACATCTCTTTATGGGACACTATGGTCCAGCTGAGCCAAGGGACCCAATGTAGACAATTCAGGTCTCCTAATTGCAAGCTTAGATGCTTTCTTTCTAGCTGTGAACCACCTACTACAGTGGCTGAAATTATCTGATCATCTATGAAGCTACCATGTTCAACCTCATCTCATATCCCATCACCCTGGGAGACAGGAATCGATGAACCCTCATGACTTATGACCCTGAGCCCCTCATCCCAATTCAATCCACACATCCTCTTTTATAATGTATGTCCATTTGGTTTTAATCTTTGTGCCCCTCCTGATTACAAGCCTCAACACCACTTCAGCTCCCCTACTTGCAAATCCACCATCCATGTGTAACTGTCTCAGTCTGACCTGGAAAGCCTCTGCCCCTCCTCCCTGGGCAGACTTTCCTTGTCACTCAGAGGCTGCTGACCTCGTCCTCTTGGTTCATCCTGAGTCCTGACAGTATGAACCAGAGAGAAATTAACAGCTTCCTTTAAATGACATTCCTAATGGTAAATATAAAATGACACAATTTGAATGACTCTCAGGGTTGATTTGGGATATTTTATGGTAACATTGGAAGGTGTTAAAAATCTGGAAAATTTCCTTCCTTCTATATAATGACTTCATTGTTGCTTTCTCTCAAGTGGTTTCCAACACGTTTGTGACCTCATGGACTGTAGCCCACTAGGCTCCTCTGTTCATGGAATTTTCTAGGCAACAATATTGGAGTAGGTTGCTATTTCCTTCTCCAGGGGATCTTCCTGATCCAGGGATCAAACTTATGTCTCTTGAATTGTAGGCAAATTCTTACATCTAAGTCACCAGGGAAGCCCATATAATGGTTATAGTACTCAATTAAACATAGACAATGGTGCAGTATAAAGTGGCTTCATGAAGAAAATCATACACACACACAAACAGATACCACTGCTTAAATGAAGGACATTAAATGGGTCTTTAATTCTTTTCTTTAAATAACAATGTTAGCCACTCAGTCCTGACCGACTCTTTGCGACCCTGTGGATTGTAGCCCGCCAGGCTCCTCCATCCATGGAATACTCCAGGCAAGAATACTGGAGTGGGTTGCCACTTCTTCAGGGAATCTTCCCAACCCATTATTTTATACATATAATTTTTATTTAAAAAATAAAAGCATTCTTTTAATGACAGCAAATAAAAGAAACACATACTGAAATTCTCTTTGTCCTCATTAAAAATGAAAAAATTGAAATATTTATTAAGACAATGTTTGAGATAGAGTATGGAAGACTCGAATTATTTATACATAATTGTTTAATGGGCAGAAGATCTAAACAGACATTTCTCCAAAGAAGACATACAGATAACTAAAAAGCACATGGAAATATGCTCAACATCACTAATTATTAGAGAAAAGCAAATAAAAATTACAATGTGGTATCATCTCACACTGATCAGAATGGCTACCATTAAAAAATTAAAAAAAAAAATACATTCTGGAGAGGGTGTGGAGAAAAGGAGACTGTCCTATACTGTTGTAGGGAATGTAAGTCAGTGCAGCCTCTGTGGAAAACAGTATGGAGGTTCATCAGAAAAGTCTACATAGAATTACCACATAATCCAGCAATCCCACTCCAGTACATATATCAGGAGAAAACCATAATTTGAAAAGATGCATGCACCACAATATTCATTGCAGCATTGCTTATAATAACCAAGGTCTTCAATTCTAATGCCAGACTTTTCACTAAGTGATTCTAACTTTGGGCAATACATAATATTCAGAAGCTCTTGTCCATAGCAGATGGTTAAGACATTCTAATATGTCTTCTCAAATAAATTTCCATTAAGACATAAGCATTTTTAAGTGTAGCCCTGCTTAACAATATTTGCATGTCAAAGCCAAAGACAGATACAGAGAGGACCTCAAAGACTCAAGAAGTTCTGATGATGGAAACAGCTCCCACAATCTTGGAGCAGTTCCAGGAACAGTGGGAGTGAAAATAAACCCCCAGATGAAATGCAGTGGCTGCCTAGGATCAGCACTGTCAGGGGCTGCAGTACTTCAGAAATGTAAGAATCCCTCCACATCTTCCTTTTGAATCCTGCTCATTCCCCGATGGCTCAAGTGGTTAAGAATCTGGCTGCAATGCAGGAGACACAGGAGACGCAGGTTTGATCTCTGGGTGGGGAAGATTCCCAGGAAGAGGAAATGCAACCCTCTTGCCTGGATAGTCCCATGGACAGGGGAGCCTGGTGGGCTACAGTCCATGGGGGTGGTGAAGAGTCGGACACAACTGAGCACACAGGCATATTTCCTAGAATCATACAGGTTGGTGAATTGTTAATAATCGATTTATAGTCTGTAAATTTTTAAACTGGATTCAATCAAATAAGTGGTGAAAGATGAAAAGAGACACACAGTGTCCAGTTTTATGACCAGAGATCAAGCTTGGTTCCTTGGAATACAATTTCTTTTTGTGGTCTTTTCAGTATGTTACAGACCAGAGTTCTTGGCCTCCTTGATCAATAGAAATTGAAAAGAGGCCAGATGAGAAATTTGGACAAGACTTTATTGGAGCCCTGTTACAGCAGGAGGTAAGAGGGAAAACAGTCACAGTTTCGCTTGCTAGATCCCCAAGAGGGAGTGAGCTAGCTCCTCAAATAAGGATGAAGCTAAGACAGGTCCAGGGGCAGTCAGCAGGGTGGCTTAGATGGTCTGCCCACCCCCTTGGTGGTGTGTGCAGTACTGTGCTTTCACTCCTAACTCCCTTCTTTTGCTTCCCTCATGGCTCAGTTGGTAAAGAATCCTCCTGAAATGCAGGAGACCCCGGTTCTATTCCTGGGTCTGAAAGATCCACTAGAGAAGGGATAGGCTACCCACTTCATTATTCTTGGGCTTCCCTGGTGGCTCAGCTGGTTAAAAATCAGCCTGCAGTGAGGGAGACCTGGATTTGATCCCTGGGTTGGGAAGATCCCCTGAGAAGGGAAAGGCTACCCACTCCAGTATTCTGGCCTGGAGAATTCCGTGGACTGTATAGTCCACAGGGTCACAAAGAGTTGGACACAAATGAGCGACTTTCACTTTCATTTTCCCTTTCTTTGCTCCCTCATCCTCGGAAGCGGCAGTTGGGTTTTTGGTTCTTTTGTATCTTGCTGTCCAGTTTGGGCTTCCCTAGTGGCTCAGATAGTAAAGAATCTGCCTACAATGCCAGAGACCCAGGTTTGATCCCTGGGTCAGGAAGATCCCCTGGAGAAGGAAATGGCAATCCACACCAGTATTCTTGCTTAGAGAATTCCATGGACAGAGGAGCCTGCTGGACTACAGTCCATGCCCCAACTGCAAATGCACACAATTGTTTTTTCTCTTATCAATTCTTTGTGTTTTGTTGCTCCGGGAGCCATTTTTTAGGTGCAAGCACCGAAGCAAAGGATCTCAGGGCCCAGGTCCCGGCCTGTCTCAGGACCAAACACGCTCAGCATTCTCTCCAAGCTGTGGAATGACTCACTTCTACTATCCTGTGATGCGATGCAGAAATGATTCCTCCACGCAAAAGGAGGTTAATTTTTCCTAGCTAGCAGAAAGCTATGCAAGTACAATAAACACAGAAAAGTTTTTGTTTTTTCTTTCCAAGAAGCAAACAAACATTTAAAAGTCTTCCTTCGCACACACCTTTGGCAGGTGCTCCCTGTTCCTCCGAGTTCCTCAAAACCAGAAGGAAAAGTCTCTCTATTGAAATGCTAATGGGGGAGCAAACTGTATAATAAGATGGCATCTCCTTTGGGTCTACATATAATTTACACTTAAAATAAAATTGCACATGGCCTTGTTTCACAGCGTATTTGTTTAATTATCCACTTTTTAGGATGCTTTTTTCTTCAATTAAGTTTCAATATTTAAAAGAGGAATTAAAGTGTCAGCTTATCTGCACACCTGACGATTAAACATAGTGTGGGGAATAATCACATTATCTAAACTGGAAATTTGGCCAGCTCTAGTAACTAACATTCAGAAAGGGCTTTTCTTTTTTCCTCCTCTTCTAAGGATGGTGTTTGAACTTCTCTCTCCCTTTCTCTCTAAGGAAAGAAGATCAAATTGCGAGAAAGACAAATGCCGCCCTTTCCTCCACATTTGTAGACTTTGTTTTCCCATTCACCTGCTCATCCATCTGTCCTCACATGCTTGCATGCATCCAGCCATCCAAACACTCATCCTCTCAGGAACCCACTTCGACTCTCTTCTACTGCTATACCTGTGTCAGTATCTCAGTCATATCTGACTCTTGGAGACCCCATGGGCAGTAGCCCACCAGGCACTTCGACCCATGGGACTTAACAGGCAAGAATACTGGAGTGGATTGCCAGTTCCTTCTCCAAGGGATTTTCCCGACCCAGGCTTCGAATCCTCATCTCTTTGTCTTCTTCATTGGTAGGCAGATTCTCTACTGTCTAAACCACCAGGGAAGCCAACTTCTACTAACAGTTAACTTCAGTGTTAGACCTTGAGGATTCAGAGTTGAGTCGGTCAGGTTTCCGTGTTCTGCTTTGGTCCTCACACTCTTCTGGGGAAAGGTGATACATGGAGACAGATTAGCTAATGTAGCGTGGTATGTGTTATATGTGTGTGCCCACTGGGCACCTGGAAGCCTGAAGGGGCAGTGCTGGACCTCCGAGATCCAAAAACTTAATGAAGATGGTAACCCTTTCCTAGAATGTGGTGTTTTACTGCTCCAGTACTGAACATGACTTCTTATTCAAATCCAGTCTTTAAAGAAGCATGGCTCTGAGCAAGCTTTCAACTCCCTTATAGATGTCTAACACTGACATTCAAGTCATTATTCCAAACTACCGTCACAAACTAAATACAGGAGCTCACCATTGTCAATCCACTTTAATTTTAGAGATATTAATTTTTTTCATTGAGTCATAAGCTTTCTTTTCAATATTACACGATAAGAAGAAAGGTGATGCTTTGAACCCAAAGAAGAACTAACTATTCTCTTTATGCCTTGGGGAGAAGAGGGCAGAGTATACTTATCAATAGCCTGTTGATGTGGCTTTTCTAGAAGCACAGAGAAGCTTGAAGGACTCTCTGTTTGAAGTTGGTGGAGCCTCAATTTTGGAAGAGAGAGGTATTTAGAGAAAATCTTCAGAGAAACCATATTCATGACTGCTCTTTGTGTGACTAACGGGGATCTCCAATTTCACTCTCCAGTGTGTAACTACCTCCACTAGACTGCCTCCAACAAATTAAAGAGGGAGCCCTTGAATGCTTACTTCTACTCGATTTGGTTTTAGCAACGTATCAGTGAAAATTGTATTTTAATTCTGACTTTTCTTAAAAATAAATAGTCAGGGATGTTGTACTTCCTCAGCTCCCCTATTAAAAGTCCATCTAAATTCCATCAGCTTTATTAGCTCACATGAGCATTAAATTTCTTCCAAAGGTGAGTTATCATTATATAATTCCACGGTCTGGCATTTGCCTTAGATTCAAAACGCTTGCAAGGTTTAGCTTAGCGATCCTTTCTCAATAGTTCTAAGGCTGGTTCTCTTTTTTTTTTTTTTCTGATTAAGCACCTTCTAGTACAGAGTTTCATTCATTCTTATGTTAATTCCTTAGCTCATTCACTAATTTATTTTTCCATTCATTTATTCTGCAGACATTTGCTTAATCTTCATCTTGTAGCCCACCCGCACAAAGGCACACATTTAAATTTTAAAAAAGGTCCCTCAACGTGGATGGACCTAGAGATTATCACAATGACTGATGTGAGTCGGATAGAGAAATACAAGTATACCACTTATATGTAGAATCTAAAAGAATGGTACACACTGCTATATTTTAAATGGATAACCAACAAGGATCTACTGTATAGCACAGGGGATTCTGCTCAATGTTATGTGGCCACCTGGATGGGAGGGGATTTGGAGGAGAATGGATACACGGATCTATATATACGGCTGAGTCCCTTTGCTGTCCACCTGAAATTATCACATCATTAGTAATTGGGTGCACTCCAATAAAATATAAAAAAATCTAAGAAACTGTTTTCTAAAAATATTAAAAATGGTAGAAATGCCCCTATTTACAAAACAAAAATGGAGTCACAAATGTAGAAAACAAGCTTATGGTTATGGAGGGGGAATGGAGGAGAGAGAATTTGGGAGATTGGGATTGACCTATACGCACTACTGTATATAAAATAGATAACTAGGGAGGACCTAATACACAGCACAGGGAACTCTACTCAATACTCTGTAGTGATCTATAGGGAGAATAGAATCTAAAACAGAGTGAATCTGTGCCTATGTGTAACTGACTCACTTTGCTGTACCCCTGAAACTAACACAACATTGTAAATCAACTCCACCGCAATAAAAGTTACTTAAAAAAATGTCCCAGTCTGCCTTATCTCATGAGCAGGGAGCAGACAGAGAGCAGACTGCTCACTATCAGAAAGTAGAATGAGTGACATATAGGAAAATACTCCCTCTTGGGCTCAGGAATTCCTTCCTGGAGGGACATGATCTGTATCTGAGTAAACAGAGCAGATATTGGTAAACATGGCCTTCTTGAAGAGGGGCAGTTTATGAAAAGAAGAGCTTTAGTTTACTAATCAAAATGGGTGATTAACACATTATATTATATATTGTCATCTATGTTTTATGATCTAAAGGAGACTTATGTATTCATCAAAACCCAAACTTTGAGGACCACTAAACTCCAATACTTTGGCCACCTCATGTGACGAGTTGACTCACTGGAAAAGACTCTGATGCTGGGAGGGATTGGGGGCGGGAGGAGATGGGGACGACAGAGAATGAGATAGATGGATGGTATCACCAACTCAATGGACATGAGTTTGAGTTGGTGATGGACGGGGAGGCCTGGCCTTCTGTGATTCATGAGGTCGCGAAGAGTCAGACACGACTGAGTGACTGAACTGAACTGAACTGAAAGAATGATCACAAGTTGAAGTGGAACTATTAGAGACTGGAGGAAGCCTCCAATATTCTATGACCTCAGGTAATTTATTTCTTCTTGTCTTAAAACATTAGAACCAGTCTGAATGTGGTGAACTTCTCCTCCCCTAAGTATTGCTGCCTTCAGACATAATTTTGACCACAGTTGTCAGAATTGTCAAGGCCAAGACAAGAATGGGGCCTCTTTGTGTAACCTGGGGCCACACTCTACCAAGGCCATATTCATGATTTTGAACCTCCAGCTTATTTTGCTTCACTTGCTTATTTATTACAACTTTCCTCTTACAACAGTTGAGTCCAACTCTATTGTGGACTGCTGAACTATTTAAATTTTCTCTTCATGACCCCAGGAGAGATGAAAAGCAAGATGGAGAAGAGGTCTGGATCATGAGTAGTAGGAGAGGCCAGAGGTTAGAGAAGTGCCCTCCATGCTTTTGAAGCATCCTGTATTTCCAGCCTGGCTTAACTCTCCTGTCGTGAGCCTAATGATTGACTCAACTGGTGTTCAATTCAGTTCAGTCGCTCAGTCCTGTCTGACTCTTTGCGACCCCATGGACTGCAGCATGCCAGGCTTCCGTGTCCATCACCTACTCCTGAAGTTTGCACAAACTCACATCCATCAAGTCAGTGAAGTAATCCTACCATCTCATCCTCTGTTGTCCCTTTCTCTTCCTGCTTTCAGTCTTTCCCAGCATCAGGATCTTTTCCAGCATCAGGGTCTTTTCCAAAGTGTCAGTTCTTCACATCAGATGGCTGAAGTATTGGAGTTTCAGCTTCAGCATCAGTCCTTCCAATGAACACCCAGGACTGATTTCCTTTAGGATAGACTGGTTGGATCTCCTTGCAGTTTAAGGGACTCGCAAGAGTCTTCTCCAACACCACAGTTCAAAAGCATCAATTCTTCAGTGCTCACCTTTCTTTATGGTCCAATTCTCACATCCATACATGACCCCTGGAAAAACCATAGCATTGACTAGAGGGACCTTTGTTGTCAAAGTAATGTCTCTGCTTTTTAATATGCTGTCTAGGTTGGTCATAACTTTTCCTCCAAGGAGCAAGCATCTTTTAATTTCATGGCTTCAGTCACCATCTGTAGTGATTTTGGAGCCCCCAAAAATAAAGTCTCTCACTGTTTCCATTGTTTCCCCATCTATTTCCCATGCATTGATGGAACCAGATGCCACGATCTTAGTTTTTGAATGTTGAGTTTTAAGCCAACTTTTTCACTCTCCTCTTTCACTTTCCTCAAGAGACTCTTTAGTTCTTCTTTGTTTTCTGCCATAAGGGTAGTGTCATCTGCGTATCTGAGGTTATTGATATTTCTCCCGGCAATCTTGATTCCAGCTTGTGCTTCATCTAGCCTGGCATTTCGCATGATGTACTCTGCATATAAGTTACATAAGCAGGGTGACAATATACAACCTTGACATATTCCTTTCCGGATTTTGAACCAGTCAGTTCTTCCAAGTCTAGTTCTAACTGTTGCTTCTTGATCTGCATAGAAATATCTCAGGAGGCAGGTCAGGTGGTCTGGTATTCCCATCTCTTAAAGATGGGTTCTGGTGAGTCCTATATATTACTCAAATCAATCAATTTAAAAATTGACACAATTAAAATAATACCTTGACCCTCAGCTCTACACAGATTTCCCCATGCCTGTGTATAGAATATGTTTGATTTTTATTTCTTTGTTTTGTTTGGTCATTTTTTAGTGTAAGAACAATTGGAAGGGAAGACTAAAGGAAGAGAAAGAGAAAGGAAAACAGTTATTGGAGAATGAAGAGAAGGCAAAGAGGAAAGACAGGAGAGGTAGTTAGAGCTGGAAACTAGCTGCAGAAAGTACGGTGGAGAGAGCAAACCTGGAGTGTTATATTGTTCACATCCAGCGTGACCGCTGTGATTGGGGACACTCACAGTAGCTCTTGAGAAACCTGTATGCAGGTCAGGCAGCAACAGTCAGAACTGTACATGGAACAACAGACTGGTTCCAAATAGGAAAAGGAGTGCGTCAAGGCTGTATATTGTCACCCTGCTTATTTAACTTCTATGCAGAGTACATCATGAGGAACGCTGGGCTGGAAGAAGCACAGGCTGGAATCAAGATTGCTGGGAGAAATATCAATAACCTCAGATATGCAGATGACACTACCCTTATGGCAGAAAGTGAAGAGGAACTCAAAAGCCTCTTGATGAAAGTAAAAGAGGAGAGTGAAAAGGTTGGCTTGAAGCTCAACATTCAGAAAACAAAGATCATGGCATCTGGTCCCATCATTTCATGGGAAATAGATGGAAAAACAATGGAAACAGTGTCAGATTTTGTTTTTTGGGCTCCAAAATTACTGCAGATGCTGATTGCAGCCATGAAATTATAAGACGCTTACTCCTTGGAAGGAAAGTTATGATCAACCTTGATGATATATTAAAAAGCAGAAACATTACTTTGCCAACAAAGGTCCGTCTAGTCAAGGCTATGGTTTTTCCCGTGGTCATGTATGGATGTGAGAGTTGGACTGTGAAGAAAGCTGATCACTGAAGAATTGATGCTTTTGAACTGTGGTGTTGGAGAAGACTCTTGAGAGTCCCTTGTACCTCAAGGAGATCCAACCAGTCCATTCTAAGGGAGATCGATCCTGGGTGTTCATTGGAAGGACTTATGCTAAAGCTGAAACTGCAATACTTTGGCCACCTCATGCGACGAGTTGACTCACTGGAAAAGACTCTGATGCTGGGAAAGGTTGGGGGCGGGAGGAGAAGGGGACGACTGAGAATGAGATGGCTGGATGGCATCACCGACTCTGTGGACATGAGTTTGAGTGAACTCCGGGGGTTGGTGATGGACAGGGAGGCCTGGCGTGCTGTGATTCATGGGGTCGCGGAGAGTCGGACACGACTGAGCGACTGAACTGAACTGAACTGAACAAAGTAGCTCTGCTGCTGCTGCTGCTGCATCACTTCGTCACAGAGCCGTGTCCGACTCTCTGCGACCCCATAGACGGCAGCCCACCAGGCTCCTCCAACCTTGGGATTCTCCAGGCAAGAACACTGGAGGGGGGTTGCCATTTCCTCCAATGCATGAAAGTGAAAAGTAAAATGTGATGCCACTCAGTCGTGTCCGACTCGCAGCGACTCCAGGGACTGCAGCCCACCAGACTCCTCTGTCAATGGGATTTTCCAAGCAGGAGGACTGGAGTGGGGTGCCAGTGGCTTCTCCGTCACAATAGCTCTAGGGAGAAATGAGCTTTCAACAAAAGGAAAACAAGAATGTGGCCAAACGAGAGAAAACACCAGTCAAAATGGCTCACTCAAGACGTTTTCTGATGCATCTACTCACATGGATTGGGATTAAAAAAGGAGAAATGTGTGCTTGGCTGAGGAGCCAATGGGGCGAAGCTACCATCTGTGGGATTATGACTGAACGCCTCTAAGTCAGAATCCCGCCCAGGCGGAGCGATAGGGCAGCGCCGCGGAACCCTTTGGGCTGGCCTCGGATCGCCGGTCCCCGGTGCGGAGCCGGGGCCGGAAAGGCGGCCGCCCCCTCCCCCTGTCACGCACCGCACGTTCGGGGTGGAACCTGGTGCTAAACCATTCGTAGACCACCTGCTTCTGGGTCGGGGTTTCGTACTTAGCGGAGCAGCTCCCTCACCGCGACCTATTGAAAGTCAGCCCTCCACACAAGGGGTTTTGAATAAAGAAGCGGAAAAAAAAAAAATTAAAAAAAAGGAGAAATGTTATTAAAACAATAAGCTGTTCTGTCTTATTTTAAAAGTAATCATTGTATCTTAGAGGAACAATCAAGGTGGGATGATCCTTAAAAATATTTCTCCACTGAAAATTTTGTGTTTGTTTTAGTAATATCTGTAATTAGCATTAAATGAGCAATTAATATGTGCCAGATATAAAGAACCTTAAATTGATTTTGTCTTTAGATAAAACTGTAAAAAAATTTCTTATTTTTCTTTAGACTGGAGAAAACCCCCTCACAGACTGGCAGTGTTTCTCAGATGCATGTTTATAACCACTGAACTCAGGGGAAATATCTAATATTGGTGTAGAATTCCATAAAACTTTTTGAATAAAATAATATTATTGACTTCACAATAGTTCTCTGCTATTTTGTTCTTTTTCTCTAGATAAAGGCAATAAAGCTGAGAGAAGTGTGATCAGTGTAGTCTCTTTTGATTTGCAAGGAGTGGAGCCATTTTTGGAACTCAAAATCTGATGCCGTATCTCCAGCTCTTTCCATTTTACCCCAAATATCATTACGTCTCACCACAGCTAACAATAGAATCACGTGGGATGCTGTAAAAATCTACGTGATCACACTCTCAGATTTTTGTCTTAACTGATTCAGACTGAGGCCAGGCAGACGTCCATTAAACAAACTCCCCTCTGATTGGTAAGCGATTCATTTATTTATTTTAATTAACATTTATTGGAGTATACTTGCTTTACAATGCTGTGTTAGTTTCTACTGTACAACAAAGTGAATCAGCTGTACATATACATATATCTATCCCCTCTTTTGTGAATATCCTTTTCATTTAGGTCCCTACAGAGCACTGAGTGGAGCTCCTTGAGCTATACAGAAGGTTCTCATCAGTTATCTGTTTTATACATAGTATCAATAGTTCATATACATCAATCCCGATCTCCCAATTCATCCCACCCACCCTGTAGCCCCTTGGTATCCATACATTTGTTCTCTATGCGTGTGTCTCTGTTTCTGTTTGGAAATAAAAATCATCAAAATGGTATAGATAATCTTATTTGGTAAGCAATTTAAATTGGGAAAATTCATCTGCTCTAGGGTGACCAGCTACTTGCTTGCTGAGCTGTTACCTTGTGTGGACACTCTGCTCTGCCACCCGGATTATCTAGGCAGAATCGAGGGACTTATTTCCCCAGTGACTGCAAAAAATGGGCAACTGATAGATCTTTGTGGACAGCTGGCCTGAGAAATTGGGTCCTTCTGAAGGCAACCCAAACATTAACTGATCAATGCATGGGGTGCAAATAGCCACTCCCACACCCCAGCGTGGGGAACTTGGAGGAGTCTCTCCAGCTTCAGAAATAGGGCTTCCCAGGTGGCGTGGTAGTAAAGAAGGTGCCTGCCAATGTAGGAGACACTGGGTCGATCCCTGGGTCGGGAAGATCCCCTGGAGAAGGAAATGGCAACCCACTCCAGTATTCTTGCCCGGAAAACTCCATGGACAGAGGAGCCTGCCAGGCTACAGTCCAAAGAAAGAGCCGGACATGACTGAGCAAGACTGAGTGCCTGAGCACACATGCTCCAGCTTCAGAGATGTCCATGGGTCCTTGCTGTGAATGCTCCACAGCCCCATCTCCCCTTCTCAGTTCTGTGCTCCGCACTCTGCCAGCACTCCTGATAAACTCTGCAGATAGGTCCCTGCCTTAGAGGCTTAGGGGCCTCACTTATGACCTTCATTCCCTGTGTACAAGTTCCTACCAACCACAGGTTGAATCTTCAACGTTAAGGTTTATTTCTTTGGTTCAATCAGACTCCTCTTGAGTTCCCTACGAGTTCCCACATCTGTAGTACAACTGCCAGGAGCAGGCAAACCACCCTGTGAAGACTTTCCTACATCCCAGACACACCTGAAATACAGACCTTGCTTAGAGGGTCCTGGTTTTATTATTGTCATTTCTGAGCCAGAGGTCTTCTAAAAACCAATCAAGTGACTCACAACTAAGTAGAACTTTAAGGTATCTTACAACTTCTCAGACAATGCTTTTCCTTCTGCAGTTGAGAAAATGTACACCCATAGCAGAAAAGGGTAGTCACTGTGTAAGGTCAGGGCCAGAGTCAAGTTCAGAACCAGAGTTCCTAACTCCCCGTCCTCTCTTGCCTTCCTCCGTTCCTGGAATTTGCCCAGTCTCCTGTTAGTGACTTTCCTTGTCCAGGTCAATTAGCCTCCTTCTTTTTTATTTTTTTCCTGACTCCATTTTTCTGTCCATCCAGCTTCAAGGTGTATAAGAAAATCATATAGTTTCATATAGATTCAGTAAAACGTATCTGTAGAATCTTTTCCTATCCTGGGATCCCAACAAATCATTGTGCTGCAACAAAGAGAGGGAAGCCTGCTGGACTCAGAAGCCAGAGATTCCTTTCTCATTGTGCCACCTGGGAATGTGAGAAAGCAGTGTGCACTCAGATGGTTCCAAAGAGTCCGACACAACTGAGCAACTGAGACAACATCTCAAAAATGGTCCCAGTCTGGCTTGCTCAGCCCAGCCCTTCTTTAAAAATAACCACAACAGCAGCAACAACAAAAAATACCACCCAAGAACATGGAAGTCATGTTGGAACAGGATCCAGGGACAGATCAAGGCCTGCCTTGTACCCAGGAAGCCAAGCTCTACTGGGGGCTGATAATACGTAGGTGAAAGGGCAGCCTTGGCTCTCAGTCATATCCTGATGGGGCTAAGTGTCCTGGGAACAGCTTGTGATCTAACTTTGAGAGCAGCGTGTCCCCCGCCCCCTTCCCAAGTCCAGAAGGAGATTTGGAGAGTACCCAGGCTGTGATCTCCTCGCTTTCAATTGCAGAACTTCTGTCTCCAGCTCAGCATCGGGGCATTTCTCCAAAGCCTTATGTACTTACAAGTCTTTCTTCCCCGTCTTAATTTGCCTGGAGCCAGGCTTTCATCTTGACTTTTAGCCAAGAGGCACCTGCTGAAATATTCATCAGCAGAAATTGTGCCATGGGTGCTTTTTCCTATTTGTCCAGTTGCATGTCATTAGAACAAGGGTGAGGTGAGTGGAAATGGAGTTTGACACCAGAGAGTGGAATTCACTCAGAAATCCAGGTAAGAGGCAATTAACCCTTTGAAGCATAGGAAGCGAAGCACTCAGAATAGACCTTTGCTGCCATTATCCACTCATCCATGGATCAATTATTTCTGGCACCTGTTCATTCTTTCAAGATGCTTTATTGAGCGTCTACTGTGCATGAATCCCAATGCTGGACCCTGGGCATACCCAGATGCATATGATTTAGTCCCTGCTCACCAGGTCTCACATTCTAATATGGGAAAGCAGACAAGGATACAGATAGAAAGACAAGTGTCGTTATGAAGTTAGGTACAAAAGAGCATACAGCAGAATTCATATTTAGAAGAGATGAATAGCATTTCCTGGAAGCAGAGTGCCAAGCTGATTCTTAAAAGCTAACAGGATTTTTCTGTTAATGAGAAAGTAAGTGGCAGGGTAGAAATTTTGGGAGACACCAAGAGGAGAAAATGGAGAGAATCAATGATGGATGCAAAGGCAAGAATCATCTAGATGTGACATTATGATGCAGCTATGAGCAGTCCTGGGATGAGGATGAATAAGATGGGGTCGGGGGAGAGATCTAGCAAAAAAAGTGGCCAGGGGAAGGTCAGGGGCCTTGTCTGCATGTTCAGGAGCTTGAACTCTGTTCTTTATTTCTTGGTGTGGGAGGGGGTCAGCGTTGAAGAGTTCTAAACAGAGAAATAGGATGGTTAGATTTAGGCTTTGGAATTATTATTAAAATTTAAATGGAAGCATAAACAGGCAACGGAAGATAAGCGAGACGGCCATTCAAGTGGGCAGGAGATAACAAGGTTGTGAATTATCATAGAGGGAATGGGGATAGAATGGGGGACAGGATTTTGATAACAATAAACAGAATTTTCTCAATTTAGTGCAATGACCATTTCCTGAGCATCTACTGTTAGCCAGGAACTAGTCCACGTACCAATGGGAGAATCCCAAATCAATTTCAGAGGACATTTTATTTGACAAAGTCTAGCATCTCCAGTGTTCTTGCCTGGAGAATCCCAGGGATGGGGGGGCCTGGTGGGCTGCAGTCTATGGAGTCGCACAGAGTCGGCCACGACTGAAGTGACTTAGCAGCAGCAGCAGCAGCATCTCAAATGAAGAATCCCAGGGATGGCAGAGTCTGGTGGGCTGCCGTCTATGGGGTTGCACAGAGTCGGACACGACTGAAGTGGCTTAGCAGCAGCAGCAGCAGCATCTCAAATGAATTTAGGATCCTTGACAAAGAATAAGGTAATTATCATTGGATTTAGAAAAAATTTTTAGGGACAATATTGACCATTAACCAAAGACAAGACAGGTTAGGAAGCAGAGGATGCGTCCTCTTCAGTTTCCTAGAGTGGGCTTTGTGTTTCTGAAAGAGGATTCAGTCTGTACCCAGACCTCCAGTCTCATTTCTGCTTTGGCTGGGGCTGGAGAAAATGCCCAGACTTTTCAAATCTCCAGTGATGAAGCCATGACTGATGGACTCAGACTACAGCAAGGGCTCAGTGGGTCCAAGGCAGAGCTGGTTGTCTTTCTTCATATTCTTGGCCCCATTGAAAAGCACCAGCTAACATTTCAGGCAACATTCTAACAAAGCACATCGCCTATTGCTTGCAGCTCCACAATGTTGGTATTTATAGAGGAGTCATGATTTTTTTTAAACATTTTGTCTCTAAGGTGAAATGATATAGGACCAAGCTGCCAGTGTGGCCCACAGGCAGCCTCAGATTCTGTGTCTGTGCCCACACAGATATAAAAGCACATCTGAATTTTACTTGGAGTTAAATCACTGTGAATGTTCCTGGCTGGATGCAGTGGGATAGAAATATTGTACTGGGGAAAACCTGGCATGGTAAACAAGAGTTTGGAAGTTACTTGTGCAAAATGGAACTGGATGGATATGCATATGATGATGTGTATGTATGCACGTATGTGATTCCTACATACACGTAATGGTAATCGAAAAGGGAACTTAGTCACTTGCAATTTGAGGCAAATCTTGCTTCTGTTGTTATTATTAATTCACAGTGTTCACGTTTCTATGACCCAGTTTCCTCATCTGTAAAATGAGGATAATTATATTTATGAATAAAACACTAGGAGCTCGTTGGATGAAAAGGAATACATGATGGAGAGGAAGCAATTTTATGACAAACTACAAAAACTGTGTTTTCACAGAGCACCCAGGCACAAGCTCTTGCTGGAGCCAGACAGTTTCACTGGTAGCTGATGGATGAAAAGTACTGATGTAGTTTAATTCTAAAGGGGCTTGTTGCTGTTGTGGCTTAGTTGCTAAGTCCTGTCCGACTCTTTTGCAACCCCATAGACTGTAACCCACCAGACTCCTCCATCCATGGGATTTCCCAGGCAAGAATACTGGAGCGGGTTGCCATTTACTTCTCCAGAGGGTCTCCCTGACCCAGGGATCAAAACTGCATCTCCTACATTGGCAGGTGGATTCTTTACCACTGAGCCATTGGTGGTAAAGAATGACAGATTTCAAGGCACACTGACAGGGCTGGTTGTTTGCAGAATTCTTCCCATCCCAATCTCAGTCAGAAATGTCATGATAGCACATAGATAATTGAAAAATTATTCCTGAACTGTGCCACTCGTGTTATGCCCTACAGTCTCTGATGGTTGAAATGGGTAGGGTCTGAACTAGGTTGATGCCCTACCAACCACTGGTTCCCTAGGTTGAGACAACACATTTTTCTATAAAAAGCTTTCATGATCAGAGCTCTAGGATTTCAGAAATTGCTACAGTCTCTCCTCTGTATTTTCACTATTTATCTCCTTTGTTGTACTGCTGCATAGGCAATCATCAAATATTTAGTGGCTTAAAATAACTCAAATATATAATCTCACAGCTTCTGTGGGTGAACATTTTGGACACAGATTAGCTGGGTCCAATGCTCAAACACTCAGCAGGTGAAAATCAAGATGTCAACCCGCAGTAGAATCTGCCTCTTTACTTGTATAGCATAAATTGATCAAGGGAACATCTGATCATCGTCACTGCCCCCCCCCCCCACACTCACAGGGAGGGGATTTCAGAGGACAGGAAACTTTCAGGTCATATGTGAGTTCTTCCCACCACATCCGTTACCGCCACTGTCTACTCTGGACACGTTAGGAGGCAATGGTTCTTAGCTGTCAGGTCAGGGGTCTGAACATATTTCAGAGAAGAAATGATTTTAACTTGGGTTTTGAAGGATTAATAGAAGTTAGAGTTAACAAGGGAAATACCATCTTAGACATAGTGGAAATAATTTAGGTTTAAGACACTTGCTCCTTGGAAGTAAAGCTATGACAAACCTGGACAGCATATTAAAAAGCAGAGATATCACTGTGCCAACAAAGGTCCATATAATAAGGCAAAGCTATGGTTTTTCCAGTAGTCATGTACAGATGTGAGAGTTGGACCATAAAGAGTGCCAAAGAATTGAAGCTTCTGAATTGTGGTGTTGGAGAAGACCCTTGAGAATCCCTTGCACTGCAAGGAGATCAAATAAGTCAGTTCTAAAGAAAATTAACCCTTCATATTCATTGGAAGGACTGATGCTAAAAGTGAAGCTCCAGTACTGTGGGTACCTGATGTGAAGAGCTGATTCACTGGAAAAGACCCTGCTGCTGAGAAAATGTGAAGGCAGAGGGAAAAGTGGCAGCAGAGGATGAGATGGTTAGATGGCATCACCAACTCAGTTGTTGTTCAATTGCTCAGTCGTGTCCAGCTCTTTGTAATCCCAAGGACTGTAGCTTGCCAGGCTTCCCTGTCCTTTACTATCTCCTGGAGCTTGCTCAAACTCATGTCCATTGAGTTGGTGATGCGAGCTTCAGCATCAGCCCTTCCAGTGAATATTCAGAGTTAATTTCCTTTAAGATTAACTGGCTTGATCTCCTTGCAGTCCAAAGGACTCTCAAGAGTCTCCTCCAACACCACAGTTTGAAAGCATCAATTCTTCAATCAGTTCAGTTCAGTTCAGTCTCTCTCTCAGTCGTGTCCGACTCTTTGTGACCCCATGAATCACAACACACCAGGCCTCCCTGTCCATCACCAACTCCCGGAATTCACTCAAACTCATGTCCATCGAGTCGGTGATGCCATCCAGCCATCTCATTCTCTGTCGTCCCCTTCTTCTCCTTCCCCCAATCCCTCCCAGCATCAGAGTCTTTTCCAGTGAGTCAACTCTTCGCATGAGGTGGCCAAAGTATTGGAGCTTCAGCTTTAGCATCAGTCCTTCCAATGAACACCAAGGACTGATCTCCTTTAGAATGGACAATACTCAGCCCTATTTATGGTCTAGCTCTCACATCCATACATGACTACTGGAAAAACCATCACTTTAAGTATATGTATGTGGAACTTTGTAGGCAAAGTAATGTCTCTGCTCTTTAATATGCTATATAGGTTTATCATTTGAGCAAACTCTGGGAGATAGCGGAGGATAGAGGAGCCAGGTGTGCTGCAGTTCATGGGGCCGCAAAGAATTAGACACAACTTATCAACTGAACAACAAAAGTCCTAATTCCCGCTATTCTATTATTGGATTCATCTCTTCTGTCAGGGACGCATATAGAGGTTATGAGATTCTTCACTTTTCATATACAGGTATATGGAGCTAGTTGCTCTAAAATACCTGAATTTTAGAATGTGTATAGAAAGAGATGGGACTCCCAGGTGGCTCAGTGGTGCAGGATCCACCTGTCAGTGCAGGAGATGCAGGAGACATGGGGTCAACTTTGGGAGGAGGACATGGCTACCCTCTCCAGTATCCTTGCCTGAAAAATTCCGTGAACAGAGGAGACTGGTAGGCTATCGTCTGCGGGGCTGCAGATAGTTGAGCACAACTGAGCGGCTGAGCACACACTCACAGAAGGAGGGAATTGAAAAAAAAGTGAACCACCTTCCTCCACTACTCAGACAGAGTAAGAAACATATTTGGAAATGGATTTCATGTGCTTTAGTGTATATGAAAATTACCTAATATTATTGGAAAAAATGAGGGCTTTTGTGTCCTATCTCCAAAAATATTCCTTTAGAAGATCAGATGTGATGACTGGGCATCAGAATTTTAACAAGCTTCAGGGATGTTTCCAAGACAGGGGGTCCAAGTGTGATGCTTTGAGAAACATTTGTTTGTGTCACCAAGACCTTTAACAGACACTTCATGCCCGCCTCAATGATCTACTCAGTGCAACATGATGTTCATTTTACAGATGAGTCAACTGAGACTTAGAAAGTCATTTGCTAAAATCACTAAACTAACATAAGAGAAGAGCTAGGGACAAATTCAGATGCTCCTTTTCAAAGCTCCAGATTGTTTTTGCCTCCTCATCTCTTAAGACATAATTTATAGATGTGGGTATTAATTTTATCTATTTCCAACTGATGGTTGGGCTTTTTTTCTTTTACTCCATCTCCATAATATTTATGTAACCTGGACCAAAAGGTCTGCCTCTGCTTCAATTCCTATAAAAAGCCCTGCGGAATTCACATTAGCACTTCCATAAAAGTCATAAAGGCTCTGCAAACTACTCAGAGTTTAAATATGGAAGTTGAAACCCTAATCACAATTTAATATAACTAAATATGTACATACTTTATGGTCAATCATCCAGACCATTTACAGGGTCCCCTGGCTTTGAAATTACTAAAACTCAAATGGAGCCGTAGATGAGCCTTGCTTGACATGACATATATTGAAACAGACTGTGGAGCAATCACATAAGGAAGAAAACCTCGCTTCAGTCTTAGTGAACCAGAGCTAAGAGGCAAATTATTCAATTACAGTAAATTTACAGTAGCTTAATATTTGATAAAAGTGGTTCTTCCATCATCAGAGCATCTTATTGAAAACCCTTGAGCGGCAAAATAGCTCCGGAAACTCTTAAGATGTTTTAAACACTTATTAAGAATATTCATCTAGCTTGATCTTCTATGAGCAGTCTAGTTTGAATATCTTCTCTTTTTTTGGTAATTGCCAGGTACTTTGTGCATGCACCAGTGGCCTCAAAATTAACCTGCTAATTGTGCTCCTGCAAGCAGGGAAGGGCTGGTGGGGGGTGGGAGGGGTGGGCACAGCGACATCCACTGGAGAAAAACTGCTTGGGATTGAGAGCCTGGCCTTGTGAGAGGAATGCTGTGTCTGTCCTCGGGGTTTAGAGGCCTGGCTTGATTCCCAAATGCTGGCCCTGCCGAGGTGAGGTGTGAGATGTGCCCGGCAAGGGGACAGAGTGCTCTCTGAGAAGGTGAGTTGCAAGTCATATGACCAATTCAAGGAGAAGACTGTTGTCTGCCCAAGAAAGCTCTAAGGCAGGGCTTCTCAAAATTTGATAGAGATGAATCGTGAGGGATCTATTTAAAACACAGCTTCTAATTCAGCCTGAGATTCTGCATTTTTCACTAGTTCTGGAGAAATGGTCACCAGAAACCCTAGCCTGTGGACGGTTCTGTGAGTCACCAGGAGATGGGAGGTGCTCCTGGCCCGATCCGGATCAGGCATACCTATGACGGCAGGATCGCTGGTGTGATATCCAAGTTCTAAGACAACAGATGTTAGTGAACCCTGCTTGGTGCGGTTTGAACCTATGCGTGTGTGTGTGTGTGCTCAGTCGCTCAGTCGTGTTCAACTCTTTGCGAGCCCAGGGACTGCGGCCAGACAAGCTCCTCTGTCCACGGAATTTTCCAGGCAGGAATATTGGAGTGGGTTGCCATTCCTTACTCCAGGGGATCTTCCCTACCAAGGAATCGAACCCTCGACTTTCTAGTGTCTCCTGCATTGACAGGTGGATTCTTTACCACTGCGTCACCTGGGAAGCCTAGACTTTGAACCTGGACTTGAACAATTTCTGGCTATATGGTTTGTGATAAGCTGCTTAGCCCATTTGAGAAATTTCAGGGCACTGGATTCAAGGCAGGATATATAAGGAGGGGTTCTACTTTTGGCGTGCTAGATTGAGGAACTCTTGGGGAAATTCAGCTTTGTTTTTATCTTCCTCCAATGGGTGCTCTTACACACAAATGCCTGAACTAGAGCTAAAGTCATCGCCATAGAAATAAATATTCCCTCTGCCCAAACACCTTCCTTGTCAAGCAATACCCACTGGGAATGTTGATTTTTCTAACTTCCAGAACCAGAGCATGACTTCTTAATCTGGGTTTAGTTAAACTTCCCCTACTGCTCAGGCACTGGCGTCAAATATAAAAGAGGCGAAGAGAGGGGGTGGAAATGCTAATTAGACCCTGTCACAATTCCAGCTACTGTTGTGAGAAGTCACAGTATGCAAATCAGATTAAATCTACCCTCAGCTTCTCTGGGCTGCTAGGGCAAGGGGTGGGGGATTGGCCTGACATTCCCAGGGCGAGAAGGTAAGGGCTGATTCCCATTTGTTCGTCTCTCGGCAGTGTCTCCGATGCATTCAAGCTGAGAGGCACCTAGGAGCAGTAGAGTCAGATGAGGTGTGTGTGTGTGTGTGTGTTTAAATAAAACATTTTCTGTGTCCCAATGTTGCAGCTGTATTCAAAGTAAAAGTGAGCTAAATGGCTTTAAACACACACACACACACACCACACACACACACACACAGAGCCACCATTCAGCTCAGTATAAATGTCACAGCGTCAAATACTAAATACAGAGAATTATTAACGTAAGTGGCCTCCTATAATAAAGCTCATTATTAATAGGCCTATTAGCTCAGCATTCATTTGAACTGACAGCAACTTCTTTCTATGGCAGCTGTTTGCTCCCTTATTATATCCAAGACCCCTCCTGACATCTCAATGTATGTTAAGAAGCAGAGAATGGGGTGGAGAATGGCAGGGAGGCAGGGATGGAAGTAATGCTGATTCTTTTAAAAGGGGTAAGACAGACTGGGAATTACTATTTATTGAACACACAGTATAAAATAATGGTGAATGTTATTGAGTATCTATCCCATGCAAGTGGATCACACATATTATTTTATCTAGCTGGCAGAAAATTCAGGAAGCCAATTACATTCGAACTCAGATAAAAGATATATCTTTTCATAGCAGTATATCCTGAATATCGTCTGGGACATAGTTTTCTTAAAAAAAAAAAATATCTGCTGTGTATCTCAAATGCAGATTTCACTGGGAGACTTGTGTCTTTATTTGGTAAATATATAGCAAGTTCTATTATTATTCACATTCTACAATAAGGGCCTTGAAACGTAAAGGGTAAAGTCTGAGGTCAGACCTCAAACTGGGTTAGAATCTCAGACTTTGAAATCGATTTGTTCTAGACCTCACTCTAGTGGTGTTCACGCTGTTCACAGGAGGCTGTGTACCAGTGCATCCATCCTGAGGCACATGGCCCCACCCACAGCTTCCCTTGTTCATGTCCCCAGAGTCTCCCGAAGTTGCTCTTATCATACCCATCTCGCAGATGAAATTCCAAGCTATTTGGTTGCATCAGAGTGCCATTTTGATCATTTATTGAGCATCTACTCTCTGCTCGGTGTTCTGCTGACCACAGGAGTATAAAATTCAGACCAGACTCAGTCTCCAAACCTGAAGCATAAAGTAAATTGAATAAGTCATGCACACAAATCAACAAGGAGAAATGTACAGCGGGGCTGGTGTTATAATTGCTTCTCCGAACAGTTAAACCAGGATGTCAGTTTCTCTTTAGAACAAAGTTTCACCTGGTGAAGACCTTTTAGGAGGACATATATTGCAGCCTGATTATTAAATACAATCTTAAAGGAAACCCTGGATTGCCATATGAGAAAACAATGTCATATTTTCAGCTTAAAAATATTGTAAAAGTCCTGAGGGACTGAATCATAAGTGAAAAATATGAGAAATTTAATAAATGGGAATTTGCAGAAGCCAGTTTAATATCACACGGAAAATGACATGAAAAGATGGTTGCTCCTTCATTCTTCAGCCTCAGCTCAAATTATCTGACACTTGTTTGAAGATCAAATTACCTGACACTTGTTTAATCAACACTTATAAACACCTACTACGTGCCAAGCACTATAGAGAAAAGGTATGTATCTGCTCTCAGGGAGCACACAGTGGTTACATACCCTCTCTGACTCTCCTTTTCCTCATCTTTGAAATGGCAATAATGTTATATTTGCATCATATGCTGTCGTGACTTAAATAAACTAATAAGCCTAATCAATTAAAAGTGGCACATACTAGGTACTCACTAAACATTAGCTTTCATTGTTATTTGCTTAGGACCAAGAAAATTGCAGGGGAGCTTATTTACATTATGTTCAGATGTAACCATAATGTGTCCCTTTATGTGTATGGATTTGGACCATAAAAAAATAAAGGCTGAGCGCCGAAGAACCATTGCCTTTGAATTGTGGAGCTGGAACTATTAAGAGTCCCTTGGACTGCAAGGAGATCAAACCAGTCAATCTTAATGTATATCAGACCTGAATATTCATTGGAAGGCCTGATGCTGAAGCTGAAGCTCCAATACTTCAGCCACTTGATGCAAAGAACTGACTCACTGGAAAAGACCCTGATGCTGGGAAAGAGTGACCGCAAAGGAGAAGAGGGCAGCAGAGGATGAGATGGTTGGATGGCATCACCGACTCTGGACATGAATCTGAGCAAGCTCCGGGAGGCGGTGATGGACAGGGAAGCTTGGAGTGCTTCAGTCCATGGGGTCGCAAAGAGTTGGACAAGACTGACCGACTGAACATCAGCATATTTGCATTATAGTGTGATAAAGGTAGAGGCGTGGGGATGAGACACCAATGAAGTCCGCCCTGCAGCAAGGCCTTAGAGACATAAGCAAGCCGTCAAAGCCAGCAAAGCTAGCTTTTCCCCAAAAGGCAGGAGGAACGGGTATTCCAGCTTAAAATGTGTTAACATGTACTGAGGTAAGTACTGTTTCCACACACAAAGAAGCAGGCTTCCTATGACAGGTCTGAGCTCTGGACCAGAGGGCATCGTCTTTACTCCTGCTCGGTCTCCTATGCCTGGAACGGCAGGTGGTCTGGGGCAGCTGGTGTCCAGTGAGACTGGAAGAGCAGAGAAGGATGGGTGGAACAGCCTCAAAACCCAGGTCCGTTGCTGACTCTGTCCTACAGGTACGGGGGGGGCCACCACAGAGTGATAACAGGAGAATGGGGATGTTTTGGCCGGAGTTAAGTTGTAAAAGATGACTAGAACAGAAACCACAAAGAATGATACGGGCTGACTGAGATTGAGAACGAGACGTGAAAAGAGATGGAGACAGAGGTGTCGTTTTCTAGTTAAGCCCTTTTGTGCAGCGTCGGTCTTCAATGTTTTGACAAATATTTCTGAATGTTGTTAATAGAATATTTGTGGACTTATGGTTCAAAGGGAGTTAGGTTTCTAAAAAATGCATCTGTCTTCTAAAAGTGTTTGAAATTCTGTAAAGCGTCTGTTTTTATTTAATTGTTGAATTCCCTACTTTCTACCACTAAGTCGAATATGTAGTTGGTTTCCTTTTTCACCAATATATGAGATACTTTGTGAAGATAAAGAGTCCAGGAGTAGTAATAAGTTGAAAATCCTAGGCTTACTCATTTACTGATCATTTATTTTGGTATTTATCCCCTAAGCCAGCATCTCGTCTATTGGACTTTCCGTCTTCCTGTCTTTCCAGGCATTCGTCTTTCTGTCTGTGCGTGTTTGCATCCGTCTATCCACCAGCCACTCACGCCTCCATCCGTTCACCCAACTGTACACCCACTTCTTCACTCACGCACTCACTCCTTCATCCATCTATGCAGCCCTTTGCTCTGCTTCATTTACTAAATGCATACTGAACATCAGTTATATGCAAGCATATTAAAGCTATTGTTTAGTCGCTAAGTCATATCTGACTCTTTGCGACCCCATGGACTGCACTTCACCTAGGCTTCCCTGTCCTTCACTGTCTCCCAGACTTTGTACATTAATAGAATTAACTAAGCATGGTTCATTTCCTATAGGGATCCCACAGCTAACTATAGGAAATAAACTGGGAGACAGTCATATTAGAATATCTTAAGAGGATTCACCCACAAAGATAGATATTTCCAAAATCCAGAGACAGAGCAAGGCAAGGAGCGATAAGCCAGAAGACTTTAGCCTTTTTAAGGAAGTGACTCGGTTGCTGGAAAGTTCTAGAACTACACTAGTAAATGAAAATTAACCGAAAGTGTGTTTGTTTTACTTGGTATCCATACCTACTTTTCAGATTTCAGGTGTTTTCAAAGGGCAAATGTTTTTCACCCCACAAAATGACTGCAAAGAATTATCAATGTAGCATGTTCTTAGTAAAAGTAAGTCATTTCCTCTTGAACCTCCCTCCCACCTCCTACTCCATACCACCCCTCTAGGTTGTCATAGAGCTCCAGGTTTGAGCTTCCTGCTTCATACAGCAAATTTCCACTGGCTATTTGTCTTGCATCTGGTAATGTACATGTTTTAATGAGGGAAGGTACATATGTAGACCTATGACTGATTAATGTGAATGTATGGCAGAAACCAGCAAAATATTGTAACAATTATCAGCCAATTAAAAATAAATTGATCTATAAAATAAGTCATTTCCTCCACTCTTCTTGCTTTACCATTTTAGAAAATAATTTACTCCCCCAGAGCTCTTCTTACCAACATCTGCCTATTCAGTAGTGATGTGCTAAAGAACTGGTTAACTTGAGACCTTTCTTTAGACTTGAAGAAGCTTGGGGAGGCAAGCTGGAGAACTGAGCTCTTTCTGAGCTGGGCCTTCATATGTGATTTATTGTTCAGACCAGCTCATTCTAGCTAGAAGTAAAGGGACTATTTCCTTTAACTTATTGGTAAAAAATGCAGCTATGACTACAAACTTTGAAACTTAGAGCTGGAGCCAAATGACTAAAAAATATTGCTGATGAGAATAAAAAAAAGTTGTACATTACCTAAAATTAACCTTGCTTTTATTTGGCTATTTTTCTTTTAACAAGTGTAATAAATGAACATTCCTAGGCAAATGGCAGAACCCAGGTAGTTGGTTTTTGAAGGCAGTTATGTTCAGGATCCCTGGATCCTTCAGATGCTGAAAACATCAGAGTTTCTCTCTACTCGTCTTCTCCTGTAGACTTGGAGAACATCTCAGATTGCCAAGACGGGAAGAGAAACGTTCCTGCCTCAAGGGCGCCTCCGTAATGTATTCGCACAGTGGTGTGTACATTATAATGGATTCCAGTGCTTCAAGAGCTGCTTTTCTAAATAGGAGGTGGCCATGGTGCACTTGCTAATGACTGGGTGCTCTGAATTGATTCGGGAGCCTGGAGGATTTGGGATCACTCTTCCACCCCAAAATCATAGGGTGATACAGGCAGAGCACTTCACGTCAAGTGTGAATATGGAGACAAGAGAACAAGAGAAGCGGAGGATGAGGAAAGGAGCAAGAAGGGAAGCAGCAGAAACTTGAAAAACCTTCTTTCAGTGGCCCTCCCTCTGCCAAACTACACCCAGGCTTCACTGCTGTCATTATGCCCTGATCCACAGCCCTCAATCCACTTCCGGCCATTTGACCGTGAGCCCCTTGAAGATAATGATAGCATTTTTAACTGTATTTGAAAATCTCAGCACCTAGCAGTGCCTGGCACAGAGTAGGCAGTCCATAAACATTTGTTGTATGAATGGAAAATGAATGAGACGATTCTAAGCGATAATCAAAACTTGTCACAAAGATCAAAATTTTATAAGCAGTAAAGAAAAACAAAGTGAATGTGAGACTATAGGATTCAGTAAAGCTTAAGAGTTATCAGAAATGAAGTCAATAAACCTATGTATTAACTACTCAGAGTGGGCCCCTGGACCGGCAGTGGTGGTATCTTTTTCCTGGGGACTTTATTGGAAATGTAAATTCTCAAGGCCCATCCTAGGTCTACAGAATGAGGATCTGTGGATGCAGGACTCAGAAGTCTTTGTTCTAACAATTCTTCTAGCAGGTTTTCAAGCATTCTCAAGTTTGAAAAGCATGGGAGTGAAATATATTGCCTTTAATCAATGAAATATCAAGTTAAGTGAAACATGGAAATGCCTTTTCTATACATCTCCCAGAATTTGTGCTGTCCAGTTTTACTAAGAAAATTTGACAGTTTTCACAAAAGAAAGAAGGAAGGGGGGGAAGGGAAAACTTAGAAAGAGAGATCTTATTATGGTAATAAACTATGCTACTTGCTGTGATGGCCACTTCTCACATGTTAGCGTTGAAATTGCCATGGAAGCTTCTACATTCTGGTTTCCACAGACAGGGGCTTCCCTCAATCAGGGACGCCTGGAGGATTTTGCATTTGGTCACAATTCTTGTTCAGTGGATCAGCTGTGTCTGACTCTCTGTGACCTAATGGACTGCAGCATGCCAGACTTCCCAGAATTGCTCAAATTCATGTCCATTGAATTGATGATGCCATCCAACCATCTCATCCTCTGACACCTCTTTCTTTTGCCCTCAGTCTTTCCTAGTATCAAGGTATTTTCCAATGGGTCAGTTCTTAGCATCAGGTGGCCAAAATATTCAAAGTTCAGCTTCAGCATCAGCCCTTCCAATAAATATTCATGGTAGATGTCCTTTAGGATTGACTGGTTTGAACTCCTTGCTGTCCAAGTGACTCTCAAGAGTCTTCTCCAGAATCACAGTTTGAAAGCATCAGTTCTTCAGCACTCAACCTTCTTTATGGTCCAACTCTCACATCCATACATGACTGCTGGAAAAACCATAGCTTTGACTATCCATACCTTTGTCAGCAAAGTGATGTCTGTTTTTCAATATGCTGTCTAGGTTGGTCATAGCTTTTCTCCCAAGGAGCAAGCATCATTCAATTTCATGGCTGCAGTCACTCTCCACAGTGATTTGATAGCAGAAATGAATGTTTTTAAGGAGAGGTTTGCTTTGGTGACCTAGCTGAGACACAGTTAAATTGGCCTCTCACAGTGGTCTGATCTGATTACCTTAATGACACTATGAATAGGGCTGGCACTCTCTGCATACTAGCTGTGTGATGTGGGTAATTTAACATTTCTGAGGCTCAGTCACCTCACTTTTAAAAATTGAATAAGACCCATTTGGTAAAATTAGAAGTATTAAATGAGTCAATGATTATGAAAGCCCTTAGAATAATGGCCACTAACCTTAACCCTGTATACGAGACTACAAAAGAGACATAGGTGTATAGAACAGTCTTTGGGACTCTGTGGGAGAGGGTGAAGGTGGGATGATTTGGGAGAACGGCATTGTAGCATGTATATTATCATATGTGAAATGAATCACCAATCCAGGTTCGACGCATGATACAGGATGCTTGGGGCTGGTGCATGTGGATGACCTGGAGGGAGGATATGGGGAAGAGGGAGGTGGGAGGGGGGTTCAAGAATGGGAACACATGTACACCCAGGGCGGATTCGTGTCAATGTATGGCAAAACCAACCAATATATTAATGTAAGGTAATTTGCCTCCTATAAAATAAAAATAAATAAAGAAAAAAAAAAGAAATTTAAGGAGGCAATGATCAAGACCATCCCCAAGAAAAAGAAATCCAAAATGGCAAAAAGATTGTCTAATGAGGCCTTACAAATAGCTGAGAAAAGAAGAGAAGCAAAAGGCAAAGGAGAAAAGGATAAATGTACCCATTCAAATGCAGAGTTCCTAAGAATAGCAAGGAGAGATAAGAAAGCCATCCTCAGCAATCAGTGCAAAGAAATAGAAGGAAAACAATAGAATGGGAAAGACTAGAGATCTCTTCAAGAAAAATAGAGACATAAAGGGAACATTTCATGCAAAGATGGGCACAATAAAAGACAGAAATGGTATGGACCTAACAGAAGCAGAAGATATTAGGAAGAGGTGGCAAGAATACACAGAAGAATTGTACAAAAAAAGATCTTTTGACCTAGATAACCACGATGGTGTAATCACTCACCTAGAGTCAGACATCCTGGAATGCCAAATCAAGTGGGTCTTAGGAGGTATCACTACAAGCAAAGCCAGTGAAGGTGATGGGATTCCAGCTGAGGTATTCCAAATCCTAAAAGATTATGCTGTGAAAGTGCTGCACTCAATATGCCAGCAAATCTGGAAAACTCAGCAGTGGCCACAGGACTTGAAAAGGTCAGTTCTTATTCCAATCCCAAAGAAAGGCAATGCCAAAAAGTGTTCAACTATTGCACAATTGCCCTCATCTCACACACTAGGAAAGTAATGATCAAAATTCTCCAAGCCAGGCTTCAACAGTATGTGAACTCTGAACTTCCAAATGTTCAAGCTGGATTTAGAAAAGGCAGAGGAACCAGAGATCAAATTATCAACATCTGTTGGATCATCAAAAAAGCAAGAGAGTTCCAGAAAAACATCTACTTCTGTTTTATTGACTATGGCAAAGACTTTGATTGTGTGGATCACAACAAACTGGAAAATTCTTAAACAGATGGGAATACCAGAACAGTTGACCTGCCTTCTGAGAAATCTGTATGCAGGTCAAGAAGTAACAGTTAGAACTGCACATGGAACAACAGACTGGTTCCAAATAAGAAAAGGAATATGTGAAAGCTGTATATTATCACCCTGCTTATTTAACTTAAACGCAGAGTACATCAAGTGAAATGCCGGGTTGGATGAAGCACAAGCTGGAATCAAGATTGCTGGGAGAAATATCAATAACCTCAGATATGCAGATGACATCACCCTTATGGCAGAAAGCAAAGAATTAAAAAGCCTCTTGATGAAAGTGAAACAGGAGAGTGAAAAAACTGGCTTAAAACTCAACATTCAGAAAACTAAGATCATGGCATCTGGTCCCATCACTTCATGGCAAATAGATGGGGAAACATTGAGAGACTTTATTTTTGGGGCTCCAAAATCACTGCAGTTGGTGACTGTAACCATGAAATTAAAAGATTCTTGCTCCTTGGAAGAAAAGCTATGACCAAACTAGACAGTGTATTAAAAAGCAGAGACATTACTATACCAACACAGGTCCATCTAGTCAAATCTATGGTTTTTCCAGTAGTCATGTATGGCTGTGAGAGTTGGACTACAAAGAAAGCTGAGCGCTGAAGAATTGATGCTTTTGAACTGTGGTATTGAAGAAGACTCTTGAGAGTCCCTTGGACAGCAAGAAGATCCAACCAGACCATCCTAAAGAAAATCAGTCCTGAATATTCATTGGAAGGACTGATGCTGAAGCTGAAATTCCAATACTTTGGCCACCTGATGTGAAGAGCTGACTCATTTGAAAAGATCTTGATGCTGGGAAAGATTGAAGGCAAGAAGAGAAGGGGACAACAGAGGGTGAGATGGTTGGATGGCATCACCAATGCGATGGACATGGGTTTGAATCTGCTCTGGTAGTTGGTGATGGACAGGGAGGCCTGGTGTACTGCAGTTCATGGGGTCAGAAAGAGTCGGACATGACTGAGCAACTGAACTGAAATGAATGATGTCTGAATATGAGTGAATTGGAGACTGAGTGTATAATATCTGTCATATTCACCGGGGTAATTAATGCCAGTTGCATCACAGTCCAGTCCTAAAATCTCAGTGGCTTAACAGCAAGTTTTTATTCCCATTCACACTGCAAGCTCAACAGCAACGGGGAAGATCGAGGATGGAGCAACTATTGCACAGTCATTCAGGCACCCAGTCTGGGAAACTCCTCACCGCGTGATTGGTCCATCTGAGCTACATGGCTGGATAGGCTTTCTCGGTTGTGTCTGCCTCTTTGTGACCCCATGGACTGTGGCCCACAAGGCTTATCTGTTCATGGGATTTTCAGGCGAAAATACTGGAGTGGGTTGCCATTTCCTCCTCCAGGGGATCCTCCTCATCCAGGGCCTGAACCCACATCTGCGTCTCCTTCATTACAGGCTGATTCTTCACCATGGAGTCACTGGGGAAGCCCAAAGGGAGAGGAGAGGTGGTGAAAGCAGGCCACGTCACTTCTCTCGGGGTCAGGTGGGTAGAAGCTGGTGCTTAGTTCTCTACATGAGTGCCCTCTCTATGTGCCACTTGCTAGGCCAGCCTCTGCTTTGCCATGAAACCAGATCTCTGAGAGCAGCCCCAGCCACTGATAGGAGGAGAAGTGGTAGATAAATACCCCAGCTTTCTCACTCCTTTGTCTGAGTCATTCTGAGGCTCCTTTCACACCAATTTTCAGAGTTCTTCAGCAGCATTAAGCTCCAGGTGACCTCCAGGTGGAAGCTCCATACCACACTCTCTGTTGCCTTCACTTCCACTTATCTGAAGATTCTGAAGTTGCAAGTGTTAGTTGCTCAGTCATGTCTGACTCTTTGCAATCTTTGGATCTTCTCTTTGCAATCCCATGGACTGTAGCCTTCTGGGCTCCTCTGTCCATGGAATTCTCCAGGAGAGAATCCTGGAGTGGGTTGTCATTCCCTTCTCCAGGGGATCTTCCCAACCCAGGGATTGAACCCAGGTCTCCCACATTGCAGGCAGATTCTTTACCATCTGCGGTGCCAGGGAAGCCCATCTGAAGATATTAGGGGTACATTCATTCCTGTCCTGTTGTCTGCTTCTTAAAGGGTGTTCACACCACAAACCCATCCAGTGACAAGTGAAGTGGGAAACACAGAGAAGCCCATGGGATATTGGAGACCCACTGTCTCTGCAAGGCCCAGACTGTTCAGTAAAGCACTACCACGAAAAAAGCACAGGAAGAGAAGTCTTTCCTCTGCAATTTTTGGAACAGTTTCAGAAAGATAGGTGTTAACTGCTCTCTAAATTTTTGATAGAATTCACTTGTGAACATCACTAATTATTAGAGAATTGCGAATCAAAATTTCAGTGAGACGTCGCCTCATAGGACTCAGAATGGCCATCGTCAAAAAATCTAAAAATAATAAATGCTGGAGAAGGTGTGGCCAAAAGGGAACCTCCACCACAGTTGGTGGTAATGTAAATTGGTGTATCTACTAAGGAGAACAGTATGAAGAAGTGAAATTGCTCAGTCGTTTGGGACTCTTTGTGATTTCATGAACTGTAGCTTACCAGGCTCCTCCATCCATGGAATTTTCCAGGCAATAATTCCAGGCATGTAATTTTCCAGGAGTGGGTTGCCATTTCCTTCTCCAGGGGATCTTCTCGACCCGGGTATGCAAGCTGGGTCTCCCACATTGCAGGCAGACGCTTTGCCCTCTGCGCCACCAGGGAAGCCCAACAGTATGGAAGTTCCTTAAAAAACTAAAAACAGAGCTATCATACGTTCCATCAACCGCACTCCTGAGCGTGTATCTGAAAAAAAAAAAACATGGTGTGAAAGGCTACACTCACCACAGCGTTCATTACAGCACTGCTTACTGCACCCAAGACATGTAAGCAGCCTAAATGTCCATCGACAAATGGATGGATAAAGAAGATATAGCACTTATATAGAACCGAGTAACACAGCCACAAAAAAAGAATAAAATAATGCCATTTGCAGCAACATAAATGGACCTGGAGATTATCATGCTAGATGAAGCAAATCAGAGAAAGACAAATATCATGTGATACCACTTATATGAAGATTCTAAAAAAATGACACAAGTGAACTTATTTACAAAACAGAAATAGAATCGTTGATGTAGAGAATAAACATGCTTACCAGGGAGGAGAAGGAGGAGATAAGGGATAGATTGGGAGTTTGAGATTGGCATGTGCAGTCTGCGGTATTTAAAACAGACAACCAAGGGAAGGATCAACTTCCCTTGAATATTCCCAGAATATTTAGCACAGAAAACTCTGCTCAATATTCTGTAATAATGTAAGTGGGAAAAGAATTTGAAAGGACTAGATGCATATTTGTATATAACTGAATCACTTCGTTGTATTTCTGAACTTAACACAACATTGTTAATCAACTATCAGTTCACCAGTTCAGTTCAGTCGCTCAGTCGTGTCTGACTCTCCGCAACCCCATGAATCACAGCACGCCAGGCCTCCCTGTCCATCACCAACTCCCGGAGCTCACTCAAACTCATGTCCACAGAGTCGGTGATGCCATCCAGCCATCTCATTCTCCGTCGTCCCCTTCTCCTCCCGCCCCCAACCTTTCCCAGCATCAGAGTCTTTTCCAGTGAGTCAGCTCGTCGCATGAGGTGGCCAGAGTATTGCAATTTCAGCTTTAACATCAGTCCTTCCAATGAACACCCAGGATTGATCTCCCTTAGAATGGACTGGTTGTACTCCAATATAAAATTTAAAAAAAAATTAAAAGTATAGGAAGAGATACCTGCCTATTTTTAATCTATTTCTAAGTTTCCAGAGTTGAAAAGCCTGTGGTTTCAATGAATTGCTTCTTAGCATCTCATATATGAATCAACTACATAATGAGGCTTTGTGATCACACCCACCCTCTTTACACTAATGTTAAGCTTTGATTAATGAAGCGATACCCATTGCATGGATAGGAAAAATGATTCAGGGCTAGTGTTTCCACTCAATTGAACACAGTGTGATACTTGATATAACATTCCAACAATTTCCTATTCAGAGTCCAGTCTCCCCTCTTTTTTTTTTCCCTTGTCTCTTCATATCACAACTAAGTCCAAAGTTATTCATCCTGGTATTAGGCTCTTAATTCCTGTCTCTGCATAAAAAAGCAGGAAGAGCTACACTGCTCAAGAATTTAAGCTGTTACTTAACCTTGAATCTGCTTGGCTCTTGATTTAAAGCCTTTCAAACCCTTTTTAAGAGAGAAAGACATTTCTCATTCTAAGATTAATATCGTCACTCTCCATTCTCACCTGAAGGAAGTAATATGAGGCTTAGAGAATGTGTATGGATCAGAATCTCCAAGAAAGAGCTCAGCTCCCTTGGTTCAACTATCCACTTATCTCAGGTTCATTCAGCACCTACCATGTGATGCTGATGGTGATTCTCTTATCCATGAGAATTGAGCAGTCCAGGAAAGGTGATACCAAATACACGTGTGTAGCTCATGCTAAATACAAGAGTGATAAGTTACTCTGAAAAGGTGCCGTTATGAGACTTCAGAGGGAAAACAGATCCAGGTCACTGGGTATACAAGTACACACATAATCCATTGGGTATTTGTTCATTCATTCTGTTAAAACAATGTTAGTCATTAGTCCACATGTTAGGAAATGTGCTGGGGCTTCCCTGGTGGCTCAGATGGTAAAGAATCAGCTTGCAGTGCAGGAGGATTGGGTTTGATCTCTGGGTCGGGAAGATCTCCTGGAGAAGGGAATGGTAACCCACTCCAGTATTCTTTCCTGGAGAGTTCCATGAAGAGAGGAGCCTGGTGGGCTAGAGTCCATGGGGTCGCAAAGGGTCGGACACAACTGAGTGACTGTGTGTGTAGGAAGTGTGCTATCTCCGTGGGTACAATGAAGGAACAAAAATGATGAGCTCCTGCTTCCTGTGAGGATGAAGGTCTGAGTTTTATCTGGACGTGCTGAAATGGGCGGCTGAGATTTGGGGAGATGAATGTTTTCCAGGCAGAGGGAGCAATATGAGGAGAAGCCACAAAGTGGCTACAGGCCGAAGAGTGAAAAGAAGATAGAGCATTCTGCAGAGAAGAAAGCTCTGGGATCATGCAAGGCAAGACGTCAAGCTGAATCAGGGCTTCGTCAGGTTTGGAGGAATGTGACTGCCTCTCCCTAAGTCCGGGCAATTGTGTTATAGACACACAGGAGACTCTAAAGCTGTTTCAGAAAACAAAGACATGGGATGACAAGCTTGACCTCGCAGGGAAAAGAGAGATGGAGGCTGGAACTATGAATGCAGAGAGACTGCAGTTCTGAAAACAGAAGAGGAAAAGCCCCGCGCCTGAACCAGGACAGTGGTGACGTGGTGAGTGATAAGAGCTATCAGGGTGATAGAATCTATAGGGATCCCGATGCCTAGATGTAGGTGCTGAAGCCAAGGGAGACCGGAAGCAGAAACTAGGTGCTCAGAGATCCTGCTTCTCCTATCTGGACATAAAGGTAATACTCTTCTCCAGCATCCCTGAGAGATCACATGTAGCCATGAGCTTTGGCCAATAAATACAGGTGGGAGTTTTAGACTTCCACTCCTAACCTGTTAAAAAAACCTCCCCCTAAAATCTCCACCTGGCTGCAGAATGGAGAGACTTCCAGAACTCAGAGAAGCGGGGAGACATAAGAAGACAGCACCCTTGAATGCCTGCCTAGAACAAGGATCAGCTGACTGTTTAGACACCAAGCCAATGAATGGATGAGGCTGTGTTCCAGTAAAACTTTATTTATGAAGATAGGTGTCAGGCTGATTGTAGTTTTCCAACCCCTGGCTCAGAGCAAGTTACCCCCTCCCATTGACCTCATTGGACCAGAGACACAAGATGCTAATTTTTATTTGCTAAGCTTCCGAGACCTAGAAGTGATTTGTTACACTGGTTAGCTTTGGTGTATATGACAGGAAAGAAAGTGAAACTGAAAGGCGCTCATTTGTGCAGACTCTTTGTGACCCTCATGGACTATACAGTCCATGGGATTCTCCAGGCCAGAACACTGGAGTAGGTAGCCTTTCCCATCTCCAGGGCATCTTCCCAACCCAGGGAAAGAACCCAGGTCTCCCACATTGCAGGCGGATTCTTTATCAGCTGAGCTACAGGGAAAGAAAAAACACTGTAAAATTTCCCCATGTTCCTCTGAAAATGTGAAAACCTATGGAACAAAAAATGTTAAATCCCACCACAGGTTTTAAACAATTCCTTGAAAATGAGTGTGACTGGAAATTTATAGGGAAACAGCCCCCCAAAATGCTGGGGACTTCTGGGGAGATGCAATCTGTGAATACTCCAGCGATTCAGTGTTTCATTGCTTAGAAGTGGAGTGCGATGATGGCGAAGGGCCGCTTCTCCTGACACGGCATAATAATCGGGCTTTAGACACATTCGTTTACTGATGGAAGAATCTGCTGTCTGCATTCCAGAATTCAGAAGAAAGAAGGGAGAAAAGAAGCCTTGGATTTGTGCCAGGTGGGGGAGACCTGAAGAAGTCTGTCAGCAAGCCCTCAGGTAACAATATCATAATTTAACTTCTTTTTCTAACAATGGGGGAGTAATTAATGACACAGTATTCCATTTCTGCCTAGCAAAATGTGGTATGCGTGTGCACAGTGAGTGTGGAGCGTGTGCGGTGAGTACATGTGAGAGGGGGGTGTGTGTGTCTGTGTGTGTGGTGTGTGTCTGTGGTATGGGTGTGGTGTGTGTCTGTGGTATATACGTGGTTTGCTCTGTGTGTGCATGGTATGTGTGTGTGAGTGTGTGTGTGGTTTGAAATGTTTGTATGCAATGTGTGATGTGCTTGGATGTGTATGTGTGTGGAGTGGTGTGTGTGTGTGTGTGGTACCTGTAAGGTTTGTATGTGTGTGTGGTAAGGCATTGTGTGTGTGTGTGTGTGTTTATGGTATATGTGTGTGCGTGTGGTATGTCTGTGTGTGGTACATGGTTTGGCATGTGTGTGTGTGTGTGTGTGTCTGCACTCATCCAGACTCAACGGGAGGAGCCCGTCTCTGGAGGTTTAACCACGCATTTATTTCCTTGAGACCCCGTCAGACCTGGGCCACATTTTTGCCTCTGTAGCAACTTGCAGACTCCTCAGGGTGTTTTAATTGGCTGTTAGCTGTGAGACAAGTTGATAGACCACCACAAGTCATCCAGGGCGGCATTCTTAAAAGGCAGATATGAAGGCCTGCATGATTTATTTGGATTTGAAAGGCGAGAAGACAAAAGTACCATTCTGGCTAGCTACCCCATCACCTTCCCTGTGCCTAAGTGACAGGGGGATTTCAAGTCTCCCCAAATGCCCAGTGGCGAACATTCCAGGACAAGGTCACCTGAAATGGTTTATTTTCTCTCTAGGGCACTATAAGTTTCTTTCTGAGGCAACTGAAGATCTGCAATTCACATGTTGGATCCTATCTACTGTGCATGTAAAATGGTTTCAGAACTGGAAATTATTTTCCAAATCATAAAAAATTAAGCATGAGAGAGCTGAGAGCAAGGGACCAATTTTCAGATTACTTGGGCCAAAGCTCAGTCCTACAACTAAACAGCTGTGACCATTGACAAATCATTTCCCTTCCCTAGCCTTTGATTTTCCTCTGCAGATGTAAGGGTTAAGTCAAATTCATGCTTTCCAAAATGTGTTCTATAGGACGTGGATAGTAAGTTATGTGCAAAAGGATTTCAATGATTAATTTCAACAGGGATTGTGTTTCAGTGCTATTAAAAAACACCAGAACTTTAAAAGATGAACATTTATTTTTCTTTCAAGTGGAATAAATTCCGAGGTAAGCCATCCTGGGTTGATATGATGGGAATCCCAGATCTTTTAATCTGTCTCTTCCACCATCCTTAGCAATGACTTCCATCTTCAGTGTCACCATGTAGTTCAAAATGGTTGCCAGAGTTCCAGTCATCACATCTGCATTCCAAGTAACAGAAGTGAAAATTATAAAGCATGGCAGACACAATGGTCTTCTAGATAAATCAATTTTACTTAAATAACTTTTCCTGAATTCTTTTATGGCACTCTATTTTTACCTCATTGGCCAGAATATGTAGTCATATGGCCACACCCGACTGCAAGAGAGACTGTGAAATGTAGTATTTCTGTGAAAACCAAAAACAAACAAACAAAAAACTGTGAAAAGAGTATTGCCAATGTGAATAAAATCAGAGTTCTATTACCAAGGAGGTTGAAGAAAATGGATGCCCAATGGAAATGAACCACCTCTGCTATAATGGTCAAGTGAATTATACAGCTGAGTAGATTTCTATACATTTCAGAGATCTGTATATCCAAATATACATTGTGACACATCCTATATGAGCTGTGGGCCATAATTATTCGATTACAGATTCTTTTCACTTCAGAACATCACATACAAATTAGTTCTTATGAAATAACTTGAAGGAAAACTGCGTGTGATGGTCTCAAGTGTTCTTGGTTATTGATGAGGTGTCAGATGATCTCAACCAGAGATCTCAACCAGATCCCTTGAGGACAACCCTGATTCTCATTAACATTTTCCTCCTGCTGACTTTCTGGGCTCTACTGATAAGCTCAGGATGACCCCGGAGCCCTGAGTGGGTGTCAGAGATGAAACCTGACTATCTCTTCTCCTTCTTGGTCATATATAGTCACCTATCGGTGGGTTTTTCCTGAGGTGGGATCAATGTGATGTTAAGCAGCAAAGTCTTGATTTGATTCACATCAAATTGAGGATGTCATTGGAAACAATCAGAATGAAGTGTCCCATTTTAGGAAAAGTCTTCTTATGCAGCAAAACTTAGTAACAGCACAGTTATCATTTAAAGGGCCAGTTGTGAATTTAAAAAACAAACAAAAAAAAAAGCAAAGAAAATAAGAAAATGACTCTGCAATGGGTTATGCATGAGTCACTCAGTCATGCTCCCATCTTTTGTGACACCATGGACTGTAAGCCGCCAGCTTCTCTGTCCATGAAATTTTCCAGGCAAGAATACTGGCTCAGTTCAGTCGCTCAGTAGTGTCCAATTCCTTGGGACCTCATGGACTGTAGTATGCCAGGGTTCCCTGTCCATCACCAACTCCTGAAGTCTACTTAGATTCAGGTCCATCGCTTTGGTGATGCCATCCAACCATCTCATCCTCTGTTGTCCCCTTCTCCTCCTGCCTTCAATCTTTCCCAGCAACAGGGTCTTTTCCAGTGAGTTGCTTCTTCACATCAGGTGGCCAAAGTATTGGAGCTTCAGCTTCAGCGTCAGTCCTTCCAATGAATATTCTGTACTGATTTCCTTAAGGATGGACTGGTTGGATCTCCTTGCAGTCCAAGGGACTCTCAGGAGTCTTCTCTAACACCACAGTTCAAAAGCATAAATTCTTTGGCGCTCAGCTTTCTTTATAGTCCAACTCTCACATCCATACATGACTACTGGAAAACCATAGCTTTGACTAGGTGGACCTTTGTTGATAAAGTAATGTCTCTGCTTTTTAATATGCTGTCTAGGTTGGTCATAGCTTTTCTTCCAAGAAGCAAGTGTCTTTTAATTTCATGGCTGCAGTGACTATCTGTAGTGATTTTGGAACCCAAACAATAAAGTCTCTCAATGTTTCCATTGTTTCCCCATCTATTTGACATGAAGTGATGGGACCAGATGTCATGATCTTAGTTTTCTGAATGCTGAGTTTTAAGCCAGCTTTTTTACTCTCCTTTCATTAAGAGGTTCTTTAGTTCTTATTTACTTTCTGCCATAAGGGTGGTATCACCTGCATATCTGAAGTTATTGATATTTCTCCCAGCAATCTTAATTCTGGCTTGTGCTTCATCCAGCCCAGTATTCTGCATGATGTACTCTACATAGAAGTTAAATAAGCAGGGTGACATTATAGAGCCTTGACCTACTCCAACCCGATTTGGAACCAATCTGTTGTTTCATGTCCAGTTCTAACTATTGCTTCTTGACCTGCATACAGATTTCTCAGGAGGCAGGTCAGCTGTTCTGGTATTCCCATCTCTTTAAGAATTTTCTACAGTTTGTTGTGATCCACACAGTCAAAGGCTTTGGCATAGTCAATAAAGCAGAAGTAGATGTTTTCCAGGAACTCTCTTGCTTTTCAGTGATCCAGTGGATGTTGGCAATTTGATCTCTGGTTCCTCTGCGTTTTCTAAAACCAGCTTGAACATCTGGAAATTCATGGTTCACATACTGTTGAAGCCTGACTTGGAGAATACTGGAGTGGGTTGCTATTTCCTACTCCAGGGGATCTTCCTAACCCAGGGATCAAACGCACGTCCCTTGCGTCTCCTGCATTGCCAGGTGGATTCTTTACCACTATCACCACCCCGTCATGGGGAAGCCCCATCATGCAAGCCTCTGTATTTGTTCCATTAACAACACCATGATCCATCATGATGCCAACATACAATTCCAAGTAAAGTTTTCAAGGGCATCACTGGCCGCTTAGTAAAGAAAAAAAAAAAAAAGATTCCTTAATATGTGTGAAGATCCTTGTCTTTTCATTCAGAACTGAAGTATAAGAGAGAAATATAGTGAAGTATAGTGAAGTAGAAGAGAGAAAAGTTAAACAGAATTCAAGTGTTCAGGAGGGTTTCATAGACTAGCGGATGGGTCATGGAGAAAGATAGCTGCTGGGGGAAAAGCTGAATTCTAGGATAAAACGTGCTTACGGCTGAGCCTTGGCTACTGCATTTTTTAGACTTTGCGAAAGTTATTTAACTCCACTATGCCTCAATTTCCTAATTTGTAAAACAGAATAGATGATTTCCATTCTCAAAGACAGAAAGAGAGAAAGTGAAGTCGCTCAGTAGTGTCTGACACTTTGCTACCCCATGGACTGTAGCCTACCAGACTACTCCATCCACGGAATTTTCCAGGCAAGAGTACTGGAATGGGTTGCCATTTCCTTCTCCAAGGGATCTTCCTGACCTAGGGATTAAACCCAGGTCTCCCACATTGCACGCTGACGCATTACCATCTGAGCCACCAGGGAAGCTCTCATTCTCAAAGATAGTCTGGCTATTAAATAACATATCTGGTATTTTACTAGGGTTTCCCTGGTGTCTCAGTGGTTAAGAAACTGCCTGAGAATGCAGGAGACTAGTGTTCAATCCCTGGGTTGGGAAGATCCCCTGGAATAGGAAATGACAACCCTTTCCAGTATTCTTGCCTGGGAAATGCTATGGACAGAGGAGACTGGAGGGCTACAGCCCATGGGGTCACAAAGAGTCAGACATGACTGAGCAACTAAACAGCAACAAAGTATTTTACTTGGTATGTGTACACTCAACAATGGCTTTACTGCTGCTATTGCTGTTATTATTAATATGAAAACAATTACTCTTCATATTTTCATGGCAATGGCAATGGCGATATGCAAAGGATAAGAGGATAGTTCTATCTTGGGGAAAGGGGTGGGGTGAAGAAGAGCTTTATGTGATAGCAGCTTTGGACTGAGTTAGGGAAGACAGAAAGGATGTTCTTGGAGATGAAGATATCTCAGCGCTCATCTAGACCAGCCTGCCAATCAGAACATCTGGCCGCTCTTGCAGTCCTTGCTAGTTTTCAGATGTGCTTCATGTAGCCAGTCCTAACCAGCAGACCTATTATTTTAGCCAGAATTGGCTACACATTTGAATTTGAATGATGATCTCCTGCTTTATAACTCTGTGGTCTGTATAGGAGTTCAGTTCAGTTCAGTTCAGTCGCTCAGTCGTGTCTGACTCTTCGCGACCCATGAATCGCAGCACACCAGGCATCCCTGTCCGTCACCGACACCCAGAGTTCACCAAAACTCATGTGCATCGAGTCCGTGATGCCATCCAGCCACCTCATCCTCTGTAATCCTCTTCTCCTCCTGCCCCCAATCTCTCCCAGCATGAGGGTCTTTTCCAATGAGTCAACTCTTCCCATCAGGTGGCCAAAGTATTGGAGTTTCAGCTTCAGCATCAGTCCTTCCAATGAACACCCAGGACTGGTCTCCTTTAGGATGGACTGGTTGGATCTCCTTGAAGATCAAGGGACTCGCAAGAGTCTTCTCCAACACCACAGTTCATAAGCATCAATTCTTCAGCGATCAGCTTTCTTCACAGTCCAACTCTCACATCCATACATGACCACGGGAAAAACCATTGCCTTGACTAGATGGACCTTGGTCGGCAAAGTAATGTTTCTGCTTTTTAATATGCTATCTAGGTTGGTCATAACTTTCCTTCCAAGGAGTAAGGGTCTTTTAATTTCATGGCTGCAATCAGCATCTGCAGTGATTTTGGAGCCCAAAAAAATAAAGTCTGACACTGTTTCCACTGTTTCCCCATCTACTTCCCATGAAGTGATGGGACCAGATGCCACTATCTTAGTTTTCTGAATGTTGAGCTTTAAGCCAACTTTTTCACTCTCCTCTTTTACTTTCTTCAAGAGGCTTTTGAGTTCCTCTTCACTTTCTGCCATAAGGGTGGTGTCATCCGCATATCTGAGATTATTGATATTTCTCCCAGCAATCTTGATTCCAGCTTGTGCTTCTTCCAGCCCAGCGTTCCTCATGATGTACTCTGTATAGAAGTTAAATAAGCAGGGTGACAATATACAGCCTTGATGTACTCCTTTTCCTATTTGGAACCAGTCTGTTGTTCCATGTCCAGTTCTAACTGTTGCTTCCTGACCTGCATGTAGGTTTCTTAAGAGGCAGGTCAGGTGGTCTGGTATTCCCATCTCTTTCAGAAGTTTCCACAGTTTATTGTGATCCACACAGTCAAAGACTTTGGCATAGTCAATAAAGCAGAAATAGATATTTTTCTGGAACTCTCTTGCTTTTTCGATGATCCAGTGGATGTTGGCAATTTGATCTCTGGTTCCTCTGCCTTTTCTAAAATCAGCTTGAACATCTGAAAGTTCACGGTTCACGTGCTGTTGAAGCCTGGCTTGGAGAATTTTGAGCATGACTTTACTAGCATGTGAGATGAGGGCAATTGTGCGCCCCTGGCATATTTACATCTTTACATATTGGACCCTCTTCTAGGGGAAGATGTCTTACTACAAAGAAAGACAGTGGCCAAACCTTATAGAAGGAAAGAGGTCTGGACTGTAAGACTCAAAATGAAGACAGAATCCAGGGAGGTGGAGAACAGACTAGAACGTGGATGTGGTGATCACATCAGAGAAAGCCATGTAGAATTAGGGTATGCTAGCTACTGGTCCATTCAGAGCTGAGCACAACTATTCTTAACCACAGGATTACCTAGGGAAAATGACCCCCCCACCTCCAGCAGCCTCCAATTTCCTCATTTTTAAAGCGGTGTGGGTAAATGGCGTCAAGATGATTACATCCAGATTCTGATTCCAATTACAGAGTTCTCTATAGGCAGAGTAGAAGGGTATTTCTTCATCCATAGATCCACATATGCTATCCAGAAGTCTCTACGTGTTTTTCTTTTTTTTTTTTTTTAAATTTCTTGTAAGTCCTAGTATTCAGAGAATAATTCCCAACACCACAGTTTCTTTTAATAAGAAGTTACATCATCTTTCTTGCTACCACCACCCACAGCTTTGAAACAAATGGTTTTGTTTGTTAAAATGAAGTCTTTGGATGCCAAGGTCACTCAGAATAAGAAGGTAGAGTCACATTAGATTGGAACCTCTTAGCTCTCTGCTCCCTTTCTTTAGCTCAGAGAGAGGAGCAGGGCAAAGTGTGCATTCAGCTTCTAAAGGAGATGCTCCATATCCCTCAGCTTCATCCCCATGTTCACTGAAGTATATTTAGCGATATTCAAACAACGTCGAAATGCAAAGTTAAAGCAGAGCTTTTGTAATGAACATACTTGGTTTTTCAGTTTTAAGGCTTCTTGAGAATATTAAACTGTTTTCCCCTAAGTCTTATGCCTTCTTTCTTCACATTTATAAAAATAATAGTAATATTAATCAGTAAACACTTTTCTGTGAGGCTTAGAAACCATTGAAAGAGGAGGCATCCAGAATGTCCAAAAGCAATCAAGTCTCCACTTACCAGTGGCACATGGGACATAATGTTGCACATTGAAAAGCATTCTTCTCGAGACAGCCTATTCAATGGTCTTGAAAGCAAATGTCATCTGTGTTGTGTCTTCATGTGTGGAATCCACCACTGTTGGTGGGAAGGGTTTCCTGGCATTGGGTAGAATCCTAGGACCACACTCAGTAGCCATGCGACTTTGCCAGTGTGGATTGCACCCTCAAATTTGTAATTTGAGGATTATCGTGTTTTTTTAATAGGATTGCTTTGCGGATTAAAGTGAAACAGCAGTTGCCTGTCATAAAAGATCAGAAAAACTGTTCATGTCTTCCTTCTCTCCTATTTGCAGAATGGTTACATTTATTCAAGTCTTTCTCCAAAATGTATTTAGTTTATTTGTTTGGGGCCTGGAAAACCTAATACCAGTAGTGAACTGAATTTTTTAATTAACAAATCTATATCAAACATCTATGAGGTTTATAAAACTGTGTTGTGTACCATGGGAAATATAGAGCTTAATAGTCCCTTATTTTAAAGGAGCTGAGTTGGAATGAAAATGCAGAAACACTTTCCTAATTGAATGGCTGCAAAATTCTGAAATGGGATATTAGGAAGGTGCTCTGTGGTCGTTTGGGTTTCAGGGATGGCTAGGCGAATAACTGGCATGTCTATGATCTCAGGGTGCGTGCACCCACACACGCCTATAGTCTGGGACAAACAGTGGTCATCAGTGGATGCAACTTAGATGCTGGATGAATCAGTGAATGGTGCTCCATGTTTAAGCACTGTGCCCAGCTCGCAGATTCTGCAGATCAGCTGTATGAACTAGACAACGTGAGTCTGCTCCAGTATGCCTGAGACCTCATCTGAAAAACTCGAGTGAGGAGCGACTCAGTGGCTAGAAGTTTCTGAAGGCGCATTCATTTATGTGTCTTGCACTTAGTACTGGCTATCAGCTGTCAATGATGGGGACACCTACATGCTGCCTTTTCATGTGGCCTGGGCTTGCTTACAGCATGGAGATTCTAAGGGTGACATTTCAAGGAAGAGATCCGGGTGAGGACGGCAACCCCTTTGCTGTTGTTCAGTCACTCAGTCATGTCCAGCTCCTTTCGACCCCACGGACAGCAGCACGCCAGGCTTCCCTGTCCTTCACTGTCTCCTGGAGTTTGCTCAAACTCATGTCCATTGAGTCGGTGATGCCATCTAACCATCTCATCCTCTGCTGCCCTCTTCTCCTCCTGCCCTCAATCTTTCCCAGCGTCAGGGATTCTCCAGTGAGTCAACTCTTTGCAGCAGGTGGCCAAAGAATTGGAGCTTCAGCTTCAGCGTCAGTTCTTCCCGTGAATGTTCAGGGTTGATTTCCTCTAGGGTCGGCTGTTCGACCTCCTTTCTGTGCGTCCGTCAGAGACCATTCAGCGTCACTTCCACTTTCCTTTAGTTGAGGCAGCAGTTGCCGATGCCACCCGGATTCAAGGGGAGAGGGTTAAAAACCCCCCTGTTGTGGAGGAGGGATGAGGTTTTGCAGGAGCACATGGGGCTAGAAATGCTATAGCCATTTGTGGAAAATCCTGCAAAATATAACAGATGTAAAGAGAGGAATGAGCGAATGAGCGCTCCTCAGTTCAGACTCACTCAAGTCAGCAGAGGTGAGGAGACTGAGACAGGATTCTAGGAGAGAGGGGGCAGGGGGGCCTGTGGTCGAGACTCTGATAGGAATGTTGAAGACAGTAGAATTCTATAAGTCAGCGGTGAAAGGTCTCTAGGAAACCTATGATCTAAAAAGGAATGAGTCAGGGCAGCACAAGTCCAAACAATGTAAGTTGGTTTGACAGGAAAACTGGAATCAAGTGAAAAACCAAAATATATGTATATATATGGGAACAAGAAATGTCCTTTGTTGATGTCGAGAGTTTGGAAGCTCCATGCCAAGGTCACGTTGCCATCAACATACCTGGAGCGGGTGGAGGAACACGGGGGCCATATTTCAGGTTAACCTGCAGTGAATCAGCCAGATGCACTTGAGAGAAGATGGGAGAAAAGGAACAGGCCTAGAAGGTTGGTTCTTATGACTCTGGGGGATGCAAGAGCATCTATGAAAAAGACAATTACTCAACTGTTTTCATTTAAAACGACACTTAGATCGTTTCTTTCCTGAAAGAAACCGAAAAGGAAAAGAATGAGCTATCCATTTTCTTTAACATCAGAGGCCCAAACAGAGATGGAGCGTGCTCTCTGAGGAGAGCAATGTAAGGTCACTGCATTTACGAAGTTCTGTCCCTGGAGCTTGGAAAGCAGGCTGACATGCGAGAAACTTTTATTTCTCCCTCCGATGTTAATTGAATGAGCAGATAGAGGGGTACCAAAGTGACTACATTAAAATGAAACATGTCCCCTGGGTACCTGCTTCTATCCATCCTCCTGCCCACTGACCTCCACCCCAGCAGGATAAGTTTTTCTGGCCAACAAAGCCATTTCTCAGTTATTATTTCTTTTTGTCTCTTTTCATATCTCCTCATGGAAACATTCCAGTAGCTGCTGGCTAGAAAATTAGCCATCTGAACCCTGTTTCCCCGTCTCCCCCGTTCTCTTTCTTCCCATACCTCTCTCTTCTCATCAGATCAGTGAGAAAATTCAGCACTGAATCTCTTTCAAGCTCTTGGCTCCGCACAGCCTGGTTAACACATGGAAGGGGCTAAGATTAAACCTTAATTTAACTCTGTCTCTCACCCAAACGTCACCAGACTCCTGGCCCAGTTTAACTTTCAATCATTTTCTACAAAGTCTGGAGGAGTGTGGCTCCTCACCGCCCGTGTCTCCAATGTGACCGTCTTCGCCTGGTCAAATGCCTTGTGGTGAAATCCAAGATGGCATTAGGGAGGAGAAGGAGAGTGAGAAGATATGAATATTTATTGAGTTCCTGGCATATGTCAGGCACTTTAAATGCATTATCTCTTTTGATAGAACAGCCCTGAGGGATAAGTCTGTGTCTCTCTAATTTCTTTTTCAGAGAGAGAAACTGAGGCTTATGGGGGTGATTTTCATGTCTAAGTTCACATGGATAGTCACAGTTTCCTTGCACTGATTTTCAGAGCATCATTCATCATTGAGGCTGGACTGGCCACCAGCATGCTGAGTGACCAGCACAGACCCAGCACTCAGAAGTCCCCAAGGTGACTCATCCAATAGCAATTGCCATCCTCCGTTTTCAGACAGGGAATTGAAGCTCAGACAGGTTCAGTAAGTTTACTGGATTTGTCAAGACTGAAACTCAGTTCTGCTGAAGGTCAAAGCTCATGCTGGTTTAAACTAGAGTTTTAATGTTGAAAGTCAATTCACCTAAAAAGCATGCTCTCTCTGTTTAATTCTACATCTCTTAGAGTACCTGATATTGACCATTCAAAATCAAAACAAAGAAAATGTTTGGGCTACAATGTTTGCAAGGGCTTCCCAGGTGGCTCAGTGGTAAAGAATCTTCCTGCAATGCAGGAGGTGTGGGTTCAATCCCTGTGCTGGGAATATCCTCTGTAGAAGGAAATGGCAACCCACTCTACTATTTGTTCCTGGGAAATCCTGGTGGACTACAGTTCAGGGGGTCACAAAAGGGTCCAGCATGACTTAGCAACTAAACAACAATGTTTTCAAAAGGCATCCTGATGGAATGGAAAGAGTCAGTGTGGGGTTTTATCTGTTTCTGTGTTTGATAATCTGAGACTAGGAATATTAATTCTAAGAGGATCAGACAAGCAGAGATGTGACAGGAGCCCAGACCAGCCCTGCCTCTTGAGTAGGAGATCCAGTCCTTGAGAGGAAGAACTTGATACCCAAAGAGGTACAGAGCCACATAGTAGGCCAACCAAGAGGCTGCTATCAGCAGGGATGTATGTCAGAAAATCAAAGGAGTGAAACCCAGGGATGGAGCAAATGACATTTGGAAGTCCAGAAGAGAGAGAGGAATTCAGATTAGAAAAGTCCCTTGGCAACTCAAAGTTATATGCATGAAGACCTATTCCTCACACTGTCGTTCACTTATATTGGCCAGATCTACATAAATATACCACCTTATAAGGATCACTGAAGACATATGCATAGCCCTCCCCCAAAGAACTATTATGCAGCTATTAGAAATTGTTAAAAAAAAATTAAGACAAGGAAAAAATATGTTTAAGCCCCTTTACCCTCCTCCCCAACAAATAATAGGATACCAAGTTGTTGTCTATCTAAATAAACTCACCTGCATTAAAAAAAAAATTATTTAAAATGAACCTGGAGGAAATCATGCCAAAATATGCATAATGCAGGACTCTAGACAGAAAATTTGAAAGTAAATCTTTTCATTTGTCTGCAATAAATATCTATGTTTTAGAAATTAGGATATATTACAAGAGGAGAGATGAGGGCCTGGAGCCTGGAGAAGACACTCTCTGTTGGAGTCCGAATGTCTCAGTCATGTGCTGTTGGTGGATTGGGCACAGAGAAGCTTTCTAGGCATGGAAGAGAGCCAAGAGGCAGGAAGGAGACACACTAGCATCTAGGCGTGCTGCTTACTCTGCCCCCGACCTATGACAGACATTATCTTGCCCAATCTTCTCACGGCCTTGCTAAGCATGTATGATTATCTCCATTTTACAGATGTGAATTTGAAAGTTAATAAAGATTAAATAATGTGCTTGCAGCACTATTTACAATAGCAAGGACATGGAAGCAGCCTAAATGCCCATCAACAGATGGATAAAGAAGCCATACATATATACGATGGAATATTAATCAACCATAGAAAAGGAATAACATTTGGTCATTTGCCGAGATGTAGATGGAACTTAAGATTGACTTGCAGAATGAAATAAGTCAGAAAGAGAAAAACAGATAATGCATGTTAAACATATACATGTGGAATCTAGAAAATGGTATAAACAATTTTATTTGCAAGACAGAAATAGAGATACTGATGTAAAGAACAATGTATAGACACCAAGGAGGGGAAAGGGGATTGGTATGAACTGGGACATCAGGATAGACATATTTATACTACTGATATTGTGTGTAAAATAGATAGCTAATGAGAATATACCCTATAACTCAGAGAACCCTACTCAGTGTTCTGTGGTGACCTAAATGGTAAGAAAATCCAAAAAATAAGGGATATATGTACATGCGTAACTGATTCACTCCACTGTGCAGTAGAAACTAACGCAACATTGTAAGGCAACTACACTAAGTGCAAGATAAATCACTTCAGTTGGGTCTGACTCTGTGACGCTATGGACTATAGCCCACCAGGCTCCTCTGTCCATGGGGATTCTCCAGGTAAGAATACTGAAGTGGGCTCCCATGCCCTTCTCCAGGGTACCTTCCTGACCCAGAAATCAAACCCGTGTCTCTTCAGTTCAGTTCAGTCCCTCAGTCGTGTCCGACTCTCTGCGACCCCATGAATCACAGCACGCCAGGCCTCCCTGTCCATCACCAACTCCCGGAGTTCACCCAAACTCATGTCCATCGAATAGGTGATGCCATCCAGCCATCTCATTCTCTGTCGTCCCCTTCTCCTCCCGCCCCCAATCCTTCCCAGCATCAGAGTCTTTTCCAGTGAGTCAACTCTTCGCATGGGGTGGCCAAAGTATTAGGTCTCCTGTATTGACAGGCAGGTTCTTTACCACTAGCGCCACCTGGGAAGCAACTATACTCCAACAAAATTTAACAAAAAAATAAAACCAAGAATTACAGTAAAAACAAAGATTAAATAACATATTTAGAGTCAGTCAGCTCACACAGTAACCATAGGTAAAATACTATTGAACACTCATGTGCCACAGTGAACACTGAGAATCATTCACACATGGATCAGGTTAATTCTTGTTACAGACCTACGCAGAAGGTACCATAAATCCCTCCACTCTACAGATGCGAACATGAAGCACACTTGAACCCTAGTCCACCAGCAATGCAGATGGAGCTGGTGTTGGGCCAGCTGACTCCAGAGTGTGCCTAAAACTACTTCAGGTCACAACCAACAAGGTCTATAGTAGTCAACATGAGCATAAAATGCAGAGTTTTCTGTCTCAGTAGAGTGAGCTCTTTCCGATAAAATTTGGCATCCACAACTAAATCAATGTAAAAACTGAAATAGCCAGGCAATCATTGAACAAGACTGTTATTTCATTCCAGCTCCATCACAATGTATTGTGCATCCCTTCTAGTCTGGTCTAGGATTCTATTTCATTTCCAGCACAAAGAAGAAGGGGTGTGTTTTCAAAAACCTTAGGAAGTTCAATTCCAGGTCTAACCTCATTAGGAAGCACATCTCTGCACTGAGGTCTGTGCCGGCTCTCCGTCAGCTTCATGTCTTAGTATCCTATTTACAATACATGCACTTTCTAAAACACTTTAAGTACTTTTACTTCGAAATCATCAAAAGATATTGTAAAAATAGTGCACAGAGTTCCTATGTACCTGACACTCAGCTTCCCCCAGTGATTACCAGCAAATTGACATTGGTGCTGTTAACTAAATCACAGAATTTGTTCAGGTTTCAACCACTTACATGCGTTCATCTGTTGAGGATCCTTTAGACATCAGGGTGGAGCCCAAAAAGCTGCTTGTCCTTCTTCCCATCAGTAACTCCTTTCTCACATTTTATCCTCCTGTAAACTTTTTTTTTTTTTAACTTTTTTTGGTCCTCACCCCTCTGCTCCGCTCACTGGATGCCGATCGATGGGGACCTAGGAGCGCACGAAATGGGCGTTCCCAGCCGCAAGGGCGAGCCCTGAGAGCAAAACTGGGACGTCCCACCCCCGACGAGCCTCCCGGGATCCCTCCTGTAACCTTGATCTTCCTATGTGGTTGTTGTTAAGTCACTAAGTCATGTCCAACTCTGTGACCCCATGAACTGCAGCACACCAGGCTTTCCTGTTCCTCACTATCTCCTGGAGTTTGCTCAAACTCAAGTCCTTTGAGTTGGGGATGCCATTCAACCATCTCTTCCTCTGTCACCACCTTCTCCATCTGCCCTCAGAAGGAGTGCATCAGGGCCTTTTGCAATGAGTTGTCTCTTTGCACTAGGTGGTCCCAGTATTGGAGCTTTGATGTCAGCATCAGGGCTTCCAATGAATATTCAGGGTTGATTTCCTTTAGGATTGACTGTTTTTATCTCCTGTTGTCCAAGGGACTCTAAAAAGTCTTCTCCAGGACCACAATTTGAAAGCATCAATTTCTGGGTGTGCAGTCTTCATCATGGTCCAACTCTCACATCTGCATATGACTTCTGGATCTTCTTATGGGTATCAAGTTCACACTGTATTCTTTGTATGAATATTCCCTGGACCCCAAACAGACTCTCTCAACATTATAGCCCACCAGTGTCTTAGATTAAAAGCTGCCTCTTGCATTGTGCATCCTCTTTATGTACTATCTGCCATTTCTCATAACCTCTTTGTGAATGCATGCTCCAAGGCTGGCTCCCTTTGGGAATCTGTCCTCTTGAGCTGGGGTCTGTCTTCCTGGAAAATTCTGTGTCTAACACCATGCCTGAGGCTGACCAGACTTATAACATATGCTTTTGGGAGGAAGGGACCAAGGCAACCTGGGATCTTAACATATATGCTCTTTGCATCTTGAAGTGTCTTTTTACAGAGCACCTTTTGCACCTTGCAAAGCTTCCCAGAGAAGGATCACTAATTTGAAAATGAATAGTATATATAGGATGCAGTGCAAAAAAAGGAAGGAAATGCATATCAAACTTATCACCACATTTAAGGCTCAATAGTGCCATTTTACCACTTAAGAGAAAGGCAAAACCACTGTGCATATAATTGAATCTTAATGGTGAAAATAATATTCATTCTCACTATGCATTAGAGATACTATTTTAAAGAATTATTTCAAATATAAACATATATTTTCCAGCCCTCATTTTCCCCCTTTTTGCTCCTGCTCACAGGCACAAATTACTGTTAAGTTGGGCTGAATAATGAATGAGAATAGTCAGTGTCATTAATGACAAAGTGTAATATTGAGCTGATGAGACTTCTTGTTTGCAAAGCTTTTTCTCTCTCTCTCTCTTTTTTCCCCTAACATTCCTCTGCAAGGATTACTTGCAAAATAATTTATATTCAACTGAGTATCTAATTGAATGATTATGAACCCGTGGAAATGTAGGCTACCGGGTCTGATATACTAAGGAAAAATAAATAAATAAAACAACCTTCCCTTCGGATGATTACTTACTGGTGTACAGCAGTCTCATATTGAGAAGAACTTGCATTTTTAGAGCATATGCAAGTCTTACGAAAATAAGCTCTCAGCTTAAGAGTGTCCATCACTGCAGTGGGAAAAGGGTTTACTTGGGCAGAGGTTAATTTTGGGCTATTACAGTTGCTCAAGTGCAGCGTGCCCTGACATCAATTTCCTGTCAGACACATGTTTTTTGAGATGTGAGGTTCATATATATACGAACATCGTCCTGGAGAGGAACCATCCGTTTTCCCAGATTGAAACGAGCTTGAATCAGTAGGTAGGGTGAAGTGTAGCCTGAGTGGGAAAAACTAATTGAAGACTGGAATGCTCCAAAAGGCTCTAGGCTTGAGTCTCATCTGTAATACTGTTTCACTTTATTTTTATACCTGACAAGGTAAGTACGCTTACTTCCCCCCTTGCTTATGACTTTTATAGGTAATAAGATTAAGATTCACAACGGTTATGCATACTCTAAACTAGTCCCTGGAATAGCATACTCAAAAGATGTGGGTAGAGGGAACAAATCGATATCCCTTCTGATGATGGATTGACCTCTGTCATGGGTTTGTAAGACTAAAGACCGTGCGAAGAACTTTACAATATCTGACATAACAATGAAAATCAGCATTCTAATTAACTAGGTAATGTGTATTGAATTCCTTCTATATCATGCACTTTTAACAAAAGAGCATGTTAAGCTCTTTTGATGCACCAAGTCCATTAAAGACATCACAACTACTCAGTGAAGAAGATACAATGCATCTTCCCAGTTGCGGGGGGGGAGAAAATGGAGGCTCAGAAACATGAAGAATCTCTCCCAGGTTCAGAGTGGCATCTAGAAACTGCTAGATCTGGGCCTTGCACTCAGGCCAGTGTGACTCACATCTATTACTTTGGAGCACACACATCTGTGTCCATTTTATGAGTCATGACATATCAAGTATTTTCAAGAAAGTTCTCTGACCCAATAAATGTGTATTTACTCCCATTATGTAACAGGGAGATGACACCACCCTTTTAAAGGCAGAAAGTGAAGACAAACTAAAGAGTCTCTTGATGAAAGTGAAAGAGGAGAGTAAAAAAGCTGGCTTAAACACAACATTCAAAAAACTAAGATCATGGCATCCTCTTCCATTGTTTCATTTGGGAAATAGATGGGGAAACAATGGAAACAGTGAGAGACTTTATTTTTTGGGCTCCAAAATCATTGCAGATGGTGACTGCAGCCATGAAATTAAGACACTTGCACCTTAGAAGAAAAGTTATGACCAACCTAGACAGCATATTAAAAAGAAGAGACATTACTTTGCCAACAAAGGCCCATCTAGTCAAACCTAAAGGGTTTTTTCCCGTAGTCATGTACGGATGTGAGAGTTGGACCATAAAGAAAGCTGAGACCAAAGAATGGGTGCTTTTGAACTGTGGTGTTGGAGAAGACTCTTGAGAGTCCCTTGGACTTCAAGGATATCTAACCAGTCAATCCTAAAGGAAATCAGTCCTGAATATTCATTGGAAGGACTGATGCTGAAGTTGAAGTTCCAATGCTTTGACCACCTGATGAGAAGAACTGACTCACTGGAAAAAGACCCTGATTCTGGGAAGGAGTGAAGGCAGTAGGAGAAGGGGAAAACAAAGGATGATGTGGTTGGATGGCATCGCTGACTAAATGGATGCAAGTTTGAGGAAGTTCTGGGAGTTGGTGATGGACAGGGAAGCCAGGTGTGCTGCAGGCCACGTAGTTGCCAAGAGTCCTGTCGCAAAGACACGACTGAGTGAATGAACTAACTGACTGGTGTAATAGGATTTTGTGGTTGTTGTTGAAATAATAAATAAATGCAAGTCAGCATCTTTGTCTTTTAGGCCTTAGCTACTGCAAAGTTACGGGCTAGATTCATTGCTCAATCACAATAATTTTATTATCCCTCAAAATAAATATGTTATCCCATCCTTCTGAATGGATGTTAAATTTCTGGTTCTGTTTTCACCATCTTAAAGTATCTTTTATCGTAAATCCTTCTGGATTACTTTTTGAGGATATGTGGGCAATTAGGATGAACTTTCAAATTAATTAATTTTATCTTGCTGTGAGGTAAGGTCACTTTGCAGATCAAGAGAGAAAGGGAGTTCCAACATAAATGAGCTGATGAATTCTGGAACCAACTCTCCCTATTCTCTGTCTAGAGATTATTCCCTCCTATCATGTTGCCATTTGGATACAGGGAATAAGTATTGTTTAAAATTTTAAACTTTCAGAAAGGTGATACCAACTAAGAGCAGATGCACTGAGTGTGCTCAATGCCTTGCTCAGCACTTGAAGATTTATTTAGACTATTTTAATGTTTTTCCTTCAACATCCTTGAATTTGCCTTAGCTTTCTATTGATATATGTGGTAGTCTTTGTATCAACTTGGCTAAGCTGTAGTCCCAGTTATTTAATCAAATACTCATCTATGTGTTGCAGTTAAGGTGTTTGTATAAAAGTGAAAGTATTAGTTGCTTAGTTGTATCAGACTGTTTGTGACCCCGTGGATCATGGCACACCAGGCTCCTCTCTCCATGGAATTCTCCAGAGAAGAATACTTCAGTGAGTTGCCATTCTCTTCTCCAGGGGATCTTCCTGACCCAGGGATCAAACCCAGGTCTCCCACATTGCAGGCAGAGTCTTTCCTATTTGAGCTACTAGGGAAGCCTCCAAGGTTCCAGATCACAGCAGTTCTCCTAGTTTAGAAATTCTGCAGCTTCATTGAGACGTCTAGTCCATCGGTCCTACCACTTTCTTTTTTATTATTATCTGGCATTGCTAGGAATTATGAAAGCTATTTCACATGTTTCTGATTATTCTCCTTTCTAAAACATGGCAGAACTGCTTCATGACCATTTTTTGAAATTAGATTGAGTCTTGTGGCTTGCTCTCACAAGCAAATCTGAGAAGTGATATATGCATTTTAATTGCCAGTGAAATTCCTTGGCCCTCTCCTTCTTCCCATTGCAGCAATTGTGGAAGCTGACAGGGAGATGGAATCTTCATCAATCCAGGTCCTTGAGTGACCATGATGAACAACAGCTGTAGCCATCCTGCTTGAGAAGTAAATGTTCGTTGTGATAGGCCATTGATATTTGGGGTGTATTTCTTAGGGGAATAGACTCCCACCATGTACAATCTTGCTGACTATGACATAGACATACCCTGAAAACAGTCTTCATGCCCTTGCACATTCCCTACTCATAAGGGACCCTTAGTAACCCCAGTTCTGCCTAAAACCTGGTAGAGTAGTCCCCCCAAAACCTGGTGGAGTAGTCAGTATTCTCAATAGAAACAAACTGAATAGGATGTACATAGAGAGTCAGTTTAAGGAACTGACTCATGTGATTTTGGAAGCTGTCAAGTTAAAAGTTATTCAGGGTAGACCAGAAGGCTGGAGATCCATGACATTTTGAGTCCAAAGATAGTCTGTTGGCAAAATTCCCTCTTCTTCCAGAGAGGTCACGCTTTTTCTCTAAAAGTCTTCAACTGATTGCATGAGGTCCACCCACATTATGGAGGGAAATCTGCTTTACTCAAAGTCTCCTGATTTAAATGTTAATCTTATCTAAAAATATCTTCACAGAAACATCTAGAATAGTGTTTGTTCCAATATCTGGGTTCTGTGGTAGAGTCTAGTTGACATATAAAATTGCTCATCATACCTAGTTACATAGATTGTCTTCTTTCTCTGCATCTGCTGCCAAAGAGCTGACTGTGGCTGGAGAATGTTGCAAAATGGGACAGAATGGATGCATTTCAATAGATGACCACACATCTGAAGTAGGCATTCAATCCAACTAGATAATCATCTTTTCCAGGTGAATTTATTTTCTAGCTCTGGAGATGATGGTTTCACACCTCACCTATCCTCAAATATCACCTATCCTCACACCTCCACCAAATTCTACTGGTGACCTCATCTTTTATCGCAAAGAAGATGAATGCAATCAGACATAAATTCGCCATCTTAATTTCTCCAATGACACTGGCCGCCTGTATCTGTATTGCTGGCTTCCGCCATGTAATGGAATGAGCATCCATCTCAGCCCTAGAACAGACTCCCTTCTTATGCTCCCTGTCCCCTGCCCCTTGCTTTCTCAAGGACTGTGTTCCTCCAGATAGTTTTCATCACACTCTCCCTGTCCACTACATCATTCTCATAAGCCAACAGATCTGCCATCAGATATCCATACAAAATAAAATCTCTCATGCCTCCACATCCCCTCCAAGTGTCAGGGCTTTTATCTATAGGTGTTCACAGCAACATCTCCTGCAAAGAGCTTTCTTTCTATGTAGTGATGGACATTGTGTCCCTGTTCACTGGCCCATTACCTCCGTATCCGTTCCCTCAGAAACCATTCTAAGTAAATAGCTTATCTCCCATACTGTCTACTGTACTGTACTTTCCTCTACATAGAACATATAATTGTTACATATGTTTGCATTTGTACACTTACTCATGTGCATGTTCATTACCTGTCTAAGCCTATTAGAATATGAGCAAGTCGAAGGCAGGTTCTCAGACTATCTATGCGGCCCTGGCCTGCCTACCACCACATGAATATTGCATGCCTGAAAGATCCCTGCATGCCTGTTACCCATTCACTTCAATCATGTCTAAGTCTTTGTGACTCCATGGACTGTAGCCAGCCAGGCTCCCCCATCCATGGAATTCTCCAGGCAAGAAAACTGGAGACAGCTGCCATGCCCTCCTCTAGGGGATCTTTCCAACCCAAGGATCGAACCTGTGTCTCCTGTGTCTTCTGCATTGCAGGTGGATTCTTTACCGCTGAGCCACTGGGGAAGCCCCTGAATGCTCCCTCTTTCCAGGCAAATTGCAACCAGTTTGAAACTTTATTGAGTAGAGAAACTGGGCTCTGTACAAAAGAGCATCCAAGTCTGGATAAAAACAGCACTTAACAATTTCCATAATGAGGCAGGGCACTTAACCACTGAGCCTAACACACCTGCATTCTCAGATTTGCCTGGGAATACTGGGGAGAGTGTTGGCTTAATATTCTTCCCCATGTAAGGGGATTGCTTCCAAGCAGTAGAGCAGACTCCACCAAAGGCCAGCTCCACAGTCCAGCTCTCTGGGAGAGAAAGCTTCCTGCAGCTTTGAAACGAGATAACTTTCTTTGTCTCCATATTGCTGTCATTGTTGGTTTGGTTTTTTGGTTTGCTTGTTTTGTTTTCATGTACCCCTATCCATCAAGTTTACAAAAAAAAAAAAAAAATCCCACATCCCAGTTCCAGGCATGACACCCTAAAGCTAAAATATTCCACACATTTATGTTGTTTCCTTGGGATAATTTTCCAGATGTAGGTCGGCGGGGTCCAAAGGTATGTACAGTTTTAAAGGTTTTGAAAAGGAATGCCAAATTGCCTCCAGAAAAGCAGAAAAACTTTATCCTCTCCCAGGCCGGGGCTGAGAGGGTTAGCCCCCCATGGCCTTGTCTGCACTACACATTATTCTTTCCCAGCTTTGCAATGTAAACACCAGGGTGCTCTTTCCTCTGCAGGGGAGGGACAGAGTTGCCTGGGGCTGCCCCCCTCCATTTCCACAGGTGCTAAAATCCTCCCTAACACCCTGATCACCTCATCCGCATGCATTTGATGGAAGGCAACCCCAAAGGCCTCTTACCGTGCCTCGCCAGGGCTCTGAGTACTTTATAAAACCAACTCAGACTCTCTTTGTCCTATAGACGAGGTCAGGAGGCAGGCTGTGCACCCTGGGGTCTGTGATCCACCACCCTCTCCACTTCTAATGCTGTCTCCTCCCTACAGCCCCCCACAATAATAGACACATTTTCAGCTTCCTCGGGTTGGGCAACTTATCAAAGAGAACCCAGGGGTCTCACGCAGAGCTGCAAGTGAATCTTAGCGGCTTACTGCAAGGTACATCATGCAAGGACTTGTGTTCCATTTTCATGGATTACGGCCTCTGCCAGACCCTGGGAAATGAAGTTACCATCGAGGACATGCAGGGCTCTGTTGAGCTGTGGAAACATTCTAAGGCAAACAGATTTTCTCCTTTCATTTTTTCCCAGTTTTCTTATTATGTCGAGGAAGATGGCGGAATACACAATGCCTTGGCGCTAGAATTTACAGAGCTGAGTAAATCTGCAACGTTGCCATTAGCTGCAGGATGAAAAAAGGCCACGGGACCGCATGCATCTAATTGACGCTACCTTGTTCTTTTCAGGTGGCTAATGTCTGCCCCAGTTCCGTGAACACGTTCTTCATAATAGCGGTAACTGTGGCCACTGATGGAACACAGCGCATGCCCACTGCTTGGCTGGGGCTTCGATCAGCACTGTTTGGTATAATCCTCACTGCCTTATTAAACATCAGCATCTACATTTTGCAGATGAAGAAACTGAGATTCAAAGTCAAGTCCAAGAATCACCATCCTGAGCCCAGGTACAGGGGAATTTGTGAGAAATGCAGGGTCTCAGGGACCCTGTCTGTCCCGGACCTTGAGAAACAAACTCTGCATTTTAACAGGAGCCCTGAGTGATTCATGAGTACAGTGCAGTTTGTGAAACCACATTCAAGGTCACACAGCTAGTCAGGAGAGCACCTGAGGCTTGCTTTCTGATCCCAAGAATTCTTTCTAGCATGCAGAGCATACTAGAATACTTTCTAGTATTCTTATATATATATATATATATATATTTTTTTTTTTTTTTAATGAGGCAGAAATTCTCTAGCTTCTCATTGTTCAGTCGCTCAGTTGTGTCTAGCTCTTTGCCACCCCATGAAGTGTAGCCCACCAGACTCCTCTGTCCATGGGACTTTCCAGGCAAGAATACTGGAGGAATACCGGAGTGGGTTGCCATTTTTTCTCCAGGGGATCTTCCTGACCCAGGGATTGAGGCTGCATCTCCTGTGTCTCCTGTATTGGCATGCAGATAATTTATCAACTGTGCCACCTGGGAAGCCCCTAGCTTCTGGGCGGTGGGGTGGGAGGGGATTCCTGTATGACTATACTGCCTTCATCTTGCTGGTGTGTGTGTCTGTGTGCCTGAGTAAGTGTGTGTGTGTGTAAATTGCTTATTCTATCAGTGTAGGGCTATAGCTACCAATGTAGTAATATCTCTGCTGTAGTGAGGAACAAAAATAAAGGTATTTTCATAAATAGACAATGTTGGCTGGTTGCACGTTCAATGGTGACACTAAAGGGTGATTTACCTGTCATTAAGATATGAATGCTTTACCTGGTACTGTTTTTGCCTGTAGCAGAAATCATATTAAACATGTAAATTATTAGATGGCCTATCCACTAAGTTGCATTCCAATCTTATGTAATATAATGTAAATGATGAAAAATAAATTCAAGGTAATTGGTCAAGCGACTTCCCAATCTTTACTCCCCTGTCCTAACTCAATTTTGATGGAAGGCACTAATGCCAGGACACGGTGTACCACTTGGAACTTGCTCAATATTTGTGCCCAGATCTGTAACACAAAGTCAGAGCAAGTGTTTGGCAGATCTTGATTGTGTGTAGAGCTGGCTACTCGGTAATGTGCACTCACACACTTGTCCCGGGAGGGGTCCTGCACACTCTGACACATTGCATCTCCTAGTGTAATTGACAAACAACTCCCTGCTACTTCCTCGTGGCCACATTCCAGTTGTGCAAGGTTTAATAGAGCTATTTCCACTACGAATTCTGCCTTGTCTTTTTGTCTGCTTGTTTTATTTATTTTCGACTTTTAACGCATTAGCGTTCACTTACAGAAACACCAGAAAGCAATTTCTCGTCTTTAATAATGAATACACTCGGCAAGGCGATGTGGGTGCCTTACTCTCCATAGACTCTCATAACTAAAAAAGAAGCGGGAAATAGATTCGCTTTTATTGAACACTTACTAAGTGCCTTGTAACTATGTACACATCACACCCGCATAGTTACACACAACACACAAACACAGAATGCACACACATCCGCATATACATACAAGTCCACAAACACACATAGACATGTATACACACAGACACACAGACACAAATGCACATGGGAAACACATGGCACATTCGCATAATGTTACTGAGCTCACAAACACCTTCACAGTGGTATAAAGCTTAATTTGCATTTAAGAAAACTGATGCCTACATTTTGATAATAAAATATAAGTTAAAATCCTCTAGTATGATTTTTTGGTTTGCATTTCTATCAAAAGCCCTGGGGAAAAATGTTTTTTCCTCTCTCCCTGTCTAGAAGGAATGTTCTCTTTTGAAACCAATGCATGTGTGTGTTTGTTTGTTTATTTATTTATTTATTTTAGGCCAATCTCACTCCTTTGGCTGTTAATTCTTTTCATTTCACACAGAGATGTAGCTAAATCACAGATTCCTGAACATTTTTATTCATCATGAATACAAATGTTCACTTCCAGTCTTTTGAGATGTGCTTGCTTGAACTGAAAAAAAAAAAAAGGAGAGGAAATACATCTGGAGCATATCATTTTGAATTTGATGTATTGTACCAATAATTGTCTTCTTGCAGGTACAATTTCTTATTGATTACAAAATTATGGAGTGTTGTTGGCTACTAGAGAATCTTGAGCTTTCAGGTAACAAGAAGCACTTGAACTTCTACCAGCAAGCAGGTGGAGACAAGTGTTTACATGATGAACTCTTGGGATATGAAGTCACAGGGATTTTTATCATACATCAGGAGAGAAGTCAATGGGAGATAAATAACAAGAGGACAGGTTTTGGCTGTATGTATTGCTCTCGCCTCAAAGAAGGGAAATGTTATTTGTGGACCAGAATGTCTAAGAATCCTAGCTGCTGTGACACTGGGGAGAGTGGTGTGCCAGGAAACATTTAACAACAGGGGCTGTAGGAGGAAAAAAGTTAGTTTTGATCTGCAGCATTTCCCAATTTCTGTAGTGTAAACATTTCCACTGTGACCAGTTTCAAGCCATCAGTGGGGTATCACCGAGCACGGATTTGCTAAGAGTTGTACCCAAGTGGCCGCCATGATCGTGCGTGTGGTATGCATGGCCTCTAGTCTGCCACACTGGTTTGGGGCTTCTTTATTTCACTTTCCTGCGAGGGCCTTGTGTTACTTTGAGAGTCCTCTAGGAATCAAACAGCGAGAATCTAAACTGGGAGAGAGGGATCAGGGGAAATGATCGTGGATGATAAAGGAGAAGAGGAGCTGGAGCCAAAGGAGAGAGCCTTCCAGCCGTGCGATGAGGGCCGGACACTTACAGATAGAGAGGAGGAAACAAGAAGGGTGGGCGAGGACCCTCGTCAGACCGCAGCTCAGCTCTGAGCAAGTCTTGCTCAGGCTGGTGGGGCCGCCGAGCCAAGATTCCCCATGAGTGGACTTCTCTCAGAGGCAGACGTGTCCCACTTCTGAAGTCCTCCGTGAAGCTTCTGGTCACTGGCTGAAAGCAGCTGAGAAAGAGATGACATTGGTGTGAGCACCATGCAGAACCCTGGACCAGAAAGCGTGGCCCCTGGAGTGCGCCAGCTCATTGCACCCTTCGCAGAAGGCTCATCTCAAAAGGAGATCTGAGAAGCTCCTCACACGACTGCCACACATCTGAAGGAAGCAGGATGTAAGTAGAGGACAAACGGATGGAGGAGGCCCACAGAGCTACCGGATCAGCGTCTTTGGGTTACTCATAAAAAGTGCAGATTCCAGGCTTCCCTCGTGGTTCAGGGGTGAATAATCCATCTGCCAATGCAGGAGACTTGGGTTTCATCCCTGATCCGGGAAGATACCACATGCCACAGGGCAACTAAACCCAGGCACCGCAACTATTGAGTTAGTGCTCTGGAACCCATGATCCACAAGAGAAGCCGCCACGATGAGAAGCGTGTGCACCACAAACAGAGAAAAGCCTGCACAGCAGCAAGGACTTGGCACAGCCAAGTGAATGAACAAATACGTGTAAAATTAAAAAAAAAATGCAGGTTCTTAGAACTTTTTGGCCTGTGGAATCAGAATCTTTGGGGAATCCTACATTTTTAATAATTTCCCCAGGATTTGTTTGTTTGTTTTTTCAGATCAAAGCAGAGTAGAACAACTCCTGATTTGGGAGTCAGACTTGCCTTATAAACGTCCCAGGGACAATTAATTTAATTTATTAACTGGAAATTCTACACCGGAACTTCTTCAACTGTAAACTGAATGTAATAATAAAGTGATGGACTGGATTTTTGTTTTTATTCTAATATGTTTTCTTTCTGATGATAGTTCAGATCAGTTCAGTTGCTCAGTCTTGTCCATCTCCCTGTGACCCCATGGACTGCAGCACACCAGGCCTCCCTGTCTATCACCAACTCCCGGAGCTTGCTCAAACTCATGTCCATGGAGTTGGTGATACCATACAACCATCTCATCCTCTGTCATACCCTTCTCTTCCTGCCTTCAATCTTTCCCAGCATGAGGGTCTTCTCCAATGAGTCAGTCAGTTCTTTGCATCAGGTGGCCAAAGTACTGGAGTTTCAGCTTCAACATCAGTCCTTCCAATGAATATTCAGGACTGATTTCCTTTAGGATTGACTGATTTGATCTCCTTGCTGTCCAAGGGACTCTCAAGAGTCTTCTCTAACACCACAGTTCAAAAGCATCAGTTCTTCGGTGCTCAGCTTTCTTTATGGTCCAACTCTCACATCCATACATGATTGCTGAAAAAACCATAGCTTTGACTAGACAGACCTTTGCTGGCAAAGTAATGTCTCTGCTTTTTAATATGCTGTCTAGGTTGATCATAGTTTTTCTTCCAAGGAGCAAACATCTTTTAATTTCATGGCTGCAGGCATCATCTGCAGTGACTTTGAAGCCCAAGAAAATAAAGTCTCTCACTGTTTCCATTGTTTCCCCATCTATTTGCCATGAAGTGATGGTACAGGATGCCATAATCTTAGTTTTCTGAATGTTGTTTTAAGCCGGCTTTTCTTTCTCCTCTTTCCCTTTCATCAAGAGGCTCTTTAGTTCCTCTTCACTTTCTGCCATAAGGGTGGTGTCATCTGCATATCTGAGGTTATTGATATTTCTCCCAGCAATCTTGATTCCAGCTTGTGCTTTATCCAGCCTGGCATTTCGCATGATGTCTGCTGCTGCTGCTGCTAAGTCGCTTCAGTTGTGTCCGACTCTGTGTGACCCCACAGATGGCAGCCCACCAGGCTCCCCCGTCCCTGGGATTCTCCAGGCAAGAACACTGGAGTGGGTTGCCATTTCCTTCTCCAATGCATGAGAGTGAAAAGTGAAAGTGAAGTCGCTCAGTCATGTCTGACTCATAGCGACCCCACGGACTGCAGCCCACCAGGCTCCTCCATCCATGGGATTTTCTAGGCAAGAGTACTGGAGTGGCTTGCCAGTGCCTTCTCCGGATGTACTCTGCATATAAGTTAAATAAGCAGGGTGACATTATACTTTTGATGTACTCCTTTCCCAATTTGGAACCAGTCCTTTGTTCATGGCCAGTTCTAACTGTTGCTTCTTGACCTGCGTAGAGATTTCTCAGGAGGCAGGTCAGGTGGTCTGATAATAGTTAGATCATAGAGGTAGTTGTCTGTCCGTCAGTCATTGTCTGTAACAATAAAACCACGCTATAATCTTCTCATTATGCATTCAACTGTGAAATACTAAAGGAAACACACAGCTTCTTAGTACTGGCTGCACATAAATCCCTAAAGAACTGAAAAATACTGAGACTTGTATTCCATCCCAGAGACTCTGAATAAATTGACCAGGTTGTCGTGGGAAGAGGGGCAGCACCAGGTACCCGAGCTGTGACAACTCCCTTCCCCTCATCTCAACTACTGCATCCCAAATATTATATGTGTTTAAAACCATAAAAATAATGTTATTGAGCTTTAGTAAAACATATACAAGGCTCAAACATCAACACTGTCAAAATACAGGGAACTCTGCTCAATGTTATATGGCAGCTTGGATGGGAGGGAAATTTAGGGGAGAATGAATGCACGTATATGTATGACTGAGTAGCTTTGCTGTCCACCTGAAACTATTGAAAGTGAAAATGTTAGTTGTTCAGCCTTGTCTGATTCTTTGTGACCCCGTGGACTTTCCTTCCCCAGGGGATCTTCCCTATCCAGGGATAGAATCCAGGTCACCTGCATTTCAGGCAGATTCCTTACCATCTGAGCCACAGAGGAAGCCAGCTATATTCTAATATAAAATAAAAAATAAAAAAGTCAAAATATGTGCATAACATCAGAAGGAAATGTGATATAACATAGTCTGTTGTTTGTAAGCAGCAAGGTTGTTTTTGTTTTTCTTCTTACTTTTCTGAACTTTGCATTCTTTCTTTCATGGGCTTCTAGGACACTTGCTGTTCAGTCACTCAGTCGTGTCCAGCTGTTTGTGATCCCATGGACTGCAGCACACCAGGCTCCTCTGTCCTTCACTATCTCCAGGAGCTAGCTCAAATTCATGTCCATTGAGTCTGTGATGCCATCCAACCATTTCATTCGCTGCCACCCCCTTCTCCTTTTGCCTTCAATCTTTCCCAGCATCAGGATCTTTTCCAATGAGTTGACTCATTGCATCAGGTGGCCAAGTATTGGAGCTTCAGCTTCAGCATCGGTCTTTCCAATGAATATTCAGTGTTGGTTTCCTTTAGGATTGACTGGTTTGATATCCTTGCAGTCCAAGTGTCTCTCAAGAGTCTTCTCCAGCACCCTAGTTTGAAAGCATCAGTTCTTCAGCAGGCACTCAGCCTTTTTTATGGTCCAACTCTCACATCTCTACATAACTACTGGAAAAACCATAGCTTTGGCTATACACGGATAAGGGACTTGTGTAACTCAATGAAACTATGAACCATATCATGTAGGGCCACCCAACATGGAGAAGTCACACTGGAGAGTTCTGAAAAAACATGGTCCACTGGAGGAGGGAATGGCAAACCATTCCAGTATTCTTGCCTCAAGAACCCCATGGATATTATGTATGACTGGACTGTGAAGAAAGCTGATCGCTGAAGAATTGATGCTTTTGAACTGTGGTGCTGGAGAAGACTCTTGAGAGTCCCTTGGACTGCAAGGAGATCCAACCAGTCCATTCTAAAGGAGATCAATCCTGGGTGTTCATTGGAAGGACTGATGCTAAAGCTGAAACTCCAATACTTTGGCCACCTCATGAGACGAGTTGACTCACTGGAAAAGACTCTGATGCTGGGAAGGATTGGGGGCAGGAGGAGAAGGGGACGACGGAGAATGAGATGGCTGGATGGCATCACCGACTCGATGGACATGAGTTTGAGTGAACTCTGGGAGTTGGTGATGGACAGGGAAGCCTGGCGAGCTGTGATTCATGGGGTCGCAAAGAGTCGGACATGACTGAGAGACTGAACTGAACTGAACAATAATTATAATGAAAAAATGTGCGTAGAACTTATAACAAGATGATTGTGCCGTGCTATGCTTAGTCACTCAATTGTGTCCGACTTTTTGTGACCCCATGGACTGTAATCTGCCAGGCTTTCTATGCATGGGGATTCTCCAGGCAAGCGTACTGAGTTGCCATGCCCTCCTCCAGGAGCTCTTCCCAACCCAGGGATCGAACCCAGGTCTCCCACATTGCAGGCAGATTCTTTATAGCCTGAAGCACCAGGGAAGCCCAGCAAGATGATTATCCTACTCCAAATAAAAACACCAAGTCAGGGATCCCTTGTTATCCATTCCTTTGCCATGCTGGACATTCATCATTCTTTCTCATCCTACAGCGCCTCCGGAGTGGGGGCCGTGAATTTATATTTTTATATCTCTAGCCTCTTGTACAAAGCTTGGCATATAGGTGGCACTTAATAATTATTAGGTAAAAGGATAAATAAACGCCTATCTGGCATTTGCATGGTATTTAAATAGAATTGGCACACCATCACTCCATAAATGAGACAGAGAGAGAGCAAACACTGCAGATCTTATTTTCCAGGGCTGTGTGTTCATAGCTGTGGGATCTTGATACAGTGAGGCTGCTTATTCATTCTATTGGTTTGAGTACGATTTTTAATGCGTCTATAAAGAGAGGTTTTCAAGTTTAATTGCAGCATCATCCTCTTCATGCTCACTCTTATCTCTGACCGCACTTTCTTCCTGGTGGATCAGCCTGGTTTTTACGACCTTTCCACACATAATAAAGCATCCAAACAACTTTTTCACGTCATCTTCAATGAATTCAGAGAATGCAACAGTTTGCACCTTCCTCTCTGCACAGTTTATGGCTACTGCTTTCATTCTACAAGGCTGAGGGTATCAGGTGATAAATATCTGTCCTAGGACGCTGAGTGTGACAAAGTGTTTCCTTCCTAGGCCCACTCGTCCCTCATAACTTACGAAGCTGGGAGAGAAAACAAACTAGCATTCCAAATGTTTTTTTTTTTTTTCCCGTCTCTACTTTATCCTACCAAATTTTGCAGCATTGAAATGTCTAGTATCATCCTACTTCAAGTTCTGTGTGATTAAATTCTGATTAGAACACACATACTTCTGATCACAGACTGACTGTGAAACAGGGCCACACATCCATATATCATGACGGTTATTTGTTTGAAGGGAGACATATGAATCAAAACATCCTTAGGGAAGATAGGAAATCTGGTTTCTATTGCCACGCCTTCCTCCAGGGAACCTTCCCAAACTAGGGATCAAACCCAGGTCTCCCACATTGCAGGCAGATTCTTTACCATTTGAGTCACCAGGGAAGCCCAAGAATACTGGAATGGGTAACCTATTCCTTCTCCAGGGGATCTTCTCGACCTAGGAATCGATCTGGGGTCTGCTGCATTGCAGGTGGATTCTCTACCAGCTGAGCAACCAGGGAACAACCTGTAAAGCTAACAGGGCTGCTTAAAATGGGGCATCTCCAAACTTCAAGTTTCTCACCTTTAGAATAACTATAGGGAAGCTCATTTATGTTTTCACTTTTAGTTTTTAAGTCATTCTTAGAACCATGAAGGCCACCTGGTGATCCACTTCATCCCTTCCTTTATTTAGCCAAAGTTTACTGGTGCTCAGACAGGGACCATAGTAGACACCAACATAGGGTCACCTGCAGATGGTGTCAGGCCCCAGCTTTGGGTGGCACTGATGATAAAGAACCTGCCTGTCAATGCAGGAGACATGGAGATGCAGGTTTGATCCTTGGGTTGAGAAAATCACCTGGAGGAGGGCATGGCAACCCATTCCAGTACTCTTGCCTGGAGAATCCCTTCGACAGAGGAGCCTGGTGGGCTGCAGTCCATGGGGCCACAAAGGGTTGGACATGACTGAAGTGACTTAGCATGCACCAGCTTTGGATCCTGATCTTCAGAAGGTTCTCCTGAGCCCTCCTCCAGGCTCAATGATTCCCTGTACATGAGGATTTTCTGGGGCCAATGGGCTGAACCCATCCAGAGTCTATTTATTCTACCTGGTTCCTAGAATTCCTTGCCTGAAGTCCCAAGCTTACTTGCCTCTGCAGGTCTCCTCCATGGCTGCCTGCTTTGGGAGGATAGCACTTCCAGTGGGCAAGGATCCACTGCTCTCCTATAGGCTGTGTGGTCTACAGACATGCCAGCTAGTGATAAATGTAAAAGACTTGCTTTGGGTAAAGTTAAGTCGTTGGAATGACTTTGCCATCACTAAATGTTCCTTTGCACACATATACAGATATACACATATACACACATATACATGCATGCATACATGTGCACAATGCTCGCACAATGTTGTCTGTGCACAATATGCACAGCCACGTGTGCACAGTGTTTGCATACCTGTGTGCACACATAGTCACATGCACACAGACAGGTACAATTAATGCACACATACACACACACGTGTGTGCTATGTCACTTCAGTCGTGTTCAATTCTTTGCGACCCTATGGGCTGTGGCCCGCCAGGCTCCTCTGTCCATGGGATTCTACAGGCAAGAACACTGGAGTGGGTTGCCGTGCCCTCCTCCAGGACACACACATGCACCTTCACACAAACATACACACTTCTCTTATTAAGGCATTTGTACCTAAGTGAGAGAAAACATGTTGCTTGGGACCAAATGACCTGTAAAGAATAAAATTAAAATGAGATATAATCCCATGACTCAGATGAATCCACTGCTGGTATATAATATTCATTATGCTACCCTCTCAGTTCTATCATTTACGAAGTCCTTTAACATACATGACTACATGTGACATTCCTGTTAGACAGCATTGTCAGATTCATCCTCAGATGAGCTGACTGAGGCGAACGGAGAGCTCCTATGTTGCCTGAGTCACTAGCTGCTTGTGGCTAAGCTGGCACTCAAATCTGCATCTTCTGAATCCAGTACGTGGAGCTCATGACTTTTATCCACCAGGCTCCTTTTCAAGATCTACTTAATTGCTGCATTACCTAGATACACATGGATCAACACACAGGTTTAAGTAGGAATGTGTGTGTGTGCATGCTAGGTCGATTCAGTCGTGTCCAACTCTTTGAGACCCTACCAGCTGTAGCCCACCAGGCTCCTCTGTCCATGGGATTCTCCAGGCAAGAATACTGGAGCATGTTCCCATACCCTCCTCCAGGGCATTTTCCCAACCCAGGAATCTAAGCTGTGTCTCTTATGTCTCCTGCGCTGGCAGGCAGGTTCTTTACCACTAGCGCCACCTGGAAAGCCCGTAAGGATGAATACAGTTAAGGATATAGACAAAAGCGGTTTCTCCAAACATCAAGAAATTAGAGCATAATACTAAAGAGGAGATCACACGCTTGTCTGGCAAATCTAGATTTATCCAGAACGTGTTATAGTCATATCCAGAAGGATGTAAATCCAGGTGAATTCATACTTACAGGGAAAAACAGCCTTGCACACCTGTTCTTTCCTTCTGGAAGTGGGCTTCCTACAGACAGGGAAAGGGTCTTTAACACACCAGGGAGGACATCAGGACAGCATGGAAGGTAGGAAGGTGTTGTTTAGATAGAGACGTGTCTGCATTATGGGCCCCAGCGCAGACGAGGCTGAACGGGCCTCCTGGGGCTGCCTCCCCTCTGATATCTCCCCTGGGAGACTTCATCTCCGTCCTTTGCTGACATTCATAATTTAGAATTCTGTTTCTCATGCTTTTCGTTTTTTTAATTGGAGGAAAATTACTTCACCATATCGTATTGGTTTTTGCCACACAACACCGTGAATCCGCCATAAGTGTACATGTATCACCTCCAGCTTGCGCTTCCCTCCTTGCCTCACCCCACTCTTCCAGCTCATCACAGCGCCCAGCTGGGTTCCCTGTGTTATTCGGCAACTTCACAGCAGCTGTCAGTTTTACACACGGTAGCGTGTTTATGTGGATGCTTCTTTGTCCATCCATCCATGCCTCTCCCTCCGCTGCCACGGTGTCCACAAGTCTGTTCTTCACATCTGCGTCTCCATTCCTTCCCAGCAAATGGGTTCATCAGTACCACTTTTCTAAAGGAGCTTGGATCACAACAGAGAGAAGAGTGTCTTACTCTTTGCACGGAATGCAGGAGAGGGTTTAAAACCACTTGCAAAGGAGAAGATTGTAGAGGGTAAAAAGGAGAAGGCAGGGTGGTGTGTTGTCTGCTGGGCCAGTGACTGCAATGGACACAGATCACAATGTTTCTGTTGTGCCGGGGGAGTGAGACCCAAGGGGATCCTTTCTACCAGGGCTTTGCTTCCCCAGCTCTCAGCAGCCTTGTTACGAGTAATCGGCAGTGTTAACTTGGTATGTTATTAACAGGTTCCATTTGCCCTTATCCACAATCTAGCCTTCATCTCATGGATTAATTCCCTGAAAGAAAATAGCACCTTTCCACGCGTCTTCCATATTTCAGTGGAATAAAATTAAGTCACTAAGTACTAGATGCAAACAGGCATTTACAATTCTGAACACTCTCAATAGCCACCTGCCTGGAAGGTGGCTCAAAGAGGGAAGGACAATTGAAGGCAATACTGATTGATGTGTATTTATATCTTTACTTATATAACCCTTTACTAGATCAGAAATTAACCCGAGTCTACAAAAAAAACCCTCAAAGTCTTATTTTGCATATACTGTTACAGACGGGGGGAAACAGCTGTCTACAATCCTCTTTTCCTCACGGGGGTGGGCTCTCTGTGGATGGAGAGGAGGTCTTTACTTCACACTCTGGAGTTCAAGAACAAGGCAGGCACTCCTTTTAAAGGTATGTAATCACATGGAAAATGGAAACGGTATCCTATTTCAAGAAGGCATGTTTGTTCTCTGTCCAGTGAGGTTTGATTATGGAAGACATGCAACCACACAGCAGGATCAGACCTCTGAGGTCTGAGGCTCTCTCTCCTGACCCGATTTACAGTCCATACTAACTTGCTTTGACTCTTCTGCGGCCTTGGTCAGCATACTTAGGCTATGCCAGGAGAGTCTTCTCTGTTCACTGCAGTGACTTCTTGGAAGAACCACTGACTCTTCTTCAAGGTAAAACAGTAGCAGATGATTTGCGCTCTCACGTCCCTTTAATCTTTTGCTTCAGAGAGCCTGTCTATTCTCTTTCCATCTGGTCTTGACTGTTGGACATGATCCTTACCAAATCCCAAGCAAGCCTCCACATTGGAAGACCTGCTTAACCCAAATTCCTAATCCTCAGTGAGTTCCAGCCTTGCCTCCTCACCTCACCAGCACTGCCTAAGCTCTCTCCAACTTCTCCATTATTTAGTAAGCACTGACTCATTGGGAAAGACCCTGATCCTGGGAAAGATTTATGGCAGGAACAGAAGGGAGTGGCAGAGGATGAGGTGGTTAGATAGCATCACTCAGTGGACACGAATTTGTGCAATTCCAGTAGACTGTGGACAGATGAGCCTGCTGTGCTGCAGTCCACGAGGTCACAAAGAGTCAGACACAGCTTAGCCACTGAAAAACAACTATGAGACTTAGAATTCTTTTGTAACAGGTTGTGTTAGCGACACTTCGGGGGCCAGCATTTTATAAGATAAAAGCCCTCAGCTGTAGGGTTGATGTAACATTGCACGCAACAATGACAGTACTTTCACAAACTCAGCCTTAAGCACAGAGAAATCTTGTCCTTCTTCTTCTTTGGAATACAGACTAAAAGCGGATAATGGGGATGAAGGGGTGGTCCTCTATTTGTAACTTCTTTATTAAAATATTGGTCTAAAACATATACATTTTAATAAGGATGTAGTGTACAAATAAATTATGCCAATGGCTCACATTTTCCCTACTTGAACTAATCTATTTTGTTGCAAAATCAAAATGAATGTGCCTCCATCCTCAAGAAATATTTAAATTTTGGAAATTTGCTTTGTGGAGTTCTAGGTCCTTGAACTGTTATCTGCGATAAATTCTTAATTTTAGAATTTGATTTTACAAATTACACATACTATAGAACTTTATGCTTTATACTTTAACATAATTTTTTTGAAAAATTAAAAAAGTCATTAAATAAAACTTTAGGAGAATTAAACTCTTCAATAGTGATGATTGTTTATAAATAGAAAAAAAATGTAGAATCATAGCTTTAAAAATAAAAGTGAGAATGTTAGTTGCTCAGTCATGTCTGACTCTTTGTGACCCTATGGATTATAGCCCACCAGGCTTCTCTGCCCATGGAATTCTCCAGGCAAGAATACTGGATTGGGTATCCATTCCCTTCTCCAGGGGATCTGCCAATCCAGGGATTGAACCTGGGTCTCCTGCATTGCAGGCAACTTCATTACCATCTGAGCCACCAGGGAAGCCCCATAGCCTTAAAAAGTAACCATTTATTTACTCATGTTCACTCAAATAATATTTTTAAACATCTACTGTGTGTTAAGTACTTTGCTCAGAGCCTGGGAACATGGTTTTCAACTAGACATAAATCCTGCTCTCAAAGAGTGGATAAGAAATGTGAACAAAAATGTGTGAAGGCAGCCACTGAGAAGGCGACAGGTAGGAAGTGTCCTGAGAGCTGTAAGGTTTAAAAGAGAAGAGAATTCAAGCATCTTCCTGGAGAAGGCGGTGTTTCACTTGATCCTTAATGTCTGGGTCAGATTCAACCCCTCAGGCATGGTTGTAGGAGGAAGTCCCAGAGGCTGAGATCCTAAACAAACAAAGGCAATGAACAGGGAAGTAAGACCCGGCTAGATCCCTGTGGCCAGAGCAGGGTGTGTCAACAGAGTATCAGTGGGAGAAGGATACACCTGCCAAGATGATAAGTGGTATCCCCGGAGAGCTATCACAGTCCAGCAGATTCATCCCACCAAATGGCAAATCAATGTACAAAAGACTCGAAAGTTGGGCCAATGGGATACAGAGGTTCATTTTCCCAAGCATTCATTTCAATGATATGTTTACAGTACCTCCTGTGTGCCTTTCCTGTTCTAACTGCTGGGGTTGAAGTGGTGAAAGAGATGAGCTTCATCCTCATTCCCAGTGAGCTGCCGGTTTAACTGGGGGGAACCACCATTAAACAAAAAAGATATAAAAGAGAATGGACAGAGTGAAAGAGATAGCAGTGGTCTCAAGGGGACAGAGCATCTTGAGCAGTGTTGCCCAAAAGAATATTCTGCAAAGATAGACGTGTTCTGTCCACACCGTTACATACAGTAGCCACTAGCTATATGTGACAACTGAGCACTTGAAATGTGGCCAGTGAGACCTAACATCTGATTTTTAATCTCGTTTCCTTTGAACTCACTGGAATTTAAGTAACCACAGGTTGTTGCTGTTATTAAGCCATTAAGTCATGTTCAACTCTTTGTGACCCCATGGACTACAGCATGCCAGGCTCCCCTGGCCTTCACCATCTTCTGGAGTTTGCTCAAATGCATGTCTCTTGAGTTGGCAATGCTATCTAACCATCTCATCCTCTGCCACTCCCTTCTCCTCTAGTCTTCAGTCTTTCCCACATCAAGGTCTTTTCCAATGAGTCAGCTCTTTGCACGGGGTGTCAAAGTAAGTAGCCACAGGTAGTTAGTGACTATTCATATTTTGCTTCTAATTATATGTGCACGTAATAAATTTCAAGCGCATTGACACAAAAATTCTTTTTCATCTGGCAATGTTTCTTTAGGGCTTCCCTGGTGGCTTAGTCAGTAAAGAATCTGCCTGCAATGCAGGAGACCTGTGTTTGATCCCTGGATTGGGAAGATCCCCTGGAAGAGGGCATGGCAACCCACTCCAGTATTCTTGCCTGGAGAATCCCCATGGACAGAGGAGTCTGGTTAACCCTCGCAAAGAGTCAGACATGACTGAACGACTAAGCATAGCACATGCTTCTTTAGCCAGGCCCTCACTTATAGTGGGCTTCCCTGGTGGCTCAGTGATAAAGAAATATTCCTCCAATGCAAGAGATGAAGGAGACACATATTTGATCCCTGGATCAGGAAGATCCCTAGGAGGAGGGAATAGCAACCTGTTCCAGTATTCTTGCCAGGAAAATCCCAAGGACAGAGGAGCCTGGCGGGCTATAGTCCATAAGGTTGCAAAGAGTCGGACACGACTGCAGTGACTAAGCACACACACACACACCACCATATACCAACCAAGTAGAATTGAATGCTTCAAGTGAACACCTTTGTAAGGCTACGTGACAAGTGCTATGGGAAGGTTGAAAAGCAAGCCACTATGTTGTTTGGAGAATTGAGAGACTGCCAGTGAGGAGACAATGTGTAAATGATAAATGTTTGTCAAATGAATGAGCTGAGAGCAAAGGTCATTGGAGACAAGCTTTGTCAGATCCATGGGGCTTCATTGGTGGAGTCTGCTGGTTGGGCTTTCAGCTGTGGGACACTGGGTGGCTGAGGATGCTGTGAGAGTGTGTGTGCATGGAGAGCTGTGTACAGACTTACAGGCTGCAGCCTCTTGTCCTTCCTGGCTTCGTGCAGCACAGGATACCTGCAGCAGACATCCACCCCGCCTTCCCAGGATCTGGGCAATCTAGGACATGGGGAAAAGTGCGAGTCTTCAGTTTTGAGCGTCAAAACAAGGCTGTACGGTCCTTCCCTGCCATCTGCAGTGTAACTTCCCGCTCCAGGAGAGCAGAACTGCTCATTAACAAATTGTCATGTACTGGGGACCAACTGAGAGTCAAGTGCTTTGAAAGCTTTGTCACAATCTCCCAATGAGACCACGGGACAGGGAGTAAGATCCTCTTTATACAGGTTAGGAAAGTCTCGAACAGCTTATGAGACTTGCCTGAGGGTCCTCAATTGCTGAATTGGAGTCTGAAACTCACATGCAACAACCTCTGACCCCAGACCCTCTCAGACTGTAGCCTGCCAGGCTCCTCTGTCCATGGGATGTTCCAGACAAGAATGCTGGTGTGGGTTGCCATTTCCTCCACCAGGGGATCTTCCCCAACCCAGGGATTGAACTCGCATCTCCTCAGTGGCAGGCAGATTCTTTACCACTGAGTCACCTGAGAAGTCCTATCATATATCTATGTTAACATGATAATGTGATATAATAAATAATATAATGTAATATACAAATCGCAGACATTGGTAAAAGAGCCCTCTGAAGCCCAGGAACATTGTCTAACATCACAGAACTCAGGAGGGTCAGAGTTTGTACCAGAACCACTCTTGGCCCTTCGTCCGGGCCCCTTCCCTGTCTTTGGTTTCATGAGCCCTGATCCTCCCCATCCACAGGGCTCCCGTGTAATCACACGGAGACCTCTGACCAGTTCACAAGGCTGCCTGTGCCCTGCATGTTTTCAGCACTCACCAGGATTCCCAGGGGCTGTGAACCCTTAGTGTTCTGGCTGTGGGAGGCCCCTCAGGCTCAATCTCTATTTGAAGACAAGAGGCTTTTACCTGTGGGGAGACCTCCCACTCCCTTTCCGATGCTGGGCAGGTCTGGAAGTCACCTGTAAAACTCTTGGGATTTCAGAAAACAAAAATAGACTCAGTCACAGTGAAGTGACCTGAGGCTTTGGATCAAGTTTCTGCACAAACAGTGATTAATCGAACGCCTTCGCTGGAATGTGGGCTTGGCGAGAGGTGAGAAGCACATGAACGAATCTGTCTGTATCCTTGGGAATGCTTTTAACTCTCATTTTCACTTAAAAGATACTTCTAATCAATTCCACTCACTGGTTCCCCCTTCCCTCTTCCGGGTTGATAGAGAAATATGAGAAAAGGAAAGAGACTTTGGGGTCAGACCATGACTTAATGTTCTGTGTGCTTAGGTGGCTCACTTTCACTGAGGCTTGTTTTCTGATTCAGTAGGTCTGGGTGGGGCATGAGAGTGTGCAAGTCTAACAAACTCCAAGATGAGGCTGATGCTGTTGATCTGGGACCTTCGGTTGCCACTGCACTGGGAGAGAGAAATCACTTCCTCCAAGTTTCACAGCAGGTGAAGACCGAGGGCAGAGATCAAACCCCGGGGAGGTAGAGAAAATGATTATTTGTAATTCTTCACACTCTTCCTGGATTTAAATTATATATTCATGACTCTGGTCACGTGACTTTACAAAACCACCTACCAGAGTGGAATTTCCCTGCCCTACTGATCTCTCACTCAGCCATGTGACTTGTTTGGGCCAATGCCACATGGTGGAAGGAGAGCGAGTCAGTTCCAAACCAAGACCTCAGGAGGCAGTGTCCGTTTTTGTTGACACTCTGGGATTCCTGCCATTTGCCATGAGTAGAGCATGCTTCAAACAGCTCCAGTCTAAAGAGAAGGAGGAACCACATGGCTCTGATGGTTAGTCTCGGTGCAAGTCCAGCTGACCAGCATCTGGAATCAGAGCTGCTCAGCCACGCTTTATCTAGTTCAGACAAACTACAGATGACCTATGGACCCATATGTGAGAGAGCCACCCATATATGGCTTTAAGCTATAAGCTATTGATTTTGGGGGTAGTTAGCTGGTTATACAGCATTAATGTAATAATTGCTGACTAATGCACAGTTGTGTGTTAGCATTACTCAAAGATCATCTTTCAGTCCAGAAAGGCAAAGAACTATATCACATATTTAGTAGCTACCATGTTCTAGGACTGGGCTTGTAAACCTCTGTCTAGGAATTTCTTGCATCAACTATTTTACTATGTGGAAGATCTAATGCTGAAGCAGAAGCTCCAATACTTCGGTCAATTGATGTAAACAGCAAACTCATTGGAAAAAACCCTGATGCTGGGAAAGACTGAGGGCAGGAGAAGAAGGAGGTGACAGAGGATGAGATGGTTGGATGGCATCACTGACATGAGTTTGAGCAAACTCCAGGAGAAGGACAGGGAAGCCTGGCATGCTGCAGTCCTTGGGGTCGCAAAGAGTCAGACACAACTGAGCGACTGAACAAAAACAACAGGGTGTCTCCCTAAATTCAGGATATTTGAAAAAGTGGCTCCAGGAATCACAGCCTTTGTTTGTATAAGCTCCACTCTTTACCAATACCCCCCCAAGCTTCACCTTGATCCGTCTTGGATAGTTTGCTTAAGCCTGCCTGGTATGGGTCTGTGCTGTTTACGTTTAATTATTCTAGTTTCAGAGGTCACCCAAGGCTCTGCTTACAGTGTCTCTAACTACTTGCTATCCACCATGGCATGATTTCATTCTGACACACGTTTGGAAAAAAAAAAGAAAATAAAAATAAAACATCAAATCTCAACTTCAGGACACAGGCGATAGGCAACTTGTTTTGTTGCTGCTCATTTTAGGAGGGAGGAAAGACGAGTGTCTTTTCTTCTTATGAATAGGCAGGATTGACATAAAAAAGTACTTCAAGTGCTGAACTCTTCCACTGAACACAAATGCAGAGAAATTCTGTATATCTTTAAATGTTTTATATGTCCCCGTCATATATAATTTATTATGTTGTGAAGCTGAGTCCTTCTTTGAATGAAAATTTTACTGTCAGAGCCTGGGGTACTTTAGTTTGATGATTTAAAACTCCCAATGCACTCGTAGCAAATAGCACATTTTTATGACAGTGTGTTTGTCCAAGAGGTCAGCTTTCAGCACAGTCGGAAATTTCCCCCAGTAAAATTATTTCAAAGAGAAATATGTCTCCCAGCCTAATTCTTCGTGCAGAAAATGCAGGTGCAATTCCAGATAGGACCGGGTGTCCATCTTTCAAGAAGATGCAGGGCTGCCCATCTGTCTTGTGGTTTTGGACTGGTGCTGCAGAGATGCACTTTGAATCCTGTCTTTGCCCTCAATTGGCTGAGCCTCTTGGTTTTCAGCCATAACAGGAGGTTAATGATATCAACTTTCAGGAATTTATTTGTGAGGATTAAATGAGATGGTAGTCTGTCAAAATGCCTGGTCCGTAGTTATTATTATACCACATTATTCAGCAGACTCTGCTTTGAAATGAAATCGGCTCCTCGATGGGATGTGACAGTGCACAGCATAAAGAAAGAGTCCAGTTGGCTTGTAGGCAAAGATTTAGGACCATCCATCTGATACGGCAATCAGTGCCCTGAATGGTGAGGGAACAAGTCAGGGAAACTTTCAATACAAAGGTTTGATGAAAAGAGCAATGTGCATTGAGAAACAACACTCTGGCACCCCAACCTCCATCCTTACCCTCTCCTCTGTGCCGTGGGGAGCTCAAGACTAAGAAAAATACTAAACTTTCATCTATGTAGTCAGCTAGCCAGCCACTCCATCACCTGTTCTTCCATCCACACATCCATGCATGCATCCATCCAACCTTCCATTCATCCGCTTCTGTCCATCCAGCTGTTTATCCATCCATTTCATCTTTTTATTCATCAATTTACTCTACAAGCTGCAAAGACATTTAATACAGATGGTCCATCCTGAAGACACCATGATGTAAATAAATCTAAGCCAATGGTCTCTAAGTATTTCGAGATTAACTGTGAGAAAAATCAGATAAAACCATATTTTCAAGACTATGTGCTCAACTTTACAAGAGAAAGGGCATGGAACGCTAAGTGAGCACAGAACCGGGACACACTCTCCAATCCAGGAAAATCCAGCAGGACCAGCCAGGTATGTGAGCTGAGGACCATTTGATCATCAGGTGGGTAATATGAGAAAGGCTTTCCAGAGAGACAATAGACATCCCACTTAAAGCCCAGGATCTCTCACAGAGTAGTGTACTAGTCGGCTGGAGCCTTTGTAATCAAGTACCTTAGTCTGAGAACCTTAAACAGCATTTATTTTCTCACAGTTCTGCAAGCCGGAAGTTCACAATCAGGATGCCAGCAGGGTTGGTTTCTGGTGAAAACTCTCTTCTTGGCTTGCAGAGACTCCCCGTGTCCTCACAATTTTCTTCCCCTGTGTTTGCTGAGAGCGGGGTGCCCTGGTATCTTCCTCGTCTTCTAAGGACACTGGTCTCATCAGATCCTCCATTACAACAGCATTTCACCTAAACTGCTTCTAAGATCTTATCTCCAAATATAGCCATATTGAAGGTCAGGACTTCAAACTATGGATTTTGAATGGGGCTGGCAAAAAAGGCTGTTCTGGATTTCCATAACATCTTATGAAGATTGGCCAGTCCAATCCACGGAGTCTAAGTGCATACAGCTGACACTCAGCTGGCGTGCGGACAGAAGAGGGTGGAGCAAAGGCTGAGGAGGTCGGCAGGGGTGCACCCAGCCCAGGGTGGTCCCGGGGTCCACATAAGCATGAAGAGCACACAGGTGGGAGCAGGTGCCCACCTCTCTCGAAAGAAATCAGCAAGGAGATCTGAGCCGCTTTGGCATTTGTGCTCCACGCAGACAGCCCCTCTCCCAGAAAGCACAACGGTGGGTCGCAAAGCCACGCTTATTAAGGTTTCAAAGTTTGGCCTCCCACTGACTTCTCCCTGAGCTGGAGGTTTCCGACTTCAGAAACCTGCACATTTGATTGGGGAGTGACTCTTGAAATCCAGGTGTACACTGGTGGGGTTTGATTTTGGATTTCTTTCCCTTTGAGAAGATCCAAAGTAGAAGCTGTCTCCAGAGGAAGGTAAGTTCATTTGCGGAGAGCGATGGAAACAGATTAAAACCATGTGGCTGATTCCTGTGAAACCGGCAAGGTGTGGGGCGACGGAGGTCTGCAGGCCAATGATGAGTGGCACCCTCCAGGCTGTGTGATCAGTGTCCTCTTCCTCCCGAGGAAGCAAGCAGGGTGGAAGCCCTTTCGCCATCAGATCCGCTCCCCCAGTCCCCTGCTCTTATTCTCTGCTGAACTTATTAAGCTGGTATCAAGTCAAGGCGTCCCTTCTTGATAGTACACAAATTCTCCGAGTGCTGCAGAATTCTGCGACCGTCCTCTCACCTGTCACTTCAGCCGCCTTTTAGTGATGTTAAAAGAAATCTTTACTGTCACTCACATCACCTGCTCACTTTGTTCTCCGGCAGTGACACTCTTGCTGTGTTTCTCCCATCGCCACAGCCGACTCCCGTGAATTAGCATTCGCCAAATTTATACGTGCTCATTAGTCTGAATAAATTTAAAAGCTGCTGCTCCTGAGTTTTAAAAATGTAACCAGGCTTTTCCTTGGATATAATTGAGGCATCTTTAGAAAAGTAAATTACAGCCTGACTCCCAAGTAGGCATTTTATGAGTTTAGAGTCAAGGGGTCTCTTTGGAGCATCATTTGAGCTATAAATACCTGGGGGGTGGGGAGGAATAAACTAATAAAATCCCCCAGTCAATTCCGCCTTCCCTGTTCATTTTGCCCTTTCCCTTCTCTCTCTCACACACAGAGAAAACCACAAATGGCTACCTGTGTTGAACAGGGACCCAAGTCCCACTCTCGTCTGCTCTTTTAATAGACGAGCAGCGGGTGGAGTCTGGGTTCTCAAAGCCTCAACCCTGGACCAAATGCTTAGAACCACTGAGAGATGCTTGTGAAAAATACAAGTTCCTGTGCCTCTCCTGAGGCCTCTGGCATAAGAAACCTCCCAAGTGGGGACCCGGGAGTTATTATTCATTGCAAGCATCACATAAGAATTTGATGTTGCATACATTTGAAAGTTGCTCTTGCAATTGGCAAAACAGACTTTTGGAGACATTTTGGTTTAGGATAACTGGACTCCACTGTGTTCTCATAGGACGATGCCAGGGAAATTGATACCCCTCTGAAGGGAACGGGACTCACTGAATAGTGCTTTCATAGTGATGAAAAGATAGATTCAGGTCTATGTCATTGTAGGTAATTGTCAGGCTGTCAAGGGCAGCTGTCAGAGGGATAATTCAGGTCGATTTTCTATCTATCAGAGTTAGTTGGGTTGTTAGTTGTTGAAATCACCTGCATGTTTGGCCTCCTAGGTGAGATATTTCAATGGAGTCCATCCTAAAGGAGCTCCGTCCTGGGTGTTCATTGGAAGGACTGATGTTGAAGCTGAAACTCCAATACTTTGGCCACCTGATGCAAAGAACTGACTTATTGGAAAAGACCCTGATGCTGGGAAAGATTGAAGGCAGGAGGAGAAGGGGATGACAGAGGATGAGATGGTTGGATGGCATCACCGACTCAATGGACATGGGTTTGGGTGGACTCCGGGAGTTGGTGATGGACAGGGAGGCCTGGCGTGCTGCAGTTCATGGGGTCGCAAATTGTCGGACACGACTGAGTGACTGAATCGAACTGAGGTGAAAGCCACTGTTGTGGGTGCTAGCAATGTGGTGTTGAAACTAGCGGCAATAAACTGCCAAAGTATAATGCATCACTATTTAGATGGTGAGAGTCCCTTGAAGAAAAATAAAGCCTGTTAGGGGTACGAAGAGCCAGATGTGTGTCAGGGTGGGGGTGCTTGGGGATGCCTCACTGAGAGGCTACATCTGTGCAAAGACCAGGCAAGGAAAGGGCTCTAACCAGAACTATCTAGGAAGAGGATGTAACTGTTTCAGTGTGTGTGTGGGGGGTGTTAGTGGTGGTGCGGTGGGGGGGGGGCGGCTGGAAGGCCGTGGGGTGTGTCAGAGAGCTGCTTCTCCAGCAGGAAGACAGGAGAGCAGAGTCCAGGGAAAATGTGCCAATCTGTCAAGTTGCCCTCTGTCCAAAATAATGGGCAGCAAGAATGCAGGAGAAATTTATGGAATTGCAGCCCAACCTGGAGATGCATACGAGGCATCACAGAAAGTGAAAATGAAAGTTGCTCAGTCGTGTCCAACTCTTTGTGACCCCATGGTCTGAAGCACACCAGGCTTCCCTGTCCATCACCAACTCCTTGAGTTTGCTTAAATTCACGTCCATTGAGTCGGTGATGCCATCACACCATCTCACCCTCTGTTGTCCCCTTTTCCTCCTACCTTTAATCTTTCCCAGCACTAGGGTCTTTTCCAATGAGTCATATCAGGTGGCCAAGATATTGGAATTTCAGCATCAGTACTTCCAATGAATATTCAGGACTGATTTCCTCTAGGATGGACTGGTTGGATCTCCTTGCAGTCTAAGGGACTCGCAAGAGTCTTCTCCAACACTACAGCTTAAAAGCATCAATTCTTGGTTCTCAGCTTTCTTTATAGTACAACTCTCACATCTCTATATGGATACTGGAAAAACCATAGCTTTGGCTAAACGGACCTTTGTTGTCAAAGTAATGTCTCTACTTTTTAATATGCTGTCTAGGTTGGTCATAGCATTTCTTCCAAGGAGCAAGCATCTTTTAATTTCATGGCTGCAGTCACCATCTGCAGTGATTTGGGAGCCCCCAGAAAATAAAGTCTGTCACATTGTTTCCCCATCTATTTACCATGAAGTGATGGGACCAGATACCATGATCTTAGTTTTCTATATGTTGAGTTTTAAGACAGCTTTCTAACTCTCTTCTTTCATTTTCATCAAGAAGCTCTTTAGCTCTTCTTCTCTTTCTGCCATAACAGTGGTGTCATCTGCATTTCTGAGGTTATTGATATTTCTCCTGGCAATCATGATTCAGGCTTGTGCTTCATCCTGTCCAGCATTTTGCATGATGTACTCTGCATATAAGTTAAATAAGCAGGGTGACAATATAAAGCCTTTACGTACTCCTTTCCTGATTTGGAACCAGTCTGTTGATCCATGTCCAGTTCTATTTCTTATTGACCTGCATACAGGTTTCTCAGGAGGCAGGTAAGGTGGTATGGTATTCTCATTTCTTGAAGAATTTTCCACAGTTTGTTGAGATTCACACAATCAAAGGCTTTGGGGTGGTCAATAAAGGAGAAGTAGATGTTTTTCTGGAGCTCTCCTGCTTTTTTGATGATCCTGTGGATGTTGGTAATTTGATCTCTGATTCCTCTGTCTTTTCTCAATCCAGCTTGAACATATGAAAGTTCATGGTTCATGTACTGTTGAAGCCTGGCATGGAGGATTTTGATCATCACTTTGCTAGCATGTGAGATGCGTGCAATTGTGCGGTAGTTTGAGCATTCTTTGGCATTGCCTTTGTTTGGGATTGGAATGAAAACTGACCTTGTCCAGTCCTGTGGCCACTGCTGAGTTTTACAAACTTGTTGCCGTATAAAGTGCAGCACTTTCTCAGCATCATCTTTTAGGATTTGAGATAGCTCAACTGGAATTCCATTGTCTCCACTAGCTTTCTTCATAGAGAGGCTTCCTAAATCCCACTTAACTTCACATTCCAGGATATCTGACTCAAGGTGAGTGATCACACCATCTTGGTTATCTGAGTCACGAAGATCTTTTTTGTATAGTTCTTCTGTGTATTCTTAATATCTTAATATCACCTCTTAATATCTTCTGCTTCTGTTAGGCCCATACTGTTTCTGTCCTTTCTCATGCCCATTTTTGCATGAAATATTCCCTTGGAATCTCAAAGTTTTCATGAAGAGATCTCTAGTCTTTCCCATTCTATTGTTTTCCTCTATTTCTTTGCACTGATCCCTGAGGAAAGCTTTCTTATCTCTCCTTGCTATTCTTTGGAACTCAGCATTCAAATGGGTATATTTATCCTTTTCTCCTTTGCCTTTCACTTCTCTTCTTTTCTCAGCTATTTGTAAGGCCTCCTCAGAAAACCCTGTTTTGTCTTTTTGCATTTCTTTTACTTGGAGATGGTCTTGATCACTGCCTCCTGTACAGTGTCATGAACCTCCGTCCATAGTTCTTCAGGCACTCTGTCTATCAGATCTAAACCCTTGAATCTATTTGTCACTTCCAATGTATAGTCATAAGGGATTTGATTTAGGTCATACCTGAATGACCTAGTGGTTTTCCCTACTTTCTTCAATATAAGTCTGAATTGGGCAGTAAGGAGTTCATGATCTCTGCCACAGTCAGCTCCCAGTCTTGTTTTTGCTGACTGTATAGAGCTTCTCTATCTTTGACTGCAAAGAATATAATCTATCTGATTTCAGTATTGACCATCTGGTGATGTCCATGTGTAGAGTCATCTCTGTGTTGTTGGAAGAGGGTGTTTGCTCTGACCAGTGTATTCTCTTGGCAAAACTCTGTTAGCCTTTGCCTGTCTTCATTTTGTATTCCAAGGCCAAATTTGCCTGTTATTCCAGGTATCTCTTGACTTCCTACTTTTGCATTCCAGTCCCCTATAGTGAAAAGGACATCTTTCGGGGTGTTAGTTCTAGAAGGTCTTGTAGGCTTCATAGAACCATTCAACTTCAGCTTCTTCAGCATTACTGGTCAGGGCATACACTTGGATTACTGTGATATTAAATAGCTTGCCTTGGAAACGAACAGAGATCATTCTGTTGTTTTTGAGACTACATCCAAGTACTGCATTTCAGACTCTTTTGTTGACCATGATGGCTGCTCCATTTCTTCTAAGCGATTCCTGCCCACAGTAGTAGATACAGTGGTCATTTAAGTTGAATTCTCTCATTCCAGTCCATTTTAGCTCATTGATTCCTAAAGTGTCAATGTTCACTCTTGTCATCTCCTGTTTGTCTACTTCCAGTTTGCTTGATTCATGGACCTAATATTCCAGGTTGCTATGCAGTATTGCCCTTACAGCATCGGTCTTTACTTCCATCACCAGTCACATCCACAACTGGGTGTATTTTCTTTGGCTCCGTCTCTTCACTCTTTCTGGAGTTAGTTCTCCATTGATCCCCAGTAGCATTTTGGGCACCTACCAACCTGGGGACTTCATCTTTCAATGTCCTATCTTTTTGCTTTTTCATACTGTTCATGGGAGTCTCAAGGAAAGAATACTGAAGTGATTTGACATTCCCTTTTCCAGTGTACCATGTTTTGTCAGAACTCTCCAGCATGAGCCATCTGTCTTGGGTGGCCCTACATGGCATGGCTCACAGTTTCATTGAATTAGATGAGCCTGTGGTCCATGTGATCAGCTTGGTTAGTTTTCTGGGATTGTGGTTTTCATTCTGTCTGCCCTCTGATGGATAAGGATGAAAGGCTTATGGAAGCTTCCTGTTGGGAGAGACAGATTGAGGGGGAAACTGCGTCTTGTTCTGATGGGTGGGGCCATACTCAGTAAATCTTTGATACAATTTTCTTGGCTGTGTTCCCTCCCTGTTGTTTGACCTGAGGCCAAACTATGGTGGAGGTAATGAGGGTAATGGTGACCTCCTTCAAAAGGTCCCATGCAGGCACCTCTACACTCAGTGCCCCCGTCCCTTGAGCAGACCACCCCAACCCACGCTTCCACTGGAGACTCCTGGACACTCACAGGCAAATCAGGGTCAGTCTCTTGTGTCGACACTGCTCTTTCTCCTGGATCTTGGTGCACACAAGATTTTGTTTGTGCCCTCCAAGAGTCTGTTTGCCCAGTCCTATGTAAGTTCTCATGTTTGAGCAGCCCTTACCACATATAAACCTTTTAAATTATTTTAAGTTTTCAGCATCCTCTCCTCCATTGCACACACACACACACACACACACACACACACACACACACACACACACACATCTCATTCCTATCCTGCTATTCTACTGCCCATCATGGTCAGTTGTTCAGTCATGTCAGACTCTTTGTGACCCATGGACTGTAACCCGCCAGGCTCCACTCTGCTTGGGATTCTCCAGGTAAGAATACTTCAGTGGGTTGCCATTTTCTCCTCCAGGGGATCATCCCGACCCAGGGATCATCCTGACCCAGGGATCATCCCGACCCAGGGATCGAACTCATGGCTCCTGTGTCTCTCAGGTGGATTCTTTACGGCTGAGCCATCTGGGAAGCCTCCACTCAAAGGGATAGACTAGAGCATATTCTTTCTCCAACCCATGCCTCCCTTCCTCTTTCCTATGGCAAGGGTAGTTCTTGCTAGTTATCTGGAGCAGAGGGCATATGGCACCTCCTCCCCATAGACTCCTTCAACACGTAGGCTCACTTAAGTGTTCTTCACTGTTCTCTACTAAGTCTTGCCCCTCTGTTGGGGCATGGTAGGCCTTCCTAAACTCTGGAATAATTCCATGTTACTCTTGTGTATTTTCTCCTAGGTTGTGAATTCCTTGAGACAATATTTTATTAAAATTTGCTCTGGAGGGTTAGGGTAATACCGAGAATTTTGCTGGCATTTGCTATATGCTTACTGGATAAAATCATCAGTTTGAAAGTTGGACATAATTCAGGTTAGGTGTGTCTCTACTGAACCAAAGACCTAATAAAACCCTGTAATCACAAGCAGTTGAATTTTAGAGTTCATCTCCATCACATTTACATCACCACCAAAAGTCATCTCCCTCATCTTTACATCACTGCCGTCATCATCTTCATCATTTTACATCATCAGAACCAGCATAGTCCCCCTCATTATCACCGTTCCATCATTACCACCACTGTTATATTTATATCTGTATCATCCCCATTCTTTAAGTTCCTTGTGACTTCTAGCACTTGGTAAATAATTGAGGAATTCTCCGAAGTTCCTTTTGGACCAAGCCTTCCAAAGCAGGTTAGGGTTTATTTATTCAGGGGGATCATTCATTTTATCCAGTCCACTAGGAGGCAGGTCTTCAGTTCTGTGGCTGAATTGAATTCTCTCCACTGTGTCAAATTAGTAGAATAAAGGAAGCTGGAGGTTGGCTTTGAGTTTTATACGTTTAAGTATTTCCCCTGAGTGGAACTTTAAGGGAACTCAAACTCCCATGTCTGCTGCTGCCTAATTTCCTTGCAGAATCTGCCACCTATTCTGTGACGTCTCATCATATTAAGGTTGATGGTGCATTAAATTCCGAGCAGATAGAGCTGGTCACATGCTCCCTACCGAGAGCTTAATCCCCTACTTTTGCTTCAGTTTTGGGAGTTGAGTCTCTGTAGTCTTTATTTGGGGTCCTTTGGGAAGTGTTTCTCCATAAAATACCCTGAGTTCCCTGGGATGTAACGTGGTCCTCTCAATAAATAGTAATATCCCACTCACTAAAAAGTAACTCTGTATCTAAATAATTTGTGGGACATATGCCTAAGACGGAGACAAGTCAGGCTTGAGGATGACTTTTACAGAAGTCATTTATCTCATTTTGAAGAACATACTCTGCTAACACACTGTAATTCATTTTAAGGAAAAGCATAGACCTCAGAAATAGGTACTTATATATGTACTTTATATAAAAACTGTTTGAAATGATTAAAATTATGTTTGTAATTCTTAGTAAACATGCCTTTTTCTACACTTCCATATTAAAATGTGTAATTTTTAATTAAAAAACCCAGACCCATTCATTTTTTTTACCTATAAGATGCTGTTTATATGAAATCTACACAATAGGTAAATTTATACAAAGGCATACTAATATTTGTCAGGGACTGGTGGGAGGAGAGAGCTGGGGGACTGACGTCTTAATGGGATGAAGTTTTTACAGGGTGGTGAGAATATTTTGGAATGGAGTTGATGGTTACACCACATTATGATTGGGCTAAATGTCGTTGAAGTGGACACCTTGAAACGGCTATTGACATTGTGTCAGTAGTTTGACAGTGTGCAAACTTTGCATAAAAGAGGACGAGAGAGACAGGAAGGCAGACACAGAGAGGGTGAGAGAGTGTGCAAGGTGACATGGCCACTGGTCAGAAAGGGCAGGACTCTATTTTGGTCTCGCTGGGTTCAGAAGATAAAATCAGAGAAGTAAGGGAGATATTTTGGCATCACACAGCACAGAAGTTCAGGGCTGAACTAGTCATTTCAGTTCAAGGGAGCAGGAGGAGAGCAGCAGTGTGCCAGGTCTGCTCCCTGATCTGCATGGGAAGGGGAAGGTGAGAAGAGACACAGATCCCCTCCAATCCTTCCATCCAGCCCCTGCCTCCGTCCAGAAACAATGTGTGCAGGCTCTCGACTCCTCCTTGTCCCCATCTACCCAGACCTATTCTAAATTCACCAGGTTACTTAAAGTCAGAGGAATCTTGAAGTATATTAGTTTCTTCAGGTTGCTGTAACAAATTACTGCAAACTGGAGGCTTAAAAAAATAGAAATTAATTTTTTCACAGTTCTGCAGGCCAGGAGTCTGAAACCAAGGTGTTGGTGGGCAGAGCACCCTCCAGTCTCCAGAGGAGGATCCTTCCTGGCCTCTTCCAGTTTCTGGTGGCTCCTGGCATCCTTGGCTTAGTATTGTATCAGTCCTTTTCCTCTGTGGTCACAGCCTTTCCCCTTATGTGTTAAGACTCCCTCTGCCTTCTCTCATGAGGGTATATGTGATGGCATTTAAATTCAACTTCTCTCTGTCACTTAACTGTCTCACATCTTTTGGGCTTCCCAAGTGGCTCAGTGGTAAAGAATCTGCCTGCCAATGCAGGAGACACTGGAGAGGCAGATTCATTCCCTGGATTGGGAAGATTCCCTGGAGAAGAAAATGGCAACCCACTCCAGCATTCTTGCCTGGAATATTCCACTGACAGAGGAGCCTTGCCATATACAGTACATGGGGTTGCAAAGAGTTGGACGTAACTGGGCACAGCTGAGCAACTGAGTTCAACAACAATCACGTATTTTGCCATGTTATTACTACTGTTCATTCACTGAGTAATGTCCAACTCTTTGCCCTCTAAAAACTGCAGCATGCCAGGCTTCCCTGTCCTTCACTGTTTCCTGCAGTTTGCTTAAACTTGTGTCCATTGAGTCAGTGATGCCATCCAACCATCTCACGCTGTGAAGGTTCCAGGCCCCACATCTTTTGCCCTATAAGGAATTGATAATATGCTTTGTTCTGGATATGAGGTCATGGATATAACATATCTAGACATCCATCCATCCATCCATCCATCCATCTATCTACCCATCCACCCAACCACTCACTCACCCAGCCATTCATCCATCCATCTGCTCACCCACCCACTCTCCCATCCATCCATCCACCCACCCTTCTATCCATCCACCTATATTCCCATCTACCCATCCACACACCCAACCATCCATCCACCCATCCATCCACCATCTCTTCATTCAGAGCATATTTGTTGAATTAGGCAATGGTTGAAAGGAGGCAGACAGTTTAGAAAGCAAACAAAAACCAGATCATTTCAGAAAATGACAAGCACTGCAATTAAACACAATAAATATAGATGCAGGATAATATGCAATTGAGCTCTAAGGCCCTGAAAAAAAGGGATCAGGAGAATTTTATTCAGGGTTAGCCATAGGTGACCTTTGTTTATGAATAAGGAGTAAGGACAATTGCTGCTTTATCGTGTTTGCGTTAAATATGAACAAAGTTACCCCAAACTCATTCCCTGTGTCTTTGGAGGAAATGTAGGTTTAGGATGGAAGAGCTGTTCTGAACTGTCTACAAAGCCTGATACCAGGATCATCCTTCATCCCATCATCTTCTCGGCATTGGGTCCAGTCCATTTCTGTCTGTAGACTTGGCTCCAAATGAATCTCTGGGATCATTTTGTTCTTACAGGGTGCAGTCAAAAGAGAAATGACCCCCAAAACTTTTATGCCCTAATCCTCTTGAACTGTGGATATGTTACCTGACATGGAATAAAGGACTTTGCCGATATGATGAAATTAAGGATGATGAGATGGGAGGATTATCTTGCATTACCTAGATGAGTTCAATGCCACAAGTATCTTTATAAAAGGAAGGCCAGGAGGCTCAGAATTGGAGGAGGTGTGCAAATAAAAGCAAAACAAGAGAGTTGAAGATATTATGATACTGGCCTTGAAGATGAAGGAAGAGGCCATGAGCCAAGGATTGTTGGCAACTTCTAGAAATTGGAAAGGCCAAGGAAACAGTCTGCACCCTAGAGTTCCCAGAAGGTGTACAGTCCTGTTGACATCCCAAGTTTACATCAGTAAGATACATATTGAACATTTGACCTCAACAATTTTAAGATAATAATTTTGCGCTGTTTTAAGCCAATAAGTATGTGGCAATTTTTTTTTTTAAACAGAAGTCATAGGAAAGTAGTAGAGAAAGCTTCAGAAGTCGTATATACCCACAGAATCAACCTATTACCCTCAAGATCATTCCTTGTTGTTAGAATGACAGGATTGTCTTCTTTTTCATGACTGAATAGTATTCTATTGCATATACACCACAGTTTTATCCATTCACCCAGGGAAGGACAGCCAAGTTGTTCTTCTGTCTTGGCTATTGTAAATAGTGTTGCAGTGAACATGGGAATTCAGATATCTCTTTGTGATACTGATTTAATTTCCTTGGGGGTATATGCCCAGGAGTGGAGTTGCTGGCTCACACGATAGTTCTACTTTTAGTTTTTTGAGGCATCCCTAACTGTTCTTAATAGTGGCTGCACTGATTTACAATCCCGCCAGTAGCATGCAGTGGTTTCCTTTCTCCAGATTCTCACCAGCACTTATCTCTCGTCTTTTTGATTATACATGCTCAGTCACTTCAGTCGTGTACAACTCTTTGCAACCCTATGGACTGTATCCCAACAGGCTCCTCTGTTCATTGGATTTTCCAGGCAAGAATACTAGAGTGGGTTGCCATGCCCTCCTCCAGGGGATCTTCCTGACTCAGGGGCGGAACCTGCCTCTCCTGTATTGCAGGTGGATTCTTTATCGCTGAGCCATGGGGGAGTCCCCCTTTTTGATTATAACCATTCTAAGTGGGAGGGAATATCCATTGTGGTTTTAATTTGCATTTTCCTATGATGTTGTGATGTTGAACACCTTTTCATGTACTTGTCGGCCATCTGTATGTCTTCTCTGCAGAAATGTCTATTTGGCTTTCTACCCATTTTTAACAAGATAGTTTCATTTTTTGCTATTGAGTTGTAGGAATTCTTTACATATTTTGAATGTTAATCCTCTTGTTAGGGCTTCCCTGGTGGCTCAGACAGTAAAGAGTCTGCTTGCAATGTGAGAGATCCGGGTTCGATCCCTGGGTCATGAAGATCCCCTGGAGAAGGAAATGGCAACCCACTCCAGTATCTTGCCTGGAAAATTCCATGGACAGAGAAGCCTGTCAGGCTATACAGTTCATGGGATCACAAAGAGTTGGACGTGACTGAGCAACTTCACAACTTCACATCAGGTACATAATTTGCAAATATTCCCCCCCCCATTCCATAGGCTGTCTTTTCACTTTATTGATTGCTTATTTTTCTGTGTAGAAACTTTTTTCATTATGCTAAGTGAAATAAGTCAGATAGAAAAAGGCAAATACTGTGTAACATCATTTATATGTGGACTCTAGAACTGTCAAATTCATATAAACAGAATAGGATGGTAATTACCAGGGGGTACTCAGAGGTTAAAGAGTCTGCCTCCAATGCGGGAGACCTGGGTTCGATCCCTGGGTCAGGAAGATCCCCTGGAGAAGGAAATGGTAACCCACTCCAGTATTCTTGCCTAGAGAATCCCATAGACAGAGAAGCCTGGTAGGCTACTGTCCACAGGGTCGCAAAGAGCCGGACACGACTGAGAGACTTCACTTTTACTTTCAAGGGAAATGGAGAGACGGTCAGAGTACAAACTTCCAGTTATAAGACAAATAAGTTCTGAGGAGAGAGGTGATGTACAGCATCGTGATTATGGTTAATAATACTGCCTTATGTAGGCTTCCCAGGTAGCACTAGCAGTTAAGAACATTTTTGCCGATGCAAGAGATGTGAGAGACGTGGAGTTCGACCCTGTGTTGGGAAGATACCCTGGAGAAGGAAATGGCAACCCACTCCAGTATTCTTGCCTGGAGAATCCCATGGACAGAGGAGCCTGGCAGGCTACAGTCCTTGGGTCACAAAGAGTCAGACTTTGCGACTTAGCATGAATGCATATACTTGAAAGTTGCTAAGAGTGTATATCTTAAATGTTCTCACCACAAAAAAAGAAAGAGTAATTATGTGATGTGATAGAAGTATTAATAATGTTATGGTGGCAACCATTTTTCAATCTATATCAAATCAACATATTGTGCACCTTAAATTTATGCAATGATATATGTCAATTATGTCTCAATAAAGCTGGATAAAATAAAATAATAAAAATGAGCCTACTGTAGGATGAACAGTATACAGCATTTAAAATAGTATATTATTTCTCAAAACACTTCCACGAAGCCATTTCCATTTCAGGGATGAGATAGTGATGCACAGTAAAGGTTAAGTAGAATGGCTGTGAGGAAATATTCAATTTCAAGGAGAACGGGCAATAAAGGGTTTCTCTGAAGGGGATATAAGTGTAGAGAAGCAGTATCAAGAAGAAGGCAGATGAAAGGGCTTTTCTTCGTTTCCTTCCCTCCTCTTTCTTTTTCTTTCTCTCTCCTTTCTTTCTATTTCATTCTTTCTTCCTCTCTCCTTCCTTCCACCCTCCCTTCCACCTTCCCCACTCCTTTCTTTCTCCCTTTCTTTCCTTCTTCCTTCCGTCCTTCCTTTCTTTCTCTGTTTCTGTCTTTCTCTCTCTCCTGGGCCAGTTGGGACAGAAGCAATGACCAGTATTCCTTGCAATGACATAAGAGGCAAAAGGGAGAAAGGAGTTTTGGTTTACTGAGGTGGCACATCCCGTCTCTTCTACTTGCTTGCCGTGATGGTTTATGTGTCAACTCAAAGGGAACACATGGTGCCCCAATTACATATTATTTCTGGGTCTCTTTGTGAGGGTGCTTCCACAAGATATTAGCATTGAGAGTGGCAGTCTGAGTAAAGCAGATAACCTTCCCTATGTATGTAGACAACATAGCTGGGCATTCTGTCAATGTCAAGAGCTGGGGTAGAACGTGGAGGAAAGTGGAGATTTGCTTTCTCTGCCTAATAGTTCCAGTGGAATCCCAGCCACCTTCTGCCCTCAACTGGCACTTTTGCCACTGGCCTCTGGTTCTCAGAACTAAATCATCAGCTTTCCTGGGTCTCCAGCTTGCAGGGACTTAGCGTCCATAATCACACGTGAGTCAGTTCTTTATAATAAATTGGTTCTATTTCTCTGGAGAAACCTGGCTAATGCACTAACCAGTCTTGAAGTGTTGGCAAGGTACAGAGCTTCAGTGTTTCTGTTTTCTCAATCCCACAATGTGTAGAAATCAATAGATCCAGAAAGGATTGTTTTGAGTGAAGAACAAATTGGAGAAAAACATTTCATAAGGATTCTGTTAACCAGATTGCACTTGCTGTCATTAAGCTTTTGTTGTTGTTGCCTAGAACTACCAAAGAGCTCATCCTCTTTAAAGAAAGCTGAAAGTAGTACATGATATGGATATTTGACCTGTTAGAATCTTGTATGTGTTTTGAAAACAAGATCCGTGCAACTTAAGCCCTTTCTGTAAAGCAACCGTGTACCTATTTTGTTCAATTTTTATGTCTTTAATGATTTATTCATTTTTAAATTGTTGCAATAAAAACAATACAGTGACTATACAATTAAGTATGCATGCAGCTAGAATGTTATGGCTGGAGGGGGAAATGTGAATGATATTCCAACCTAGAGTGACCCAGATGACTTTCCAATTTGTTGCAGAGCTTTCTGATACTCCAAGTGAAGTGCAAGTTCAATCAGTCATGCAATTTTGTTGACAAAGAGGATTAAGACCAGTCTGTTGGGGTAAATTAATATATTTTAGGGGTTCCCTGGTAACTCAGCTGGTAAGGAATCCATCTGCAATGCAGGAGACCCCGGTTCGATTCCTGGGTCAGGAAGATTCACTGGAGAACGGATAGGCTGCCCACTTCAGTATTTTTGGGCTTCCCTGGTGGCTCAGTTGGTAAAGACTCAGCCTGCAATGAGGGAGGCCTGGGTTTGATCCTTGCATTGGTAAGATCCCCTGGAGAAGGGAATAGCTACTCACTCCAGTATTCTGGCCTGGAAAATGCCATGGATGTATAGTCCATGGGGTCACAAAGATATAGTTTAAGCGCCCATGGGGTAGCAAAATATATTTTAAGCTGTGAATTATAAAAGTCATTTTTCCATAAAAGTTGTTATATAATTTTATATTTTGAAATTTAGATATATCATGGCATAGTATTAAATGTGCAGAATATTATGGCAGACTCCTTTCAGCCCAAATCCTCTATAAAGTAGGTTATGGCAAACATTATTTGCTATTTACTTTTACTCTCAGAAATACAGCTTCCTCACCATGTTCAGAGGACTATTTATGTTTAGCAAGGTCTCTGATGCCTTGTAAACTCTCAGTATACAGTTGTTGCCATTACTACTATTTTTATTATCATTATTTGGAGGGCCAGGAACACTGAAAGACTGAGCAGACAATACCCTTCAAACATAATTCCAGCAAATGTGTTTCTGGTGGTATGACAAGTTGATGATTAGAAGAATGTCATGGCTGAAATACTACCAGGTCTTGGGTTAGCTAGAAATTAATAACAGAAACACAAATAAACATAATTGCCATGCTTTTCTGGGCTTGATAGAATAAAAGAGGCGTCTGAAAAGAAACAACTGTACAAAAAAGATGACTGAACATGATTTGAACATGGAACTTGAATATTTTGCAAGTCTCCTTTGAAGAATCTAAGTCTAGAGTCTAGACTCTAGTATTATAGAGGAGCTCAACCTGAGGGCTATACTTTGAACCAGGAAGCTTATAAGCCCAGAACATAGTCCCAGTCTATAATATTCTCTGACCCTCAGAAAAAACGGAAGAAAACCCTCTCTGGAAATCATATGAGGCTCCCATATACATGTATACAGAGTTATACATATGATGTAAAATAAATGTCTGTGAAATGTTTAAGAAAATAAAACAAACTTAGAACAGGATAAAATTCAATCAAATGTGTCTATGTAGGATTGAAAAAAAAGCATTAATCTATTTTTAAATAAAATTATTTAATTTCAATACCCCGTAAATGGGTTAAACATTGACTAGGGCACAAATAAACAGACAATTTGGAATCACAATGGTAAATCAGAAGAAATTCTCAGAATATTTGAAAAAGAGGCATGAAAGTGAAAAATAGTGAAAGCAGTTATAGAATAGAAATAATAATAAGATAAAATGCAGTGTATATCAATGTTAAACTGAAGAACTTTGCACTAGACTCATTGTAAAAATGCAGAACATTAAACAGAATTCTAAAAGCAGAAATAAAAAGATCAACCAGCTGAGAGCAGACTTCTCAATGGAAATAATGGAAATTAGACAGTGGAACAACATTTTTTGAGTTTTGAGAGACTGTAACTTTCAACCAAGAATTGGACAGCCACAAAAACTATCATTAAAAATCAAAGTAATATTATTTTCTGATAGCTCAAAGCTATCAGAGAAAATTATGATCAGCATCCTAATCTAAAGTAAGCTAAAAAAAATATTCTTCAGATAGATAGAAATACATTTTATAAGGCAAAATATCTGAGATTCTTATATTTCTTTTTAAAAGAGTTTTAAGATACTTATTAGCTTTAAAGTTTATTTAGTATACAAACTTTATTTAGTAAACTTTTATTTAGTATGCAAAACTTTCAGATACAACTATCAAAAATAAAGTTACATATATAAATTTCAAACCATACAGAAAAAAAAAAACAATTAAGCAGCCAAATTCTACAGTTAAATCCCTAGAAAATAAAATTTGAGAAAACTGAATAAAGAGTCCTAAAAATGGCTTTATTATTAAAGGCATCAAATAAATGCTATGGATAATCACAATAAATATAAAACGATTAAAATCAGTAAAACATTATTAAATGTAAGACTTGAAAAATTATGTATATGTTGTTTGCAAAGTTATACCTAACATATGAAAACATAGAAAGATAGCAAAATATATAACAAGCAAATAGTAACCATACTGAAATTACAAAAATAAAATTTAAGGCAGGAATGATTATTATGTGTAGTGGTAGTTTTTATATAATGACAATAGATGCAAAGACTTCCCAGGTGAGGCTAGTGGTAAAGAACCCACCTGCCAATGCATGAAATGTAAGAGAAGCAGATTCGGTCCCTGGGTCGGGAAGGTCCCCTGGAGGAGCGCATGGCAACCCACTCCAGTGTTCATGACTGGAGAATCCTGTGAACAGAGGAACCTGAAGGGGGACAGTCCATGGGGTCACAGACAGACACAACTGAAGCCACTTAGCACACACACACAATAGGTGGCAATTAATCAAGAAGATACAAATAATATGACTTGATTTTAATATTTAATATATTTTTAAATATATAAAGCAAAAACGATAGAATTACAGGGAAATTGAAGAATTGACACCATTGCAGTAAGATATTTCAAAATTATTATTATTATTACATCTCAAAATTATACAAATTATATAGAATTCAGTTATATACACAATCACTCGGTAAATACTTATTGAACATACAGGTGATGAATGCTTATGATTATCTCTTGGTAGCGTTAGATTTAAGGTGATGATATAAAATTTAAACTTTGTCAAAGTTAGGAAGCTCTGGCAAGGACCAGAATATGTGGGTTTCCAAAACAGCTGTCTAGAAGGAGCATATCCGAGGTAGCAGTTATGGACACACAGCACATTCCTTAAAGAAGCTTCCATAAATCTTGGGCAGGGTTTTGACAGGAACATAGAAACATGATGGTCTGATGGTACCTTCTCTGAGTAGCTACAAAATGTCCAGATTCTGAATTAAAGAGTGAGTGTTCAGTTACAAAAGCCTGTTGCGCATTGGTGAGGCTGCCTTTTGCAGCCATACTTGAGGGCCTTAAGCAAAACTCTTGAGGATGGAGGTCATCTAGAGATGACATCTGTCTCAGCAATCCAGTGAAAGTGTTAGCCGCTCAGTTGTGTCCGACCTTCTTGACCCCGTGAACTGCAGCCCACCAGACTTCTCTGTCCATGGAATTCTCCAGGCAAGAATACTTGAGCAGGTTGCCATTCCCTTCTCCAGGGGATCTTCCCAACCCAGGAACTGAACCCAGGTCCTTCTGCATGGCAGGAAGATTCTTTGCCCCATTCAGCAATCCAGCAACCCCTTTAAATCATAGACTATGTTTGATCAGCAACAAAATCATGCTTTCAAACTAGGGGGGCAAGGGGTACATACATGGATGGCAGAGTCTTTACAAGAAAATTTGATTTTGAGATCAATGGCCTGAGTTCCAGTCCTGATTCTTCTCTTTAGAAGCTTTGTGAAGCCTCCTGTCTTAAGTAAGCCAATGAACCATGAGATGTGACTTTTACTTACATCTCCACTTTGCTTACCTATGGCCCAAACATCAAATGAGATAGTGGATACCAAATCACATTGCGAGCTCCAAAAGCAGGATACAAATGGAAAGATCTGTCAACCTTGTAACCAAGTAGGACAAGCCTACAGGTGACCCTGACTCATTTGTGGACTGGATTCTTAGGAAAGAGTGGAAAACACTGCCACCAGATAAAAGTTTCAACAGAGAGAAGCATATTCAACTGCTTTGAATATGGTCAAAATAGTTTGCTTGACCTGTGAAGAAGCATGACGCCTTCTTGGAGGCATTTGGGCAGGTGGCTTTCATATTAGGGGTATTAAGATAAGGATGGGGTGGAAGCTGAGAGGGAGGTTCAAGAGAGAGGGGACATGTGTATACCTATGGCTGATTCACGTTGATATATGGCAGAAACCACCACAATATTATAAAGGAATTATCCATCAATTAAAAATAAAAGAATTTTAAAAATACAAAAAAAGCATGAATTGAAGTGGATATATTTTGTTTTGTCAACTCAGAATAAGGATATCCTCTGAGGAACACTGATCCTTTCAAATCAGTGTTCTACTGAAGTTCTCCGAATAGTTTATTTTAATACAAATTGGTCACATAACAGAAACTAAACCAGTCAGAATTCTTCCCTGGAATATTTTCTAACTTAATCTCGAAAAAGAGCCAACACCCCTCTCTGGTGCCGACAGAATGGCCACGCAGTTCCCAGACACTCCAGAGCCAGGATGCCCGCTCAGTCTTGCCAGCCCACTGCCTTCTTACCATCTTCTGTTACGTAGTGGAGGTGACACGGCAGCCATGACCCTCTCTGCTGTATTTTTCATGACCGCCTGACCTTAACCTCTAACTCTAACTCTGCTCTATGCATTACCCGAGCGGTTTCTCTCACATCATCCCATTTGATCCTCACAACAGATGCATGACTGGGACCCTACCCTGTTGCTGTAACTTAAAGGTGAGGTGTGAATAGACTGATGTCATCCAGTTCAGATGACTTCCAACACAGCCCACTACACGCTGCTTCCAGCTCTATTTTCCCCTATCTTAAACCCAGGATAGGTTGTAGTTAGGGCTCTGGTTTGGATAGGGTTCTAATTCTAGTGATTTTCTATTAATGTTGAGGGTGGGGAGCGTTTGTGTCACATTACCTTAGACACACCATTAGCTGGAAACACACACACACGGCATGGCGGACTCTAAAGTCATTTTCCCTTTTTGACAATGACAGGTGCTTTGGAATCTAATGTTTTGCCCTGGCAGTTAGGTATTGAGAAAAAAGTCTTTCCCTGTTCCCTGGAATTAGTGCTGATTCAAAAAAAATAAAAGTGGATTTAATTTGCAAGATAAGACGCTGAAAAGCAGATAGATGAAAAGTAAGCAAACAACTGAATCACAAGCTAGAATAAAGCGAGTCCCCTTTGAAAGCTTGCTTCTCAGTGTAGCTTTTGAGCCAGCATTGCTCTTCCTGTCATTGCTACGAAAGAAATTTCTGCCCCTGATTCTGTCAGTTTGTACTTCAGCACGTGGAGATTCAAATGCGATCAGATGTGGGCACTTTTCCTTAGCTGCATTTTAAGGACCTCAGAATTTTCAGTTTGATTAACACATTGATGAGACAAGGATTTGACTTAAAGCAAGGATGTCTGGTGGGATTTGGGGGCGGGGGATTCCAAAAATGAGGCCACACTGGAAATATTAAATGCAGATACAGTAGTAAAACATTCAGCTAAAATAGCAATAAAATGGACCTCCGATGGGCCTCCTGAGGAATTAAAAAGAGCAGCTTTATTCCACGGGTGTGTTCAGACAGAAATAAATCAACTCCGTGCTGCCGAGTAGAAATAAGACCCGGGTATATCTTTATTTAAGATATGTAGGATGCCAAGTCGGAGAAGAGTAGAGGAGAGAGACATATTGTTTTTGAAACTGAAACATGAATATGGTTGCGGTTTTAATGTTTCTTGCTGGAAAAAGGTCATCTTTGGCGAGGTCGGGGTTTTCTTAAGGTCATTTCACATACAGATCTCTGCCTTCCTTTGACATTTCATCTTGCAGAGACCCAACTCTTCTGACACATGAAATGGGTTCTCAGCACACCCCATGGCTATTTCTATCAACATCTGTGATTCTTACACGGAGAGGAATATGCACTGATTGGGGACAAAGATCCAGTCTCTCCGAGGCTGGAGATTAAATTGAGAAAATGGAGAGAAGTTTTTATTATCATTTAAAGGGACAGTGGTCGTATTTCCAAAAGAAAAGTATAGCTCCAAATCCCTGGGTGGAGGGAGGGGATTGGAACAGGATATAAATTCAGGAAATATGATGCTTGCTGTTGCCCTCCTCCATAAAAAGTATACTTTCAAAGAAGACGCATTTAATTCATTTCAAAGTACTGGCAGGTTACCCTTTCTTTAAGGAAAGGCAGCCCGGATATATAAATTCACAATAATGGTTTTAATTAAATTGTCTGAGGTTATCCTTGTTGCTGTTTTAGTTGCTAAGTCATGTCTGACTCTTTTGAGGTGCTGTGGACTGTAGCCCCTCCAGTCTTTTCAGTCCATGGAATTTCCCATGCAAAACTCCTGGACTTAGGTGCCATGCCTTTCTCCAGGGGATCTTCCCAACCCAAGGATCAAACCCACGTCTCCAGCTTTGCAGGCAGATTCTTTACCATTGAGCCACCAGGGAAGCCCTTGTCTGAGTTACTTTCTAGTAAAATAGACCACAGCTTAGTCCTTTCTATGCTCAGAGTCTTAGTGCTGAGTCCTGAGGTGCTTACAAGGGTCACATCTAATCCTGCCATATGCCTCCAAGTGGTTTACAAAACGGTCTGCAATGGAAGGAATCATTATTATTATTACATTTTCATAATTGACAATTATGACATTGATTTCTGTAGCTGGGTATAATATAGCTAGGTTTCCTACAGGGAACATAAAGAAAATGCAAAGAAAGGAAATTAGAAAGTGACTGCAAAACAAGACTGGCTTGCTAGGGAATTGATACTGTATATGCAAAATTTAAGCTGAGCCTTTTACCTGTCTTTTCCCAATATTGTGTTTTTGGACTTGGTAAATAATTGAATCTAGGTATAGGAAAAATGTATATCATTTTTCTTACCTCCTGGTTCAGAGCCCTTTGCTGTCTGAACATTTCACTACGCAAATCATCCAATCCCACCTACTGGGTTGGCGGGTTTGGACTTCTCCTGTGTGATAACAGTGGCCTCAGAGAAGAAAATCATCTTCCTGAGAAGCAGGAGAAGCTGTAATTCACGGTGCAGGACACTGGCGTGACTCATTCAGAACCCACTCCCATCCCACCCTCGCTGTACCCCACCTCAGATGTAGGATCTGAGTGATCTTGCAGTTGACGGTTCTGTCCAATATTTCAGCAGGAAACAAAGATGTGTGGCAACCCTCCAGCCCGTGGGGGACCCAGGTGTTCCCTTTCTGGAAAGTATCCAGCTGCCCCCAGGGCTCAAAAGAGGTGAATATCCAGGTGTCACTGAAACTTCTGTTTCTTGTTGTTGCTTCCCAACCTGTGCCCTCCTGCCTGCACCTGAACGGTCTCGGGCAAGTGCCAAGATCATACGTTCATGTTCTGCCATGTGCAGAGGCCAGAGGCCACCAGGGAGGGCTGTAAAGTGTTTTGTTCATTCATTTAGGATGATTAGGAAAATAGAGCACAAAAGTTCTTCTCCTGTACCTCCCCTGGAGGACCTACCAAAACAGTTCTCTAAAGACAGACTTTCCTGCCTCATAAGCCAGAAAGCTCTCCCTTTCGACAGAGAGGAAGCAAAATGCTCTGCAAAGAGCTCTGCAACCCATCGTGGGGAGCTGCATTCAGGCTGTCTCCTCTTCTTATTTCGTTTCTTCCCTCACTCCTTAAGGGCTCTGTCTTTGAGGAGCTCATTATCTAGGGGGGGATGTCCATCAATAACTTGAGGTTAGGAGGATAGTAGTGTTGAGTGCTACAAAGAAGGGCATGGTAGAAGAAGCAGGTGTGGACAGGAGATCAGGCTTGGAGTCTTAGGGAGAGACTCCAGGAGAAAGTCAAGAAGGAACCAGCATCTTTAGGATGGGGAGGATCAATCTGGCTGCGGGGAAGGAACAGGCAGAGCCTATCACAGTTCTGGAGGGAGCATTGATGGTGCCCTTGGGGAATGGAAGGGAAGAGTGCAGCAGCTTTAAAATGTGATCTGCAAATCATCTTATCTCCTTTCATAAAATGGATGGGGTTTATGTCCTTTGAAAATGAGTAGACTTTTGTGACAGCCTAGGAGAAGAGAATTGACGGAAGTGATGCTTTATGACTCCCAAAGCTAAAACATGCAAGGTTATGCACCTTCCGGCAGCCTGTCCTCAACCACCACAGCTCAGACCCCAGGCTCGTGATGAAGATGCCATCACAGAAGGGGGTCCTCCAGCCTTTTTGAGCCCCAGCCCCTGGTCTCAGACATCTTCACTGGGCTCTTCCTGAATTTCCCACCCATAGAGTTTCTGGTTTAATGAAACAGTTGCTGCTGGCTCTTCTAAGTGTGGAATGGTTTATTTCACAGCAAAGGACAACCAGAACAAATAGTCTCCGTAGTGTCTGCCAATGAGGTCAGGGATGCTATGAAGTGAGATGGGAAGATAATATGCTCTAAACTGTACAAGCTGGAATCAAGATTGCTGGGAGAAATATCAATAACCTCAGATATGCAGATGACACTAACCCTTTATGGCAGAAAGTGAAGAGGAACTCAAAACCCTTCTTGAGGAAAGTGAAAGAGGAGAGTGAAAAGGTTGGCTTGAAGCTCAACATTCAGAAAACAAAGATCATGGCATCTTGTCCCATCACTTCATGGGAAATAGATGGAAAAACCGTGGAAACAGTGTCAGACTTTATTTTTTGGGGCTCCAAAATCACTGCAGATGCTGATTGCAGCCATGAAATTAAAAGACGCTTACTCCTTGGAAGGAAAGTTATGACCAACCTTGATAATATATTAAAAAGCAGAGACATTACTTTGCCAACCAAGGTCTGTCTAGTCAAGGCAATGGTTTTTCCCGTGTCATGTATGGATGTGAGAGTTGGACTGTGAAGAAAGCTGATCGCCGAAGAATTGATGCTTTTGAACTGTGGTGTTGGAGAAGACTCTTGAGAGTCCCTTGTACCACAAGGAGATCCAACCAGTCCATTCTAAGGGAGATCAATCCTGGGTGTTCATTGGAAGGACTGATGCTAAAGCTGAAACTGCAATACTTTGGGCCCTACCTCATGCGATGAGTTGACTCACTGGAAAAGACTCTGATGCTGGGAAAGGTTGGGGGCAGGAGGAGAAAGGGATGACAGAGAATGAGATGGCTGGATGGCATCACCGACTCTGTGGGCATGATTTTGAGTGAACTCCGGGAGTTGGTGATGGACAGGGAGGCCTGGTGTGCTGTGATTCAGGGGGTCGCGGAGAGTCGGACACGACTGAGCGACTGAACTGAACTGAACTGAAACTGTACCTGGCCTGGGGACCAGATGGTAGACTTTGGTCACTATCCATAGAGATGTGAGAATTTACTGGGAGGTTTTAATACGGGAGAAACAAATCCAGATTTGTTTTTTGTAAGATTATAGAAGCTTCAGAGAATGTTAGAAAGCAGCATGGATGAGGTTTGGAACCAGAGCTCCTTTAAGTGTCTGGATGAGAGATGATGACATCATGAGTAAACAAGACTGTGGTGGATCTTAGTTTGAGTGAAAAGAGTAGAAAGACCTGCAGAGGGTAAAACTACCTTGTGTCGGCCGTGGCTTGACTAGGAGGATGAGTCTCTATAAGAGGGTCTATTGACTCCTAAGGGACCACACCGCATTGCTTATGAATGGTGATGCCACTTATTAAGGGGCTTCCCAGGTGGCACTAGTGGTAAAGAACCTGCCTGCTGATGCAGGAGACATAAAAGACACAATTTTGATCCCTGGGTTTGGAAGATCCCCTGAATAAGGCTACTCCAGTATTCTTTCCTGCAGAATCCTGTGGACGGAGGAGTCTGAGAGGCTACAGTCCCTGGGGCCGCAAAGAATCAGACATGACTGAAACAACTTGGCACCACTTCTTAAGATGGGGCACGACAAAGATCAAGAATTTGGTCTCAAACATTTTGAGTTTAATAGAACTTTCAGCATCCAAAGTGGAGGTAATTCATAGGTAGCTAGACATATGGGTCTACAACTCAGAGGAGGAAACTTGTCTTTATCCATCAGGTTGGGAGTCACATGTCCAGAAATGACTTCTGGAGCCAGAGGTTGAATTTATTTGGTTTAGGAGGGAAGTACAGAATAAATGTATGGGGTTGCAGATGAAGGAACTCCAACATTAGGTGACAATAGTGGCAGAGAAGAAACTCATCTGTGGAGGAGGAAATTCAGAAACCATGGGCCCTGGAAGGTTGAAGAAGACCATGAAGAGGATGGAACACCCCATGGCCTGAGGAAGAGCATCCTGAAAGGCAGATGTGAACAGAATGTGAATAGTTATGAAGGAAATGTGATGCTTAGGGATTTCAATGGGAGCAGTCTCTGTTCATAAGACGTCAGTGAAAAGGAGAAGTGATTAAAAGGAGGTTGAGGGCAATACTCTTTTTGCTCTCTAAAAGTGGGAAGATCACGATTGAATGATTAAGTATTGTTGTCAAGAATTTAGCAAAATGTACTGGAGAGAGACAAGAATAATTGAGCTCTCAAAATGTCTGAGAGCAAGGAAGGCTCTCAGAACATGGGGATGAAAATGATCTTCCATGAAAGAGGGTGACAGTTACCAGAGCAGAAGGACAAGATGTAGGTAAGCTGAAGGTCCAGTATTCATGTGAAGTTGAGAAGGATCTCATCTTATTCTCCCAATGTTCTCTGAGAAGCAGGAGGTTTTGTCCTCTTCTTTGTATTACAGAGAGAAGTGGCTAGAGTCGGACATATTTGTTGTGAAAAAAGGACCTTGATGGGCTCCTGAAACACAGGAGGGCTGCCTGGCACTGGTGAGTCTGCTTTTGAAGTTGATCATCAATACATTCTGCCTTGCTGGACCGTGTCCCACATTACTTTCTTCTTGAGTGAAGATGATGGATCACTGAGATCTGCTGGAGTTTGGATTTCACTCAGATGATTGTGAAAAATGGAAGGTAAGGGATTAAAGGGTATTGGCAAACATATTCCTGAAATAATCTAGACTGCTCAAGGAGGCAAGTGACGACAAGAGTAGGGAGAAATCCAGGAGATTGATTGATTGGAGATTTTTAGCATCTTCTTCCATGTAATCCTGGGAATTGCTCAAAGACACCAGAATTTATTGAGAATATGCAGCCCTATGCAGCCCCCATACATGTTCTGGAAATGTGAGACAGTTCAGCATAGGAGCTATAAGGTCAGAAACCTACATCACACTGGCCAGAGCTCAATCTCAACTCCTCTACCTAGTAGAGTTGCTAGCATTGGCACATCACTCAGTCTCACAGGAGGACCACTCTCCCCACCTGTAGGATGGAGAGGGTGGCCATTGTTGAACCTACGTCACAAACGTGCTGCACGTGAGTTAATATGCACAAAATATTTTGACAAGGCAGGCCTGTGTAAACAATGCATGTTAGATAGCATTGCCTCAAACGCTCATCAAAAACCTTGAAGCAGTTCTTTTCGCCTCTCACACATACTTGAAGAAATGGGGATACGGAGAAATTAGGCAGTTTGCCCAGAATCTCACTGGTCTAAGGCCAGTGTTAAACATAATACTACTTAAATCTTACATATTGATAGGGTTGTTTGACATTCATTGCCTTATCTGGCAACCAGGTCAGTTGGAGCATGAACAGAGAGCTGGTTGTCCTTCTAAGCTGCTGCACCTTGCACTATTCCCAAAATGTCTTCTGGAGAGTTCCTTAGACTGTTTCTTCGCCTGCACCTTGGGGGTTGTTATATTTGCTCTGTCCACTTTATAGGTGGAGTATACACACGAGATGGGATATGAGAAATGGATTCGGCACCTGGAGACAGTTTCTCTTCTCTGGCTTGGCCTTCCTCCTGCTCTCTGCCTCTCGTGTCCTCCCATCTTCTAGGGCCCCTGGGGCCTCAGTGTGCAGTGGCCCCTGGATGCTTCTGCTCTGCTCCAATAGTGCGCAAGAGTGGGGAACAAAACTGAGGGATTTCAGCAGAAGAGATCTGTCAGCAGCACCATCAGCCTCTTAAATCCTGTAACAGAGATAGTGGATACTTTACCTCTTTCTTATCAAGACAAAGTCAACTAAGGAGATGGAAATACAAGATAACAGAGGACACTCCTTATCATGACCATCTGGAGGGGTCCCACTTTGTGACCTAGCCAAACTGTATCCCGTATCTAGCAATCAGCTATTTCCCTCGTGTGGCTTACTAAGAAGACGGAGAAAGGAAAAATGCAGGGTGGGCATAGAGAAGCTTAGTGACTGAAAGGCACTCAGTTGCGTCTGACTCTTTGCAACCCATGGGACATACAGTTCATGGACTCCTCCAGACCAGAATACTGGAGTGGGTAGCTGTTCCCTTTTCCAGGGGATCTTCCCAAGCTAAAGGTCAAACCCAGATCTCCTGCATTGCAGGTGGATATTTTTTTACCAGTTGAGCCACCAGGGAAGCCCAAGAATACTGGAGTGGGTAGCCTATCTCTTCTCCAGAAGATCTTCCCGACTCAGGTATTGAACCAGGGTCTCCTCCATTGCAGGCAGATTCTTTACCAGCTGAGCTACAAGGGAAGCTTAGAAGAGGAGCATCAGCATCTCCCAAAGACAACTTTGCCACTTCTTTCTTCTTCAGGTTCATCGGGCCTGCTGTGTGAAGGAAGAAGCCTTTATCCATCATAGCTCCTCTCAGTAATGCCGTCCTTCTATCCTCCAACAGAGCTGGGCCCTTGCAGTTGAAAAGGGTATCCCATCAGTGGCTTGTTAAACTTTGTCACCCTCTGCCCAGCGCAGAGCTAACCTGGCTTTCGGATGCTTTTCCAGGCGACTCAGTGGTAAAGAATCCACTTGCTAATGCAGGAGAGGCAGAAGATGTGGGTTTGATCCCTGGTGCAGGAAGATTCCCTGGAGGAGGAAATGGCAATGTACTCCAGTATTCTTGTCTGGGAAATCCCATGGACAGAAGAGCCTGATGGGCTACAATCCACAGGGTCGCAAAAGAGTCAGTTATGACTTAGCGAATGAGCACAGTTCAGTTCAGTTCAGTTCAGTTCAGTCGCTCAGTCGTGTCCGACTCTCCGCGACCCCATGAATCACAGCACGCCAGGCCTCCCTGTCCATCACCAACTCCCGGAGTACACTCAAACTCATGTCCACAGAGTCGGTGATGCCATCCAGCCATCTCATTCTCCGTCGTCCCCTTCTCCTCCCACCCCCAACCTTTCCCAGCATCAGAGTCTTTTCCAGTGAGTCAACTCGTCGCATGAGGTGGCCAAAGTATTGCAGTTTCAGCTTTAGCATCAGTCCCTCCAATGAACATCCAGGATTGATCTCCTTTAGAATGGACTGGTTGGATCTCCTTGCAGTATAAGGGACTCTCAAGAGTCTTCTCCAACACCACAGTTCAAAAGCATCGATTCTTCGGCGATCAGCCTTCTTCACAGTCCAACTCTCACAACCATACATGACCACGGGAAAAACCATTGCCTTGACTAGACGGACCTTGGTTGGCAAAGTAATGTCTCTGCTTTTTAATATACCATCAAGGTTGGTCATAACTTTCCTTCCAAGGAGCAAGCGTCTTTTAATTTCATGGCTGCAATCAGCATCTGCAGTGATTTTGGAGCCCCAAAAAACAAAGTCTGACACTGTTTCCACTGTTTTTCCATCTATCTTCCATGAAGTGATGGGACCAGATGCCATGATCTTTGTTTTCTGAATGTTGAGCTTCAAACCAACCTTTTCACTCTCCTCTTTCACTTTCATCAAGAGGCTTTTGAGTTCCTCTTCACTTTCTGCCATAAGGGTAGTGTCATCTGCATATCTGAGGTTATTGATATTTCTCCCAGCAATCTTGACTCCAGCTTGTGCTTCTTCCAGCCCAGCGTTCCTCATGATGTACTCTGCATATAAGTTAAATAAGCAAGGTGACAATATACAACCTTGACGTACACCTTTTCCTATTACAGCACAGCACAATTGAACTCATGACTTGACCTACTCCCAGGGGTTCCCAGTCACTGCAGAAACATACCCGAAGCTCTAGCAAGATGTTTCCCATTGAAGGAAGTCAATGAATAATACTTAAAAGTGGAAATTAAAAGAGCATCATAAGGATATTATTTTAAAGTATTTCAAGACATAAACGTGTAGATGAGATGCAAGTTCTTGGCTCTGAGAAGCTGGATTTGGAAATGGACAGGAGGGGGGTCAGAGATTATGCACTATTTGACTCATTAAATTATGTGCATAGATTACTTTGATAAGCATTAAATATAAAAATAGCATTTTCTGAATGTTTAGATTCTATCTGTTGAGGGGTGGGGAGAAGGTAATGACTTGTTAACTGCTACTTTTTAAGAAAAGCCAAAATGTAATTTTTCCACTGATACTTCAGTGCCATCTCTGTTTATCAGTTATGACTTATCTTTTTTATTTCATCAGAAATATTTTATAATTGAAAAGAAAATAGGTAGAGGGGAGATGACGATCTAATATACATGGTAAAAGAATATTTAGAAAATCATTAGATAGCTAAGGTCCAAGGGCAGCCTAACCATTTAAAGTTTGCAAGTTGCTTAAAGTTGTTTAATGTTTCCTACTTTATCTTAAGTTTGCAGAGAATCAGAGCTTACTATCTCCATGTTAGCTCTAAAGATGCTGAGGCTACACAGATTGGTTTGCCCATGGATTCATAGTCACAAAAGGAGTTTAAACTGGAAAATGGTAGTTTCTCTCTTCTCCCCTCCTTTCACTGAGCTCTGTCCAGGACCTTAGATAAGCTGGGTCATGTTGTAGGAAGAAACAGCCCCCACATCTGCACAGCAAAGATGTCATCCTGCACCACGGAGATGCCTTCCTGCAGTAATGTTGTCCTCCCTCTAAATCTGAATGGACCGAGGAGCCCTGACTGGGTCAGGACACCATAGAAGGACAAAGATCTGAGGCATCTACCTGGACAATCATATACTCTAGCCTGGAAATGTTGCCCCAAACTTCTGTCCAAACTCACTGGTCAAGAGATTCTTGGGGTCCCATTTATACTGTGCTTCCATCAACATATTATTTTTAAAACTTACAGTTACTTTTTTAATTTAAATATTTTTGATTGTGCCAGTGGCCTGTGGGGTCATAGTTCCCACAGGGGTCAAACCTGCGTCCCCTGCTTTGGAAGCATGCAGTCATCACCACTGAGCCGTGAGGGAAGTCCCACTTACAGTTATTTTTAAAGCTCAGAAGGGAAGGGTTGGGATATTTGTAGAAAAGGTCTGATGACTACCTTGCCTTCATGTGCCAAAACCACTCTTCCGTAACCACAACTCTGTTTTTTTATCACAGCTAGCTCTGACAAACGTTTACCCTTATTTTCTTCTCATAGTCCTTGGCTCATTGATCCCCAGCTAGTAGCAAACACTGGGGCAACAGCAGGAGACGGGCTGAGAAAGGTGATGAGCATTACTAACAATGCAAGTGAAATATATTTCATCAACTCAGTAATAGTTTAACCAGTGCTTGCTGCTGCTGCTGCTGCTGCTAAGTCACTTCAGTCGTGTCCGACTCTGTGTGACCCCATAGACGGAAGCCCACCAGGCTCCCCCGTCCCTGGGATTCTCCAGGCAAGAACACTGCACCAGGTGTGAAAAAGAGGACCTTCCTCATGTGATTCCCCACCCCAACCCCTGTAACCACCTGAGCAATTATTATCATGATAAATCATGGCAACAATGATGGTGGGTTTGAAGTGGAATTTTTTTTTTTTTTCTGCTGCAAAGATAACGTCTGGAAAGAGGAAGAAGCTTCTTTCATGTAAACAAAAATTTAGGGGAAGCGAGGGGAGGATGTTCAGAGCTGGAAGACAGCATGAGGACAGACAGCAATTATTTATCTTTTCATTGAAGACGAGGCTCTGGAGGGCAAGGGTGGCTACACTGCTTCCTCACAGCCATGATGAAAGAGAGAGGGAAATACACACATCCATCACCAGGAGTGGCAACGGAATATTTTAGTCAAGAAAAGGTGAACGCTTGAGAAGGATAACAGTATCTTATGTATATGGTTAGATAGCATCACCAACTCAACTTGACATGAATTTGAGCAAACTCCGGCACACAGTGGAGAACAGAAGAGCCTGGATTGCTGTAGTCCCTGGGGTCACAAAGAATGGGACGTGACTTAGGGACTGAGCAATAACAGCAATATATTGATATTTTTTCTACTAAAATAATCCAGATTTTGATTGCCTAGGAAAGTACAGAGTAGGCAGAACCATATATAAAATCAGCCTGCTCTTGGGAACTTCAATAATGGATCTTCACGTGTTGGGGAACAAAACAATAACATCTTGTAGCATTGAGAAGAGGGGTTCCAAGTCAGGGCAAGTCGTGGTGAGTCTATATCCCCTCCACAACTCAAATTAGTAGGTGCTTTTGAAACATAAAGGGGACAGTGCATGTTTTTTACTCTATATTTCAGTTGTATGTGGGACCTAAAAAGACAAATGAACAAACTTACCTAAACAGAAGCAGTCAGAGATTCAGAGAACCAACAGGTGGTGCCAGAGGGAAGACACATAAAGGGCTGGGCAACGTAGGTAAAGGGGATTAAGAGATGCAAACTCCTAGTTACAAAATAAATAAGTCATGGAGATGCAATGTACACATAGAAAATATAGTCAATAATATCGTAACAACTTCCTATGGTGACATCAATTGGATCTATTGTGGTGATCATTTTGCAGTGTATGAAAGTATCAAATCACTAAATTGTACACAGAAACTTCTGCCCCTTCCTTGGTCTCTTAAAGTAACAAGGTATGGATCACACTTTTAAGGAAAACTCCCTACTGCTGGCTTTATTCAGGACAAGCCCTCATTAGTAAATTGAAACCCAGATGGGATGGAAAATAAACTTCTCTTGCCTCTAGATGAATGGGACTTCTCTCTTCTGGGTACCAGTATTTTTTCTCTAGGACTGCCAGGCAAATGACCACAAACTGGGTAGGTTAAAACAATAAAAATTCATCCTCTAAAAGTTTTGAAGACCTGAAGTCCAAAAATAAGACTAACACAGGCCCAAACTCTCTTTGAAGGACCAAGGATAGAATGCCTCCTTTTCTCTCCCAGATCTTGGTGGCTTCAGGCATGCCTTGGCTTCAGAAAACATTGCTCATCCCGTGTCTGTGTGTCTTAAATATTCCTCTCTCTTTCTTTTATAAGGACACCTGTTACTGGATTAAGGACATACCTTAAATCCAGGATAATCTGATCTCAATATTCTTAATTACATTTGCAAAGACCCTATTTCTAAATAGGTGGTTCAGTGGTAAAGAATCTGCCGGTTAATACAGGAGACACAAGGCAGGTGGGTTCTATCCCTGGATTGGGAAGCTCCCCTAGAGAAGAAAATGGCAGCCCACTCCAGTATTCTTGCCTGGAGAATCCCATGGACAGAGGAGTCTGGTGGGCTATAGTCCGTGGAGTCACAGAGTCGGACACGACTGAGATCACATACATGTGTGCATGTGTGTACACATACACACCCCCAGTAGATACATACATACACACATGGATTCATCCAATTTATCACTGAGGCTCTCCTCCATCCATCCATCCAAGCAGTCACACGTTCAGTTATCCATGTATCCATGCACGCATCCTTGTGTGCGTTCATTCATCCACACACGCAAACGTACATAACATATACACATCCATCCAGGCATCAGTTCATGCATCCACTCCCCTTTCACATTTCAGGGTGAGGGTTGCATTCAGTGCTAAAGGTAAATAGGGTGAAGTAAGATTTATTGTTAAAGATTTTTAAAAAATGAGGTGAAACTTAGTTCTGGTAGACAAGATGAGCCTAGGTATAGGCTTATGGACAGATTGGATAAGACTAAGTTCAGGGTGAAGAGCGGGCTTCCCTGGCAGCTCAGTGGTAAAGAATTCACCTGCCAATGCAGGAGATGTGGGCTTGATCCCTGGGTAGGGAGATCCCCTGGAGAAGGAAATGGCAACCCGCCCCAGTATTCTTGCCTTGGAAATCCCCAGGATAGAGGAGACTGGCAGGCTGCAATCAATGGGTTTTAAACAGTTAGACATGACTTAGCAACTGAGTTTGAGCAGGAGGGTTAAGGGTGGAGAGCAAGGCTAAAGTATAAGTGTAGGAATGAGTAACGCTTCCCAGGTAGCGTTAGTGGTAAAGAATTCACCTGCCAGTGCAGGAGACATATGAGATTCGGGTTCAGTCCCTGAGTTGGGAAGATCCCCTGGTGGAGGACATGGCAGTTCACTCCAGTATTCTTGCCTGGAGAATCGTATGGACGGAGGAGTCCGGCAGGCTACAGTCCATGGGGTCGCAAAGAGTCATGACTGAAGAAACTGAACACACACTCAAGGCTCCAGGGTAGGGTCTGGATGGGGAAAGGGAAGGCTGGGTTTAGGGAGGACGTCGATATCTTCTGTGAGAGGTGATATGTGATCTGACTCTTGAATAGTCAATACGAACGAGTGTGTCCACGGACAAGTAGATTCAGAATTACTTCCCTGCAGAGGGAACAGCTTGATCATATAATCGAGGAGGGAAGCAGAAGGATGAATGCAGGGAACTTCCCAGGGGACCCCAGGCAGGCTGAGGGTGTTAGGATGAGAGACAGGGTGCTGAGGGTTTAGGAAGGAAGTGCCTGCAGCGGCAATCAAGTGTTCAGTGTAACCTGGAGATTGTGGCCGGTGTGGGAGGCTTTTAGACAGCGGGTGGCATCCAACGCCTCCTTCCAGCTGTGAACTCTTTCCGTTTCCTCGGATGAGTCCTCACTTGCCTCTGGAAAGATCTGCCCCCATAGAGTGAGGGGATTTCAGAAACCCTTTCCTAGGCAATGCAAGACTCTGAAGATACGAGTGGTCAGTTCAGAAAAGCTCAGTGTTCCCTGTTGCTGTGCCTCTGGCTCCTGTTTGACCCCCTGTCACTCATAAGGATTTTATCAGGATTCCCTGCCAGACCATAAACGGTTGGCAGGTGTTCGTATTTCTTCACTCCCCGCTTCCTTTCATTCTTGCTCTCACCTGTTAAGGAAGGACCAAGATATTCTTCCTGGTTATTAACAGGGAGGAACACTGAGAGCAGGAGCGCCCTGGCATCCTACAGAGCAGCAGGCAGCGTGCGCAGAGGCCCAGGGGCACAAGAGAGTCGGGGCCTTTGAGGTATAAAATGAAGCCTTTTCTTTCTGAGAGTGGGTACAGACTGAATAGGAAGAAATGAGGTGATGGAGGTTATGAAGGGCCTAGTAGTTCACTGGATTTAAACTTCACTCTCAGGAGGAAGGAGGTAGGAGACAGTAACATATTTTAAATTTCGGAGCGAAATATTAAATTTGTGTGTTGAAGTCTCTAGTCATAGCTGCAAAAGTTACTGTGGATAGAAAAGGGTGTGTATGTACACACACGTGTCATCACTGCTGTCGTTTAGTTGTTAAGTCATGTCCCACCCTTTGTGACCCTGTGGACTGTAGCCAGCCAGGCTCCTCTGTCCATAGGATTCTCTAGGCAGGAACGCTGGAGTGGGTTTCCATTTCCTTCTCCAGGGGATCTTCCTGACCCAGAGCTGGAATCCATGTCTCCTGCTTGTCACACGCGTTCTTTCCCACTGAGCCACCAGGAAAGCCCATGCGTGCATGTATATGTATGTAACAGAGAAATGATAGAAAGGTAGAAAGATACATAGATTCCATCTTGGGGGGATCACATCCTCCAAAGAAAACGTATGGACCAGAAGCCAAAAAGCAAAGATCGGCATATTCGAATATATAAAAATACAATTTTGTGCCTCTGAAGAAGATGCTCTGTAAGAAAAGACAACAGACTGAGAGAACATACTTGCCATAAATACATAAACATATTATTTTTCAAAAACAATTTAATAGGAAAATTAGCAAGTGAATAGAAGAATGAGATATTGGTTCACAAGAAGAGAAATGCAGTTAGCACTATAACTCACAGAAATGGAACCAAAGCAACGAGACAGCATTGCTCAACCACCAGATGTGTTTCTTAAAAACAAACCAAAAAACAATAATCCTAAACTGAGGAGTGTTTGCACTTCTACTGAAAGCTGCTCAGTGAAATTTTAAAAGTAGTATGGTCTTTTTGGGGTGCAATTTGTCAGCTAACTTTCACATATTTTAAAGGTGCACGACTTTTTATCCAATGCTCTGCATGCCCCAGAATGTATTTATTGCATCATTACTTACAAAACAAAAATGGCACCAAAACTAATTCTGACATCTATCAATACAAAAAAAAAAAAAAAACTTAAAGTATCCTAAATCCCTAAACTCTGGAATACCAAAGATCCATTGGAAATAAGATATGGGTAGGGGAGAAGAAAATAAGATAAGACAGCCATATGAACTGATTTGAAATTATTCTCTCTACTAGTTGGAAAGAAAAGGCTGCAGAAATAGATGAATGTTCATATTCATCTAAACACACAAACAGAAAATGGAGTGTGTACAAATATTTCTCAATGAATACAAGATGGTCTGGGGCCTTGGGGGTTGTTTGAAGGTGCTATATTTTTTGGGGGGAGAGAGGGAACTCTTAATTTGCCCTGGTGGCTCAGAGGACAAATAATCTGCCTGCAATGCAGGAGACTGGGGTTCAGTCCTTGGGTTGGGAAGATCCCTGGAGAAGGAAATGACAGCCCAGTCCAGGATTCTTGCCTGGAGAGTCCCATGGACAGAGGCGCCTGGCGGGCTACGGTCCAGGGCGTCCCACAGAGTCGGACACAAGAGCAACTAACGTACACACACATTTTACAGTGAGAATGTAGCTATTATTTATCTGCATGATTGTAAAGAAAACAAAAAAACATGGCTTCAGAAATAGATCCTTTCGTTCTATTTCAAGTGGGGATGCCAATATAGATCTCAAGGGTTGCTGTTGGGATTTTAACTCAGATCATGTTTGTAAATTCTCCAGCCTACAGTAAAGGATCCAGAATTTTTTTCTTCTGTCCTTTATTGGTTGACCTTTGATTCCCCATCCTTGTTCTGAGTTGGGATTTCCTACCATTTCAATGACCTTTCAAGACTCAGCTTTTCATCTTTAAAGCTTTCCTCCAAATTACACTCATTCAGTCCAAAAGGCTTTGTTCAAGTCAATAGATCAGGACTGAGGATCACAAGAATCTCAACAAAGCTGGGACAGGGTTCTTGGTCATTTGACTTCAAATCCTAGCCTCATTTCACCACACCAACCTAAAATTTCTAGCAAGGTCAGACATGACAATTGTATAGCTCAACGATGATTGGAGAGAAAATGTGGAGAGATCAAGTATTGAAAGAAATTTGAGCAGCTTTCTTGATCAGTTCAGCTCAGTTCAATCGCTCAGTCATGTCCAACTCTTTGCAACCCCATGGACTGCAGCACGCCAGGCTTCCCTGTCCATCACCAACTCCTGAAGCTTGCTCAAACTCATGTCCATCGAGTTGGTGATGCCATCCAACCATCTCATCCGCTGTTGTCTCCTTCTTCTCCGGCCTTCGATCTTTCCCAGCATCAGGGTCTTTTCCAATGAGTCAGCTCTTCACATTAGGTGGCCGAAGTATTGGAGTTTCAGCTTCAGCATCAGTCCTTCCAATGAATATTCAGGACTGATTTTCTTTAGGATCAACTGGTTTGATCTCCTTGCAGTCCAAGGGACTCTCAAGAGTCTTCTCCAACACCACTCCAGCATCAGTTCTTCAGTGCTCAGCTTTCTTTATAGTCCAACTCTCACATCCATACATGACTACTGAAAAAACCATAGCTTTGACTAGACAGACCTTTGTCGCAAAGTAATGTCTCTGCTTTTTAATATGCTGGGTTGATCATAGAACCCCATGAACAATTTTTAATTATATTTTAAGACTTCCTTGGTGGCTCAATGGTAAAGAATCTGCCTGCCAATGCAGGAGACATATGTTCAATCCCTGAATTGGGAAGATGCCCTGAGAAGGAAATGACAACCCATTTCAGTATTCTTTCCTAGAAAATCCCATGGACAGAGGAGCTTGGTGGGTTATAGTCCGTGGGATTGCAAAGAGTTGGACATGACTGAATGACTGAGCACGTGGCCATTCTTTAAACAGGAAAAATAATTAACTATTTATACATAAAAAAGAAGTGGATACTCTGGCAGTGATGCCCACGATAGATTGGAGGGATATGAGAGAGGAGGCAGGAATCAGGCGAGGAGGACCCTGCAGCCAGAGTCTGAAGGTGTCTGGGGAAGAGCTTCAGAGTCTGGAGAACAGAAACTGAAGTCACGAGACGCTGAGAAGGCAGAATCCGGAGAAAGAGGTGAGGCACCTGTCAACAGAGATGCTTGGAGTTTATTTGGTACGTGGCAGCATGCACACAGCGCTGTTAACAGTGATAGTCACAAGAATGTGGAAAAGCAATTGAATTCTGAGCAAAGGTGTGTGACATTATTTTAGGCAAGGGTCATACATAGGAAAGAGAAAATGACAACTGAGATCAAGGCTGGAGGAGACGTGTGAGCAGGTGGATCATTTTGTTTGGTCTAACTTAGGTACAAACAAGTTGACTTAAATTGTCATGTGTTAAAGGTGAAATGGACAAAACTTGGCTTGGCTTCTGACCTAATGAAACTGAACTTTGTTTCTAAAGCTGCTCAAACATACTAGGGCAACTCCTGACAGGTTGGCAGTGCTTCCAAAAGCCTAAAGGAAACCCCCTATCTATCTGGGATGAGGCTGCCCTCACTGACTAAACAGTCCTTTGCTTTGCTTTTGCCTGAATTATTCCACATCTCTTGCTTGCCTTTGGCAGCTTTAAAAGCTCTTAATGATTAATTAAATGGGAAGACCAAGAAACAGTCAAATATTTGTGGAAAACAACGGTCTGCAAAGAACAAGCTTCATTCCAGACATCTGTGGGTTGGGTAATGGCATGGACCTCAAGGCTGGGAAACCAGGACATTCACTTTGCTCTTTCCCAGACTGGCCAGCAAGTCTTTTAGGGCCTGTTTTCTCCTTGGCAAATGGATTCTTTTAAGTTCATTTCTGAGCCTTCCCTAGTGGCTCAGCGGTAACAAATACGCCTGCAATGCAAGAGACGCGGGCTCCATCCCCTGGTCAAGAAGATCCCTTGGAGAAGGAAATGGCAACCCACTCCAATAGCCTTGCCTGGGAAAATCCCGTGGAGAGAGGAGTCTGGTGGGCTACAGTCCATGGGGTCACAAAGAGTCAGACACGACTTAGTAACTAGACAAGTTCGCTTCTATTTCCCTGTGACAACGTATGATCAGCCTCAATCTTGCCTTCTCCCCACTCTCACCCCTCTATCAGTGTATAATTTTTTCCTCTGAAAGGATAGTTGATTGATGGTAGAAGAGAGGATAGTGGAAAGAGAAATAAATTGAATTTATGCAAGTGGGGAGGGAATTGCCTCATTAACAGAATAATTGAGCTGTTAGTTAATTTTACTTGTTATCCTTAGAAAAGGGCAAAAATCTTCTAAGCAATGAATCCTCTTCTTCCAAATGATTAGAAGAACAACAAAAAGGTTTGTAGCTTAGATGTATCTAGTAATTATGTGTCTAACACTTTTTTTTCTCTTTTTAAATATCATATGAGGCAGATGTATTTTTAAAATCCTGGCAATTTACACAACACTGTGAAAGTGTCAGCTCTTCCTAATCAGAAATTTTCTGCACTTCCCCCAACCTTATTAGCAGTAATTCCCGCTAATTGATAATTATTACCTTTTCTTAGTCAAATCTAGTTGTTGGTGTAACAACACTTCCCTGCTTTGCTAAGATCAATATGTTTAACTATCACTGTAAATAATGCATAAAATTAATAAGAAAACTATGCTTGCTCAATAGAATGCAAACTTCATCTATTTTCATATCAGCTTCTTAATTTACAGGCATTTTATTTATTTATTTTTGCCACAGACTGGTAATAATAAGTAGTTCTTAAGTCCAAATAATGAAATTCTTCACATGTAAGCGTCATTAGGATTTTGACTAAAGCCCGCTGGCACAGAGATGTGAACCGTGGGCTAAGTTCCAGGGGAGAACGAATCTGATCTCTTCTGCAAATCAATTGCAATCAATCTTCATTGATTTGTATACGAGCCTTGTTCTTTACTTACTTAAATTGGACTGGACTCAGCCCTGTGTGATCACTCATGGGTTTGTGAAGGCTAATTTCCTGGACATTGATGATGTCTTCATGGCAGTGAAGGGCAAGGCTAGCAGACATCTAGGTCTTAGCCCAAAATGACTCCTGATGCTGCTGCTGCTGCTGCTAAGTCACTTCAGTCGTGTCTGACTCTGTGTGACCCCATAGATGGAAGCCCACCAGGCTCCCCCGTCCCTGGGATTCTCCAGGCAAGAACACTGGAGTGGGTTGCCATTTCCTCCTAATAAAGGAATATTGCCAAACTGCCTTGGAAGAGTTTCAGAGAGGGTAGCATAAACATCACATTATTCTGGCAAAAGTCCCCCACCCCAAATCTACCTCCTTTCCACGTTCTCAATTAAACTAGAAACACATAAGACAAAGACTGTGACTTTAAAAAAATTGAAATATAATTGATTTAAAATGTTGTGCTCATTTCAGGCATACAGCAAAGTGATGCATACATACAGATATATAGATGTGTGTGTGTGTGTGTGTGTGCACGCGTGCATGCGCGTGAGTGCAAGCACATGCTCAGCCTCACAGTTGTGTCCAATTCTTTGCAACCTCATGGACTGTAATCCACAAGACTCCTCTGTCTACAGAATTTTCCAGGCAAGAATACTGGAGTGGGGTGCCATTTCCTACTCCAGGGAATATTCCCTACCCAGGAATTGAACCCGCATCTCTTGTGTCTCCAGTATTGGCAGCTGGATTCTTTACCACTAGAACCACCTGGGAAGCCTCATATAGATATAGAGATATACAGATATATTTATATGTGCATATATATATATATATATTCTTTTTTAGGTTCTTTTCCATTATAGGTTATTATAAGATACTGAGTAGAGTTATCGGTGGAATATAGTAAGTCCTTGTAACTCATCTAATCTATATATATGGACATGAGTTTGAGTAAACTCTGGGAGTTGGTGATGGACTCGGAGGCCTGGTGTGCTGCAGTCCATGGGGTCTCAAAGAGTCAGACACGACTGAGCGACTGAACTGAACTGATAGACGAGTGTGTGTTAATCCCAAACCCCGAATTTGTCCCCTCCCCTCTTTCCCCTTTGATAACCATAAATTTGCTTGCTATGTCTGTGAGTCTATTTATATTTTGTAAGTAAGTTCACTTGTATCCTTTTTTTTTTAATAGATTCCACATTTAAGCAGTATTATATGATATATGTCGATCTCTGTGTGATTCTTTAAAAGTATGGTTCAGAAACCTGAAAATACAGAAGGAGATCATAGATGGAAGAGATGTACTTACAGAGTCAGGGCTCTCTCCTGATCTTGCAGCCGGGATACTGAGAACGCCACTCATGGTGGCAGGAAAGGTGCTCCTGTTCTGCATCATCTCCTTGGTAGAAATAATTCTCGCTGTGTGCTGCAGTGGAAGAGCAGGGCATGCCGGCTCCTGCCGTTGTGAACCTTTGCACCTTAGCTGTGTGACAGCACAGGTCTCATTCTTTGTGGGCCTCAGTTTTCTCATCTGTGAAATGGAGATGTTCACAGTGTTAGAAGCGTCTCAGCCTCTTCCTACTCTCTCTGTTGCTGTTCAGTCGCTCAGTTGTGTCTGACTCTTTGTGACCCCGTGGGCTGAGCACGCCAGGCTTCCCTGTCCTTCCCTATCTCCCAGAGTTTTCTCTAACTCATGTCCATTGAGTCGGTGATGCTATCCAACCATCTCGTTCTCTGCCATCCCCTTCTCCTCCTGCCTTCAATCTTTCTGTTCTTTATACGAAAGGATCGACATCTCCCCTATGAGACAGATTATGTTCACATCCACACAGCAAGCCCTATACCCAATAAGGCACAGAAACCTCCTGAATATGACCCACGCGGGAAAGGAAATAAATCAAATCTGACTCATCATCCTTCAATCTGTTAACTGTTGGTTAATTTGCTGTCTTGTCTTCTATTGGATTTTGAGCTCCATAAGGGCCAAAACCTCATCTCTGTAACCTCTATGCAGGATATTTTTCTGAAAAGTAGGGAACTAATAACTATTTGTGGACCGCTGGTGAATGAAACCTGACACTGCCTTATCATGTGGTTCATAACTAATAAAAGTCCCTAAGTTTACAAAAGATCTTAGCATAAAGGTAAAAGCATAGTCCGTGATTAGGGAAACACAATAAAAATCTAATTAAATCTATAGATATCCTGATAAAATGATCATGGATCTGCCAGTTCCCAATGTCCATGGAATTCTCCAGGCCAGAATACTGGAATGGGTAGCCTATCCCTCCTCCAGGGGATCTTCCCAATCCAGGAATCAAAGCTGGGTCTTCTGCATTGCAGGCAGATTCTTTATCAGCTGAGCTACCAGGGAAGCCTGGTTAAAAAATAGGCTGCCTACAAATAAATAAAAATCATACTGCTTTGAACTCTTTCTGTCCAACACAAAATGCACATAGACTGTTATCCACAGACTTTGTGAGGAAAATCACTGTGGCCTAAACCTGTGTAAGAGATAACGTTTTACTCCACGTAGTGCTTCCCTGGTGGCTCAGATGGCAAAGAACCTGGCTGCAATGTGGGAGAGCCAGATTTGATCCCTCGGTCAGGAAGATCCCCTGGAGTAGGAAATGGCAACCCACTCCAGTATTCTTGCCTGGAAAATGCTGTGGACTGAGGAGTCTGGCGGGCTACAGTCCATGATGTCACAAAGAGTCAGGCATGACGGGGCGACTAACACTCCAACACATGTTTGTTGTTGTTGTTTGTTTTTGCCATACATTGATGTGAATCAGCCACGGGTGTACACGTGTCCCCCATCCCAAACCCCGCTCCCACCTCCCTCCCCATCCCATCCCTCTGGGTCATCCCAGTGCACCGGCTTTGAGTGCCCTGTTTCATGCATCAGACTTGGACTGGTCATCTATTTCACATGTGGTAAAGTACGTTTCAATGTTATTTTCTCAAATCATCCCACCCTCACCTTCTCCCACAGAGTCCAAAAGTCTTTTCTTCATCTCTGTGTCTCTTTTGTCATCTCACATATAGGGTCTTCGTTACCGTCTTTCTAAATTTCATATATATGCATTAGTATGCTGTATTGGTGATTTTCTTTCTGACTTACTTCACTCTGTATAATGAGCTCCAGTTTCATCCAACTCATTAGAACTGACTCAAATGCGTTCTTTTTAATGGCTGAGTAATATTCCATTGTGTACATATACCACAGCTTTCTTATCCATTTGCCTGCCGATGGACGTCTGGTTGCTTCCATGCCCTTGCTATTGTCAACAGTGCTGTGATGAACACTGGGGTACACGTGTCTCTTTCAATTCTGGTTTCCTCGGTGTCCATGCCCAGCAGTGTGATTGCTGGGTCGTAAAGCAGTTCTATTTCCAGTTTTTTGAGGAATCTCCACACTGTTCTCCATAGTGGCTATACAATCAACCCACGCTTTTTTACTTCATGTTGGAAGGCAGGAAGATGGCACCATCATCTATCTAGACACTCAGAAAGGGTGCCACTCACTCATCCTTCTGGAAAAAGAAATGATGAAGAGAAACAAGTTTTCTGAAAGATAAATCCAATTTGAGGTCCTCAACGATCAAAACATCATAGCTGTTAAAAAATAAGATTAAGGTAACTTTATTGGTAGCTTCTGATCAGAGGCTGTTTTCCTGCAGACAGAGCTGGAGGTGTTTACCTGCTCAGTCTAGGCTCCTGCAGTAGTAATCTATTTGGGTCCTATGTTACCTGTGAGACCTGAGGATGAATTTTGTCCCTATATCAGGAAATATACTTTCTGGAGTCCATCTCTCAACCCACTTTTCTTGCCCAAATTTGATGAGCCCTCATATAAGTTAGACTTGCTGCAATAACAAATGAAACTCAGACCTCCGTGGGATACAGTGGCAACTGAGTCTTGTTTTTTTCACACTGAACTTTACCCATGAAGTGTTGCAGGTGGGCTCAGGTCTGCTCTGCCTGTCTGCATGATAGGGTCAAGACAAAAGAGATGTTTCTCCTGGGACTCGTTCTCAGGGCCGAGAGACAAGGATGAGAAAGCTCTGAAAAGCCAAACCCATTATGTGTCACAGCTCCTGCCTGACGGAGATCTATATGTCACATCCCCTCATATGCCATTGGCCACAGGCAGTTATAAGGCTACCCTGTGTGTCAGTGCAGCTGAAGAGTGTATGTCTTATACAGGAAGGGACCGCAAGCTACACAGCAATGACTGGAGATGGTTTTTTTCTTCATTTACTGGGAGGAGAATTGAAAAGCTGAGAAGAGCAGTTCAATTCAGCATGGAAATGAGAGAAAAAATTGGTAAAGGGTCTATACGTGAGGCAAATTACTGAACCATCCAAGCTGCTCTCAGAAGCTTCAGAATCTGACCCCAAATTACCTAAACTACCCCTTCTGGGCCGGGTCTGCTATGGCTCCCAAATATCCTATTCTGTTATTTACTTCTCTCCCAAAACCAAGCTGCTGCTGCTGTTGTTGTTGTCGCCAAGTTGTCTCCGACTCTTGGCGACCCCAAGGACTGCAGCATGCCAGGCTTGTCATTCCTAGTCATTTTCCAGAGTTTGCCCAAGTTTGTGTTCAGTGAACTGATAATGCCATCCAACCATCTCATCCTCTGTCACCCTCTCCTCCTTTTGCCCTCAATTTTCCCCAGCATCAGAGGCTTTTCCTCTTCGCATCAGGTGGCCGAAGTTTTGGAGCTTCACCTTCAGCAGCAGTCCTTCCGAAGAGTACCCAGGGTTGATATCCTTGAAGACTGACTGATTTGATCTCCCTGCTTTCCAAGGGACTCTCAGGTGTCTTCTCCAGGACCACAGTTTGAAAGCATCGGTTCTTCTATGCTCTGCCTTCTTTATTGTCCAACTCTAACATCCACACTTGACTACTGGAAAGACCATAACTTTGACTACACAGACCTTTGTTGGCAAAGTGGTGTCTTTGCTTTTTAACCAAGTGAGACCAAGCAAAATAAGGGTCCAATTTTATTGCCAGAGAATTTACTGAATAACTTTCTGCTTCTTTCAACTTTATACTGAATGACTTAAGTTAATTTGAATGACTAATAAACTATCTAGTGATAGATATTACTGCTTTAATCAAATCTAATTCATTATCAATCATAAGAAGTATTGTTTCATGTACCACTAAGAAAAAAAAAAGGGTGCCAATTAAACTATGATATACCATTAATTATAGCATGCATCCCAATTTCAGAGATGTTAAAAGGTGAAAAATATGTCTTAGAATCAATGAAATATGATATCTAGTATAGTTCTTCATTTCCAATTGTTTCAGATGAGACCTATGAATTTTGTACTAATCATAATTTAAAACCAGCTTATATACAAAATGATATCAACAAGGTAAAAATTGAAAAATATGTCAGTCTTAAAATATTCTAGAGTATTCAAAGTGATTGTTATACCTGGATATTAAGACTAATTAAATTTCAGTTTCTTTGCTATATTTTTGTGGCTTTCTATTTTTAATAAATTACTGTAAATTTCACAATCATTAGTACTGTTTATAGTTTAAAATAATGACATATGATTTTATATATGGTATATGATCAAAATTTTTGTAAGATACTGGAAAAGAGTAATAGGAAAGCCATCAGATTTTAATGTTTTTATTTCTGGTAATAAACTATGGCTGATATTTTTTTCCTTTTCTCTACTTGTTCTCTTTTTTCTGAAAATTTTAGAAACAGGAAATCTTTTTTCCTTTTTTTCCAGAAAAGCGGGTTATGTCGTTTTACAGAGATTTGGACACACTAGTTGTAAGTCACAAGTGAATTAATATTTGCCAACAAAGACGCATTCTCTCCTTTCTTAAGACAATTCCATATTTATTCCAAGTAGTAAAGTACTGAGCTAAAGACTACTTCCTGTCAATCTTCTTCCCCCACAAGTGGCCATGTGAATAAGTTCCCATAAATGAAAGATAAGTGAAAATATTCAATGAGACTTTCAGTAAGTGTCTTAAAATCAAGGCAGGTGTTTCTCTTCTCTTCCTTTCTCCCTTTTTGAATACTGCCATAACGGCCAGAGCTTCAGCAGCCATTTTGGGCTTTGGGTTAGCTTGACAATGGGAACCAAGGCAAAGTATGCTGAGACAGACTGACAAAGTAGCCTCGGTATTTGCTGATGCTGGGGTTATCAGACTGCCCTCAGAATCCTCATCTTTGGACCACATATGCAGGAAAAAGAAATAAGCCTCTACCTCATTTAAGTGTCTGTCAGTCATAACTGGTGGAAATGTGTAACTCATGCAAGAATGTAAATGGAGGCATAACTCAGAAGCCCTCCTGCGACTCTATGTATGATCTTGAATGTGGACAATATTTTCCCAAATGATTTGAATTAAACATTTCTGAGTTGTCAAAGTTAGGTTAAAATCAGGCATGTTTTACATCAGTGCCTAGAACAGGAGGAAATTCTGAAATCTTCCTGCAGTCAGATGAACCTGGCCACATGGATGGCATGATCTCTATTACAAATGAGTGTTTTTGTTTTATTTTTTTTTTACTAGCCATTTTCACTATTCTCTATATGGGTCAGGGTCTCTGACCTCTTCTTATTTCTTCCTGTGCTACCTTTTCCCTTAAGCACTTAGCTAATTTTGTGCTCCAGCGACTAAGATGGGCATTTGTCACTTTCTTCAGAGAGAAATGAAAGCAGGTGAATGTGACATTCTTAGCCACACTTAACTGAATCTTGGCTCAAGTGACAGCCCACAAGGCACTTTGCTTGAGTATATATGTATCAAGAACATGGAAAATTTTCACAAGACGCATGTGTGTGTTTCTTTCTATACTTTCATGACAACGATCTTTTTTTTTTCCAGAATACAGAGGATTATATATATATATATAAAGGTGTTCTAAAATCACTTGAAGAATTCTTTCAAGAAAAAGTCCCTATCTAAGAGCTCTGCCTTATTTAGGGAATCTAATGGCCAGGCCTTAGTCATGCCGGGCAATTAAATCAATATACCTACAAAATGAATTGGCATGGACACATTCCTAATACAAACAAACAGATCAGCTTAGGTTTTTGTTGTTGAATTTTGTGGAAAAAAATGCTCTACCCTCTCATTCACCTGTAAACTCTGTGGGGTTGATGACTAATTGAGGCATATGATTTAAATTATCCGAAGACCACAGCTATGGTCCTTGGGAAACATGCACCTATGAGTTGATTTTACTCACTGGAATTCTTGCCCAAGGGCAGCTCCCCATTATCTTCAGGAGGTCGAGTGAGGCAGTCCACCATTAGGACCATTCCCATCTGCTCCCTCCTTCTGATCTTTAATGTCAGTACTTATTGAGCTGATATTAAACTGTTTGCATAACTCTGCTTCAAGAACCACATTCCTGGAAGTCTTCTTACATTTGTAGATTCTCCCCTTTGTATGGAATGCCATTCCTATTCCCTCTGTTTGCTTAAGGAACTCCTGCCCAGTCTTCAAGATCCAGTCTAATTATTCCATTTTTTGAAGAAGAAAATGAAGATTCTGAGAAGTAGAATTATTTGCGTAAGACCACAGAAGTGGTACCATGGTCAGGACTAGGATGTACCAGCCCAAATTTTGTATTTGTACCCTCTTGTGGGTGGAAAAAGAGTGGCTATATGCATTTATTGGATCACAGGATTATTCATTTATGATGTCATTTATTCCGTAGAATTGATGCTTTTGAACTGTGGTGTTGGAGAAGACTCTTGAGAGTCCCTTGTACCGCAAGGAGATCCAACCAGTCCATTGTAAGGGAGATCGACCCTGGGTGTTCATTGGAGGGACTGATGCTGAAGCTGAAACTGCAATACTTTGGCCACCTCATGCGACGAGTTGACTCACTGGAAAAGACTCTGATGCTGAGAAAGGTTGGGGGCGGGAGGAGAAGGGTACGACCGAGAATGAGATGGCTGGATGGCATCACCGACTCTGTGGACATGAGTTTGAGTGAGCTCTGGGAGTTGGTGATGGACAGGGAGGCCTGGCGTGCTGTGATTCATGGGGTCACGGAGAGTCGGACACGACTGAGCAACTGAACTGAACTGAACTGAATTTATATTGAACCCATATCTGAACCCGTATCAGAACCCAGATTCATTCATTTATATTTAAATTGGGTTCAATTTTATCTAGCTTCTTAAAGTGGAAGCTGAGGTCACTGATTTGAGACCTTTCCTCCTTTCTAACATAAGCATTTTAGTGACATAAATTTTCCTCTAAACACTGCTTTGGCTCCATTCAACAAATTTGAAAGGCTGTGTCCTAACTCTCATTTAGTTCTAGAATCTTGTGATTTCTGTCTTCTCATTCTGTTTTTGATTCCTTCCAATTTCTGCTTTTGATTCTTTCTGCCTGGAGTCCATTGAGATTCTTGTGTGTATAGAACTATAATTTTGATTAATTTTTTAAAATTTTAGTTGTTCATTTTTTCAAATATTTTTCTACTTTTCCTTCTTTCAAGGACTCTAGTTGCATATATTCTCCATGGGCCTCTAATACTCTATTCATTCTTTTTTCTCTGTTTCCTATGTTTCGTTTTGGATGGTGCCCATTATTATATCTTCAAGATCACTAATCTTTTTTCTACAATGTCTAATCTGCTGTTAATCTCATATAGCATATTTTTCATCTCAGACTTCATAGCATTCATTTATAGAAGTGTAATTTTGGTCTCTTTTCACATGTCTCATTTCTTAACATACTCACTCATTCCTCTAGATCACTGATCATATGAAATACATTCAAAAATAGTTATAAGGCTTATTTTAATAGCCTTGTCAATTAACTTTATCAACTATTTAAATTCTGAGCTTCAGCTGATTAATTTTTCTTCTCATTATGACTCATATATGCCTTCTCCCTTCAATGACTTGTAATTTTTTTTTTTATTTGATACCAGAGACTGTGAATTTTACTTGTTGAGTAATGGATAATTTATAGCCTCATAAATATTATTAAGTATTATTCTGGTATGTAGTTAAATTATTTGAATACAGTCTGATTCATCTGGATCTTTGTTCTGGGATTCATTAGAGAAGACCAGAGAAATGCAAAAAAAAAAAAATCTCTTTTGACTGTCCTACCTGATGTCCTGTGAGTTATTAGTTTTTCTACTCCTACTGATGGGACCAGGAACTTTTCAAGCCTGTGTGAGCTCTGGGGGACTTTCCTGGTGGTTCACGGGTAAAGAATCTGCCTGTAATGCAGGAGACGCAGAGTAAATTTCTGGGTTGGGGAGATTCCCTGAAGGAGGAAATGACAACCCACTCCAGTATTCTTGCCTGGAGAATTCCGTGGACAGAGGAGCCTGGCGGGCTATAGTTCATAGGGCCACAAAGAGTTGGGCATACTGTAGCATCTGAGCACAGCACAGCACAGAGCTCCAGGATAATTTGCTCTGATTATTTCAGGTGGATCTTTCCTGGTCTTTTATAAGTTCCTCACGTGCCTGTGCTGATCAGTCTTCAGTTGAAGACTTGAGGGAAACTCACTACAGATCTCTGAATTCTCCCTCTGGGCAGCTGTCTCCTCTCTGATACTCTGCCTGGTGAACTCTATACCTCTTGGCTTCCCAGCTATCTTCTGTCAACTCATGGAGACTGCTAAGCTCTGGTAGGTTGCTTTTCCTTTTGCTGTAGACTGGAAATGCTCTCTAAGCAATAAACTAGGATCATTTGCACTACATCTGATTTTATTCTCATGGCTCAGGGATCCCTGCCCTTCATTGCCTCATGGCAAATTCTTGAAAACTCTTGATTTGTATATTTTAGTATTCTTTTCTGTTTCTTTCATTTGTGACAGTACATCTGGTCTCTGCTATGTCCTCTGGTCACAAGTCAAATTTTGACTCAACTTTCTATTGTAAAAAAATGACTTATGTTTGAATATTTGAGAAATGCCTGGAGATACTTGTGCTGATAAGTAATCTTTATATTTTGTAATACTGTAGACAATTATTTTCTCAGCAGGGACCATGTTTCTTTGACTAGCACCCTTCTCCCCTTGCCCCCAGTCCAAAAGGCTAGTTTCACATCTCAATTGCCTCACAAGATACCTGGTATCAGGAAATTCATCTGAATTCTCTGACCTCAATGTTTTTTTAAATATGTAAAGTGGAAATACTATTACCTACCTAATGGACTCATAATTGTTAAATAGCATATAAAACAATTTTTTCTCATAAGAAATATCTGAAAAACAGTTGTATAATTAAAGACAATTAAAAGTTGTATGCTCTAAAGCGTCAGAATTTAACGTTGTGTCAAAGTCAATTTTATATGTATATTTTACATATCTATTTTGATTTGCATCAAGGATTGTCTGTAAAATTATCTTCTTTGTTAAAAGAACTTAAGATTTTTTCTTTTCATTGCTCTAATTAAAATGATGCCATAAAATATACAGAAAGAAAATATCTATTTGAGTTTGATGTCTGTAGCCATGTGTTTCACATATAAATGGGATTGAACTTCCTCTTCCAGGAGATAGTAAATTCTTCAATTAATTGGGTTAGCTCCATAAGATGGCGTTTTATTTGAGAAACCTGTTGCGATTCGGTGGAAGGTTCATCATTGGCAAAGCCAGAAGTTCCGCCGACTCTGCCTGGCTCTCACTGAACTGTGGGTACAGAGCTGCCCCCAAATCTCAGTCTGAAGACTGCTTGTCATCTGTTTCCCCAGAGAGAGAGAGCATTTAAGATGCAGCCAGGTGTTGCTACTGCTGCTGCTGCTAAGTCACTTCAGTCGTGTCCGACTCTGTGTGACCCCATAGCCCGGAAGCCCACCAGGCTCCCCCTTCCCTGGGATTCTCCAGGCAAGAACACGGGAGTGGGTTGCCATTTCCTTCTCCAATGTGTGAAAGTGGAAAGTGAAAAGTGAAAGTGAAGTCGCTCAGTCGTGTCCGACCCTTAGCGACCCCACGGACTGCAGCCTACCAGGCTCCTCCATCCATGGGATTTTCTAGGCAAGAGTACTGGAGTGGCTTGCCATGCTCTCATATTCTGACCAGGGCACTTTATGTGAAGGAAACTTCCCATATCGGTATTTAAGCTTCCAGAGGCTCCCAGTGGCTTCCAGATGATGTTTCGGTGTGATCATCCGTATAATTTATTTTCTTCCACTGTTCATTCTGTAATGACCTGCAACAGAAACCAAGATTATTTCCTTATGTCAGTGGAATCCCCGGTGAAAAAGGGGAAGGGGACGTTCCTTTATTTTTATATTCTTTTATAATAAAAATGAGATTCTTCTTAGACGTTCACTGTAGTAGACATATTCACAGCCCCCTTAAACATCCCCTTACATGTAGAAGAGATACGTCAGAATCCATATTTATAAATGGCCCCAGTGGATTGGGCTAAGTGTGGACAGCTGACACAAGATGGGCAAATACAATTTAGAGCTGACATTTATCAATTATTTGTTTTTATTTTTATTTGTTATTTGTTGTTGTTCAGCCACTCAGTCATGTCCGACCCCATGGACCACAGCAGGCCAGGCTTGCCCAGAGTTAGCTCAAAAACATCAATTCTTTAGCGCTCAGCCTTTTTTATGGTCCAATTCGCACATCTGTATACAATTACTAGAAAAACCATAGCTTTGACTGTATGGACCTTTGTTGGCAAAGTGATGCCTCTGCTTTTTAGTACTCTGTCCAGGTTTGTCATAGCTTTTCTTCCAAGGAGAAAGTGTCTTTTAATTTCATGACTGCAGTCACCATCCACAGAGATAGTTGACAGTAGATTAGCTGCTAACAACAACAACAGCAGCAATATCTTTGAAAGCCCAGAGTTGTGATTTAGATATCTTCTACCAGATGGATACTATAAGCAGGAAAGAATATATGCAGCTATAAGAGAAGGAGTTGGGTTGGAAAAGAGAAGCAGAAATATGACACAAAAAGTCCATTCACTAGGCTTCCCAGATGTTGTTTCATCTTTTATCCAAGGACTGGCTATGTTCCCAACTTAAATTTCTAGGAGGCATGAGTATGTCTTTAAACGAAACACCAATATTTTACTTTGGCTTATGTTAGTTTTTTCTGCTTTCAAACAAAATGCCCTAATGAAGCACGATGGAGTGATGAGAATTAAAGAACACTTGATCTATCTCTAAAGAGAGAGGCAGGACACCTTGAAATGACTAAACATTCAATGCAGACCAACAACCTTGCTATAAACAGATTCATTTCATTTCCCAAAAAGCAGCCCATAGGTGGTAGACTTAGGTACAATTTACAGAGAACTAAACTAAGGCTTCCCTGGCGGCTCAGAGGTTAATGCGTCTGTCTCCAATGCGGGAGACCCAGGTTCGATACCTGGGTCGGGAAGATCCTTCGCTAACCCACTCCAGTATTCCTGCCTGGAGAATCCCAAGGACGGAGAAGCCTGGTTAGGCTACAGTCCACAGGGTCGCAAAGAGTCGGACACGACTGAGCGACGGAACAGAACGGAAACTAAGGCTTAGTTAGTTTAAGCAATTTGGCCAAGATCATAAAGTTAGTAGATTCTGAAGCCAGGTCAGCAGGCTAATTCCTCCAAGAACAACAAAAGTGCATGAGGTTTCTGAAGTCCTTGACTACATGCTGGATTTGGCTTATTGACAAATCATTGCAGTTTCCTCACCAAATCAACTTAAAAATTGTCTCAAGTGTCATTTAAAAGGAGTAAGATACAGCTAGGGACCCTCAGAGAAGACTTATTCCCTCCATGTATAATAATCAATTAGGTGAGTTTTGTGTTAATTCAATCAGAGAAGCAAAGAAAGATAGCAAGTCTTTGGATTAAAGTCTGAAATCAAATATTTTTTTTTACACGGTTGACCTTTGTCAGTTTATTGTAAGAGGAACTGATGATGAGCCACTGAACTAGCAAATTAGCTTTGCAAAGCTGTTGACAGGGTCAGTAGGAAATCAAACCCATTTGAACAAAGATGAGCTGCTTTCTAAGCTGTAGGACTCAGTTTGGGAGACTTTAGCCATAAAGATATTCAGAGGCACTTTGGAAGCAGGCTCTAAAAAAATGCAGTTTGTTTTTTTTTTGCCTTGAGATATTTAACTCTTTACTCCTCCTTCTAGAACCAATCAAAAGTGTAATGTTGGCTTACTAAAATCTTCAGAAAGGCAGGACCCTTTCAACTGCTTAAAATCGAACAGAAATGCCAGGCACCTAATGTTTATCAGGCACATTCACTGCCATGGTGTATTGAGTCCTCATATCATAATCAGAGGTCTTCCCTGATGGCTCAGATGGTGAAGAATCACCTTCATTGGGGAAACCTGGGTTTGATTCCTGGCTTAGGAAGATTCGCTGGAGGAGGGCATGGCAACCTACTCCATTATTCTCCATTATCCCCATGGAAGAAGAGCCAGGTGGGCTATAGCTCATGGGGTCGCAAAGAGTTGGACTCAACTGAGCAACTAAGCACTCATCATAATCAGAAGTTGTTTCCAATTTATAAGGGGAAAAAAGAAGGTATGGGAAAGTTTTGAAACTTACTAATCTCTTATCCCCATGCTTATGTTAAAGTCTAAGATCACTGTGGAGGACTGAAATGCAGAAGTAAGGCAAAGACTGGAGAGATGATCAGGAATCCTGTTCTTTACATATCCTGAGTAAAAGTTTCACTTTATTTCCCACACTATTAAGTGCTAGTCAATGGGCAGTAAGCAGATACAATATGTAAACATCACTTCCTGGTGTATAAAATATTCCCACAAATAACCTTTTTTTTTCTCTCTCTCTCTTTCAATGGCTTTATAAACACAGCAAATTTGGTGCTCTGTGTTAAACATGAGGGAGTCACAGGATGGATGTTGTCTGGGTCCCTGAATCACCACTTGGAGGAGATCTCCTCACCAACTGGGAATATTTATTTTGGATTTCACAGGGCAAAGAAAAAAGAATCAATTGTAGTATGCTTGAATCACCAAGACTCTAGCAACTTAGCATGCAAGCACACATACACGCACCACAGCTAATGTTAACTAGTGCAAAGAACAAAGGACCATACAAGTGATGTGGGGAGTGAAGCCTTTTACAAGGGTGGGAGGAGAAGCAAATTGTAACAGAGGATGCAGTGATTGGAAAACATCACCTTCTCAATGGCCGTGAGTTTGAGCAAACTCCAGGAGATAGTAAAGGACAGGGAAGCCTGGTGTGCTGCAGCCCGTGAGGTTGCAAAGAGTTGGACACTGAGCAACTGAGAAACAAAAACTTTTACAAAGAAATATAGTCCTTCAGTGTGATGAATAATTTTATATGGCAACTTGGTTAGACCAAGGTGCCTATAGTCTAACACTGATCAAATATTTTTTAGTCTAGATGTTTTTATAAAGGCATTTTTAATTTTATTTTTTTAAGTTTTTTAGCTGTTTGTTTTCATTTTTGGTATCAAAGTGTAGTTGATTAACAATGATGTTATGGTATCAAGTGGGCAGCAAAGGGACTCAGTCATACATGTACACGTAAACATTCTCCCCCAAACTCCCCTCTCATTCAGACTGCTCCATGGCATTGAACAGAGTTCCCTGTCTTCTCTTTCTTGATAAACTTTTGTGTGTATGTGTGTGACTTTTAAATATGTCATCACAGTTCTAATTGGAAGGGCATGCAAAAGCAGGTCATGGGCTGGATTTGGACGCTGGGCATAATTGGTCAACCCCTGGTTCAGTCAATCCTATTGTACCTGTTTCTTTTGACTTACCTTATAGGAGATCTCCACCTAACTTCTTTTCTGGAAGGAGCTAAAGGCTTATCACAGGTAAGTATTCACCCCACACACACTTTGTGCATGCACTGTACTAGTCAGTACAGTTTCCCTCAATGCTGACCACGGGTCATCGGCTCTGCTGTTAGCTAGCTTCACTCTAATAACATGGAAATGATATAGCTACTTGGCCCCTGTCCCTCAGGAGTGAGGTGGACTCATTCATTCCTGCAGTAAGTACAGCTCATAAAACTGATTCTTGCAGGAGAGCAAATTGTTTGTTTATGTGGACAAACATGGATGAGCCACATTGTGAAGTAACAAAGAACTTCCGCTGTGGGTACTCAAGGTTGGCTTGTTGGATCGGAGCAGCACGTGGTTAGTGTGGATTCTGACCTAGCCCTTCCTGTGATGGCCATTGTGGTCCACAGAGGTTATGGATCCACTTGTTGAGGGTTGTTATGAGAACTGGATAAAGCAGATGCTTACGGTCCGTTGTAGAAAATCCCCACTGCAGGTTAATTTTCAAGATTGGCCCCTTTTAATACTTAACACAATAATCCCAGCCTTCCAAGTTCCTTTACAAAGCAATAACTGCCGTAAGCAGAATCATCTATTTCCCTAAGAAAGATCTCAGGCCGCCTTGCATCACTTCTCTGTAGGCATGCCTCTACATTGGTTCACATTGGTTGAATCTGACTATTTTGCAATCTTTTTTAATAATGTTGTCCAACTCAGCTATTGCCTCTTCTAGTCCTTGGCATTGGCTTTGTAATTCTGTTTGTCCATCTGTTATTTGTCCTTCTGGCATTGTTGCCTGCCCATTTTTTATATTTTTCTGGATTTTTTTTGTTGTTGTTTTTCCCTTTTTTTCCCCAGTAATTTTACAAAGCCTGTCTACTGTTTGATATTCTGTCTTGCTGCTTTTCTGAAGACATGCTGTGAGAGATTCTAGAACTGGGGGGAAACACTGGGTCTTGTTTCTCTGAGGGTTTGCGTCTCCAACTGAAATGTGTGTCTCTGGGCACATTAAGAATGCAGCTGCAGATTTGTGGAAGCACAAGAAAAAGTCCCCATATTTTCCCAGGGCAGTTTTGCATCACAATGAATTTAATCTCTTTTATTTTAATAAATGTAGATTTTACACAGACTAGGTCAACCTTTCTGTTTGTTTTTAAGTAAATCGAAGTGCAACATTGCTGAATGCCTCTTTGGGGTTTGCGTCAAGTTCCCCCTCTCCTGCTGGTAAAGGACTTGGATGGAAAAATCTGAGAAGCACTGATTAAGTAGTGGGTGGGGGGGGGGAGAGGCCCACCTCCTATACCCTCCTGTGCATCGGCACTGTGCTCAATCCCCTGGTGTGTCTTCTTATTTAATCCTCATAATATGTGGGGCCACAGTGATATTTATACTTTTGATAAAATCAAGGTTGAAAGAGTCAAACTCAGAATAACACCGATAACATTATTACCATTATGTTAAGTGACTGTGCTAAAGGCACATCTTAGAAAGAGACCAAGCTGCAAACTGAATGCCATTCTCTCACTTAGAAGGAGCTATTCTTCCATGATATTGTGGTCTGGCTTGTGTCTCCCCTAAAATTCATATATTGAAGACCTAACCCCTCAAGTGCCTCAAAGTGTGACTGTGTGGGGAAAGGCCTTTAAAGAGGCAACCAAGTAAACACGAGACCTCTAGGGTGGACCCTGATTCAGCGACTGGCGTCCTTATAAGAAGAGACAAGGGCACAGACACACACAGAAGACACTGGAGAGGGCAGGGAGGTTATCTAGAAACCAGAGAGAGGCATCAAACCAGACACCTCGATCCTAGACTTCAAGTCCCCAGACTGTGACAAAGCAAACTTCTCTTTAAGCCACCAAGTCTTTGATACTTTGTTACAGAAGCTGTAGGAAGATTAGTGCACATGGAAAGTCTTTTTTAAAAAATTACTTTTAATTGAGTAATTGTTTTACAATAGTGTGTTGGTTTTGATGACAGGCTCTTGATCTTTCTTTTCTTTCTGCTTCTTCCTTCCTTCTTTCTTTCTTTTTCCACCAAACTTTTTATCTATCTGTCTCTATCTGTCCATCCGTCTACCTTCATATCCCCTACGTACTCATTTATCATCTACGGCACATACAAGCATCCCATTTGTATGCAGAAGTCTACAGGAAATATCTTTATTTATCTTTACTCCTGCTATCCTAAAACAGTTTCTGCTTTGATGGCGACACAGTTTTTTATTTATACCTGCAACATTTTTATGCAGCTTTAACCATAACATGTACATACATGCATGTGTGCATGCTCAGTCATGTCTGACTCCTTTGCTATCCCATAGACTATAGCCTACCGGGCTTCTCTGTCCATGGGGTTTCCCAGGCAAAAATCCTGGAGTGAGTTTTTGTTTCTTCCTCCAGGGAATCTTCCTGACGCAGGGATCAAACTTAACATCTCCTGCAGCCCCTACATTGGCAGGTGGATTCTTTGCCGCTGAGACACCTAGGAATCCCCCAACATGAATATACAAGAATGTTCTACTACTTCTCCTGATCTTTAGCACTTAAATATTGATTAAAATTTACAGAATATAATGAGTCCTGCTAAAGTACATATATTTCTTTGCATATATTTATTGAAATATTATTATACATTTAATGATTATTTCCACATGTTTATTCTAGAATCATTCTAGAAGGTACACAGAGTAGGAATACAATCTACAGAAGACATTTTAAACTCACCCGTAATTTCATCATGCAGAGATATTTGATTTGAACTTTTTGCCTTTCGTATTTTATTCTATATTTGCATGGATATAAGGACATACACGGAGACCTCATAAATATGTAATACACTTTATTGTGTTCTTTACATAGAAAATATAGCAAGTCACTATCTGTTCGGAGAAGGCAATGGCAAGCCACTCCAGTACTCTTGCCTAGAAAATCCCATGGATGGAGGAGCCTGGTAGGCTGCAGTCCATGGGGTCGCTAGGGGTCGGACACGACTGAGCGACTTCACTTTCACTTTTCACTTTCACACATTGGAGAAGGAAATGGCAACCCACTCCAGTGTTCTTGCCTGGAGAATCCCAGGGACGGGGGAGCCTGGTGGGCTTCCGTCTATGGGGTCACACAGAGTCGGACACGACTGAAGTGACTTAGCAGCAGCAGCAGCAGCAACCATCTGTTATCTTTGCAGCAAATAGTCTCCCAGATTTCTGTTATTGTTATTTTCATTTAAAGAACTTTTACTTCTTACACATTCTGTGATATTGAATCATGTGGGATTTTTGTCATTTTCCTGCTCCAAACTTGTATCTCTATTCTGAGATGAGACAAATAGTCACCTAGACCCTCTAAGATGTCATTTTATTCCCACTCAATTGTTTAATCTATCTGGAATTTTATTTGCTACAGAGTATTTTATGCAAATGTCACTAATCTTCATAAGTAATTGATAAGCTGTTCTATTACTATTTGTTGGTTCAGTTCAGTTCAGTTCAGTCGCTCAGTCGTGTCCGACTCTTAGCGACCCCATGAATCACAGCACGCCAGGCCTCCCTGTCCACCACCAACTCCCGAAGTTCACTCAAACTCATGTCCATCGAGTCGGTGATGCCATCCAGCCACCTCATTCTCTGTCGTCCCCGTCTCCTCCTACCCCCAATCGCTCCCAGCATCAGAGTCTTTTCCAGTGAGTCAACTCGTCGCATGAGGTGGCCAAAGTATTGGAGTTTCAGCTTCAACATCAGTCCTTCCAATGAACACCCAGGACTGATCTCCTTTAGAATGGACTGGTTGGATCTCCTTGCAGTCCAAGGGACTCTCAAGAGTCTTCTCCAACACCACAGTTCAAAAGCATCAATTCTTCGGCGATCAGCTTTCTTTCCAGTCCAACTCTCATATCCATACATGACCACGGGAAAAACCATAGCCTTGACTAGATGGACCTTGGTTGGCAAAGTAATGTCTCTGCTTTTTAATATGCTATCTAGGCTGGTCATAACTTTCCTTCCCAGGAGTAAGTGTCTTTTAATTTCATGGCTGTAATCAGCATCTGCAGTGATTTTGGAGCCCAAAAAATAAAGTCTGACACAGTTTCCACTGTTTCCCCATCTATTTCCCATGAAGTGATGGGACCAGATGCCATGATCTTCGTTTTCTGAATATTGAGCTTCAAGCCAACCTTTTCACTCTCCTCTTTCTTTTCAAAGAGGCTTTTGAGTTCCTCTTCACTTTCTGCCATAAGGGTGGTGTCATCTGCATATCTGAGGTTATTGATATTTCTCCCGGCAATCTTGATTCCAGCTTGTGCTTCTTCCAGCCCAGCGTTCCTCATGATGTACTCTGCATATAAGTTAAATAAGCAGGGTGACAATATACAGCCTTGAAGTACTCCTTTTCCTATTTGGAACCATGTTGTTCCATGTGCAGTTCTAAGTGTTTCTTCCTGACCTGCATACAGGTTTCTCAAGAGGCAGGTCAGGTGGTCGGGTATTCCCATCTCTTTCAGAATTTTGCACAGTTTGTTGGTAATACTACCCTATTGCTATTCATTTTCCATTTCTGTGTTACAAATGCCAAAAAACATATTAACTTAAGATGCCACCTAGTTATTAGCTCATGGTCTGTGGCCAGAAGTCCTGGCACAGTCTCCTGCCCAGGGTCTCACAAGGCCAAGGTCAGAGCAGCAGTGGCTATGTCTTCATCCGACAATAGAAGTTTTCGTTATATAGTTAAGCTCGGTGCCTCTCCCTTGCCCCCCATCATTTTTTTTTTTGAAAATAATTGTCTGCATTCTCTTTTATTACTTATTTATTCTCTCAGATGAACTCTAGCATGATTTATCAAAGGTTTGGTCTCCATCTAGACATACTCTCATTTGAATTTTGATTTCAAGATAGTCAAATACATACATTTGTATTGGGGTATAATTTGCCTCTTTACAAAATTAAGTTTTAGGTATAGACAAAGCTATGTATTTAACTTAATTAAAGGAATGTATGTTGTCTGTTTATCTTGCATCAAACATAGAAATGAGCAAAAAGAATCATGTTCCATGGAGCTTTCATTTAAGGAAAGGAGATGGATAATAAATAAATAAATAAGTGGATAATTTCAAATAATGGTGATAGTTGACAAATAGGGTCAAGTCATACAAAATGACTGGGGATGGTAGTGGTCAAATTTGGATAAGGAATAAAGGAATCTTCTTTAAAATGGCATTTGATCTGAAACTCAGAAAAACTCCGAAGCAGAAAACAGTCAGAGGGAAAAGCATTTTGGGCAGAGGAAACAGTGTGAGATAACAGGTGAATAGGAACAGCATACCTCAATCAAGGCTTTGTTTCTCTTTTTGATTAATGAATTTATGCAATGTTACCTGTGTACACACAGTATACACAGTTCTAGGTTTGACTTCTATAGAGAATAATTTTTCCCTGATATTTTCTACGTGATTGATGCCAGTTTATAGAAAAGTTATTGATTTTTAGAGTATTTCTTTTGAAATGGTCACATTACTTAACTGTGGTTAATTCTGCAAATTCTTCAGTTTGCGTACAAATGGATTTTCCCTTCTTCTCTTGCGTTTTTGAGATAGACATTCAAAACAAATATAGTAATACTATTTTTGCAGTCACATGCATTTTGCATCTTCCTTTTGAAAGGTCATTACACCCCTTTGATTTCTGTTTCATATCCTAACACTCGTTCTATTTTTACACATCTCAGTAGGAGCTATATTTCCCTTCTATAGTTAGTTGCACTTTTGTTTAAAATGGAAAGGGATGGTTCTTTTTTTAAAATATATTTTCATGGTGAATATAGGAGCATTTCCCTATTTGTATCTGTTATATGTAAAACCACTCTCGAGTATTTGCTTCTTTCAGCATTTATTTCTCCTCTAAATTATTCCCTTCAAGTGTATTAAAAGTCTTCAAATTTATGGGTTAAAAGGAATCACTGACTGTTGGATAGGGGCCACTGGGCTCTGGACAAAGTTTACTCGCTACTTGCCTTCAAAAAACGTGTCTAGGAGTTTGCATTATAAATAATAATTTGATTGTCTTAGAGAAAAAGTGAGACTTTACTACAAAGTTAGGGAGAAAAAGAAAAAAACAAAAAGCAGGAAAGGCAGACTGACCCAGTTAGCGTCTTGAGAATGTGATATGTCTGTACCATCCCATTTTGCTAGGCGGTTCCTGACTATGAGGAACTGGCTCTCTCTGTCCCTGGAGAAGCTGTACTGCATACTGACCCAAATTCAGACTCTGCTGTTGATTTGCTGTGCAACTTTGGACAAGCCAGTTAACTCCTCTGAGCCCCATTTTTCTTCAAGGAGACTATATCCTGTAGCTTCAGGGGCTGCGATTAAATTAAAGAAGCTTCCCTGGTTAAAGAGTCAAGCATCTTACCATGGACAGAACAAGTCCTCAAATACACCAGTAGTTCCTTTCTTTTTTCTCCCAAGCCAAAGGGACTTTCTGGCTCCCATGTAACCTACAGGTGGTTTCCGGTTACCGTCTCACATGGAAAAGCAGCCCCTCGGTGACTGGGAAGCATTAACACCGCGGCTCTTTTGTTGTCACTGTTTTTGTCATCATCATGAAGAGCATCATCATCACCTCGATGGAGATGAATCTAAGTCGTCTGGGTCACCTGGTGAGCACAGCTTCTTAATCTCCAGGCCAATTATGTATCTTGAAATATTAAAGTCTGAAGGTAGTTACAGCAAAGGGAGTGCTGCGTTTCTCACACACTACAGGGGTGAGCATATTATGGAACAGAGCATCCCCTTTGCCTCTGTCTCTGCCCCGTGGAGACTCCTTCCCCGCTCCACCACCTCAAATCCCCTCTGCTCACCAGCCTCTTCTGACTGAACAGATGCTTGCAAGAGCAAACATATCTGTATTTATCATAACTGTTGTTTACACGTCCTGAGACCAGACTGCCACTCTCTCCTCCACATCCCACCCCCAAGCCCAGCACACCAAACTTCTCCTTTAAATTGTGCGAATTGGTGTCCAAACTCTGCCATAATTTTTAACCATCTCTTTGGGTGCCATATTTCTAGAATTTATTATTTCCTTTTCCACATCATTTCACAAAGAATGGGCCATGTACGAAATGAAATGTAAAATGGAAGGAATGATCAGGGAAATTTAAAGCACAAATGCCATTAAAATTCATGTTCCCGGACCTGAATGGTTGTATTGAAATGATGTGGGCAGGTTGGGCTTCCTCAGGTACAGCAGTCCCTGCGCTGCCTTGTAGAGATTGACTAATGGTGACTTGGGCACTGTCCATCTGCCACTAAACACCGTTCATGAGGGCCATTCTTGGCCCGCATACAGACTGTGAGAAAAATAAAACAAACAAAAAGCTCTGCTGCCAAACTGTTGATCTCTGACACGATGTCAAATAATCCAATAGATCAAGCTTGAAAGCTCAGCTCCTACACACAACTCTCCCAGAGCTCAGTTTTCCACCTGGAAAACTGAGAAGAAAAGAACATTTCCCCAAATAGGAGCTTTTTGAGGGTGTCAGTGAAATAGTATTCATTTTATTTTATAAGTAAAGTATTTTCTTTATAAAATAAAATTTTACCAATTTAAAAATTTTATTTATAAAATAAAATTCATTTTAGACAGACTGGCACTTCATAAACATCTCATAAAATATAAACGTCGTGGGTTTATTTATTATTTCTTGAATCTCTAAAATAAAATGATTGCCATTGCTTGAATGTTGATAGCTTGTACTCTGAGCTGTGCTTTCAAGGACCAAGCTTTCATCAACACATGTGAAGTCCATTTGCTTATTTAAAACTTGAAAACAATTTTCTCTCCAGTGAGCTAATCTAGGTGAACCAAAATCAACTTTGTTTTTGTAGCCTCTGCTTGTTCCATCTCATTTACCCTACCCTGCTGCTGAGGGCCACCAGCCTTTCTCTTTGAGCCAAAGCCATAGCACTTTAGGAACCAAGCCTGGGACAAAACAGAAGCCTCTTCTGGGTTGTTCAGTGGGGTCCGGATGTTGTTCATCTGTCCCTGTTTCATCATGTGTGTGCCTCAGGGATAGATTTAGGTCTCCAAAAACCAAGTAAGCACTGTGCAAAAGATGAGCCCTAACTCCTGTGTGGTCAGACTACATCACTGCGTATCTTAGAGCTTGGTAGTCCCAAGAAACAGAGCCTGAGATGGAGACTCTTATGCAAGTGACTTACTGAGAAAGAAACTTAAAACAAGAGTGAGGGAAACAGGGAAAGGACAGGGGAAAGAACTGTTTCTACAAGATAAAGTTGCAGTTATATGTGGAGTCTAGCTTATGCCTGATCCCATGAGAGCGGTAGAGTACGAATTGTACTGCAAGGCTGATCCCCCTTGTAGCTAAGATACCAAGCCTTAGCTACTACGGTATGTCAGTCATCTGTTAGCTGCAGGTCACCTGTCATGGGTGGGTGGGTGGGTGAAGAATGCAGTTTTTAAGACAATTCTCCATAAAATCATGCAACAGCCAACTCTTGGAGTAATTGGAGGATGGGTGCTCTGGCTCTGTAAAGCAAATCTCTGTAGAGCACTCAAAGTGACCACTAAACTGACCCTTCTAGTTGGGTCCCTGATGCATACGTCTGTTTCCATTTTATGTAGAAGCCAGGACTTGGTCACAATACTCAAAAGAGTGCCCAGAAGATTCAGCAGCTTTTCAGAACTTGATTCCGCACCTCCACAATCTCCTACAATACTGACTGCTAAGAGCATTTATTACATTCATTTATTTAACTCATATCTTTTTCAGCAGATGATAAACTTCAGCCTGATAAGGACTCTGCACTATAAGGCCTTGCAACCCGACCATTACCTAGCTTATAATAGATGCTCAGTAAAAAATCGTGAGCAAACATATACAAATACACATATCACACAGATACAACATTCCAGAGATACATAATATTCAGTGACACATAATAATTCTCAGAAAAAGAGCAGTCTAAGTTCATGTTAAGATAAAATTGGCTATAACTGTAACATAATCTGCTTCTGTGTGCAGTGGAATTGGCACCATCCATCACGTACATCATTGCACAGAAGGGATCTAGTCCTGATTGCTGACCGTGCTAGAGTTCATCGTGAGTAAAAATGGACCCCAGTACAAAATGACTGGCATCTCAGATGTATAAAGACTTAGTAGAAGTTTGTAATGATGAGTTTTCTTCATCTCAAGGGGCTGTGGTTATCCAAGCAATACATCCTACCCCAACCTGGCCCAGAATAAAATCCCAGGGAAGATCTTAAGGCATCTGACTTTCTCTTGGGTGGTAAACACAAGCAAGAAAGAGCCATATTCCAGTACTCACACCACGAAAGGAAGTTGCAAGGCATCCCATATCCTCTCCTGGCATGCAAGGCATCCTCTCACAGCTGCTTCTGGTCCAGCCTCAGTCCCAAAGTCTCAGTTCAGTCTATGGCTCCAGTCCAAGTTTCCAAAACTCTCTTTTCTCTTCGGGACTTTGATTCTCCTCTCTGTATGCCCTGGGCCAGTGCAGCTCAGGATGATGGTATAGAAACATAACCACGACCCCACAGGTCAAGCTGTCCCCAGACGTGAATGGATAGACAACCATTTGCTGTTCAGTTGCTCAGTCATGTCCGACTCTTTGTGACCCCATGAACTGTGGCCAGCCAGGCTCCTCTGTCCAAGGAATTTTCCAGGCAAGAATACTGAAGTAGGTTGCCATTTCGTACTCCAGGGGATCTTCCTGATCCAGGGATTGAACCTGAGTCTTTTTCGTCTCTTGCATTGGCAGGCAGATTCTTTGCCACTGCGCCACCTGGGAAGACAACCCTTTGCTTTGAGTCAAAAATCACCCTCCCTATTCTCCTGTTCTCATTCTGTCACCTATATGAATACACAAAATAAGTTTCTAGTTTTCATGATTGCTGTCATTCTTGAGGTGACGGCAAGCATAAGCATGTTGCCTGCATGTGGTAACACACAAAGCTGGGAAGCAGGACTTGAAACTAGAGGCAAAAATAAAATATTGTTTAGATAGGCAGTGTCTGAGCAAACAGAGCTTGAGATTCAAGGAATATAGCTTTTATAGAAGGGAAGTCTGGAATCAGGTCTTAGAATTTGGTACAAGTTCAAGGGTAATGGCCACTCTCAGAGCCAAAGGACTAATCTTTGTTAGGCTGCTGCTCCTGAGGCTACAGAAGCACTCAGTGCCCCAGTGGCTGGATGGGGCTGGTGCAACATGACAACCTGGGAGACGGCAGCACCTCCGATGGACAGGCTTGATTTGCTAGCTCAGGTCATATGATGCTGGGTGCTGGGGCACTCGTGCCTTGTTTTCATAGGTGCTCCTGAAACCTGGCTTCCTACAGCATCCTCCCAAACTAGATCTAGGGAAGCTGAGCCTGAACTTAGGGTTAAGTTCACCTGTGAGAAGCTAAGGATATAGTCGGTAAGCCAGAAATTATCAAATTCATCTTTCAAGCTTTTGAAGGTAAACGTTTCTCAGCCAGAACTGTAACTTCATTATGCTAAAATTCTCCAGCCAGCATTGCCACTATCTGTACTTAACTCAGAAGTATTTATCCAGCACCTCCTGTTTGCCAGACACTATAGAAGGAGCTGAGGGTATTCACACAAAGTCTTAATTCCTGCCTGTGCTGGTTAATTTTATAGATCTGCTTGATCTGATAACAAGACTCAGATATTAGGTCAAACATTATTATGGATATTTCTATGATGCCATTAGTTGGAAGAGATTAACATTTAATGGTAGACTTAAAACAGATTGCCCTTCTCAATATAGATGGGCCACATCTAATCCTTTGAAGACCTGAACTGCTCCTCCTGAAAGTAAGTGGGAACTCCTCCTGTTTGTCTGTGATTTGAGACATAGTTTCTTTCTGCCTTTGGACTCTAACTGAAACATGGCTTTCCTGGCTCTTGAGTCTGCTGACCTTTGGAGCTACACCATCAGCTCTCCTGGGGCTGTAGATGGCAGACTACAGATCTCAGGACTTTTCAGTCTCCTTAGTCATGTAAACCAATTTCTTCTAACCTCTCTCTCTCTCTCTTTCTGTCTCCTATTGGGAACCTTAAAGAACCCTAATACACCATCTTCAATTTCATAGTCTAACTACAGATATTTCACATGGGAGACGTGGAATGCCAGCAAGAAGCCTGTCAATGCAATAACATGGGAAAAGGGTTGCAGTAGAGGGTAGTCCTGGTTTGTATGGAGTTCAAGCTTGAGGAAGGGAGAAGATTCCAAATAAAGATTTTCCACTGTAAATGCAGACCCCTTTGCCTAGTGTGCAAGGACACCCCTGCATCTGACTGGTGCTGCCCTACCTCTTATCTCTTCAGCATCTTTCCCCCTCAGCGAAAAACCTGGGATTCCAAGTTGAGACATGCTGTTTGCATGCCACTTCTACTACTTATGAAGTATAGGACTTCAGGTAAATTACTTGACCTCTCTTTCCTTACAAACCTTAGTTTTCTTATCTGTAAACTAGAAATGTTAATATCCACCTTGCAGAATTTTGTAAAGTTCAAATAAATACTTTCTTAAAGCACTGAATGCAATGCCTGACACATTAAAAATGACCCATGTTAACAATTTTCAGTTATCATCTTCATTATCATCATCACCACCAAAATTTTCAGCATCACTTTTACCATTATCATTACTGAACCACCCACTTTCCTCTTCATCATCATCTTCATGGTCGACACCAGCAGCAGCATCGTCATCTAGTCTAGTAATCATCTATTTCACACATTATATGTGTCAAATAAAATAAATCCCTCCTCAGACTATTTTAAATAAAATATACGTCTTTTGGGTTTATATAGTTGTAGAATTCATAGTCATCTAGTCTGAGGTGAAGATTGATCCAGCAACTCAAACAATGTCACATGGACCTATTTCGTCTCTGTCTTTCTGTTCTGACTTCCTGCAATAGTTCTGGCAGTCCTGGATCCTTCCCTGTCAGTGTAAAAATAAATGGCCGACGCGGCTGTAGACCTTACAACCTCATACCACATTATCCACAGAAAGAGTTCGGAGAGATTTGTGGAAGAGAGAAGAGGCGTCTCTTGCCCAGAGTGCACGCATGCTCAGTTGCTTCAGTCAAGTCCAACCGTTTGTGACCCTATGGACTGTAGCCTGCGAGGCTTTTTTGTCCATGAGATTCTCCAGAGAAGAATACTGGAGTGGGCTGCCACGCCCTCCTCCAGGGGATCTTCCCAACCCAGGGACTGGCTCTCCTGTATTGCAGACAAATTCTTTATTGTCGAGCCACAAGCTCCCCCTTTCCCAGAATCCTCGGAAAAGGTCTTAAGTTTCATTGGCTTTGAGTGGGTCATGTGCTCATCCATGAACCAATCACAGTGGCCAAAGGTGTGGGTACAATAATTGATGAAAAAAGTGACAGCCTACCCCTAAATCTAAGGATGGGGTTCAATTGTACTGACCTTACATGCCTCTGAGAATGGGAGGCTCCCCGAATAGTGTTCAGTGCTATCTCCAGAGGATGGTCGTATGGAGAGAAGAGAGCAAGCTCCATAAAAGTCTCACTTGCTGACCTTTGAAGGTGCTGTTGCTCTCTCTGCCTCAGTCAACCACCGCACCCTCACCTCAGACTAGCTCTTCCATGCCCAGTTCAGTGCCTCTCATGGCCATCCCCACCCTGGGCTACCTTAGGGGTCCCCTAAAGTCTCCTAACAAATGCCTGATTTTCTCCCAGCTCTTATATTGCAACATATGCTGTGCTCAGTTGCTAAGTCGTGTTTGACCCTTCGCAACTCTGTGGACTGTAGCCCACCAGGCTTCTCTGTCCATGGACTTTTCCAGCATATTGGAGCAGGTTGCCATTTCCTCTTCCATGGGAATCTTCCTGATCCAGGGATTGAACCCATGTCGCTTGTGCCTCCTACACCGGCTGGCAGATTATTTACCACTGAGCCACATGGGAAGCCCTTATAGCACTAAAATTGCATGTTAGTATATTGAGTCACTGGTTATTGTTACCGTGACCCATTGGGCTATAAGTTTTGGGGAATAGAACAACTTGGTTGTTTTTCCTATTATCCCTAAGAGGAAACATAAAATCAGGAAGTACTAATTAAGCTAAAAAATATTTTAAAAGGGAACACAGGGCTGGATGAACAAGTGACAGAATGATTGGGTGAATAATGCCATGACTGTGTGAAGTGACCTGGGCTTCAGTCTCAACTCACCGAAAAATAAACATCTTATTTCCTGCACTCTAGCAAGCCAGAGGAGATTGTGTCTTCCTACCTACCAGTCAAAATTGATAGAGGCTCCTGCTTAGAATAAAAGAAATGCTGAAACTGGGGACAAAACCAATATAACACTGTAAGAAAGAATTATGGATGCAAAAATAGCAAATTATCACAATTAATCGTGATTTAAATAGGGGCCCTATAGGAATCTTTTCAGCCTGAATTAATGTAGTGAATTCCAAACCAAGGACCCTATTGTAGTCACATGGAGACTAACTGTGGGCCACGGTGCTGTGCTGGAGGGCTGAATCAGGTCTCTCCTCCTTCCGGGAGTGTCGCCCTTGGAGGTGACATTCCAGAGACAGGCATGAGTCTAGAGATACAAGCAGAAGCGGAATCGGCATAGATACAATCAGAGATGGAGCTCAGCAGCGTCACTGAAAGGGTTTTCCCCAAACTCATGAAGCTGATCATTAATTGCTACTGTGGAGCTTGCATTCTTGCAGTCATCCAGGTTGTTGTTGTTTTTTAGTGGCCAAATGGTGTCTGATTCTTTGTGACCCCATGGACTATAGCCCACCGGGCTCCTCTGTCCATGGGCATTCCCATGCAAGAATACTGGAATAGGTTGCCACTTCCTTCCTTCCGGGGATCTTCCCAACCCAGGGACTGAGCCCTTGTCTCCTGCATCACAAGTGGATTCTTTACCACTGAGCCTGATACCCAAAATATAAGTCTGTGTCAACACTGCAATATGCATGAAAAGGAACCACCCTGGCCATAGACACAATGGAAGTTAATCAGGATGCACGGCCTTGGCACCTAACAGATAGAAGCCGTGGCACTCACGTCATTATTGCTTCTTATCCAGCCAGCCAGGAGGAAGGCATGCTTCTCCCATTTTACAGGAGAGAAAACTGAGGCTCAGAATACTAATGGGATTGGTGCGGGGCTACTAATAATTATTCACCTGATGATTTGAACTCAGATTGCTTTTTCTACGGTCCTTAATACAACTTGCTCACTCTCCCCCTATGTCAAATGTGAGCAGCATTAAATGGAACTTTTTCTAAAAGAACATTTTCATTCAGAAATTGAGGCAAATCATTCATGGCATTGTATAGACATCTATGTGTGTGTGTGCATGTGGGCATATATGTGTTTATATATGTATGTAAGTGTATATACGTGTGTGTATTCATGTATGCTAGAGTATAAAAAAATGCATAAAAATAAACAAACAAAAGCACCCCCCAGAAGTCAAAAAAGAAAATGATTTCCAGTAGGTTCCTGCAGAGCCCTTCTCTTTATTCCTGAGAGGTTCAATTAACGGGTGCAAGCCATAAACCAGTGCATTTTCTCCCTGCTATGATGCATTGTTTTTAATCTCACTGCCTTGTATTATATCACATTCCTATAATTCTTCCGACAGGAAAAGGCTTGTTTCATAAAAATATAGTCCCCCGCATTTGAAATATAAGTTCACATGCAGGCAACATATATATCACCGCGCCGGCAAACTAACTCACTTACTTAATCCACTAAACTTCAGGTGCTTCCTATATTATGTGAAATGGCTTGAAACAGGCAGCAGCTGCCAGGACCCATCACTGCTTCTTTGCTCAAGAGAGACAGGGAGAGGGGAGGTGGGGGAGTGGAAATCCCCTCGGTGGATGCCAAATAACAAGTCTTTCATTATCACCCAGTGTCAGGACACTGGGTAATGTTCACTGTGCATGCACAATAAATTACTATTTACCTGGCAGCGCCTTTGATAAGCCCGTCTCCTCTCCCTCTTTCTGTCCATGCGGCACGGAGCAGCGAAACCCCTTTGCCTATAACTCTTATTAACGTGATACCTTTTCTGAATAAGAAAGTACACACTTCCAAAGCCTGGCGCTCTCTGGGGTTTTTGAGGGACATTGTTTTTATTGGTTTCCTTTTATTTCTCCCTCCCCGCTGTGTTTTAATGCTATAGTGACTTCTGTGTATACAACTCTCATATTGAAATGTCGGCGGCTGCAGATATATGCAATATTAAAGAGCGCTTATGAATTTTTGACATCTAATTAGTCGCTACCCAGTTAACATGTCAGGACTCAGAGGGATTAGGGAGGCAGCCCTTTCTGAATAAGTTACAGCGAGGCCCCTGTCCTTTTCATGTATTATTCTTTAATGTAGGTGGTGATTATTTGGCTGTGATTAATTGATGAAGCTCATTGGTCTGGCAAGTGGTGCCGAATTCACCATTCTTCACTTTTATTTCTCTCAGTAGGGCTCTGCCACTTATTCGGAAGGACTCCCTTCCTTCCTGGCAGCCTGTCCTCTCAGTGCAGTGCTCCTGGTGGGGGCTTGGGTGGGGGGTGGCGGCTGTTCCCTGGGCCTGGCCTTGACCTCTCCCATCTCTTGACTCACAGATCAGCCGTGGCTTTTGCATCCCACCTTCTCTCGAAGGCTCCTTCTGGTGGCCCAGGCACCCCAGAAACCCCATGGGACTTCTGTCCCCAAAGAAAATCTTCTGGTTGCTCTGCTGTCTCCTGGCCGATGTTTCAGGCCTTGCCCTGCTGCCTTAACACCTGTAGCATCCCAATGGGGTTCAGTTCCCACCGTGGTTCAGCTGCCTGCCAAGATGCCAGGTGACAGGCAGGGCCCTCCGTGGCCACTCCTGCCATTGTCTCCAGCACTGGGGCCCCGGGAAACCCCACGAGCCGCGATGCACAGTCTGATAGCGCTCTCTCTGCCCCGAAGGGTAAGTGACACCAGGCTCTGAAAGAGACCGCCTTGAAAGCAGAGGTCTGCAGGAGGAAGTGCCCCAGCTGCCCGGAGGGGTGCCTGCCCGCTGGTGTCCGACGTCTCAGCTGTCACCCTGAACAAGCATGAAGGTGGACAGGAAAGAAACACCTTAGCCTGTTCAGTGCTTGTGAAGCCCAGGCTCTGCACAGGACTGGGTCCTCTTTGGGCTTGTGAAAGCTGGGTCTCGTTGTCTTGGATTTGAAGATGGGCATGGTTTTTAATTTTTAAGATAAAGCAAGGAGGGACATGTTTGTGATCTACAGCCCTGTATTTATTGCAGGGACGGGGCTGCTATTAAGATTTATTTGTCTTCACGTTATGGATCTCCAACATACTTGTGTACGCACACAGTCATATACAAACTCAAGGACATGCGTTGAACACACAGCGTATACACACAAGCACACACACCCAGGCAGAAACAAGCATCTACACACGCAGACACACATCCCATGCACATGTACAGCCACACACACACTCATAGACAAGCATGGGGACGCACAATGGATATACACAAGCATAGCTACATTTATACACAAACACACATACCCACGCAGAAACGTAGGCATCTGCACACACAGACACACATCCCATGGACTCACACAGACATGCACTAACACACGTACACACATGCACACACAGATACACACTCTCTCCCCTGTGGCTTCTCAAACAAAGGCTCTGTCATCAGACTTCCATACCCCAGCCTCCCGGTTTTATGGGCAAATAATTATTTCCTGCAAAGCAGAATCACCCCCCTTATGAACCCCCCACCATTTAAATCTATAATTGGGGCAGGAACAGAGCTGTGGTGGATTCTCCTTTTTAAATGCACCAACTCTTGGGCAAACCATCCTAAAAAATGTATAATTATAAATAAACCTTCACCTACGTCAGCTGGCGTGGTTTTTAATTACCGCACTTGATGTCAATCAAGGCCAGCACTGGGCGCGTGCGAGGGGCAATTTCAGAGAAATTTCACGGACATAAGCTGTTGCCTTATTCCATTATCTATATTTAAAAGAGACGGGAGGAGATGAGGCGGCAGCCACCAGAACGGAAAAGGGAGAATGTGGCAGGCTGGAGGGAATGGTGTGGAAGGCAGTTTCCCCAAAGGGCAGTGTCCTGCCCTGGCGAAAGCTGGACTCCATGCAGCTGACCGCTCTTTGTCCCCCCAACCCTTTTACTCCAGGAGATGAGCTGGGAGTGGGTGTCTATTTGCTGATGGAAGCGGGTGGGGTGGATGGACTTCTGCAGGGACAAGGCTGGCCAAGTGGGGTGGTGGGGGACCAGGCAGAAAAGCGGGAAGCACAGAGAGCTAGAAAAGAGGGGCGCTAGAAGGGAAAAAAATCAACTGATGCAAATTCACTTTCTCCTTGACGGCGGATTCTCTCTGAAGGAAACACTGAACTTTGTAGTGTTAGCAGCAGCTGAAATTTAGAATTATTGTTTCCTTCTAACAGAAGACTCATTTTCCACGGCCGCATTTGCAGCATAATAAGCTTTTTGTTATTTTTTCAATTAGAGTCAATTGACCTAACAAAATGCTTGGCAATTAAGTGATTTTTGTAATGGTCCGGGGGTAATTTAGTCGAGCTTGTCAGCTGTGTTTCATGAAGCCGAGATGTCTTTTTTTTTTCCCACTGCCTCTCTCTCTCTCCCTCTCTCTCTTGAGCATAATGGCTCATAATTTCGAAATCTTTTCCTTCTGTTTCCCTCACAATAATTCGCAATTACAGGAAGTTGTTGGAGGTGATTTTTTTTTCCTACCTTGCCTTTTGAGTCAGTAATTTTAAATAAAATGTACATACTTATAAAAAGGCAGCTATTACTGAAATCACTTTTTGTGTAAACTCAATTATTTTATGAATAGTGACACCAGCTTATACTGGGGCCTGCTCCTGAAGGCTGAGGCATTATTATCTTCAGGGTAAAAGGTTTGGAACACTCAGAACGCACTTTCCAAATCAAACCAGTGTTCAGTCATGTAAACACAACTTCAGGAGACAGGAGGCATCAGGGTTACCTGGTCATGAAGAATGGCAGCAGCTACATCTCCAGCCTCCACCCCTCTGCTAGGACTGCAAAGAGGGTCTCGGGGTCTGATTTATGAGGGAATTCCTCATTTGCCTAATTGATTCATTTTCTTAAGACGACATCTGGAGTTACATTTCCTTTTTAAAAGGCTGCAGTTAGATCTGATGACTGGATCAGATGTTCCTTCATTGTACTATTATCTGTTTATACCTATATTAAAAAAAAAAAAAAACACACACAATATTCAGTTTGTAACTGCATGCACACGTACATATTCAAACAGCCAGGAAGCCGTGCGCCCTTGTTCTTTCAGAACAAATTTGACAAAAGTCACATTTGACAAGGCAAGTCATTGTGGGGATGTGTGTTATCAAGGTGCATCTCTTTTAACCTTTAGGAGGCTTGAGTCTGCTCCTGCGTTAAGGTGTTTGTTTTTTTTTTAGACAATCTCTGGTTTCTTGCCCTAAGCTAGAATCTCCTGTTGACTTCAGTTTGTCCCTTTAGTGAAAAACAGCTCAGAAGCCGCCCACCTCACACCTTGGCAGGAAACTCCCCAGTAGGGGGCAGTAGAAGAGCAAGCCAATCAAACCCCATTTTGGCAAGCCCTACAAGAGGGGCAAGACCACCAGCCCTGGGAAACCCATCCCCTCCTGCCTCATGCGTGGACACAGAGTTCGAAAGATCCATTAGTACAGATCACTGGTTTTGAATAGGTCTCCCAGTTCTGTCTGGGGAGCATCTAATCAAATGCTCTTCCTTCTCCTCTCTGGCTGTCTGTCTTTCCAAAGAGGCTTCTTGAAAACTGTGGCTGTTGTCAGCTGGGTGATACACGCCTTGGGTGCGTTCCCTGCCTGGGTTGCTCAGGCCACTTGGGGGGATGGGAGACTTCTTGAATCCTGGAGGCTTTTGCAAGGCCTGAGAAGACAAGTGTTCAACACTATTCAACTCATGCCGGTTTACTTGACACTTAAATTTGTCTATCATTTCCCTTTCTTGCACCTCAATTTCCCCAGTTCTAAACTGGGGAGAGGTCAGGCGGTCAGGCTAGCTGCAATCTGCCAATCAATGATGTGTTCATTTGTTCTTGGCTACCTGCATTTATTCTTTACTGTCTGCATCCTTTCATTATTTACTGAATACATTCACTTGTTCGTTCTTTAGTAAAGGCATGTTCATAGGCAGAAAATATACTCCGTGTTAACAAGGTCGTCATATTCTTGAATTTGATTTAATTATCTTTTGAAATACGGGGTCTTTGTTCAACTCTGAGTGGTTTTCTTTTTTTTTTCTGGTTGACTAATTTGTCCTTGGTGAAGGCATAAAGAGATTTTTGGAGAATTCAATTTATATCATAGCTTTTAGTGTGGTGTGTGCTTTCCACATACCACTTGTATTTAGACACACTTGGGGATCTCTTCTCATTTCCCCAGTTGTCTTGGGCAGCCTTGGGTCTGGTTTAGTTTAGACTCTAAGTTTTCATGCATTGGTCTGGGCTGGAGCTGGGCCTAGCCTCTCAAGGCTTTGATTAATCCACTGCACCTCTCACTTCCCCGACTATAAAAGAAGCTACCGTTCTGAATAAGCATCTTGCAGAAGAAAGAAGCCAAAGCAGAAAGTATTAAACTTTCATCCAACACCATAGGAGAGATGTAGTTATTAAATTTCAGCTGCTTATCAAACTGATATGAAAGTCATTTTGCATGATTGCTTTGCATCCTCAAATCTTCTGCTTTTATTTGCAATGCATCTCTGTGCTTTCTTATTAGAAAAATACTCAAAGGATAAAAAAAGCTGATAATATTATTCAGTTTTGACAATTAGGTAGAAAAAGCATTCAAAGAAGTGCTTTTTTTATTGCAGCTGGTAATAATATCAGGGGTCCTCTTGATAGCCATCTATACTCACTCTTCCAAGGTGACACTGGTTTTACCTTCTAATTGCTGCTTACTGGTTATATTGGCTCTAGGCAAGAGAGGCTATTTCTAGTCTTTTCACTGGTACATGCAAATCTGGTTTATGAGACATGGAGACATTTTCTTCTGCATTTGCCCACTTTCATCTTTATGGCAGGCCCACTATGCTTATTAGACCCCAGAAAGGGACTTTTGCTATTTATTCAGTATTCCTTTGTCAAAAAATAACTATGTGTTGGGAGATGTGATCAGTCCTAGGGACAAATCTCCAGGCAGCAGTCTACCTACACTTGAATTTCATCTCTTGTTTATAAATCATCATAGTTTACTTTTAAATATATACATGTGGAAAATTATAAATTATGTATATAGGTAGGGTCTTTCAATATGTTTTCTTTTCCCCCGTCACTTCACTATGTTTCCATGGTCTGTAGAAATGCCAAAACAATACATTTGCATCTAGTTGCCTACCTTGTTTTATTTCGGCCTTCTTAAATCTTTATGAGTTAGAGATACTTTCTCATTGGATAGCAGTGGAAGCTGACAAGTGAAGTGACTTGTTCAAGGTCACACAGCTGGTACATGATAGCTAAGTGTTTCAAGTTGTATCTGAGTAACTCTCTAGAGAGTGCTATGTTGACCTTAGTCTTCTGTCAAAGCACCTTCAGCCTCCTTTCCCCCGTGATCTCCATTACCCTTTATTTCCAAGTGTTCAAAGACTTACACAACTAGCATCACCCAGTAGCGGAAGTGAGCACCAAGCCTTCAGAAGCAGAGAGGGAACAGTGGAAGCCAAGTCACCAAGCCCCATCCTCCCCACCTTCCTTCAGAGATTCCATCTACCTCTGCTCCTCTTACTTAGAAAAAAAAGACAATTTTACCCTATCTATCAGACCGATACTTACAAAAAGGGATGTGCAGCTACTGAAACCCAGTCCTGGAGCATTAAAAGAGCCCTCAGCCGAGGAAGTGATGACCACGCCCAGTGGAAGTCATTCTTACTGAAAGCCAAGAGAGGTTGTAATTAATTCAACGAGATTTCCTGAGCGTCTGTGAGTCAGGCATGGTTCTTGGCACCTGGAACAAGGAAACAGATAGGCGAAGCTGCTTGCTACAGAGAAACCTACCTTCCAAGTGGGGAGCCAGGCTGATGGCAATAGACATCATAGCAGGTTTGAAGGCAGCGAGCGTTGCAGACAAAGTGAAAGTGAACGGAGTGGAGGGGAAATATAGACCATTTTAAGGATTAAACAGCTGGGTCAGAGATATGGAAACGAACCTTGGGTGTCTCTTCTGGGAACGTGTTATCCCTCTGAGTCTCATATGTCATGACTGTAAAAGAGGGAGTTGAACTAAATTAAGAGTTCCCACACTTGGCTCATAGAGGATTCTTTTTTCTCTTAAATTTCGTCTATTAGTCTGAACTTATAGATTCAGGCCATAAGATTATCATATACCTGGGGCCAGGGAATCTGTATTGTTAAAAAAGAACCAAAAGAGATGAAGGTGTTCATCCAAGTTTAAGAAGCTCTGGACCAAGTGTCTGTGTATACTCTAAGGAGATCGGGGTGTCCTCGGTGACCTTGGAATTATTCCTCAGCATAAAGATATTCTCAGGGTTATTAATGAGGGTTGACTGATCCAACAGGTGGTAAAACCCAGGTCTTGGCACATCACGGGAGCCCAATATGACATTCCTATTCTTTCTTGTAGTTCTAATATCAAATGATGCTTCTCTGGAAGAGTGAACACAAGACAAAAACATTTGAAGAAGAGCAACCAAATCTATGAGGGTTAAGAAGAGACGAGAAATAAAAATTGGTAAGGTGATTACCCTGCTAAGAGTAAAAGGACTCTAAGCCATAATTCAGGCAGAACCAGTTGTATCAACAGTGTTCACAAAATATGCCTGCTATTAACTGAGGTGATGGAGAAAGGGTGGGCTCCAGTACCTTCCATAGTCAGTGCATTGCATTGGATGGGCTCTGATTTCCTCCAGGTTGCAGGTGATGGAACATGATCTCTGAGCCTAGTGGGTTCCATGCAAGAAAGTGTCACCGAGGCTTCTGTTCACTTTCACAGAGCCCTGACATTCAACCTCTGCCCTTACATTGTCTCTGTGCTTAGAAGTTCTTGTTTCATTCATCACGTCAGCTCTTATATGACTGACATTACATTTAAAGGAATAAAAACAAAGTAGAAACAGGAGTGCCAGAAATCATACACCACATACTCATCTACAAAAGGGTGAAATTATCCATTCCACCTTGGTGGCCTCTGAGGGCCCCTCCCTCTCCCCCCAATCCATCGCTCCTTATATTCTCACCCTGTTCTATGTTTTGTAGGGTTTATTCCCACCTGGTAGAGCATCAGTTTCATTGTTGGTTGTCTTCTGTATGTGGTTTCTTTTCCCCCAACTGAGTAAAAACTCATGAGATTTGGGATTTGGAATTCCATACATTTTTATGCCCTTACTTACCACATAACGGGTGCTCAATAAATGATATTTTGAATACATGATTTTCAACCTCAGTCTGGTTGAATGTCACCAATATTTTCTTTTCATTCTCTCCTTTCAATTTCCTTAGTCTTTTAAGCTGGCATTGTAATGGTGCAAATGGCAAGTTGGTAGAAAAAAGGGAAAATTCAATAAAGGAAGAGAATAAATTAAAGGAGAAAGAAAAGGCCTGGTAAAAAATTGGGCATAAAGGTATTTGACTCAGTGCTGTCATCTTTATACATAAGAGTTGATGCCTATAGATTTCATAGATATTATATTTTGAATTTTAATTTGGGACACACATTTGTAGAATCCAGCATGTTAAGGCCAGAACAGGATTTTAATGGTCAAAGGCCATTTGCAGATTCATTTCCAAATTGCCAATTTCTAATATATTACAGGGAAATGAGAGGCTGAAATATATTTGCAATGAGTCAAATATAGATTTTATTTTTAAAAACATTCTTTGATTAATTTCAGGTACTAATTATCTCCTCAATTTAACAACTGTTTCTGTTTAAATGACAGCTTTTTAAAATATTTGACTCTAATAAACCTCCCCTGGAAACTTGTTATGCTATTAATTTGATAATATTTTTAATAGAATGTTCATTTAGTAAAGAAAACCCAGTGCCTTTCTAAAAAAGTCAATCTTTTTGAAGAATGTGATCCAAAATTGTATTTTACCCTCTCACTACCAAAATGACTGTGCTGAGAGCTTCCATTCCACCATGGGCTCTGATGGACTAGGGGGATGTCTTTTCTGAGGCTGGGGATTAGGAGAGGGTACTGCAGACAGAGATCCATGTGATGTCCTTAAGTCCATGTGGACTTTCGTTATGGGAGTGATCTTCATTGCAGTTCAATCTCGTATGCAAATACAGCTTGGGAAACTCAGAATTCTACCATTCCCCACGTGTTCTTGACAATGACGACAAAGATGTCTATAATAGGTAATTATGCTTTCCTTTCATTAAATCATCATTTGTTCATCAGTGACAGAAGATTAAGGAGAAACAGTGACTAAGAACAAACGGATGTCCCCATTCCTGAGGTGTTGCGTCTGGAACTGTGGCCTGGGAACCAGAAGACCTAGATTCTAAGCCTAGTCTGCTAAGGACTGTACACTCAAGCCCCCAGATCTGCATCTGTCTACTGATATTTTGCAATGAGCATTGATATTTGATCCATTTACAAAGGTAAAAAGCATGGCTGTGGACCAACTTTTGGATTTGTTGGAAATTCAAACCAGGAATCGTTTATCCAGTGAGTGTTCTGTGCCAGGCCAGTACTAAATCCCCTCTGGGGAGTGAAATTAAAATATTCAGATACATGCATGCACAGGCACACATGCACACACACACATACACACATGCACATACAAGAGTGGTTGCCCTCAGGAGAATTACAAATTTTTGGATACTTGCAACTGGAAAGAAATGATCATATAGAAGAAAAATGTAAATATCCTGTATTCTGAGCTTAACATCACCTTCAACATCTCTGTGATCATGGGCAAGTGACAGTCTCCTTGACCCACAGAGTCTCCACCTCAGGGATGATGATATGGATACAAACATTATGGCGCAGTTACAGAGATGAAGGCATTTTGCTTTAATAGACCACAGAAGGCACCCAGGCACACAGTAGGTCCCTGGGGAAGAGTGTCTGTGATGACAAAGATGACAATGATAGAGACAGAAAGATCCAGTATGTCACTCCCTAAATAGGTTCCGTAGGACAATTGGAGATTTCAGCCCAGAAGCTCTAAGTCAGGGACCCAAAGACTATGAGTCACCACTTTGCTTCGTGCCTGTCAGTTCATTTTTGAGAATCCACAGAAATAGAAATGTTCTATCAGACCAACTTGGATTGCCATCTGGCCCACACATTTTCCTGGCACGGCCCGAAGGCCAGCACTGCTATTCTCCCCCTCCAAGCAAAACCCCAAGTTTAGCAGAACAAAATCTGCCGCTGAAATACATCAAGCACAGCATCAGTTCATTATCATGATTATTGTATCAGTAGTTGTTATAGGTAATTAATATGCATAACAATTGAATCTAGGTTATAGTAGTTAACAGAACTACTAATGACAATAAGGTCAACTGGAAGAATACCGTTTAATAAAACAGCAACAGTCATTGGGAGGAATTCATACTTTTCAAGGGGCTTTCATGTTCATTAGCCCTTTGGGTCTTCTTTTGGGTATATGACTATCCTTGGTTTCCTTCTAAGGAAAAAGGCTTTTAACAGTTGAAACTCACTCCACGTGATGCAGTGATATTCAGAAAATCTAGAATTAGAAACTGTCTTCCAACTATTACTGTAGCAGGTCCTGAAGACAGAGTGAAGGGAAAAGAGAGAAAAATTCATCAAATAAAGCATTCTTTGGCTGGATCACTGAGTAACACAGTATGCCAGGACCAGAGGGACCTCAGCCCACGTTAAATACAATGCTTACGTAGTATAAATGAGGAAACTGAGGCCCTAAAAGGTGAACGACTTACCTCCAGTGAACAGAGCTGTGAGGCAGATTCCAAATTGCTTTTCTTTTTTCATCTCAGTGTTCCTTTGTGTGGTCCCAGTCTTGAACTGGGAGAACGATCTTTCTAAAAATTTTCTCTGAACTGAAAACCAAATAATCACATTTGCTAAAGGCGCATACTGACTTCACCAGTTTAACTCTAAGCGATGATCTTGTGCTGTATTTCCAAATTGTGCCTCATTTAATTAATTTGGTAACATGCATTCAGTTCAGTAGCTCAGTCCTGTCCCACTCTTTGCGACCCCATGGACTTTAGCATGCCAGGCTTCCCTGTCCATCACCAACTCCCGAAGTTTCCTCAAACCCATGTCCATCAAGTCAGTGATACCATCCAACCATCTCATCCTCTGTCATCCCCTTTTCCTCCTGCCTTCAATCTTTCCCAGCATCAGATCTTTTCCAATGACTCAGTTCTTCACATCAGGTGGCCAAAGTGCTAAGTCCCTTCAGTCATGTCTGATTGTTTTTGACTTATGGACTGTAGTCAGCCAGGCTCGTCTGTCTGTGGGGTTCTCCAGGCATGAATACTGGAGTGGACTGCTCTGCTCTCCTACAGGGATCTTCCTAATCTGGCAGCACAGTATTCGCTATTATGAGAAAAATAGTATTCCTTGGTCAGTTACATTTGGACTATTCTGGGTTAAAACGTGAGCGAAATAGTCTTTCGTCTTACTGATCTTTCTATTTTTTCCCTTGTGGAGGTGGTTTAGTGGCTAAGTCATGTCCAACTCTTGTGACCCCATGGACTGTAACCCACCAGGCTCCTCTGTCCATGGGATTCTCTAGGCAAGAATACTGGAGTGGGTTGCCATTTCCTTCTGTACACAGATAGTATACTGTGTTCTCACTCATCTTTGACCATGAAATCCTTGAGCTCTCAGAAAATCCCTTGAGACTTGTATTTGAATGATCCCAGTTTGAGAAACTTGAGTGCAGTGGCATTTTCTATTGGCTTCTCATCCATTTGCTTTGTAGCAGGTATTCCTGATATATCAGTCTGCTGAGTTTATTTCTGAGTCTCTGGCAACTTTTAGAATGTGGATGCCCCTAAAAATATAAACTACAGATAGAAGGAGAGCCTTAACAATTTCATTTTAACTGCCATGCTTTTCCAAGCAACTAAATCCACACTGCATGAGATGATTCCAGACCTCTTTCTCTGTCCTAAAGCTCTCTGTTAGAGACACTCATCTTCAATTGCTGTTTATCGAGTACCTATGATGAGCCAGTGCTCACACGATTTCTTGCCATTTTAGGCTCTTACTTCTGATCTGGGCTCCTGCGGTGAGACAGTTGAGGAGAAAGCCTGAACAGAAGGGTGAGTATTTATAGGTTTGGGGACCATGAGATTAGGTCTTGTACTTGAACAAATAATTTCTAACAAATAATCATAATCCTTGAATATCATCATATCAAGTCAACGGTGAAGGCAGCCATATTTCCTTCGTGTCTAAGATAATATAACTACTGAAAAACAATAGACTTTGATGGAATAAAAATGTTTTTAATGAAAAATATTAAGAAGGATGGGAGACAATGAGAAAAGTCAAAGCATATTGACCAAAATCTTGGTAATATTTGCTGTTCTCAGAGGCACATTTCATCTACTATTAATCCTTAAAATTGATAGGCTTTGAGTTGGAGAAGTGAATTCTTACCAGTGGAAAACATGACTTGAGCTGTGTCTGTCCTGAAAATCAGATTGTCTGTTTGCTTCTTGATGACTTTTTTTTTTTTTAGGAAAATATGTTGACTTTAAAAATTGCATGCAAATAGACAGATGCAGGATGGTTTGGGGTGTGGTCATCCTAACTTAAATTCAAAACATCACAATTCATTTAAAATTTCCAGTCCAGCATAGAAGCTCAATATTGTTTGCTCCATTTTGGGGAAAAATAAATAAATAATAAGACTAGCCAAAATGCTGAGGTTGAAAAAGTGTCAAATGAACTGTAACTTTCTTTCCCCAAAGATCTGCACATATGGATTTTTTTACTTTGCACTTAAGACCAGGTTTTTCAAAGGCTGTTCCTCCCCTTGTTTCCTCTTTGAATATGTAAAACTGCGTGCATCTAATCGGTCCTTCAATTGTCCACTTGCACTTTCAAATTATGGGACAAGTGGCCAATTGGGCCTGCAATTGGCTAATTGCAGTGACAATTAGCCAATTGTGGGTATGATTAGCTGCATGTAGAATTAATCATACACACAGAGTGGGCAGCCACTCTTTGAAAGTGTAGAACTAAATGTGTTCTAGATGCACATCTGTACCCAGACACAAAGGGGACACAGGCGAGGCTCCTAGATGAATCACTCTTAAGAGAATTGTTAAAATAAATCTGGCGCTTGGTTAGAAAGACCACACGATTAACCACTGAGTATCCAGTCTACTGGCTTTCTCTAAAGTTCCCGTGTGTTTTGTGTGAGCAAGGCAAAGAAGATCCTAGCCTTGAAACTTAATTCTTTTAACTTTAAGCCATCCTGGCTGCTGATGCCCTCCAATTAATTTCTTTTTAAACTAAATCTTTGGATGTATGGAATAGTTGGTGAGTTGTACCAGGCAGGCTCTAACTACAGTCCTCAGTAGGGAACCTAATGCATTTTGTTTCAAATACCTGCCTCTGTAACACATGAGTGATACCATCTCATTCATGCCTAACATCCAAGCTGGTATGAGGGCATTCCTGGGGGGACCAGGGACAATCCGGGATAAGCACTATGTGTATCTATGAAGTTTCCATTGTATTTGATGGTAAGCAATATAAAATAATTTAAAACGTTAACAGAAAATTTTGAAAATGGTTAAAGTCATAGTAATAACCCACATATGGGTTTATTTACTTAATTTCTCTACCACCTAGTTTCTTCAACTATAATGATAAACTAATGCAACTTAATGAGAACTATCTCACAAGGATCTTTGTAGGGTTATATAAGGTCATATAAAATTATATACGAAGGTGAGATTATGAGAGAGGGAGAAAACCTGGAACGCAAGACTCAATCAACCAAGAAATTAACACATTAAAACTTGAAATTTCATGCTATAAAGAATTCTTTGTTTATTTCATCATTTTGCTGAACAAAAGTTACAAAAGACCAGTCTTTTCAGGTCATCCCTTTTACTTCATGCTGGGACATGCTCCTCCAGGTGAAAAATAATCAGGGGAGGACCACTAGAAACCCAGGTATGTGGTCTACTTCCATCCCTCATCATGGACCACAAACTTTCCTTCTACTGTAATCTTCCATTTATAGCAGAACCTTTCAGAAATCCACCCATTCTGCAGGCAAGTCTCTCCACTGAATGTTTTTATCTGTATCTGTCAGCTCTTTCTATAATGATGCTGCTTAACAAACAACTCCCAATTATTTCCCATTCCATGTTACATGTAAGTTGAAACATGGAGCTCTGTGCTCTGAAACTGTTCTAGCTGTCCCTTGGGTCTTCTCACTCCAGGATTTAGATTAAAGAAGCAGCCCCCACCCGCTGCCTGACATTTGCTCATGGCAGAGATCAGGAATAAATGAGGTGGCAGAAACCCACTGCCTCAGACATGGCTGAGTGACTAACACTTTCACTTTCACTATGTTTTCTACCTACGTATTATTTTCCCCACACTGATCAGTAAAGTATCAGAGCATAAGGTATGTATTTGTCCTCTCACCTCATTACTAGTGTAGAGTTAGTGTCATTTTAAAGAAGAGAAAAGGGAACCAAGACTTAGGGAAGCTAGGAAATTTCTCCACAGTCACACAGCTTTGAAAGTAAAGAAGAGAAAGCCATACTCAGACTTCCTTAACTGCTGATTGTATGATCTTAACCTATAAGTTACACTGAACTTCATCTTCTTGTTCTCTGGAGTACATGTTGAAAGGAGAAAATGGATGAAGCAGAGTAAGCTTCTACAATGATGTGCTAAGATATTAGAATCAAGAATATTCCTACTATAGTGTTTTTCTCTTGCTGGAAGATACAGCTGTGACGATACAGCATGTGAGGGCATCTGTGTAGAAATGAGCAGCAGGCACACGTGGATGATGAATTTGTTATCTAACAGTGCTTATCTAATTTTTATATCAGGGCACACATAGGAAATGTTTTTATTGGTATTGACACCGGGGTGAAAAATAGCAAATATGTGAGTGATCTGGAAAAAGGTGACTGACCAGAGGCTTCCAGCTGCCACAGACCCCTATCTGACCATCTGAAGGCACTGGGGTTCTCTGCTGAGGGCAAGCCTATTGGACACGGCCCTGAAACTGAGAAGCACACATGTTCACCTTAGTCAGAATCAGAGGGGAGAGCAGGGCTGGAGAAACAGACCCATCTCAACCACAGGTGGTGAGATCAATACTTTACATAACATATTTCTCAGTGGTTTGCTAAGCACTCTTGTAGATACAGTAAATTCTCTATCCAAAATTCATCTGAAAGCATCACTGTTGGGGTAAATTATAATAGAACAATCAGGTCTTTTGAGGCATTAATATTGGGATACAAAAGTACTTAAATGTCAGTATCTTGATTCCTACTGCCAGACTTGAATACCTTTATCTGTAAATTACTCATCTGAGTCCTCAACTCTCCGCAGCACAGCCAAGAAACTGAAAGGACTTCTCAGGCGCTAGAAATTTGAATCATGCATGCATACGTGCATTCTAAGTTGCTTCAGTCATGTCCAACTCTTTGCAACTCCATGTACTTTACCAGGCCAGGCTCCTCTGTCCGTGGGATTTCTCAGGCAAGAAAGCTGGAGTAGATTGCCAAGCCCTTATCAACTTGAATTGTGTGTGTGAGATTTTAGTCCTACTCTGCAGACTTGATTCAGAATAAAAAAAATACAATAATAATCACTTGCTTTTAAGGTTACTGAAAAGGACTAATTACTGAGATAGCTCATAAAGTTATTATTATTACACAGAAAATTGACTGCTAATAAGCCAATCAGGAAGGGAAAGACAAAGGAGAATTGTTTCTAAAAATTAGAAGCTGAAGGCCTGACAGATTTTATTTTCTTGGGCTCCAAAATCACTGCAGACAGTGACTAAAGCCATGAAATTAGAAGACATTTGCTTCTTGGAAGTAAAGCTATGACAAACCTAGACCGTATATTAAAAGGCAGAGACATCACTTTGTCAACAAAGGTATGTGTAGTCAAAGCTATGGTTTTTCCAGTTGTCATGTATGGTTGTGAGTGTTGGACCATAAAGAAGGCTGAGCACTGAAGAATTATGCTTTTGAATTGTGGTCCTATAGAAGACTCTTGAGAGTCTTCTTGAACTTCCAGGAGATCAGAGCAGTCAATCCTAAAGGTAATCAACCTTGAATATTTATTGGAAGGAATGATGCTGAAGCTCCAGCACTTTGGCCACCTGATGTGAAGAGCTGACTCATTGTTCTTACTGGGAAAGAGGGAAGGCAAGAGAAGAAGGAGGCAATAGAGGATGAGGTAGTTAGGCAGCCTCAGACTCAGTGGACTTGAAACTGAGCAAACTCCAGGAGACAATGGACAGGGAATCTGGCGTGTTGCAGTCCACGGGGTTGTAAAGAATCGGATATGACTTTAGTGACTGAAAAACAACGAAGCACAAAGAATTATTTCATTCCGGAGGCATTTGGTACAAGGGCAAATGGTCCTACAGTTCCCAAGTTTACGATTGTAACTAAGGGGTAAACACTATGTACAAAATGACAGTTGAAGAATACTTAAGTAGTTCAGGATGTGCACTGGAAAATGTTCTCATCATTTTTAAAATAAAGCAAATAAATAAAAAACAAAAATAGGACACTAGAAATAAATGTGCCTTCAGAGGGAGAAAGGGAAAGAAAGTCACCCTTTTAAGTTCCTATTTGTTATTGCTGTTGCTCAGTCCCTAAGTCGTGTCTGACTCTTCCGTGACCCCATGGCCTGTAACCTGCCAGCTTTGTTCATGGGATTTCCCAGGCGGGCATATTGGAGTGGGATCTTCCTGACCCCGGATCAAACCCATGTGGCCTACATTGGCAGGAGGATTCTTTATTACTGAGCCACGAGGGAAGCCCTTCTAATCAGGATGGAAAGAGTTTCAGATCTGCTTTATCTTGGTTTTATCAATGAAGTTTAAGGATAGCTCCTTTGCTTTAGTCCCATTATGAGTTTCAGTCTCAGGGATATTCTTTTTCAGTGCCCATGTCTTGAGATGCTTAGACAGCCCTTCTATGGGACACTTCATTTCCTTGCTGAAGTAAGGTAAGTTGCAGTCCTGTTGCTAACGGCAGTGATTAAGAGGACAGGAATGTGATGGTGCTGGACACAGTCACCAGCAAATCAGCCACAGAGGCCGTGTCCTTTCACCACCTGAACGACTGCAAGCCCTTTCCTTCAGTTAGAACAGAGAAGGAAGCCCAGGCTGGAGTCCACACCTGGACCCCCATGTGAGTGATCTATAGCAGGCAGACCCAAGGCATTAACTAAATGTTGTTTTTCTGTATTTACAAATAATAACAACTATGTGCAACTAATGCAGTGCCATTTCATTTAATGGCATCCAGCACTGAGCAGTTTAGTTATTCTTTTAGTCACTGAAACATTCATCATAATTTCCCTTGGTTCTAAAAGAGCCCGGTTGCCTCCTGAAGCCATTAAAGTAGACTTGGTGAGTTGCTTTCTCCTTGAATAATTTGCTCAGCTGTGAATCTGGGAAAAGAGGGCCAATACCTTTCAAAGTTTCATTTCTGTTTTTGTTATTCATGGATTTAAAAAATAAAAACAAAACAAAGACTTATTGTGTTCCTGATACCAGTACCTATTGTGTTCTGGCTTCTGCATTGAGCTCTTTTATTTTTCTCACTCATTCATCACTGAAATCTGTGAGTTAGGTATCCTTATTCCCATTTTATAGGTGAGAAGACTGAGTGCCAGAGAGTTATTAATAAAATGATTCCACCAATGCCAATTTGTATTTAAATACCAGATTTAAATACAAGTCCAATTCAAAACCCTTATCAGGGCCATAAAATTTGTAGATAATTGCAAAAACACTGATAATAGTTACCCTTGAAAACAATGTATACCAGGCATTTTACATTTATGGTAGTTTTGAATCCTTCAGATAACCCAACAAGTTAGACCACTGTATTCTCAGATAAGGAAACAGACTCAAGGATATTGAATGATGAACTAAAGAACACATGCAAAATATACAGAACCCGGGCTCATTTGGGAGCCTAACTCCAAAGTCAACCTAGCACACATTAGTATTAATACTTTGGCCACCTCATGCGACGAGTTGACTCACTGGAAAAGACTCTGATGCTGGGAAAGGTTGGGGGTGGGAGGAGAAGGGGATGACGGAGAATGAGATGGCTGGATGGCATCACCGACTCTGTGGACATGAGTTTGAGTGTACTCCGGGAGTTGGTGATGGACAGGGAGGCCTGGCGTGCTGTATTCACTGGGTCGCGGAGAGTCGGACACGACTGAGCGACTGAACTGAACTGAACTGAACTGACTGAATAGAATTCTTCAATAGTTATTGTGAATATTAGTCAACACACAAAGGTAGTTTCTTTCCCCTTTTGCCAAAAGAGTTTGATCCCTAGTTTGTTGGGGTTTTGTGATGTTTAAAATGAGATCATTCATAACATTTTTCTATCACGCGTAATGATGAATATGTAACTATTTTTATTGGGTAAATGTAGACATCTAAACCACTAGGCTTCATGGAGTCAGCCTAAGGAAAAGTCAGATGTATTTTTCAAAGGGAACTAAGCTACTTTAAGATATTCCAGGGCTTCCCAGGTGGTGCTAATGGTAAAGAATCCTCCTGCCAGTGTAGGAGACAAAGAGACGAGGGTTCGATCCCTGGATCAGGAAGATCCCCTGGAGGAGGAAATGGCCACCCACTCCAATACTCTTGCCTGGAGAATCCCATGGACAGAGGAGCCTGGCGGACTACAGTCCATGGGGTCTCGAAGAGTCGGACACGACTGGAGCATCTTAGCATGTATTCACAAGCTACTCCAGTTCCCATTTCCATCTAGACTCCATTCTAAAACTACTAACTGTATATTTCTCAGATCTTTAAAATGATCATACTATATGACATTGAAATTACATTTAAGGACTTGATTCTAAGCAAATAATCAGAGATATGTGATGCAGTATATAAGTATTCATTGCTAGGTTGTAATCACACAAAAAATAACGGAAACCATCCTACAGACTGTCATTGCTTATGCAAATTATAGTGCATTCAGTCAACTGCATTTCATGGAGTCCTTAAAGATGATGATATGTACAGACTCAGACATATGCACAGGAACACACACAAACACACAAACGCACCTAGGCAAAAACGTGAGAGAATACTCAGGAACAATTGAAAGTGTTCTCAAGTCAGATGAGGAGGGGTACTGTGGCTATGTTTTGTTAGAGAGAGTATGCGTGTGGGTGTGCGTTATGTTTACCAAGCTTCGATGTTTGCCAAGTTTTCCTTCTTGATTATAACTTCCTTTTTGTTGTTGTTTAGTTGCTAACTCAAGTCTGACTGTTTTGCAACATCATGGACTGTAGGCTGCCAGGCTCCTCTCTCCATGGGATTTCTCAGGAAAGAAGGTGGGAGGGAGTTGCCATTTCCTCCTCCAGGGGATCTTCCTGACCCAGGGATTGAACCCATGTCTCCTGCTTGGCAGGCTGATTCTTTAACCACTGAGCCACCTCGGAAGCCATGACTTCTTTGAAAGTGAAAGTGAAGTTGCTCAGTTGTGTCCGACTCTTTGCAACCCCCTGGACTGTAGCCCACCAGGCTTCTCCATCCATGGAATTCTCCAGGCAAGAATACTGAAGTGGGGCAACTAGCAAATAAAGAATCATGCTAAATACCCTGTCATAAAGTCCTGTCCTGCTGTGTCGTTCAGTCGTTAAGTCCTGTCTGACTCTTTGAGACCCCATGGACTCCAGCACGCCGGAATTCCCGGTCCTTTACCATCTCTGTCAGGGTTTACTCAGACTCATGTCCATTGAGTCATGATGCCATCCACCCACCTCATCCTCTGTCGTCCCCTTCTCCTCCTCCCTTCCATCTTTCCCAGTCTCAGGGTCTTTTTCAATGAGTCCTGCTATTAACCATAAGCATTGCTATAGTTCGAACACCCTGAAACATCTATTCTAGCCCTACAGTCCCTGTGAACTGCATGGTTTCCTTGGTGGTGGTGGATATCTGATAAAGCCTGCCTGCATTGAAAGAGACCATGATGGCAGTCTCCATAACAGAATCTGAAGGACACTTGTCTTAAGCATTTGCAAGTGAATGGAGGAAAATGCCCTACCTTTTCTCCTTAGGCTATAAAGTGGCACAACAGTGGCTTTTGCAACAAAACCGACTTTATCCAAGGACGCTGTCAGTGTAGACAATGTGCCTTTATTTATTTAAACTCTTGTTCTTTTGGTTTTCTGCCAGTTCTTTCTAGAACAAAGTTAATTCAGTATGTATAGGCACTCTCAACCATTTCAAACGTTCAGTTCAGTTCAGTCATGTCTGACTCTTTGAGACCCCATGAACCGCAGCACTCCAGGCCTCCCTGTCCATCACCAACTCCCGGAGTTCACCCAAACTCGTGTCCATTGAGTCGGTGATGCCATCCAACCATCTCATCCTCTGTCATACCCTTCTCCTCTAGCCTTCAGTCTTTCCCATCATCAGGGTCTTTTCAAATGAGTCAGCTCTTCGCATCAGGTGGCCAAAGTATTGGAGTTTCAGCTTCAACATCAGTCTTTCCGATGAACACCCAGGACTGATCTCCTTTAGGATGGACTGGTTGGATCTCCTTGCAGTCCAAGGGTCTCTCAAGAGCCTTCTCCAACACCACAGTTCAAAAGCATCAATTCTTCAGCACTCAGCTTTCTTTATAGTCCAACTCTCACATCCATACATGACTACTGGAAAAATCATAGCCTTGACTAGACAGACCTTTGTTGGCAAAGTAATGTCTTTGTTTTTTAATATGCTGTCTAGGTTGGTCATAACTTTCCTTCCAAGGAGTAAGCGTCTTTTAATTTCATGGCTGCACTCACCATCTGCAGTGATTTTGGAGCCCCCAAAAATAAAGTCAGCCACTGTTTCCACTGTTTCCCCATCTATTTGCCATGAAGTGATGGGACCGGATGTCATGATCTTAGCATTAAGCCTCCTTAACACATTAACAACAAAACATAAGTCTGCTATATTTGATTATAGCTTATGTTGATTATAGATTATGTATATACTGTCATAGATTATGTTGATTAGGATGTGTTTTTGAGTAAAAGATGTTGATGCATTAATTCAGGAATGTTTTTAAATGATTTGCTATACTTTAATCCCAATAGAGTCTAGGTATGTATATGTATACATATTTATTTATATGTACAAGCATGCCATATATATTTCTGGGCTTCCCAGGTGTTTTGGTGGTAAAGAATCTACCTGCCAATGAAGGAGACGTGGGTTTAATCCTTGGGTTGGGAAGATCCCCTGGAGAAGGAAATGGCAGTCCACTCCAATACTCTTGCCTGGGAAATCCCCTGGATGGAGGAGCCTGGTAGGCTACAGTCTGTAGGGTCACAAAGAATCGGGCACAACTTAGCAATTAAACAACAATAATGCGATATATTCTGATGTTAAGTATAACAGTTATTTGTATGGATCATGAAAACCAACTATTGAGCACTTACTCTATGTACCAGGCCTTGTATTCAACACCCTGTCAATATTATTTTGGTCAATACTCATGGCCAACTCATAGGGTAAGAACAGCTGTCACTCTTTCTACAGCTGGGACACTGGTTGGAGACATTGGCCTCATGACACGGTCATGCAGTGGATTTCATCCTGACCCTTGAGCATGGGTAACTGAAAGTTTCACAAAGCTTGTTTATTGCTGCAAAGTACCCAGGGATCTTGGACTGTCTTACACTGAGAACTCCTATAACAGGATCGATCCAAATAATTTTAGAGAAAAAAAAAAACCTCTTTGGGATAGACGCTGGGGGTGGCCACTTGCTGAAAACTGAGGCTTGAGTCCACCCTCCAGTGCTTTGTGGCACATGTAGGTACTTGTACAACTGCCAGGACAGCGGAAACCTCCCTTCACTTGGCCCCATCACCCCCAGCCAGTGTGATGCCTGGGCCCTTGAAGGAGCAAGCCCATGCCGGCTTCCCCGTCTGCTCCCTGGGTTTATTACCGTGTCAAGGACCTTCCTCTCTCTGGCTGCAGTTTCTTCATCAGTGAATGAATTAAGCGAGAGGTTTGGACTGTGAGTGCCAAGCTCTTGTACCCGAGGATCCCAAGACATAAAAGCAATGAGGTTTTGTTCCCTCTGGCATTGCACACACAGGCAGAGCCACTTAAATGCCTTTTATTTGAGATAAGACTATTTACAAAAAGATCCAACAGCCTTACCCTCTTAGAGGATAAGCTTTTTTTAGTTTCATATTTTTGAGGGGTGGAGGGAAGGGCTTTTTTTTTTGCTCTTTTCCAGATTCAACTCGTGCTGTGAGAATTAGAGCTCGATTCTTTGATTCTTTTCCGGCCTTCCTGGGACAGTTTCCTCTGTCTCCCCAGCACCAGCAAGTGGACACTTTATGCCCCGGCATCTCAAGAGACAGCAGGGAGAAAGGGCCACAGAGCTAGCCTCTGAGTCCTCGGTCGGGGTTGGGGAGGCATCCCTCACTGCCAGTTCTAAGGGGCGAATCTGTGTAGATCAATGCACTTCATTTCTCTCTCCCAGCCTCTCCCTCGGTTAACACCCCAGCACACACAATACCAACGAAGGTGATTATCTCTGCTAGCATAATTCCTCCCTAACATCTGCTTTCGCCCATAACACTCCACTAATTTTTCCCTCATTTCATTACACATAATTTTCTTTCAACACAATCTACATGTATTAAGTGGTAATGACTTTCCAGTTAAGAGCAAATCGACACCAAGGGACCCCCGTCCCCCCCACGGTTGCCTGCAGAGCCTGACTCTGGCTATTAGAGATAAATTCGGTACCTCAGGAAGCTGCAGTGAGGTAATCAATCAATTAAGCGGTTAGGACATACATTATCAAACTTCCACAGTGCGGGGGGCAGGGGGCATGCTGATCTACTTGCCATGAATTTTTTTTAGGAATTCAAAAAAAAATGAATAAATAAGATGGAGAGCTATTATACAACCAGGCTATAATTTGCCACTCAAAGTCAGGGGCTGGTTTTGTCAGACTTAAGGCTGAACAGTGAATGGGAGAGACATGGGCCTTGGGAGTGCACCGTCTAGCGGGTAGGAACTCCAAGGTCTGGTATTTATTAGGGTGTCCTGGGGCACACAGCACGAGGGGTGGGACAGGGGAGTCTGAACCTTGTCCTTTAAAAAGGAAAAAAAAAAAGAAACCTGGAATTGCAACTCTTACCGCCCAGGTTTGCAGCAGGGATTAGCTAAGATCACGTACACGGAAGCACCAGGCACATCACAGGCGTGTGGGGCGCCTGCATTATCTTACACCTCCTCACACACTGTGAACTTAGGAAGTGTAAGTTAGCTGGATTCACCCAAACGCTGGCACTGAACCGTGCGTTAAAGATCACAATCATCATTACCATCATCGCGATCGTTTTCCTCAGGTAGTTTTTTTTTTTTTTTTTAATTTGCATGGAAGGGATAGTTGCTTTACTTTGATACAAATCTTTATGGAGCTTCTCTGGTGGCTCAGATGGTAAAGACTCTGCCTGCAATGCTGGAAACCTGGGTTCGATTCCTGGGTCAGGAAGATCCTCTGGAGAAGGGAATGGCAACTCACTCCAGTTTTTGGCCTGGAGAATTCCATGGACAGAGGAGGCTGGTGGGGTATATAGTCCATGGGGTCGCAGAGAGGGGGACATGACTGAGCAGCTAACACTTGCACTTCACTTCACAACTGCTTTACAATGTTGTGTTAGCTTCTGCTGTATAGCACAGTGAATCGGCTATATGCTGACATACACCCCCTCCTTCGGGGACGCCCTTCCCGTTTAGGTCACCCCAGAGTGCTGTGTAGCTTCCTCTGCTATACAGTTCAGTTCAGTCGCTCAGTCGTGTCCGACTCTCCGCGACCCCATGAACCACAGCACGCCAGGCCTTCTAATTATCCATTATGTGCATAGTATCAATAGTGTATAGATGTCAATCCCAGCCTTCCAACTCAACCTGCCCCCTTTACTCCTTCTGTTTGTTTTGTTTTTTTTTAATTTATTTATTTTTTATTGGAGGCTAATTATTTTACAATATTATATTGGTTTGTTTTGCCATACATTGACATGAATCCACCACGGGTGTACATGAGTTCCCCCTCCTGAAACCCCCTCCCACCTCCCTCCTCCCTTTATCCTCCCTCTGGGTCATCCCCGGACACCAGCCCCGAGCATCCTGTAACATGAATCAACCCTGAACTGGTGATTCGTTTCACATATGACAACATATATGTTTCAATGCCATTCTCCCAAAGAAATAGCAGAATGCACAGCCTCTGAACTTACATTCAGAATAGCTGCCAGTCCCCGTTCGCCTACTTTACCTGTGTTCCCTTTGTGCCCGTCTCTTTCACCTCACCTGTAAAATGGATGTTGTAACATTTCCTACCACAGTAAGGCTTACGGAAGACTCGAAAGAAGCATAATACATGTTTTAAAAATTGTAAATCACCAAAAAATAGGGTTATTTTAAATAAAATAGTCTACTTGTATTTTTTTCTATACTTGATTCATCTTATAAATATCTTATGTTTCTGCAAAGTATATTGAATGATACCTGCAAGATAAATCAGTCACAAAGGCATAGGACAAAAGAAAAAGAAACTCTAGGTAGATGGGTCAACATAAAACCAACATATTTCCGAAACAGACAAAATATTTTCTACATATGTGTCACCCAATGATATATGAATGTGCATACATGATACGTAATATTAAATTCTTACAAACCAATAAAAAGGAGAACATAAAAATAGAATATGACTTACAATAATGGTGAGCAATGCTTACTATTTCCCAAATATTCCTAAAGCTTTTATGTATTTTAATTTGATTAATAAGAAAAGGAAAAAGACACTGGAATAAAAATGAACAAATGAAATAAACACTAAAATAATATATAAAATATTAAATATCCTCATAGAGAAATGTAAGATGACATTAAGGAGAGAGGACTTTCCATCTATCAATAAGGTTTAAAAAATTGGTGCTAAGGCATCAAGAGAAGAGGCGATTTCTAGACTATTCTTAGGAATGTAAATTGGTAAAAACAAACAAATCAACAAAGATCACTTTTTGAGGAGTGGGAGAGAATTTCCATTATGCTTGAAAAGCCTTTAAATATTCCCACCCATTGACCCAGAGATTATATTTTCCTGCACTTTATCCTTACACAGCTAGAGATGACTGTGTAACTAAAAGATGTTCATCACAGTGTTATTTATAATCACAAAATATTGGAAGCATTGGAGTCCAGCATGGGAAGATTGTGGCCATTTATTAAGAAGCATTTCTTCAATAAACTGTCCTTAGAAATAATTGTAAAAACTTTAATATTTTTTCTACCATGTATTCACTTTCGTTACACACCTCTATCCATTTTTATTACTTGACTTGCAAAATGAGATTATTTTGAAGATATTTTTTTATGTGCTATCCATTCCAAATAAATCAATTAGTCAGTCAGTTCAGTTGCTCAGTTGTGTCCAACTCTTTGCGACCCCCATGGACCGCAGCACGCCAGGCCTCCCTGTCCATCACCAACTCCTGGAGTTTACTCAAACTCATGTCCATTGAGTCAGTGATGCCATCCAACCATCCCATCCTCTGTCATCCCCTTCTCCTCCTGCCCTCAATCTTTCCCAGCATCAGGGTCTTTGCCAGTGAGTTGGCTCTTCACATCAGGTGGCCAAAGTATTGGAGTTTCAGCTTCAGCATCAGTCCTTCCAATGAATATTTAATTAGGAGAACTGAATATCAATTAGCAGAAATTTGTAAATGACAAAATTAGTGTCAAGTCCTGTCAGAAAGCTATTGTTTTTATTAATAATTCTATGCAATAAAAAACTGATTATCAGTATAAACTAAAAAAATAAAAAAGAAGAAGAAACATTTCTTGAGCAGGTACTTAGTGCCAGGCCTCATTCCAAGCAAGCACTGAGATTGCATCAGAGAAAAAAGAATGGATAAGATTCCATGCCCAAGGCTGCCCCGTTATAGTGCAAGGACATCCAAACTGAACAAGTTATGATGTACATACAAGGTGGACTGTAGTAGATTTATTTGCCTAGATATTTATTTGGAGCCTTTCTCCGGTGTTCCAGACACAGCTTTAAACCTGAGAGATACAGCTATGTACTAAGCAACAAATCCTTCTGCCCACAGAGCTTGCATTCTATTTGGAAATATATATCTAAATATGAATATGATGGGGCAGAAATGTATTCAATGACATTGGGGAAAAAACAAAGCATGTTCTAAGAAGTGTAAATGGTTATATGACTGCACACTGTATGAAGCCAGTTGTGTAAATAAGTAAAAATATTCATATATACATTTCTAAAATACTAGAAAGATTATACACCAATTTTAAGCAGTAGCAAGCATCTCCAGAATTTTTTATTTTCTAAATTTTCTTTATTTCCTGCTTTAAAATATAAGAAAATAAATTTAAAAACTACTGACAAAGATGGAAACTCCAAGCTGAGCTATAGATTCCATTAACAAATAATCAGTTGATTTACACATTTCAGCAGCCTCAATATTTGATTTGACTTGATTTCTTAATAACGAGGATCAATAAAATAATGTGAGTCCTGCGTCATTTTCCAAATTTTGCTTTTCACGACATGGAAGAGTTCAGTGCTAGGCTTTGACGGGAGGAAAGGACCTTGGGAATTATCCTCAGCTACAGTAGAGAAAACTGAAGTTCCAAAGAGTCAGGAGGCGTCAAGCAGGACTTGAGTCTAATTCAACTCAAACTGACTTCACTTTCCAGTGTTTTCAACGTTAGTATATAACTGTCTTCTATTGTGTGATCTGATTTAATCCTCTGCCTAGTTCTGCTCAATATCCCAAATGGTAGAGGGCAACAAGAGGAGAAAAATATATCCCCACATTGTTAGTCATTCCATGATGCCTTCTCTGTTTCAACAAAAGCAGAACAAAGTTAAATAAAATATTGCTGAAACCCCATGGAATAGATGTGTCTCTAAGTCCTGCCCAGAAACAAAGAAAATAAGAACTGTGGAACGTAGAGACCCTCCATATGATTAAGGTGTTTTACCTCTAAACCAACCTTGTTCAAGCCTATACTCATCAGACATGGTTCTAGAAATTTGTAGATGAACCCTGAGTTACCAGAAAGCAGGTAGTTAGAAAATGTTATCATTAACATCAGTGACAATAGGATAACTATCACATTATAGCTGTAGGTCCTATATTGCTGTTCAGTCGCTCAGTCGTGTCCAACTCTTTGCGACCCCATGGACGGCAGCACGCCAGGCTTCCCTGTCCTTCATCATCTCCTGGAGTTTGCTCACACTCGTGTCCATCAGGTTGGTGATGCCATCCAACCATCTCATCCTCTGTCATCCCCTTCTCCTCCTGCCTTCAATCTTTCTCAGCATCAAGGTCTTTTCCAGTGAGTCGGCTCTTCACATCAGGTGGCCAACATATAGGAGCTTCAGCTTCAGCATCAGTCTTTCCAATGAATATTCAGGGTTAATTTCCTCTATGTGTATATAAACTTTATATCTTACAGGTCCAGGGATTCTCCTGAGGGTTATATTGTGTCATTCTTGTACCCATTTCCTAGTTGAGTATGTTGAGGTTCTGATAACCTGACCTGCAGTCATGTTTCAGGAATGGAACTGAGCCAGAACAAGTCATCTGACACCTCGCCCATCCGTTCTTTTTACATAAAAGAATGGGAAAGGGCTTTTGTGCAATAGACTTTCAACTTAAAAAATCTTGTCAGGAATTTGGAGAGGCAGTGCAAGTATCAAATCAAGAAGTTACTGTACTGCCTTTTTTTTCTTTTTAATGAACCCAAAGAACACAACTGTGTGTATTCTAAACATCCAACTGTCTGTTTTTTGTCTTCTAAACCTTTTTAACTAAACTAAACCAAACCTTTACCTTGTTTGGTTTTTGGACTGAAATGTCCTTACTCAGCCAGATCCTCATGCCAAGCAGGGTTTTAATTTTTTAAGAAGTAAATCTGAACAAGACAATATAAGAGCTCCAAAGAACAGTAGTCTATGAGAAAACACATCATTTGTTTATTTGGCCATTTGTTTTAAGACAGAAGTAAAAACACTGGGCTGAACAGATCAGGAGGCTTCAGGCTATTTCCTCTGAGACCCTAAGACCGGGCAGGATGAAACGTGAATAGAAAGCACGCCAGATGCACACGGTGCAAATACAACTTTCTGTCACATGCTGCTTTGGTTATTTTTTTTTTTTTTCTCAGACTCTAAAGCCCCCAACACTCTATGGAGTTGGAAAATAGAGTCATATGCAAAGTGATTAAAAACACCCCTTTGCACCAAGCCAGTTCTGACACAAAGCACCTTTTACCTCCAAGGGGCTCACAGTGCTTCTCATCGTGAACTTTCTTCTTGGCTGAGATTAGTATCTTGAACGTGTCAGAGAAGAATGCTGTCTAAATGGCTTAGGAGTATGATTTTATTTTCTCCCATTCTGTTCTTCCATTTAACCACTATTTTCCTTACTCCCCCTATCCTTCCCCTCCCCATTGCAAGATGTCTGGCACCCACCGTCTGGCATGAAATCTTACGGGTCTACATTTTCTGCAGGGCTGTGACAACAGGTTTCAACTTGACTTGCCATCCCTGGGAACATGAAGTTACATTTGTTTGTTTCTGAGGATAAGGAGGTTTGTAGCTCCTGGTGCTGAAAAGGGACATCTTTATGTTTGATTGGAGTTTTCTAAAGAGAAGATGAATTCATCTGTTGTGGATTACTTCAGAAAATTTTATTGTATTATATATTGTAAAAGCACATTCCACTTATGCCTGACATTCTGTTGCTTTGTTGTTTTAAAGTTACTGTTAGTCTTGAGAATATCCACTGGCAGAAACCTGCACTTAGCACCCTAAAAATGCTAGCAACACAAAAATGCAGGGAATCGTGTCACCTGTAAATTATAGTGTACTGATTCAATACACCCCACCTGATTTTGCAAGCTTGGGAAACTGAGGCCACAAAAAAGAAGTGATTTGTTTGAAGTCAGAGCTGGTTCATGAAAATGTTGGAACTTGAGTCAGAATATCAGGGTACCTCAGATCCCTGGGGTCTTTGACATAGTCCTACGGAGGCTTTAAATATTCATTTTACGTTTGTAGATTTAGTCATTCTCTTATATTGCAGCATATTTTTTAAATGTGGCCTTTCCATATAATGGTATCTTTATGGATTTGAACATATTACTAATATTTGATTATTTTGCAGAATTGAATATAATGATTTTCCCACTCTTCCTATTTTAAGTGCTACTGTACACTTTTATTGAGTTTTGAATTGGGAAATACCACCAATTTTATCCACTTCCAACAGATTGTTAGCTGTATACAGAAAATGATTTTAAAACGGAGGAAAAAGGGATGGCTGGATGGGTGGGTGGCTGGATGGATGAGTGGAGGGTGGTTGCATGGATGGATGGATGCATGGATGGATATTATGGATGAGTGGATATACAGATGGATAAATACATATATAAGGCTTCCGTAGTGGCTCAGACAGTAAAATTTGCCTACAATGCAGAAGACCCCGGTTTGATCCCTGGGTCAGGAAGATCCCCCGGAGGAGGGCATGGCAACCCACTCCAGTATTCTGGAGAATTCCATGAACAGAGGAGCCTGATGGGCTACAGTCCATGGGGTCGCAAATAGTAGCACACGACTGAGCAACTAACACTCTGACCTTCCAACATATATATTTATACACGCATGCATAATTTAAGGATGTATTATATTGCTTCTCACAGAGATCAAATTATTAAACACTGTGCATGTGCGTCTCCTCAAACATCTTCAGGACAGAGTCATCTTCCCTTTCTGGCTACGGTGCCTGTACCCATTAGACACTGAAAATGATAGTAGGACAATAAATGTTCGAAGGCTCAAAGTCACAGAAAGAGCTGAGCTTCAGGATTCAGCAGAACTTCATCAGCTGAACCGGCTGTAGCCTTGAATCCAGATCTTCCTACTTCCAAATGCGGTCCTCTCCCCTGTCTCAGCTTTTGGGGACCTTACATTCTGTTGCCATTTGAGGACAGGCTGATCTTTTTCTGCAAGGCATATCTGGGGTCTACCTCGATGCCTTTCTCTCAATTAATTAACTGGTTTTTTTGTCTCTTCTCTCCCCCTGCCCCCGTCCATCCCCCCTCCCTGGCGTGTTTCCTCGCAGCATCCAGAAAGACCCCCTTCCGCCCGCTCTCTCCGCGGTTCAGCTGCCCCTCTCTCCTCCAATAAACCGTTTGCGTTCCATCTGGCAAGCGTTTGCTCCGAAGACATTTCTCTGTCAATCTCTCCCGCCACATTAAAAATCTGTCATTACGATTGCATCGCCGCCTGGCTCCTGAGATTTCTGACTGCTTTATTGCTCTCCTCATTTTTTTTTTTTTTCTCTTCCCTGCTACAGCCGAGAAGCAGAAATAAAGGTTTGTTGTTGAAACATGGCCGGGAGGAAAGTAGGAGGCACACATCTGTCAAGGTATTACCTTTCTTCAACCAGGGATTAAGGTGTTTTACGGCACTCGCTACCGAGCATCACACTGAATAAATTTTCTCAGTAGAACATAAAAATGAACTCATACATTTTGAACCAAGATCCCTTCTTTTGAGCCAGCCCAGATCATTATGCAGCGGCACCCACGTGCAGGGGGGACAGTGAGGCAGGAAGTGCCTGCCACCCACCCCACCTCTCACCGAAGCTGCATTATTCAAATGCCAGTGGAGTCTGGGGCAGCATCTGGATCCGGGGAGATGATGGTTGGGAATGCACAGCCTTCCCTGCCTCCTGGGAGAGAGTGGAAGGCTCCAGAAAGGACCTGGCCCCAGAATCCACCTCCCCCTTCCTGCCTGTCAAAGAGTCATATTGAGTCAAATCACATTCCTTGGGGAAATTCCCTTGATCCCTCCTGATGCTTCCTCAGGACCTGCTCCTCAGGGCTCTGCTGTGATAAGTGTCTGTCCCAGGTCTGTTTTGCCCACTGGTCCATGACCTTCTCCAGGCCAGGGGCACGTTCACCACCCTGGTGCCTTGTGCCTACAAGACTTTGCAGTATTGACTAGGAGGATCACAAGTCTTTTATTTTTCAGGTTCCCTCTCTGCATTCTACTGTGTGCATAGATTAATCCGTTTGAAGTTCCCAGTAATCTGCTTCAGTGGGCTATTCATGTTCTCTTTTTTGTAGACCAATGAACTGAAGCAGAAAGAGGGCTGTGTCTTGTTGAAGGTTAGGCAGTTAGAGTGGCTGGTCTAGGGTCTGAGCCCAGCAGGCTGGTCCGTTCTGTGGATGGCAGGAAGCACAGGAAGGAGGGGGGTGTAGTGTGGCTTTGAGACGCGTCTGTGGCCCAGCAGAGGCCCGTGAAGAGCATTGGTGCCAGAGAACACGGTGTCGCCTTGGTGTCCTCCGTCCCTCTCAACTGTCACAGTCTCACCTGAGGTCACAGTGGCTTGTTTCTGCAGAGCTCAGGATTGGTGCCATGGGCTCTGGTTTCCTTTGAGCATCATCCCCCAACACACACAGGCGCTACACACACATACGCACACTCACACACAGACACACTTTATTATTCCTATATTCCTCTCTGCCTATGATGTCCCCCTACATGGAATTATGTGTGTTTTTAAAAGAAGACTCATATTCACCCTTAAAAATCTTTGCTTCTCTGTGCGTTTGTTCCTCATAAGCATTCAGTTCAGTTCAGTTCAGTTCAGTCGCTCAGTCGTGTCTGACTCTCCGCGACCCCATGAATCACAGCACGCCAGGCCTCCCTGTCCATCACCAACTCCCGGAGTTCACTCAAACTCATGTCCACAGAGTCGGTGATGCCATCCAGCCATCTCATTCTCCGTCGTCCCCTTCTCCTCCCGCCCCCAACCTTTCCCAGCATCAGTCTTTTCCAGTGAGTCAACTCATCGCATGAAGTGGCCAAAGTATTGCAGTTTCAGCTTTAGCATCAGTCCTTCCAATGAACACCCAGGACTGATCTCCTTTAGAATGGACTGGTTGGATCTCCTTGCAGTCCAAGGGACTCTCAAGAGTCTTCTCCAACACCACAGTTCAAAAGCATCAATTCTTTGGCGATCAGCTTTCTTCACAGTCTAACTCTCACATCCATAAATGACCACGGGAAAAACCATAGCCTTGACCAGACGGACCTTTGTTGGCAAAGTAATGTCTCTGCTTTTTAATACGCTGTCTAGGTTAATAACTTTCCTTCTAAGGAGTAAGCGTCTTTTAATTTCATGGCTGCAATCAGCATCTGCAGTGATTTTGGAGCCCAAAAAAATAAAGTCTGACACTGTTTCCACTGTTTTTCCATTTCCTATGAAGTGATGGGACCAGCATTAGAGACTCCCAAAAGACCCTCAGAAGCCCTTTGTTCACCTCTTGATAGTGGACGAGACTCCCTGAGTTTTATTATACACCATCCGTTTGCATGTCAGCATCCCCAGTAATGATCAGAAGACCCCCTGGTCTATTTATAAAAGGATAAATACAAACAGTTAACAGCAGTCACTCCTGCTGCAAAAGAAACTTTTCCTTATATATCCATTTTATGGTATTTGAAGGTATTTTTTTTTGCAATGCATATGTAATACTTGCAATAAATTATGAGTTGATTTTATTTCAAGTGCTCTACTAAATCCTGGGGGACCATCCTAAGGGACTAATAATATGTAGAGCCAATGGCACCAGCTAAGGGGCTGTGACCGTCCACAGACAAACCACGTGAGGAGCTGGGGTCTCCATCTTGGTTCATGTGCTCATGAACACACTTGGGAACCCAAAGCCCTCACCTTCTCAGGCTGAAGCAGCCCTGCCTTAGGGACATATAGCGGCGACCTTGTCGTCCTGGTGATTCACGCACTGAGAAAAGATCCCTAGCTCCCCTGCCAGTTCCCTTTCCTTCCCTATTCGGTATGATTTCTGATCAGACAGATGGACCAGTTGGCACGACCATTGCGATTGACCTTGGCTGGGCCCTGAATGAATGACCTTTTGAATAGTGGTTATTTGTCCCGTCCCAATAAGCCACTATGTAGAAGTCCAAACATCACCCATACCCAACTGGGAACTCACCAAGGAACAATCACCCCACGTACGGGGTGTGGGGTGGGAGGCATTTCCCAACGGCCCTGGGAGCCCGACTCAACCGGTTAAAGGACATCCAGCTTGCTGAGCACAAACCCAAGTCAAATTCACCTTCTGGAGGAGCGAGGAAAAGGGAAAACGAGTAGCTGGCAAAACTTGGAGCGCCTACGAGGCAGTAAGCACAGGGGTAGATCGACCTCTTGATCAGATGAAATCAATGGTTGTCCTAACAACAGCCATGCAGAGGCTGAGCCCAGCTGGGAGATGCTGAAGATGGTGAGACAGGAGCGTCTCAGGCACCAGGGAGCAGACTCCGTGACCCCGTGACTCCTTGCACTACATCTTCTGCCTCCACCTGGACAGTGAGGTGGGTGGGTGTGTGTTGGGGGTTGGTGTGGAGTCAGCCTGCATGGGCTGGATTCTCATCTTCACCACTGGAAAGCCAAGTCAACCAGGATGGCTGCCTCACTTCTCTGAATTTCGGTTGTCTCATCTGTAATGAGGAGCTTACCCTGCTGTGCTGTTGTGAGGATGAAATGAGATACTCCTTAGAAGCCTCAGCATCTGGACTGATATACAGTAAATGCTCAATGAACCCTAGTGATCCTAAGAATCCATCTTGAGGAAGTTCCCCTCTTTGGGTTCCATTCCTTGCTGGGAATTCACACATGCAGAGATCAGGACTCTACTAAGTCTCCCTTTCTGCCTGCCCCTTCCTCAAATTTGTAAAATTTGTTCTGTTTGTGCAATTATTTTTTCCTTGTGACCATTCTGTAAAACTGGTGTCCGAGCCCAAAATGCTGTCAACTTGAGCACGTGAATCTGAAATCCACATCAGAATATGTCATGTGATTTATAGACATATTTTCTTCCGCTTAACCATATCAAGTTCACATTACACTCACAGCCAACTTTCATCATCCCGCCAAACTTTGGAGTTTCATGGTTGCATCAAATGAACTGCGGCTATACATCATTCCCAGTTGTCAGCCTAATTCTTTTAAATGAGTGGGGGCCTGTTGGACGGGGCACCATGGACACACACTGGCTGAAGGGTCATGAAGGCCAGTGTTCTTCATCCGGGCCCTGAGAACTGCCGGGGCTGACGTGGAAGGCTCTGTACCCCACCCCAGGGCCGGCCAGCTTTCCTCATCTCTTCCTCCTAAGATGTCCCCACCAACGATGCTTCCAAGAGGTTGGGTTTGCAAACAAGTCCTTGGCTTCCCTCTGCCGAAAAGCAAGCTGCTCTCCCTTGGTTTTCCACAACAATCATTGAGGTCCCCACCTGGCTAGTGTCAGGGCCGCTTGCTGGCCCAAGAGAAAGGACAGAGCCTTTTCTTCAATCAAGGGAGAGCAAGCAGGATGGGGTGCAGGGCTGGGTGGGGAAGGGGAACTCAGCATTTATAAACCAAATCCATGTGGTCAACCTCTGGTCACATCTTAGCAAGCCTGTGGGGGAAGATGGGTGTGAGCCTTAATGTTCTACACCAAGTATAGAGGCAGAATTTTCTAGAAAGTTCAGCCAAAGCTCAGCATTTTGTCCACAGGCCTTGCCACACCCACACAGAAACAACCTTGGTGGACAGTGTTTTCCAGCTTCCATCTACCTCCCTTGTCGAGTACCCACTCTGCACCAAACACCATCGTGGGCGCTCCCACCTGCCTCTTCCTGTTCATCCTCAGGTTGGCTGTGAACACCCAGAGACCCAGGACCAGACAGCTGGTGCCCTCTGGGAAATGTGTGTTGGGGTCACTGTGCCCCATGGCAGCCCATGCGGCTTCTCTCTGGTGAGGACCTCCCCTGGTTGCCATGATAAAGTCCCTTGATAAACCAACTATTTCAAATGATGTGCTTCTACACCCAGGCCTCTTTCAAAGAGCTGCTTTGAGAGTGGTTTAGTTTGAAAGAAGCAAGCTCAGTTGAGTGGCGCAGTGAACATGTCCCCTTTGTCCCTCTGGCCCCGTTCCGGCCGGGGGAATCCTCCACGTGGGAGAAACCTCAGACTACCTTCTGGCCCCAGACTCCGTGGCCTCCATGCTCACGCGGAGCCTCGCTGACCTCCGGCCCGGCGGTGGGCGCATGCGCAGGCGCGGCCCCCGCGCTGCCTCCCCAGGCCCCGGGCTGAGTGTTTAGCCGGTTGACACCGTGGCTTGTGGTTTGCTCTGCCGAAGCCTCCCCGCCAAAGGGGCCTTCCAGAGTGACTTGCAAACCGGACCAGGGCAGAGTTCTAGCAGCAAAGGATGTGACTAACCCACAGTGCCTTCTTAAGGACCTGAGACAGTGGGAGTCTCCAGGGTAGGGGAGGGAGATATATTTTCTTAGAATGTGTACGAGGGGTGTGTCTTTCAGCCCCGAATTCTCCCACCACATTAAAAAGAAATGCGTTAAATTCGAACAAAGGTAAAGACTCTACCTCCTGAGTAAGAGGTAGAAGGGAAGTCGTTGGAAAGGTTGAGGATTAGACAGAAAAACGGAGCCCAGGGCCTCAAAGACTGTTCGTTCGCTTGTCAGCGGGGGAAATAACTGCTGTCCTGTGTCTTGTGGAGACGCTGAGAGGTGGAGACAGGTGCAAGCGTTACTAAACTGCAGGGCGTGAAAAGGTGTGAGGGTTTCATACTAAAGTGTTATCCAAACTCACAGACAGTAAAGGGGAGACTCGAGAGGGGAAGCAGGGAGGGGAGGGCAGGGGAAGGAATAGGTTCTACATGGGTCCCCCCACCCCCGCCTCTGCAGACCATGCACCGTGCATAGAACCAGACAGTGCCAAGACTCTAAGGATGCCCAGAGTTCCATCAGAGAGGCCCAAGCTGAGGCAGGGAGAACCAGGTTCAGTCAGAGACAGAGAATTTAATCAGAGATGCTCCGATTTCAGTCAGAGATGCCTAGTTCAGTCAGAGACTTCAGAAACCTTCAGAGGCACAGCGAGTTCATTCAGATGCTCAGAGTTTAATCACAGTTGCTTAAGTTTCAGAGTCATGTGGCACCTTGGATGGGAAGGGGTTTATGGAGGGGAGAGATGGATGCATGTTCATGTATGACTGAGTCCCTTTGCTATGCACACGAAAATACCACAACATTGTTCATTAGGGGATATAAAATAAAATGTAAAAAAAAAAAATGTCCGATATCTCAGTTCAGAGACATCCAGAATCCAGTCAGAGGTGCTCAAGTTCAGCGAGAGACCCCCAAGTTTAGTCAGAGTTTTGCCTTCAGCAATGTAAGGAGAAATCTTGTTTTTGAGGGACTACAAGAAATATTGAAGGATTTGCTAACTAGAGTCAAAGGACACACGTGTCCACTAGTGCCATTCTGGGAAAACTTACAGAAGTCCCCACCATCATCCAACCCGCAACTCGAAGTTAAAGTTCAAAATGCGTCATCGGTGCTGAGGGGAGGGTTCTCCCTGGATCCCCTTATTTATTCTAATTTTGGAGTCTTGTGAGTGTGTCTTTAGAGGGAGGCATGTTGGTTTTGAGGGAAGACTGTTCTGGGTAGAAACTGAGCTCTGTAATATGCAAGTCCTGTGAACCTGAGCAGAGAAGAATGTCTCTGCAAATGTAGGGAACAAAATACTTCTCTCAAGGGGCCATTATGAGGGTGATGTTTGAAAACAAAGCTTCTCACAGAGACCCCAGTGTAAATTAGATCCTCAACAAATTGGAATCCTTCTTCCCTAAATATTGTACAGAATCCTGACCTGTGTTCAGGAGGGCAGGCAAAAGGTGGGAGGAAGGAAGGAGCAAGAAGTGGGGGAGAGACGAAAGCTTTATAAATAGATCTATATTTAGCATCTAAATGCCTACATTTTTCCTGCTTATTCTCCAGAATTTCTTCCCCAGAGAATAGTAGCCTTAGGTAAATGGAGATATTGTGACAAGCTCTTTATGTACAAAATCTCTCCTAAACAAATACACATTTTTCCTTTATTTCTATAAATTTAACTCATCAGTGATCAACTACTACTGATTTGTTATCAGAAACTGCCTATTTTACTGAATAAAAATATTATAAATTCAGTTTCCATTGAGAAATCAGATACAGTAGTAACCCAGGGATAGTCAGGTTCAGAGCCAGCCCATCTCAAGATTTGAAACAGAGAGGTTCAAACAAGAGAGTCCCCCCTCTCTTGTGAGGATTACAGGGCAAGAAAAGCTGTGGGCCCACCCCCCAAGGTGCGGGACTCTGTAGAGGGGATTCCAGGGATGCTTGTTGTTGTTCAATCGCTCAATCATGTCTGACTCTTTGCAACCCCATGGCCTGCAGCACTCCAGGCTTCCCTGTCCTTCACCATCTCCTGGAGCTTGCTCAAACCCATGTCCATTGAGCTGATGATGCCATCCAACCATCTCATCCTTGGTCACCCTCTTCTCTTCATTCCCTCAATCATTCCCAGCATCAGGGTCCTTTCCAATGAGTCAGCTCTTCCCATCAGTTGGCCAAAGTATTAGGGTTTCAGCTTCAGCATCAGTCCTCCCAATGAATATTCAAGACTGATTTCCTTTAGGATGGACTAGTTTGACCTCCTTGCTATCCAAGGAACTCTGAAGAATCTTCTCCAGCCCCACAGTTTGAAAGCCTCGATTCTTTGGTTCTCAGCCTTCTTTATGATCCAGTTCTCACATCCATACATGACTACTGGAAAAACCGTAGCTTTCACGATACGAATGTGTGTCAGCAGAGTGATGTCTCTGCTTTTTAATATGCTGTCTAGGGTTGTCACAGTTTTCCTTCCATGGAGCAAGCATCTTTTAATTTCATGGCTGCAGTCACCGTCCGCAGTGATTTTGGAGCCCAAGAAAATAAATTTGGGCCAGGGCTGGGTAGGATGATAAACCCCCATGGAAGATTCTGGACTTTGTGCAGAGGACACAATTTCGAGAACGAAGGGAAATTGCTCTGGAGTGCCCATGCTTGTGGTTTAGAACCCAAAGGAAGATGAAAACATTCACCCATGAGCTCACATGGTAGTAAAGTTCAAAAAGAAGTTGTGGGGGCTGACCACCCCTGTCTGCTCTGACAGGATGGAGGCCAGGGATGCAGCTGACATCTTAGTTTAGGATGCAGAACAGACCCACCAAAAAAAGGCCCAAATATCAACAGGGCCAAGGTCCCAAACTTTGGCCTAGAGGTCACCAACAAACCACTTTCACGTGGTCCATGTAACACTTTCTGCATCATTGCCGACTTCCATCTTCTCATCCGTGGGTCCCAGACCAGATAGTGGCTAAAGTAGCTAAGGCCTTCTTAGGCTGAAGCCTATGCAGACCTCAGGCTTGCCTCCTTGAGGACTCAGAGAGCTGCCGTCCCCTGAAATGAGCTGCTCTGACTGTGAGTCTTGCAGGGTCCAAATCTGGTCCATCTCCTTCCTAGGGCTGGCTGGGACCAGAGTCGTGTATAATTAAAATGTATTGAATGGACTTATGTGCAAACAGAAGGGCTGTCCACAGGGCAGCTTTGGACAACCCTCCAGCTTTACTGAGGCCAGTCTGCGTTCCATCACACCTTAGCTGGTGACCTTGAGCTGATTGCTTCACCTCTTTCCATTTCTTCTAGAGAGGAATAAGCGTGATGTTATCCTCAGAGATGGTTTCTGAGGTTACTGAAGTGTTTCAATGAGACTTTGAACAGTTTGGGGACCAGGTGTTTACACATCGAGGTCTCTGAGGGCAGGAGCCACAGTGTGTGGTCACAGAGTTTATCGAATGTTCACGAAGCTGGCTCATGGTAGCAACCAGGGACTGTAGAAACAAGGACTTTCTGGCGATGCCAGCCTGGCCCACGGCTTCCAACTCTTCCATCCCAGACCAGGTGATGGATTTGTCCACACATCTATACGGCAGGTGTTTCTGGAGTAACTACTTATTCCACTTGTGGGGACACGTGGCGCTGTGTGCCCGGGGCATGGAAAGGTCCAGAATCAGCTCCTGCCTCAATGCCGTGGGGCCCTCATTTATGCAGAGAAACACAGCAATGCCTTCATGAGCCAGGGAGGCCCTCTTAGGGCAAGGACACAGGATCTTTCTGGCTTATTTAAAAAATGAAAGCCATCCTCAAGTCTCAGAGCATCAATTGTGATTATTAATCATTCAAGGGAGTAAGCCATGAGCAGTTGGTTTGCAGGCATGGAGGTGGTGGGAAAATATGAACCTGCGGGGTCCCGAGAGAGAAATCACTGAGCTAGGACCATTTCTCTGGCAGGTCTTGCAAGGAGAGGCAGGACTTTGCCGTGTCACATCAGCTGGTGGTTGGAGAAAGCTGGGAAGGGCGTTCAGGGGGCGGGGATGGGACTAGTAGGAGGCACGTTCCTATAAGGCAGGTAGCAGATGTAGGTGGGAGACCTTGAGTGTTTCTGTTGCTGTAGAATAGACATGAGGGCAGATGTGGCCGGGGAAGTCAGCAGTGGTGCAGAAAGTGTTACATGGACCACGTGAAAGGAGATTGTTGGTGACCTCCAGGTCAGGGTTCCTGACCTCAGCCCTGTTGATGTTTGTGGCTGATGACCTTTGGTTGGGGGATCTGTTCCATGTCCTAAAGTAGGATGTCATCTGCGTCCATGACCTCCATCCGCTGGTTGCCCATAACATCTCACCCCCAGTAGTGAGAACAGAAAAAGTCCCTAGGCATTGTCACAGATCCTCTGGGGGACGGCCTGGCACTCTGTTGAGAATCCTGTTCTAGACTAGAGACTGCAAGCATGGCGGGGCAGCTGGGGTTGACAAGAGGGACGTGGGTAGGCAGTGAGCCTGCAGAGGCCAGGGGTGCCCGCTGCAGGACACCTGGCCTGTTTCCACTGCCTGGCATGAAGTAGCTCCTCTGTGAATGGTGCTAAGTTACAGAGAAAGCAAGGCTTAAGGTCCTTAAGAGAGCAAGGCCCTTAAGGGCCTTAAGAAAGCAGGGCTACTGAAGGTCCTTGGAGGCTCTAGGTGTCCACGGGATTAGCACTCAGCAGGGCCTGGCCCTTGTCAGGCTACCCTCCCCTGGGCTGGGAGGCCACAGTGGGCACCTCCTTGGGGGCCGGGTCACGCTGGGTGGCTGTTTATCTGTGTGCCCAGGGCTGCCTGCTGGGCGTATTAGAGGCCATGAAATAATGATGAGACCTAGGAGGGTAATTAGGAGCCATGGTGACACTGATCTGCTGAGATTTCTGAGCGAACCCAGAGCGCACGGGGCGACTCTCCACCTTACCACCTTACCTCCTGCAGGCCCGGCCTGATTGGCCCCCTGGGCGTTGCTGGGGCCACAGCACCTCACCTGTGGCCAGGAGACTCCCAGGGCAGCAGCCGGGCAGGCTTCAGAGGCTGTACAAAACAGGCAGCCTGGGTCTGGGGGTTGCCAGCTGCTGGGCTCAGCCCTGGAAAGGCAGGAGCTGGGGAGTCTGTTAAAGACACAGGTCATCATTTTGCACAGTCTCAAAGGTTAACCTTCTCTCCAAGGCCCCAGAGGCTCCCCAGATAAAGAACCTGAGATGCTCTAGAGCCATGCTGTCTGTCTTGGTGAAGGGTTTGTCCACCTTTGCACTTCAGACACATTTCAGCCTGCAGTGTCTACAGGAAAGGTTGCTCTCTGGATGTGAACTAAACTATTCTTAACCCTCTGTCCTGGGCTGAGAACCCTGCATACTTTAAAAGCTGAGAACTCAGAATATTTACTTGTCCTAGTCTTGTGAAGCTGGACGCTTTGATTGGAAGGATAATGATTTCTTGCTGTTAGTGCAGGTTGTCAGTGATTTGCTTCTCAGTTGCTACTTTAGTTTCAAAACTGACCTAGTGACTGGATTTAACACAGTATAGAGTCAGACAGCCCAGGTCCACCAACATCTCTACGATCTCGAGCCAATCACTTAAGGTAAATGGAGATAACAATAATCAATGCCACAGTGAGGATTGAATAAGATGTTTGCAAAATCATGAACAATGAGGAAGGGTTAGTTCATTAGGTGAGTTGCTGTAGGCTTAAGATCCTTCTGTCCTCCAGGCCCTGTGAACTGGCCATAGGAAGCCCATTTCACAGATGAGAAAACTGAGGCAGCAAATTTTTTTATGAGCTGGGGTTCCATAGTGAGCCTCCCCACTCAGCCCATCTCAAGGACCGCTACCCGGGCGCTCGCTCTGCAGGAAGCCCCAGGATTGCCTCCCTCCCCACCCACCCCCGAGCCTGAACTGGCAAGTACCCTGCCTGGTTACGTAATCACAGCCTCCGGTGTGTCTCTGTGAAAACCCGGCCTATTTTTCTGCTCTCGCCTTCACCACGTGGCAGGGGGGTCGGGGGTGGGGGATGGGAGCTGCATCTCTGCTCTTCACACTGTAAAGGAAGTAACAACCCTATCAGATGGGAGGAAGGAAAAGTTTCTCAGGGCCTTAACAAAATAGCCCGTCTCCCACGCGAACGCGGGCCTGCGGTCAGATCACTAGTTTAAATGTAGACGGGCCTGTTTCTTTCTTGTAAGCTGCCTGGAGTAGGTTGAAAGAGTCTTCCGGATTTTGGAGAGGACGTTCTGAATTAAAGTCTTAGAAAAAACACCACCTCCTCATGATTGCAGCCTCACGCCACACTTGGTAACAAGGATGATGCCTGAGCTTTGATCGGCCAGGGGGACATCTGCAAACTGCTCCAAGTTAAGCACACAGTGTCACCCAACGTTGATGGAGAAAAGCTTGGAGGAAGGAGTGACCGTGTTCTGAATGCCCTGGTCCATGCGTCTACTTATTTAATAGAAGTTTGATCTGACTGACACCAGGCTCTTCCAGGTGGTGACAGTCACAAGAACTGTCCGCAGAATGTTTACCGAGCCTCAGATCCTGGGCTGTCACGGCCAGGCTGTGACGCTCTGCCGTCCACTGCTCTGCAAAGAACCTTCTCTGCTTTGCACGTGTGCTCTGCTTGCGAATGACATCGAGTTCATAAACAAACTGGGCACGATCCTTGGGCTGCCGTACGTGCCGTCTGTCATGTGGAGAAAAGAGAGAGCATCCCCTGTCTCTTAGCTCGTACCAGTCCATGATCTAAAAGCCTCAGTTTCAAAAATGCTTTGCAAACCAAAGTCATTTTTATTGTTGATCTGGTAGGAAAACCGGACTTGAACTGATGGGACGGGTAGAAGGCTATTTATAGTCCTTTCCCCCCACACAGTATGAATATTCATACATTTTGCTGCAGAAATCTGAATGCATACTATCCCACGAGGTGCTGCCCCAGAGTCTTCTTGGAGGCGGGGTGTGTGTGGGGGTGCTGTTGTATAGTATACAATTGTGACACACAGTAGCATTCTATAAAGGGCCAAATTCTGATTTCTGAAGGGCATCTGGCCCCACTAGTTTCCGAACAAGGCTGGCGGGCCTGTGAATCGCATCTGCTGTCCCTCTTCAGAGTTGGACTCTGTGCACAGTGTAGGGTAGTGGCAGCTGTAGGCATTGGAGATCATATCAGCCTTGCCCTCGAGTCTGCTTGAGGCAGCTGAGGCCTGCGGCAATCTCAGAAGGTGGAAACCATGGGAGCCTCAGTTTCCCCATCTTCAGGATGGAAAGAGATAACAAAGCATCTCCCTTGCAGGACTGCTGGGAGGTTGATGTGGCTGACGTGTGAAAGGACCACATAGGCATGGCCTCTGGGGGCATGCTCAACTGGGTCCCCATTTTCATCTGCTCTGAGTAAGTGACATTCAGGCCTGATGCAAAGATGCAGTAAAACTTTCACCTCTTCGGAGATCACTGCCCTCAGCCTGAAGTCAGAGGTGGCCCCAGGGAACTCGGGCAGGGGCGATAATGACACACCGAGACCTGCAGAGTCTGTGGCAATTAGCAGGAGCCACCAAGACCTCTTCAGTATTAATTAGCTGCCCCTGACCTGGTGCTGCCGGGACTCCCAGCCTCTCAGGGGCGCTCAGGGAGGAGCGCAGCCCTGACCTGGAGAGCTGAGTAAATAGGACAGGGTTTGGCTTCCCAAGCGACAAGGGCGAGGATGCAAGGCTCTCCCTGGGATCAGGTGTGAGACGGGCTCTCTGGACAGACAGACAGGGGACACTGGGAGGAAGGACAGTGTGGGGGGGTCTCCCGTACTCAGCCTCCCCTCTTCTGCTCTGATGGTTAGACTATGATTCAGCTCCTCTCCCTGTCTCTCTAGGCATTTCTCCTGTCTCTCTGTGGATGGTTACTGCAGGAGTGCACTCAGGCCACCAAGCACAAGCGGCCCTCTGGGCACAAAGCTTCATGGATGGGACAGCCAACGGTCCTGGCTCTTCTCCACTGAACCCAGGGTTAGCTCCCCAGAGGAGATAATTCATAAAATGCAGGAGAATTTGCAAATTCCTGGGTGAATTTGCCGCTTTATTTCAGATGGAGGTATTCAGTCAAGCCAGCTGCTTGCCAGGTACATTTTAGCTCCTGAGGATACAATAGGGAACAGGAGAGAAAGTCTTTGATCTAACTTTGGGGGGTGGGCAAGAGAGAAATATAAAAATAAAGAGAAGAATTTCAGAGGGTGATAAGTGCTATGAAGAAAACTAAAGATGGATAATAGGACAGAAAATGCTGGAAGCAGGAGAGGATGATCAGGGAAAGGGTCTTTGACAAAGGGACACTGAGGTCATACGAGTGAATTCACCACAGGAAAAAAAAAGTCTTGCTAACTGGGAAGAGCAACCCAGGGACAGATGGAACAGAGAGTGCAAAGGCCCTGGGGCAGAAGCCTGCTTGGCATATTTAAGGACAATCAAGGAGGATGTGGGGCTTCCCTGGTGGTTCAGATGGTAAAGAATTCGCCTACAGTGCAGGAGACATGGGTTCGATCCCTGGGTCAGGAGGATCCCCTGGAGAAGGGAATGGCAATGCAGTCCAGTATTCTTGCCTGAAGAATCCCATGGACAGAGGAGCCCGGTGGGCTATAGTCCGTGGGGTCACAAGGAGTTGGACATGACCACGTGACTATCACTTTCACTCTTTCACTTCTCAGGGAGGATGCAGGAGAGATGAGGCTAGAATATAGAGTCAGAGAAGCCAAATGTTTTCTCAGTTAATCACTGCACTCTTCTACATAGAGGTCATTCACTCCATTTCACAAAAAACGAAACGCAATCAGAAAATGGAGCGTTTGCACAATGTCACCAAAATTTAAGTTACAAAAGAGGATCCTAGCTCAAGTTCACAAAGCACAGACTGTTTCCCACAATGCCTTTCTAGAGCTGGAGAATTTAGAAGGAAGTTGTCTAAGCCTCAGCCAGCTAGTGATGCCTTATCTACTAAGAGCTGTAGGGACTTAGTAACCATCCCAACCTGCACAGCAAGTGACAACCGTGGAAATCCAGGCTCCACCTTCTCAGAGGAGCAGCCTAAGGATGGGTTGAAAGAAAAGTGTTAGTCAGTCAGTGTGTCTGCCTGTTTGCGATCCCATGGAGTGTAGCCCATCAGGCTCCTCTGTCCACAGAATTCTCCAGGCGAGAATACTGAAGTGGGTAGCCATTCCCTTCTCCAGGGGATCTTCTCGATCCAGAGATTGAACCCTTGTCTCTTACTTCTCCTGCATTGGGAGGCAGCTTCTTTATCACAAAACAAGCAGGCACTTAGAACTAGGGAGACCAAGGCTCAGAGAGGCTGAGCATCTCATCTAGGGCTTGTAAGCTGTGAGGTCTCCATCCAAAGCTTGACCATGAGCCATGTTGGATGACACTGGATGCAAATGAGATAGAAAAGTCCAAACAAAGAAGATCAGAAGAAAAAAAAAAAATGTTATCCTGGCATTTGAAAAGTTCCTTTTATTGGATTGATCGGATTTCTGAGAAATCAGCAACTTCATTTAACTGACAAAAGACAATTTTTCCACCAAGAAAAAAAAAATAGTTATTATTTTAACCTCCCACCTGATTCCTTTTTAAAGAGTGAAACGTGATTTTGAAAGAGTAATTACATATATTTATATCCTATGAGTGGGAAGCAGAGCCCGTCAATGAATCACCTGCTTTCTACAACTCTGCCGTCGGCCCAGACGCGTGAGATAGACCTACAGTTGATGTCTGAGGGGTGGGCCCTGCCCTGATTGGATAGTCACTTGCGGGGGGAGGGTTGAGCTGGAGGAGGGAAGAGCCTCCCACCTGCCTCCCCATCCTCCTTCACAAAGAGCAGTCACTTCACTCCAGGATGGAAGCGTTCATTCACTCCTGTTTTCTGCTTCTCTCTCTCACCTTCCCTCCCTTTCTCCTTGTGCAAACATTACCTGCTACCTACTGGGGTTCCAGCCCCTTGCTTGTATAAGAAGCCGAAGACCAGCAAGAAGGCCTAGATTCTTCCTGAGGATAAATTTCTTTATGAGAAACCAGCCCAGGTTCCTTCCCTCGAAACCCTCACATTCCAGGGATGCACGTATAACTCGTGACATCAGGATCCAGTCTGAGATCAGGAAAGAAGGAACCGAGGTTCTCAAGACTCCAAGGACCCAGGTGGAGAAGAGGCTCTGCCTTGGAGAGAGGGGGTGCAGCCCCAATCTGGGGGCTCCAGGGCATCAGAGCAGGACAGTGGGGCCAGCCGATGCCCGTGGGAACAGTGGTGTTTGTCAGAGTGGATGCAGGAAAGGATATGCACCGGTCTTTACATGGAAATAGTTATCACTTGAGGCTCTGAAACTCAGGCTGACTCACATCCTCTGGTAGGAAAGCCCCCACCCCAGAGCCTCCTTGGGGTTCAGCCAAATTGCTGGAGACAAACAAGGGGCCCCGGCACAGCAATCACAATGCCAGGATTTCTGTTCTGACCAGTTATGCCCTAAACGGGCCTTTAAGATCATATTCTGACTCTTGGGATTTTCTGAGGCCTCAAAAACCAACTTCACACAGAGGTGAGGGTGTGGGGAACATGATACTGCTGTGGGCAGGCCAAGAGCGTCTAATTAGATATGAGGCTTTGGGCAAATTGCATAACCTTTATAAGCCCATCTCATCACCCGAGAATAAAGGACTATCACCACTCCATCTAAGTGCTATGAAAAATGAGTCGCTGTATTACAAACACTCTGTAATCTGTCATATTTATTATAAATAGGAGAGAATCAACATTCTTTAAAAAATTTATTGATATAATCACACCCAGTTTGTGTGTGTGTGAGTATAAATAATAAATGGATCTATATATGCAGTGTTATATGTGCCAATATATGCAATTTGATTTAAAAAATGGATCTTGAAGTATTGTTTTAACTCTCATAGCTTTCTGATGGGCCTAGAATCAAATTAGTCAACGGCTATGACTGCCATGGGGAAAGATCATTTCAGGAATGATAAGAATTGCCGTATCAGTTAGTACCAGCTTGTTAATGAAACTTCAAAGTTGAAACCAAAGTAGGAGTCTTGCAGATGGCTCCAGAGAAAATGTCGCGCATTTCTGCAAATCTTCTTTCCATCTTTAATGAACGCGTCACCTCTCTGCACTTGCATTTGGGCATCATGGCCACTAGTCAAATTTTCACTTTAGTTCATGTATTTTTTTTCCCTCGTTTAATCCTGAAAATCTGTAGCCACATCATCAGCTCCTTCTTAATTATACCATATTCTTTACATCTGTCCTGCTAAATAACTCTAATTGAAATAGCACCGGCGTGAATTTTTGTAATGTTCCCCCCAAGACATCCCCAAAGTGACTCACGAGGAAACAGACTGAAGTCACAGCTGGAAGCACGTCAAGGATCATTTCCATTTTTACATGATTAATTTGAATTTAATATCTTAAATCAAAACCTGATTAATTTAAATAAAATTTTGATGGTGCCCTGCTTCTAATATACATTGCAGTAATTAGATTCGGCTTAATGTGATTTTTTTTTTACATAATTAAAAAAAAGGGGGAAGTCAAGTGTAACAATGCAATGTTGATACAAATCTGTCTAAATATATATAGGGGACCAGTGTTTTGGACATTATTCAGGTGAAGAGAGAGTGGTTAATGAAAGGGATGATACTGAGCTGATGATAAATATTCATCTTCTGTGCTTGCCCGTATCTCGAGAGAAACAATTCATCCTAAAATTAAAAAGGAGACAAAGTTTTCATTCCAAATATGTGAAACTCATCGTGTGTCACGGAACCAAGAAGTAAATCATGGACAACATACAATCTCGCTGGACTTCCCTCGTGTGTCCACGTGTATGGTCAGTCGTGTCTGACTCTTTGCAATCCCATAGGACTATATCCTGCCTGGGTTCTCTGTCTCTGGGATTTTGTGGCCCAGTGATTAAGAGTTCACAACTAAGCCATGACTAGAGAGCCCACGAACCCCAACCAAAGATCCACATGATGCTGCAAAGATCCTGTGTGCCGCAAGTGACTCAACACAGCTAGTTCAGTTCAGTTCAGTTCAGTGTATACATGTATATACACATATACATACATGTGTATGCATTTATGTATATGTACATAAGTTTCAGTTCAGTTCAGTCGCTCAGTCGTGTCTGCTCTCCACGACCCCATGAATCACAGCACGCCAGGCCTTCCTGTCCATCACCAACTCCCGGAGTTCACTCAAACTCACGTCCACAGAATCGGTGATGCCATCCAGCCATCTCATTCTCTGTCGTCCCCTTCTCCTCCCGCCCACAACCTTTCCCAGCATCACAGTTTTTTCCAGTGAGTCAACTCATCGCATGAGGTGGCCAAATATTGCAGTTTCAGCTTTAGCATCAGTCCCTCCAATGAACACCCAGGATTGATCTCCTCTAGAATGGACTGGTTGGATCTCCTTGAGGTACAAGGGACTCTTAAGAGTCTTCTCCAACACCACAGTTCAAAAGCATCAATTCTTCGGCTCTCAGCTTTCTTCACAGTCCAACTCTCACATCCATACATGACCACGGGAAAAACCATTGCCTTGACTAGACGGACCTTGGTTGGCAAAGTAATGTCTCTGCTTTTTAATATACTATCTAGGTTGGTCATAACTTTCCTTCCAAGGAGTAAGCGTCTTTTAATTTCATGGCTGCAATCAGCATCTGCAGTGATTTTGGAGCCCCCAAAAATAAAGTCTGACAATGTTTCCACTGTTTTTCCATCTATTTCCCATGAAGTGACGGGACCAGATGCCATGATCTTTGTTTTCTGAATGTTGAGCGTTTATCCACACATATATGTGTTTAGGTATATATGTATGTATATCCACACATATTTATACATTTATGTACATATACATTTATAATGTATATGTACAGTCTCACTCATGCCAAGGTACATTTCTCAAGTTCTTCAGACACTGAGTAAGTGCCTCCTTTATCCCAAACTTGCAGCACTGCAGGCCTGCCCAGGCAACTGGGAACATGTGGCTGCCTGCTGACAGCTCCCTGGCTTTAGAAACGTTTGCTCTGAGGACCCTGCTCTGCATGACTTCCTCTTCTTGGGAGAAGGAAAGGAGTCTGAAGCTTATTGTAAGCTTTTCGTTAAATTCATTCTTCTGTTTATCCCAATTCCAGTTAGCTTATATTTATATACTGTGAAGTCCCCTGCAAAGAAACATTCACATCCAGACATTTTAAATGAAGGATCTCATTCTAGAGAGATCTACCTCAAACTCCCTCTGTAATAAGCGAGAGGAAGTAACCTGATAAAAGAGTCCTACAGAGAAACTCTGAAAAATGTGTTTTCTAACCTGAGGCTTACCCTATTTGGATGAGTGACCCTAGACCAGACCCATCTTCTCAGACCAGAGTGAGCAGCTTTGGAAGGTGATTGGACATGATGAAAGTGGAAGTGTCAGACTCTCGGTCGTGTCTGATTCTTTGCGACCCCCGGGACTGCTGCCCACCAGGCTCCTCTGTCTATGTAATTCTCCAGGCAGGAATACTGGGGTGGGTTGCCATACCATCTGAGCCCCCAGAGAAGCCCTTTTGGATATGATAAGGGTCCTCCAAGCTAGTTCTGCAGGACCCTTGCCTGGAGAAGAGGAGCCTCAGAGATCTCAGAGTTTAAGAGGACTGAGATGGCCAAGGTCTATCCCACGCCACGGTTTTTGGGTGGGTTCATTTGATATGTCCTGCAAAAGCAGAGGTCCTTGTCTGAATGTTAATGAACTCATGATTTTCGGAACCAAAGACGAAGGAGGAGGCGTGGTCGATGGCAGAGCAGAAGGCAGGCTGAGACTGATGACTCCTGGCTCTTCCAGTTATTTATTAAACTTTGGCTTCCCTGGTGGCTCAGCTGGTAAAGAGACTGCCTGCAATGCAGGAAACCTGAGTTTGATCTTAGGGTAGGGAAGATCCCCTAGAGAAGGGAATGGTTACCTACTCCAGTATTCTTGCCTGGAGAATCCCACGGTCAGAGGAGTCTGGTGGGCTATAGTCCACGGGGTCACAAAGAGTCAGACACCACTGAGTGACTAACATTTTCACTTTCAAGGAATCTTTGGAATGTGAGAAAAAGAGATGAGATTACATAGCCCATGTGTTATGAAGAATAAAGGCTGCTGGTAATGATAAAAATTATTATTGTTATCCAAACTTAAATTTCACATTCCCTTTGAACCCTGGTGGCTCAGATGGTAAAGCATCTGCCTGCAGTGCGGGAGACCTGGGTTCAATGCCTGGGTCAGGAAGATCCCCTGGAGAAGGAAATGGCTACCCACTCCAGTACTCTTGCCTAGAAAATTCCATGGACAGAGGAGCCTGGTAGGCTACTGTAGTCCTTGGGGTCGCAAAGAGTGGGACACGGCAGAGCAACTTCACTTTCTTTTGAATGAATCACTGGTGTTAGATATTTTCTATATGCAACGTGCTGCTATGTGGCAGGGAAGCCTGGTGTGCTGCAGTCTGCGGAGTTGTAAGGAATCAGACCCAATTTAGTGACTGAACAACAACAGCAAACAATTTACTCAGAAGTTTGTCCAGACACCGTAACCCCACAGGATTTAGGGAAGAAAGAAATCACCAGGAGGGTCAGATCACAGAGACTGCAAAAAGATGAGGTGTGCGGAGACTCGGGGAAAAACATCTGCCTGATTTTAAATGGCCAAAGGTCACACTTAGTCTAAGTTCAGTCATTAAATTGCTGCTAGAAGGGCTTGATTTTCATGTTTCTTTGTGAGTTTTAGCTGTGATGAGAATGCTTGAGAGCTATTTAGAAGAGAGCCTTGCCTCTTGTCATAAAAGGGAGGGAAAGCTTGACCTCGGACTGCTATTCATGACCTTATATCCAGACTGGACAGAACACACTTGAAAGTCACTTTCAGATTTCCCTATGGGTTCCCTGCAGAGTCTACAGTATCCGGCTACTGAAGCTGTCTACAGCACTCCCCATAATTATTATAATTCTGATAGCATCTTCCACATCTTGGAAGCCTAGATAGGTAGCATGCTGTGCTCACAGTTTCCATACAACATCCCTAATCCTTTGTCCTCAATATATAAGGTGTAGTATTCTAACCATTTTCCAGATGTGAAAACTGAGGTCCGCAGGAACAAAGGAACTTAGTTGGATCCCAGCACCAGTTGGAACCAGGATTCAAATCAGACTTGTCTGCCCCTCTTTCTGCCACTGGACAAGGCTGTGCCTATTGGTCCAGGTAAGTGGATGATGGACCAGTCCCTCCCTGCAGGCCAGGCCGTACAGAACTCTGACTGATCCGTAGCTACATATCTGAGAAGCTCTGTGTCAATGAATCAGCTTGCGCCTGCCTCACCAACACATCTTCTGATGCTTCCAATTGACAGAAGGAAAAGAACTCAAACAAGAATTTCAAGGAAATCGCTGATTTATTATTCATCACAGAGGGTCTAACACGATGACTTTCTAATCTGACAGCCAGGACTTTCAATGACAATCAACAATTTAATTTCTTTCTAAATTTAGATTTTTTTTTTTTCCTCAACACCAAAGCCAGCTAAAAATAGCTGAGTGGTGAATGTTAGAGGGGAGAATTTTACCAATTACAGCTTTTTTTTTTTAATGTCATAGTTAAAGTCAAAACAAAATTAATCAGAAGGGGTTATCTATAATGAATCACCATTCAGTTCAGAAGGAAGAGGGTTGGGGGCAATGTCTCTGCCAGCCGCTGAAGGAATGTTCTTTCAAAGAGCTACATCAGACTATAGACTCCAAGATCTTCCACACCCAGCAGCATGAATCACAACTCTTCGACTCTGGTCTAACTTGCTCTTTTAATATGAGGCCACAGCGGGTAGGGTTTGTATGGGCTGTGATTTAAATGGTTAATTGAAAGGGAGCCCCGGTGAGCTGTTTCTGGCTACACTATTACTGGGACAATCTTATCTGAGTTTACAGAGTTATTTCCAATTTGTAAATGCTGTATACGTTTCTGCCAGATAAAACCCTCAAACGTTCCAGACCTGAGGAAAGGGGCCTTGCTGTTCTAGACCCTTCCGCAGCTGCCCTTCCGTCTCTCCACCGCCTCCTCTTCTCTCTGGCGCCCTCCCCTCCTCCTCTTTCCTGACTCTGTTAGGAAGTCATTTCTCTACCCAAAGCCACAACCTTAACCGAGTTATAGAGACATGGGAAGAACAGGAAACCGGCCTGCACGCCCCATTGGACAGAAGAGAAAACAGCGAGGTCCTTCAAGGACCTCTTACAAGTCCCACTGCAACGACTTACAATGAGAGAGCGACATGGTTCAGATCAGACTCCAGGCTTTGCTCCTTCTACAGCCCAGTGTCCTCTGCGTAGCTTGGAGGTCACCAGAGGGGTAGTCTCCCCATAGGATCCAATATGAGGTGGTGACCTGAGATTACATGTGTGACAGCTAAAACCATCTGCCCCAACGCGGTCTGCTGACCATATCAACATGACTTGACTCTTCCAGAGGATCCTTGCCCAGGAAGAATAAAAGTTGTACATATCTTCATCATGAACTTCAGGAACATCGAATGATTCTACTTTTTAATAGAAAGCATCAAACAATAGTGCACCCCCAAGATTTCAAAATCTTCGCCTTACAGTGTCCACCCACCCTAACCTACTGTATTTGGACTCTTGCCATCTCTGATAGTCAGCCAGGCACCACATTGCAAGACCTGCCTTAAGTCAGAGTCCAAAATCCTTGTAAATATCTTGATGTTGGCCCGGCTTCCTCCACCCCATCCTAGTCAACCACTGGGACCATGTCAAGGGCGTGCTCTCAGGAAGAATGAACTCAGCATCCTCATATCAACAGGGAGTGTCTGGAAAGCCAGCATCTGGCCCTGGTAGGACCCAGGATGATAAATGTGATAAATGTGTGCAAGTGGGATGATGCACTAAAGGACCAACAGGCTGATAAAACAAACAAAAAAGCCTCTGTGGAGAGAAGGGTAGAAAGGAACTCCTGCTGCAGTCTCAACTCAGGGTGGGCATGGAGCCTCTGGTAGAAAGAGGAGGTCTTGGCCCTCCTGGGGCTCCCAGCTCCAACGATGCCCCACATCACAAGGGGGTTTGATGAGGAGTGAAACGGCAGACTGGGTGAGAGCAGAGTTGATTGGGAAGATTCGGAGACAAGGTGACTTGAACTTGACAAGGAGCATCCAGGTTGAGGGTATGGGAAGACCTTCCCGGGAGAAGGGCATGGGCTTGGCGCTGGGGCCCCAAGCACCCTGCATCCAGGCTGAAATGGCCCAGGTATACACTGGGTGCTGTGTGGGCTTCAGGCTAATGTCTCAGCCTCGCGCATGGCAGTGTCTTCATTCATTAAAATGGAAACAGATTAATAGTGCCCACCAGGGCAGGTAACTTTTAGCAGTAAGCACGGAAAAATGGCCACATGTTTATTAGCTTCTCTGACCCTCTGTTTTGTCCTCTGTCCAATAGAGTTTAGGAACAAGTCTCTACTTTATAACAAAATATATTATTTGGGGAGTTTTGAGGTTCTCCTAACAAGCTTTTAATTTAAAAACAAACAAACAAAAGCCAATGGCCAACATCTTATTAGCAATTCAAGGGTGGATTTAGAAGCTACCATTTCTACTGTTCCCAAACAGTTGCCCCGCCCTGTACTGTTGCCCTGTCTCTCCCCTTCCTGAACCTGTCTCTTTATTTATAAGGTGAGTGGGGTGGGGGCACAAGATGACTTAGAGAGGAGCAGGTGGTCTCGACACCAGCCCTCACCTCTGTCGCCCAACCCCCATCTCATCATCTTTCAGGAACATCACCTTTGCGAACTCGTCTCCTGCCTGAGTTGCGAGGAATATCTCCGGCTTTGTTTCTCTATTATAATAGATGTAAATTAATGTTTTGCCTTTGTTTGCCGTGGTAATCATAGAGGCAAGTATATATTCCTAACAGCTATCTTATTTTCAATTTGCAAAGCGTCCTGTGCTTAATCCCACGAGGCAGCCCATGGCTCCAGATATGAATTTTAAAAGATAATTAGCCCAATGCAGGAAGTGCTCTCCACAACAAGAAGCAGGCACTGGAGCCTGGTCAGAGGGGTCCTCCAGGGGACCCTGGTGGGTCACGGTCCCCCCACCATGATTTATTACTTTTTTTCATCGCTGCTGCCTTTGTGCAAGCCAACTGATTTGTTCATGAAAATTTAAATCATGTCCATACTAGAAGCTGAAATTTCTTTGGGGGGTTGTTATTTGAGGATTCCCACCACTGCCCTCCACCAATATTTCTTTTTATGCTATTCGTGGCAGGTGACAATTTATTTTCTTTTCCCTTTTCCTTTTTTTTCTTTTTAAAAATAAAAACCATTTAACTGGATGAACACTAGGCCTATGTTGCTTATTCATATTGTTTGATGCCAGTGTCAGGTTAAGTAACCATATATTAGAAAGAGCCTCAGAAAGTCCCAGGTCCAGGAGCCAAATGTTCTGCTCAGCCCTGGTCATGGATGGTTCCTGTATGAACTTTATCCCCAGCAGGAAAAGTTCTGGGGCTGATTTTCCAAACAGGCAAGTAAACAGGCTGAGGAATTGTGCTGTTCACCTGCATCTCTGGGCCTTTAATCAGTGGAGCATCAGACCCAAGCAGGCTTTACTGTGTTTATCTGCTTGACCTGATGCACAGGAGTGGCACTGCTGTGTTCCTGGCAGTGTGCAGAAGGGCCACGGGGATGTGGGCAGAGTCTGCATTCTCGGGGACCAAAGGTAGGGTGGGTAAGAGCTATAACAGAGGTACTGGCAACGATCTTCACTGTGATCAAAGGAAGCAGAGTAGATCCTTTCCCTCTGAGAGAGTCTGGGGTGCCTGCCTGGAGAAGGTGCCACTTGAAGTGCTCAGAAGTAGGTAACTCACATTTTCGCTGGATCAGGCTGCTGATCGTTTGTCCCAACTCCCACAGGAATGAAACCTCGAAGAAAGGAGCAGCTCACACACAGGGAAGGTCAACTGTATACCAGGAGCTTTCCTAATGAACCCAGTTCCTGTACATCACCTGGCTTCATCCCCATGATCTTGGACTTGTTCTGATGTCGAAACGAGGACACTGAGACACAGAAAGGATTGAAACACACCCCAGGATCCTCATGGAGGGGCACAGGTCAGGATCTGAACCCTCGCAGTTGTCCCACAGAGGCCTTGCTATAGAAGATAACTGGTTCAGGGAGTGGTCACCCCCCTTCGACCCGGACACCCTGATGGGGAGTTGAGAGAGAAATGCAGTTCAAAGCTTCATTCAAGGAGCTATTGTGTCACAGGACGTGCTGGACTGGGACTGAAATGCCTCCTTCACAGCAGTTTGCAGCCAGCTTTGGTTGACTTCCATGTAGTCAAAGAGCTGAGCTTAAGTTTATGTGCTCGAATTCAAATCGGGTTAATAAAAAATAAATAAATAAAGGCAACTTAAAGGCACATTTCCCCTTTATTGCATAAGCAGCTAGGGGACTTCCCTTGTAATGAGTGAAATGTCACTTCAGCTTTAATTCTTAGAGTTCACGGAACCCTGTGCTGGAAAGGTATATGTGCGTGTGTGTTTGCGTGCACGTGTGTGCTCACTGCTTCTGCGGTATAAGCTTCTGTGAACTCTAAGAATTAAAGATGATATATACAACATCAGTGTTAGTTGCTCAGTTGTGTCCAACTCTGCGACCCATGGATTGCAGCCCTCCAGGCTCCTCTGTCCGTAGAATTCTCCAGCCAAAAATACTGGAGTGCATTGCCATTTCCTCCTCAGGGGATCTTCCCAAACCTGGGGATAGAACCTGGATCTCCTGCATTGTTGGCAGATTCTTTACTGTCTGAGTCTCAGGGAAGTCCATATATATATATATATATATATATATGTAAAACATAGACTATTGATGTATATATATATGCATCCATCACACACATATATGGCAGAGAGAATCAAACTGAGATTTCAGGTCGACTTCAAAAGTGTTGAGATCCTTTTGAAATTTGTTCTGACTTGTCGCTGGCATTTGCTGTGTTGTCACATGCTTGGAGATTTCCTCCTGGGCATTTCTGAATTTTTATCCTATGCGGCTGCACAGGGCACTTTGTATTCAAATGGACAGCTTTAAAAAAACAAATGAATACAACTGATTGAAGCTCTCTAGAAGGGAGAGAAAAGACAGTTCTGGAGCATTTTGAAGCATGTCCCTCTTCCATCTGGGTCCAGAAAGGTGAGGAGCCTCAGTAGACACATTTCCTCGGAATAAAAAGGATGGCCTGGACTTGGCACCATTTCACTATAGATCTTGAACTATTCATCAGCAGTCCTGTTCACATTCTCTTTCTCTTATATTTCCATGTAATTTGTGATTTCAGGGAAGAACAACATTTAGACCCTATGAAAGGGTATCTACAATGCCACAGAAAAGTCCAATCACAAAATGAAGAGCCAGCTTCCAGTTGGTGAAATCTCATCTTGATGTGACCAAAAACAAGCAAACAACAGAACAAAAACTCAATGTCTCCACACGTGGTGTTTTAATTTTGAATGGCAAGGAAATCCTATAAGACAGAACAGAGGTTTCATTGATGGTAGTCTGGTACCCAAGAGCTTGGTTATCAAAAGCCTATTTCTTTGAGTCTCTTTCTCTTTTGCAAATAGATTTATTTGTGATTTTTTTAAAATTCCACAAATAAGTGATATCATGTATTTGTTTTTGTCTGACTTGATTGAGGAGGGGGTAATGTGGTCAGGGTGAGATAAATTAGGAGTCTGGGTTTAATATATACACATTACTATATATACAATAGATAATCAACAGGTACCTACTGTATAGCACAGGGAACTTGGTAGATTCTGTAATAACCTCTGTGGGAAAAGAATCTGAAAAAGAGTGGATATATGTGTATGTATAATTGAATCACTCAGCTGTGCAGTGAAATTAATACAACATGGTTAATTAACTATGGTGGTGGTGGTTTAGTCACTGAGTCATGTCCAACTCTTGCGATCCCATGTCTGTAGGCTGCCAAGCTCCTCTGTCCATGGGTTTCCCAGGCAAGAATACTGGAGTAGGTTGCCATTTCCTTCTTCAGGAGATCTTCCTGACCCAGAGATTGAACCTACCTCTCCTGCATTGCAGGCAGTCTCCTGCATGGCAAGCGGATTCTTTACCACTGAGCCTACAGAGAAGTCCCAAAATGCTATAATATAAAATAAAAATTAAATGAGAAAAGGGTTTATTTATTACACTAGAAGCTAATTTATCAACAATAATAATAATCAAACAATGTTGATTCTCTTGTGTATCATGGTGATTAAAGAGAGGAGTGACCAATGGTTCCTTTGCAAAGAGCTTTGTTTATGGGACATGGGATATAAATTGCTGGAGAGGGAACTATGAAATAATTTCCAATAATCTCTGCTTGAAAATAGACTAAATAAGCAGTTGTTTGCTGACATTTGATGAACTCTCATGACACCTCCTTTTGCCTTCTCCACTGGCCTGGGAAGCATGGCTGCCTAGAAAATATTCATTCAAAAAACTCTCCAGAGGTCTGTCCTTGGAGTAAAATATCACCTTCTGTGGCCATGTCCAGGGCTCCCACCTGCCCCCAGGAAAGGCTGTTGCCTGGCTCCTGGGAGATTTCTTCTAGTTTTTCCTGCAAACCCCAAGCACATACTCTGGGGGTCTGTGACGTTCCCCTCCCATCGCATAGGAAGGTGAATGAAGGTTAAAACCACATACACCCGGGGCAGATTCATGTCAATGTATGGCAAAACCAACCAATATAATATTGTAAAATAATTAGCCTCCAATAAAAATTAAAAAAAAAAATAAAGTACACATCATTCACATTAAAAAAAAAAAAAAAACACATGTGGTCACAAAACCAGATATGTTTCCTGCCACCTGCTCTTCCCCTCTGCCACCCTGGATGAATTTTCACACAACTTTGATGAAAATATCAAGAAGGAACTGAAGCTTTCCTTGGGAAGACCCCCTGTACAAAGCCCAAAATCTCCAATACAGCTAAAGACCCCAGCATTCTTGGTCAACACCCCTGCCCCCGAGGCCACCAAGATAGGAGCTCTGCTGGAGTGCTGGGCATGCGGTGAGGACTGAACAAGCGACTGTCTCAGGCTTTGGGAAGCATTCAGAGCATAGCGGAAACAGACAGTAAGCATCAATAGTATTATTATTATTTGAAAGAATGCAAAGAGCAATTCTTTGTCACTCTGCCTTAGAATTCACTCTTTCATCATCTCCTTTACCGTAAAAGCATTCTCTTTTTTCAAAAATATATTTTTTTCACACACCTTGAAGTTGAGTCATAGCAAGCCAAAGCAGTCACTATGATCAGCTACGTAAACACCAGATCGCAGATCAACTCCTTCACTTTTCTTTCAGAAGGAAACTGGCGGCTGAAATCTAGATCCTGTGGCTTGTCCACCTGCACACTTTTAGCAAACAACCAGGAAAATCAAGAAACCTACCAAAACCAAACACTTCTGTTCTTGGATTGTCAACATGTTTCCTTGGCTTCACAACCAACAAAGAAAGACTTTATTGCATATGTGAAAGGCTCATCTTAAGATAAAAACCTGTCACCCCAGCAAAAATTCTGTCTTTATTCACTGTGATGGGAAGTCCAACACAGTGGTCTCGTTCTTGGTAACAGTCTCCAAGAACTGTGAGGGCAGGGAATTTTTCTTCTTAATCTGTGGGTCCCAGCACCTGACAGTGGGAAGTTTCAGTTGTCAATAAAACAGCCTCCTAGGTTGGGAGGCATGAATGGTTGTTTTAAAGGTTTAGATGTTTTAAAGGTCTAGGTGTTTTAAAGGTCTATGATTTGAAGGGCAAGACCCAGGTTCCAGGTTAGCTTTCATTTTTAACTGTATTTCCTGAGGGTCTGTCCACTGTTGGATCTTCTTAGAAATTCTTGCTGACCTTGGAGGTATATTATAGTGAATTCTTTCAGAAGATGAAATTTGCTTATTTAAGAATTGACCTTCTTTCTGATATTATCTCCTTTGGACTTAACATTGATGGGTTCCTGCAGCCTTGATTTTTCACTATCAGAGAACCAAACTCCCCTTATTTTGTCAACCACTAATGCTAATTCTTAACCTTGAATCATAATGGCAAGAAACCATGTCCTTCTTGTTCATGTTGTAATACTGGTGCTTCGCCAAGGGCTTAGTGGTTATTGACAGGCAGAGAAAAAGAGGGCTTCTCATGTGACACTCATGGTAAAGATTCACCTGCCAATGCAGGGGACACAAGAGACATGCATCCAATCCCTGGGTCAGGAAAATCCCCTATTGTAGGGGATGGCTATTCACTACGATATTCTTACCTGGAAACTTCTATGGACAGAGGATCCTGACAGACTACAATCCATGTGCTTGCAAAGAATCAGACACAACTGAGTGACCGAGCACATACAGCCCAGAGAAAAAGGAAGAAGGAAGGAACAGAGGAGAGAAGGAAAGGACAGAAAGAGCTTCGATTAATATCAATAGAGAACTTTCCTGAAGGAGATTGGTCCTGGTGTTCATTAGAAGGACTGATATTGAAGCTGAAACTCCAACACTTTGGCCACCTGATGCAAAGAGCTAACTCATTGGAAAAGACCCTGATGCTGGGAAAGGTTGAGGGCAGGAGGAGAAGGGGACGACAGAGGGGGAGACGGTTGGACGGCATCACTGACTCAATAGACATGAGTTTGAGCAAGCTCTGGGTGATGGACGGGGAAGCCTGGTGCTGCAGTCCATGGGGTCACAGAGAGTCAGACACGACTGAGTGGCTGAAATGAACTGAGAACTTTTGAGCAACTTTTTTGGTGATGCTTGGACAACTCTGTCTTATAAGAACAGAACAAGGGTCACTGGTGAGAGGGTTTGAAGACACGGCTTTGAGTCTACAATCAGAGCATTCCCAACAAAACTTTTTTTAGGGGGATACAACCTTAACCCCTATACCAAGTGCTAGCGAGACAGTATCAGTTACTGCCTGTGACATGGAGGACACAGGAGTTCGAGATTCAGCTTCCTCGCCCAGGGCCTTGGAGTCTGAGAGTTTTGCTCCAGGTCAGTCAGCTGGCATCTCTCCCTCCTGTCTGAACATGTCAATGATGCCTCACTTACCAGGCAGCTCCTTCATAACGTGAGCTATGGGCCAGGAAGCTGCATCCTCAACTCCTAGATCCTCGACTCCTCGATCCTCCATGTCAAGGGCAGTGACTGCTGCTGTTCCTCTAGCACTTGGCAGATGGGTCATGTAGAGTGAAGTGAGTCAGAAAGGGAAAAGCAAATATTGTATATTAACACATATAGATGGAATCTGGGAAAATGGTACAGATGAACCTATTTGCAAAGCAGAAAGAGAGGCATAGAAAACAAATGTATGGATACCAAGAGGGAAAGGGGATGGGGTGGGATAAATTGGGAGATGAGGATTGGCATATATACACCATCAGAACGATGTATAAAATAGTTAACTAGTGAGGACCTACTCTGCAGTATACGGAACTCTGTTTAATACACTGTCCTGACCTGAATAGGAAGGCAGACTGAAAGGGAGCGGGATATATATACACACATATGGCTGATTCACTTTGCTGTACAGTAGAAACTAACAACATTGTGAAGAAACTATACTCCAATAAAAAGTAATTTAACAAGAGGTCTAAGGCCATGTGTGAATGTGTGAAAACACTTGCTGAAGGACTAAGTCTTTACAATTAAGAAGAAATTATTATGTAGATCTTGCTATGATCAAACATATTAACACTATTGTAAGTTCTTATCACCTGATCCAGAGATTCTCTCTTGAAATACAAGAGGAAGATACAAGAGTTTCCTAGGTTTGCTTGAATGTCTCCTGCCCCGGAGCCTTCCTGAACCACGAGTGGCTCTAGAGGGAAGTCCTTTCTTTGATTGAACTTGTAATGACATTGTTGTCACGCTCTTCCTGTTCTCCATGAACCAGGAGCCACACATTACGGATCTTTGCATCTGGAAAAGGAGGAAATCTCTGCATGTTCCCCCTAGTGGATCGGTTACGAGTCACCCATCCCACTGATCTTGACTGGGCCTTGGCAACCTGAAAGTTAGCATGATTAGGGGACTCTAGTGATGGGAAATGGAGAAAAGACACAATTTCATGGGTACCGTAGATTACCAGTTGAAGGGGCTTCCCAGGTGGCACTACTGGTAAAGAACCTGCCTGCCTCTGCAGGAGACATGAGACATGAGTTCAATCCCTGGGTTGGAAAGATCCCCTGGAAGAGGTCATGGCAACCCACTGCAGTGTTCTTACCTGGAGAATTCCATGGACAGAGGAGCCAGGAAGGCTACAGTTCATGAGGTCCCAAAGAGCTGGACAGGACTGAAGCGACTTAGCATGCACACATGCACCCACGTAGATTACCAGTGTGGTTGGCAGCCCCAACAAAACTTAAAGCTGATGTCCACTCATGATTTGTAGTTCAGGGAAGTACTGCCCAGACCATGAAGGTAGGAAGTCAAGAAATTCTTTGGTCACATCCTACTTCTAACCAATTAGTATTTGTGTTCCTCCAAAAGGAAGAAACTAGAGATCTCCTTGGAAGATCATTAAAGCTGCAGCAATTAAATAAGGCGAAGGATGTGAAAATGCCACTGATGAAGCTGGCATTTAAGAGTCTTTTCTACCTAAGAGTCTTAGCTCTTGCCTCTTCATTTCCCAATGAGACTGTAGGTTTTCTGAGCTTGGAGGTCTTGCAGAATGCACAGCAATTGTAGAGCAGCTCCTCACCATACAGGATGACAGGCTCTGCAGTTGCACCAGCACTTCACAGTTTACAAAGCAGTTTCATACAAATTACATTATCACACTGCAACCTTATAGCTGCCTGGGGCTAGAGGCTGGTGGCAGACAGTGGGCACTGCTATTGTCTTTATCTTGTTTCTACAAAAGAGGGAGATGAGTCTCAGGGGAATTGGGGAGTGTCCCCAGGCTTCACTGCTAGTAAATGGTACCTAGACCTTCAGCATCTTCACTTTTCATTGGAAAAATATCTTTCTGCAGTCTGCCTATCCAGCCATGTAGTCCTTCCCTCCTGACCCTGCCAGGGTGGGATGTGCATTCTCTGATTCTCCATCCACCTTCTTGGCCCCTGCCTTAGGCATCCAACTTTGTCCCGGACATACTCTGGCGTTTGAGCTCAGCTTCCCTGTCTGGAGGTTCAGAGGAACTGCAGTGAGTTCCCAGCTGAAATCCTGGCCCCCTCTCTCACTAAAGCATTAAAGCCCTGAAATCACTCCTGAGACCAGCTTGGTCTATTCCTCACCTCTCCTTCCTGACATGCACCCCAGGGACTCAACACAGCTACTACCCACCTACGTGTGAGTTTCTGCCCATAATCATGGCCTGCCCAGCTCCTTACAAATTACTGACCCATGAAGACAAGTCAGTAGGTTCTCAGTGAAGTGATTGCCTACAGGACTGCATTAACCAAGGCACTGTGTAGGCAAATAAACAGGACAGATGTCAAGTTTTATCCATGGCTTCTATCTTTCTTAGGCAATTCTTAGATGTCCTTTAGCACTCTGAACTATATGATTCCTGAGTCTGAAACTTATTAATTAATCTCTTGTTCTTTCAGGTAGGACTGAGCTTTCAAACTGGGCAGACCACCAGAGTTCTGGCCTTGGGGGAATAATTTGCCTTGCTGGGGACTCTCAGTCTTGAAGCCTGAGTTATAAAGATCAGTGTGAATAAGATTTTTCACAGAAAGGCCCCTCTGGGCCATACCCTGGCTCCCTTGGTCTATTGAATTATTTCCTGGAACCCCTCACTCACAACACTTCCTGATCTGCTTCTAGTCATAAAATCTCAGTCTGTATTTACTGGGGGGCTGACAATGTGGGGGTGGGAGTAGAATGAAGCATTATCTCTGCCATGGCCGGGTGTCGAGGGGTATCTACAAGGCGACTTGAAACCGATTTTGGGAACAAGCTGCAGGAATCTCTCCACTTCTGGGAGACAGGTGTCTTGCACCTGAAGAAGACCCAGGCTTTGAAAAATTTGGGGAGTCATTTGGGGAAAAAAAATAGCTCCAAGTATCTATTTTCTTTGAAGAGGGTGATCACAAAAATAGAGTCACGCATGAAAGGAAGAAGACAAAATGAAAACATGCAGCAAAAGACAACATCCGCTCTCATTTCAGTTTCCTGGAAGCGGAATGTGGTTGCGCAGATGGCGCTCTTTTGTTTCACTAGAAGAAACGATAAGATGTAAATACGCAGGGCCATCCTTAGCAGGGCAGGATGGAGAAGGGGCCCTTGGCCCTGTGCTCGCTGACCTCTAGGCTTGTGGGGCTTTTTCTTCTTTAAGTTGAGTTGGTCAGCCCTGCTGAATTCCAAAGATGCTGCCTTAGATGGACAGCTCTCAATCAGGGCTCAAGTGTTCTCCAGCATTCCATAAACGGGCCATTAAAGAACCTGTGAACACCGTTACATGGTTTGAAAAGCGTTCCTGGTTTGTGTGCTTCCTACAGTGGCCTCTGTAGTTTTCAACAGAGGAGTAGATGACTCAATGTCCACTGCCTGCCCGCCTCTTTGCTCAGCACTGTTCAGTTTGCATGAAGTTCCATGTGGCTTTGCAGACTTGTTTTGCACCATCGCCCCACATTTGCCTTGTTTTGGAGGCTTTTCAAGACTTGTTCACATAAAACTGTCTCTTTTGATTCAGTGGCAGGAGCAGATACCAGGAGCCCCATTTCACAAACCAGGAAATAACACTTAGAGCCACAACCTGGCTGGCTCTATGGACCCACACATGTTGAGCAGGAGTAGGACAGACACTGCACATCATCCCTGATGTCTCCTAGTCCAGTGTTCCTTCCACCCCCGTTTTTGCCTCGTTTTGGGTGGGGGGGTGTTGGGCAAAAAATTTCCATTGATATTTTATATCATTGAGGATTGGTACATTTGGGTCTAAGACATATATGAAATGAAAGAAAAAGAAAACAGAGAAAAATAGAGATCACCAGGCTTCTTATTCTAGGTAATCACATATATGCTTATCTTCCTTCACAAAGTAGTTTTGAAGCCAAAATTCTATTTAACTCTGTATTTTCAGTGTCAGAAGAGTATCTTCTGGTACATAATAGATGCCCAAATATTTGATGTATATGTATGAATGAAGAACCAGAACTAGGTGTAAAAGGAATAAATTGCTTGGTTTCTAGGAACCTACCAGAATTCTATCATGCGTTCTCAGAAGGATCTTTGCTGAAGTGTTTGAGATGATCATACTAATTACAGGATGATGGCAAGGTTTGCTAGAAGGAAAGCTCACTGATAGAATGGTTCCCATGTCCCTAGATCAGAGGTATCCATGCCAGCGCATTTGGATGCTACTATTGAACTAACTCTCCAGTAATTAAGACTAGTGAGTTGTGCTCTTAGTCAAATAAGCTGTTCTTAAGCTAATCACAGAGATTCCCTGGTGGCTCAGATGGTAAAGAATCCGTCTGCAACGCGGGAAACCTGGGCTTAATCCCTGGGTTGGGAAGATCCCCTGGAGGAGGGCATGGCAACCCACTCCAGTGTTCTTGCCTGGAGAATTCCATGGACAGAGGAACCTGGCGGGCTACAGTCCATGGGGTCACAAAGAGTTGGATACGACTGAGCGACTAAGCACAAACTAGTCACACATCCCCTGGGTGTGAGAGACAGAAAGGTCTCTTGCCTCAAATAGAGGAACTAAAACCAAATTACCAAATTCCAATCAGAAAATGAAGGAGATGGAGCTGTGAAAGCATGTCCCCAAGAGCTCTTGAGAGAGAGAAATGGCAGGGGGAGGATATTGCGATGAGTGTTCTATATAAGTATAGATTTCAATTGAAACAGGAGTCAGATGAGTGGCACACAGAATTTCAAGGACTGTGGTACTAACCTCAGTTTGACCCCTAGACCTAGAAGAAATCCCAGTTGGCATGCCCTTTTTCACAGTTGGAAAGGTCAGTCTTACACATTTCAATGTGTCTCTGAGAAACAAATCATTTATTTTTACAACAGATCTTGGTATTAAATATTAAGGGATGCATTTCTAAATATGGACCCCTCACTGAGAATCTCATGCATTTTAAAAGTAAAAGGTTTTCTTCCACCATTGATGAGCATAGACCTCTCTCCAGCACCGCATACTCATCAAGATGCGGCTACCTATATTAACTATATTAACTTTGGGGGAAAAAAACATTGAGAGTAAGACAAATTGTTTCACATCATTAAATGTGAGAAGCTGATTAAAAGACCTGGTTATGCAAAAGGAAATTTTGTTGGAAAAACTTCACATTACAAAGGGGAAATTTTCCTGGTTGTAGATTTGTCTTCTGTTCCCTTGGAGGTGTTGGCATCTGAAAGTACCATGTCAGTTCAGTTCAGCTGCTCAGTTGTGTCCAACTCCTTGGGACCTCATGAACCACAGCACACCAGGCCTCCCTGTCCATCACCAACTCCCGGAGTCTACCCAAACCCATGTCCATCAGGTCGGTGACACCATCCAACCATCTCATCCTCTGTCGTCCCCTTCTCCTCCTGATCATGTCAACTATATATTAATATGTATATCTGTTTTATATAACTTAAAGGTCTTTGTCGGGCTTCCCTGGTGGTTTAGTGGTTAGGACTTGTCACTTCCAATATAGGGGGCATGAATTCAATCCCTGGGAGGGGAGGTTCTGCATGCTGCAGAACTGGTACCAGTTATCTGGTACCAGTAAGCATTGACATTAGTACAGCATGCAAGTTCCAACTTCTCTTTCTGAAGGACAACTTTTTCCTTGACAAATAGTTTGCCATGATAATACTAAAGACAAATCTAAGGCAACTTTCTTACCCTCTGTTCAATAAACTTAAACGGTCAGAGCCCAGGACCAGATCACCATAAACATACTGAACTAGAATTTTCAGAGACCTAGCATTGAACATACTGGCTTGGGGTGGGGGATATAGACTGGCGCTGTTGAATTATTTTTCCTAAGGAAATAATGTTATAAGAGCAGAAGTCTTAGAAAGCGTCTGTTCTAAAACCTTTGCTACTGAGTTTTCAGCCAATCCCCAAGGATTTACCAGAGCCACAGTGAAGAGGTACCAAAACTGAGGCTGTCACAGGGATAGAGCCCCATCATCTGACTCAGAGAAGGCTCCCCATATTTCACATCTTCGGTAATGTATTTGCTCCTGAGAACAACACAATGAGCTAACAACTCATGTTTGCTCTCATTGTACAGGAAGGAAACTAAGGCATTGCCATTTGTTCTTGTATATTCTTGCCTCTATACTCAAGGCTCTCTCCAAGAACCTATGTAAGGATGATTTGTTTTCCTAAATTTATTCCTTAAAATGAACCTTAAGGACCACCAACTCTTTATTCTACAGACATTGACTCCCAAACATTTCTCTCCTCTTTTCCAAGGTGGCACATAAGCTTGTTTTGAAGAATATTGCTAAGAATTAGAAAACATAGGTTCTAGCACTTTGACTTGATCTCACCAGCTCAGAACCTGTTTTTTCATCTGTACATTTGGATAATAAGATCTAGTTTTCATAACTTAAACGTCTTTGTAGGGTTTCCCTGGTGGTCCAGTGGTTAGGACTTGTCACTTCCAATGCATTTGATCCCTTCCAATGAATTTGATCCCTGAGAGGGGAAGTTCTGCATGCATCCTGCAGTCAAAAAAAGAAAAATCTTTGTAGTCATCAAATAAAATACTGAATTCCATTTTCACTGTACAGATACAGATTAAACACCTATACTGGGCCAGACACCATATACAAGGCTCTGGAAGAACAATGGTGAACAAGACCTAGTCATTTACATCTTCTAATAAAGTCTGTAGTCTAATGGTGAACCTAGACACTAAATGTATGTCCATATGCTTAAAGAATGCAATGGAAAGGTAGCCGGGGGTCATAAGAGAAAGTGCAAAAGGCATCGATAATACTGAGAAGAGGAAGCTGACGTTTTCCATGAGGAAACTAAGGGAAATTAAATCTGAGCTGAAACATTCAAGTACAGGAACATAAAGCCATATTCTTAGCATGTGCCAGCACTGGTCTCAGAATTAGCCTTGACATTCTGTTCATATGAAGATCTATACCATCTCAGTTTCCTGTTCAGGCAACTGTCCGAGCACCTTCCAATACAGGCAGGGGAGCCAGCAGCACGTTGTGTGATCCTCTCAACCCCACACCGACATAGACGCTGAGGATGTAGAGGACTCAGCGTGGCTGGTTGGATGGCATGATTGGAAGCGCCCACTCCTCACTGGCCTTCTCTGGAAGGGAGGAAGAAAAGAGGATGTTGCAGCACCCACACTTCCCAAAGGAAGAAACCTGTCAGTTGGACCCACTCGTGTCATCTCTGCTTAGTGACAGCGGAAGCACGCCCACCCCTGGGGGCCCAGGCTCCAGAAGGAAAGCCTTGCCAAAGCTGCCCGCATTCCCAGGGACAGCATGGGAGATGGGTCAAGGCCCTTCCCACCATCTCCGAGCGCTGAGAAAAAGGAAGGGTCTAAGCCAGGTTTCAAGGCCCACCTCATTCTCTGAACTAGAGGATCCTTGAGGTCAGAGTGGACCAAGAATTAAGCTTCTCTGTAACCCCGACATGAGACGCAGGACCCGGGGCAAAGCAGGACTTCAATGCAGATACAACAACAACCACAACAAAAAATGCTGTGGTTATTGCTGCTGAACTGAACCTGACACATGGAGAGGAAAGAGACACATGAGAAGTGGATCCAGAAGGGACATTTTATTCAGAATAATAACTAATCTTATTTTAAGACTGTAACTTTATTATTTTAATGATGTTGCTTCAAGAGCATGACCAAAGCCCTAAAAGTTTAAAAGTTCATGGGAGAAGGCAGACAAAACAACAGTGAAACTCAAAATTCAAATCCATGCAACTTCATGTGAGCAGGAGCTGAGGACTCGGGGACAGGCAGCAGAGAGTAGAGCAGACAGCCATGCCTTTAGTTAGGAGGACTGAGCTGGCCTCTAAGTATCCCCTGGAGACATCCTGGCAATGCCACTGTGGCTTTTCATGGCTGGCAAAGGTTTCTCAACTTCCAAACTGACTCAGGATGTCTATGCCTGCCATTTGGTTACTGGGGATGTACCGAGGGTCTGGGTGTCTTCCTCATCAGACCTGGAACAAAAGCTAAAGGCAACATGGGAGGCTGAGACGCTAATGGAGGAGGATGTGTTTGTAGGAATCATTGAGAAAGATCAGAATCATCGAGAAAGATCAGAAAAAAGCATGGTGTGCTTGAAGGGCTTCCCTGTGGACTGTGGATCTGGCAGAAAGGCCAAAGGCCCCAACAGACAAGAGGAGATAGAAAAATCCTACTCTGTGGTTAAATTCAGCACCGAAGCCTCCTGCTTATTTGAAGAATCACAGAAAGGCTGAACTCTGTATGAAAAGCCACCTTTATCATAAAAAGATCAACTCCTCTCCTCCCCTAAAACACCATTAGAGATCAAATCACTGAGAAATCCTTTATCTGTCATTCAGAATTCCACAGAAAGTCCCTAGAAATGTACTTACAGACCTACCACACCTGACTGACCCAACATGAGTAAGTACAGAAAACAAGGAGCCCATTCAGTGACCCCAGTGCTATGTTTGAAGCATCCTGGGCTTCTCTTCAAAGCTTCGAGCTAGTGACTCAAGGCTAAGAACACCTAAAGAACAGCTGCAGGTCCTAGAGGTACCCACACTGCTCTGAGAAAATGAGCAGAGAGGAGAGGTGGCATTTAGAATAATATGGAGCTAAAAGAAGTTAATGACTGATTTTCACTTTTATTTTGTGAGTTTTTAGAGAATAAATGAATCAGGTAACATACAATCTATGTATGTAGGTCAGACTGGGGAGATAAATAATCACTTATAATCCTTCGAAATTAGATTTCTTGTTATTGCAATCTAGGGAAAATTTTGAAAAGCAACGTCTTAACACTTGGGCTATTACTGAACCTCCAGGTTAGAAGCCTATGAAAGCAGGGGAATTCATTTGTAACCTAAGTTTCTAGAGCTGAATTAATGTCGCTTTGTATTTGCCTCCTGCTGAGTCTCAGATATCCAACAAAACTTTATCTAAAGCTACAGATTCAATGGTAGTCATCAGTTCATTAATAAAATGGAGTCTAACTTGCCATATTCAACAAAATGAACCTAAAAGAATAGTTCAACTGAAAAGGACACACTCAGTTGTGTCTAACTCTTTGTGACCCCATGGTCCATGGAATTCTTCAGGCCAGAATGCTGGAGTGGGTAGCCTTTCCTTTGTCCAGGGGATCTTCCCAACCCAGGGATTGAACCCAGGTCTCCCACATTGCAGGAGGATTCTTTACCAGCTGAGCCACCAGGAAATTCCAGTTCAACCGAAAAGGTATTTAAAACTGTTGCAAGAGCAATTACAGCAAGAGATATGTCAGTCTAGAGCATTCAGGCTTCCTTCCATCTCGTGGGCCAAAAACAAGCGTTCTTGAAGGAAGTGACATTTGAGCCGGGCCTTCCAGTTCAAACAGGCTTTTGATCAAAATGCAAGAGAAGGACACAGACAGTGGGGAGACAGTGGTAGCAATAGCATTTAGTGTAGAATATGGGGGTATGGGGGCTTCACTGGTGGCTCAGTGATAAAGAATCCACCTGCCAATGCAGGAGACATGGGTTCGATCCCTGGGTCAGGAAGATCCCATGAAGATGGAAATGGCAACCCTCGCCAGTATTCTTGGCTGGGAAATCCAATGGACAGAGGGGCCTGGCTGGCTTATAGTCCATGGAGCTGGAAGAGTCAGATAGGACTTAATGACTAAGCCACCATCATGGGGGTTGTGGTAGAACGTCTGGTAATCTAATTGATCTGGGGATGTATGCAGGGCCCTGGACCCCTTGGAGACCAGATCAAAACCTTTGAACTTCTTCTGTAGCTGGCAGGGATTGCTGGGGTGTTTTCAGAGGAGAAGTGGTATGTTTAGAGATAGTTATGCTTTGGGAAGATCAGGTTATTACTGATGGTGAAAACACTGGAAGAAGCCAGTCTTGAGACAGGGCAGTCTGCCATGGGGCTGTCACAACAGAACAAGGGAAAAGTAAGGAGGAGATTCCAAGGTTGTTGGAGGTGAAAATTCCAACCTGGTTAGACCCCAGACTCCTGATTCCTGGACACTCAAGGGGCAAAATTGACATGTCAAAGTTTGACTCCTTGTCTGATTTTCCTTATGCTGGCACGATCCTTTTATCTTGGCTGGATGGCTGTACCAGTAAATTTAGAGCAGCCGAATGAGCTGCTTTCTTGTCCCCTGTAAGACACTTCAGTTCTTGAGCTGTTTGTATGCCTCCCAGTTGACAGTCGTGGGCTTTTAGTCTAGTGTCTTGGTTCAGAATGCAAGCTTCAGCATTGAGAAAGAGCAACCCTCGCCCTGCTAGTTACCACTCGCGTGGCCCTTGCTGACCCTGTCTCCCTGTTATGACCCTAGAGTGAGAGCAGAAGCAGCCTTGGAGGGCCCTGGGAGGCGGTGCCGTGGTGCGGTTGGCACAGAATCTGGCTCTGCTTGCACATTCAGTGCTGCTTCTTAGCTCAGGTCCGCAGTTTCTCACTTACAATTCTGAAAGTTCCAACTCTCTGAAAGCCTACATTTTGGAACTAATTTGGCTACAACAACTGACCTGAACCGAACTCATCTGACAGCAAAGTTTGACCTGGGCTGACACGTGCCTATTTATAGTCCTTATCGATCGCACTTCATGCTTATATTCATACATTTTCCTGAAGAATTATTACCGTGCTTTGATGGCAGGGTGCTGCCCCAGGCCCCACTGGGCATGTTAAATAAAACTGAGCATGCAACATATTACCATCTGAAACCTGAAACATTTCAGAAATCAAAGTGTGTGTGGCTCAAGGTTTTTAATATGGGGTGTGGATACATGCTGCAAAACTCACGTCTTCTCAAGGAGTGGTGGGTGGCCTCCACCTTTAAATGAAAAGAAGAAACTGCCAATGTGGATTTTTTTTTTTTTTTAATTTTCAGACACTTACAGAGGGAAAGAAAAATGGGCTTCTAAAATACCTATGAGTAGTATTAGAAGAACAGAGTGTGAAGCCCACCTCCCACCTAAGGAGTTTCAGTTTCAAAAACCTGTCTCCGTGTTACTCCTGCTCTCATCTCAGCTTCCTGTTGAGAGAGCATGAATGAGGAGGACGAGTGATGATTCTTTTTTATTTTTATTTTTTATTGAAGTATATTTGATTTACAATGTTGTATTGGTTTCTGGCTTACAGCAAAGTGATTCATATACATATGCCTTCATATATATATATGTGTGTGTGCATATATATATATATATATAGGGCTTCCCAGGTGGCGCTAGTGGTAAAGAACCAATGCAGGAGACATAAGACGGGGATTCGATCCCTGGGTCAGGGAGATCCCCTGGAGAAGGAAATGACAACCCACTCTAGTATTCTTGCTTGGAGAATTCCATGGACAGAGGAACCTGGGGGGCTACAGTCCATAGAGTTGCAAAGAGATGGAAGTGACTGAATACCTATATATAAATATATATATATATATATTTATAATGGCAGCCCATTCCAGTATTCTTGCCTGGAGAATCCCCATGGACAGAGGAGCCTGGGGGGCTACAGTCCATGGAGTCACAGAGAGTTGGACACAACTGAGCAACTAAGCACAGACACACACACACACACACACGTATTCTTTTTCATAGTTTTTTCCATTACGGCTTATGATAGGAAACAATACGGCTCCCGGTGCTACACAGGAGGTCCTTGTTTCCTTGTTGCTGATCTACTTTGTATATAGCAGTGTGCGTTTATGAATCCTAAACTCCTATTCTATTCCTCCCTCCTCCTCCTCTTTTGGTAAACATGGTTTTTGTTTTTGTGTTTATTTTTTCCACGTCTATGAATCTGTTTTGTATACTCGTTCATTTGTGTCCTGTTTTAGATCCCACGTATAAGTAGCAGCCTAAGGCATTTCCCTTTCTCTGTCTGACCTATCCCACTCGGCATGACCGTGTCTAGGTCCATCCATGTTGCTGCAGATGGCAGCCGCCATACTTCTTTATGACCGAGCAGCATTCCACTGCATATATGTGCCGCCTCTTCTTTTAGCTGTTCTTAGGGTGATTATTGATAGGTATATAAACCTTGTTTTCTAGTTGATGTTGTTATTTATTCTCCTTTCCTTCCTAAAGATGGGGACACTGAGGCTCAGAGAATGATTTTCAAGAGATGTGGCCACAGGGCAAGGGAGCAGCGCCAGACAGTCCTAATTGCCTTGGAGTCTCACAACCAAAGGGAAAGGCAATAGACCAGGAGCTCCAACCAGGCTCCGGGGCCAGAACCTTCTCCCTTCATGCCCGGGTCCGGCACCGCACATAGTAGGAGCTCAGTCAACGTGAATGGGGTTGAAGCGAGTCTTTTTGAGAGTTTTCTTCTCCATCTCTCTTCTCTCCTCCCTCCCACTCTCTTCAGCAGCAGGCGGAGGGATGCTGAGAGGTACAGAAGCAGCCCAGCTCTCTTTCATCTCTTGAAAAGCCTGCCAGAAGTTGACGGGGTGGTTTGCCTTGTACAATCGTTACTTCAGCAAACTCTGGGTCTGCTGGCTGTTCTGCTCTGTTCTGTGTCCTGAACCACTGGCCAAGGTATGCTGGCTTTCCACCCTGAAAGATGGGCCTTCCACCAGACTCTTGGGACTAGAATCTTCAGTGTGTGGACAGGGATGTCAGGAAACAAACATCTTAAGTGAAACAGTGTTCAAAGTGAAGACAACCTCTCTTTCTGGGGGAGAGTCAAGGCGGAGGACACCATGTGGAAGGGTCTGAGCCTGTTCCATTCAGCCCTGTGTCAGCAGGGACTCGTGAAACAGTGTGTGTGTGTGTGTGTGTGTGGCAGGTGGGGGGAATTCCTGAAACCCTGTGCATTCTGGTGTTCCTGGAATCTTTTTTCTTTCTATATAAGCTGTGTTTGAGAATAAGCCTGACACCATTGTTCCAGGAACGCCTCAAGTGCTGCCTCAACAGTAAAGCCCCGTCCCTTCCGCAGCCAGTGTTTGGCAACCTAAAATTTCCCCCAGGTCTCAGCTCCCTGGAACTACTCTCCGGGTCTACACTGTCCTGCGTTGTCACTGGTTTGCTCATCCACAGCCCCACAGCTCAGTCCCTGTCTGGACCTGGTTGGGGCCTCTTACTTTCCCCGGGACATCGCCTTTTAAATATCTTGCTGTCAACCCACATTTCTGGATCGTCACTTATTTGATCAGAAGTCCTCATGCCTCTCACACCACCCTCGTGCCACTCCCACGGGCAGGGCCACCACATTCCCCCAGGAAGACAGACCCTCACCACCAGACCCATTAACAGCTCCCCGTGTTTTCACCTCTGTGTGCTGGGTCTAAGTTGTGTTGAGGTCAGAGGTCTCTCTGGGACTCTGACACCCACCTGAAACACACACAGGTGATTGTTACTGCTGTTGCTTAGTCGTTAAACTGTGTCCCACTCTTTTGCAACCCTCTGGACTGCAACACGCCAGGCTCCTCTGTTCATGCGATCACACAGGTAAATAGTAATCCTCTGAGCTTCATCCATGGACCCCCCCTAATGCAAGGCTTCTTAGCATGGTTCTTGCATGACTGCCTCAACCCCAGGTGGGTTTGCTTGTTTAAGGCATATTCTCAGACCACCCTCCCAGACCTACTGAAACAATGGGCACTCAGGAAGGTTAGATGAGCTCCCCAAAGCACACAGTCAGATCACGGGGATGCTGCCTTTCCAACCCAGGGGCTGACTCGCAAGGTCATGTTCTGATGAAGGAAGCAATCTGATGTTTTGCTGGTTTTCCAAGAGGGAAATTAACAGGATGAAGGAGTGTGTATGAGTGTGTGTGGGAGGGGCAGAATTGGATGACTTAAGATTGGAGGAGGAAATGGGTGCTATCAAAATATTCCCGGGCTCTGTCCCCAAATGTCTGAGCCCCAGGAGGAGAAAACACAGGTCAGACACCCCATCCGGGGTGCACTCCCCAGGAGGTGGTTTGCCCTTGCCCTCTTAAGCTTGTCCAGTGAAAATCAACAGCAGCCACTTTTATCTGAAAGGCCAACATCCTTGAAACCAGAAATCACTGAAAGTAAGTCTTGTAACCATTAAGGATTCAAGGTCGGCAGCCCCCAAGGGAAGCGCCCACGGGGGACACATGGGGCATTGGACAGGAGCAGAGTCCTCGCCAGGTGGGACTTTCCAGGCTCGTCTCTGAGGGAAGTTGATAGATAACCAGGCCGTGCGCCGCGGGCGAGGTGCCCAGAGCCGCGAATTGCTGCATCACCCTTTTCTCCCGCGATTCGCCTGTAGGCTGCTGGGCTGGGCGTCGGAGGAACTGGTGGTTAGTTTGTGGTCACCCAGCAGTTTTATGAAGGCCCTTGAGGTGCTTCAAGTACCAGGTGGCCCCAGCGTGGTTTAACTGTCTGGGGGCCCGAGCTCTCTCAGTGGCCAGCTAAGTAGCACAGACAACCTTGCTGTGAGAACTGTTCAGTTGACTGTGACAATTACATAATGCACCTGAGGAGCCAGTTTCACCATAGCTGGAGAGGAATAGATTATAAATGCATATATTAGGAATTAATGAATTAGCACCCCTGCTGCATCTCACCGTCTATAAAGCCCTCGGGGTGGGGGGAGGCATGGTCTCATTGAGGGAGTCATTGGTGCCTCATTGGTCCCGTTTCACAGATGTGGGTAGTGAAGGTCATCAAGGTCAAGGACCCATTCTACGTATTGAGCAGAAAACTGGCTAAAAGACTATCCCAGCTGAAATCACATTATTTGTCAATGACCCCTCAAGGCTGAGAGCATTCCCACTTTGTAAACAATGACACCCCCAGCCTCCAGCCCAGTCCTCTTCCCCAGCCAGCGCCTCCTTCTCCCTGGAATATCTCTGAGCCGCAGCGTCTTATAGCTCCTCAGCAGGTAGGAACAAAATGGCTATATTTTCTCTTGGTCTTATTCCCAGATGCTCTGACAGAGAGCAATTCTTAGAACAAATGCAGAATACAGAATAACTCATACCTCTTTTCAAGAGCACTCAGGAAGCTTTGGGGTGACATTTTAACTGCCTTGTCTCTCATCTAGGCCCTTGCCTTCCTTTCCTTAAGCATCCATCATAGTGAGTGTCAAGGATATGGCCGGGTGTGGAGCAGGAGCCCTGGAAACACAAGAGGTGGAAGTCACGCACAAGCACACAGACACCCGCACACACTCACGTACACTTTCCACCCCTGGAAAGAATAGGTATACCAGAAAGACAAACCAACCAGTTCACTGAGCATTTATTATACACACTTCACATTGTGTAGGGTGCTTCACTCTTTTGTACACAGAACTTTATGCATCTGTACTATAGTAATTTCTTCTACCATCATCTGTTATAGAACCAACCATCTTGGTGCATGTACATTTGTTTATTGTTCTGTTTTCCTCACCAGGCTATGCACAAGTTTTGGATGGAAGAGCCCTCTCTTAATCATGACATTTTTGCTCACTGAGTCACCCAATCAGTTTGTTGAGTGTCTCGTGTAGACCAGGTTGACACCAAGCACAGGTGAAGAGCTAGCTTGGGGACATGCTTTTGCATCAGTAAATAAATGATTTGGTGGCTGCTGTGTGCCAATAAGAGGGGTGACCGAGGGGGTTCAGTGTGTGCGGGGTGAGGAGGAGTCTGGCTCTTCACCAGGAGCTCAGGGACCATCAGCTGGCCTGCCCCTTCTGTCACCATCAGGACTCACAACTGTAAACTGATGGGGATAAGAGTCCCTACCCTGTGGAGGTCACTTCAACATTAAGTAAGTTCATGCGCATGAAACAGCCTGGTGCCTAGAAAGTTTCCACTCAAATCTAGCAGTTACTCCAAGTGTAAGTAGATACACAACAGGCTAAGCAAGCATTTGGGAATACAGGCATATGCATAAACATTTTGGTAATTAAACTCAAAAGCAAAAAAAAAAAAAAAAAAGGAGAGAATGATGTAACCAGAACTGGCCTTTCATGATTGCCACTGTCTCCCATCTTCTGGATGAAGTCCTTGTGAATTCTGCAAGAGGCTCCTGGCCCACGATGAGAAGCCAGGTTTCTGAAATCATCTGGGTGTCCCCAGGCTCCCTGCCCCTGACTGCAGCATCCCCCTTGGGGACAGGACCTCCCCTCCTTTAGGGCTGGTAGCCGGAGCCATCTAGTTGCAGGTCCCCTGAGCTGGGAGGGTAATCCAGCCTGCCAATTATTGGAAATTAAAGCCAGGTAATTTGAGCCCATCTGCTGGTCGCCTGACCACAAACCACCTCTTAGCTAACCCTGAGCAGGATCTTGTTACTCCCTCAGCGCCTGTCCGGCTTCATTACCACGGCCCTGGGAAGGAAGGAAACCTAGAGGTTACTGGGTCTTCAGTTAGAGTTTTGTCATTAGTGTGGTTATGACCCAAGTCTTCTCTCCCTGGAGACCTCAGGATGCAGGCGCTGGGAGACTGACTTGGTAACAAGACGACCGGCTCCCAGGTCTCACCAGATGGAACGGGGCCTCATCAGATGGGCCAGCAATTCGGGGTGGGGAGGTGTCACTTGTCAGGGTAGGTGGATTCCAGAAGGCCAGTCCACAGTTCTGCTGGCAACTCAGTGCCTCTGGACTGCAGATGGCTCTTATGGGCAATTACGTTGACCATGCAAAGCTTGGACAATGACATTAGGCAGATTTGGCATTGAAAAATAAATCTGTCCCTTGCTAGATCTTGGGGAAGTTCCTTAAACCCCAAAGCCTCAAGTTTTCTGACAATACAATGAAGATAAAATGTCCATCACAGTCAGCTCTCACCATTGTTAGCTTGAACTACCTTTCTAGAAGCTTCTCTGGTGGCTCAGTGGTAAAGAATCCGCCTGCCAGTGTAGGACACATAGATTTAGCTCCTGGCTCATGAATATCCTCTGCAGGAGGAAATGGCAACCCACTCCAGTATTCTTGCCTAGGAAATCCCATGGACAGAGGAGCCTGATGGGCTACAGTCCATGGGGTCGCAAAGAATTGGACATGACTTAGCACTCAGCGACTAAACAACAACAACAAACAAAGATTTCTGGAACCAGCGTAGGATTAGAAGCCTCCAGTGAGGCTGAGCAGACCCAGGCTGTATCAAAGAAGCTGAGAGAGACAGGGTTCCAGCCATCTGATGGGCACATCAGACACCTCAGCGGCTGCTGAAACCCTCTTCCCGAGATCTTCCTAAAAGCCCACATCCACTCTTTGCGGGAAAGAACGTCTGCTGCTTAGATGCAGATGAGTCCATGTCAGACGCCAGTCCTGTGGGAGAAAAACACACTCAAGTCTGGAAAAGTAGCTAAAAATGATCTGGACAAAATATCTGCTTCCATTTTATTCTATTAGTGTTAGAGGGTCAGACAAGTCCTCAATCGGTGGTCCCATTCTTAGAAGCAGAGTTTTCCTGGGGAAATCTTCAATTCCAACTAAGTATGAAAACTCCTCTCCCCAGTGTGATGATCCTTTCAACCACATCCTGAATTTTTTTTCTCTAAAAAGTGAGCATTTTGTGCTGAAAACTGATAAAATCCATTTGCCTTCAGAGGGGAGAACTAAGAAAGTTTTTTTTTTAATTATGAAAGTATGATAACACATTTACAGAAGACTTGGAGAATACAGAATGAAGTGGCATATAGTTCCACTATATATTACAATTAATTTGTTAAGTAGATAACATGATTTCTATTTAGAGTTTCAACATCAAACTCTCAAAAATTAACAGAATGAACAGAAAAGTAGAAGGATATAGTAGATCTGAAAAGCACTATGCACCAATTCAACATAATTAAGATTTATACAATTTTCACTCCACAGCAGGGTACAAATTCTATTTAAATTCCCATAGACTATAAACCTGGAGACACCAGAACATATCTAGGGACATAAAGCAAGGTGCAAAAACTTCATGGTCTAAAGGTATTGAAATCATACAGAATTAAGGGAGCCTTTGAATCGAAATTAAGTTGATATATTGGGAGCTGCTGTCATGGTGACATGACATCAGGAGAATCGTCAAACATGGCTCTGACTGCCAGCTTCTTACCAAAGCTCTACTTCTGGTGCAGAGGGCTTTTGATCCATCAAAGAGGCGGTGCTGTCTTTCAAACTGCATTTAAATTCTAATATCCTATCATCAGTGTAGAGTAGGGGCAGGACTGACATAAGATCTTTTTAAGTTAAGGATTTATCTGTTAATGGTCTTAGTAATTATTAGGAGGAAGCATTGAAGGTGGTCATGAACTCGAAATGAGGCCTGTCGCTGGCTCCCCTGATGTTCACCATATCCGCTGGATGGTGTCCAGTCCTCTTCTTGGTTGGCATTTGCAGTGCCACCCACTGCCACCCCACCATGGTGGCTGTGCCCCAATGTTGGCTCCGAGTCTGATCACATCTGCTCGGAGATGAAACCTCAGGGGTCCCCAAATCCTTTTGAGCATTTTCATGTCAGACTTTCAGCCTCTGCCCTTGAGTCCCTTTCTCAGTCTCCCGCATCTAATATTGAGTTCCCTCTTAAACACATCAGAACTATGATCATTCTCCCCTTGCATTCGTCCACGGCTGGGAAGCTCACCACATCACAGAGATCCACCTGCCCTGTAAGCTTAGGGGCTGCACGAGTCATCATTTGCCCATCTTTCCAACCCAACTTCACACCACCTCCATAAACTCCTGGATCTCCAGCCACACTGACTTTGTCCTCAGCAAGGCCGAAGTTCGTCCAGCCTCAGTGAGGGTAAATGAAGAGCTCCCCTGGCTGGCGGGGAGCTCTGGCCACAGCCGTTCACTCCTGCCCTTTGGTCTCAGCTCAGGTGGCACCTTCTCTGACTGCTCCATCTACAACGACTCCCCACTCCCCATTCTGTCATCACATTTTATCCATCCCTATCACGGCACTGACCATGTTCCAACTGATCTAACATACTCATGTGTTTGCATGTGTGCGACCATCGACAGCTTATGGTTGTGTTTGTCTGTGCGCTATTATGTTCTGTTTATGTACACGTTTACCTGTGTACATTGCCTACTGGGCATGAGTATGCACTTCTCATGCATGCATTTGCCTGTATGATCATGCTAGTATTTCTTCACCCGCTTACCTGTGTGTGAACTAATTCTGCACGTGTTGACGTGTGTGCCATTATGCACTATTTGCATACTGTATAGCACAGGGAGATGTATTCAATATCTTGTAATAATCTATAATGGAAAAGAATCTGAAAGAAGAATATATATGGGGCTTCCCTGGCTCAGAGGTAAAGCATCCACCTGCCAATGCAAGAGACACAGGTTTGATCCCTGGGTCAGTAAGATTCCCTGGAGAAGGAAATGGAAACCCACTCCAGTATTCTTCCCTAGGAAATCCCACGGACAGGGGATTTCCATACTGGCAGGAGCCTGGGGGGCTATAGCCCATGGGGATGCAACATGTCAGACACAACTTAGCGACCAAACGACAACAATGTGTGAATATATACAAATGAATAAGCATGCTGTACACCGGAAACTAACACTACTTTGTAAATCAACTGTATTCCAGTTAAAAATATAAAAACAAAAAAATAAATAGCACAGTGTTTGGATGTTAAGTTTTCTGAGGTTACTTGAAGAGAGGATACCCCAAATATTCAGTCCTTTGAAAAGATATAATAGAAGCAAAAGGGACCTGACAAGCACTTGGTTCAACCGCATGACTTTGCAAATGAGAAAACCATGGTCCAGTGAGAAGGTGATGATTTGCAGATGAACAAGGCCATGGGCAGGTAACTGGTGGGTGTGAGTCAAGTTTGAAGTCTGAGGTCATGTCCCACAGCAAAGAGGAGTTGACCTTGAATCTGGGGGCCCAAAGAGGCCAGGGCAGAAATTGAGAGCAACCATCTCTCTTGCTAGAGGACTGTGGGATCAGGGGCCAAGTTCAGTTCAAGCACACTGAACTTTAAAGCTGGAGAAGCATGCTTAGATGCCAACCATTAATGATTGCCTAGGTTTGGTAGAGGGAGCTGAGGTGCAAAGTCAAGATCAGAGGTCAGGGGTCAGGGGTGGATGAGATGCTTGCATTTAGGGATGAATAGCAGAGACAGAGGTTGTGGCCAGTGCTGGCCAATACCAGCAGAGTCTGGGACAGAGCCATTAGAGGCAGATAAAACCGCGAATCAGTTTGCTGAGTCTTAACCACCAAAGAGACCTTGGCTGAACTTTTGGAGGCCCCTGGAGACCAGCAGAGAGTGGTCAGAAACTCAGATGCTTTAAATCAATAGAGCGTCATTCAGGAAGCTGGGAGTAGGGGGGGTCAGTGTGGAGTGGCTAGTGGATCTCGGAGTTAGAGAGGATACTTGAAGGAGGAAGGGGTGTAGACTAGCCCATGAGTAGGGAGGGTGACCACCCGGTGCGGGGGAACCACAGAAGCAAAGATGCAGAAATAGGATGGAAGGGAAGGTACTGGAGGGCACGGGGAGTGGAGCCTGGCAGGGGGTGTAGGAATATTCCTCCCTTACCTTTCTGCCTCGGCCATTCAGATGCAGAGAGCTAACTTACAAGTTCTCCTCTTCCCATTTTGATCACAGCTTGAAACTTCAGCCAAGAATTGAAGGGAAAAATTAGAAGAGAATGCCATTCATTCTTACAGACATGGAGGGAAAGGTTATTGGATATTTTCATCTTTCCAAGACAAGTTGCAAAAGAACAGGATCATCGGTCAGCCTCCATGCACCCCCCACCACACACACACATCCTGCTCCCAATTATCTCAGTCCAGCTGGGACTGGACAGGGCATGATCTCAATGTCTGTGTCCTTGGCTCTAATCCACACATCCACAGCTGGACCTATCCCAGCAGGTGGGGGCATCTGTGAGCATCAATTCTTCTGGACATTCCATGGACCCACCTGGGCAGGCTTGACATCTCATCAAAGCCAATTGGACCTCAGTTTCTAAATCTGTAAAATGGGTGTAATTCCTTCTTTCTAAGATGGTTGTAAATGTTATATGAGATTGTATGAAGTGCTCGATGACAGCGAGAATCAGTCCCCCATCATTTTTCCCCACTTGCCTCTTCATCCCTATTAGTGAAACATTAGCTCTGGGAAAAACAAGAGGATAGGCATTTGTAAAAACAACTCCTGCCATCCTCAAGGGCCAGACCTTGGGATGCAGCAGTAGCTCATTTAACTCAGCTTGATCCGAGAAGCAGGTGTCATTCTCTCTGGAGATGAGAAAACCAATGCTCTAGAATATTCTTAGCCTTACCCTACGTCTGCCCCTCTATGCACATAGAACTGGAGCCACATCTGCCTGCCTGTGTCCTCCCCACTCCAGGCTACTCCATGCCGGATGTTTGATAGAGCATTTTCCTTGTGCCCCATGAGTGGAGTCTGTACCTGGGTTGGGGAGACCCTGTCCCCTGTTAGAGGCAGGACCTGTAGCTGTTGCCATCAGTTTCCACAATGGAGATCCTGAGTCGCATGGACAAGATGAGAAAGCCAAGGGCAGCGAGCTCTGCTAGCTTGGCCAATGTCATTTAGCTAGGACACAACAGAGCCAGAAATCGGTTTCAAGCCAAGCTCTGTATCTCCTCCCAACGTCCCTTGCCCAGCTGGGGTCTTTGATACAGCTGGGAGGCAGTAACAAAAGGCAGTGACAACAACCAGCAGCAAAATGCCTTGTACATCCAGGGAGAGAGAAGAGATCCTGTGCTTGGGATGGCTTTTGAGAGAAGGCAGGGATGGGGCTGGCCCTTGAAGGATGGGCCATTCTTGGAGAGGAGACCAAAACTGACAGAGTAATTCACTGATATCTATTTGAAACGCAAGACACGGACACATCTAAACAGAACATGTTTCAAGATTCAGCATTCAGATTCCCGAGAGCATAGAACTGGAGATAAACCAGTGCTCTGTCCACACGCCTAGTCCCACACCTTGGTTGTTGTTTAGTCGCTAAGTCATGTATGACTCCTTTGCAACCCCATGGACTGTAGCTCACCAGGCTCCTCTGTCCATGGGATTTCCCAGGCACGAATACTGGAGAGGGTTGCCATTTCCTCCTCCAGGAGATCTTCCCTACTCAGGGATCAAACCTGCGTCTCCTGCATTGGCAGGCAGATTCTTGACCATTGAGCCACCTGGGAATCCCATACCTTAGCAGACTCTGAAGAGCAAACTCAGGCTAAAATGGACTGGATCAGAGAAAAAGAGAGAAAGAGTGAAATCAATAAAATGAGAGGAAAAAGAGAGAGAAGAGGGGAGAGAGAGATCAGAAGGACGAGGAGGAGGTGGGGGAGCAGGAGGAAGGGCAGAAGGAGGAAGAGAAGAGGAACCTCTCATTCCGACTCCGCTGTGCCTGCTGGACTTCACTTAGAGAGCAGGAGAGCAAAGGGCCTGCGGTCAGAGGGCAACAAGGCAGTCAATCAGCTCTAGCACCAGGCTGAGACATTCTTCTAAGGTTACTTCCTCCTCTGGCCATGCACGTCTGAGGATGTGTATGTGTGTGTCTGTGTGTGTGTGTGGGGGGGGTGGCTGGGAATGATTCACTGGTCATCTCCTAACACACCTGGTGCCTTAGCCAGTGTACCTGCTCTAGCAAGGAGCCTGAGGGTGCCTGCTGATGGGACCAGTGGCCAGACCTCCTCCTCCTCCTCCCTATGCGCTTGGAGGAACCAAATTGACTGCAAAAGCACCCTTCCTTGACTCTGCCATCAAGATGGATGTGGGGTTCCCTTTTCCTCCCCTGGACACCTCCAGGACTTCCAGCACTCGGGAGTTGCCCACTGGACAGGTCACTCAGACCTCTTCAGATAAGATCCTGTGAAAGCTTGAAACTCACTTTCCAGCTAAAGTGTCCTTTGGCATCTGTAAAAGAAACAGGGCAGAATGCACCCTGCTCCATCTGAGCCCTGTCTCATACCACAAGGATTTTCTCAAACACTCCAAGTTCAATAAAATTCCCAACTGCATTAAGCCACGTCCCCGTGCCCTGACTTTAAAAGTCATGTGCATTTTGACCGAAATATAATCCACATGTTCCTGATTTATTTACAATTAAATCATCAAAATATTATTTTAAGGGTTGTTTGATGTCTAGGAAACCTTTTGAGGTCATTTCAATAGGATTTTAAAAGTCCCTTTCCTTAAAAGCCAGAGACTTTGCTTTACTGAGTGTAAATAAACCCACTGGAGAGGAGAGACTTTCGTCTAGAAATGTCAAGGCATTTGACAGAGGTTTGAAAGCAGCTGAAATCCTCGCTGCACTCAATAAGAACCGCAATCAGACCCACAGAATTTTCCTTTGTAATGTTCCCTGTAGCCCTTAGTCAGGTATTCAAAGGCTACCATTCATGCTAAATGTTTCATCAAAATCAAGGGTTGTTTTCCACGGGGAAGGGCAGGGGATGACATTTCCTGGATGCCCTGGGCCCTGTGTTTGGCACTTCAAACATAGGCTCCCCATCACTGCTACTGACAGCCGGATGCCATGAGCATTGACGATTCGGTTTCACAAAAAGGAAGCAGGATCTCCAGGAGGTGAAGGGCCCTGTCCATCTGATCCATGTCATCCGTTTCCATGCAATGGAACCTCAGGTCATCAGACACCAGAGTGCTTCATCACTCTGTGGGTGTGGTCAAGAAGCAGGGATGTGCATGCAGTGCTGTAGTGGCCATGAGTCTTGCGTTTGTGTGGAGCTCTGCAGATGTTCAAATGTCTTCAAACGGTCAGCGTGGAGGTTCCAGGGGAGAGGTGTGCACGGAGAACACACTGCAAAGTGCTAACCAAGTGGGATGCTTATTTTAAGGCTGGTTGCCTTCCTTCTCGTTTTCCCTGGTGGCGCAGATGGTTAAGAATCTGCCTGCAGTGCAGGAGACCTGGGTTCGATCCCTGGGTTGGGAAGATCCCCTGGAGGAGGGCATGACAACTCACTCCAGTATTCTTGCCTGTAGCATCCCATCGACAGAGGAGCGTGGTGGGCTACAGCCCACAGGGCTGCAAAAACAGTCTTCCATGACTGAGTGACTGAAAACACTAACCCCTTCATTCTCAATTTTTTTAAATTGATTATCACTGTGACTAGCAGTTATGTCACTAGATTCTCCCAACATTTTGTGACAAAGTTAAAGGGAAGGTTATTAACCGTGGTTTGCAGACTGGGACACTCACGAATTAAGAGCAAACAGGCCAGTACCTGCTCTTACCATTAGCAGGAGGTTAGAAAGGAGTTGTGATCAGACCCATAGGGGTGTACCTTCCATGTGGGCACCTGGCAGCAGATTCTGTATCCGTGCTAATTTAGCACCTAACCTAGTAAAGTTTTCCTATTTTGGTTAAAACCTTTTTCCCTCGTTTTAATTTTAAAGTTTAAGGGGTTAAAGGAAAATTGGGGCATTTTCAAAAAAAAGGTAAAACAATTTTTAAAAAATTGGCAAATTTTCAAAATTGGGTTTTTTCTGGGTTTATCCCCACATGGGGGGGAATGGGGGGGTGGCAAACTCTATTTGGGTTTACCCCCCAAAGAAGGTTGTTGGAAGAAAAGTCCCAAGGGAGGGGGCAAGGGAAATTTTCCTATTTTGGGCAGCCCTAGTTCCAAGGCTCCACTAGGGCCACTGGTCCCAGGCATTTTAGGACAGACTAGTGGTTGCCAACGGGGAGTGAGGTGGGAGAGGGATGGAGTGAGAGTTTGGGGTTAACTATCATATAGAGAGAATAGATAAACAAGTCCAACTGTATAGCACAGGGAACTATAGTCAATATCCTGTGGTCAACCATAATGGAAAAGAATATGAAAGAAGACTATGATTAAGAATGCATATGGAAAAAATACAAGGCTTCCCACGTGGCACAGTGGTAAAGAATCTGCCTGTCAGTGCAGGAAAGGCAAGAGACTCAGGTTCCTTCCTTGGGTAGGGAAGATCCTCTGGAGAAGGAAATGGCCACCCACCCAAGTATTCCTGCCTGGAGAATCCCTGGTACAAAGGAGCCTGGTGGGCTACAGTCCATGGGGTGGCAAAGGTTCAGATGTGACTGAGCATGCAGGCTCTGAGTGATACATATACATATGTAATTGATCCCTGGGTCAGGAAGATCCCCTGGAGGAGGGCGCTGACAACCCGCCTGTGTTCTTGCCTGGAGAATCCCATGGACAGAAGAGCCTGGCAAGCTATATAGTCCATAGGACTTCAAAGGGTTGGACATGACTGAAGCGACTTAGTGTGTGTGCGTGTGATGTACACACATTTAGGCATACATATATACATCAGTGAACAGTGAAGTCGCTCAGTCGTGTCCGACTCTTTGTGACCCCATGGACTGTAGCCTACCAGGATCCTCCTTCCATGGGACTTTCCAGGCAATAGTACTGGAGTGGGTTGCCATTTCCTTCTCCAGGTGATTTTCCCGATCCAGGGATCGAACCTGGGTCTCCGTCATTGTAGACAGACGCTTTACCGTCTGAGCCACCAGGGAAGTCCCAACATATATGCTTATGTATATATAAATATACATACACACACATGCACACACGGAGGGCTACAGTCCATGGTATCACAAAGAGTTGGACAAGACTGAGCAACCAAATACACACAGCATCACTTGGTTGTACAGCAGAAACTTACAACATGTAACTCAAGTATACTTCAATAAAATAAAATTTAGACTAAACAAATCGTTTAGTAAAACAGTATGCATAAATGAGTCCTGTTGTTCAGACCATCCCCCTTTTCCTTGATGTCCTTCCTGAGCTGCCTTCCTGACTACCATCAGGGGTTCCTGTGGTCTCCCCTCCCGCCCCTCCTAATCCGCAGCACCCCCGGCGCTAGCAGCATCGGAACTGGGGCAGGAACACCACTCCGGGCTGTGTCCCCCCGCAGCTGGAAGGCTCCGAAAGGAGCGGTGCGGTCCCTCGCTCTGCCTGCCCCGGTTTAAGCTCATCTTCGGCAACATGGGAGGAGGGGCTCCGGGGGAGGGAGGAGGGACTGGGGGAGGAGGAGGGGAGGAAGAAGAGGCTTCTGGAAGATGAGACCCAGCAGGGAGATGAGGCGTCTGCCGCGGAGGCAGACATCTGTGCCCAGACAGATAGAGTTCCACCGATACGATCTCTGTCAGTATCCTTGTGAGAGATAAACAACTTGCCAGAGCCGTGCGCCGGAGGAAGTGCCCCGCTGAGAAAGTGGTGCTCGGGGCCAGACTGTCAGCCCCTGCGGTCAGAGACCCAGGCGAGGCAGGCGGGGGAGGGCAAGGAGCAGCCCGGCGCCCTGCAGGTGACGGGGCCGCAGGGCCCAGCGCCGCAGATGTCAAGAGAGAGAAAGGTGTGAGCGTTGGCACAGAGAAGGGAGAGGTTCTGTGAGAAAGAAAAAAAACAACAGCCAAAGGAGGGAAGGTGGTGGTGTGAATATGTGGCTCTGTCTCCTGTGAATCAAAATAGGGTGTGTTCCGAGAATGAGGTTTTGCGATTTATATCCAGAACTGGCTTCTTATCCATTCTGCAGGCCTGAGTAACTTCTGTAAACTCAGCTCTACCATCCATAACAGGGAATATCTGTTTTAGAGATGCATCACACGAGTGTAGCCAAGCTTTTTTCCTTGAAGCAGAATCAATGAGTTCTTTTTCCGTGGATCAGCTGACGGCGGAGGGTGGAGAGAGGGATCATGATTGGATGGTTGGATAAGTGAATGGATGAGATGGTTGGATGATGGATGGATGGATTTATGGGCTGATGGATAGAGGAATAAGTGGATGAGTGGATGCGTGGATGAATGATGGGAATTTGCTGGATGAAGAGTTAGGTACGTCTTATCTTACAGTACTTCTTTAGGACATGCCTTTCTCTTCTGGAAGACTGAGAGCTTTCCCAGGGAAGAGGCAGGGACTGTTTCAGTTTTAAACTCTGGAGCAGCAGGAATAGAACAGATCCATGTAAAACTGGAAAGAAGGAAAAGTGTGTGTGTGGGAGACCAGATAGGAGAGAGGAAAGGCAATGGAAACAGAATTTAAACCTGAGTTATTTGGGTAAGGTGCTTTCATTAGTGTTTTATCCGTTTGAAACAGCTTTAGAAGATGATGTTATCTGGAGATTTGAGTTTGGCTTTAGGGTAGTGTTGCAAATAAAAACACAGGACACCTAGTTAAATTAGAATTTCAGGAAACCAAAGGATATTTTTTTCCTTAGTTTGTTTTGTACAATATTTGAGAGACACTTATTCTTAAAACATGTTGCTTATCTGAAATTCAAATGCATTCTGGGTGACATATTTTGTATGGGAATCTTAGCTTAGGGAAAGGGAAAAATAAATAACAGGCCTTTGGGCTTGTTATTAATCTATGCATATTGGAGTCCATTTTACGAAAAAGCTAGCCAGTGGGATTCAGGGCAAAAACTTGGTGAATAATAAAGGCACACCTTTTCCTAGTGTTCACTTTGCAGACGTCACCCCAAGGACAGCCCGCTTAGTCAAACAGGTGTGCTGCTGCTGCTGCTGCTGCTAAGTCGCTTCAGTCGTGTCTGACTCTGTGTGACCCCATAGATGGCAGCTCACCAGGCGCCGCCATCCCTGGGATTCTCCAGGCAAGAACACTGGAGTGGGTTGCCATTTCCTTCTCCAATGTGTGAAAGTGAAAAGTGAAAGTGAAGTCGCTCAGTCGTGTCCGACTAGAAGCGACCCCACGGACTGCAGCCTACCAGGCTCCTCCATCCATGGGATTTTCTAGGCAAGAGGACTGGAGTGGCTTGCCATTGCCTTCTCCGAGTCAAATAGGTGTAACTTCACCCTAAACGTAGCCAGTGTTTCCTAACACCAGAGACTTGAAACTTCTCGAGGGACTTGGGACTTGCTGTAAGAATGGGGCTGTGGGAGTGAGTGGGCCTTTTCAGAGTGAATGGAAATGTTTAGCATGCAAGCAGATGGACAGGATGGACCATGCACTAACCATTAAGGGGCCGATCAAGTCTCAGTTATCCCAGTCTTCACTTTCAGGGATGCCCCCCACCCCAACCTAGAGGCAAAAGCGACTCGACAGACATGGAAACAGCGGAGCGTCCTCAACCATTTGTTTTGATTCAGTCACAGCGTTTCTTCGCCCATCGACCCTGGGTCATGCCCCAAGACTCGGCAGCATTATCTCTCCTTCTCTTTCTTTTTGCTTTAAAACTGCATTTTCTATCGCATCCCCACTCTGATACAAGCAGGTATTTCCAAGCTGGCCTTTCTGCTCTGTTACTACCACTAACTACTCTCCAACAGCACGGGGTCCTAATTTTTCAGGACAATCCAGCCAATAAAAGTACACCATTTACTTCTCCCCTTTATTCTGTGGTGCTTTCTCCAAGGTCCCGTTTGTAAAGAGAGGTTCGTCAGAGAATTCCCTCAATATAAAGAATAACTAAAGGTAAACTTTCTTTTGAATAATTAGGAATAGCAGAAGCATTGTTCACATTACGGCAATGTGCAACAATGTATAGTATAAGTGTGTGGAGATACTGACATCCCTTACTAACCCCCTTATGATACATTACTTTTTCTGGCAGTATTTGATCCCAGATAGCCCTTTTGTCAAGACACCTCTCCTTCCCATTCTGAAATGACCTTTTGAGAGAGTGGCAATGATAATACAATAGATTGGAGTTGCTATTATTAAAAATTACTACTTTTTTTAAAAACTCTGTTGCTTTTGTGACCCAGCGGGATTTTGATTCCAGACATTCTACTTGCTTGACATCCACTGGGGAAGTGATGAAACCATTCATTATTTAAAAGTTTGGAAGCCACAAGAACTACAGTATCTAACCAGATTGGATTGACTTTTTAGCTCTTTTGATTAATAATTCATAAACCTGAGGATATGTGAATTGGGTGAAGACTAACCTGCTAACAAAAGGAGAGTAGGCGATGAATGTTAACATGGCTTTGTGTTATTCTACTTAACACTTCGGACCAACAAAACAAACCCATGTGTCACGGAACCTGTTTCATAGTTTCAATCCACAATCAATATTTCATGATTAATGGGCCCATATGTTCACACAGGGCCCCTGCCGTACAAAATTTGCACACGTATCTCCCATGTGATGATTTACAAAATGTCTCCTCTGAAAAAAAGGAAAAAGGATTTTGCTTTCTCTAATGAGAATGCCTGTTCACCTTGTTTTCCAGATTGTTTTGTTTTTAATAGTTCCTTTCCGGATTTCATAAAAGGTAGACACCTCCACTGTATCAAATCAGTGTTTGGACCTCAGAGTGGCAATTTATTCTGGAAAACCATCGGAACATTCTGCTATGGTAAAACATATAGACAGAGTTATATAATTTGCAGATAACACATATCTAAACCTGGCTAATAAGATGCAGCATAAACATTATTTCAGTTGTCATCTGAGGGCTGGGTTTTGTATTCTGCCTGTCATTCATTGTGTACCTGGATGGAGCCACTAACTGCTTTATCTATCTGAACTTCATTTTCTTAATATATCATGTGATTAATAAAACCCTACCTTTTGCTGTGAAAACTGAAGCAAGATTATCTAAATATTATACAGAGTGAAGTAAGCCAGAAAGAAAAACATCAATACAGTATACTAACGCATATATATGGAATTTAGAAAGATGGTAACCTTAACCCTGTATACGAGACTGCAAAAGAGACATAGGTGTATAGAACAGTCTTTGGGACTCTGTGGGAGAGGGTGAAGGTGGGATGATTGGGGAGAACGGCATTGTAGCATGTATATTACCATATGTGAAATGAATCACCAGTCCAGGTTCGACACATGATACAGGATGCTTGGGGCTGGTGCACGAGGGTGACCTGCAGGGAGGATATGAGGAAGAGGGAGGTGGGAGGGGGGTTCAACAAAGGGAACACATGTACACCCAGGGCGGATTCGTGTCAATGTATGGAAAACCAACCAATATATTAATGTAAGGTAATTTGCCTCCAATAAAATAAATTTTAAAAAAAAGGAATGAGGAATGGATAAACCTTGAAAACATTGTGCGAAGTGAAATTAAACAGACACAAATATTGTAAAAAAAAAAAATACATTATATGGGTTTTTACAGCAGTTCTTCCCTCATTTGATTTGAATATGTGTGAAATGCTCAATATTATTAATATTATTAAATGTTATCGATGTTATTAAAATATGTTATGAGTCAACAATATGTTATTTAAAATGTGTTATAAGCCACACTCTTGGCACTATGGACAGTGTATAAAAATCATTTTATAAGCTATAATGTGTATAAAAATCATTTAATAAGTTATAATGTTTTAAAACAAGAAGTATCGTTAGATTTTCTCTAGCATCTAATATGGTATTTATGTGAAAGAGATGTAAATCTTTTGTTTCTAAGAGAATTAACTTAGTCGTTTATTAATGTAGGGTATTCTAAAAAAACAAAAAAGGACATAAAAAGTTCATTCTACCAGTTTCCTCAGAAAACTTCCACCTTCTGATTGTTTGAGGTCAATTTTAGCTGATCCCTATGAGGACTTGCCAGGTGGCGCTAGTTAAAGAACGTTTCTGCCAATGTAGGAGACGAGAGATGCAGGTTCGATCCCTGGGTCAGGAAGATCCCCTGGAGGACGGTTTGGCAACCCACTCCAGTGTTCTTCCCTGGAGAATCTCATGGACAGAGGAGCCTGGCAGGTTACTGCCCACGGGGTTGCACAGAATTGGATACGACTGAAGCAACTTAGCATGCAATAGGAAGACTTCACATCAAAGTCCCTACTTAAGAGAATCTGATACACTGACCCCAAGAGGTAAGTTGGTGCAGTCACTACGGAAGACATTATGGAGGTTCCTTAAACAACTTAAAATAGAGTTAACATATGAGCTGGTAATCCCATTCCTGGGCATATGTCTGGAAGAAATTCTAATTTGAAACCATACATGCACCCCAATATTCATAGCAGCACTGTTTACAATAGCCAAGACAAAGAAGCAATTTAAATGTCCATTGAGATACACTGGATAGGGCTTCGCTAGTAGCTCAGACAGTAAAGCATCTGCTTGCCAATGCAGGAGACCCGGGTTCAATACCTGTGTCAGGAAGATCCCCTGGAGAAGGAAATGGCAACCCTCTCCAGTATTCTTGCCTGGAGAATTCCATGAACAGAAGAGTCTGGAGGGCTACTAGTCCATGGGGGCACAAAGTATTGGACATGACTGAACAGCTAACACACACACATATATGTAGAAAAAGACGCGATATAAATGTGCAATGAAATACTACTGAGTCACAGGAAAGAATGCAATCACGCTGTTTGCAGCAACATGGACGGGCCTAGAGAGTATCATACTGAGTGAAGTAAGTCAGACGGAGAAAGACAGATACCGTATGATGTCACTTGTGTGTGAAGTCTAAAAAATGTGATGCAAATTAACTTTTTCACAAAACAGAAATAGATTCACAGACACAGAAAGCAAACTTCTGGTGACCAAATGTGGAAGGCGCAGAGGGATAAATTAGGACATCGATATTAGCCAATACAAGCTACTGTACGTAAAACAGATAACCAACAGGAAGCACAGAGACCTGTACTCAATATCTTACAATAACTTATAATGGCAAGAATCTAAAAATTGTGTACAATATATGAACCACTTTGCTGTACACCAGACACTAACACATCTGTACAAATCAACTAAACTTGAGGAAGCGTTTAAAAATAAATAAATGTAAAACATACTTACATTTCACAGATTTCAAATAAAATAACAGCCACCACCTGCCAAACACCCTGACATACAGAGACTCACATCCTGAGCCCTTCCTTCAGAAGAGCTGTGGCTGGTGAAACCAGTCACCCTGCCCGCTCTCTGCCCAGAGACAGCCCTGAGGCCTCGTGAGAAGGGGGACTGGATTCGGTCCATTTAGCTCACCAGAACTGGAAATGGACTGGGTTTTTCTCCAAGGAAAAGTAAGGCATCCCAGGAAGAGAGCTTGGCCGGAAATCTGTTGCCATTGTTTACAACTGCGTACTTGTGCGTAGTTGTTTACAAACTCTGACTTCTCTTCTGTCAAACCTGAAAAAGTGATTGACTCCCACATTCCACACCCAATGCCCTCAAAATTAACAGTGGACGGCTTAGATCCTGCTCCCTTCAGCCAGTGAACTAGAAGGGAAGCAGGATTTTTAAGTAAGCGTGCCTCAATTTTCCAGAGTATTTTATTACCTGGGACTTCCAGTCTCAGAACTTTGAGGTGGGGGGTGGTTTCACAGTGGCCTTTTGTCCATGTGATTCTTCTGTGTCTAAAAATCCCACTGATTTGGAGTTTTGCAGGATAAGATGAAGTCTTCCCAAACACGCAGCCTTTTCTTACCAATGAACTCAGTCTTTTCTCCTTTCCCTGAGATTAGAGAAGCAGGGGCAGTCATAATCCTTCATTTCTCTGACACCTACTGCACAGAAAAATGAGGATGAAAAGAAGCTTCAAATCCGGTTCCCAGCAAACAGAAGAAGCTCGGTTCCCCTCAGTTTTGCCCACGGGTGCTGATGGCATTGTTGCTGGCATCAGCGTACTGTCTCCATCCTCCATTGTCAGTTGCAGAGACAGAAACCTAGAGAGGGTCAGAATGCCATTTGCCCAAAGTCACACACTCTGGGGTCCAGCCCCGGACTACATTGAGCATCCCCAGGCTGCCTGTCCCCAGCAGGGCGAGAGAAAGAAAAGACAAACTTGTTTGGAGACCCTGCTAGGTGCCAGGTGATGCACTGGGGACATTCTTGGACTATCTGACTCCACATATTCTGCGGGGGACACTTTCTCTATCCTTTTGTTGGGCTAGAGTCCTGCCTCCCGTCTGGATCTATTTTGAGCATTATCTGCCCCAGCCTGGTGAGCTGTCTCCCGTGGTGAGATGCCACCCTTGACTCTCAGGCAGGTTTCTGCCACTGCAAATCTCAAACAGCATTTAACAGAAATTACCGACATTTGTCTCGACGCATTTTTTTTTTCCATCAGGGATTAGGAAGAGCAATCATCTCCTGCCTCTCATCAATTACTTTCCCCCGTATCTTTTGCATTTTCCTGCAGAACAATTTTGCAGGTACAACAGAGCGATCTTTAGAGATAATCTGGTGATTATTACAAATTCAACCTCTTACGCTACAGGCATTAAGAGATGAAAATTGCCTGAAGTCCACTGTTGTACACCCAATCTGTACCTCTGGACTCCTGTCCCGAGGTGAAAATGCAAACAGAGGAGATATTTAGAATCATTTTGACAGTTCATAAAATTAAGCAGGGATTAGGGATTCACTTTTTTAAAAATAATGCCAGAGGGTGCAAACAGTGGTAATCGCATCATTCCGCATCAGGTCCAGTCAAAGTTGAGCGGACTATCTAGGAAGAGAGAGGGAAAATGTCAGATTATTAAACCTGCCATGTATCAGCTGCTGAAAATCCATTTTTTAAACTTTAAATGAACTGTCTGCCTAATGGAGATGCCATCCCCAGCTCCCAACACCAATCCGTCCTTCTCTGGCGTCTGTTTTGTTCAGACAATACATGATTTAGCTCCAATGTCTGTGCACATGACTACCTCCAGTCTGAGGGGATGATTGTATAAATATGCATGTAGTACAAATAGTTTAATTTTAATTGGGGTAGAGTAGCTGATGTTGAAACTATTTGCATAATTTTGAATATTGAATGTGATATCAAGCATGTGACTGGCTCTATTAAATATGAAAAAAAAAAGTACTCTTTTTAATTGCATTGTGGGACAATAGCTTAAGTACCAAATCATATGCTTCTGGTCCTTCTTCTAAGTGTTAAATAATTGTGACCAGTAGATTTTCTTCCCAGGGTGTTACTTTCTCTTAATACCATTGGAGGATTTTTTAGACTAAAATGATCATTAAAGTGCTATTTTTGAAAGATCAGTGATCAAATTCTCCTTCATGGGCCAAAGAAGAGCTCTTAGTTCTTAGTGTATTAGTCAGTAAAGTCTAAGATAGGCTGCAGTAACAAACACTCCCAAATCTTGATGTCATCCCATAATAACTGTCATGTTTTGATCAAGCTCTGTGTCCTGTGAAGCTCTTTATGGGATTTCATCCAGTGACCTGTACTTACACATATTCCATCAATTTGTCACTGTTTTGTCTAAATATAGCATCTTTTCATTTGTGTGGTAGGGACAGAGATTGCTGAAAGGTTGCGTGTGGAGTCTTCTACATTTTTTCTAGAAGTTTCAAATGTCAATTCTATGCATAAGCCCTGTCTAGAAGTAATCGCAAGGTGGCTGTGATAAACAGTGAAGCAAGTGGAGGGTTTGCTGATCACCATTGTATCTGCCATAATAAGGTCATAAACTATTCTCTTCTCTTTGATAAAAGAAGATGAAAGTAGCAAGTTAAAATAGAGTGGAGTGAGGTTTGAATGACCCCCAAATATACAAGTTTACGTTGAAAAAGGAATGAAATAGTGGGTGGTCTTCATTGTTTAACATTCTGACTAAACTTCCCACCCAGCCCCCAGTGAAATGACTGAATCATTGTTGCATCACTGAAGTTCACGGATACCCAGAGGGGATGATGGAAATCAAGAGAACTCCTACTCTCTTTGGTGTTGAAACCTGGTTGTGAGAAATATCATTTGAAAGAGGTCAAATGGGGTTGCTGGCATTATTGCATAGAATAGAAAGGTAGAAACTCACAGATTTTAGAAACCTGCCCCAAATCTTGAAGTTCTTTCTCTTCTCAAGCTGAGGCCACATTCCCAACACCCACAATCTTCACTGGCACCATATGCAGTCCTTGGTGAAATCTCAAGAATGCCAATGTCCAAAGGAAAATCTAGAAGCACAAAATTAAGGTAGGAGAGAAGCCCATTAGAGTTTCAGTGTGATCTCCAACCTTGCAAATAAGCTTGAACTTGCTGTTTTAATTGCATTTCTAAACACACAGTCAGGGTAGTGTAGTGTTAGTTGCTCAGTCATGTCTGACTCTTTGCAGAACATTTGTAACCCACCAGTCTCCTCTATCTATGGGATTCTCCACTCAATAAGTCTGAAGTGGATTGCCATTCCCTTCTCCAGAGGATTTTCCCAACTCAGGGATCAAACCTGGGTCTCCTGCATTGCAGGCAAACTCTACTCTTTGAGCTACCGGGAAGACCTGTAGCTCAAACACACACCCAGCACCCCTAAAATTGATTTAAACAACTATTCTGGATCAAAATGCTACAAAAAGTTGAACTCCTTCCTCATTCCGCACCCCTGTCACCACCTCTGAATGCATGCCTTTTCCTCCAAAGCCCTGGAGAGTGATGTGATGAATCGGAGGGTCCACCCTGGGAGGAGAACATCGACTTCATCAAGGACTTTCCTCATCCCTAGAGTAGAGAAGTTTCTACACATCTGCCCAGTGGAATTTCGGAAATGGTAAGAGCTGCAGATGCTGATTGCAGCCATGAAATTAAAAGACGCTTACTCCTTGGAAGGAAAGTTATGACCAGCCTTGATAGTATATTAAAAAGCAGAGACATTACTTTGCCAACAAAGGTCCATCTAGTCAAGGCTATGGTTTTTCCCGTGGTCATGTATGGATGTGAGAGTTGGACTGTGAAGAAAGCTGATCCCCTAAAGAATTGATGCTTTTGAACTGTGGTGTTGGAGAAGACTCTTGAGAGTCCCTTATACTGCAAGGAGATCCAACCAGTCCATTCTAAAGGAGATCAATCCTGGGTGTTCATTGGAAGGACTGATGCTAAAGCTGAAACTCCAATCCTTTGGCCACCTCATGCGACGAGTTGACTCACTGGAAAAGACTCTGATGCTGGGAAAGGTTGGAGGCGGGAGGAGAAGGGGATGACAGATAATGAGATGGCTGGATGGCATCACCAACTCTGTGGACATGAGTTTGAGTGAACTCAGGGAGTTGGTGATGGACAGGGAGGCCTGACGTGCTGTGACTCATGGGGTCGCGGAGAGTCGGACACGACTGAGTGACTGAACTGAACTGAACTGTACTGAACTGAACTTAACTGAATGTACTGGGTGCTTCTTACTCTTCCCTTCTCTAATAGGCGTCTCACTGCCCTTACTCTGCCACTCACCTTCTAATACATTTGGGTTGTCCTTGGTGCTGGGTTTACAGCTAACTCTTAGGGTTAGTAAGAGTCATGTTCAGACTTCACATACTGACAGTCTGAGACCCTGGATTTTGATCCCTAACACAAAGATTTGGCTGCGATTTTTAGAGCGTCTCTCTTGGAGGAGAGATGAATCCATTTTGCAGGATTGAAGGAGGGAGGTGAACGCTTGTGACCGGTGTAGGAGACGGTGAAAGACTACATGATTGTGAAAATGTTTTCTACTCTGAAATAATGGTCCTGTGGAAACATGGTCCTTCCTGCCACAGTGATACCAGCCTCAGTCACATTGCTTTTGAGGCCAAGAAAATGTGAGTGAAAGTGACATGTGATATTCTGAACGGAAGTGTTTAGAATCCTCATGTGGCGCTTCTTCTTGTATGTCCCAGATAAAGAAGGGGTACTTCAGAGTACTCTTCAGAGAGTCATGGCACTCCTATGATTCCTGTCATGAACATAAATATTTGCTACAAAAAAACTTTTGTTGTTGTGAACCAATGTGGCTTTATGATTGTTTGTTACTCTGGCATAGCTGACTAATACAAGCCCGCCATATGTTTCCCTGCCATCAAACCCTTCCCTTCCATCCAAATTCCCATTGTTTTGGTTCAAGTTGGCATCAGATTCTTCTTGAGTTTTGCAAAAATATTTTGTGTATCTTCCTCTGGCTTGCCCCTCCCTGCTCCACTATCTGCACACAGCCAGAATAATCTCTGAAAAATACCATATCTGTCTTTCCCCTTTTCTCCATACAACCCTTCAGAGGCTCGCCATGGGCTTCATCAGTTCAGTTCAGTCGCTCAGTTGTGTCCAACTCTTTGTCACCTTGTGGACTGCAGCATACCAGGGTTCCCTGTCCATCACCAACTCCTGGAGCTCGCTCAAACTCATGTCCACTGAGTCAGTGATGCCATCCAACCATCTCATCCTCTGTCGTCCCCTTCTCCTCCCGCCTTCAGTCTTTCCCAGCATCAGGGTCTTTTCCAGTGAGTCAGTTCGTAGTGGAATGCAGACTGCTTCTCCAAAGCACCTCGTTATCTAGTCCCTGCCACTGGGCACCATTCCTGTCTCCTGCACACTGTCTCCCAGCCCTCATATACGCGCTGCAGTTGCGCTCAATGCACTCTTTGCACAAGCTCCTCTTTGCCTCATTTTCTCCTGCACACTGACTAAATCTCCCTCAGACATGAAGTGTCAGCCATGCTTCATCTCCCCTATGTGTCCTGCTCTGAGCAGCCCTCCCTCATGGACAAAGCATGTCGCCCTTCTCTGCGGTCTCTTGGCATCCTGTGCTCGCTGCCTCCCTGCCCTGTTCCATTCTCCTCTGCTTCTTCCAGGCTTACCACAAAGCCCAGAGCAGGAAAGACACTCAGCAAAGTAGGTGAACGTATGGAAGAATGATGAGTGAACTGCACACCATCTTTCCTGATGTATGTGAAATCCTAGCATGCCAACAAGGTCAGTGTCAGAGGGATGTAAAGAGAAGAGTGATGGGAATACTCAAGTGAGGGAGAAGAAATCCCAGGTCTTTAAGGCACTGTCCTGCCTTTGGGTTCACTCCCTCAAGTTTCGACTAATGACGTAGGGAGTACCCTGAACAGGACAATTCTCTTCCTTCTTTCTCCTCTCTTCTCCCCCTCTTGCCTATTGCCTTTGTCTGGTGTATGTCTTTCTGATAAAGGAAGAGAAGAGTCTATGAGTGAAAGGAAGGATTAAAGGGCTGAAAGGGGAGCCCTGGGAACTCAGTGCTCTGGGGCCATGTGTTCTAAGGAAGGGCACACAGGGGGCTGAATCCCTGAGTCTGCAGCTATTTATAAGGTTACAGTGATGCTTATCTGAAAGCTTCTCTCCTCAGCAGGTCAGGACTTGGGAAGAAAGTCTTACTGTACCTCATGTAAGAGCTGTAATCGACCAGACTGACTAGTCCAACATTATCCTTCCAGATTCTGACAGGTACCTAAGTGAGTCGACCCCAGATGGGCTGTTGAGGCATCATCTCATAAGTGCCCTGGAGCAGGGGTGAGCCAGGCAGAAGGGATCCTCCAAACAGCGACCCAAAGACACAAACCACATGAACTTTTGTGATCATGGCTCATGACTATGTCTCTGAAGTGTGCACCTGAGGCTCAGGTCTTGCCACTTCTTTCTCTGGGGGAAGCTGTGTCTTTTCTCTGGGACTTAGTCCCCTCAACCGCAACACAGGGATGCTGAAAAGAATAGGTTGACATATTGAATGAACACTTAGTGGGCACCAGCTCCCTCTCTCAGTTAACCACCCTGTGACTCTACTAGAAGAGCCATGATTATCTTATGAGGAAGCACGATTATTTTCTCTCATTTCATAGATGGGGAAACAGAGATGTTAAGCAGTTGGTCTATGGCATATCACTGGAGCAGAGTGAAAAGTCAAACACTCCATGATCACCACCCAAACCCTAAATGTTGAACCATCAACATCTGACTGCTCCTCTCAATCTTCCTTGGCTGATTTCACCCATGCCTGTCTGCCCCTACCCCGAACCTCCTGAGCCATCATATCTCCTTCTGTTTTCATCAGTCACTCCCACATCTGAACAAAACACATGTAACTTTCTATGGTATGAACCGTTTATGAGCTCTCTCTTCACTAGCTTGTAACCTCCCTGAGCACAGGGAGCTATACCAGTTTTGTTCACTGATACATTCTGAATACCGAAGAAGCGCCTGAGACTTGGTAGGTGCTCATGACTATTGAATGAATTCAGGAATGATGATGAATGGAAGTATGACTCAAAGTAAGGGATTCCATACAATGGTTCAGAATCCCACCAGAGTCTCAGAAATAGAATAATCTATATGTTCTAGTTTATAATGTTAGAACTGCCACTGAAGGTCACAAGCTCATCTGCCACCTGTAAATCGTCTCCTTTTGGCAGGTCACTTCTAGGAATTGTGTGTGATAACCTTTGAGGATAAACAGCCAAGAAAATAATGATGATGATGATGAAGATGATTTTCCGTGGGGCTCACTGGGGGAGGGGCATTGGTAAGACCACTAGATGCTAGACTCCAGTGGTGTCTGAACCCACTGAGCCTCTTACCTGATACCAGGGGAAGACGTCTCTCACATTGAGATAACCAGACCCTCTGAGAGTCCCCTTGGCCCACATGTGAAACCCCATACCACCAGCTACACAGGCACCTTCCTCTTGCTTGAGAACAAATGACAGAATGTTCCACAGTGTTTGATGGGACCAGAGGGAGGGGGTGAGTGCAAATTTCAATATGAATTGATAACACTTAGTCAGCCAACTTCTAAAGCAAGGGGGTTGTGAGCTGTGAGGACAAGCCTGGGAAATGTGTTGACCTGCTCTCATACAAGGTCAGATCTGGGAGGAGAGGATGGGGGTTTCTCAGTAGCTACCGGAGAACCCATATGGCTGTAACCTTGGTTATCCCCAGGATGCTGAGTTTAGGGAAGTGATCCAGAGGGAGATGTAATGTGTTTTACACATCAAAGTAGAGGTCACAAAGCTCCATTCCTACTTGTTATTGCTCAGTAGCTCAGTCGTGTCCGACTCTTTGTGACTCCATTGACTGCAGCACACTAGGCTTCCCTGTCCTTCACCATCTCCCAGAGCTTTCTCAGACTCATGTCCATTGAGTCAGTGATGCCATCCAACCATCTGGTCCTCTGTTGTCCCCTTCTCCTCCTGCCTTCTGTCTTTCCCAGCATCAGAGTCTTTTCTAGTGAGTTGGTTGTTTGCATCACGTGGCCAGAGTATTGAAGCTTCAGCTTCAGCATCAGTCCTTCCAATGATTATTCAGGGTTGATTTCCTTTAGGATTGATTGGTTTGATCTCCTTGCCATCCAAGGGACTCTCAAGAGTCTTCTCCAGCACCACAGTTTGAAAGCATCAATTCTTTGGTGCTCAACCTGCTTTTTGGTCCAACTTTCACATCCATACTGGAAAAATCATAGCTTTGATTAGACAGACCTTTGTTGGCAAAGTAATGTCTCTGCTTTTTTAATATGCTGTCTAGGTTTGTCATAGCTTTTCTTCCAAGGAGCAAGTGCCTTTAATTTCCCGGTTTAGCATTCAGCTAATACAAAAAGAGTGGGGACTGAAGCATACATAGAACACATGACATCCCTAAATGGGGCAGTAGTTTCTCTGTTCCAACCTGTCTTTGCCAGAAAAACAAAGAAGAACCTCACTTACTGTTTTGTTTCTAATGATTATTATTTTTTTATGAGAATGAGAATGTTTCTAATCTGTAGAAGTGACCAACTGGTTGTATAGCATCACAAACTTAATGGATATGAATGTGAGCAAACTCCTGGAGATAGTGGAGGACAAGGAAGCCTGGTGTGCTGCAGTCCATGGGGTCTCAAAGATTCAGACACGACTTGGCCACTGAACAATGAAGCAAGAACTCAATTCAGAAGAAGGTGGTGAGGAGAGGGCAAGTAATTCTCTGTTGGATATCTGCTAAGCTGTACTGACATTTGTTATCTCTTTTCATCTCCCCAGCTTTTCTCAGAGCAAAGTATCTCTCTCTTCCTTTGCAGCTGAGGAAGCTATAGCCTAGGCTGGAAAACTTACTCGCTGAAGATGCCATGGCTGGTTGAGTGACTGAGATTAGTGCAGATCTTTCTGACTATAATTGCATTCCTTTCAGCTTTCAATTGAACACTTTCCAGTAAACTTGCCTCACAGTGGACTGACCATTCTTGTAAAGTAATGAACTCCCTGTCACTTTGAGCAGTCAAACAGGGTCCAGAAAACTTTCCATGAATGTTGTAAGAGACACTCTAGCTTTGATAATGAAATGAGACCAGATGATATGTAAGATCCCTTTAAGCATTATGACTCAATTCTTTTTCTAATACCGTGTAGCTTTTGACACAGTAATCTTTGCTCCATAGATTCACTCTGAGTAGAATTTAATATGAAAAGTCTACCTTGAACACAGAATTTTTTATATCCAGGGACGTGATGGAAATTTTGGTGTAAAGGTAGTATATTAACTCCTGATGATTTGTTTTTTTCAATGCAGACTTTCTTTCTATTTTAAATCCTTTGAAGTATGAGTCTGTGAATGCACAGAGGGTTCATCTTACATTTTGCAGTCTTGTAAATTCATGTTAGTGGCAGCAATTAAACCTACAAGTATAGATGACAGCCTCTTAGAAGGGAACCAACAATACATGTATACTGTATTTTATATTGAAATCACTATAATTATTATTTCTGGAAAATAATGTGTCTGAATAGGGTTGACTAGAAAATGAATCATAAAACAAGATAATAATATTAAATAGACCACATTAAATTATTTCTGGAACAAGATGGGAGATAGATAACTAGCTTGCTACACAGACAGAAATAACAATGACAAAAAGTAAATATATACAGCAAATTCAATATACATTTCATTTTTCTTCACATCTGCTACTTCAGTTCATCAATACAACACATCTGGGCTTTGTCTTTGCCTAATTTATAGGGAGCTTGGCATTGTGTTAAAGATTTTAACCAGGAGCTTAATACTCAGACAATTGTGTGAGAGGGGCATTATTACCATTTTTAATATTATCATTGCTATTATTATTATTGTTATTCCTTTTTGAAGATAACTGAATATATCCTCAAAATGGTGTAATGCCTTAATCAAAAATGCTAGGTTGGTTTGTGATTGAACTAATCCTAGGAGCAAAATCTTTTAATAAGTCTAATATCTTTTTTTTTCAATAACATAATGCTCTACCAAGAAAGAGAAAACAATTTTTTATTGAATTGCTAGTAGTTGTACATGGATTTTAAGGCTAAATAAGTCTTGGGCTTCCGTGGTGGCTCAGACAGTAAAGAATCTGCCTGCAATGTAGGAGACCCGGGTAAGATCCCTGGGTTGGGAAGATTCCCTGGAGAAGGGAATGGCTACCCATTCGAGTATTCTTGCCTGGGAAATCCCATGGACAGATGAGCTTGTTGGGCTACAGTCCGTGGGATCTCAGAGTCAGACACAACTGAGCAACTGACAGGTATACAGGATCACAGCCAGGTTTTGATGTCACGTCAAGACTGCTACAATGAGAACGAGGAAAATTGACGTAATCAACTTTCTTGGGCAATGCTCTCTTCCATGTGTGGAATAAAATGTTTCAGATGTTGAAAGAACTATCTAACATCTCTTAAAGTTTCCAATGGATAATTTTAATTGACTCTACATATGCTAATTTTGAGATATTAGGCATCATAAACATTTTTGAAGTGAATTAAAAAAAAAAAAAAGATCTCCCTTTCCCTAACTTGAGTGTTTAGGAAAATCTTTTTTTCCAGTGTAAGGAAAAAATCCCGGTCTTCCTTCTCCTGTGTGTCTGTCCTTCAGGCTCACATGAGCACCTCCACACTCATAACACTTCCGAGATCAGATATGTGGGGGTTTTCCCACACAGAGCAATTCTGCAACACCAGTTGGGTGACCCATGATTTAACTCAGTTCTAATACTATCCACCTGGAGATCCCATGGGTTAAGGGCTCAGTCTCACAAAAGTGACCGTCACCCCTCAGATGCCGATTGAAAAGTAGCAGTTCTCCAGATTACCCACAGCTTCTGTCATAAGTGCCTACAAATTTGAGGTTACCATGACTAACTCTTCCTTGGATTCAATTATTTGCTAGAATAGTTCACAGACCTCTGGAAACACTTACCTATACATATGAATGCCAGGTTATTAAAGGATATGACCAAGTTCAGTTTAGTCACTCAGTCATGTCCAACTTTTTGTGACCCCATGGATTGCAGCACCAGGCTTCCCTGTCCATCACTCAGAGCTTGCTCAAACTCATGTCCACTGAGTCAGTGATGCCGTCCAACCATCTCATCCTCTTTTCATCCCCTTCTCCTCCAGCCTTCAATCTTTCCCAGCATCAGGGTCTTTTCAAATAAGTCAGCTCTTCGCATCAGGTGGCCAAACTATTGGACTTTCAGCTTCAACATCAGACCTTCCAGTGAACACCCAGGACTGATCTCGTTTAGGATGTGCCAGATTATTAAAAGGATATGATCAAAGATGTAGACAAACAACCAGTTGAAGAGACAGACAAGATTAAGTCTGGAAGAGTCCCAAGCACAAGAGCTTCCACCCTCGTGGAGTGGGCTCTGTCACCATCCTCATATGCAGAGGTGTTCATCCACCCGGGAGTTCTCCAAATCCAGTCCAACTGGGATGTTACGGAGACTTCTCAAGGTAGACGTGATCAACTATTAAGTACATTCCCAATTTCTCTCTTCTCTCCAGAGGATGGGAAGTGGAGCTAAAAATTCTAGGTTTTTAATGGACTGATCTTTTTGGTGTCCAGCCCCTATCTAGGAGTCCGAGTCATCTCATTAGAACAAAAAACACTACTATCACTCAAGAAATTACAAAAATTTTAGGAATGGCAAATTATTCTGATTCAACTGAGAAACCAGTACAGGCTCAACCTATTTGCTAGTTCCTCAACTGTGAGAGAAGAGAAGAAAAAACTAAACGAGAAGTCATTTCGGAGATGATCACATTGAACAGTTTCAGTGGGAAAATTTGCCAACTTGTGACAACACCTTTGTTCAAAACTTTATCTAAATCCACTAGCTCCCAGGCACGTGTGGTTGACATGGAGTCCTTGAATCAGAAAGATACATGCTTTTCTAAGAATTCCCTAAGCCTGATTTTATTTCATATACAAAAATACATTTTATTTTATTAATTAAACTTGTCTCTACTGAAGATATCACTACATATAAAATTATAACTATCTTATTACAGAATAATATAAAAATTATAAAATTGATAAAATCTATGAAAAAAACTTCAATTACATCTAACCTTTATTTAATAAATACTATGAAAAAATTCAAATTATTTTTGAATGGTTATAAGAAAACACCAGGGTTTGATACTATCCTATCATAGTTTAGCAGACATAAGTAGACAATTAACTGAAGAAAAATAAATAGTAATTATAAAAATGTACATTGAATAGTCAAGGGAGGATCAGCATAATATTACCAAAAGTGATATGTTTTGGAAAACATTTTCAGAGTTTACACATGTACTTTCACAGTCAGTGGCCCATCCATCCCTCAAAATCATCTTTTCTGGCTGAACTATTTTTGATTCAGTTCTGCCAAGAAAGAAATGGATGCTTAATCAAGTTAAGTGACTTGCCAACAATCTCTCAGCTAAAAGCAGCAATGATGTATAGAAAGTCCAGGCTCAGATTCAGAGAAAAGACTGATGATTGCCAGAGATGCAAGGTGGTGGGTGGGCGAAATGGGTGAAGAGGGTCAAGAAGTACGAGCGTTCAGTTACAATTCAATTAAATAAATTATGATTTATTTAATCATGATTTGCAGCATGATGACTATAGTTAATAATACTGTACCTCATAGATGCAAGTTTCTAAGACAGTAATCATAAAAGCTCTAATCCCCCGAAATATGTATACTATGCTGAATATTAACCAGGGATATTGTGGTGATCATTTCAGTTTTGCTGCTGTTGTTCAGTCAATGAGTCATGCCCGACTCTGCAGCCCCATGGACTGCAGCACACCAGGCTTCTCTGTCCTCCACTATCTCCCGGAGTTTGCTCAAATTCATGTCCATTGTGTTGGTGCTTTTATCTAACCATCTCATCCTCTGCCGCCCCCTTCTCCTTTTTCTTTCAATCTGTCCTTCAGGGTTTTTCCCAGTGAGTCAGCTCTTTACATCAGGTGGTCAAAGTATTGGTGCTTCAGCTTCAGCATCAATCCTTCCAATGATATTCAGGGTTGATTTCCTTCCGGATTGACTGGCTTGATCTCCCCGTAGTCTAAGGGACTCTCAAGAGTCTTCTCCAGCACTATAATTCAAAGGCATCAATTCTTTGACACTCAGCCTCCTTTATGACCCAACGCTCATTGTACATGACTACTGGAAAAACCACAGTTTTGACTATATGGACCTTTGCACGGTACATACAAATATTGAATTGTGTGTTGTACATGGGTAGGTAATATCATGCTATATGTTGATTATACCTCAATTAAAAAGTGCCACTGAAGCAAGAATATACAATTGAGAAAAGACAGTCTCTTCACAAGTGGTATTGGAAAAGCTGGACAGCCACGTGTAAATCAATAAAGTTAGAACACTCCTTCACACCATACATAAAATAAACTCAAAATGGCTTAAACACTTAAATATAAGACAGGACACCATAAAACTCCTAGAAGAGAACATAGGTAAAATATTATGTGACATAAATCATTTTCTTACATCAGTGTCCCAAGGCAATAGAAATAAAAGAAAAAACAAACAAGCTCATTGGAAGGACTGATGCTGAAGCTGAAACTCCAATACGTTGGCCACCTCATGAGACGAGTTGACTCACTGGAAAAGAGTCTGATGCTGGGAGGGATTGGGGGTGGGAGGAGACGGGGACAACAGAGAATGAGATGGCTGGATGGCATCACCGACTCGATGGACATGAGTTTGAGTGAACTCCGAAAGTTGGTGATGGACAGGGAGGCCTGGCGTGCTGTGATTCATGGGGTTGCAAAGAGTCGGACACAACTGAGTGACTGAACTGAACTGAACTGAACTGAAGACCTGATCAAACTTATATGTTTTGCACAGAAAAGGAAACCGTAGCGAAATGAAAAGACAACCTACAGACTGGGAGAAAGTGTTCTGCAAATGATGCAAATGACAAAGCTTTAATTTCCAAAATATGCATCAGTTCATGTGACTCAGTAATAAAAAGACAAACAACCCAATCAAACAGTGGGCAGAAGACCTAAACAGACATTTCTCCCAAGAAGACATACAGATGGCCAACAGGCACGTGAAAAGATGGTCAGCGTGGCTAATTACCAGAGAAATTCAGATCAAAACTACAATGAGGTATCATCTTACTCCTGTCAAAATGGCCATTACTTTTAAAGTCTGCAAACAATAAATGCTGGGAGGATGTGGAGGAAGGGGAACCTTCCTATACTGTTGGTAAAACTGTAACTTGGTGCAACCGCTATGGAAGACAGTATGGAGGGTCCTTAGAAACAATGGCTTACCATACAATCCAGTAATCCCACTCCTGGGCATATATTCAAAGAAAATTCTAATTTGAAAAAATCCATGCACCCCATGTTCATAGAGCACTATTTACAATAGCCAAAACATGGAAGCGACCTAAATGTCCATTGACAGCTAAATGGATAAAGAAGACGTGATCCACATGTGTATGTGTATGTGTGTATATATACATATATACGCTTATATTTTTATACCATTTGCAGCAAATTGGATGGACCTAGAGATTATCACACAGGCTTCTCTGGTGGATCAGACAGAAAAGAATCTGCCTGCAATGCAGGAGCCTTGGGTTTGATCCCTGGGTTGGGAAGATCCCCTGGAGAATGGAATGGTGAGCCAGTTCAGTATTCTTGCCTGGAGAATTCCATGGATAGAGCAGGCTGGTGGACTTCAGTCCACGGGATTGCAAACAGTCAGACACAACTGAAATGACTAGCAGTTTCATTTTCATACATATTACACGTATATGTATGTATCTTATACACATATATATGTATATACATATCTGAATCACTTTGCTGTACACCAGGCACAACATTGTAAATCAACTATACTTCACTTCAAAAAAAAAATGCCTCTCAGCCATATATTGGTTTCACATCTAAATTTGATGGGCCTTCTGCTGCTCTTTGTTTTTAGACTGCATAGTGTTTGATTACTACTGAGGAACTAGAGGAAATTTGGGACTGCTAAGGAGTTCTATTTCTGCCACCAGATCAGAAAGCCAAAGCTTTCCCAGAAATGTGTCACATGACCACAACTGCTGCAGGTGATGGTTTAGTCTCTTAAGTCATGTCTGACTCTTAAGATCCCATGGTTCCAGGCTCCTCTGTCCATGGGATTTTCCAGGTAAGAATACTGGAGTGGTCTGCTATTTCCTTCTCCAGTGGATCTTCCCGATCCAGGGATCAAACCTGTGTCTCCTGCACTGCAGGCGGATTCTCTACCAACTGAGCTTCCAGCAAAGAGGCTGAGAAAGAGTGTCTCTGACAAAGCAAAATCAGTTGACTCTCCTGGCCTGTGACCAATCAGGAGTCATCTCCTGAGACTCAGTACACTGGCATCTCAAAGCAATTGGAATCTTTTAATTTCAGAAAGAGGTGGCCAGGTGGTGATTGGGTAGACTACTCCCAGTGACTGTCACGGATGCTTTTGTTTCTTGTTTTACCGTCCCTTAACTCCTGCAATACTTTGGCCACCTCATGAGACGAGTTGACTCACTGGAAAAGACTCTGACGCTGGGAAAAGTTGGGGCGGGAGGAGAAGGGGACGACAGAGAATGAGATGGCTGGATGGCATCACCGACTCTGTGGACATGAGTCTGAGTGAACTCCGGGAGTTGGTGATGGACAGGGAGGCCTGGCGTGCTGTGATTCATGGGGTCGCGGAGAGTCGGACACGACTGAGCGACTGAACTGAACTGAACTCCTGACGCCGTGATTTCCATGTGCTTCATTCTCAGTACATAGAAATTCATAGAATTAAAAGCATATGAAAATTTAAATCAAGGGGCTCATCAAGGATCCCTCTTGTCTAATAGATAAACTTGCAAAATTTATAGCAAATGTTTTGGGAGCACTGCAGTGAGTGTGTTAAATGGGATTTCTCCAGAGTCACTCGTTGAACTGGGACTGGCTGATCCCGCAAACCCCCACCCTCATGCTGAGACTCAGCTCAGACACTCCTGAGCCACTGGGCCGTCCCTGGCCCTCGCCCGTGTCTCCTGGTGGTAGGTGCTTCTTCTCGGTTCTGCACAGGTTCCCAAATTTCTCCCCCTCTTTCCTTCCTCCCTCTATGATCTCTCTGCCTCCCCTCTTTCCTTTAAAGCTATGAAGAGACTACATGTTCTGGTGTCTGCGCCCCTCCTCTTCCTGCCTGACTAGATAACGATCAGCAGAAGAAAGGGACTCGGTCCCCTTTTGCTCTATCTCTCAGCCTCTCGCCCCGGCACAGCACATGGTTGGAGCTGGGCACCTGTGTCTGTTGTGTTGAATAGAGTAATGTTCCTGTAATCCGTAAGAAGCTTGGACCGGAACCCATATGTTGGATTGGTCTGCCCAATGCAGAACTGGGCTTCATCCGCATTAAGGATGCTCCAGGATAGAAGAGGTCATAGAGATTCAAAGACAGCATAGGGTTTCCGGACACAAAGCAGGGCAACTGACATCAGGCTGGAAGGGTTCTCTGAGCATCTCAGCTCATCTTCATCCCAGGACAATCGCCATCACGATTCCCCCTGCAGAGCGCTGCCTGCTCAACTCCGTCTTTCTCCCTGTTCTTGTCACTGGACGCCCTCTCACAGATGCCAAGTTATCTCCTCCCCAGCCACCGCGGCGTGTTCCCTCTCTCTGTTCCGATTTCCCATGCTCCACTGGCTTGGGACTGAGTGGCAGCTCGACTCCAGAAAGCAGGTGTTGTGGAAGTGAAGCGCGCCCGGCAGACAGCGCATTAGGTAGCATTCGTCCCCCGGGAGCCCCAAGGCTCCAAGCTTTCACGGTCCCAACTGTTCCTCCGAGGGGCAGGAGGGCCAGGCGTACCCAGCCCTGACCAGATGTTGGGGGAAATTGCCAGGCTGCCGCCAAGAAAATTGCTGTTAATTTATCTAAGGTGTAATAAGTATTAATGAAGCCCCTTTCTCGTGTTTTTGTTTACAAGAAAGGCTCAAATCAAAGTTGGCACGGGGGCATCCATGTGCTCTACAGGGTGTGACTCAGATGGAACTGTGCTCTGAGAGCCTGGAGAGGTGGGTTCTAGGCCCTGTTCCACCACTAACTTCCTCAATAGCCTGGAAACATCCTTTAGCATTTCTGGGTTTTGCATCCTCCTTTGTAAAATGGAAGAAAGAAACTAGAAAAATCTTGAAAGTCTGTTTTAGGTCTCAAAAATTATTGAAAGAGTAAAACCTGGGACTCTACATTCTGGGCTTCCCAGATGGCTCAGTGGTAAAGAATCCACCTAACAATGGAGGAGATGCAACAGGTGCAGGTTTGTCCCTGGGTGGGGAAGCTCGCTTGGAGGGGGAAATGGCAACTCAATCCAGTATTCTTGTCTGGAAAATTGCATGGACGGAAGAAGCCTGGCTGGCTACAGTCCACAGGACTGTGAAGAGTTGGACATGACTGAACAACTAACACACACACCACATTCTACTTATCCTTAAAGATGCAGACGTAGAGCAAGCCTCACAGATGATTAGAACTTGAAGACCTCGGTGGTCCTAAGTTCCACCCTTTACTTGATAGAACGAAGGCCTGAAGAGGCTTGTTGTGCCCCGGGAAGGTCATCACGTGGTGCAGATCCAGGTCTGGTCCTTTCTCCACCTTTCAGACCAGAGCTTCTCAGCTAGGACAGCTGACTTCTCAGCCTGCATTTCACAGCCAAGACCAGCCCACAAAGAGAGAGAGAGGAACGGTTCTGTGTGAACCTCTCAAGAGTGAAACTGGGAAGGAGGTGAGCCGAAACCTGAAACGACGTGAGCTGACTGTGTTCTGGCCCAGAGGAAGCCGTGGGCGGGCTGGCCTCGGACCTGGAGCTGGAAGCCCTGGCCAGCGCCTTTGATGGGGCCCGGCAACTGGGCCCAGCGCAGCAGTTTCTGACAGCTTCACCCCCGACCAAGCAGAACTCAGGCCAGACTTCACGCGAAATGCAGAGCTCCCATGAACACCCAGCTCAAAGTGAAACACGGGGCAGTGAGCATTCACACAGCCTGAAACCAAATGGGGGAAAAAAAGACCTTCAATGAATTCCCTCCAGCTCACCAAAACTGCCTCCCAACCCTACAGTTCACTTCCACTTTTCAGCTCAACTTGACTTTGCAAGTCACCGTGATCTCAAAGGCAGGGCCTTGTGTGGGATGGAACCCTGGGGTCACAGAGCCCAGGGTTAGAATCCTTGGCCCAGGACGTGGTGCTGTGCATCCTCAGGCTAGTGACTCAGCTTCTCTGAATTGTAGCCTTTCCCTTCTCCAGGGATCTTTCCAACCCAGGGATTGAACCCGGGTCTCCTGCATTGCAGGCAGATTCTTTTACCAGCTGAGCCACAAGGGAAGCCCAGTGTTTGCATATGCAAAGGTAATAAGACTTGCTCTCCAGGCTGTTAGTCACAGTATGGGCAGCAGGGACAGTCACTGACCTCTCTCTTTTGCCAATCTGCTGTGTGATGTTTATTCGGTATCCTTTTTAACCCTTAGTATAGTATTATCATGGCCATATAGGTGGTATCTGCATTTTTCACACCTTTATTGAGATATAATTTACATGCCTTAAGATTAACCTGCCCCAAGAGTACTAAGATCTTCATGTTATAGATGAGAAAACTGACGCTCAAAGAGGTTGAATACCTGAGACCCCGCTTTCTGTACACTTATTCTATAAAGGGCCAGGTGGTAAATATCGTTGGCTTCAGGGCCACGTGTTCTCTGTCACAATTACTCAACTCTGCCCTTGTAGCTCCACAGAACCACAGATAAGTTGCAAACCAATGAGTGTGGCTGTGGGCCAATAAAACTTATTAAAAAAAAAAAAAGTGCTGGGTTGAATTTACTGGCCGTTACTGTATAGCATGCCCCTGTTGAAAACACTACAGTTATCGCCCAAGGCATTCAGAATTAAATCTGACCTCTTTATCCTGTTGTACAAACTGCCCCCCCGCCAACCCAGCCTCTCCATTCCTAGGGCACCGAGACGCCCTTGTTGTGTCTCAATCATGTGCACTCCTCCTCCAGCCCAGGTGGGTCAAGTCCTTCTGCAGTTCCACAAGGTCCTCCCCTCTCTTGCTTGGCTGGCCTCCTGTTTCCCCTGAAGTCTCAGGTTAAATGCCTCTTCTTTATAGAGCCCTTCTCAACCACTCCACAAAGGATGGTTCACCTTGCTTGTCCCTTTTAAAGCGCTTGATCTCCCTGCAGTCCTTTGATGAACTGGTGCTTTGAACTGTTTTCCATCAGTCTCCCCGCTGGTGTGGGAAGTCTGTAAAGATAGAGGTCCTGTGTATCTTGTTCTGGGCTTCCCAGGTGGCGCCAGTGGTAAAGAACTGCCTACCAATGCAGGAGACATAAGAGACATGGGTTCAATCCCTGGGTGGGGAGAATCCCCTGGAGAAGGGCATGGCAACCCACTCCAGTATTCTTGCCTGGAGACTCCCATGGACAGAGGAACTTGGTGGACTACAGTGCCTAGGGTCGCAAGTCAGGCAAGACTGAAGGAACTTAGCATGCCTGCACACACACACACACACACACACACACACACACACGTATCTTGTTCTACAGGCTCCAGTGCCTGGCATGGAAGGGCACACCATACACATTTGTGAAATGAATGGAAGGGATCACAACCTTTCTCTTGGTTTCACAGTGGTACCCTTGGCCATTTTCCTGCTGTCCATACATGGGATCCTGTGGTCAGGACAGAGCAGATACCAGAACATCACTTAACTCCTTGCTTCTTTCTCCCACTGAAACTGGCAGATATCCTACTTGGCAAGTGAAGACACACATCTTCAAATGATATCAGTTTCTAAAGAGATTGAGAGGTGGTCTGAAATGCAGGATTGGATCTATGGAGGAAGTTGCCTTCTAAAGATCCAGGTAAATACAGATATGTGTGCTCTCATACTTAGGGACCTGGGGGGAAATCCCTCAGTCCCAGCATAACCTCTGCTCCCTCCTCACCAAGAGAGAAGGAAAGGAAGGGTACCACTCCCACCTTTATATTCATTTATTTTCAAATAATGTCTGAACGACCGTTTTCATCCTGGAAACATTTAGAAATTGTGCACGTGTTCATTGTTTTCGACCCTTTCTTTCCCTTTTTTTTTTTTTTTGTTCATTGAAACCTGCTTGAAAGACTAAGGGCAGGCTGCCAATTTCTTTAACCATGAACAAAAAAGAAGAGAAAAACACACACACACACGCAAACCTCAGAGAAACGTGTTTAAAATGCAGACAGTCGGTTGGTCCATTTTTGTCTTGAGTATCAGGCAGGAGCGATCAGGATCTGAGCTTTCTGGGCTTTCATGCTAGCTCTTGATCTGCAATTATGAGAGTCGCTTTACTCAACATCAGGAAACCAATGCAGACTCTGCTCTGAGGATGAAAGCGTAGCCATGGTCAAACTATGCTCTTGAGGATGTGTTTAACAGAGTAGTGGAAGATGATTAAATAAATCAAGGAATGGTCCTGTCTCATCATGGATGTTCTGTAAACTCTTGGCTTCTGAATATGCCCTGTTGATCCAAAATTGGAAACAGGCTGGGAGAGTTGAAAGAGTTCTGCTTGGAATCACATCTCCTTGGGTTTAAATTCTGGCTTCATGGCTTGCTCTCAGTCACAAGCTAGTTCAGTTTTAAATCCCTTGGATCTTTAGCTTTTCCTTTAAGCTAAGTGGAAATAGTACCAGTCCCACAGGCTGACTTTGGTAAATAGATGTATAGTACTTTATGGGGTCAGTATGTCCATCTCATATAAGGTCATCAATACAAGGAAACTAATGTTATTACTACAGCATTTTCTCTAGTCAGTGGCCTTGGCTGTGTAGGGTTTGCCTGCATATTGTGCATACAAAATACTCCATATGTTTGATGTGAGCTCCGGGGTCTGTGACCAACCATGATTTTAAAAAGCAGATGTTATTAATCTTCTAAATACTGCACACCAGCCATGGTGTCATTTTGGACTGACAATGGATGGGCTGCCTTGTTCCCTCTTGGAGATAATTATTTCGAAGCACTAGGAGAAGCTGTTTGTTTTTGAAGAGTTGGGGCCAATTTGCCTTAAGAGAACCCAGTGGCAGCCTGTAATGAAAACAGGAAAATAAGTAAAAATAAGCACAGGCCCCAAAGCTCAGTGCTGAGCATTCAAGGTAGGAAGGCTGAGAATCTAAGCAAAGCTCACAGGAGACCCAAGAGTGCCTCCCTGTAATCTACTACAGAGTCGGGGGAGGTTGATGGAGAAACAGGGTCCCAGGAGAGTCTCCCAGTAGGAGGGCACGTGTAGCAGAGTCAGGGAGTGTGTCTCCCAGAGTCCACGCTTTGGAATCATAGGGGACAATTTGGGGTTCTGTTCACCCAGGAATGAGGTTCTATTACCACCAACCAGGTTAGGAAGTGTCCTGCCTCTCTAAGAAACACAAGAACTCAATTCAACTCAACGAATGTTAATAATGCACCTTGTCGTCATTCATTCCCTGAGTTGTATCTGACTCTGCAACCCCATGAACTGCAGCACACCAGACTTCCCTGTCCTTCATTATCTCCTGGAATTTGCTCAAATTCATGTTCATTGAGTCGGTGATGTTATCTAACCGTCTCATCCTTTGCCGTCCCCTTCTTTTGCCTTCAATCTTTCCAAGCATCAGGGTCTTTTCCAATGGGTCAACTCTGTCCATGGAATTTCCCCAGCAAGAATACTGGAGTGGGTTGCCATTTCCTCCTCCAGGTGATCTTCTCAACCCAGAGATCAAACCTGTGTCTCCTGCAATAGCAGGCATGTTCTTTACCAAGTCACCAGGTAAGCTACAAATTGATTTGGACAAATTAATTCAAAGACAAATAATACAACAAAAAAACAAATGGACAGCAGATATTTAATAAAAGAATAGAGACAAATAACTAATAAGGAGACGAAAAAGTTTTCAGCACTGTCCATTATCAAGGAGATACATATGAAAACCATGTTGAGATACCACTATATACTTGCAGAAATGGCTGGAGTTAAAAATATAGATGATGCTAACTGTTGGCAAGGCTATGGAACAAATAGAACTCATATTGCTGGATAGTAGTGAAAAATGGTACAGTTATAATGGCAAAACACTAACTGTACACCAAAAATTCTACTGCTAGGCATTTACCCGGTACAAATGGAAAAAATTTAAAACACAGAGAGATTTGTAAGGATACTATTGCTGTTGTCCATTTCCTCAGTCGTGTCCAACTCTTTGTGACCCCGTGGAGTGCCGTAGGCCAGGCTTCCCTGTCCTTCACCATCTCTTCTGTTGACCATGAGAGCTACTCCATTTCTTCTAAGGGATGATTGCCCACAGTAGCAATAGTAGATATAAGGGTCATCTGAATTACATTTGCCCGTTCCTGACCATTTTAGTTCACTGATTCCTAGAAGATGTTCACTATTGCCATCTCCTGCTTGACCGCTTCCAATTTACCTTGATTCGTGGACCTAACATTCCAGGTTCCTATGCAATATTGTTCTTTACAGCATCAGACTTTATTTTTACCACCAAACACATCTACAGCTGGGCGTTGTTTCTGCTTTGGCTCAGCCTCTTCATTCCTTCTGGAGCTATTTCTCCGCTCTTCTCCAGTAGCATACTGGACACCTACTGAGCTGGGGGGAGGGGCTCACCTTTATTTATAATAGCCCCAAACTGGAAATAGATGAGGAGTGCATGGACAATGGATAAACAGAAGGTGCTGTGTTGGTACAAGGGAAAGCTGAGAAACAGGCTACTGATACATGCAGCAATGTGGATAAATCTTAAAGCATGTCGCGGTAACAAAGGAGAACATATCATATGATTTTCTTGATACACAGTTTAAGAACAGGTCAAACTAGCATGCAGGGGAAAAAAACACAGAATAGTAGGTGCCTCAAGGTGGAGTGGAGGTGGGGAGTCACTGGGAAGGCTCATGAGGGAACTTTCTGGGGTGCTGACTGTGTTCTATATCCTGATAGTACTTTTGGCCATGTGGGTGTATACATTGATTAAAGCTCATCAGTTCAGTCACTCAGTCATGTCTGACTCTTTGCCACCCATGGGCTGCAGCACGCAAGGCTTCCCTGTCCATCACCAACTCCTGGAGCTTGCTCAAACTCATGTCCATCAAGTTTGTGAGGACATCCAACCATCTAATCCTCTGTCATCCCCTTCTCCTCCTGCCCTCAATCTTTCCCAGCATCAGGGTCTTTACCAATGAGTCAGTTCTTCACATCAGGTTACCAAAGTATGCTTAACGATTTGTTTATTTCATTGAATGTGAATTTGATCTCCAAAGAAGAAAGAGCCATAAACAAATATAAATAAAACATACACATTTTGCAAAGCAAAGTGTTAATGCATTATGAAATATCTGCACTTAAGAAAGCTTTCCAGGTGGCACTAGTGGTAAAGAAGCTACCTGCCAAAGCAGGAGATGTAAGAGGCATGTTCGATCCCTGGGTCGGGAAGATCCCCTGGAGAAGGAAATGCCAACCCACTCCAGTATTTTTGCCTGGAGAATCCCATGGATAGAGGATCCTGGCAGGCTACAGTCCATGGGGTCACAAATTGAGATGACTGAAATGACTTAGCATGCATGCATACAAGAAAGATAGAGAATTTGTTAACAATTCAGATTAATCTTAAAAGTATGTGATATCTATGTCCATTACACGGGGCACAACACAAAAAAACTTGGCTTTAAAAATTGAAAATATTCCTTAGCCTTGAAAACAATTACTCCATAAATCAAATAAATCGCTCGCATTATTCAGGAATTAAAAAAAAAATCCCAGAAAGCGACTTAAAAAAATCCTTCTGAGTGCCCTGAACCATAGATGTTAAAAAAAGAAAGAAAACACTGCAAGGACTACCACTTTCGAACAATGGAGATAAAGAGAAGACCCTTAAAGCTCCCCAAAGCACCAACGAGCGAGGGCGGGGGAGCAGTGAATGGTGATTTAGAGTCCGGGGGTTTATGACCCACGGTGCATGCAATGTGGTCCTCACAGGGACTAGACACAGGTGTCGGCCTGTGTCACCAGATTTCATCCTTACATGGATGCCATTAGGTAGCTCTATTTTCTTTAGGGAGAGGTAACCAAAGGCCAAAGAAATTAATAAACAGCTTTTCATTTCAGTTGAGCTATGACTTGAGTCTGACCCCATGGATTCTGTTCTTTCCACATTCCAAAAGTTTCAAAACATTTTCTTATTCTCCACCGCCCTCCAACTAAATGCTTAAGCTAAACTTGTTTAGTTGCTAAGTCCGATCTGACTCTTTTACGACCACAGCCTGCCAGTTTCCTTTGTCCGTAGGATTTCCCAGCCAAGTATACTAGAGTGCATTGCCATTTCCTTCTCCAGGGGATCTTCCTGACTCGGGGATTAAACCCATGTCTCCTGCATTGGCAGGCAGATTCTTTAGCACTGTGACACCAGGGAACTGCATACCGGGCACTGTGCTAGTACTTATCCGCGTTAACTCATTCTTTCCTCATATAACACCTGCATCAGTTTTGTGATTACCTATTTCTTAGTTTAAGGAGCTGAGGTCCTGATAGGTTGGCTAGATTTCCCAAGGCCATACAGCTAGTTAGTGACACTGCTTGTATTAGAACCCAGGCAGCCTGGTTCCAAAGCTTTCCACAGAGCCACTCAGATCAAACCAGTCAGTCCTAAAGGAAATTAGTCCTGAATATTCATTGGAAGGACTGATGCTGAAGCTAAAACTCCAATACTTTGGCCACCTGATGTGAAGAACTGACTCTTTGGAAAAGACCCTGATGCTGGGCAAGATTGACGGCAGGAGGAGAAGGGGGCGACAGAGGATGAGATGGTTGGATAGCATCACTGACTCGATGGACATGAGGTTCAGCAAGCTCCAGGAGTTGATGAAGGACAGGGAAACCTGGCAAGCTGCAGTCCCTGGGGTCACAAAGAGTCAGACAGGACTGACCAACTGAACTGAACTGACTCAGCAAATTGGAATGTTATACCAAACCATCTTAATCTGCCCCCTCCCTCTCTTCTGGAAGAAATCTTTTTAGGTTTGTAAACTCTGCTGCGTTCTACCCAGGCTATTTCTTGTTCTAAGGCACAGAGAACCTTTCCTCCACTTTCTTTGAGATGATAAATGCAGCCCTGTTAGTTTCCCCAGGCTGCTGTAACAAATTACTATGAACTCGGTGACTCAAACAACATATATTCATTATCTTAGAGCCCTATAGGTCGAAAGCCCGAGACAAGTTTCACTGGGCTAAAAGCAAGAAGTAAGGCTGTATTTCTTCCAGAGGTTTTAGGGTAAGTTTTCTTCCCCATGCCTTTCCTAGCTTCTGGAGGGTGTCCCCATTCCTGGCTTATAGGTTTCCCTGTACCTCCAAAGCCATCAAGGCAGCATCTCTCCAATCCGGTTGATGTGTCCACCGCTTTCTGCTACAGCAGGGACATGTTCTCTGCTTTTAGTGGGCACATATGATTAGATTGGGTTTGCCTCGGAGGCCAGGATCATCTCTCATCTCAAGGCCCATACCCTCCATCACATTTGCAAGGTCCCTTTTGCCACATGAGATGACACGGTCATGGCTTTCAAGGCTTATATGGGCACTTCTTGTGGGGTCCCCTAATCTTCCTATGACACTACGCAAAACATAGTCACCTGAGACATTGGACTGACTATACCTTTGGATTCAGGCAACTCTCACAGTATCTGAGAGTCCATCGTTCAATAAAGAAAGTTTTCACGTGGATTATTTCCATGAACATGTCAATTCCTGACCCATAAGGCTTGTTCTGTCACTGCTCTCAATTTCACATGAGTATCTGCATTAATATCATGACCGTATTAACTAGCATCTGAACATCAATGCACACGTTTTTCTCATTTATCATTTGATGGGATAAAGTGGGACTGTGTGTGTAAAAGGACTTTGGAAACCCTGAATTTCTAAGCAAAAATAAATAACAATGAAAGACTAGTTGATGGAGGGCTAGGAGAAAGCTTGGGGTCCTGGTAGATGTTCACCAATGTGTGTGGAAAGCAACACAGAGCACCCCTTTGGCTGTTACTTAAAGGGAACAGAAGGATCTGAACTTAATTTAAGCTTAAGAAAAGTTGATGATTTTATTGCTCTCCAGATTTATAAAGCTACTAGAGATTCTTGCGGAATGAATTATTGAGGATGAAATTGAACCCCAAGCACAGCTGAACAGTGGAACGCACTGTTGGGGCAGGAAAGGCATCTTCACTCTGGGGCAGGAGAGGAGGTCATTTTGAGCAGCTCTGATCTCTAGGCACGTAATTTTCTCCTCTACACTGACCTGAGCATACAAGAGTGGAGTGGGAAGGGTGCATTTTCTAAGGAAAGAAAGAACAGAGGAGAAGGCAAGCTGGCTCAAGTTCACAGTGTGATGGAGAAAAGGACCCCTCCTCTCTGGACTCGGAATACAGAACTGGCTTTGAGATTTCCAGAGCTTCTCTCTGCATCGCTAGGCCTCAGTATTTCCATCTGTAAAGTGAACCTAAGGGACCTGATGGAATTCTAAGGGGTCTCGTATCCCCAGGCCACACCACTTTGTCTCAATAACGTGAACCCAGAGAGAAGCTGGATTTTTCCTTCTCATTCTGCCATCTGTCTGCACTGCTGATGTATACCAGCACACGTCACCAAGCCATTTCATTGCTGTTTAGATCAGTGCTTCTCTCATGTTAATGCCATGTGAATCTCTTGCAGAGCTTATGAAAACACAGACTCTTGTTCTGAAGATGCGAGCATTGGCAATTCTGGCAAGTCCTCAGATGACGCTAAAACTACTATGGGTCTAGGAATGACCATACTAAGTGAAGTCAGCCAGACAGAGGAAGACGAATATACAATGCTGCTTATAGCAGAATCTAAAAAATTGTAGAAATGAACTTATTGGCAAAACAGAAACGGACCCGCAGACATAGAAAACAAACTTGTGATGACCAAAGGGGAAACGGGGAGGGCTAAATTAAGCATTTGGAGTTAACATATACAACATATACAACTACTGCATATAAAATAGACAAGCAACAAGGAAAACTGGGTTTTGACATCAGACACGTCGGCGATCACCTTGCTGCTGTGAGGTCCTGGCAAAGTCACCAAAGCTCCCACAGACTCAGTCTCCCTCTGATAAATGGGGCGTGTGCTCAGTCATGTTGAGCTCTTTGAGACCCGTGGACTGTAGCCCGCCAGGCTCCTCTGTCCATGGGATTCTCCAGGCAAGAATACTGGAGTGGGTTGGCATGCCCTCCTCCAGGGGATCTTCCCAACCCAGGGATCTAGCCCTTGTCTTTTTGTTTCTTTGTTTGTTTAACTAATTAACTTATTTTAATTGGAGGCTAATTACTTTACGGGCTTCCCTGGTGGCTCAGGGGGTTAAGTGTCTGTCTGCAATGTGGGAGTCCGGGGTTCGATCCCTGGATCAGGAAAATCCCCTGGAGGAGGATATGACAACCCACTCAAGTTGTCTTTAATGAGGTGAGTTTCACCATACATAGACAGAAATCAGTCTCTTATGTCTCTCGCGTTGGCAGGAGGGTTCTTTACCACTAGCACCACCCGGGAAGCTGTGGAGTGCTGGGAAGATAGAATTAGAACACATTTAGCCTCAGACACAGAACCGACACCTCCTTTCTATTTATCTGTACTTTCGATTTTGACCCCTACCTCCAGCCCCAAGCTCAGACTCCGACAAGCCTGGGGAGCTCACCCTTGTGTCTGAGCTCATTGCTCTCTCTTGGCTCCACAACTAAAAGACCTCAGTCTTCAGGGCTATGTCTCAAGTAGCTGTCATCAATTCCTGTTTAAGATGGGAAATGACTTGACTATCTTTGTGGTTGCTGCTATAAATCGTCTTGCGGTCACATCAAATGGGACAAATTTCACATTTCACCCATGAGACCTTTATCAGGTTTGCATCCCATTTAGTGACCCACGGTGGAAAATGGATCTCAAAATTGTGTGCACTGCATTTTGAGGCTGAATATTTTAAAACCTGAATGCATAACCCAAAGTTGGCAGAGGGCGAATAACGCATAGTGACCCATATCTTTGAAGGATACCAACTCCACTTCTGCCAGGAGTGAGTGGGATCACTTATCAAACAGCTCACTTCCCAAATTCTCCTAATTTACAACAGTGGACAAGGCAGACTGACTCTTTCCTGCTATTTCCTCCTGCATCTTCCCTTTGCAGCTTTCTGGTACTCTGGCCTATGAAACAACATGACAAGAATTTGTAAATCATTAGAAACTTGCCTGCTGTATGTCCGTGACTTAGAAACTGGTAAGTTAGAGGGGAAACAAAGCTTTCTTTTATATTTACAAAGTTTTCAATGGACATCAGGTTAGGTTTAAAATAGGTTATAAAACAGTTTCTGACTCAAACCTACAGATAATCCTTTCACAGTTGAAATGGTTCATATCACACTAGAAACATCACAAAATACCCTATTATGAAACGTGGACTTACCACCATGCCTTTTACACTGCAGAATTGCTGAGTCTCATTTTTGTTAAACATTATCATGTTGTCAATTTTCTAATCTCATTCCTAATCTTGAAAATGTGCCCCTGATTTCTATTTCACTTACACCAGTAATAAGATATTGTTTTCTCTGACATCGTCTATTTTCCATGGCGATCATGATGTCGCCATTTATTATTGTTTATGGCTCTTAATATACGTCTTGACATCCAGGGCATACATTGTAAAACTCAGTGAAAATCTGTCTAAGAAGGGCTAGAAGATGGTGAAGTTGTGTTATCCTGTGTCATCTCTTCATAAGGCATCCATAGCATAAGATAATGTGACAACTTCTTGTTCTTTCAGATATTTCTCCTTTGGCGACTGTGTGTCGGGTCTGATGTCATAAGTTCCAGGGTTTCAGCCTTCACCTGGCAGAAACTGAAGTCTTGGAGTGGCAACAGATGTAGGAATAGACACTCACTATATTGAGTGATTGCAGCTAATCCTTGTAATTGTGTACGACTTCGCAGATGACAAAAGGCTTTCACATTTATTATCTCATTTGACCTCTACAGTAGCTCTGGGAGATAAGCAAGGCACTTGTCATTAACCCTATTTGCCAGACAAGGAAGCTGTTGGGAATCGAGGTGGCATTTTGTGGTGTTTGACGATGTTTGGACCAGGGACCTGTTCATGACCGAATCCTAGCAGATGGGTCACACCTCCCCCTGGCAGACATGGGAGAGGAATGAGAGGTGGGCAGGGTCCCCTGCTGGGTGGATGGCAATGGTCCCAGCAGGCCTCTGAGTGGGGCTGGGCAGAGGGGATGGCCTACATGCCAGGACTGGGCAGGGCATCTGATTGCCCAGGACACTTAAGTCTTCACTGCTATCCTGGTCAGGCCACGTGGGTAAAGAACATCCAGAAGAGATGAATCTGGCCAAGACCTTCATAATGCATGGAGCTCACATGGAACAGGCTTGGGAAGAAGGAGACACACACACACGCACACATTCTTTATTTAATCCTTAAGGAAATTATATTTAGTGATCTTCATTTTAGAGATTCTTATTCTGAAATTTAGAGAGAATAAGTTACTTCTGAGGTATACAATTAATATAATTTACTGTAATAAAAAAAAATGTAAAGGGAATTCCCTGGTGGTCCGGTGGTTAGAATTCCATGCTTACACTGCGGGGGCCCTGGTTCACTCCTTGGTCAGGGAATTAAGATACTGCAAGCCATGGGATGAGGCCAAATTAAAAAGAAACAAACAAAGAAGTTTAAAAGTTTGACAATGGATTGTTCTATGTATAGAGATGGTCTTCCCAGGTGGCGCTAGTGGTAAAGAACCCACCTGCCAATCCAGGAGACAGAAGAGACACAGGTTCGATCCCTGGGTCAGGAAGATCCCGTGGAGATGGGCATGGCAACCCACTCCAATATTCTTGCCTGGAGAATCCCCATCAACAGAGGAGCCTGGCGAGCTATGGTCCACAGGGTCGCAAAGAGTTGGACATGACTTTACACACATGCATAAGTATAGATACAGATCATACATTTGTAAATGTGTCTATAGCACTTTATATAGATCTATACATATGTCAACATGGTCAACAAAAGAGTCCGAAATGCAGTACTTGGATGCAATCTTAAAAATGACAGGATGATTTCTATTCGTTTCCAAGGCAAACCATTCAATATTACAGTAATCCAGGCCTATGCCCCAACCAGTAATGCTGAAGAAGCTGAAGTTAATCGGTTCTATGAAGACCTACAAGACCTTTTAGAACTAACACCCAAAAAAGATGTCCTTTTCATTATCGGGGACTGGAATGCAAAAGTAGGAAGTCAAGAAACACCTGGAGTAACTGGCAAATTTGGCCTTGGAGCACGGAATGAAGCAGGGCAAAGGCTAATAGAGTTTTGTCAAGAGAATTCACTGGTCATAGCAAACACTCTCTTCCAACAACACAAGAGAAGACTCTACACATGGACATCACCAGATGGTCAAAACCGAAATCAGATTGATTATATTCTTTGCAGCCAAAGATGGAGAAGCTGTATACAGTTAGCAAAAACAAGACCAGGAGCTGACTGTGGCTCAGATCATGAACTCCTTATTGCGAAGTTCAGACTTAAATTGAAGAAAGTAGGGAAAACCACTAGACCATTCAGATATGACCTCAATCAAATCCCTTATGATTATACAGTGGAAGTGAGAAATAGATTTAAGGGACTAGATCTGATAGATAGAGTGCCTGATGAACTCTGGACGGAGGTTCGTGACATTGTACAGGAGACAGGGAACAAGACCATCCCCATGGAAAAGAAATGCAAAAGAGCGAAATGGCTGTCTGAGGAGGCCTTACAAATAGCTGTGAAAAGAAGAGAAGCGAAAAGCAAAGGAGAAAAGGAAAGATATAAGCATCTGAATGCAGAGTTCCAAAGAATAGCAAGGAGAGATAAGAAAGACTTCCTCAGTGATCAATGCAAAGAAATAGAGGAAAACAACAGAATAGGAAAAACAAGAGACCTCTTCAAGAAAATTAGAGATTCCAAGGGAACATTTCATGCAAAGATGGGCTCGATAAAGGACAGAAATGGTATGGACCTAACAGAAGCAGAAGATATTAAGAAGAGGTGGCAAGAATACACAGAAGAACTGTACAAAAAAGATCTTCCCGACCAAGATAGTCACGATAACGTGATCACTGACCTAGAGCCAGACATCTTGGAATGTGAAGTCAGGTGGGCCTTAGAAAGCATCACTACTAACAAAGCTAGTGGAGGTGATGGAATTCCAGTTGAGCTATTACAAGTCTTGAAAGATGATGCTGTGAAAGTGCTGCACTCAATATGCCAGCAGATTTGGAAAACTCAGCAGTGGCCACAGGACTGGAAGAGGTCAGTCTTCATTCCAATCCCAAAGAAAGGCAATGCCAAAGAATGCTCAAACTACCGCACAATTGCACTCATCTCACACGCTAGCAAAGTCATGCTCAAAATTCTCCAAGCCAGGCTTCAGCAATATGTAAACCGTGAACTCCCAGATGTTCAAGCAGGTTTTAGAAAAGGCAGAGGCACCAGAGATCAAATTGCCAACATCCGCTGGATCATGGAGAAAGCAAGAGAGTTTCAGAAAAACATCTATTTCTGCTTCATTGACTATGCCAAAGCCTTTGACTGTGTGGATCACAATAAACTGTGGAACATTCTGAAAGAGATGGGAATCCCAGACCACCTGACCTGCCTCTTGAGAAACCTGTATGCAGGTCAGGAAGCAACAGTTAGAACTGGACATGGAACAACAGACTGGTTCCAAATAGGAAAAGGTGTACGTCAAGGTTGTATATTGTCACCTTGCTTATTTAACTTATATGCAGAGTACATCATGAGGAACGCTGGGCTGGAAGAGACACAGGCTGGAATCAAGATTGCTGGGAGAAATATCAATAACCTCAGATATGCAGATGACACCACCCTTATGGCAGAAAGTGAGGAGGAACTAAAGAGCCTCTTGAGGAAAGTGAAAGAGGAGAGTGAAAAGGCTGGCTTGAAGCTCAACATTCAGAAAACAAAGATCATGGCATCTGGTCCCATCACTTCATGGGAAATAGATGGAAAAACAGTGGAAACAGTGTCAGACTTTGTTTTTTTGGGCTCCAAAATCACTGCAGATGCTGATTGCAGCCATGAAATTAAAAGACGCTTGCTCCTTGGAAGGAAAGTTATGACCAACCTTGATAGTATATTAAAAAGCAGAGACATTACTTTGCCAACCAAGGTCCGTCTAGTCAAGGCAATGGTTTTTCCCGTGGTCATGTATGGATGTGAGAGTTGGACTGTGAAGAAGGCTGATCGCCGAAGAATCAATGCTTTTGAACTGTGGTGTTGGAGAAGACTCTTGAGAGTCCCTTATACTGCAAGGAGATCCAACCAGTCCATTCTAAAGGAGATCAATCCTGGATGTTCATTGGAGGGACTGATGCTAAAGCTGAAACTCCAATACTTTGGCCACCTCATGCGACGAGTTGACTCACTGGAAAAGACTCTGATGCTGGGAAAGGTTGGGGGCGGGAGGAGAAGGGGACGACGGAGAATGAGATGGCTGGATGGCATCACCGACTCTGTGGACATGAGTTTGAGTGTACTCCGGGAGTTGGTGATGGACAGGGAGGCCTGGCGTGCTGTGATTCATGGGGTCGCGGAGAGTCGGACACGACTGAGCGACTGAACTGAACTGATACATATGTATACAGACGTAGGTATTAATATAGACAGACAGAGATGGCTAGATTCTTCACTTTCCTTGAAGTATACGGCACAGGTTGGAGAAGGACAGGTTCAAGTGTACAGCTTATTTCCTCTTCACACCAACTCAGGAAGCCCGGCATCACCACCCGTCAGAGAAACCCTCTACAGACTTGCTCCATCCTACCCATCTGTACCTCTCACAGCCTAGATTAGCTCTCACTTAGCTCTCAACCTGTGTATCGATGGCTCATGCTGTGTTGTGTCTGGATTCTTTCACCCAGTGCATTGTTTGCGAGAGTCAATCTCATTATGTATTTTGCCTTGAGGATTCAGTTGTGCTCACCCATAAGTGAGCTTTTAACTTAAGAACTTGATTTCTTGGTCTGTAACCATGGCCTGATATTTCATGAAACTAAAACTGCACGTAAGCCCTAGAAGGTGCGGGGGATACCAGCTAATGGAAGACCTGGGTTTGTGTCCATGGCAGATCTGTAACTAGCTCTGTGGCCTTAGCCAAAGCCCTTAACTTCTCTGTGCCCTGAGTCTCTGGTAACTTGGCAGCGTTTTTCTCCAATATCCACTTGATATGACATTTCTAGATCTTGTACTCGAGAGGTAGAAATCAGGATATCTCCCTGAAGAGCCAGACATGTTTATTTTGTCCAGTTACCTCTTCAGACATGGAAGTTTTTTTTAACCCATCCAGCAATTCATTACATTTTCTATTCAGTAGGCATGCATGCTCAGTCACTCAGTCATGTCTGCTCTTTGCAGCATGAAAGAAGCATGCTGTGTAAAAGAAACATGGACCATAGCCCTCCAGGCTCCCCTGTCCACGGAATTTTCCAGGCAAGACTACTGGAGTGGGTTGCCATTTTCTACTCCAGGGGATCTTCTCGACTCAGGGATGGAAACTGCGTCTCTTGTATTTCCTGTACTGGCAGGCCGATTCTTTACCACTGAGCCACTGGGGAATCCCTAGGCTTTTGTCAATTTAAGAACTCATTCTGGCAAGTTCCTTTCTGTGGACTAGCCTGGCAACGTCCTTGCTGGCCCTTCTGCGGCTGACACCTTTTCTTCCAGCCTCTTCTCCAGACAGAAGGGGTATTTATCACCAGTGCGATCTCTCTAAAATCAAACCCAACCCTGACTTCCCCTAAAGAACGCCTTTCATCAGCCCCTAGTTGTCGATGGAATAGATTCCTAGGTATTTAGCATGACAAGCAAAGTCCGTTTAAATTTGGCCCTACTTGCCTCATATTCCAGGTGGCACTAGTGGTAAAGAACCTACATTCTGATGAAGGAGACATAGGAGACATGGGTTTGATCCTTGAGTCAGGAAGATCCTCTGGAGGAGGGCATGGCAACCCACTCCAGTAGTAAAGCCTGAAGAATCCCGTGGACAGAGGAGCCTGGTGGGTTACAGTCCATACTGTCTCAAAGAGTCGGACTGAAAGCAACTTAGCACGCATGCGCACACACCTCATCTCCAGCCACTTCCCTAATAAACCTTCCTGTTGGTGCCAGACCCCAGATTCTGATTCTGACCCAGCAGCTGGTTTTTCCTCTGATTGACAGGGGACTCTGCATAATTGCTATATCTCAGCTACAGCAAGGCTGGGAAACCATGCCTCTTTCCCAAACCTTGGGGCTAAATACAGCTCCATTTTCTGGTGGTACAGCCTATGAGCTAAGGATGGTTTATGGTTGAAAAGTTTAAAAAAAAAAAAGAGAGAGAATATTTCATGACATGTGAAAATGATAGCAAATTCACAGCTTAGTGTCTATAGAAGTTTTATTAAAACACAGCCAGGCCTGTTCATTTAGGTATTGTTCACAGCTGCTTTCAGAAGACAACACCAGAGTTGCCTGGAGTGACAGAGCCTGTGTGGCTGGCAAAGCAGAAAATACCTACTAGTTAGAGCTTTATAGATAGTCTGTCGTTAACCTCTGATCCCTATTAACAGTACTTTGTGTAGGTGGATATCCATTATGTATATATGTGTGTGTGTGTGGCGGGGCAGGGCTTCCCAAGTGGCTCAGTGGTTAAAGAAACCACCTGCCAATTCAGGAGATGCAGGAGACACAGGTTCGATTCCTGGAAGAGCCTCTGGAGAAGGAAATGGCTGCCCAGTCTAGTATTCTTGCCTGGGAAATCGCATAGACAGAGGAGCATGGCAGGCTGCAGTCCTTGGCGTGGTAGTATCAGACATGACAGGGATTGAGAATGCACACGTGCCCTCATGGGGGGGTGTGTGTGTATTGTATATTAATACATATATATACATAATTAATAATTTTTTACTCTGGGTAGTAAGGCTTTATTCACTTTTGTACCCTAACCTCTCATACAGAGCTTCACGCAGCAGTGTGCTTACAAGTGTTGTTAAATTGCCTCAGCTGCTTTGGTCTGCTGTTTAAGTCAGTGACTCTGAGTTTAACTAAATAATGGTTAGTGCATTTACCCAGAGGTTGAATGTAGACTTCAGCTTAGAACTCAGCTAGTGCATGGGAGTAGTAAATTCAGGTCAGTTGCTCAGGTATTCATGGTTGGCTCTTGAATAGTGGGCATTGTGTTAGCAATACCAATTTCAAGACTCTAAGAGATGACCAAGGTATGAATTCTCCCTTCAGGTTTACATTTTAAAGGGTGAAGACAGATGATAATGGATCGTTTGGACATGCTTTTAGTTTGGTCTGTGTTTTAGGAGAGGGAAGACATTAGAAGTGGAAGAGATACAGTTCTTTCTTTGAGCATTCCCCAAGCAAATCGTTTGACTTCACTAACCTTGACTTTCACATTCAGAAATGGGCTTGAGTCTAAAACAGATCAAGCCTGAAGTCCCTTCCAACTCTAAGTATACAGATTTATTTTCCAATTTGACTGTTTTATCTAACTTTTCAATAGACGTCTTTCTAACCAATGGCTTCCAAGCATTTGGCTTGTTTTAACATGTATGCATTTATCTATTCTAAAGGCATTATTCAGAGGCTTTTCATCACAAAACCCGAGGGAGACCTTTCGATCTTAAAAAATACTAGAATATATGTAAACAAAAGACTCTCCGTATCAAGGAGAAGATAAGGCTGATTTCGAAGTTCATTTTTTAAATTACCAAATCACTTCAAACAGTTTCCAAATGTAATAAGAACAATATGGTGAGGCTCTTGATGTTGGCTTCCACAATTAGTGTGTTATTAATTAAACTCTTGAGTAATATAATAACTTGACGGTTAAAGCCCCTCTTTGCATTTAAAGTGCATGCAAACTGTGGCTCCAATTATAAATAAACTCTACTGCTATGGGCTTAAAACTGCAAATTTAATTATTCAGAGCAAATTGTTCAATCGCTGCTCTGTTCTAGAGAAATGCTTCCTGAATATTCTAGTGGGTTCAATACAAATGTGTGCTTAAGGAGAGTTCCATAGAATAAGCTTCCTTGTGTATCACTCGGTCACCCCATCCTCCCCACCCCCTCTGCTTCTGCTCCAGACGGAAAATCCAAATGGGTTCTACCAGCCTCCTGGTTCTTCCTGTTCCCTCTACCACCCTCTCAGTCCTTTGCTCCTAGAATAAACTCCACACTAACCATGATGTGAGCATGTCCCTCCATCACTTAAACACTAACAGGTATTTCCATACGTTTCAGAATGAAGCTTAACTGCCCCCCCCATAGCCTTGCACACCTGTCCCTGCAAGGAGACACATCAACCCCCATGTCTAGCTCTTTAGCATCTATCCCTTACTCACCTGTGTGTTCATCATTCTGAACCTGTGACTTCAGTGAGAAAAACTGTTTTGTGCCTCCAATCCTTTGCACAAGCAATTCCTTTCTCCTGGAGTGCCTTCCTTCTGTAGCGAAATCCTGTTTGTCCTGTCTTACCCAACACTGCTCATTTTAGTGCTGGAAAGAAAGGATGCAAGCAAGCCTGGGTCAGAGCATTGAATAGCCCCAGAAAGCAGAAAGTCATTGCAACTTCCAAGGCCATCTCAGAAAAAAGACTCAAGAACCCTAGTTCAGGCCAGTTATTGATATCACTTGGGCATTCCAGAAACCAAGTCACTCCTCCAGATCATTGTGTTCTGTGACTTCTCTTCCCAATAGAGAGAAACTTCAGTCCAGAGTGAGTCTTGTGTAGACCCTCTGAGGTGCCATTGTCTCTCTATTTAAAGGTCTATAGAGGACCATCTCCAGGAAGGAATGGCACTGATTCAATACGTCAACTTCCCTCAAGACCATCAGAGAAAATGACGACCACATGAAGATAATTTGCAAGAAGTTAAAGGTAGTTCAGTAACCCTAAGAATGGGTACAGACAAATGGTTATGGGGATCCTAAAAAGAGAATGCACAAGGAGATCCAACCAGTCCATTCTAAAGGAGATCAGTCCTGGATGTTCATTGGAGGGACTGATGCTGAAGCTGAAACTGCAGTACTTTGGCCACCTCATGCGACGAGTTGACTCACTGGAAAAGACTCTGATGCTAGGAAAGGTTGGGGGCGGGAGGAGAAGGGGATGACAGAGAATGAGATGGCTGGATGGCATCACCGACTCTGTGGACATGAGTTTGAGTGAACTCCAGGAGTTGGTGATGGACAGGGAGGCCTGGCGTGCTGTGATTCATGGGGTCGCGGAGAGTCGGACACGACTGAGCGACTGAACTGAACTGAAAAACAGAATGACCAGCACTGGTTGGAGACATGTTCAAAGCCTTCATGAAGGAAGTGTCACTTGTGATAAAGGTATGAAGACCAGTTAGTCTAGTCAAGACCTGTAGATATCATGGGCTAGTCTCCATATAGCATCAGGTAAGACATTTACTTCCTGTCCACAGACTCTCTACCTTTCATTCATATCAAAGATTCTGGGGTCTTCTTGGTTTGTTGCGGGGGCTCTTAATACAAAGCAGTGATTTCCAAACTTCCATTGCAGCACTAGACAACCTCTTTGAATTTTGCTCTATTTAATTTATCTTGTATGCCATTGCTCCCTTTAATGGAGTCATTTTTTTTTTAACTTGGATGAATCTTTTTTTTTTCCACAAATCTATATTATATTTTTAAAGGGATGGCCGTATCCCACATCATCAATTATAAATGAAGATAAAATAAAGACAATGATAATAAAACATTGCTATGAAATTCTAGCTAGATGCTGTAGCTTACCAAGGCTTGAATCTATGGCTTGCCCTCTCTCTGTTAAGAAGAGAAATTGGAAGTCTGTATAGAAAGACATTAAAAATATATATGCATGTGTCTCCAACCTTAAGCTTTCTCCTTGAAGCCACTGAAATAAAGCTGAAAGCAATAGACACTTTTCATCATGAGATTTGGTGCTATCTGACGACCCTGCCACGAACTGCCTAAAATCATCTCGGGCCCCATCTATGTAGAGCTGAACACTTGGAGAATCGCTGATAGGAAGGTAGGAAGACTGATCCCATGTTATGAGACCTGGTTCCATTACCAGGTCAGACACATGTCCTTGAGCAAGTAACTGAACCAGTGGGACACAATCTCCATGTGTCCACAGTTAAGACAATAATGCACATTATATTTATTTCCGTGGAGTCATTCACCCATTAACATCAGAAATAACCACTATGTACCTACTGTGTGATAGGTCTTTTCCTGAGCTTTAGGCTGTTTTGAAGAAAAGGGGAGATATTGATTGTGAAAACACACTGGGAGGGGATAAACAGCCATTACCATCATTACCTAAGCAATAAGCTGGGAAAATCAGTCCTTCCTCGATGGTGCTATTCCAACCTGCCTGGGAGGAGGCATTCTTGGCCCAGGAATCGGGAGAGGCTTGAGTTAGACCTTCTGCGGGTCCCCTGGAGCCTGGTCCTGAGGTCTAGGATGCTGCCTTGTTTTTTGGGCGCTGTCTGTACGTCAGGGCAGGTACTGTTACTTTAAATCTCTGCCCAATGCAATTAAAATGCCTGTGAGATAAGATCAGAAGCTAAAGAGAACAGTTGAAGGGCAGTCAAATTATTTTAATAATGTAACCATGCTTCAAATTTTAATTTGGTTTTACTTTGCTTGCTTTATTATCTGAATGGGACAAATGAAAATGCAATAAACTTCAGAGGTCTGATCAACTTGAGCCTTAAAATTCTTAGTGATAGAGTAAGACTCCCTGATGCTTCTTGATACTTTAAGACCAGAATCACAGACAGCTCTGGATTTAGGGGCCAAATGTCCCCTCTGACCCTGATGCACTTGCACGCCCTTGCATTCTCTTCTGCCAAATGTAAATAGTGTTTTCTGCCTGGCCCATGTCTCCTGAAAGTCTCCATGGGCTTCAGTGAGTATGTCTCAGAGACATACCTGGACAGTGTAAAGAGAAGACAAGTCAAGCCCAGCTTTGGAAGACTCCAGAACCTTGCCACAAGCCATCTTCCAATGTTAGCTCTTTCTAAAGGGGAAAACTTTACTGACATTTGCACGTAAGCTTTCTCGCCTCTATGTGTTCTCATTTATTGTATAATGTTTCAAAGTCCGCGTTTTCAAAGTCTATCGTCTGCACACGACCTCGCCCCTCTGTCCTCCACTGAAAACTCCACTCATCAGACAGGTCAATCTACCTGTAACAGAGTGGCCACCTGCTCACACTTTTCTCTTCTCCCCATGCACATAGCTGGACAGCACTCGCCAAGTTCCCTTGCAGGTATATGTGGCCATGACTGAGCTCCAGCTGATGGAATGCAAGCAGAAGTGATGCACACCTCTTCCAGGACTGCTCCAGGAAAAACAGGGCTTCATGGTGAGCATTGCATGCAGCTGTTGAGAAGGCAGTGACTTAGACCGTCCCTGGTGGCTCACATGGTAAAGAACCTGCCTGCAACACAAGAGACCTGGGTGGGGAAGATCCCCTGGAGAAGGGAATGGCTAACCGCTCCAGTATTCTTGCCTGGAGAATCCCATGGACAGAAAAGACTGGTGGGCTACAGTCCATGGGGTCACAAAAAGTCAGACATGACTGAGCAACTAAGCATGCATGCACAAGAGGGGACTAAAGTTAAGTGACAAAGTCCATGCTGCAGACTGATGCTTGGGAGTTGATATTTAAAGACATCTGACTGGATAATACCACTCGAGGAAACAAAGAGGTAAAAGAAAATACACGTGTCTGTAAACAGGGTTCTAAGCGCTGCTGTGTCTAGAGATCTGAGTGATGGAGATGGATTAATGAATGGCAATAATCCAGCGGAGGGAAGGGGTTGCGAAGGTGCAGCAGGTCAACGGGATCCTAGCGCTGACAGGTCACATCACACGGCAGGAGGAACTGGCGCCAGATTTCACAACCAGCGTCACGGGTAATCTTGGGGACAGCAGTCCAGGGAGGATGATGAAGCTGGAAACGGCTGGAGTGTGTCCCTGGAGAGGATGGAGACCTCGGGGGGCCGAGTGCATGGATTTTTGCTGTCATTGGAGATAGAGAAATACTGGAGGGTCAGTCTGCTTATAAACGTTAATGGAGTCTGCTTGGAAGCTTGACTGGGTGCGGGGTAGAAAAGTTGATTCTAGTTCATTAAACTGACTCCTCTTTCTTCCTTTTCCTCATTCCTTCCTTCCCTGGCCCTTGAGTGGCTGCTAACTAGAAAGGCTCTCTCAGGGAAGCCTCTGGACCACACGGGTTCAGCTGGAGCCCTCTCTGTGCCTGCCCAGCACCCTTATTTCTCCCACCTTATCCTGGACACCCTTTCACTGCCTGTTGATCAGATCAGGAACCTTGGGAGCCCAGGCCACCCTCCTTGTTTTTGCCTGTGTGGAGAGGGGTGCAGAGTAGGTCCTCATCTGGTGCTTATCAACAGAATGGTTGCAAAAATGACTAAGATGCAATTCCTTGCTGTGGAGTGGCTCGGGGTCACATTGGGAAGGGAAGAAATGGTTAATTGCAGTTTTGAGTGGGAGGGGCTCTGAGAGAGGTGGTTACTGATCAATGAAGCAGGGAAGAAAAGAGCTCACTGTTCTGAGACAGAGCAAGGATGCTCAGCTGGGCTGGAGAACATTCTGCAGGCTGAGCTCTCAAGTGGGCAAGATGGGGCCTCTGCTATGTCCTACAGACAGGCTTCCAGAGCTGTCTGGGTGTGCACTCAGCTTTCCCCCAGCCCCCAGCAGAACACTGCATGGTCCTACTGTGTGTGAATAGCACACAGCTCTCATACAAACCTCAGCATCCACTTCAACAGTCAGCACCAGCTTCTCAGGTGTGCAACTGCACCAACCAGCCCTGGGCTCAGAGAGCCCAGCACTTGGTTCCATGCTCTGTGGTCACCATATTGAAATTCTTAGTTTTTTGAATGAATGGCTCTATGTCTTCATTTGGGGCTATTCTTTTGTATTATATACTGACTACTGTAGGCATTTATCCTATTTAAAAGCATGAGGCCACTGATACCCATCTGGAAATCTGGGCAGGGTCAGATTCCTAAGTTCATGCTTGGTCACTTGGTTATGTCCAACTCTTTCGATCCCATGGATGGTAGCACACCAGGCTCTTCTGTCCATAGGATTATCCATGCAAGAATACTGGAGTGGATTGCCATTTCCTCCCCCAGGGAATCTTCCTGACCCAGGGACTGAACCCGAGTCTCCTGCACTGGCAGATAGATTCTTTACCACTGGGCCACATGGGAAGCTCAGATTCCTAAACACATTTCTAAATCCTAACTCTGTCTCTTTCTGCATATATCTTTATATATGATTCCATTGCCTATGAGCTCTGAACTGATTGCCCCTTGTGGAGTAGCATGGACCCAAAGGATGGCTGAGAATTGGGAAGGTTATTTTCTACCTGGAATAACCTAGAAGTTAATCCAGGTAGAGGGGACAGGACACAATTTGATTAATCAAATATACATATATGAGAGAGACAGAGAGACCATCCCGGGCATCTGGTGTGGGGTCAACAGTGTACCACATGAGCAATGGATGCAGGATCCGTATCCTGTCACCTAGATGACAAGGGACACACCTTCCTTGTGATGCTCAGGGTTCCAGTATAAAGTCACTTATGACAATAAATGCATCTTTCACATCCATGACAAGGATCTTCATAATCTTTCCAATAATGTGTATGAGGCGTGAGTAAGCCTTGACCCATTTCCCAGGTAAGAGAACGGAGTCCTGAAATGTTTAGTGAGCTGCTCTGGGCTCAGCACTTAGTCTCTTGAAACCAGGCCCCCAGAATCTGGAAGATGCCTGGGACCCACTCTCTGTTGAGTGTGCAGACTGCAGAACAGGCTTCATTTCCAAAAGTGCATTTGACCTTCTTATTTCTGAGTGAACAAGCTGTCATTTTAGCAGGAGCCAGAAAGTTGACTAGTTCTGTGAAACTTTCTGTAAAGAATTTATAAAGGTGAAGGCTCTGCAGACCCGGCCTGTCTGCACAGGAGTCGGGAGGCGCTTAGGAAGACATAGACGGCCCCCTATGCACAGGCTCGCCATCTATTTTCCTTGGGTTTGACCTCCAGTTAGAAGCCTCGTGCTTGGGGGAAAAATACCTTTCTTTCTCATTTTTAATGTCGTGCTCCCTTTCAGCAAGCATCATCCTGCAGGGTTAGGCTGGCCGGCTGCACCTTCTAAAGCCCAGGGCTGTCGATGGGAGTTCGTTTCAGCTCAGAGGTTTCCCCTTGAATCCAGACCTTAATAGGGCAAAATGCACCCTCAGATTTTGTGGCTTTAAAGAAATGCATTTAGCCGATAAACGTCCCTTCTGCCACAGATGTTTCGCACAGGAACTAGACTGCAAAGGGGAGCTTAATTAAAGGCTAACAGTTCCCAGTTGCGGCGTTGGCGCACGGGGTCAGCCTGAGCGTGGAGGTGAGAAGCCTGCTGCCAGTCTGCAGCGTGAGGCGGAGGCCGGGGCAGGAAGGCGGCCTCTGAACAGGCACCCGCGGGGAAGACGCGGCATCGGGAAAGGTGCCGGCGGGAGGCTCGCCGGGCTTTGAAGAGGCGCTCATGACTGCGTCACAACTGCCCCCGGAGCATCTTCCCGCGGTTACTCCGGGCACAGGGGGGGCGGACAGGGGGCTGGCGGCGTTCATTCATTCACTGCTTCGTCTAGCCAACGCTCACTCAGACCTTCTTCCCTCGGGTTCCTTTGCGTGGTCATCACTGTGTCCTTCCGAAGACGTTGAATGTGACCTTATTTGGAAATAGCATCTTCGCAGATGACCAAGTTAAAAGGAGGTCCTGAAGGTGGGCGCTGACCCAGCATGACTGGCATCCTTTAAAGAGGGGCCTTTTGGACACAGATGCACGCATAGAGGAGAGGCTATGTGAAGATAAAGTGGAAATCAGGGTGATGCTTCTACAAGCCACAGAACACCAAAGGTGGCCAGTAAACCGCCAGATCTAAGGAGAGCTGGAGAGCGGATTCCCCCTCAGAGCCTTCGAAGGAACCCTCCTAAGGTCTGATCTCAGACTCCCAGCCTTCAGAACTGGGAGAATAATTTCCATTGTCCTAAACGGTGTGGTACTTTGCTTCAGCAGTCCTACCAAACTGATGCAGCAGCCTAGTGGAGATGAGCAGAGCCAGGCAGGTTTTGTAATTTGCACTGTGGAGGTGGGCATCGAAACACTGGGGATGGGGGAGGCAACTTGTTCTGTGTGAGGGTAAGGGGGGAACTGCCAGGGATGACGCCTTCAGGACTCTCCCTTAACATCTGAGCAGATGGTCCCGCCTAGCAGGTGTTCCAAGGCCAAGGGTGAGGACAGTAAAGGTAGCAGAGGCACAACGTTGGCCCTCAGCCTCTGTCCCCAACGGTGGCAAGCTGGGAGGGGGACAGAAAAATCAACAGAAGCACATAACAAAATGTCACAAAAGACAGGAACCAACACACCTCACAGGGTTTGGGAAGGCAGTGTGTCAACCTCTCTGAGCCACCCCCCAGATATTCTCTTTTCACTAGGCCTTTCCAAAATCCTGCGTTACACCCCTTGCTAATTTCATTAATGTCATTCATCTCAAGCTGTCTTAGAGGCAATATGGGCTCTCACTTTTAGTAGATGTCAGCAATAATAATGATCCCTGTAAACCCAGCTCAATCAAAGGGCAGCTTTAGAATCTGGAAGAAGAAGAGCACCGACCTATTTTTACTTCTAGTTCCTGTGTTACTCAATGACAAACAGTGAAATCGATTTATTTTCAATGATTGTGTCCAAACCTGGCAAACCCTAGGGAAAGTTATTAGGCCTATATATCCTGTCAGGAAAGTGTCGGATGTCGAGCAGCTAATCCAGGCCAGAGTTAGGTATAGGATCTGTGTCTTCCGTATGCTGGACTATCTCATTATCCAGAAACCCCTGTCCAGCCAGCCTAGACAGTCACGGTTACACTCAGAATCGTGGGCAAGGTCTCCAAGTACAACTGCACACAGCTGTGTATCTGTCTTGCTGCTTCAGTTTGACCAGTTGGGTCATAAGCAGCAGCAGGGGCAGACGTGACTTGCCATCACTATGGAACTATTGATCAGTGGGTCTAGATTTCCACAGGTCACCGGTGTGAGTCTCTAGGACCCAGGTAGGATCCATCAGGATCCTCATGGCATCTTGGAAGGTCATTTCCAATTCCTTTTTAGTACTCACCTTAGTCAGGTTTTCATCACATTTGTTGCAAAAATAGCAACTCATAATTGTCAGAGAAGTATTATGTGCCAGAAACTGTGTGTTTTATATACAGATATGTTTTTAGTTACCCTTTGCTAATCATATGCCCAGGCAGGCACCAAACTTTCATTTGTCAAGAAACCTGGCCTCCAAAGACAAATTTTCATTTAATCCTTCTGACAATCTGTGACTTAGATCGTCCTTGTTTATGAATGAGGAAATTGAAAGGATCTGGCTAAACTGCCCAGCCTCATAGCTGAGACCATCACTGCTGCCACAGCGTCTGCATATCGCTCTTCACGTCTTCCTTCTCTGGGACCCCGTGGCTCTACCATTAGGTCATGTTGCTTAGGCCAATGCTACGTCCTTTCTGGTTAACTGGCTGAGTTTCCAGAATGAGATAAAGGAGACTTGGAGAGGAAGAGGCGAGGATGGATCATAGCCTCCTTCTCTGGTAAGTGGGAGGCAAAAGGCAAAACTTACCCAAGAATTAGAAATCAGTGAAATGAGGTCTCTACACACCAGCCACCACTCTAACCCTCTGCTCATGAAAAACCAAGAATTTATAGAGAAAAAAAAAAAATCCTCATTCACCACAACAACTAAAAGACAACGTTGGTTTGATTCCAGGAAACAGCTGCCTGAAGAAACTCGGTGGACACACTGCAGGAACCTCCTGTGTGTAACTAATTTCCACGCCCTTGTGGATTTCTAGCCAGTCCAAGTTGGCAGCTCAGACTTCCAAGTTTTGCTGTGTGCTTGCTATTTAATACCTAGCCTTGCTCCCAGCTGTGTTCTGCAGACCAGCAAAAATCAAGCAAAATTCTAATAACATAAGTGAGGAAAGAACATTTAGCCCTGCCATGTCCTGGGCAGGCGTGTTGGAGCCATAAAATAGGAGCTGGAGGACTCAGATTTGACTGTGAGTTCTGCTACTTACTAACTCAGTAGCCTTGGAGAATTGATTTTTTTTCCCTGAACTTCCACTTCTTAATTTACCAAAAGGGCCGTTGTACCACCCAAGACCTGGAAAGCAATAATCATTTTGTGTGAAAGCCAGTATTCAAAGCTTCCATACCATTTTTCCTTCACAGATAGTTTAAACACTCCTCTTGGCTTCCACTTCACCTTGTACACATGTCTCAGAACTCGTGCTTACCCCCTAGCACTTTATAGGGACCTGTGTACTTGGGCAAACTCTAGGAGATAAAGAGGGACAGGGAGGCCTGGCATGCTGCAGTCCATGGGGTCGAGAAGGGTCAGACACGACTTGGCAACTGAACAACAGCAACACCTGAGATCACCTGTTCTTGTTGCTGGAGTGTGGGCAGATACTGCAGAGAAAAGCATGCGTGTCCCCCAGAGGACTCCCCAGACCAACAGGGGGATTGATGCAGTAAGGCAGATGTCATCAGAGCAGGGACTTATACTCGGAGCTATTACAGATGCAGAAACAGAGGCTGGCAAAAACCAAGAGCAGAAGATGAGTCCTTCAACCTGAGAGCCTAAGAGGTGGTTTTACACCTGCAGAAAGTCCTCCCTGAGCTGAGCCCCGAGGGGCAAGTGGAAAACACTAGACTGACCAGTGAACAAAGTCTCAAGCACAGGTCACACCAGGACACAAAGGCGGAGCACAGAGGAAAGGATGGCTGTCTGGGATTTGCCACAAGGAAGTGTATTTGAGTCAAGGCATGGAGGGTAAATGGGTTTTCCTGGTGTCTCAGATGGTAAAGAATCTGCCCGCAATGCAGGAGACCCCAGGTTCAATCCCTGGATCGGGAAGATCCCCTGGAGAAGGGAATGGCTACCCACTCCAGTATTCTTGCTTGGAGAATTCCATGGACAGAGGAGCCTGTTGGGCTACAGTCCATGAGCACAAAAAAAGTTGGACACAACCCAGCAACTTTCACTTTTTTTTTTTTTTGATAATGAACAAGGTTTATTTCAGGTGAACTACTGCATTTTTCAATGAAGGCTGGGTGAAAATAAATGGTCCTTCACAGGTTTGAGGATGGTTAAAAATTAAGATTACAGAGTTAGTTAAAGGGCATTAAGAAGCTTGGACTCTTTCTGGGGAATCTGTTCAGGTTCGAGGGGAGGAAAAGAAAGTAACCTGTGCTTCACGTAGCTACCTCTGGCTCATGGTGGAAGAAGCAAGGACACTTTGAGATAGTAAAGTCAGAAAGACCAGATGAAAGGTGGCATTTGACCCTATGTCATATCCAGTAATAAATGCTCTTCATTTGTTTTCAGTGAATAAATAAAGATAATATGAAAAAAGTGAAAGTGTTAGTCACTCAGTCATGTCTGACTCTTTGCAAGCCCATGGACTGTAGCCTGCCAGACTCTTCTGTCCGTGGAATTCTCCAGGTAAAAGTACTGGAGTGGGAAGACATTCCCTTCTCCTGGGGATCTTCCCGACCCAGGGATCGAACCCAAGTCTCCTATATTGCAGGCAGATTCTTTACTGCCTAAGCCACCAGGGAAGTCTGGTAATATATATTATGTATGGTGGCTCAGAGGTTAAAGCGTCTGCCTCCAATGTGAGAGACCCGGGTTCGATCCCTGGGTCGGGAAGATCCCCTGGAGAAAGAAACGGTAACCCACTCCAGTATTCTTGCCTGGAAAATCCCATAGACGGAGAAGCCTGGTAGGCTACAGTCCACGGGGTCGCAAAGAGTCGGACACGACTGAACGACAGAACGGAACGGAACAGATATACATCTACAATATATTCACATATGCATACATGCAATGCATATACTGTATATGTAATATTAATATATGCAATGGAATAGATGGTAAAATGTCAACCATACCAAAGAAGGAAATTCCCCCATTTGTGACGACACAGATGAACCTGGAGAACATCAGTATAAATAAGCCAGGTAGAGAAAGATGAATACCACGCAACCTCAGTTATCTGTGGAATCAAAACAAAAAGTGTTGAACTCAAGAATCAGATGGTAGAATGGTAGGAATATTATACACTGTGTGGTGACTATAGTAAATAACACTGCATTACAGAAAAAAAGGGAACTATGTGATGTGATGGATGGCTGTGGTAAGCATTTCACAATATATACATATACCAAATCACCACATTATTCACTTTAAATGCATAAAATTATATTTGCCAATTATGCCTCAATAAGGCTGGGAGAAAAGTAAATCATGATCAATCATAGAAATTGCATTCTCCTTTCTGGTGATTGGTGAGCTGGGTGTGTGTGACCCAATGCTGACCAATTAAAGGTAAAAGGAACATTTGTTATTTCTGGAAAATATTTTCCCTTGTATTAACAGATACACAAAGCAGAGATTACCCTTACTAAATGTTGAATTTCTGTCTCCAAAAGACTTACGTCGCAGTCCTAACTTCTAGTAGCTCAGAATGTGACCTTATTTGAAATAGGGTCACTGAAGATGCAATTAGTTAGAATGAGGTCATTCTGGAGTAGGCTGAACATTTAATCCACTATTTCTGATGTCCTCATAAGAGAGGAGAAGAGAGAGAGAGAGACCACCGAAGGAAGACCTGGAAATTCACAGAGAGAAGACCGTCATGTGATGATGGAGGCAGAGGTTGAAATGATGCCACAACGAGCCCAGGAACGGAGGAGCCTGACAGCGAACCCCGGAGACCAGAAGAATGGAGAAGGGTCCTTTCCTGGAGCCCAAAGGGGGCGTAACTTCTACCCTCCACAACAGTGAGACAGTGTCTGTTTTAAATGTTGGTATTTTATTACAGCAGGTATGAAACGAATACACCCCTCATCGTGAGGTCTGCTTCTTCGAAGTGCTGAACTTTGAGGGGAGCTGGCCTGGGGACATTCTTCATGAGCTCAGAAAGGTCAAGAGAAAAACAGAAGAATCTTTGGTTCCTTGGCTGGGCTGATCTCCCTGGACTCTCTCTACCATCCGACTCCTTGGAGTGTGATGTAATATATCACCCAGTCCATTTGAATTGTGGTTTCTGTTATTTCCTGGTAAAAACATCCTGTTTAGCCAGGTTGATACTGCCTGCTCCAGCAAGGTGTCCATCACACTTAAGAGAGGGGCTTCTTAACCTAATGCTTTGAAAAGACAACAAAAGCAGGTTTGGGGAATCACCATCCTCTCCTTCCTCATGAGAACATCATGTAACTCCTTGATGGGCTGGTGTGCAATGAGGTCAGCATCACACACATATTGCCAGGGATCTGTGCCGGGTCACACTAGCTTCTCAACTGTCTTCTGGTGCATTCTGAGCCCTCACCTCTGAAAGTGTTGGTCACTCAGTGGTGTCCAGTTCTTTATGACATGGTGGACTGTAGCTCACCAGGCTCCTCATCCATGGGCTTTTCATGGCAACAGTACTGGAGTGGGCTGCCGTTTCCTTCTCCAGAGGATCTTCCCAATCCAGGGATCAAGTCTACGTCTCACACATTGCAGGGAGACTCTTCACCATCTGAGCCACCAGGAAAGTTCTGACCTCTGACCTGTAATAAAAAGGACAAATTTGCTTCAGTGCCTTCATTTATTAAACCACATTCTTTACTTGCTTAAAATGCAGTCCGTAGTAAAGTGCATTTCTGCAGACAGTATTGATCCCTCTCTCATCTTCTGCAAATGACCAGCTCTCTGCTTGACTCCTTGACAGCAAAGGACCTGGGACAATGGGCTGTTTCTTCTCTCCAAGCTCAGTGCCCACTGGACTGCTGTGGCTCCATTTTCTCTGTTCGGGGACAGTGTCCCAAGGTGGCAGCGTAACTGGAAGGGTAGGATAAGCCCCTCTGGAAGGAAAGAAGCACCTCATGCTTGGGGATCTGGTGGAAAATGGATCCACCATTGCACAGATCCAGAGTACCTCCTGGGTGACGGAAGTGGTGTTCTCTTACTGAAAGCATCAAGCTCACCCCACCGCATGCCTCTGATGCAACCATTGAAACACAGGGACAACTCAGATAGTGCTGTTTCATCCTTGTGTGTCCAACCCTGTGTGCCTACACATAGCAGAGTGTCTGTATTCACTGAATGTGGCTGTGGTCCATGTGCTTGCTAGGGAATTTGCAGCAGTAACAGAGAGGAAATATTGCCTCAATAGAAAAAAAAATGTGTTCGGTACCATTTTATCTATCATTTATCAGATGGAAAAACTGAGCAACAAAGATGCTAAACATTTTCCGCCAAGAATACACAGGTGGTTTGTGATTGGACTTTGGGTTTGTATTTCCCAAATATGTTTTTAGAGTAAGGTAGATGAGAGAAAGGGCTTCCCAGGTTTCGCTAGTGGTAAAGAACCCACCTGTCAATGCCGGAGACATAAGAGAAGCGGGTTCAATCCCTGGGTTGGGAAGATCCCCTGGAGGAGGGTGTTGCAACCCATTCCAGTATTCTTGCCTGGAGAATCCCACAGACAGAGGAACCCAGTGGGCTGCGGTCCAGGGGTCATAAAGGATCGGACACGGCTGAAGCAACTTAGCACAGGCTGATCAGAGAAAGCAGGGGCAACAGGCAGCACCAGTGATCACAGGGCACAGAGGGAGGAGAGCCACCGCAGGCCAGGCACTCAGCTCTGAGAGTGAGGGGGACAGGCGGCCTCGGCATTCTGTCCAGAGTTGTAGGGTTTTCTGGACTCTCATGAGATGGAGACTTGTTTTATTCATAAATTAAAAGGAAGGAGAAAACTAAAGTGCTGGGTGTTGCAGAGACTCCAAGGAGTTTGCCGTACCTGCTGAATACAAATGGGGCAGAACTAGCATTTTAATTGTCCAGTGCCAAACACAACACTGTCCTAGGAATCCAAGCTCATTTCTCTCCACTTACCTTTCTCAGGTAGAGAGACCGACGCTTAGGAGGGGCAACAAGGAGAGTTACTACGATAGTCAGAAGGAACAGAGGAAGAGACTCCGAACCTAGGCTGGCCTGCTGCCAGGATGTGACCTGTCCCCACTCACCGATCACCTGGCAGGAAAGCGACCCCACAGCCTGGGTCCTGCACACAGTTCCCTGACCGCAGTTTGGCCAGAATCCACCCTGTTGAGAGCAGCCCAGTCCTAGAAAAAGACTATGCGCTCCCCTAGGGAGCTCCTAAACCCTGAAGCCTTCCTGAGTATGTCCGTCTTCTCTGGGACAGATCTATATGCCTTCTAAGCTGGGATGCTTGGGGAGGACCCAGGCAAGCTAAGCTCAGCATCTGAACAACTGGGCAGGTTCTATGACATGGGGAACAGCAAACCCACCTGGGGTAGCTGCCGAGGGGCCAGATGCCTCCACCGTGGGCTGCCTGCGTTGCTCTTTCCGTGTCCGAGCAGCGGAGAGGTGGGTGGCTCCCTGCGGCTTCACCCTTCTTTCCCTCTCTGGTTATTCCCTCCTACTTTCTCAGCCTCTCTTTTGCTTTACCTCGGTGGTTTCTATGTTCTCAGTGAAAATGTGATTTCTCTCTTTCCATTTTTTTTTCTCTTCTCAAATTGTTCTTTGTTTCAAATAAATGCTGGGAACACTGGAGGAGGAAAACTCTGGGTGATTTAATGCTAGCCTGCCTGCTAGGTGAGCGGTTTGACCAGCTGACCCTTCAACATTTCATCGGGAGACTGACAGATACATTGATGTGGCTAGAAATGGGTACACGCATATCTATTTATCTGTCTGCCCACCCATCCCATCCATTCATCCTATCTCTTTATCTATCATCTATCGCTATCTGTTTATCTTCATCTATCACTATCCATTTATCTGTCATCTCTAACTATCTGTCTGTCTGTCATCTCTCTGTCATCTAGTGGAATGGGAGATGCCTATATCTTCCAAGCATCTATCTTTGAAACAGGAGGGCAAATTGAGCTCCTACCTTTGTCGCATGACCCTTCTGCTCTCCTTGTGAGTCCAAGCCAAGCCCCATAATGCATCTTATCATTGTCAGACTCTCCAGGGAGCAAACCTCCCTGGGACCAGTGAAAGGATCTGTGCTAGGTCTTTTATATTTACTATTTTTTTTTTTAAGGCTGAGTTCAACACTGTTGGTGGCACCAAAAGAAACCACTGCCACCAGTTGAAAAGTTAATTATGGATTGCCCCTTGAAATAAAACATAAGTTTTATTGGAAGTCAAAAGATAAATAAAACCAGCTGGAGGGAAACTGTCATGAAACGGCTGTGACGAAGCCCATGATGTTCTACTTAGAATAAACAGTCCTTTTATTTTATTTTTTTTAAAACCCGGGTCGGCTGCGTTAAAGTCATCATTCCTTTCATGTGGGACAAAAGAGGATTTGGAAAGGGAATTTTCTTAAATCTGTGCATTGAAAATGCAGCTTATGGGAGCCTAAAGAAAATACATTTTGCCTTTTTCTTACAGTGGGTTCCTCTTAATTGTGACTTTTATAAACCCCTTCTGCAGCCATCATAACCATTCAATTAACTAACTTCATTTTTGTATGATGAAAAGAGCCCCTCTCACTGAACATACGGTAATTATTAGAAAGTCTCTGAAGTCCTTTTTTTAGTGATATGAGAATCTTCTAGATAAAATAAGGTTTTATTTATACAATCCTAAAATATATATGACTGTGAGAGCTATAAATAAATACTGTATAGTAGATGCAAAATCTCATTATAAGTAACACTTTTATTAGCATATCCATTGAGCAAAAGGCCTTATGATGTTAATGTTAACAAAATTAATCTGGAGCCATTCCATTCAACTAATAATTCCTGAGCTCCCCCAATGAGGCAGTGTGCTAGATACTGCAGCCACATACAAATGTGTGCTTGTGTGTGCGTGTGTGTGTACGTGTGCTTTTATTCAAGTATTCTCATTATTGGGGGACACTGTTTTGTAGCTAAATCTGTACCATACTAAGATTGATGAGAACTTTCTGTGTGTGAAGTCCTATTCTAAGCACTTTATATCTACTAGCTTACATCAGTGCTGAGAAATAAATATCATTACCTAGAGAGGAAGATCCTGAGAGCAGAGAAGGAAAGCAAATCGTCTGTATCCACCTAGATACCAACTGGTTCAGCTGGTGCAGACAGTAAAGCCCATCTAACAAAACATTATCTGAACTAATAGACATCTAATTAGGTATCAAAGTCAGAAATCTTAAAAAAAAAGAAGAGAGAAAACTTTATTATACTTTGAATATCCAAGGAAATTTCACTGAGAAATTAAGATTGGACAGAGAAAGAAGGAGGAATGGAGACTAGAGGAAACAAAAATATAGACATGGGAGTGTTTTTTTTTTTTATGAATAAACAACCACAAAATAAAAACCTAAAAATTCAATGAGAGGTGAATGGTAAATAAATTCTTATATAGGCACAATGGTCAGCCAGTCATAAAGAATTGTATCTCAGAATAATTTGAGTGTGTGCAAAAATGTTTACAGTATGAATTCAAGTGAGAAAACAAATGTAAAAGTTTATATTCAATATAATGGTCATAACACGTGTACACTTGAAAAACTCCAAAAGACAAACAGCATTTTTTTCTTTGTTAGCAGAGTATGGGTGATGTGTATTTTCACCACTTTATTGTTTGAGAGTCCTAGTATTTTTTTCATAATGGTCATGTATTTCTTTTAGAAACTGAAAAAGTTATGAAAACATGAATATAACAAAGAATTAAGGGACGTTGTATGTTTTGTCACCCTTTTCCTGGTTTTGAAGTGAAAGTGAAAAACAGTCATGTCTGACTCATTGTGACCCCATGGACTATAGTCCATGGAAATCTCCAGGCCAGAATACTGGAGTGGGTAGCCTTTCCCTTCTCCAGGGGATCTTCCCAACCTGGGGATCAAATCTAGATTTCCTGCTTTGCAAGTGGATTCTTTACCAGCTGAGCCACAAGGAAGCCAAAGAATACTGGAGTAGGTAGCCTATCCCTTCTCCAGTAGATCTTCTCAACCCAGGAATCGAACTGGGGTCTCCTGCTTTGCAGGTGGCTTCTTTACCAACTTAGCTATCAGGGAAGCCCCCTGGCTTTAATGTGCTATTCAAGAAACACATAGTATACAGGCAAAGCAGGAGTTTAGACCCAGAAAATCAGCATTGCTCATAAAATGGGCTTCCTTTAGGGCTCAGAGCGTTCAGGTACTAATGTCTGTCATTTAAAGCTGTTTTGTGCTAGCGGTGTGGCCGTGGATGGAGGTAACAAGGGTAGGCTGCATTGGCTGCAGCTGTGATACATCCATGGAGCAAAGCTATGAGGAGGGAGGGGCGGCATGGATGGGACATTCCATTGGTCTCCACGTCTGGTGAGATAGCAGCATTTACGGTAGTGAAACCAGGCGTAGAGGCAGAGGTGTGAATTTGAAACTCGGACCCCCGCTGAGCCAGACCGGCTGTCTCAGCACTGGTGGTTGTTCTCTGTCCCTGTTCTCTCCTCTTGGAGATGACTTTCCTATGGTTAGAGCTTTGCCCCCCAGTCCTACAGGCTGTTAGAGGCAGACTGAACTGGATTCTCTTTCTTCCCCGTCTGTACTTTCTACAACCCATTAGTGAAGCCTGGAGATTCTCCCTTTCTATTTGAGCTCTTCTTTCCACTCTTTCCTTGCTTTGCAATCATTCGTGTTCTCCAGGGCAGGTGGCTGATTCTGAGCTCCAGTTCTGCACCGTTTAAAAAATTTCAGGGAACATTATTTTTTTCCTACTGTACTGGGAACCCTTGAGTAATGGGTGAGAAAAACCTTCCTGAGTCTATTTTTCTGATTAAATAGAAGTTAGGTCATGCAAATAATCACACCATATCTGAAAAAATTCTTGCCCAGTTTAGGATGACTACAAAAGAAATCATCTCCAATACCTGGAAAGGTCCAATAAAACTGATTTTAGTTTGAAGAAGCATTCAGAGTCCTTGGTAATTTAAAACTCAGCTTCCTATTCTAAAACCACAAGAGGATTTTTTTTTTTTTAACCGTTTTACAAGTGTAGGGTTTTGAACCAAAACTATAAGGTCAGCAGTACATAAAAGTGAATCTTAACCTGGCAAGAAGAACGTTCCTCTGATCAGAATGTGTGTGAGAACGGATGTATAACAACACATTCAGTATTTTATTTCCTTTTATTTTCATAATAATTTTAATTTATATGAATTCCAAATTATAACACTGGCCATTTATTGTTGGTGATGAGATTACATTTCTTGGACATTTTCAAATAACCATCAAGATGAGCGAGGTGGAGAAAAACAACACTGTCGTATGCCTGTATCACATGTTACAATTCTCAGAGCGCTTCCATTTTTGTCAATTAATTTTTTCTTCAAATTAAAATGTGAGAAGGTATGAAATTCTTATTAGCTTTATATTAATGAAAGGGAACATGGGTTACAGAGAATTAGGAAAATTAAATAGTTCAGAGGATTTAAATAATTAGATCATTTCTAAGGCTTGCCTTTTCATAGTTCATTTTTCCATCCATACATCTGTCCATCTATCCATTTATCTCTTCTTCTATTTCCATGTCCATATAACTGTGAATCCTTTCTCTCTGCACAAATAACTTATGAGTGCTTGATTTGAATCTGCATGTATAAAAGTTGCGCTATATTCCAAAAAACAAGCAAGGTGCCTGCTCCAGTGGAGCATGGCCTGATGATCCAGTGGTTTGGACAATGTTAAATGGACGTGAACGTCAATGTCCATAGTGATCCTGTGTCTTCTTTAATACTGCGGACCTGGGGGAACATACTCAACCTGATAGCTATGATCCTGGGAGGGTCCCCAGTGGGAATCACATGTAGGGGAGAAAGTCAGCTCGATGTGGATGACGAGGTAAGGAAGAGAGGATTCTGAGGTGGGCCAGGACAAAGAAGTACTGGAACACTGTTCTCGTAGTCAAGACAAATATTCATGCAGCCTTTGGAAAAGTTGGAAAACAGAGCCTGAGAAGGACAGACAGAACCGTGTGATTTCTACAATGAAAGATTTCCTGAGGGTCTTCCTTGGGGCCCAGTGGTTAAGAAGCCAGCTGCCAGTGCACGGGACATGGGTCCGATCTCTGGCACAGGAAGATTCCACATGCCACACAGCAGCTAGGCCTGGGCCCCACAACCACTGACCCAGGGCACCTGGAGCCCTGAGCCGCAGCAAGAGAAGCCACTGCAATGAGAGAAAAGCCCACATGCAGCAGTGAAGACCCAGCACAGCCAAAGATGAATGCATTAATACATACACTTCAAGAAGAGATTTCTTGGACCAGGGGTGGTGAACTGTGACCCTCAGGCCAAATCTGGCCATCAGCCTGTCTGTGCCGGTAACGCTCTACTGGAACCTAGCCACTTCTATCTGCTTATGTGTTCTCCATGGCTGCTTTCCTATATGCAAGGGACTCCTCTGCCCTGAAAGGCTGAGAAGATTCACTCTCTGGCCCTTTATGGAAAAGTTTGCCAAGCCCTGAGGAGGGCCAGTTGCCCAGAGACGCATCTCAGCTAGCAAGCACCTTTATGTGTCAAGTTCTGGAAGGACGCTAAACCTGGTGAGTGCCTCAAATAAATAAAATATTACAGACCTTCCCAGTCAAAGGCACAAAGTACAAGAAAGGAAGAAGAAAATAATAATAAAAGGTAATCCCAGCGGATTTATTGTTTCCGCCCTGAAGCAAGGCAGTGCATCTGAAGAGCCTTTATCCTTCGGGGACAGGAACCCACCCACCGGAGTCCAGAAGAAAGGAAACTGGGACAGATGAGAGGGTTGAGGGCTCAGGAGAGGGCACCCGGGAACCCACAGCCTCAGCCTCCCCAGGTCAGCGCCAGGACGGAGGCCGCGGCTCTCTGAAGACTGGCCCTTGCTGATCAGGGCATCTTTGGCTCCTCACATCACCTCCCCACTGATGTGGGAGTGATTCTCTGTTAAAACACGATTTGCAATTGAAATACAATCAATGCATTATTAATGCCAGGAGCAATTCTGGGGCAATTTTATTTACTCTCCTGCAGTCTGAAGAGTCACAGGAGAGGAGGGAAAAAGAAAAAGGACAGGGGAATGGTGGAAAGAAAAAAATATAGAGGGAGGCAGACAGAAGAAGTGGGAAATTAAAGAGATCGGCTGGCTTTTTTTTTTGATGTGTTTGCCTTCACGACTTCGAAGTTCTCGCTAATTCCATCTGTCCGCAACAGAGCCGTCGACGGTGAGAAAAAGCATTTCCATATGTGCCAATTAGCATCCAGGCTCCCTTAATCTGAGCCGTGGTCCTCTGAAGTAGATGGCGAGCCCGCCTGCCAAACCCACTAATGGCACCCGAATAGAGGCAGGGCTGACAGGAGCCGCTGTTCCCCCTCCAACTCTGGGCCAGCCCTCCCCTCTTCTGTATTTTCCACTCTGTTCTAAGGGTGTCGCTTTGCTCAGTTTCCAATAAACATGCGGCCCCAGCAGCGCCGCTCCCTTAATGAACGTCCACTTCCCTCCAGACCCACCTGTCTTGCTTCTAATGAGGGCAGACCCTGGCTGGGTGACACAGCAGTTGCCAGCATTCAGCCTGGTTGTCGAGGATTTGCAGGGTGTGGCTGGCTCCCTGGGGTCACAGGGAGCTGGCAAGCGCTGCCCTGGGGGCCCTGCTGGGCATTCACAGGCATGCCAGGATGCCACAACTACCCATCCCTGGCTCTATTTTGGTCCCACTCTGCTTCCCTCTTGCTCCTTAACCATCACTTTATTCCTGCTTCTAAGTCTTCAACATCCACGTACGCAAGGAAACAGCAGGAAACGAATCTGGGTCCTTTACTCAGGAAGCATTGACTCTTGTAGAAACAGCAGCTCAAGAACAAGTCAGGAGAAGGTTGGGGTGCCTTACAAAGCAGCTGCATAAGGACACTGGGGGGCATCAACACCCCCTCATTCACAATATGATTTTGGTTTTCTAGGTATCTGCCTTGGTGTTCCCACAACATTTTGGCTTGGCCCTCCCTGGTGGCTCAGATAGTAAAGAATCTGCCTGCAATGCAGGAGACCGGGGTTCTTTCCCTGAATGGTGAAGATCCCTTGGAGAAGGGAATGGCAACCCACTCCAGTATTCTTGCCTGGAGCATCCCATGGGCGGAGGAGCCTGAAGGGCTACACTTCATGGGGTCACAAAGAGTCAGAAACGACCAAGTGACTAACACTTTCACTTTCATTCTTTCATCCACCCTATCGCAACCCCTTACAGGGTTCCGGGAGAATGCTCCCATGTCTGGAGGCTAGGTTTCCTATAAGCCATTCTAGAAACCTCCACCTGTTCATCGGCTATGGAGGAAACAGGGTAACTGGAGAAATTGGAGGGGACACACCCTGAAGGTCACAGAGCTTGACAGCATCCCCCTGCCCCACACTGGTGGGATTTTCCACCCGCTTGTTGGGAGTCCCCACACTGCCGGTGGCGTCCATTGCCGTTCTTTGCTGTTATTACAGAACGAAGTGCCCGGGATGCGCTGGGGTGGGACGTGAGACGTCTCACTCACTTCTCTCCTGTCTGTGCCATTTCCGTTCCTTCTAGGTACCAGCTCATGAGCCTCAAGACCAATGTAAATAAATAGATAAAATGCTGGCCATTGCAAATGCCTCTTGCTGAAGAAGAAGGGGGTCTCCAGTGATGGGGGAGAGACTCACCCACAAGGTGGGTGATCCTGTGTGCATTCAGGTCTCCTGGCTCAGAAACCCTGGGGCTGTATTTCAGCTTGTGTCTTCTAATGCCGTCATCAGCCTCTACGGGATCTCCAGACACGGAATCAGCCACCATGCTCTGATTTGTCTTCCTGAGGGTTACAGAGGGCCATGAGCACCCCCCACCCCCGCCTTTGCCCCTACACAGTGACCTCCAGTGCCCTATTTCTGGGTAGCCCTAGGTTTCCACCCAGAGGAATCCCCTCCAGACCTGGAGAACTTTATGAATGAAGCCAGAGAATTCCAGAAGGTGCAGGCTGACCATGTGTGGGAATAGGACTTGGCAAGCACACTGTTTTCCTTTCCAGTCTCTTATTTTATAGGAGAGAAGAGGAATTCCCGAAGAGGTAGATGGGGTGAGACAAGCACCTTCCCTCAGGGAGGCCTTGGACAGAAATCGCATCGCTCTCAGGGCATCCGAATTTGCTCTTTGAGGCCCCAAGGGCAGTTAGGCAGAAAGAACAGAGAATGGGGGACAAAAGAACAGCATCCCTTGGACCCGCAGATGGCTGCCATGGGGAAGAAGGATCACACTTTGGAGACAGGTGGCAGGGGTCAAGTTAAAGAATTAGTCCCTGACTCTCAGACAAGTCAAAATATGAAGCCAGTAGCCTCGGGGTGAGTCTCAAATAATTGCTGCCGTTAACAATGGAAACGGCAAGATAACTGCCACTTTGTGGTGGTGGTTCTTGCTGTTCAGTTGCCAAGTCATGTCCGACTCTCTGCAGCACACCAGGCTCCTCTGTCCTCCACTGCCTCCCAGAGTTTGCTCAAATTTGTCTCTGTTGAATCGGTGATGCTCTAACCATCTCATCGTCTGCCAGCCTCTCTCCTTTTGCCTTCAATCTCTCCCAGCATCAGGGTCTTTTCCAATGAGTCAACTTGTCACATCAGGTGGCCAAAGTGTTTGAGCTTCAACTTCAGCATCCGTCCTTCCAATGAATATTCAGGGTTGATTTCCTTTAGGATTGACTGGTTTGATCTCCTTGCAGCCCAAGGGACTCTGAAGAGTATTCTCCAGAACAGTAATTCAAAAGCATAAATTCTTTGGCATTCAACCTTCTTCATTGTCCAACTCTCATATCCGTACATGGCTACTCCTATTTGCAAATTACGTTATAGACCACTGAGCCCATTTCATTGTGATGTATACCTTGATCCTGGTACTGTCCCCATCAAGCAGGTATGAGTGTTCATCCACCTTCAACAAATGAGGAAAAGGAGGTTCCCAGGGTTTAGAGAATGGTGTAAGCTCTCACAGCTAATAATGAGCAAAGTCAGACTGGCTGAACCTCCTCCTGCCTTCAAGTTTGTAATTAGTCATTATCACAAAAACTTAATCACCAATGGGGCTCAGGAACATAGGACAGTGCTGGGATGATGTACCAGATTCCAGCTTTGTATGGGTGCCCAGTTTGGAGCAAGGGAATGTTTCTCTAGAAGGCCAAAAGTGTGGGGCTCTGTGGATGAACCAATGATCAAACAGCAGCTCTCAGACAGCTGGGTGAAAGATACTCATAACTTCTAATACATCCTTTTTTTCTGTATTACGTACAGGAATTCTTCATGGAGTTCCTTTTGTCTGAAGTCTTCCTCCCCTCTTCTACTTCATAGGATCTTTAATAAATTGTCACTGAGTATAGACTCATATGGAGAAGGCACTGGCAACCCACTCCAGTACTCTTGCCTGGGGGATCCCATGGACAGAGGAGCCTGGTAGGTTGTGGTCCATGGGGTCGTGAAGAGTCAGACACAACTGAGCGACTTCACTTTCCCTTTTCCTTTTCATGTTTTGGAGAAGGAAATGGCAACCCACTTCAGTGATCTTGCCTGGGGAATCCCAGGGATGGGGGAGCCCGGTGGGCTGCCATCTATGGGGTTGCACAGAGTCGGACATGATTGAAGCGACTTAGCAGCAGCAGAATAGACTCATAAATTTAGAAGAAGAAACTCAAATCAATGACCATCTTGTGAATCCCTGAATCTGAATCTTCTCAGGTGCCTACAACATCCCCACACCTTGCAGTTCTTGAGCTGGTCTGTAATTTGTATTCCCTTTCCTGTATCCTTGATTGGAAGGTCTTCCCTAGTGGGCTCAGATAGTAAAGAATCTGCTTGTAATGCAGGAAAACCAGGTTCAATCCCTGGGTCAGGAAGGTCCTCTGGAGAAGGGACTCCAGAGTTACCGACTCCAGTATTCTTGCCTGGAAAATTCCATGGACAGAGGAGCCTGGTGGGCTACTGGACATGGGGTCTCAAAGAGTCAGACACAACTGAGCGGCTTTCACTTTTTTCGCTTTCACACTTCATTGGAATATGGATGCTTTGAAGGCAGAATCTAGGTCTTCTGTATCTTAAACAGCTCTGCTCCTGGGGCAGTGTATATGCTAAATTTGAATGAATAGATGATTGATGTTCATACTCAGCCTTTTAGAATCTGATTGCCTTGGGATGTCCCATTCTTTCCTCTCTCATATGCCCACAAGACTTGAGCGACTCGTTGAAAAGAGGTACCCACACCTGATGGCCTGGCCCTCTCAGTTCTGAGAAGGTGCCCCTGGTTGCTAATCCTGACTTGCCTGGAGGTGCCAGAAATAAAACCACAGCCTCTTGAGCATAGAAGACTCCATATGCTAGCCCCCTCGGCTGCTAAATCACCAGCCAGCCTAAATTTGAAACATTTCTAAAGTGTTACACAATGTTGCAATAATGTTTTTACAAAACAAAGGCTGAGTTACTGGAAGCAATTTTCGACCAATCAGCATCTTATTGGAAAAGGAGGCCTGATGGGTACTATTGGTGACACAGTGGAAAAATATACATGTATATATGTGTGTATATATATGTATCACATATGTATATATGTACACACACATACACATTTACACACACACACACATACACATACATACACACACATACACACACACACACACATACACACACACATATATGCACACATATGTATCACAGGCAAGGCTCAGTCTGGAAACATCTTCTTTCTAAGTGCGAAAGAGGTGGTGAGGGGCTATGGGTGAAGTGGATCTGGGGAGGGGCCAAAGAATGGGGGTGGAAAATGGTTAAAAGTGAAGAATGTCAGGTCAGACTCGTCTCCTGGGTCTTGGGGACCAACTGTACTGAGATAAGATGGTAAATAAAGATAGGTACTAGAGTTGGGAAAACTTAAATCGCACTCAAACTTCATCTACGTGGAGATTAGTCCACTTGCACTGTTTCTGCTCTTCAGCTAAATTAACACTGGTCATATCTCAGGACAGGGAGGTGACAGCTCTGATTCGTCTGTGTGGGTCAGACCACACTTGGCATTTTGTAGTTAATTCTGAATGCAGAGCTTCACAGAGGACACACAGGGGAGACTAGTCAGAGTGGGGTGATGGAGATGCAGACAACTTGAAACATCAGGGCACCTGAAGAAACATGCAAAGGATAGTCAAGTCAACTTTGTTATCTTAAATAACTAAAGTACTATAACGGAGGACCTGAATTTTGTTAACCCAAAATTCTTTTTCATGAGGATCTCTATTCAGTATTCCATTATATTTTTAAATAAATTGCACTTTATACTACAAAATATATGCATGTCTCTCCTTGATACCCTATTTGAATTCTCGAGTTGTTTGCAGATATCCATAACCAGGCTTGTGTCTGTGTGCACACAACCATGCACATGTGTTTTTAAATCACTTTTATACAAATGAGAATATATTATACACATTTATCTCTGAACCAAATTTTAATCCACTTGTCAATAGGTCAAACATTCTATATCAGTGTGGTGTGTGTCTGTGCGAATATGTACCTATACACACATACACACATATCTTTATGTACAAAGGCATGCCATGTATATGTAATATATATGTAACTGAACTGATACATCCAGAAAATGTATGAAGAACTAAATTCCATTTCTTCATTCTTTTTAAGAACTATGTGTGTGTTTATGTGTATGTGTGTAACAAAACTTAAACAACTTGCTATCAGTGTTTAGAGCGTTTATCATGCTTTGATTCTAAAGAAACTATTTCAGCAATTATCTTTACACAATTTTCTCCATGCGCACTTTGCCGTAAAATCATCATGTTCGTGTGCCTGTGGATCTTTTTTCCTTTGAAGTGTAGTTGCTTTATATCGTTGTGTTAGTGTCTGCATACAGCAAAGTGAATCAGCTACACGTTACAAATCCCCCCTATTTTTTGAATTGCTTTCTCATTTAGGTCACCACAGAGCCCTGAGGAGAGGTCCCTGTTCTGTGCAGTAGCGTCTCGACCCTTGTCTATTTCATGCATAGTATCCGTAGATGTGGAGATGTCAGTCAGTCTCCCGGTTCACCCCTGCCCTTGTTCCCTAGGCATTTGCTCTCTACCTGTGTCTCTATTTCTGCTTTGAAAATAAGACCGTCTATGCCATTTTTCTAGGTTCCACACACATGTGTTAATAGACAATATTTGTTTTCTCTTTCTGACCTAACTTCATGCTGTATGACTGTCTCCAGTTCCACCCAAATGTCTGTAAATCGGCTCACTGCCCTGTCTTCCTCCAGTGAGGCAGCCATGGTTAGCACTCCGAGCAGTAGTGAAATACTGCATAGCGCTCCCCGTGCCTGGCGCACACTGTGTCTTATTAGACTCTGACTTTTGCCAATCTGATAGATGAAAAATAATATCTCGCAGTAGCTGTAATTTGTATGTCTCATCTCCAGTAAGCTTTGCGTATTTTCATAGGCTCAAAAGCCATGCGTATTTCCTTTTCCATCAACTACCTGTTCTTATCATTTCCCCTCCCCATCCCTGCAAACTTACTATAATTCCTTAGATGAGTAAGTCCCAAAGAAATTAACCCAACCTCTTAGTCCTGTCTTTCAGATCATGAAATCATCTGGACAGTGTACACATGTGCCATAGTCCATATATCCTCTCTGTCCTGTGGACTCAGGAGACACGCACAGGCAGGGGTCATGGGCTCTTGTCCTGTCTTCAACTCAGTTTTGAGTTGGGATTTGAGTGAGTCCTAGCCACTCTGGGTCTTCACCTTCCACTGGGAGTAGATAACAACCCACAGAAGCATCACTGGTTCTTCATGGGAAGACTCCAAGGCAACGATGAGAGGGAAAGTTCCTCCAGAGTTTAAATCTTGGCGTGGGCGTCTATGCTGTAGTGTGGTCTGGTTAAGATGAACAGATTGAGCATGTGCTGCACCTATTTCGGTATCTTCTGGGCTCACCAGTTGCCTCATCAGTGGTTCAACCACAAAGGTCAAGGGCAAGGCAAAGACCTTGAAAAAAGGATGCCAGCTGGCGGACTGCCTGGACTAACCCCTTTGTTGAGAGGTCTTGCTCTCAGACTTGATGAGTAGGATCAGTTCAGTTCAGTCGCTCAGTCGTGTTCGACTCTCCGTGACCCCATGAATCACAGCACGCCAGGCCTCCCTCTCCATCACCAACTCCTGGAGTTCATTCAAACTCATGTCCACAGAGTCGGTGATGCCATCCAGCCATCTCATTCTCTGTTGTCCCCTTCTCCTCCCGCCCCCAACCTTTCCCAGCATCAGAGTCTTTTCCAGTAAGTCAACTCGTCACATGAGGTGGCCAAAGTATTACAGTTTCAGCTTTAGCATCAGTCCTTCCAATGAACACCCAGGATTGATCTCCTTTAGAATGGGCTGGTTGGATCTCCTTGCAGTTCAAGGGACTCTCAAGAGTCTTCTCCAACACCACAGTTCAAAAGCATCAATTCTTCAGCTCTCAGCTTTCTTCAGTCCAACTCTCACATCCATACATGACCACGGGAAAAACCATTGCCTTGACTAGACGGGCCTTTGTTGGCAAAGTAATGTCTCTGCTTTTTAATATACTATCAAGGTTGGTCATAACTTTCCTTCCAAGGAGTAAGCGTCTTAATTTCCTGACTGCAATCAGCGTCTGCAGTGATTTTGGAGCCCCCAAAAATAAAGTCTGACACTGTTTCCACTGTTTTTCCATCTATTTCCCATGAAGTGATGGGACCAGATGCCATGATCCTGCGCCCTCGCAGCCTCCGCCTATTAGATGTGGGGTAGTTCCTCTCGGCCACCGACCCTGGCCTCAGGCGTGGGGGTAGCTCCGACGCAACCAACCATGCAAAGAGGCGCGGCCGAGAGGAGCTGCCCCACGTCTAATAGGCAGAGGCTGCGCGGGCGCAGGAGGGCCGAGAGGAGCTACTCCACGTTCAAGGTCAGGAGGGGAGTCCTTGAGGAGATACCCCTCATCCAAGGTAAGGTGCAGTGGCTGCGCTTTCTTGGAGCAGCTGTGAAGAGATATCCCATGCCCAAGGTAAGAGAAACCCAAATAAGACGGTAGGTATTGCTAGGGGGCATCAGAGGGCAGACACACTGAAATCATAATCACAGGAAACTAGTTGATCTAATCACATGGACCACAGCCGAATGTGGTCCACTGGAGAAGGGAATGGCAAACCACTTCAGTATACTTGCCTTGAGAACCCCATGAACAGTATCAAAGGGCAAAATGATAGGATACTGAGTGAGGAATTCCCCAGGTCGGTAGGTGCCCAGTATGCTACTGGAGATCAGTGAGAAATAACTCTAGAAGGAATAAAGGGATGGAGCCAAAGCAAAACCAATACCCAGTTGTGGATGAGTAGGAGAGTGTGATCCAACCGCCCTGAGTCTCCCTCACTCTACCCAGCGCCTCAACTTTGACTCCATCCCTCAGAGCGTGAGCTACTAGGACCGCCATTCAAAAGCCACAGGCTCCAAACCATCAGAGGGTTCATCACCTGCATCCCCAGTGCTCACTGGGCAGAGGTGGGTTCTGAGCAGAGCAACCAGCTGTGGCCTGAGTCTGAATCTCCTTTCCAGCTTTCCCCGTTTCAGGACTTATGAATTATTAACGAGCCCTCTGTTTGTAATGCTGGGCTCTCTGCTTCCTCCAAATTAAATTACTGAGGGATATATTTGATTATAAACATACTTAGTAAATGTTTTCATTGTTGCTTTCTGTAGCTTTCTTTGTACTAAAGTGTTATAATGTCAAAAAGTCAACCGCAAACATCTACAGCACGCGGTGGAAAACCATTTAAAGCAAAGTCTGGGCAAATTAAGTAATCAGAAATGAAAACCACTTTAGGACAATAGTGAATATAATTTGTCATCTTTAAAAAAAAAATAAGGGGGCTACACTTCTTCCAGCAGCTAAGTATTTCTGAAAAGAGAGCTGAAGTTGACATGAAATCTGAGTCAAGGTCTAGCATGTTCTCTCTTTCTACTGATGTGACCTTGACTAAGGCAAGGCTTCGCTGTGCTTCTCTGTCCTCATCTTCAAACTAGGATAAGTCTCTCCTACCTACTGCATCAAGTCTTCAAGAAAAGGAGTTTTATCAGCTGTAAATAATCTATAGATGCGAATGTTAGTTACTGCTATACCAAAATCAGCTACAAAAATCTCCAGTTGAACAAACAATAAACAATGACTGTGTGCTAACTGGGCTGGGGGTTCAGGGTTTAATAAATTTAATGGGTGTGTATTGCATGGATCTTGTCCTCCAGAAGCTATGGTCTCACAGAGGAACATGCTCACAAAACTGTAGCTGGGGTTCAATGGGGAAAGTTTGGCTCTGTAGATACAAATGAGCCTTTCTAGGCACAGAAGATGGTGTTATGTTAATTATGCTGGGGAAACAAAGGGATGGAGGTCCAGCTGTAGATTTGGTAGAAAAGAGAAGTTAGAGCGAAAAGATTATAAAGATGCTCATGGGTGGACAAAGCAGGGACTAGAGTTAAGCTGTATGGACATAAGCCCAGGGGGTCAAAGAGGGCCCTGAACTGAAGATCAGCACCCCGGCCATGTTTAAGGGTGGTGTGGAAAGAACAGAACTTGACAGACTTGTCTGGGGCAGATGTTAGGATCTTGAATGCCATCTTAAAGTCTGGATTCTCTTCTATAGCTCATGGCAACCTTTGGGGTTTTTCAGAAGCAGATCGTTGTCACAGCTGTTACCTTTCAGAGTGATAACTCGGCAACTAAGAGCAGTGAAATGGAAAGAGAACGGGTGTGGAAGCAACAAGATCTGAGCTGAACTTCTTAGCAGTTCTGTGACCTGAATGGAGAAGTTAACCACTCTGCATCTCACTTGCCTCATCCGTGCAGAGGAGAAAACCATGCCACCTCCCCGAGTTGTGGTGAGGACACACGAGACCACAAGAGCAGGATTTCCAGCCTGCGCTGTACAGAGAGCTGGGGGAGAATATATGCATTTGTCTTCCTTTCCCTGTGGAAAATCTGATCTCTGATCTCCCAATAAGCATAGGAGGAGAAAACTAGGAACATGACAGGAAGATGGAGAGACCACGAGACTGCACAAAAGTCAGGTTTATCTGCCCAGCCTCGGTTTCCCCAGACCTAGAGTGGAGGTGTTTAGAGCAGATTCATTCGAAGGGCCCATCAGCTTTAACTGTGTCTCATGATAACACACGGACCATGTGGGAGGCAGAGTGTGTTTAAAGGGATCAGGGGCCAGGGGCCCTGCTAAGACCATAGCACGACACATGGCATTTAATGCAGGCTACAAAGGCGCCAGATGCAGACTTTAATGAAAAGAAAATGGTGTCGCCATATCATCACAAATTAACTCCATCTATCTGCACAGCCTGGAGCGCTGAAGTCATAGTTTGAAATTCAGCGGCACTTATGGTTAACACATGCTGCTTTACTCATGTTTTCGCCTTCATCAAACATTCACTGAGCATCTACTAATGCCAGCCGTCGGGCTTAATCTTGGGGACACCGAACTGAAGGGAGTTTTCTCTTCATGTATGTTAACCATCCTCCCTGACCTCATTGGAACTTCTGGAGGGCATGGAGGGTGTTTCGCCTCTGCTGATATGGTACCAGCCTGGTGCCTTTTGGAAGCCAGCAAATCAGTAGTGTCACTGTTGATGATGGGGATGGGGATCCTGGTGGTGGAGACACCGGGGGTGGTGGTACTAGAATAAGTGCTGTTACCAGCGGTGGTGGTAGAGGTGATGCTTGTTTGAGCAGTCATGGTGGTTGCGGTGTGAGACTGATGCTGGGGTTAGCGGTGGGGATACTTCTCGTGTCAATGATGTAAGTTTTCAGTTGAAGAATTACTTTGTTGTTCCTACTGTGATTGAAGCCAATGTTTTCTAAATAATTGTGCTTTCACAAAGAAACACATGTTTATTATAGAGTAATATAAAATACCGGCCAAGAGAAGAAGATGGAAACCACCCATAATTGCACTACCAATATTTTGGTTGTGTGATTACAGTGTAATACCAGTATGAAGCTTCCCTCTCTCCTCTCTTTTTAATTTTTTTTTTTTCTTGCCACATTGTATGGCTTGCTGAAGGCTTCCCTGATAGCTCAGTTAGTAAAGAATCTGCCTGCAATGTAGGCGATACTGGTTCGATTCCTGGGTTGGAAAGATCCCCTGGAGAAGGGAAAGGCTACACACTCCAGTATTCTGGCCTGGAGAATTCCATGGACAGTATAGTCCATGGGGTCACAAAGAGTCAGACACAACTGAGCAACTTTCACTTTCTATGGCTTGCAGGATCTGAGTTCTCCAACCAGGTTTGGTTCAAGCCCTTGGCAGTGAGGGCTTGGAGTACTAATCACTGGGCTGCCAGGGAATTCCCATGAAGCTTTTGATACACATACCTTTAAATGTACACATGCATTTTATAGAGAACATATTCTTTTATACCTGTTTTATAAAAGTACATTAAAATCATTTCCAGAAAATAAAGATAAAATTTACAGATGTCATTCCTGTACAAGAAATAATGTCTATACCTATTCTTAAAGACATCATATTTTCCATTGTTGGAAATTAAGATTTTTTGCTAAACCTGTTCTTGAGCATCTGCTTCCTAAGAGTGATTTTTATGGACTTGAGAAGGGAAGGACCAAAATCAAAGTCCACTTAGAGTTGGGTCGCACTGGAGCAGGCTCCTTTATCTTGTATGGTCTCCTTATCTAACATAGGGATGAGAATACCATATCCATAGGAATAAGGGCATTTTGAGGCTTACATATAATGTTTATATAAAGCTTCAAGCCCACTGATGCAGACATAGCAGATACTTGAAGGCCTTTTTCCATTCATCTCTCACCCCTCACTGGGTCACTTTTGCTTTGGGTTCACTCATTTGGAAAGGTGGGGGGGCGGGCAGTTGCCAATAGAAAGATGCTCACCCTCCAGCTGAACAGTGAGGCATCAGTGAACCGGGAGAATCTAATCTCTCCATGGCTATCCTCTTGCTCTGCTTCTGCCTCTGCTGCTCTATTTGCCTCTGCTCTGTCTTCTCCCATCCCTTGGTGCTATGTCCTACATAGCTGTGGGGACCAGAGTACCATTTCTGTGCCACCAGCGATGTGCACCCAGTGAGGAGAGGGAAGGGGGTATCCACCACTAAGGACACAGGAAAAGGGGAGGGAAGCTTCCAGCTTACCTGAAACACACACTGAGTTGGGACCCAGAATGCATTTTGTCTTTTTCTTTAAGGAAACCATATGGTAAGTGATAGCTAGGTTCCTAGGCTAGCCCTCTAAAGCTGTTTCCATTCATAAAGTCCCTAAATTACAATGTAAACAAGACTGTTTAATCTAACAAGTGCTGAACTCAGGTTAATTTTTTTTTAATATGTTTTACCCCTGTAGTTGATTCAATGCTATGGAATACACATCACAGCACAAAACAAATGTCCTTGATGAGAGAGAAACTTGAATATAGGGGTGACATAGTATGCAAACTTCCAAGATGCAATTGTATCTTGGGAGGGTTTTCCATGGTGAGGGGGTGGTCCAGACATGATTGAGGAGAAATGATTTTCTGGCAGGTACAAAAGCTCTGAGTCAGGAAGCAGGGAGACTGTCCTGAGATGAGAACAAAGCAGCCTGAGGACGGAAACACGGGTCTCTGTTGAATGTGAGGGGGAATAAAGAGCGGTGATAAGTGCCATGGGGTGAGGTCACGGATGCCACTGGACCGCACGCTAGGTGTCTGGACACCTCAGTTCTACAAATGTGCTTATGGACATGGTCTCCAGACAATTAGTACCTCTTAAGAGGCAGCTCCCTGGTTTCTCAGGCCTTGCAAATCAATCCCTATGTGACAGTGTGAAGGAATTGCATTTTTAAACCGCTGTACTTTTCATGGACACTCAGATAGGTAGACCCACTTCCTGAACAATGATGAGCCTTCAGAGGCCACTGGGCAGTGGAACCACAAGGCTGGAAGTCATTTATAGTAATTCAGCTAAAACTCATGTATACTGCAGAACAGCCTTTCAAAAGACTCCCAGAACCATACACAGAATATGGCCTTCGGCTTAACATCTGAGTTTCAGTTCAGTTCAGTCCCTCAGCCATGTCCGACACTTTGCGACCCATGGACTGCAGCATGCCAGGCCTCCCTGTCAATCACCAACTCCTGGAGCTTGTTCAAACTCATGTCTATCTAGTTGGTGATGCCATCCAACCATCTCATCCTCTGTCGTCCCCTTCTCCTCCATTTCCAAACTTTCCCAGCATCAGGGTCTTCTCCAATGAGTTCTTCGCATCAGATGACCAAAAACAAGCTTAATTCTTGCATCAGCCTACAGAGCTAAGAATTATGATTTCTATCTTATGGATGCAGAAATCTAGGCCTGGGTAGATAGTCAGATCAAGGCTAAAGTCTTTGATGGAGACGAGGAAGAGTCCAGGTGAAACTGAGCAGGAGCCTGTGGGGCTTCTGGGCACAGAAGTCTTTCCATGTCTCCTGTTTATTTGTAGGAAATAGTCTTCAGCCTCCACCACCTTCCCTGAGTTCCAAAGGGCAGGTTCCAACAATAGGTAATCAGGGAAGAGAGAGGATGCTGAGACAAGGGGGACAGTTGAAAAGCAGTAGTGCAGCCTTGGGGCAGGGGTCTGGTTCTGCCTCAAGAGATACAGGTAGCAGTGCTGATTTGCGCTCTTCTGTAGAACTAAAACCCCCAACAAATGGAAGATGTTAACTACTTGAGGAGGCATTCTTCACTTCACTGAAGGTCACAGCTTGATAACCTTGACAACTCAGAAACTCATCAGGAGACCACCTGAGGTCAGATTAAAGGAACCACAGAAGCTCATCAAGAGACCATCTGAGGCCAGATTAAAGGAGTGTAGGCTCTGCATACATCCTGAACCCTATCAGCAGGTTGGAACAATTACTGTAAAACTCCTCACCAAAACCCTCAGGCTTGGACACACAGCTTTGAGGGTCTTAGCCCACGGTGCCCCCCACCCCTTGGCCTGGCAAGCAATACAGCTATTCTTTTCTGCTTCGCTCAAAACCCTGAGATTCACTTCGGTACTGGCGCACAGAGGCTAAGTTCTGGTATCACTAGGGCCCTGCTCTCTGTACTTGACTTACATAGAAACACCCCTTGGGAGGACTGGTATGGATGCCCAATTGTGAACTGAGGAAAACTGAGGTGGGTTGACTTGCAAAAGTTGCACATTCATCAGCAGACACAGGATGAAACCTCACATCCTCCTGCTCACTGGCCTCAGTTACTCTGCTTTCCACGGCCGCCCATCTTGGATCTCCCCTTGAATCTCCCTCTGACCACTGCCTTTTGGCTGAGTGGCAACATTCCTGCTGACCAGCAAAAACTAATGACTGTTGGCCCCTCCTTATCTTGGTCAGCAGGAAAAAGAACCATGGACTATACATCTCTTCTATTCCTCTCCAGCATCTTGGGTGTTGGGATAAGAGAGGATTCTTTGGCCATATTTCTATAAAAGGATATGGTTAACTATAACCAACCACCATGTATGCTCATAAAATGTGTCACTTGAAGATGTTTTGGTTGGCACTAGGGATTCTGAAATCAAAACCAAGAAACAGTTTAATTCAATTACAAGTAGAGAAAGTTAAGAAAAAAGAATAAATTGAACAAAAGCTGGCTTCTTCTAAACATTCACATGATGAAGGAAAGAAACATAATTATGTGGCTTCAACTAAACCGTGAGGCGTTTCTCAGCCCAGTGCCATTCAATGTCTGCTTCTGACGTGAGAATCCTTCTTCTCAACCATTTGGTAAATAATTCATGTTTTCAATTTGGTTAAATATGCCCATTTAGCTCCTACAACCGATCAGACCCTCAGGGAAACGTGATGCATTTTAATAAACCCAATATTTAGCTAAATACAACAAAATCCCGTAATAACATTTTTTTTTTTGAGAGGGTGGGAAATGAACATATATTAAGTGGGAAATATCATGTGTGTGACCAACCAACCATGTCTTGGAAAGGTAAATGCTACATGTGGGAAAAGATTATAAATGTGATAATTGAACTTGGATGCCTACGTGGGGGAGCCTTTCAGAGGAGGAGAAGGGAACTTTCATGCCTGGGTGAGCAGGGTGGTAAAGCAGGGAGACTAGCAGTGGAAGTGTTAGACACTCGTGTCCGACTCTCTGCGAGCTCATGGACTGTAGCCTGCCAGTCTCCTCTGTCCATGAAATTCTCTAGGCAAGAATACTGGAGTGGGTGGCCATTCTCTTCTCCAAGGAATTTTCCTGACCCAGGGATCAAACCTGGGTCTCCTGCATTGCAGGCAGATTCTTTACCATCTGAGCCACCAGAGAAGCCTGGTAAAGGAGACGAGGGGAGGAGAGTGGTTGCCAATCAGGGATTTTCTACTTGCTGCAACTGTTCCAACCATTATGCTGGCTCCAAAGCAGAGGTCCCCAACCTCCAGGCCATGAAGGTTGGTCTGTGGTCTGCTAGGAACTGGTCTGTGGTCTGTTAGGAACTTGGTCACACAGCAGGAGGTGAATGGCAGGTAAGGGAGCAACACTTAGTCTGTATTTACAGTTGCTCCCCACTGTTCTCATCACCACCTGAGCTCCACCTCCTGTCAGATCAGTGGGGGCATTAGATTCTCACAGGAGCACAGACCCTAACACTAAAGTCAAGGTGGAGTATCCTGATGTTGCGCAAAATAGAAATAACGTGCACAATGAATGCAATGCGCTTGAATCATCCCCAAACCAGGTCCCCTACCACAGTCTGTGGAAAAATCGTCTTCCATGAAACTGGTCACTGGTGCCAAAGGTGCTTTTCATGTGGCGCCCCATGGTCGGGTACCCACTTCCCAGCCTGCCATTTCTCCAGCCTTGTCCTATTGGGGAGACCATTTGAGATCCCCAGGCCTCCTGAGATTCAAAAGTAAAGGGATTTAAAATACCCTAGTTTCTTGAAATGGGACCATGAGGTAGAGTATTCTTCAAGCCCTGCCCCAATCACCCAAATCAGGTTATCTGCCATTTGCTGAAAATGCCTCTGTGTAAAGAGTGAAATGCACTTATGAGTAAACTCGGTTTATTTTTTCCTCCAGGGGCAGTAAGTGTTCAAGTATATTATCTAAACGCGCATGGCGGTGTTTGATAGGCAGCATAGAAAGTCCCAGATCAGCTGTCACGGGAAAGGGAAGGTGGTCAGCAAATGTAGCTGCTGGAAAGACTGTCCAGGCCCCAGAGTGCAGGCACAGACAAGGTCTGTGAATGTGGCTGCAGGCTCACACCGGCCTGCCGTTGCAGCAAACCTCTAAGACCACATGCTCTTTTGGTCCTGGTCCCCACATCCCAGAGGAACTTGCTCTCCAACCAGCCTGGAGTTACCTGATGCTGCCACCAGAGCAAAACATGCCTCATGCATGCTACATCGCTGGCATCTCAGGATCCGGGACCTCCTTGTCTTCAAGCTCATAAACATTTGGTAGTGAGCTGCATAAACAACCCTATCAAAAAATGGACCAAAGAAGTAAACAGACATTTCTCCGAAGAAGACATACAGATGGCTAACAAACACATGAAAAAATGCTCAACATCACTCATTATCAGAGAAATGCAAGTCAAAACCACAATGAGGTACCATCTCATGCTGGTCAGGCATTTATCAAAAAGTCTACAAACAGCAAACTCTGGAGAAGGTGTGGAGTAAAGGGAACCCTCTTACACTGTTGGTGGGGATGCAAACTAGTACAGCCACTATGGAGAACAGTGTGGAGATTCCTTAAAAAACTGGAAATAGAACTGCCATACAACCCAGCAATCACACTCCTGGGCACACACCGAGGAAACCAGAATTGAAAGAGACACATGCACCCCAGTGTTCATCACAGCACTGTTGACAATAGCTAGGACAAGGAAGCAACCTAGATGTCCATCGGCAGATGAATGGATAAGAAAGCTGTGGTACATATACACAATGGAATATTACTCAGCAATTAAAAAGAACACATTTGAATCAGTTCTAATGAGGTGGATGAAACTTTAGCCTATTATAGAGAGTGAAGTAAGTCAGAAAGAAAAGCACCAATACAGTATATCACCACATATATATAGAATTTAGAAAGATTATAATGATGACCCTATATGCAAGACAGCAAAAGAAACACAGACAGAAAGAACAGACTTTTGGACTCTGTGGGAGAAGGTGAGGCTGGGATGATTTGAGAGAATAGCATTGAAGCTTGTACATTACCACATGTGAAACAGATGACCAGTCCAAGCTCAATGCATGAAACGGGGCACTAAAGCCGGTGCTCTGGGACAACCCAGAGGGATGGGATGGGGAGGGAGGTGGGACGGGTGTTCAGGATGGGGGACACATGGACACCCATGGCTATTCATGTCAATGTACGGCAAAAAACCTTCACAGTATTGTAAAGTAATTAGTCTCCAATTAAAATAAATTAATTTTAAAATAAAAAAATAAATATTTGGTAGGTTCAGGCTGAGACTAAGGCTCGCTTTCACTGACACAGCTCCTGGTAACCAATCTGCATGGGAAGAGAAGTAGCCCCACTCCCTGGAATCATGACAGGCTCCTAACACTTACCAAAAAGAAACCATAATAGGTTGAATGACTGAAAGGGCTTAGCACCATTCTCAGTGTTTCCAATCCATTCGACCTTTTGCTACCGGTACCTGTCTGTGAGTCTGATCTCCGAGCCACCATCTCTGACTCGATAAAGACCGAATGAAGTTCTGGATCATTTGCTTTCTCATTCAGGACTTTAGATCCAGGCAGAATCTGTTATTTCCCCATCTGAAAGGATGACTGTTGCTATGGAAAAAGACTTACTTGTCCAAGTCCTCTTTTGAGCCTACTATCCACCTACATATGGATGGCACACTAAGTCCTAACAGAGAGGGCTGCAGGCTGATCAATAACAGAATGGTGGGCCTGGGAGTCATCCGGTGACTTGGTATAATTCAGTGATTCTCAACAGGGGTAACCTTGGGTGCATTTGGTAATGTCTAGTTTTGTTGTCACAATGAGTTGGGGGGAGGGGAAGGAAACTTCTGTCATTTATTGAGTGGAGGCCAAGGATGCTGCTAAACATCCTATCATGCTCAAGACCACCCACCCCCCTGATGACAATAAAGAATATTCACAAATGTTCATATTGCCAAGACTGAGAAACCCACATCTAAATGGAATGTTTTCTCAAAGACTTAGAGCTATTTTCTCATTTAAAAAACTATAAAATTCATACAAAAATGGAATCAATGTTTTTTTCTCACTCTGTATGTTCCACATTCTCTATGACAATTTGATACATAGATATATCCTATAATTGTGTGTATTTCATGCTATAAATATATATTTATTAAATATGTATAATTGATGACATGCGAGGATTGAACCCACATCTCTTGTATCTCCTGCATTGGCAGGCAGATTCTTTACCAGTGCACCACCCGAGAAGCCCTGGACAAAGCCACACACCAACAGTAGAAGACCTAATTACCCAGGAGTAATCATTTCCTTTGGAGAAGGCAATGGCACCCCACTCCAGTACTCTTGCCTGGAGAATCCCATGGACAGAGGAGCCTGGTAGGCTGCAGTCCATGGGGTCGCTACGAGTCGGACACGACTGAGAGCCTTCACTTTCAGTTTTCACTTTCATGCATTGGAGAAGGAAATGGCAACCCACTCCAGTGTCCTTGCCTGGAGAATCCCAGGGAAGGGGGAGCCTGGTAGGCTTCCGTCTATGGGGTCGCACAGAGTCGGACACGACTGAAGCGACTTAGCAGCAGCAGCAGTAGCAATGTAATTATTATAATTATCAATGTAATTAGGCATATAACATAATTTTATAGATAATAATGCAATGATACCATGATATGTAATGATTATTTATCCGGGAAAATGGAGTATGAAAGTGGCCCATTGAAAACTAAAGAGTATTGCATCCCTCTTGTTTGCCATGATTATCCAGTCACCTGCAGGAAAATCTCCTGGGCTCCATGCCCATTCCCAGACCCCACCTCAGACCTGTTGAGTTGCGTCAGTGGGGCCAGAAGTCAAGATACTGCAGAAATTCTTCCTAAGGTCATTATGCAAAAGTTTGAGAATCACATTAGCCCTTCAAGTTTCAAGAAATAAAAACCATTTCACAAGTCTGAGTGCAGTTGATGTCAGAGTCAGGTATGAGCAATGAGCAGGCAAGGCCCAATGATTGGATGCACAAACATTGGAGATTAGAATTGTCTTTATACACTAAGTCCAGGCGTATGTTCCAATGTTCCAGCAAGGACCAGCGCCCACGCCACTGCTGATCCTTTGCCACTGCTTCTTCTTTGCCTCAGGGCTCCTGCCCAAGTGACACTGAGATTATCCCATACTTCATCAGAGTGCACCCGCCATTTCCTGAGAATAGGACATCCAGTTGGCTTTCTTACTGTCAGTGTTTACATATTGACAGAAACTCATCATGAGTCTTAGGCCGAGGATGAATCAGTCAGTCTTAACTCTCTCACTTCTGACTGGAGTGCAAAAATCAAATCAATTACTCATAAACACTTGTGATAAGATTAATTTAATTTTTTTTTCTTAAACAAAGAGGGTAAATTAAAAGAATCAGCTTGCTCCTTCCCACACTGTAGTGACAAGATTAAAAATTAAATTTATACATATTTCATTTCTACATAATAAAGCCTTTTTGCAAAAAGAAAAAAAAATGCCACAGTTCATCTAATTAAATCAAAGAAAATTGCCTGCAGCGGTGTTATAGTATTACAATTAAGCCACTGCCAAAGCAGCCCTCGGAATTCTTAAACACTACTCTGTGTTGAAAACCAAATCAGCTTTTCGTGTGTGAATTTTGGGGGTGACTTCAGGAAAATGCTGAGCCTTTTCCTCCATGGGTACATAAGGGAGGAAAGAAAAAGAAAAAGATTTTCAAGCTATTCTGGAGTCAATATTATATCGAAGATGCCAGTGAGACCTAATTTTGGTTTTAAAAAATAAAAAAGAAACCTATGAATCTTGGAAGAAGAAATTAATCAAGGAACCAAGGATGTTAAAACTTCCTTCTTTTTGTCTCCCAAATGTTAAGACCACTGAAGTTGAGACTTTCAATAAAATCCTTGAAGTGGGAAAGTTTCTCAAAGTCTGCCAAGATTGCCTTGGAATAGTTGATCCTGTTGTCCAGCTCTTTCAAGAACTGCAATGTCCAAGCACAGCTGGAAACCCCTTGTGTCTCTACTTGGATTCAGGGATTTGATAAGAGTTGGCCTTAGAGGGACTTCATGATGAGATGGATTGACAGGTGGGTGGAGGCGACCGTGACCCCTGCAGGAGCAAAAAGGTGTGGCATGCTCCTCCCCTCCCCGCCCACCACCACCCCTGCCCCCACACACAGTAAGGTCTATGGGAGGTTCCTCATCTGGCTTCTGACATTCTGTCAGGGCTGAATTTCATTCTTGGGAATCAGACCCTGGAACAGGGAGAGACTCACACAAGCCTTGACCTGGATCCTGGTTTCAGTGAATCATTCATGACTTCTTTTAGGTCAAAAAATGCCCCACGACAGGTGCTGGGCAAATGTCAATTGAACAGATGCGTCATTCAGCAGCGGCTTGGCGAGCAGCACCGTGGGCCCAGAGAAACCTGTGCGAGTCATTACAATCTTGGTTTCCTCTGCTTGATGGTGGGCAAGAGTCTGAGCTTGAGACCATATGTTTACTCAGGAGCTAATAATCCACTATCGTTCATGGCAGAGCCCAGCTACCATGGGGCTTTTCAGCTTTTTAAGAATATTCTCCAAGCACCTTGTCATTTGATCCTGACAACATCCCTGGGTATGGGAGAAAAGTCCATGACAATTTGTCTGAAATCCCCAAATCCAGAAAGCTCTGAAAGACAGATGTTTGTTCATAAATTTGGTGCAAATATGACAGCAAATTCTAAATTGAACAAATGTGATGTTATTTACGATTTCCGCCGATCACACATAGGTTTGGGTATAGAAATATAAATGAGTTTACTTTAGGATGTAAAAGTAGGACCCAAACCCCTCTGGAGGTAGGATGCGATACCCTACATATGCTGTATCATCTCAGCAGCATTATCAGCTGATTCGTCTATAGAATCTCTTACTCTACAGATGAGAAAGCTGAAGCCCAGAGAGTTTGAGCAACTTGTCCAGGGTCACACAGCTGGTGAGTGATGGGACGCTGAGGGGGCTGCAGAGCATGTTCTTTTCCACTGGACTAGGCTGAACCACTCTGAGGATGAAGTGCTTTTACCTGTGAGTTTCTCCTCTCCTCTGCTCACCTGTATCAGTTAGATTGCTGAGTAACAAAGTAGTCCAAACATAGAGATTCAAACAACATGCACTTTAACAAGAATTTTTTTTTTTTGAGGTATAGTTGACTTCCAATGTTGTGTTAGTTTCCGATGTACAGCAAAGTGAATCAGTTATACATATACATATGCCCACTCTTTTTCAGATTATTTTCCCATATGGGCATTACAGAGTACTGAGTAGTGTTTCCTGTGCTACACAGTAGGGCCTGGTTAGTTATCTACGCTATACATAGCAGCGTGTGTGTTAGTTGCTCAGTCGTGTCCGACTCTTTGCGACCCCATGGACTGTAGCCCACCAGGCTCCTTTGTCCATGGGCTTCTCCAGGCAAGAGTACTGGAGTGAGTTGCCATTTCCTTCCCCAATTTCTAATGGTGTGTGTATGTAAATCTCAATCTCCCAATTTACCCCCTGATGACCAGAAGTCTGTTATTGACATATATAGCTCCTTTTGTTTTGGAGATGCACCATTTACAATGGTCAGGGCATGAAAGCAAACTAAGTGTCCATTAATAGAGGATTGGATAAAAAAAATGTGGTACAAATATACAGTGGAATATTACTCAGCCATGAAAAAGAGGGGATCAATGCCACTCGCAGCATCATGGATGGACCTAGAGAGTCCTACTAAGAAAGTGAAACAGAGAAAGATAAAAATCATATGATATGGCTTATATGTGGAATCTGAAAGGGGCACAAATGAACTAACCAGCATGCACTTATTATTCTAGAGTTTCCCTGGGTCAAGGATCTGAGCCCTGCTTAGCTGGCTGGGTCCTCTGCTCAGGGTCTCTTTAGAGGCTGCAGTCAGAGCGTTAACCCAGATCGCTCACATCAAGGCAGTAAAGGGGTCAGCAAAGGCCATCAGCATCGCAAGGCTGGACTGGGACTGGACCATCTTCTGAGATGACACAGCTGGTTGTCAGCGGGATTCAGCTGCTCCTCGTGATGCTGGACGGAGGGCTTCAGTCACTCGCTGACTCTCGGCCTGGTCCTTCCCGGTGGTCCTCTCCATTAGAATGAGTCTGCAAGAAGGACCAGAGAGAGAAATGTCAGTAAGGGGAGAGTCAGAGTCCCCCGTGCCCTAGTCTCAGAAGTGACATTCATCTCCTCTTCCATGTTCTGTTACATGGAGGTCACTGGGTCTAGCCGAGACCCGGGGGGAGGGGACTTCACAGGACGTGAACCCTGGGGGCGGGGACTTTGGGAGCCATGTCACAATCAACTGACCACGTTGCCTTTCAAGATCTGAATCCCCTGAGGGGCCTTCGCTACAATACTTGACAAGTAGGTAATAAGCTCTGGGTGGGTAAGGTCGCTTCCGGTCTTAGGACTCAGGAGGGATGAGTAAGCACTTGAACTTGAGTCCTTCTGTGCTTATCCTCTCCTGTGTGATATGCCTCTAACTCCATCCTCAGTGTGGTCAAGTCTAACCCAGTAGAAAGTATAGGCTCTGGCGCTCCTGTAAATCTCAGCCAGATTCCATCATTCCCAGTTGTGTGACCCTAAACAGGTCACTCGGATTCTCTGAGCTGCAGCATCCTCACCTATAGAATTAATGATACTGCTGCTTGGCAGACACCACTGCCAACAGGAGTCCACGAGATTCCATATGTGAAGTGGAACGGTTGGTGCCTGAGGCTCACAGGTGCCCAGTGAGTGGGCACTCTTTCCTCTCTGAGGTTCTCCTAACCTGTTCTCTCTTCTGCTTCTTGTGACTGTCTTGAGATGACTGGCAGGGGAAGTATGATCCCACATGAGGAACCAGAGCTCAGAGCATCTTATCTGCCAAATATAACCGAAGTCTCCACAGCCACTGCCTGCTGTTATCTAAAGAATCTGGTTATGAGTTTATTTATTGCCTCCATGATGAGAATATGTGCTCTGTGGCTGAAGGAACCTCATGGATTATTTATTGCTTCACCTCCACCACTTCAATCCCTGGCTGCACAGAGTCCTTGCTTTGTACACAGTTGTTGGAGAAATCAGTGCATGAGACCTAGTTTTCCTCCCTAGACCTGGCCCCCATCTGGACCAACGTAAAGCCTGCAGCACCCCCTTAGTGGCTTGGAAGGACACACAGGAGTAGTGGTTTTGACAGCTTGTGTTCATTCATTAATTTCTCATCGCTGGTCCTGGAAGAATGTGAAAAAGTCATCAAATGAGCATATTTTGGGTAAAAGTCTCACAAATTCAGAAACTTTTCAAAAGGCCTTCAAAGCCTTTCTGAAGCCCATTCATTGACCCCTGGGGTATGAACCCCAATTTTAGAGAGCTCTCTGGGTAGAAACGTGCTTATGCTCACATAAGGTAACCCACAGCTACCCAGCGTTGCTCTTTACTCAACAAGCCCATGCAGCCAAAAGAGACAGAATTTGAGGCTCTACAGTGCCTGCTTGTTTTGGCCACTAGCTTGTCTCTTAGGAAAGAGCCATGTGGATACCACTCCTTGCCACTCTTTTACCTCCAGCCCTGATAGAACACAGCTGGATGTAGGCAACCCAGCCTCTGGGATACCAGAAATCTGACCCTAGCCCATGTAGTTTTTCTCCACATCCAGTGCCCTCTTCCCAATGAATATTTGATGGAGGATTTTTCATGAATAATCATTAGAAGGACTGATGCTGAAGCCGAAGATCCAACACTTTGGCCACCTGATACAAAGAGCTGACTCACTGGAAAAGACCCTGATGCTGGGAAAGCAAAAGGAGAAAGGGGCAGCAGAGGATGAGATGGTTGGATGGCATCATCGACTCAATGGACGTGAATTTGGGCAAGCTCTGGGAATTAGTGAAGGACAGGGGAGCATGGCGTGCTACAATCCGTGGGGTTCCAAAGAGTCAGACACGACTGAGCGACTGAACAGAAACATCAGTGCCACCCTCCCAGCCCGCATCAACCTCCTGGGCCTGCTGCTGGCACACAGGTTCCTTCAGGGACCCTGGTTTCAAAGTCAGGGAGGCCACTCCCACCGGGGATTCCCAGGCAACACTCCCCATGCTGGGGTTCAGATGGGGGGAGAAGGGCCAGATGCTATCAGACCCCAGCACCAGGGTTTTGGTCTGGGGGTTCAGGCAGTGCCACAGGCAGCCAGTTGGCTCACACTCTACCTCCTACTGACTGGAAATGACTTGGGCAAGGCATTTACCTCCAGAGTCTTCGGCTTTCTTGTCATTAAATAGAGAGTGCTTGGCCCCTACCCCGCCTCGTAGCATTTAAGTAGGGGAAAAAATAGCCTGTGGAAAATGGAAGGGTTGACCCCACTGTCCAGGATTAATGTGGGGGCTGCCAAAGGGAAGGGCATCATGGTACTGCAGCGAGGGACATGAGCTCTGTGAGTTCAAATCCCTGCCCTGCTCATTCACCTGTGCAACCTTGGGAACATTACCTACGAACCTGAGCACCTGTTTCCTCATTGGTAACATAGCAACGACACCAGCTCCTGTCTCATCAACTGCAGTGAGGATTCAGTGAGCGCAAAGCAGTTGGGACTGTGCCTGGCTCATCCTGACAAGGGGTTTAGGGATGCTTCTTGCCACGTGATCACATTAGTGATGCTGAGACAAGCCCACAGGAGACGTCTGGCATGTGCAAGGGAAGCACACACACCTGTACCACTAATTCCCTGCCCTGGGCCACATTAATTTTGTACAGCCTCAGTGCTACTACGTACAAATAACGAGTCGGTTGTCTTCAAGGATAATGGTGTAATGGTCTAGAAACAGGGGTATTTCCTGAGTCGGGATTCAAATGAAGACAACTTTATCAGCCTCCTTTGTAGTTAGGTGGGGTCTTGCCCCTGGGTTCTGGCCACCAAATGGGTGTGGAAGTCCGTTCCTCTTTCTCTCATTCCCAATGCTCTCTGCTCTTCTTCAAAACCCATGATTATGGATGGGACCCACACTAGAAGGAAGCAGGTAGATCCTGGTGTCACAGCATACAAAACAGCTGCCATAAAGGGCACCCAAGATACAAGGGATGGTAATATCGCCAAGGAAGAATTCTAGAAGGGACTCAGTCTAAGATGAAAAGATGAATCTAACATCAATTCTTCCTAAGGAAAAAGAAGATTAAACTTTGAAATTTTAAATTTTCAAAAGAAAATTTAACTTTGAATGCTTACCACATGGAAGATGCTGGGCTTAGTGCTTTTTGTACATTATCTCAGCTTTCTGTTTTAGCCATCACTGAATTTGATATTGTTGGCATCTCCACTTTACAGATAATAAAATCAACCCTTCAAGAATTTAAGGGATTTCCTTAAGGCCCCAAAGGTAGTGAGTAGCAGAGTCTAAACTTAAAACCCTGGTGCTATGATTCTCAATACATGCATGTTTTGGGTCACATTGTTACCATGGTCTTTCTTCCTTAAAAGGATCCATGATCTATTAGTCGAAACAGTCCATGGACAGAGAGAGTCGAGTTATAAAACAGAAAGGCGTGAATGCCATAGGAGAGGGCAGATAAAGTGCTGTCAGGACTCAGAGGAGGGAAGAGTAACTTCCAGCAGGGACTCAGGAAGCCTCTCTTGTGGGCGTCACGTCCGTCTTACAAACCTCTGTCACACTCTGAGCACCTGGGCTCTGCAGCAGCGTCCTCCATCTCCACCTCTCTGTCCTTCACCACTGTGGTCCTGGCTTCTTCTATCTCCGTCCACCTCCTGCCCAATGCTATCCATCTTCATTGTCCAACTGACATCCCATACCTTCTGGCCAGCTGCCCCAAGAAAATACGAGAATCCCTACATGTGTTTTGAAATAGTAATATAGCTACAGCTATCCATATAGGGGTGTGAAGTCGTAGATCATTGAGGGATCTCAGAGAACACTAGGGAAAAAAGGGCCAATGGGCTGGTACCTTGGAGAACTAACCATAGACAAAAGCATGAAGTGTTCCCTTGGAAACAAAAGAGAAGGTGAAAAGACTCTGATGCTGGGAGGGATTGGGGGCAGGAGGAGAAGGGGACGACAGAGAATGAGATGGCTGGATGGCATCACCGACTCGATGGACATGAGTTTGAGGGAACTCCAGGAGTTAGTAATGAACAGGGAGGCCTGGTATGCTGTGATTCATGGGGTCACAAAGAATCTGACACGACTGAGCGACTGAACTGAACTGAACTGAAACATCAGCAAAAAAAGCCATCAATAACAGCCGGTTCCTCTGAGAGATGGGAGTAAAGTCTGGGGGTCGAGTTGCCCTCAGCCCCGAGGATGAAGTTATGGATGTCAGCTGGGGTTGCCATCAGTTCAGTTCAGTCGCTCAGTCGTGTCCGACTCTTAGCGACCCCATGAACCACAGCACGCCAGGCCTCCCTGTCCATCACCAACTCCCGGAGTTCACTCAAACTCATGTCCATCGAGTCGGTGATGCCATCCAGCCATCTCATTCTTTGTCATCCCCGTCTCCTCCCGCCCCCAATCCCTCCCAGCATCAGAGTCTTTTCCAGTGAGTCAACTCGTCACATGAGGTGGCCAAAGTATTGGAGTTTCAGCTTTAGCATCAGTCCTTCCAAGGAACACCCAGGGTTGATCTCCTTTAGAATGGACTGGTTGGATCTCCTTGCAGTCCAAGGGACTCTCAAGAGTCTTCTCCAACACAACAGTTCAAAAGCATCAATTCTTCAGTGATCAGCTTTCTTCATAGTCCAACTCTTACATCCATACATGACCACGGGAAAAACCATAGCCTTGACTAGACAGACCTTGGTTGGCAAAGTAATGTCTCTGCTTTTTAATATGCTATCTAGGGTGGTCATAACTTTCCTTCCAAGGAGTAAGCGTCTTTTAATTTCATGGCTGCAATCAGCATCTGCAGTGATTTTGGAGCCCAAAAAAATAAAGTCTGACACTGTTTCCACTGTTTTCCCATGTATTTCCCATGAAGTGATGGGACCAGATGCCATGGTCTTTGTTTTCTGAATGTTGAGCTTCAAGCCAACCTTTTCACTCTCCTCTTTCACTTTCATCAAGAGGCTTTTGAGTTCCTCTTCACTTTCTGCCATAAGGGTGGTGTCATCTGCATATCTGAGTTATTGATATTTTTCCCGGCAATCTTGATTCCAGCTTGTGCTTCTTCCAGACCAGCATTCCTGATGATGTACTCTGCATAGAAGTTAAATAAGCAGGGTGACAATATACAGCCTTGATGTACTCCTTTTCCTATTTGGAACCAGTCTGTTGTTCCATGTCCAGTTCTAACTGTTGCTTCCTGACCTGCATGCAGGTTCTCAATAGACAGGTCAGGTGGTCTGGTATTCCCATCTCTTTCAGAATGTTCCACAATTTATTGTGATCCACACAGTCAGTCTTTGGCATAGTCAATAAAGCAGAAATAGATGTTTTTCCGGAACTCTCTTGCTTTCTCCATGATCCAGCAGATGTTGGCAATTTGATCTCTGGTGCCTCTGCCTTTTCTAAAACCTGCTTGAACATCTGCAAGTTCATGGTTCACATATTGCTGAAGCCTGGCTTGGAGAATTGTGAGCATGACTTTACTAGCGTATGAGCTGTGTGCAACTGTGCGGTAGTTTGAGTACCCTGCATATTGCCTTCCTTACAAAACTATTTGAGATACATTACATTGGAAATGCTTTACATTTCTATCTGGGTGACTAAGTATGCTACAATTTTTGGAACATGAGCCAGGAGTATGAATCTTGACAAAACTCTGTAGATGACTCTGAGGCATTCTATTAGATGATAAAATATGTTCTGGAATAAAAGGTCAGCAGTATGCTTCCACTCTACCCAAGAGCCTAGGCCTGGGATACTGAGTCACTAGTTACCTGGAGTAGTGGTCCCTCAAGTGTACAGACCCAGACATGATAAGGCAAATCTCAGGCTCCACTGTGTGGAAACTAGACCTAACTGGCTGTCTGTATGCTTTTCCCAGGTCCTGGAATGGGATTATTTGGCAGTCAATGCCAGAGCAGGAATTTGCTTCAAAGATGAGAATTAAGGATATTTAATCTTTGCTATTGGCGGTAGAGAGGATGAGAAAATGCAAATTTAGGAACAAGAAGGCTTCTGCTCAAACGCAAGCATTTTTCACAGACTCCAACAGAGAAGAAGAATAATCCACCCAAACTACCACTCTGGATATTTCTGGAGTAACATGTTGGAAAGCTGTCTTCTCAAAATGAAAATCAACCCATCCATTGACAAAGAGGTTGGAGACCAAAGAATTCCAGTGGTTATTTGATTCCACTATCTTTGCTACATGATGCAGAGCATTCAAATTCATTTTTTTCCTCTTGGTCATGCTACTAGATTAAAACATTTTGGACCACTTGATAAAGCAATACATAGCAGTGAATCTCCTAGAATCTCCATACCTAGAATCTCCAAAATGGCTATCTGCAATCATGATCATTATATAACTAACCTAAACTACTTCTAATAATGAAATTATGAGATCATGTTGCCCAACTCTGTCATATGTTAATATGGGGAAACTGAGCCTGGTAAAAATAACAGGCTTGATTGGCATCACACAGTAAGTCAGCGGCCTGTGTTGTCAAAGTCACCCCTAATTTATGATCTCCTAAAGAAACTTGAAAGTCCCATGGCAGAATCACAACTGTCGGAATGGTCCAACCAGGATGTCAGTAGAGGGGATCTGAAAACCGTATGGAACAAACTATGCATTTTATAGAAGAAACCAAAACTTGAAGAATCAGAGGGCCAGAAACACAGCTTTTGGGATTTGATTTACCATTAGAAAGAACACTAGATATTAAAAGATGCCATACAAACTTTATCTGTTATCATTGGATCCAGTAATTTTGTAAAAAATATATAATAATACTATTTATGGGACTAAGTACATCATGGGCCTTTTACTTACACACGAGCAAGTCAGGAATTCTTGTCCCCATGTTGAGGTTGAGGAAATGGGTTCCTGGAGGTGAAGTGACTTGCTGTGGCCATGAAACTTGTCATTTGCAAGGTCAGAATTCAACCCAGGGCTATAAGGATGCTTGCTTTTGACACCTATCTTCCCATGCCTGCCATGCTGCTTCCCCCATCTAGGCTGATCCATGAACGCTCAAAGGTCATGGGAAAGGAAGTATAATACTTCAGGGAAATTTTGGAATCAGGAACATATCGCCTCTTCAGAAAGTGATAACTTGCTGGAAATAAATGAAGAGTGAAAAATCCAGACAGCTTGACGTTTTCTCATAAAATAGGTCGCCTTGTAGTTTTGCTGTGAAAAATGCCTATTCAATCAGACACTGGCTTAATACCTACTACACACTGGCCACAGTACTAGATCTTATAGAGGTCACAGTGGAATTGTTCACAGACTCTGCTTTTCAGGGGCTCAAAACTAGGCTGGGTAAGACATGGTTGATTGTATAATTGCTCTTAAAGATTTCCTCATACATCCCCACTCATTGCCATGTAGCTTGCTTCTTCTTCCTGTGGAAGTTGTGTTGTTGTTACCTCACTGACTTTGAACTTGGCCAGTAAGATGTGGGTGTATATTATACCCAAAGTTTTAAAAGATATTGCAAGTGTCTTCCATCGCACTTCTGCCCTCTGCCATGACAATGGCAGGTTCCAAAGAGCATTTGTTGCTCCGTCCGTCTGGGTCCCCATATGAGAAGACATATGGAGTAGAGCTTCTCCTGACAGGGCTGTATCCTGGAGCTGAGTCAACTAGCATCCTACATGAGTGAGAAAATTTTGCTGCTTTACTTTGCTGGGTTTTCTTTTTTCTTTTTTTTTGCAGTTGTCTATTACAGAAGCAAAGTTGACTGACAGAGGACATGATATCTAACACAAGGTAGAAGCTGATGAGTTCTAAGAGAAATACAGACACCCTTTTTTGTATATAGAATGAAATAGGTTGCTTATGTTGATAAAGCACAGCTTATGTTGTCAGGGAGACCTTATGAAGATGGTGGTATGTGAGATGGACATCCAACTTAGTAGGACTTGAATATGGAAATAAAGTGGGACAGTTTCTGATGTTCCCATTATTCAGGGCTGGAGAAGAAGGTTGGGGAAGGGGCAGTAGGGTTAGAATATCTGAGAACAATCTACTTCTTTGATGTCATCTTGCAAATCTTTAGGGCTGTACTCATTTTGGTGAACTACTCTTTATCTACAGAATCTCAGGAACTGATCAGAGTAGACTAACCTTGCCTGCAGATATGTTCTGGAGAATTGAATGCCTGATGGAATATGCACCTGATCAAGATTGGGAAGCCTGGCTTAGATTCAGAAGTAGAGGAAAAATATGAGACAGGACATCAGACTAGCTGGGCTTATTGCAGTTCTTGAGATGAAAGGACTTTGTGATTTGGGTTTATGATCTTCCCTTACCTGTCCTCAATCCTGCCATCCATTTACTGAGGGGATAGAGTAAGAGTCTCTGAAGAGTCTGAGCTGCTAAGGTTCATTTCTAGGAAAGACTCCAAGGCTAGGTTTGATTTCAGTTGACAATTAAGTGTCATGTCACACAGGCATGTAAGGTTACCCTGTTGACCCAGACAGTGGCAAACATTAGCTTTGTCTATGTAAAGGTCTGCAGGTTTATTACCACTCTCCTTATTTCCCTTGATCTTATCCTTTTACACTCATATTAACCGTAAGTTTTCCTCTCTCATTTCTTAAAAGCTGTATATTTTCTTTAAAAAGCTTTTCTTTCTCTCCCTCTTTAAACCCTAACTGCTTGTAAACAAATACTGAATTCCATATTCAATTTCTTCCTTGTATAACTCCCTCTAATTCTGACATAACCTTAAGCTTCTTACTCTATGACTATTTCTGAGCTGTTCAAGTCAAAAAACTTGAGTTATTCTTGCATTTTATCCCTCAGAAAATTTTGTTGACCTTACATTAGAAATAGATCCAAACTGTGATCGCTTCTCACCAACTCCAACATGATCACTATACTCCCCCATCATTGCTTCTGTAGTGTAACCAGAACCCCTAGTCACTACATTCTGCTCTCTGCATGGTTGCCAGGGAGATACTCTACAAAGTAGATTTGGCGGCCATGGAAACATGCTGCTCAGATCTGCTTCAGGAAGCATACCAGTTGAACCCAGCCCCTGCTCCTTCAGGTATGTCACCATATCTGTGTCAAGGCTGTGCTTCTCAAAGTTTGCTGCTAGTCAGTGACCGAGCATAATGGGGGTCCTGAGGCAGACCCATCCCTATAAGACGTAGGATTCTACCAGTAAGTACCTTTGGCTCAAGATCAACCATCGGTTTGGCCAAACTCTTCTCAGAACAGTCTAGGACTATTCTTATTCAATCCTCTTTCTTTCCTCTATTTTCTTACAGGAATCCAGTCTACACTGAGATCTGAAGTCTTTCCTCAACTACTCTAGCCGTCATAGGCGTTCTCACCAATTTATTTCTAAATTTGAAGAAATCCATTCTCAGACAAATCAAAATCAAACTGTTCAAAACTTAAAGAAAAAAGTCTGAAAAGAGCTGGAGGAAAAAAATGACACATTACTTCTAGAAGAACAATTATCTGAATGGCAGGGTATTTCTCATCTAAAGCCATGGAGGCAGGAAGGAAGTGGACAATATTTTTAAAGTGCTGAGAGAAAAGAGCTGTCAACTCAGAAATCTATAGTCAGTAAAAATATCCTTCAGGAATGAAGGTGAAATGAAGATATTCTCAGATGAAAGAAAAGTAAGTAGATTTGCTTATTGCTTAAAAATAATCCTGAAGAATATTTTTCAAATGGAAGGTAAATGACCCTGGAGGGAAACTTGGAACACTGGGAATAAAGAACAACAAAAAGTAGTTAAAAAAATTATTTTTAGTAAAATTCTTGGCATATAGATTATTTTATTCCTCTTAAGGTCTTCAAACACATTTGACAATTGAATACAAAAATTATGACATTGTCTGATGGGACTTCTTGATATTTTAAAATGCAATGTTTGTCAAAACAACAAGAGCAGGAGAGTATACAATAATATGCATGATGGTAAGTTTTCTACATTGACTTGAAGTGGCAAAATATTAATTCTAAGTAGTGAAATGGTAAATATGAATACTGTAATGCCTTGGGCATCAAAAATAAAACTTTGAAAGAGATATATAGTAAAAAGAAGCCCAATAGATTGATTAAAATGGGATAAAATACGATTTAAATAATTCAAAATAAGACAGGAAAGAGAAAACAAGGAGAAAAAAAGGGTAACACCTTATACATAAAATGGTAGACTTGACTCTAAAATTAAAAAATTACATTATACATAAATGATTTAAACATGATAATTGAAAGATAAAGCATATCAAATTAGATAATAAAGAATAAAGGCAAACTTCTTTATATCATGATATCAGTAGGTTAAAAGTAAACAAATGAAAAAATATATACTTTGAAAACTCTAATGAAAATAAAAATGGAATCGCTATATTAATATCATACAAAGTAATCTTGAAAGCAAGGAAATTTGTCAGGTATAAAGTGGGATACATGGAATGACAAAAGAATCAATTTACCAGAAGACAAAGCAAATTGAAATGCTTATGTACCTAACAATAGAGCTTCAAAATACATGAAATAAAAACTGATGGAGTCAATAAAATTGAAAACAGGAAAACGATAGAGAAAATAAATAGAATCATAAACTGGCTCTTTGAAAACCATCAATAGCATAAATAAATATCTATCTAGGCAAACAAGAGAAGAAAGAAGACATGAGTTACAACTTGATTATATATTGTAAAGTGAGACTCCATAAAAACTAATGAAATTGTTATAAATAATTCTACATGTAGATATTTTGATAAATTATTATAAATTTTGACAGCTTAAATAAAAGACCAAAATCATGATCCATAAAAGGAAAAAAAAATGATATATTAGATTTTATCAAAGTAAAAAAGTTTGTCAATGATAATGTTAAGAGAATGAATATACAAGCAATAAACTGAGAGAAATGCTTGGAAATGAGATACAAAATAAAAGACTTGTATCCACAATATATAAAGATCCAGAAACTATAAAATTCCTAGAGGAGAACAAAGGCAAAACACTCTCTGACATAAATCACAGCAGGATCCTCCATGACCCACCTCCCAGAATATTGGAAATAAAAGCAAAAATAAACAAATGGGACCTAATTAAAATTAAAAGCTTTAGCACAGCAAAGGAAACTATAAGGAAGGTGAAAAGGCAGACTTCAGAATGGGAGAAAATAATAGCAAATGAAACAGCTGACAAAGAATTAATCTCCAAAATACACAAGCAGCTCTTGCAGCTCAATTCAAAAAAAAAAATAAACGACCCAATCAAAAAATGGGCCAAAGAACTAAACAGACATTTCTCCAAAGGAGACATACAGATGGCTAACAAACACATGAAAAAATGCTCAACATCCCTCATAATCATAGAAATGCAAATCAAAACCACAATGAGATACCATTTCACACCTGCCAGAATGGCTGCTATCCAAAAGTTTACATGCAATAAATGGTGGAAAGGGTGCGGAGAAAAGGAAACCTCTTACACTGTTGGTGGGAATGCAAACTAGTACAGCCACTATGGAGAACAGTGTGGAGATTCCTCAAAAAACTGGAAATAGAACAGCTATACGACCCAGCAATCCCACTGCTGAATATACACACTGAGGAAACCAGAATTGAAAGATACACGTGTACCCCAATGTTCACTGCAGCACTGTTTATAATAGCCGGGATATGGAAGCAACCTTGATGTCCATCTGCAGATGAATGGATAAGAAAGCTGTGGTACATATACGCAATGGAGTATTACTCAGCCATTAAAAAGAATACATTTGAATCAGTTCTAATGAGGTGGATGAAACTGGAGCCTATTATACAGAGTGAAGTAAGCCAGAAATAAAAACACCAATACAGTATACTAACGCATATATATGGAATTTAGAAAGATGGTAACGATAACCCTGTATACAAGACAGCAGAAGAGACACAGGTGTATAGAACAGTCTTTGGGACTCTGTGGGAGAGGGCAAAGGTGGGACGATTTGGGAGAATGGCATTGAAACCTGTATATTATATGTGAAACGAATCACCAGTCCAGGTTCAATGCATGATACAAGATGCTCGGGGCTGGTGCACGGGGATGACAAGAGGGATGGGATGGGGAAGGGAGGTGGGAGAGGGGTTCAAGAAGGGGAACACATGTACACCTGGGGCAGATTCACGTCAATGTATGGCAAAACCAATATAATATTGTAAAGTAATTAGCCTCCAATAAAAAAAAATCAAATTCCACATTAAAAAAAATAGAACTATAGTCCAAATTAAAAATGAAAGACTTCAATAATTACTTCTCAAAAATAAATAGCAATGAAAAATAAACACATGAATCCGTGCTCAACATCATTAACTATCCGGAAAATGCAAGTTTAAACTGTGATGAGATACTACTACCCACCTTTTAGAATTGGAACATTACTAAGTGCTGGTGATAATACAGAGCAACTCAGACTTTCCTACTCTGTTGGTGAGATTGCAAAATGGGATGGCCATTTTGGAAAACACTTTGGTAATTTCTTTAAAGTCTTGCATACATTGAATACTCACCATCTGACCCAACAATCCCAATCCAAAGAATCAATCCTAGCGAAATGAAAGAGTACATTCACACAAAAACCTATATGAATGACTCTAGCAGATCTATTCATAATTGCCAAAAACTAGAATCTACCCAAATGTTCTTCAATGGGTGAATGTATAAACAAACTGGTAAGTTTATCCAAATAGTGGGATACCCTTCAACAATAAAAAGCACTGAGATATTGGTACACATAACATAGATGTGTCTCAAAAGCACCATGCATTTCAAAAGCTTAGAGGATGCATGCATAAAATGTGAATTATAAAGCTCAATACCTGCTTATAATGAAAACTTTTTGAAAACAAGGAGCAGAAGGAACTCTCCTTAACGTGATAAAGCATATCTACTTGAATTTATGGCACATATTGTTCTTCATATTTCATCATTAAAAATATTCTCTTTGAAATTATGAACAAGACAAAAACACTCACTGTCATTGATTCTATTTCGTATTACCATGTAAATCCTAGCCAACAGAATAAGGGGGAAAATCAACATGGAGGAAAAAAAAGATATTTTGTGGCTCATGATTGTTAATATGGCAAACCCTAAAGATCCCTGGGTCAGGAAGATCCCCTGGAGAAGGAAAAGATAACTCACCCCAGTATTCTTGCCTGGAGTATTCTATGGATAGAGGAGCCTGGCAGGCTACCATCCACTGGGTCTCACAGAGTTGAACATGACTGAATTGACTTACCATGCATGCACAAAGAACCAACATGTTATTAAAAATAAAAGTTTAGAAAAATTGCTGCATATAAAATCAATATATTTTAAATTACATTTCCATATTCAAGCGGAAACAATAAAAATAAGTTTTACTTTCAATAGCAAAAAAATATGTGTGTACATACATCATCTTTAAAGATGCACACCTATTAAAGTAATAAAATATATTTGAAGTCTTTTTAAAGACCTAAACAAATGGATAGATGTACCGTATTTAGCAATACAATGACCCAATATTTTAAGACGTCAAATCTTCTCATGCTGATCTGAAGATCCAATGCAATTCCAATCTGACTCCCCATATGTTGTTTAAGAATTTGATAAGAGGGTAATGAAATCTCCATGGAAGTACAAAGGCCTGGGAAATATACAGGATATTCTGAGGAAGAATAAGCTGGGTGGGCCAGTTTACTCTGTCAGGTTTCTAGTTATGTAGCAAAAGTATAGTAATGAAGGCAATGTCATATTAAAGCAAAGTAGCTAAAAGTTCAGTGTAACAGAACAAAGAGTTCTAATAGGGACCCATGTGTTGAAACAGAATTTGATAGAGAGCACATTCTGGAAACTGGGGAAAATGATCAACGCATGAATGGTGTAGATCTTTTGGTTATTCATATGAAGAAAAAAGAAAATGAATCCCCCTTTACAAGAATTCCACACATATTCAAGACCAAATTGTAAGATTTGTAACATTAAATTGTAACATTAAAAATGTTAAAACATTTTTATAATATCCAGGCAGATAAGGGTGCTTGTACATAAACTTCCCCTTTTACCCCGTGCCATCTCAACCAAGGAAGACATAATGACATAAAGGATGTGACTGTAAATTTAATTGCATTAAAATCCAACACATTTATCCAAAGATACTATACACGTTACAAAAAGGCAAGTCATAAAACAGAAGAAGAGTTGAAACACACAAAGCAACAAAACACTTGCATCCAAAAAATAATGAAGGTTTAACCCAAGTTAATGAGAAAAAACACAAAAATTCAACAGAAATCTGGATAAAATCCTTGAACAGTCCCATTCACCTGTATCTATATCTGTATCTGTATCATCTATTTGGTCTAATTAGTAACAATTTAAATACAAATTAAGATGATTGGCAACCAATAGATAAGTAAAAGGTAATATAATCAGCAAAGCTAAGTGTTAATAATTATACTATCTTGCTATTACTATTAAGAGTAGCAACTGGTCCAACCTCTTTTAAAGCATTGTAAATACACATTTTCCCTTCTCAATTATGTTACATTCATTCTGTTCTCAGTTATATATACTCTTGTTCATGTGACCTAAGACACAGGTACAAGAGTATTTATACAAGTATTGGTCATAGCAGCAAAAAACTGAACCTAATTCAAGTATCTATTAACTGGTAAATTAAGTATTTTGAGGTATATTCACCCAGTGGAATTTGCACACTAGTTAAAATGAATCAATGCTACCTATCAACATTAATATATTCTAAAGTTTAAGGTAGGTTGAAAAGTGACAGGTATAGAATGTTAGGTAGATAATGGTTCTGCTTTATAAAACCCCAAATAATTAAAAAAATAATAAATAGTTTAGGAATAAAAATAAATGAATAATAAATTTTTTAAAAGGCAATATTATATGACATCCCTTATATGTGGCATCTAAAAAGATATGATGCAAATAAACTTATTTACGAAACAGAGAGAGACTCACAGACTTAGAAAATAAACTTAAGTTTGCCAGGGTGATGGGACTTGGGAAGGTCATAGACGCACTACTATATTTAAAGTGAATAACCAGCAAGGACCTACTGCTTAGCACATGGACCTCTGCTCAAAGTTATGTGCCAGCCCAGGTGTGAGAGGACTTTTGGGGAGACTGGATACATGTATATCTATGACTGAGTCCCTTCATTGTTCACCTGAAACCATCACAATACGAGTTGGCTATCAATTCAGTTTAGTCGCTCAGCAGTGTCTGACTCTTTGTGAACAATGGATTAAAGCACGCCAGGGCTCTCTGTCCGTCATCAACTCCCAGAGTTCACTCAAACTCACGTCCATCAAGTCGGCAATGCCATCCAACCATCTCATCCTCTGTCATCCCCTTCTCCTGACATCAATCTTTCCCAGAATCAGGGTCTTTTCCAATGAGTCAGTTCTTCTCATCAGGTGGCCCCAGTATTGGAGTTTCAGCTTCAACATCAGTCCTTCCGATGAATATTCAGGACTGATTTCCTTGAGGATTGACAGACTGGATCTCCTTGCAGTCCAAGGGACTCTCAAGAGTCTTCTCCAACACCACAGTTCAAAAGCACCAATTCTTCGGTGCTCAGCTTTCTTTATAGTCCAACTCTCACATCCATACATGACTACTGGGAAAACCACAGCCTAGACTAGATGAACCTTTGTTGATAAAGTAATGTCTCTGCTTTTTAATATGCTGTCTAGGTTTGTCATAGCTTTTCTTCCAAGGAGCAAGCATCTTTTCATTTCATGGCTGCAGTCACCATCTGCAGTGATTTTGTAGCCTCAAAAAATAAAGTCTGTCACTATTTCCATTGTTTCCCCATTTATTTACCATGAAGTGATGGGACCAGATGCCACGATCTTAGTTTTTTGTATATTGAATTTTAAGCCAACTTTTTCACTCTCCTCTTTCACCTTCATCAAGAGGCTCTTCAGTTCCTCTTCATTTTCTGTCATAAGGATGGTGTCATCAGGGTATCTGAGGTTATTGATGTTTCTCCCAGCAATCATGATTCCAACTTGTGCTTCATCCAGCCTAGAATTTCAGATGATGTACTCTGCATATAAGTTAAATAAGCAGGGTGACAATATACAACCTTGACGTACTCCTTTTCCAGTTTGGAACCAGTCTGTTGTTCCATGTCTGGTTCTAACTGTTGATTCTTCACCGCATACATATTTCTCAGGAGGCAGGTCAGGTGGCCTGGTATTCCCATATCTTGAAGAGTTTTCCACAGTTTGTTGTGATCCACACAGTCAAAGGCTTTGGCATAGTCAAGAAAGCAGAAGTAGATTTTTTTTCTGGAACTCTCTTGCTTTTTCTATAATCTAACAGATGTTGGCCCTGGTGGCTCAGAGGTTAAAGCGTCTGCCTCCAATGCGGGAAACCCGGGTTCGATCCCTGGGCCGGGAAGATCCCCTGGAGAAGGAAACGGTAACCCACTCCAGTATTCTTGCCTGGAGAATCCCATGGACGGAGAAGCCTGGTAGGCTACAGTCCACGGGGTCGCAAAGAGTTGGACATGACTGAGCGACAGAATGGAACAGATGTTGGCGATTTAATCTCTGGTTCCTCTGCCTTTTCTAAATCCAGCTTGAGCATCTAGAATTTCACAGTTCACAGACTGTTGAAGTCTGGCTTGGAGAATTTTGAGCATTACTTTTCTAGCACGTGAGATGAGTGGAATTATGCAGTAGTTTGAACATTCTTTGGCGTTGCCTTTCTTTGGGATTGAAATGAAGACTGACCTTTTCACTTCACTACAGTGGAAGTGAAAAATAGAATCAAGGGATTAGATCTGATAGAGTGCCTTAAGAACCATGGACAGAGATTCGTGACATTGTACCAGAGGCAGTGATCAAGACCACCCCCAAGAAAGAGAGATACATGTTTCAATGTCATTCTCCCAAATCATCCCACCCTCGCCCTCTCCCACAGAATCCAAAAGACTGTTCTATACGCCTGTGTCTCTTTTGCTGTCTTGTATACAGGGTTATCGTTACCATCTTTCTAAATTCCATAAATATATGTTATTATACTATATTGGTGTTTTTATTTCTGGCTTATTTTACTCTGTATAATAGGCTCCAGTTTCATCCACATATATTATCATATGTGAAACGAATCGCCAGTCCAGGTTCGAAGCATGAGACAGGGTGCTCGGGGCTGGTGCACTGGGATGACCCAGAGGGATGGGATGGGGCAGGTGGTGGGAGGGGGTTTCAGGATGGGGAACACATGTACACCCATGGTGGATTCACATCAATGTATGGCAAAACCAATACAATATTGTAAAGTAATTAGCCTCCAATTAAAAATAAATAAATATATATTTTTTTAAAAAAAGAAAAAAAAATACAAACCAGCAAAATGGTTGTCTGAGGAGGCCTTACACATAACTGAGAAAAGAAGAGAAGGAAAAGGCAAAGGAGAAAAGGAAAGATATATCCTTTGAATGCAGAGTTGCAAAGAACAGCAAGGAGAGGTAAGAATGCCTTCCTCAGTGATCAATGCAGAGAAACAGAGGAAAATAATAGAATGGGAAAGACTAGAGAGCTCATCAAGAAAATTAGAGATACCAAAGGAACATTTCATTCCAAGACGGGCATGATAAAGGGCAGAAATGGTATGGACCTAACAGAAGTGAAGATATTGCTTCACTTCTGTACTTTTTTGTACAGTACTTCTGTGAATTCTGTACAAAATTCACAGAAGAACTGTACAAAAAAGATCTTCATGACCCAGATAGCCACAATGGTGTGATCACTCACCTAGATGGTGTGATCCTGGAATGTGAAGTCAAGTGGGCCTTAGGAAGCATCACTACGAACAAAACTAGTGGAGGTGATGGAATTCCAGTTGAGTTATTTCAAATCCTAAAAAACAATTGGCTATTTCCCAATACAAAATGATTTTGGTGTTAAAAAGTTAAAGTTAAAAAAAAAAAAGGTGATAGACCCAAAGTTATCTGGATAGGGTGTTTACAGAGCAATGGTGAGGTATACTTGATGGGATTTTATAATCATATTTCTTAGATTTCAGCAACAACAGACCTGCAGTTAGGGCAAGGCTCAGGAGAGAAAACCCGAGTCCACTCCCCGCAGTGTCAGCTGGGTTGGTTCTCTGTCTGGGATGGGAGTCCTCAGGTCTGTTGACTCACACATCTGAGACTCAATCAGCTGATGCCTGCAATGTCAGAGGCTGCTGCAGCAGCATCTCCTACTCCCTCTGCCTCAAAGTGGTCTCTCCAGCTTCAAGGCTTCAAGGGGGCCAGCCTTCTTAGATGTTGGCCCAGGTTCCTGAGGTGTGTGTCCAAAGAGAGAGTCAGGCAGCTGTTCCTCTTCAAACTCAGCCATTTGCAGCAAATGGATGGACTTAGAGATGATCACGCTAAGTGAAGCAAGTCAGAGAAAGACAAATGTCATGATGTCACTTACATGTGGAATACAAGACATGACACAAATGAACTGATTTACAGACAGAAGTAAACTCACACCCAAAGTAGACAAACTTACAATTACCAAATAGAAAAGGAGGGTGTGTACTTTTGTGTATGCTTAATCATTCAGTCATGTCTGATTCTGTGATGCCAGGGACTGTAGCCCACCAGGCTCCTCTGTCCATGGGATTCTCCAGGCAAGAATACTGGAGTGGGTTGCCCTTTCCTTCTCCAGCGGATCTTCCTGACCCAGGGATTGAACCCAGGTCTCCTGCATTGCAGGCAGATTCTTTACCATCTGAGCTACCACAGCAGCTCAGATACACAGTAATAAATATAATATGGTCCTACTGTAGAGCACAGGGAACTATATTCTATATCCTGTAATAAACCAAAATGGAGAATAATATGAAAAAAATAAATATTTATATGTATAACTGAATGACTTTGCTGTACACCAGAAATTAACACAACATAGTACATCAACTATACTTCAATAAAACACACAAAAACACAGAGAGAGCCCAGAAGAAGCTGTCCTCCTTTTCAAACTCAGCCTCAGAAACCATGCAGAGTCTCTCTTGCTCTGTCCAAGACATCTAAAAAGCCCACCTACTTTCAAGGGAGGAAAAAATATTACTTTCTGCCTTTTGATGGAGAAATACAAAGTTTCTGTAAAAACATATGGAAGCAGAAATTCTCCTGTGGCCATTTTGGGAAAATGTGTTCAGACACAGTGTTCTCTGTAGTCCTTCAGACTGGATGGAGTTGAGGTTTCAAGTAAAGAGATAACTGAGAACCAAGGCTGGAGGGAGGTGGAAAGTCCTGAAGTGTAGCAGTGCAGCCTGCACCGAAGGGAGTCACGAAATTCAAGGATCAGAGGGTGATGGGAAGAAAACCATTCGAAGAGGATGTTTGTACCTCTAGTCAAGGCTATGGTTTTTCCCGTGGTCATGTATGGATGTGAGAGTTGGACTGTGAAGAAAGCTGATCGCCAAAGAAATGATGCTTTTGAACTGTGGTGGTGGAGAAGACTCTTGAGAGTCCCTTAGACTGCAAGGAGATCCAACCGGTCCATTCTAAAGGAGATCAATCCTGGGTGTTCATTGGAAGGACTGATGCTAAAGCTGAAACTCCAATACTTTGGTCACCTCATGCGACGAGTTGACTCACTGGAAAAGACTCTGATGTTGGGAAGGATTGGGGGCGGGAGGAGAAGGGGACGACAGAGAATGAGATGGCTGGACGGCATCACCGACTCGATGGACATGAGTGTGAGTGAACTCCGGGAGTTGGTGATGGACAGGGAGGACTGGTGTGCTGTGATTCATGGGGTCGCGGAGAGTCAGACACGACTGAGCGACTGAACTGAACTGAACTGAAGAAGGAAGTAAGCGAGGAGAAGCTGGTGTCAGAAAGATCTGGAGGCTGTCTCGGCTATCTAGGCAAGTTTAAGAGGACCTCAGGGGTGGCTATAGAAATGGTGAGGAAAAAATCAAACACAAGGGCATGCCGCCGAGATGTGCAATGCTCCTGAGTAGGCAGCAGTTGTCAAGAGTCCACACAGATTCTGGTGACTTCATCACTGAGCTCCATCATCACGAGGAAGAGGTCCTAAAGCTGCAGAGCCCTGGGTCTCAAAACTGTCTCCCCAGGCAATCTTGTGCCAGTACATTGCAGGCAGGATGGAATGTCCTGTCAGAAGGGGAAGTGAATAATTTAGAGTGATGTCGTCCATAAATATTTAATGATATGAAAAAATGTTCATGAGACAATGTTAAGTTAAAAAAAAAAGCACATTGCAAAATAGTATAAATGGCCAGAAAGAAAGGAAGATGTCCCCTAAAATATTAACAGGATTTATCCCCAGCAGGGGGAATTTTCACTTAAATGTTTTTTGTCTTTACTTTTTTATATGTCTAAATTTCTACAGTAAAGAAATTAACATTTTAGGCTGCTCTCGCCTTCTGAGATGGTCCACAGTCTGTCTGTAGAGTGTGGTTTTTTTCTCTGAATAAATTCACTTCTTACCTATCAAAAATATTAATATTTTAATAAATAAAAGATAGCAATAGTTATAATTTTTTAAATATCCAGTCTTATGCTAAATAAAACCAGTTAGAGGATATTTTAATGAGACTTATTCAATCAACTTTTTACTGTAAAATTTTATTTCCCCTGTTGGGAGATTTGCTCAACTAAAGCTGTATTTTCTTACCTATTAAAATACACAGCTGCTCTCAAAGTATGATTTTTCTGGGGTTTAAGGATGGCATCATTATTTTTGTAATAATACTAAGATGCTATTTCTTTGTCGCTGTGTTGATATAGGCACTAAGGATGCAAAAGCGAGTCAGGGTAAAATTGCTGGTGCCTTAGCATGAATCAAGGGTGTGGCACCACATGTCTTGTGCTTACTATATTCACAACCACAGGCGTAAAAAATAAAAATAAATAAAACAGGGAAATGACAGATTTATTTAAGCATACCCCTAATGGAGAAGTTATATACATATATATAATATATTAATTGCAATTGTAATTGCAGTATATATTATAGAGTAATATTTAATATAATTAATATATTAATTACATATATAGTATTTATATACTATAAATTAATTTAAATAAATCTTATGTAATTCTCTGTATATAATTAATTGTCTGGAATTTTAGCCCTTGAGCACAATCTTTTTAATATTCTGTGTGACGAAATGGGGAGTCCAGTTAGGACTCTGTGCTGCATGACCAGGTACTTGGGGAAGCGTGTATGTGACTGAGTTACAAATCAAAGTAGCTGTTTCTACAAACTCACCCGCTCACTCTGTTTGAAAGAACTACTGATGAACTACAGTTACTAAACTTGGGTATTTGGCAGACATGGCTTCCCTGGTGGCTCAGAGGGTAAAGCGTCTGCCTGCAATGCGAGAGACCTGGGTTTGATCCCTGGGTCAGGAAGATCCCCTGGAGAAGGAAATGGCAACCCACTCCAGTACTCTTGCCTGGAAAATCCCATGGACAAAGAAGCCGGTAGACTGCAGTCCATGGGATTGCAAAGAGTCGGACACGACTGAACGACTTCACTTTTTTGTAAAACCGAGTCAAGGGATCCTCTTACTTCAGAGGAAACGGATGACACTATTTGTTGCTAAAGACAAAATTTGAAACTTGAAGGAAAAAACAGACTCTTTGGATAAACTTTACCTTCTACTATGAGCTTGACTTCTCAAAAAGAAAAGACTTTGTTTTTTTGATGGGACAAGCAGTGACTTATTTTTAAATATTGTATATAAAATACGTCAACATTTGGAAGTTCTCCATTACTCAGTAAAACAATATTTTCCAAAGAACCAATGAATGATGTTACAAGATTGTGCGTAGGCAAAATTTCCATTTAAAATGCAAGAAATCATGAAAGAGAATACAAAAAACATATATCTTCAGATTCTACACTACTACTGACTTTCAAGAAACTACCATTTGTTGAGTTCTGATTCAGTAGAAATAAAAAATATCTACAATTATCTGCAAAGACTACTGAAGCACTTCTGTTCTCACTTTTGTGTGAGGCCAAATTTTTATCAGCGACTTGAACTGAAGTGGTATATCTAAGAACTGTATGGAGAAGCTGATATGAGAAACTAGCTGTGTTCCACTGAGCCGGCTGTTAGAGATTTGAATAAAAAGAAAAGCAATGTCATTTTTTACTAATTAAAAAATATACATATAGCTTTTGCCTTAGAAAATATGGAAATATTTTTGTTGTTTTTCATTATTTTTAAAATATTTCATTATTTTTTAAATATTTCACTAAGTATTTTTGTTGTTTTTCATTAAAATGATGCTTTATTAGCACACAATGAGTTTGTTTTTATTTGTAAATAGATAATTCAAAATTGTCAGTTTTAGTTTCTATTAAAGTAAATGTTGATACATGTAAATCACATAAACAATCTTTGGAGTTCTGAGACCAAACCTCTTGGGAACCACTATATTACAAGATAAAGGTATGTATTGTCAAAACCATGGCTTTTCCAGTAGTCATGTACAAATGTGAGAATTGGACCATAAGGAAGGCTGAGCACTGAAGAATTGATGCTTTTGAACCTTGAAGCTGGAGATTTTTGAGAGTCCCTTGGATTCCAAGGAGATCAAGTCAGTCAATTCTAAAGGAAATCAACCCTGGATGTTCTTTGGAAGGACTGATGCTGAAGCTGAAGCTCCAATACTTTGGCCACCTGATGTGAAAAGCCGACTCATTGGAAAAGACCCAGGTGCTGGGAAAAGTTGAGAGCAAGAAGAGAAGGGGGCAACAGAGGATAAGATGGTTAGTTTGCATCGCCAACTCAGTGGACATGAATCTGAGCAAATTCCAAGAGACGGTGGAGAACAGGGGAGCCTGGCATGCTGCAGTCCATGGGGTTGCGGAGTCAGACACAGCTTAGAGACCGAACAGCAACTATTATAAGAAGATGTCTGTCAGATACATAGAAGAAAATCCCCTTCTTCTTGAGTGGCTTTATATTAAGACATAATGTATGGAGGTGTCATCGCCACCTTGAAGGGTAGATGAAATGTGAAACCAGCCAGCTGAGAATGGCAGAGCAGAACCACAGAACAAACGGGTTCTTGCTGGCATCCTTAAGTCACTGAGTTGATCAACTGTGTTGACGTCCCTTTGGACTTGTGTGAGTTAATAAAACTGTTCTGATCATCCAAGCCACTCTTAGGGTCTTCTGTTATAGGATCTAAATGAATCCCAGCTATATGATCCATCTCATAGTACGGGCAACCAGAAACTTATTCAGTTATGTCTGGCCCTGTGTTGTGTGATCTTAGATATATCATCACACATAACCCTCACAACCAACATGGTGAAAGATACAGTACTATTCCCACTCAACAGATTAGGGACCTGAAACATAGAGTATGTATACTAATTTTATGAGGTCACACAGATAAAATCTCAATCAATACTCAGACCATAATCAAAGTCTGTCCTCTATTAATTATAACCTTCACTAGGTTTAATATCCCAAGTCTGTATTTCCCATTATACCAAACAAAAACATCTCAGAGTGCTTTTCAAGCACTATGATAATCTTTCAAATTTAATAATCAAACACAATTGAGCTTTGTTTGTTTTTAATTTTCAGTTTCGCTTCATAATTACCCAGGCAGTTAGTACTTCCTTGTTGCACTTGCAAAATTATTTTTATAATTCACATAACTTTTCTCACTCTGTACTGTAAGTATATCTTGTTATATCTGTATTCCTGCTGCTGCTGCTGCTGCTAAGTCACTTCAGTCGTGTCTGACTCTGTGTGACCCCATAGATGGAAGCCCACCAGGCTCCCCCGTCCCTGGGATTCTCCAGGCAAGAACACTGGAGTGGGTTGCCATTTCCTTCTCCTAGTGGACTGTGAATTCCAGCACAGGATTTGACATATAATAGGGGTTTCATAACAGCAAGTGCAGTGACAAAAGTTCATAGGGTATTGGACCTGGTGTGTGTGTTCCCAGTTGCTCAGTTGTGTCCGACTGCAGCCCATGGACTGTAGCCCACCAGGCTCCTCCATCCATGAGATTTTTCAGGCAAGAATAGTGGAGTGGGTTGCTGTTTCCTCCTCCAGGGCATTGTCCTGACCCAGGGATCAAACCTGTGTCTTCTGCGTTTCTTGTGTTGCAGGCAGTTTCTTTTCAGCTAGGCCACAGGAGCAGGAGGTCAGACTAGGCAGTTCATATAAATCACCGCTTATCCTGATGGTAGCTATTTTATTTATTTATTTGGCTGCACTGAGTCTTTGTTGAGGCATGCAGGATTTATGGTGCCTCGGGCAGGATCTTGAGAGTCTGACACACGGACTCTCGAGTTGCAGAGGGCAGTCTCAGTAGCTGTGGCACAAGTGTCTAGTTGCTCCACAGCATGTGGGATCTTAGTTCCCTGACCAGAAATCGAACCCACGTTCCCTGCATTACAAGGTGGCTTCTTAACCACTGGACCACCAGGGATGTCCCCGGAGGGTAGCTCTTAGACATGATTATTATTATCCCCATTTTATAAGTGAGGACATCAAGGTTCAGCTAGGCTGACCCATGCAAAGAAACACAAATAGCATGTGAGGCAGAATTCAAGCACTTATCCTTCTGACAACATTAAGGAACAAAACTCGAAAAGTTATTAAGCCTCTCTCACTTAATACTTCTAGTGATTAGAAAGTCACTCTTTACTGGAAATCCATTCTTTTACAGAGAGGCCTAATACTTGAAAGTTCTTCCTTAGGGGATTTGCATTTGCACCCATAATCCTTTGATGACAAGAATCAGACTGAACTGAACTGAGTTACAACTGAGCCCTGCAGAGACAGGGCAGGTGGGGCTGGTGTATGTGTGTGATTTCAGGATCCTGAGGGGAAGGAGGGGTGCTAAGGGTGTGGTTAAGTTGAGAAGGTCTTTAGCTGCTGAGATATGGAATTTCTGTTGTTTTTTGGTATTTTTATCTTTATCACATTCCTTCCTTTTCACATACTGGCTCCCTTGTACATGCTCAACATCATGACATGCACTGTACGATGACTTCTTTGAATTCTTCTAATAAGGCAGTTCAGTTCAATCGCTCAGTCATGTCCGACTCTTTGCGACCCCATGAATCACAGCACGCCAGGCCTCCCTGTCCATAACTAACACCCGGAGTTCACTCAAACTCATGTCCATCGAGTTGGTGATGCCATCCAGCCATCTCATTCTCTGTCGTCCCCTTCTCCTCCCGCCCCCAATCTTTCCCAGCATCAGACTCTTTTCCAGTGAGTCAACTCATCGCATGAGGTGGCCAAAGTATTGGAGTTTCAGCTTTAGCATCAGTCCTTCCAATGAACACCCAGGATTGATCTCCTTTAGAATGGACTGGTCGGATCTCCTTGCAGTCCAAGGGACTCTCAAGAGTCTTCTCCAGCACCACAGTTCAAAAGCATCAATTCTTCGGGCGATCAGCTTTCTTCATAGTCCAACTCTCATATCCATACATGACCACGGGAAAAACCATAGCCTTGACTAGACGGACCTTGGTTGGCAAAGTAATGTCTCTGCTTTTTAATATACTATCTAGGTTGGTCATAACTTTCCTTCCAAGGAGTAAGCGTCTTTTAATTTCATGGCTGCAATCAGCATCTGCAGTGATTTTGGAGCCCCCAAAAATAAAGTCTGACAATGTTTCCACTGTTTTTCCATCTATTTCCCATGAAGTGATGGGACCAGATGCCATGATCTTTGTTTTCTGAATGTTGAGCTTCAAGCCAACCTTTTCACTCTCCTCTTTCACTTTCCTCAAGAGGCCTTTGAGTTCCTCTTCACTTTCTGCCATGAGGGTGGTGTCATCTGCGTATCTGAGGTTATTGATATTTTTCCCGGCAATCTTGATTCCAGCTTGTGCTTCCTCCAGCCCAGTGTTCCTCATGATGTCCTCTGCATAGAAGTTAAATAAGCAGGGTGACAATACTCGGTGATGTTATTTCTCTTTTATTGTTGGGAAAAATGAGTCAGTAAGAGATGAATCCACTTGTTCAAGTTTACACAATTATCGACTGAGCTCTTCGGGGCCTTCTCTTTCCAAAGCCTGTGATTTTCATCACTGGACTTCACTGCTTCTTCTGCATTCCTCAAAATGAAGGAACAAAACATGTAAAATCTATGGGAGACCCCTCTCCAAACAAGCTTTGAACAGTTTACTTGAGTAGCCAAATTATACACTATAATTCTTCAAAAGCAGAGTTTTGTGAATGACCTAATGAGCAATTTTAATTTTTCCATTTGGTCTTCAGACTGTGTTTTATCCTTTTAACTGATTATGGAAAGAGAACTCCACCAGATCAATCTCAGGAGACGAATGAACCTTGATATGCATTTGTTAGAAAGTCTTCCTTCTTTGCTTTTATTTCCCATGCTCAACTAGAAAGGGTTAAGGTGAGAATTCTCAGTTGCCACATTTTAATTCATATATAGTGAGATGCACAGATTTTAAAAGTATAGTTGGAGAACTTAGACACATGTGTATGCCCATGTGACCAACATTTGAACTGTGTTAAAAGAGTTCCCAGAAGCTGTAAACAAACAATCTCTTCTCTTCTTCTCTCTCTTGCCTGCTGTCCCTCCCATCCAGAGATGAAATCTGTTTCTCCTTCCTTGGCTCTGGGCTGAGCTTGTGACTTACTTTAACCAGCTGAATGTGGCAGAAACGAGGCTCTGCGAGTTCCAGACCAAACCCTTGAGGAGGATGCTGCTGTATATGCCATGCTGTAAGAAAACAGCCCAGACCACTAGTAACCCTAGTACACATTGCAGGGAGTCACAGAACCGCTGAACCAAGCTCTGCACACAGGGCGGAAACGCGTCAATGTCTGAAGGCGCTGAAACATACGGAAATGCAGCAAAGGAGAGGCAGGACTGTTCCTTCCCACAGAGCGTTTCCTTATGATCATCTGCGGTCAATCCCTGCCCGACTCTCACGGCTAACGTTTCACTCTCCTCTACTCCCATGGTCCAGTGGTTCAGTTCAGTTCAGTTCAGTTCAGTCGCTCAGTCGTGTCCGACTCTCCGCGACCCCATGAATCACAGCACGCCAGGCCTCCCTGTCCATCACCAACTCCCGGAGTTCACTCAAACTCATGTCCACAGAGTCGGTGATGCCATCCAGCCATCTCATTCTCCGTCGTCCCCTTCTCCTCCCGCCCCCAACCTTTCCCAGCATCAGAGTCTTTTCCAGTGAGTCAACTCGTCATTCTTAAACTTTACGTGAACTTAAACTTCAAGCGATCTTTTGTATGAAGGAATGATGCAACATTGATTCTTTTGTATCTGGTTTCTTGCACTTATTGCAACCTTTCTGATATTCATCCATGCTGTTAGTTGGATTTTATTTAATTTAGTTTGTTGTTTTTCCTTGTTGTATAGTATTCTACAAGTATGCTGAAATCTGTTTATCTATTCCCCTGTAAAAAAACATTTGGATCGTTTCTAGTTTTCAACTATAATAAATAAAGCTGCTTTGAAGATTCTGATAACACATTTTCTTGGGCATGTGTTATCATTTTTTTCCCATAAATCCCTAAGAACAGAGTGACTGGTTCTTGGGATATGTGAACCTTTAACACGCATCTTTAAATGCTTAAATGCTTCTCAAAATGATTGTGCCATTTTACAGCCCCCCTAAATGTCTAAGATCTAGTTACTATATATCCTCATCACTATTTGAAGTAGTCAATGTTTTCGTTTTACTCATTACAGAGGGTGTGGGCTGATACCATTGTGGTTTGAACTTATATTTCTTAGATGACAGATATATTTTGAGCATCTTCTAGCATTTTTTATCTTCTTTAGTGAAATATATGTCTATTTCTCTTGCCCACTTTGATTGGAATGTGATTTTTTTATTTTGATATGTGGACATCATTTATATATTCCAGATATAAGTCCTTTGTGTAGCAAATTATTTCTTTCCACTCAGTGGCCAACTTTTTAATTTTCTTAATAATGTCTTTTGATGACTAGAAGTAATTGATTTACATGAAGTCAAATTGGTAAATTTATTTTTCTCATATGTTTAATGCCTTTTGTATTCTAAGAGATAAAGTCACAACATTGTTTTTCTGTTTTTTTTTCCCTAGAATCTTTAGAGTTTTGGGCTTACATTTAGTTTTATGGCTCGTGTCAAAACAATTTGTGTGTGTGTGTTGTAAGGTAATGTCCCATAATCTGTTCCAGATTACTACCTAGTTGATACAATGCCATTTCTTAAAAAGACTTTTTCCCACTGTATTGCATAATGACTTGGCCAAAAATTAATTGGCCACATGTTTGTGAGTCTACTTTTGGATTTCTTATTAGGTTCTAATGATGTATCTTGATACCGTCACTCCAAAAACAGACTCTTTATAATACTGTAACTTAGACAATCAGAGAATATAAGTTCTTTAACTTCATTATTTTTTAATGATCTTTTAAATTTCTACATAAATTTTAGAATTAATATGTCCATTTTTATAATTCTTCTAGAATTTTCAATGGGATTGTATTAAATCTACAGGTCAATTCAAAGAGGTTTGACACTTTGACAGGTTTTCCCATTCATAAATATAATATGTATCTCCATTTATTTAGGCCTAAATGTCTTTCAGCAATGTTTGTCATTTTTTCGAGTAAAGGCCTTGCACATTTTTGGAAAATATATCTCTGTGTTTTGTGAGTAAAGAGAACACCTGCAATGCAAAAAGAACTGGGCTTGATCCCTGAATAGGGAATATTCTCTGGAGAAGGAAATGGCAACCCACTCCAGTATTCTTGCCTGGAAAACTCCATGGACAGAGGAGCCTGGAGTGGGCTACAGTCCCTTGGGTCGCAAAGAGTTAGACACGATTTAGCAGCAAAGAACATGTTATAAATGGTTATTTTTAAAATTTCATTTTTGAGTTGTTCATTTCTCATATAAGTTCATTTTTTGTATTTTTATATTGTATCCTATAGCCTTGCTGGATTCATATATTAATACAAGTATATTGAAGTCTGGCTTATTTTTGATTCCCTAAAGGATTATTTTTGTTAATATGTAATCAGTCATCTATAGCTAGAGGCAGTCTCATATCTTTTGTGCCAATCTTATTGTGTATGTGCTTAGTTGCTCAGTCATGACCATGTGACTTTGTGACCCCCATGGACTGTAGCCCTCCAGGTTCCTCTGCCCATGGGGATTCTCCAGGCAAGAATACCAGAGTGTGTTGTCTTGCCCTCCTCTAAGGTGTTTTCCCGACCCAAGAACTGAACCTGTGTCTCCCACACTGGCAGGATGTTTTCTTTACTGCTGAGCCACCGAGGAAGCCTGACCAGAATCAAAGCCTTCATAAAAATACTGATATTAACAGGAGTCTTGTGTGAATATTGTTAGCAAAGTTTAGAAATTTTCTATTATTTCTCAGGATTCTGAGATCACACACAATATAAAAAATACCTTCTTCAGGCCCCATTTTGTGCCGAAGACTCAGCAAACAGTGTCACTTGGGACTGATTATGTCTGTAGGCAAGTAACAGATTTTCTTACCACCACATGAGACAACGGGGTCATAAAAAATTGCCTTGATTTCATCAAAGCTATAGGATTTGAACGTGTGACAACTAGGATTCAAGCAATTATCTAGGAAAAAGAGAAATTATCTAACATCTGTAATCTTTCCATTGATCTTTCCATTAACCTAGATTTTTCTCAGATCCCTGAGACTTCACCATATCAGAGACGTGAATGTCCCCATTCTTCAGGCTCACCTGGGGAGTACTAAAATATGTATGAGAAATTCGTTTCATATAGATTTGCAAATGTTGATTGGCAGTGGTTTCTGTGATGCTCTATGTTAAAAAATGAGCTTTCTCTGGAATACTGTAAAAAAAAAAAACTGCAAAATATCAGTCCTGTTTGTCATAGACCCCAAAGTTGGAACTGTGAATACAAGTGTCAGGTAGTTGAAATGAACAGGAAATGAGGCTTTGCTTCCTTGGAGGAAATAGTGTATTAATTTAAATAATAGAAAAAGGAAAGAACATGGCAAGGGTTCTGAAAGGGGGTGATTTCCACAACTAATGCCACTCTATATTCTACTACTTCCACAGTGAGTGAGTCCAACTCTCTAGCCAATACATTGAGGCAGAAAGTATTGAAGCAGGGGTTCTTCAAGGCAATCCTAGGATAAGCTGCATAGATTGCTAGAGAAAGTCACTCGTGCCATTTCTCAGTCCAAAGTTTCACCCAGGCAGCAACACTAACAGAATATTCCAAGTGGATTTGTAATGACTTTGGTGCAGTTATCACACTAAGTTCGAGAAACCACTGGGTAGAACTCTGGAGAACACAGGGTCAAGAGCACCCATTTAGATGTGATTAATTCCTTTCCCCTTATGATATTTTTTCCAGTCAAGCTAAGCGTCTTTGGAAGCCTAGAAAAACCTCATAGCCTTAGGGAAATTTTAGGTACCATTATTTATACAGGTTGTCATAGACTGAAAATCTGTGTGCTCCCCCAAATTGACATATGAAATCCTTAATCCCCAGTGTGATGTGTTTGGAGACAGGGTTTTGGGAAGATAACTATTCATGAGGCTGAGGCCCTGGTCCAATAGGAGCTGTGCCTTTATAAAGGAATAGAAAGAAAGTTTTCTCTCGCTTGTTCTCTCTTCCATGAGAAAACACATCGAGAAGGTAGTCATCCGTAAGCCAAAAAGAGGTCATTGACCAAAAACCAAATTAGCTAACATGTTGCTCTTGGACTTCCTATCTGCCAGAACTGTGAGAAAATAAATTTCTTGTGCTTAAGGGCCATTCAGTCTATGGTATTCTGTTATGGCATCTCCAGCTGACCAACACATAGGTTTTGTAGCTATTCATTTCCAGTACTTTCTGTGTGTTATGCAACATTCTAATCACTTTGTTTGCACTTATTACTTTAATCCTCCCCAAAATCCTCTTCACAGCAATCTCATGAGTTAGGTATGTTATATCCATTTTCTAGTGGAGGGAATTGAAATATGATGAAGCCAATAAAATATATGATTAAGACCCAACATAGAAGAGTTTGGAAGGATGTTTGGTTGCCCACAGCCATATGCACTGGGTTGGCATGAGTTTGAGCATTAGTTACGAAATATTCCATCTAGCTGACTCAGACAGGCATAGACCTTCTGACGGAAGGGTAATCTTCCCTTGTGTTCCTCCTCTCAGAATCTTGTGTCAATTATCCAGGACCTGATGTTGGGAAAGATTGAAGGCAGGAGGAGAAAGGGGCAACAGAGGATGAGATGGTTAGATGGCATCGCTGACTCAATGGACATGAACTTGAGCAAACTCAGGGAGATAGTGAAGGGAAGCTTGGTGTGCTACAGTTCATGGGGTCACAAAGAGTTGGACACAACTGAACAACTGGATACTTACCTCTCTCCTTTCAGACTTTTACCTAGGAGACACTGGCTCTAGGAACCTAGCAACATGTGAGAACTCTTCCAGAATGAGCCAAACCATCTGAAGATTTGACTTTGAGCGTTGAGTAAGGCCTGCTGAATAAAACCTTGTGAACCCAACTTACCTGCCTGACCAGGTTCGTGTGCTCACACCTATTTGAATAGTATCCTTAGGGTCTGGTACTGTGGCCCGCAGGGTCCCCTTACTCCCAATCTTAGACTATACTCAACCCTGACCCAGGGCACCCACTAAGCGGTGATATCACAGCAGAAAGATACAGACCTGTGTGTCTCAGAGGCCAGAGGAAAATGTCCTTTCCCTTAAAATATGTTACTGTTCTCAGGTTCTAAGAAGTTCAACCTCAGCATGAAATTATAAATCTGGAAGCTTCTTTAAAAATCAGGCATGGGAATATCTATTACGTTTGACTTTAGTTGAATGACTTCAGCTACTTTCTTCCTCTAATATCTGGAGTTCAGCCAAAGACAGGACACTTGTTTTCTGTTCATTTGTAAATTAATATAACTGGAAGCGAAGATTGTCTCTGAAAAGAGCAAATTCACTTTCCTCCCAATATAATGAAATTATGTTTGGGAAAGCCTCTGTTGATGTCCAAGAATCTTTATGAGCCTTTTCAAGTCATTGTTTTCTTCTCACAAATGAGAACTTGCTGATGCCAAGGAGTAATGGACTGGAAAACCACATGGCGCACGTGGTTCTTAAGCTGGCCTGCTGGGGGAGGAAACTTATGACTTCCTTAATTCTTGCGTCCCTCTCTTTGCTGTTTTCCCTCTTTTATCTGCCTCTCCCCCTTTATTGCTCATGCAATAAATAAAGGCTTCAGAATAGACTGATTTGGGTACAAATTTCCTTCTGCTGCTAGCTGTGTGGTCAGTTAGGACTACTGCGTGGACATGATGCTTAATCTCACTGAGCCTCAGTTTCCTCATCTGCACACAGAGGTGATACATTCATTCCTCACTCTCTGTCTCCTGAAAGAATCTATCTTCCATTCAGACATCTCACTCCATCCTCTGTAACTCTTGCGATTCTCAGGGGCGGGCAAGACCCCCAGATCCAGGGATGAGATTCAAAATGTCACAGTTAATATTGGTCATCAATTCCTCTGGAGAGCAAGGGGTTTGGGAGGCCAGGCTGCCCCCCCATCAGAGTTTGGGATCACTGATTGATTAGCTATGATGTAGGGAAGCAGCCTTCTTAATCTGCTCCCTGGAAGCATGCTGACTTGGAGATTTTATCCATCAGATGACTTGGAGAAGATACCCTGCAGATGAAGCTGTCACACCCAAAGGAGACAAAAGACTAGAAGAGAACTGAAGTTTGGCCCCTGATATGTCTGTACTGGATCTGCCCTTCCCAAATGTGAGATAAAATCCTTTATCCTCAAACTAGTGTACGTGTGTGCCATGTGCTGTGCTCAGTCACTCAATCATGTCTGACTCTTTTTGACCCCATGAACTGTAGCCCTCAAGGGTCCTCTGTCCATGATGTTCCCCAGGCAAGAATAGTGGATTTGGTTGCCATTTCATTCTCCAGGGAATCTTCCCAACCCCCAGGGATTGAACTTGTGTCTCTTGTCTCTTGCATCTCCTGCATTGGCACGTGGATTCTTCATATGTGGAATGGCTACCCACTCCAGTATTCTTGCCTGGGAAATCCTGTGGAGAGATGAGCCTGGCAGCCTACACTTCATGGGATCATGAAGAGTTAGACACAACTGAGTGACTAACACACACACACACACACACACACACATCCAAAGCAACCTAATATATGTGAAAAGCTAAATGTGATAATTACACCCACACAATTAATAGCAATTACTAGGTCTTCAAGAGATGTTCATTAACTTCCTTCTATTTTGTATTTCACTCCTTTCTCATGGAATCTTTCATCTTCTCTCTGTAGCACAAACATATATTGACATTACCAGGTCTTAAAAACCACAGAAAGTATGAAGATGTTGCTAGTATGTCTTGATTTCTAAAAAGCAAGAGATCCTATTTATTCAGGGCATGGAGGGTTTAGTGTAAGGAGACACATGTGCGAAAGACAAAACTGGATTATTAGCCACTTGTCCAATTGCTGCATGTGGGCTAAGTAGCTTCAGTCGTGTCTGACTTTTTGCAACTCCATGGACTTTAGCCCTTCAGGCTCCTTTGTCCATGGGATTCTCCAGGTAAGAATACCAGAGTGGATTGCTGTGCCTTCTTCCAGGTTATGTACTCAGGGATCGAATCCAGGTCTCTTATGTCTCCTGCTTTGGCAGGTGGATTATTTACCACTAGTGTCACCTGGGAGGCCCTGCCCAATCCTTGGATAGTTTCAAAATCATCTGGGAAGAACAGGAATCACAGGACTTCTGAGCCACATGATTCAGTGCTTTTCCAAGTGCTAGAACTCTTGAGTATTCTTTTTATGCTTCCAACTGAAGAAATTTGCTCACCCATACTCTGATGGGACCTGTAGCTGTCTTCCTACAAATTCTTTCTGTACCAAGTGTCTCTGCCTCAGGGTCTCCCATTCCAACCCCAAAGACAAAAGATCTGATGGTTACATGGCCCCCAGAAGGCAAAGCTCTTAAGCCATCACCCACCCTATAGACTGGCTGTTCCGTCTTTAGTCCAGTCTTCCTACCAGAGTTCCTGGATCCCACAGCATAAGATATGAGCACTTATATTCACTTAAAGAACTGTCACTTGTCAATGATTAATTTTGTACTTTGTGCTACATTCTTCTCTAAATTCAGGTCATGAGTGAAATAATCAAATAGTTTTCCAAGTAAAGTTTTCTTTTTAGAAGTGGGGGCATGCGTGTATACTGATTTAAATTGAGTTGTAATACTAAAAGGAAGTTAGGAGTAAGAAGTTAGACGTGATATGTGTGAGAGATGGTGCACTCGATACATGGAAGGCAGGGAATGCCACTTTGGACTGTACCTGAGTCAAGGTCTAAACGCGGCCTGGAAGTGGACTACTTGAATATGGAAATAAAGTATTGGAAGGGAACCTCAGTACCAATGTCCTGGAAAGTGTTTACTTTGTTGGCAAAACATCCTACAAGTCAGTATGGTTGCAGTGATGTGAGAATAGCTGTGGATAGGAGATTTGGACAGGTGGTTGAGTCAGAGCCCCCATCTTTCCAGAGTGTTCTTGCTGTTCAGTCACCAAATCATGTCTGACTCTGCGACCCCATGGACTGCAGTACACCAGGCTCCCTGTCCTCCACTATCTCCCAGAGTTTGCTCAAATTCATGTCTATTCAACCAGTGATTGAGTCAGTAATACATTTCCTGAGTAGTGTCCTTAAAGAATAGATTTCTTTTCAACTAAGATTTTTCTTTTTTTTAGAACTTATTGGCGTATAGTTGCTTTATAGTGTTGTATTACTTTCTACTGTACGTGGTGAATGAGCTATATATATATATATATATATATGTGTGTGTGTGTGTATATATATATATATATCTCCCCTCCCTCTTGAACACCCCCCACGGCCTGCTGCATCCTGCCCATCTAGGACATCACAGAGCGCTGAGCTGAGCTCCCTGTGTCATACAGCAAGTTCCCACTGGTTATGCTAGTTATCTGTTTTACCAATGGTATTATATACACGTCAGTCTCAATCTCCCAATTCATCCCACCTCCCTTCACCCCATGTCCATATATCTGCCACAACAGGCATGCTTACATGAAACAAACAGACAAAAAGTAACAAAGCTGCTAGCTTATTTCTACTCTAAGGTCCATACGTGTGTGCAAGCTAAGTCGCTTCTGTCATATCTGACTCTTTGCGACCCCATGGAATGTAGCCTGCTAGGCTCCTCTGTCCACAGGATCCTGCAGGAAAGGTCTATACATAAGCACACGTATTTAAAGGACAGGGTCTTACCTACTGCATTCCCCAAAGTGTCACAGGGAATAAGTGCAGAGAATGGGTTCCCAAGAGTCACTGGACCATTGGCTGTGAAGTGCACTCAAACTAAAATGCATCAGGAGGCAAGAGCTCTGAATCCAGTTGCCTGAGGTTCTGCATCTCAAAGTTGAGCATCCTCACCCCGCTCACCTGGTCTACAACTTGGTGCTGAGCTTGAGGCTCTCAGCAGCTCATCCTTGTCGCTGGGTTCACTGCTGATCATGGTTATTTCAGGTGCTTGATCATGAACTCTCCTTCACTCCTTGCTTAGGAGTGGGATCAAACTTGGGTGGATACCCTGTGGCTTTTTTCCTGGTAGAGTGAACTGAGATCCACATCTTGGATTTCAGTGTTTCAGAGAATGAGGCCATTTGCCCCGTTTCTTCCCATTAGATCCTATTAATGGGCTCAGGGTTTTCTCCTGCAGCTGCTGGAACTTCCCTATGGCTCTCCGTCCTCTCAGACACACTTGCCCTCTGAGATGTCTCATTATGCAGCCAGTTGGAATCTCCTGGGGGAATCTGAAGACGTAGAATGAGTCTTGCATGCCTCCTGCAACCACAGCTACTAGAAGATGGAAGCTTTGTATTGTGCCCAGGACCAACCCTGGTGGCTCAGATGGAAGGAGTCTGCCTGCCATGCGGAAGACCTGAGTTCGTTCCCTGGGTAGGGAATGGAGAAGGAAATGGCAACCCACTCCAGTTTTCTTTCCTAGAAAATCCCATGGACGGAGGAGCCTGGGGGCTACAGTCCATAGGGTTGCAAAGAGTCGGACACGACTAAGCGACTTCACTAATCTCACAGCCTCATCTGGTACCTGGCATGTAACAGGTACAAGGGAAATCTTGGTGACCGACAGTCTCTCTGGGTTCAGCATGATGGCCCTTGACCCTCAGTGAAAGCCACTCAGTCGTGTCCGACTCTTTTGCAACCCTATGGACAGTAGCCTGCCAAGCTCCTCCATCCATGGAATTCTCCAGGCAAGAAAACTGAATTTGGTAGCCATTTCCTTTTCCAGGGGATCTTCCCGACCCAGGGATCACACCCTCCGGTCTCCTACTTTACAGGCAGACTCTTTACTGGCTGAGCCACCGAGGAAGCACACTCGACCCTCAACTGAGTCCATTTGCAGTTATTGCAGCCCTGTCGTCCTGCAAACTGAAAAACGGTCTGTCCTCTGCCCAACAACATGAATCACTCTCTGGAATCTTGGCTGGGTTGAATGCACATGAGATCAAATTTTAATAGTTTCCTGTGGTGTAATTAAAGAAAAAGAAAGAAAGAAAAAACTGGTCTTTGTCCACAGTTCCTGATTCAATGCTTCTAAAGCCTTCCTGAGTAATAAGAGTGCTACTTGTACTTTAATAAGATGACTTATGGAAGAGAAGGGACTAAATAACTTGGTCATCAGAAATACCAAGTCATGATTAGAAAATTGGCGTTTTCAGTCCTGCTTCTTCACCTCCCTTGGAAGAAGAGGGGAACCAGAGATTGAGTTTAATCCCAATGGCCAGTTGGGGATTTAATCAGTTATGCCTATGCATTGAAATCTCTATAAAAATCTCTAAAGATGGCGTTGAGGAGCTCCTGGGTTGGTGAACACGTGGATGTGCTGGGAGGGTGGTATACCCTATTCTGCATCGACTTCCCATGTCCTGTTCATCTCTTCTATTTGACTGTTCTTGAGTTGTATCTTTTGTAATAAACCAGTAATTGTAGGTGCTATCTTGAGCTCCATGAATTGTTCTAGTGAATGATTGAACCCGACTGGGGAGTTGTGGAAACTTCCAAATTTGTAGTTGGCCAGCTAGAAGTGTGAGTTGCCTGGGGTATGACTTGTGCGGGTGTGAAGTGTGACTTGCAGTGAGTGTCTGAAGTGAGGGCAGTCCTGTAGAACTGAGTCCTCAACTTGCGGGACCAGTGTTAACGTAGGTAGTGTCAGAATAGGATTGAGTTGTTGGACGGGCAGCTGGTGTTGGAGAATTGAAACATTGTTGGTGCTGGGAAAAGCCAGGCAGTTCCCAAAAGGCAGCCTATTATCTCAATGTTCTTCAATTCCTCCTGTCAAAAATTAGGGATTAATTCTTGGAAGATTATTAGAATGGCAGTACAGAAATATGATCTAAGAAACCCTATCTCTAGGGATCAGAGGCAGAGTGAAATAGGTCAGTGGCTGGGGTTGGGTTCTGAGTTGCTGAGTTTGGCTGGGGATGTAAGGTATTTGCAAAAACAAGCTAAATAAAGCAGAATTAAGATTGAGCCAAAGGCATAGAAAGTCTCAAGGATCAAAGCCTGTGAAAACAAGAGCCAACATGTGTGACCTTGGAGCCATAAAGGCTTGCTTAATCCAAGGGTCAGGATCTAGGCCAGGACTTGAGCCAGCAGGTACAGCCTGGGACTGGGTGAGGGGTGGACAAGAGCAATGGTACTGAAAGGCCCTGGAGAGTCTTCATCTCCCTTTTATCTCTTAATTAGGGCAATTGAGAATCAGCTTCCCTTAAGGGAACAGGCTCATCAGAGAGGTTAACTGGTATCTTATTCCAGCATAATGGAGAGGATCAGGATTGCAAGGAAATGGAAGGCCAAGTAGACAGCCAACAGAAGTCATGGATGCCCTGAAGGATAAATAAAAAACAATTGTTCTCTGAATTCGGTGGACTACACCGCAGACACCATGCACGTTTATTTACCATGTCTGAGGATGATTGCCCTGGTGGCCTTGTGGAAAATTATTTAACAGGAGGTCTGCTGCTTCTCCAACTCCGTGGTTCTAGGGATGGCCAAGGAAGCAGATCTGAAGTTAGAAAGGTTCCGCCTTCAATTGTGAGGTGAAATAGCATCCAACTAAGGCCAAATGCTGGCTCTGCCACTTCCTGTCTGTGTGATTCATCAACAGGGACATCTCCTTCCTAAGAGGGTTCAGTTCAGTTCAGTCGCTCAGTCGTGACCGACTCTTTGCGACCCCATGAATCACAGCACGCCCGCCCTCCCTGTCTATCACCAACTGCCGGAGTTCACTCAAACTCATGTCCATCGAGTTGGTGATGCCATCCAGCCATCTCATTCTGTGCCATCCCCGTCTTCTCCTGCCCCCAACCTTTGCCAGCATCAGAGTCTTTTCCAGTGAGTCAACTCTTCGCATGAGGTAGCCAAATTATTGGAGTTTCAGCTTCAGCATCATTACTTAGGCTAAGACGGTACCTTGTTATTCAGTAAGATTTGCTGTTCACCCATACGTAAAAATAGGCTATCAGGGTAAAAAATAAATAACAAAAAAACTTCCATTCTTGATCTCTGGTATCAGTTTCAGCTGTGTGTGTTAATTGTACCCTTCCATCCGGTTGTATGGACTCACCTCATCTCATCCCAAAACATTATTTTTAGCTCAAAAATCTATTCAAACAGGAGCTTCTCCTTGAGCATCTGTAACCAAAGTGGTTATGGATCAGTGAGCTCTCTGAAGTGCTCAAACACCAAGACAAAGAAGAAAGAGCTAAGCAGGAGTCCGTATTTAGAATCAGGACAGAGAATGTACACTTTGAAGGGTGCTTCCCCGTGGAAACGGAACCTGACGGAAGAAGAGCGACTTGCCTCCGTTAATCGGCAGAGCCTAGAGTCAAGACCAACAGTCTCAACATACCGTTCACTCCACTTTACCAAGCTGCTTTTGTATTACTGTCAGGTAAACATTATTTTTTTTTTTTCAAGGAAAGGAGAAAAAAAATGAAGGCATTTTTGATCGTTTTTGTTGTTATTCAATACTGTAATTTTAGCACATAAGTACTTCCTAGAGGGGGGGAAATGGAAAAATCCCATACCACCCATCATTCACCCTCCCCTAGGCGGTATTTATACCCCCTCATCAGAGGCAAAATGTGGCTTATTGAGTCAGAGGCAGAATAAAACCCTCGCCATCCTCTCACTTGGTTGCCATGAAGGAACCTTTCTTCTAACGCAGGTTGCATTAAGCAAAAGTGGTTGTGTGTTTGAAATTAAATCACTCAAATATGATTAAAAACTGGATACGTGAGCTTCCGTTGGGGTGCCTACTTGAATGGGGCACCATACAAAATCAAGTTGTATTGTATTGTACGGAATGGCTTTGTATTAATGTTCAGAATAACAAGGTCCCACTGAGAGCCCTTCATGTTTCTGAATGGTGCTTGGAGTTTGTCAAAATTTTTCAGGAAGGGCTCTGCACCGCCCTGACTGCATGAACAATAGTTTTTTTCAAAAAAAAAAAAAAAAAAAGATCGGTGAATTAAAATGACATTTTTTTACATTATGCTTCAGGTTTTGAGCTGCAGTTAAATGAGAACCTAGGGAATTTCATGCTTGCACATTTACCTTCTTCATATTTGTGAGTTTAACTGAGCCATGCAATGTGACAGGAGGCACTTGGGTTGTGTAGCCCTGTGTCAGGGGCCAGTTCTCCTGCTTACCAGCTCTAAAAGTTTCCTTGTTTATAAAGAGAGACATAAAGATAGCAAGTTTAAGAGGTTGTTGCAAATAACGAAGAACTGAATTTTGTGGAAAGTTTACAGCAAATAGGAAGGAAAATTGCAAACACTGAGCAAATGAAGAATGAGCGGGAGACAAAGAAAAAAATAAATAAAGTGCAGCCTTCTTGCATTAGTTTGCTAAGGCTGCCAGAACCAAGCACCATGGATGGGGTGGCTTAAACACAGAAATGTATTGTCTGGCAGAGCTAGAAGTCCAAGATCAAAGTGTCAGTGGGGTTGGTTTCTTCCGAGACTTCTCTCCTTGCAGATGGCTGTTTTCTTATTGCCTGTTGACAGGATCTGTGCTCTGCAAATTCATACCCCTGGTGTCTGTCTTGAGTCCAAAGATTCCCCTAAAGACACCAGTCAGATTGGATTAGAGACCACTCTTAGGATCTCATTTTAACTTAGTTACTTTTTAAAGTCCCTATCTCCAAAAATAGTCACACTCCAAAGTTCTGGAGGTCAAAGCTTCAGCATGTGATTTTCGAGAGAATGCAGTTCAACCCACAACAAACCCATCTTATAGTTTTAACTCTGCTGCTGCTACTGCTGCTAAGTCGCTTCAGTCGTGTCCACCTCTTTGCAACCCCATAGACGGCAGCCCACCAGGCTCCCCCGTCCCTGGGATTCTCAAGGCAAGAACACTGGAGTGGGTTGCCATTTCCTTCTCCAGTGCATGAAAGTGAAAAGTGAAAGTGAAGTCGCTCAGTCGTGTCAGACTCTTTGAGACCCCATGGACTGTAGCCTACCAGGCTCCTTCATCCATGGGATTTTCCAGGCACGAGTACTGGAGTGGGTTGCTATTTCCTTCTACTCTGCTGCTGCTAAGTTGTTTCAGTCGTGTCCGACTCTGTGTGACCCCATAGACGGAAGCCCACCAGGCTCCCCCGTCCCTGGGATTCTCCAGGCAAGAACACTGGAGTGGGTTGCCATTTCCTTCTCCTATGTGTGAAAGTGAAAAGTGAAAGTGAAGTCGCTCAGTCGTGTCCGACCCTTAGCGACCCCACAGACTGCAGCCCACCAGGCTCCTCCAATCATGGGATTTTCTAGGCAAGAGTACTGGAGTGGCTTGCCATTGCCTTCTCCGTCCTTCTACTCTAGAACCATTTAAACATGTTATACATGTAAAAGTAAAATTAAGTCAAAAATTTCTAAAGCAATTCATATATATATGTGTGTGTGTACATATATATATATTTAAATCCAATTCTGGCCAAGATAGAATAAGTCAACTATGGTCTAATAAGTAAAATAATCGAGCATAATGCAAAATGAAACTACCTGGGGATTCTGGAAACTAATTGATAATGGCCGGCAGGGGGATGCAGGGGGCTTGTAAACAGAAGTAAACACATGAGTAACTTTTCATTACTGGAGCCTTTTCAGGGTTTTCTTTTTTCCCTCCTTCATCTCCCGGCTTTGACTCAAGAATGAGTTAAATGATCAAGTATAGAGTGGGCATGGGGAGAAAAAAAAAGCTTCTAGTGAAGTCCTCTGTTTCGAGACAGAGGGCAGAGACAAGAGCACGCCAGAGCGTGAGAAGGTCTCGTCCCCCCGTCACAGTTTTTCCCCTCTCCCGGTCATGTTGTGAGGGCAGTCACAATAGCAAATGGTACGGCAATCACGGCGGCATCACAGACATCTAGAATTCCAAGAGAGGACCCTGCCCTCTGTTAAGGGAGATGCTAAGAAAATATTGTCTGAAGAGAGTATTTGAGAGAATACTCTTACTACTTTGCACTAAGGTTGTCTTAATGACATGGAATTAGTCCAGTGTCTTTGAGGGCTAATATCGAGAGAAAACACTGTCTTTCTCGCCAGAGGGAATGGGAAAAGTGGCCTCTGGAAGTTTGTGTGGTGGAAAATACAAAGAGGTGTGGTCTGAAAGGGTTCCCTATTTCTATGCATGAATCTACACAAGCTCCAGACTCATTCCTGGACCACTCATGGGTGGAGCAGAGCCAAAGAAGCTGAACAAAGCCTTTAGGAACCAGACTCTGAAATTACCCACAGACTAAACTTCAGAGTAACTTCTGGGTGGCACACATGCAGAGACAATGCATAACAAGTGTTGGTGAGGATGTGAAAGAAAGGGAATCCTCATGCACTGTTGGTAGCAATGTAAATTAATACAGCCACTATGGAAACATTATGGAGAGTCCTCAAAAATTCAAAAATTAGAACCTGTTGGATACGATCCAGCAATTGTACTACTGGGTATTTATCTGAAGAATACAAAAACACGAATTAGAAAAGAAATATGCACCCCCTATGTTTATTGCAGCGTTATTTACAATAGCCGAGGTATGAAAGTCAACTAAATGCCCATCAACTGATGAATGGATAAGAAAGATGTGGTGTATACATACATATATATATATATATATATCCAAACAGCAGAACGAGGAATTTGAAAATGTAACTGACGTTAGAGTCACCAACCACAAAAGGTAAGAGAGAAGTGCAATGTCAGTCTTATCAGGGTGATTGCCACTTAAAACAAAACAAAAATAGATGTTCTCTGTGGGATTTTAACTGAACTCAGAACCTCACAAAATAATAGTTAAAATGTCCAGAATTCAATCCAAAAGTCACTTGATAAACACAAATAAACAAAAATCTGACCAATTCTATAAAGTTAAGGCAGTCATTATATTTCAGTCTCAAAATCAACCGTGTGTTGGAATTGCCAGACAAAGCCTTTAAAGCAGCTATTATGAAATCATCCTTGAAATAAAGGCAAATACACGAAACAAATGTAAGGGTAAAAGTTCTGAGCAGAAAAATAGAAACAATAAAAAGGAACACAATGGATATTTTAGAAGTGTCAGACTCAACATATAAATTAAAATTCACTGAAAGGTTCATAGCAGAATGCAGATGAAATAGGAAAGAATCAGTGTGCTTGAAGATAGATGAATAGAAATTATACAGTCTGAAGGACAGAGAAAAAAATTAAAAATGAGCAGATTCAGAAACCCATGACAAAGTTTTAGAAGTCTAACAATAATATTGCAGAAGAAGAACAACAACCTCAAAAATAGATTTGGAAATAAATTTTGAAAGAAATAATGGCTAAAATCTTCCTATATCTATCTATCTAGAAAGATTCAGAAAATTCAGCAAAATGAAATCAAGATAAGCTGAAATATGTCCAGCAAAGTAGTTTACAATGCTGAAAACTAAAGATAAATTACAAACAAAAAAACAAACCCAAAACCCAAACATACAAAAAAGGAAAATTTCTTCAGAGCAGTATGAGAGGAAAAGAAATTACATGTAAAAGAAAAACAATTCAGAATGACTAAGGATTTTCCTTAGTGCCATTAATGCTATTTCCTTAATGCCATTCCCTTCTCCAGTGGACCACGTTTTGTCCTTGACCATTCCGCTTTGTGTGGCCCTACAAGGCATGGCTCATAGTTTCCTTGAGTTAGACAAGGATTGTGGTCCATGTGATCAGTTTGATTAGTTTTCTGTGATTGTGGTTTTCCTTCTGTCTGCCCTCTGACAGGTAAGGATAAGAGGCTTATGGAAGCTTCCTGATGGGAGAGACTGACTGTGCTGGGTTTTGTTCTGATGGGCGGGGCCATTCTCCAGTTCAGTTCAGTTGCTCAGTCATGTCCAACTCTTTGGGACCCCATGGACTGCAGCTTGCCAGGTCTCCCTACCCATCACCAACTCCCGGAGTTTACTCAAACTCACGTCCATTGAGTTGGTGATGCCATCCAACCATCTCATCCTCTGTCATCCCCTTTCCCTCCTGCCTTCAATCTTTCCCAGCATCAGGGTCTTTTCCAATGAGTCAGTTCTTCGAATCAGGTGCCCAAAGTATTGGAGCTTCAGCTTCAGCATCAGTCCTTCCAATGAATATTCAGGGTTGATTTCCATTAGGATTGACTGGTTTAATCTCTTTGCTATCCAGGGGATTCTCAAGAGTCTTTTCCAGCACCTCAGTTTGAAAGTGTCAATTCTTTGGTGCTCAGTGGGAAAGGCTACCTACTCCAGTATTCTGGCCTGGAGAATTCCATGGACTGTATAGTCTATGGGGTTGCAAAGAGTTGGACATGACTGAGTGACTTTCACTTTCACAGTCATCTTTATGGTCCAACTCTCACATCTATACATGACTACTGGAAAAAGCATAGCTTTGACTATATGGACCTTTGTCAGCAAAACGATGTCTCTGCTCTTTTAATATGTTGTCTGTTTGTCATAGCTTTTCTTCCAAGGGGCATGCATCTTTTAATCTCATCACTGCAGTTACCATCCACAGGGATTTTGGAGACCAAGAAAATAAAATATGAATGAATGCGAAAGACAAAATCGTAATATCGTTTGGATGCAATTCTAAGTATATAGGTGCAATATATACTATACAACAACTTTAACATAAAGTAGAAAAGGGAAAAGTTTAAATGTAACTGCAAGTAAAATCTAAAACTGTGTAGTAATTATAGTAATAATATCAGTTCAGTCACTCAGTTGTGTCAGAGTCTTTGGGACCCCATGGACTGTAGCACACCAGGCCTCCCAGTCCATCATCAACTCCCGGAGCTTGCTCAAGTTCATGTCCATTGAGTTGGTGGTGTCATCCAACCATCCATCCTCTGTTGTCCCCTTCTTCTCCTGCCTTCAATCTTTCCCATCATCGGGGTCTTCCCCTAGTTCTTCGCATCAGGTGGCCAAAATATTGGAGCTTCAGCTTCAGTATCAGTCCTTCCAGTGAATATTCAGGACTGATTTCCTTTAGGATTGACTGGTCTGATTATTCTATGTAATGTGAGAACAAGGAAATAAATAACTATTTTGGTAATATTGAAAAGTGGCTTATTTGTCACAAGACAGTGAGTACCTGTATGTGTGTTCTAAGTTGCTTATAGTTGTGTCTAATGTTTTATAACCTTATGGACATATAGCCCACCAGGCTCCTCTGTGAATTCTCCAGGCAAGAACTCTGGAGTAGGTTGCCGTTTCCTCCTACAGGGGATATTCCCGACCCATGAATCAAGCTAGTGTCTCATTGGCAGATAGGTTTTTTACCACTAGCACTGCCATAGATAAAATATCAAATAATTAAGTAAAAACCAATCTGATAAAGATAAAAAAAAACTAACACAAAAAATTTTTAAAAAGAACGAGATACTCAAAAAAGAACAGAAAATTTAAAAGAACCAAATAGAATTATAACATTTAAAAATTGAAACTGTAAAATTTAAAACTCAAAGGATAAGTTACACAGTAGATTAAAATCAGATGAAGAAAAACGGTAAACTAGAGGACAGATTTCTTATGGCCCATATCATCAACAGTTACAAGAGCAGTCAGTTGAGTCAGACAAGAGAACAAATCAGTTTCAAATTGCTGGAGGAAAGCAGAGTCCACTAGCAATTCTACAACCGGCTAAACTAGCATTCAAGTGTGAAGGTAAAGTAAAGACATTGTAAGAGAAATGAGAATTTGCCAGAAAGAGACTTTCTGAAAGAATAAGTGGATCACGTGCATCAGAAAGAAGCACACTCTTTCTCTCACACACACATATGTCCAGAAACAATGCGGTATTAGAATATGAAATATTGCTTTAAGGATTTTTCTCTTGTTACAAAAAGTGAGAAAATATATTTTTCAATTCTGACTGTGTTAAATCAAGGATGAAAGACAATAAAGCACAATAATAGAATGACTAATTTATTGCTTGTTGGGGGGAAAAAGGAATAGAAAATACTTTATCAATTCAATATAAAATAAAAATTGAACAAAAAATAAATAGAAAACATAAAATAAAAAACTGCAGCACAATACAAATATATCAGTAATCATAATAAATGTAAATGGATTAAGTTGCCAGATAAGAAGATAAACTGTCAGATTGTACAAGAGAGAGAAAAGGAAAGATAATCACTTAATAAAATCTGAAAATCTCAAAAGATTGAGAAAAATTAACCAAAAGAAAGGTTGTGTAGTTGTTTTAATATCAGGAGGAAAAAAAATACAGAAGTCCAAAAGTATTATGTATTTATACTCAATCATGTCTGACTTTTTGTAGCCCCATGGACTATAGCTCACCAGACTCCTCTGCCCACGAAACTTCCCAGACAGGAATACTGGAGTGGGTTGCCATTTCCCACTTCAGGGAATCTTCCTGACATGTAGATTGAACCAGACTCTCTTATGTATCCTTTCATTGGCAGGTGGGTTCTTTACCACTAGTGCCACCTGAGAAGACCCAAAAAGGGTAAAATTTTATTTAGGGAAACAAAAATGCATCAGGAAGCTATTATAATTCAGGATTTACATAATCCAATTTTATACCTTCATATTAAGTAAAAGAAATGACAGAATAGGAATAAAAAGCTAAAAAATCTAATATTATATTGGAAGGAATTAATATGCCTCTCTCAGTTAGTGATGTCTCAGGAACAAAATAATAAAGATATTTATTGCCTTCTCCGAATAAAGATATAGAACATTTAAATAACATAATTGCTGAGTGTGATGTAATGAAACATACAGAACCTTGTGCCATCTAAACTGGAGATTAAATGCTCATTTTGAGCCTGTATGGAGAATACACGTATGATCATTTCCTAGACCATAGATCTCAAACATTTGCCAGAATGTGAAACAAAGGAATCTTTCATGCCCTAACAGCTCATGTCTTACGTTGGAACAGCCATTTTGGAGAGCAATTTGGCAATAGCTAATAAAAGTAGAAAATGCATATACCCTGTGCATCATCACTTGTACTTTTAGAAAATTTCTCTTCATTGCACAAGGATTCATGTACCAGAATCATATTGCAGCACTGTATGAAATTGTGCAAAATTGGAAATACCCTAAATGTCTATCAACCAGAGGCTGAATAAATAAGTTGAATCATATCATACAATGTAATATTACCAAGCTGTTAAAGCAGTTAAAATTAATGCACTAGAGCTTTGTGAATCAACATGGATTGATTTCAAAAACTTACTCATCCAAATCCCTTTTCTAAAACCTTGGGGGGCCAGATGTGGTGTTTCATAAATCTTTTTTTTTTTCATTTCAGAGAGGCACATATTTATATGTTGGTAACTCTGCCCCTCTCCCAAACCTGGGCCAACAGTATAAAACCAAGAATATCAGTATTTATACAGAAAAAATATAATTAAAAAAATAAAGTAGAATAAATCAAGGCCATAAATAGCCTCATGTCAATTCTGGTTATATTTTACCACATAATGGGTTCAGGTTAAGTTAGACTTTGCTGCCAAATATATTATAGGAAAAAAAAATTGCTTTTGACTCCTTTTGATCCTGTGGTCTCAGTAAGAGATTCTGGTTTTATATTCAATGAAAAAAATTGCAAAGAAAATATTTTAGATAGCACAATATTATGATAGCATAATAGACATATTGCATATTTAACATATACAATATGTTGTATTGTTAAAACATGCTTAGCAATACAATATATTTTACAGCAATATGCATATTTAGATACTTATAAAAACTACTCAAGGGACTGACAGTTGCCAAGTTGAAAAAAAGTGTTTTCATTGCTGGGGAGTAAAAAAAAGATGAGATTAGTGAAAGGGACCAAGAGAATTCAACCGTTTCTGTCTTATCTTCTCATTGTTGTTCTGTTTAAAAAAAAAGATGCGGGGCGGCGCGGGGGGCGGTGGTCTGCTTACAAACTACACCACTAACAGAAACACAATATTTAATCCAATGGAAATAATGAGAAGAGACACTCCAGGCAGAAAGAAAAGAACATGAAGGTCTCTGACGTCTGCAAGAGGATGGCATAAACCAAGACCATAATATGGCTGCTTGGCTGGGGAACAGGCTTCTTGTTAGATGGGATGAGACATGAAGCAAAATAACTAATCGTGCTGGAGGTGACGGGATCCAGGGAACAGTATGATCATATGTGTGGCTTCCAACAGATGGATAGTTGAAGTACTTAACAGATATGGCTACTGATATATAAGAGCCTCTGGACGGCAAATTCTTTTGACACTCATCCTCCTTTTAGATCTTCCAAAAATTACTCTGAAGTAGATCAGGGCAAGCACTACGTCTCCATTTTGAGAGGGAAAAAAAATTCAATTTGTAAAGATCCCTGTAAAACCTGCTCCAAGTTATAAAGGAGAAATAAGCAAATTCAGATCGTCTGATATGATCCATACAATAGTCTGTTTTCTCTCCCAACAGTTGTCATCCCAACAGGAGGGCAAAGAAATAATTAGGGATGTCTTCGAGATAATTTTCTTGATTGCCAAGAAAGATGTTTTATTTTCTCCCCCCACAAAAAGTGATAGAAAAGATTCAGTTATTGAAAAGTTTGGATAAGAAATTCTGGAAATAAGCAAGCTATTTTTGCAGAATTTCTCCAAGTAGGAAGATGATGGGAGGGTAGTAAGAAGTGGACCCTGGAGTGTGATCTAATCTGATGTCATTTACATAAAGGGCAAGGCCTGGCTCAGAAAGGCAATGAGACTTGTATTTAGAACATGGATGTCTTTATTCCAAGTGCAGTGTCCATTTTTCCTTCTTTGTTAGTAAAAGAAGGTTTTGAGGAAAGACCAAAGGCTGATAAATGTGTGGACTTATGTTAGATAAGAAAGTGACAACAGAGACGTGTGAAGAAAAGATGGTATTAAGGACAGGGATGAGGGGGCCTTCCCTCGTGGTCCAGTGATTGGGACACTGCACTTCCCCTGTGGGTACGCAGGTTCAGTCCTTGGTTGGGGAACGAGAGTCTTGCCTGCCACACAGCTATGCAAACAAATAAATGAATAAAATATGCTTTTCATACAGTTCATGAGGTTCTCACAGTAAGTATACCGGGGTGATTTGCCTTTCCCTCCTCCAGTGGATCACGTTTTGTCAGAACTCTCTGTTATGACCCATCCATCTTGGGTGGGCCTGGACATGGCTCATAATTTCATTGAGTTACACAAGCCCCTTGGCCATGGCCAGGCAGTGATCCAGGAAGGGATCTTGGCATGAGGCAGGCCATAGGGTTGAAAAGAGTTGGACACAACTGGGTGACTGAACAATAACATCAATCAACAACAAAACGTGCCACTTTAAGATTATTTTATAAAAGAAAAAAAAGGGGGGGTGAGGACTCCTACCTCATATGAAGATTTAAGGTTAGAGATTCTTAGAAGAGATTCTCTGTGTGCACAGACACACAGGAGCTCTGAGTGTGGGTGGAGAGCTGATCCAAATTCAAAAGGAGCCTGAAATGTGTTCTCCTGGGACTTCTCTACAACAAAAATCACTTGGAATGCATCTCCCCATTTAAGACTTGAAAATATCTGAAGTATGGATTCTACATGTTGGGGATCAAGTGTGTGCTTTTGTAATGGATTATATTGAATAGTTTTACATCAATCACGAGCAATTGACACATTATAAGGCTTTAATCTTAGCTCCCAATTCTCCCTGTAAGAGCTGAGGAATTGTGAGTTTAATTAACACCCAAATAGTCAGTTCAGTGTATCAAGGTGAAAGTGTCCATCTTACCATGTGCCAGTTCTCAACTCCAGGCCAGCACCCACGGGGCATGCCCTCCTGTCCTTTCTGGAGTCACTCGCTTGTCCAGCCTTTGTTCTTCCTATTGAGTGCTGGGCAAAGAATCCCAGTTCTGCCTCTTGTGTTCCCTTCAAGGACAGCCTCATTCATTCCTTTGGTCACTTTGTAGTCACAGCAAACAAAAATGCCACAGAATGATCACTGAATTTTTCTAACCACAAAAGCAAATTTTCAGGGAAAAAAAAAAGGAAAAAACAAAAAGCTGCTTTTTTCTTTCCAAGAGTCAGCTATCGCTTCAGCGTCGTATTCTAACACCCATGAATGTCAGCAAAACCAGCAATCTTGTTCGTTTGGAGACCTGAAAAAATAATGTAAGTCACATATCCTTAATAATGAAGCGATATTAAGCCTTTCCTCTGGGGAGTATTATAAATAATATTCTTTTGTTTATTCAGTTGTACAAAAACACATTCAAGCCATGAAGTTTTAATATCTGCATCGAGCAAAGGTTATTGCGAATGCATAATATCAAGTTTATATAAGAAACAAACATATTTCTACATGTTCTCTATTTCTTAACCTTGGGGATCTAACTCCTTCATCTCTGGTGAGACCGAGTGTTACTTTCTTCTTCTTCTTCTTTTTTAACCCTGATTTTATTGTCTTTTCTTTGAATTGCTGATGTATTAATTTGCTCACTTTTTGATAAAATGTTGCTTAAACATCCAGGATGATTGAGATTGTGTCACATGTTTTCAACCAGGTTAAGATATGAATGCCCTGTATGTGTAATGTTCTGGATTTCTCTATATGATTTTTAAACAATTTCATTTTACGCTTTTGTAAAATCATCTACTAAAAGGAATGGAGTATAAGCATCTGATCTCTGTGGACATTGTTAACACAACAGCAAGGGAAGAAAGAATGTGACAAGGCTTGAGTTTTGAGGACTCTTCCACTTTTCTTTTCTTTCAGCCCGCTGGTGTGTTATGGGGATTTTATTTTCTTGGGCTCCAAAATCACTGCAGATGGTGACTGCAAATTAAAAGATACTTACTCCTTGGAAGGAAAGCTATGACCAATCTAGACAGTGTAATAAAAAGCAGAGACATCTCTCTCCTGACAGAAGTCCATATCGTCAACATTACAGTTTTTCCATTAGTCATGTACAAATGTGAAAGTTGGACTGTAAAGAAGGCTGAACACCAAAGAACTGATGCTTCTGAACTGTGGTGCTGGGGAAGACTCTTGTGATTCCCTTTGAAAGCAAGGAGATTAAACCAATCAATCCTTAAGGAAATCGACTCCGAATGTTCACTGGAAGGACTGATGCTGAAGTTGAAGTTCTAATACTTTGGCCACTTGATGTGAAGAGCCAACTCATTGGAGAAGACCCTAATGCTAGAAAAGACTGAAGGCAAAAGGAAAAGGGGGCAGCAGAGGATGAGATGGTTAAATAGTATCACTGATATTTCAATGGATATGCATTTGAGCAAGCTCCTTGGAAGAAAATCTATGACCAACGTAGACAGCATATTAAAAAGCTGAAACATTACTTTGCCAACAAAGGTCTGTCTAGTCAAAGCTATGGTTTTTCCAGCGCTCATGTATGGATGTAAGAGTTGGACTATAAAGAAAGCTGAGCGCTGACGGATTGATGCTTTGGAACTGTGGTGTTGGAGGAGACTCTTGAGAATCCCTTGGACTGCAAGGAGATCCAACCAGTCCATCCTAAAGGAAATCGGTCCTGAATATTCATTCAAGGACTGCTGATGCTGAAACCGAAACTCCAATACTTTGGCCGCCTGATGTGAAGAGCTGACCCATTGGAAAAGACCCTGATGCTGGGAAAGATTGAAGGTGGGAGGAGAAGGGGATAACAGAGGATGAGAGGGTTGGATGGCATCACTGACTTGATGAATATGAGTTTGAGCAAGCTCTGGGAGTTGTTAAAGGACAGGGAAGCCTGGTATTCTGCAGTCCAAGGGGGTGCAAATAGTCAGACACAACTGAGCGACTGAACTGAACTGAAGCTCTGGGAGATAGTGAAGGACAAACAAGATTGGCCTGCTACAGTCCATGGGCTCAGAAAAAGTTGGGCAGTGACTTAACAATGACTACATCAGTGTCATGGCGAAGAGCAAATCTCAAGATGCCCAGGTGTAGTTTGGAATCAGTCTCTGGGCATTTTTATTTTTTGGCTTAAGGTCATTCCAGAGGTTTGCATGGAGTGTGTCTGGTTGTTCCATAGTGCCAGCATCAATGTGCATGGGTTCAGAAGGAGCTGATGTTGGGGAGACAGAGGGGAGGCAAAGTGAGCGATGGAGGAGGAAGTTATCCCCCTGACTTCAGCAGCTGAGGATGCGGGTGAGGTGGGCTCCTCCAGGTCCTCACACCTGTGCCTTGGTTTCCATGGGCAGATTTAAGGCCTAGACTTCAACCATAGAGTGTGAAGTAGAAAAACCATACCCTGAACATCCACCAGGATGCCTTTCAACTAAATTAAAGTATAAAATGACTTCTCCAGGACAGTAGTCATCTGGGGTTTCACATTCTGGACCTTCCAGGACTTATCAGAAGAAAAGGAGAAGCAGGAAAACCCCACCAGGTAAACAGAATGGTATCCCTCCTCAAAGAGGCTCACATCCTCAACCTGGGAATCTGGGAATATGGTACTTGACATGGCAAAGGGGACTTTGCAGTTCAGATTAAATTAAGAAACTTGAGATTAAATTAAGAAGATTAAGAATTAAGAAAGGATTCTGAATTTTCTAAGTAAGCCCAATTTAGTGACAACAGTTCTTATAAGAAGGGAAGCAGCAGGGTCAGAGGAAGAACCAGGTGGTATGAGCAAATAAGCAGAGGGACAGGTGTGATATGGAGGTGGCCAGAGTGATATCATTGCTGGGAGGGGCCACAAGCCAAGGAATGCAGGTGATCTCTAGAAGCTGGAAGGGACAAGAGACACATTCTCCCTAAACATTCCCAGAAGGGATGAAGTACTGATGCCTTGATTTCAGGAATTCTGACTTTCAGATAATAAGTTAAGAAGTATATTATATAGTAAATAATAATGAATACATGTTGTTTGGAATCACTGAAGGTATAGTAACTTACTACAGAAGCCATAGGAAACTCCTACCCACTTCTTAGAATTTTTGTTTTGACAGCTCCGCTCTCTGAACGTGAGGGCGTAACATTTTCAGTGAGTGCAAAATTGGTGATTTTTTTTTTCCCTAGCATTTATGTTTCCCTTTCCCCTGAAACTGATTGGTCTTCAAGTAATATATCCCACGTTGAAACCACTACACACCAAGGATAAGCCTTACGCCTCTGTCAGACCCCAATTAAGATGGTTAACTTAATTCCCAAAATAACTAGAAATACCCTAAAGATATTTAGAAAGAAATTACCCTAAAAAAAACTTTGCACTGAATTTTTACAATGCTCTTGCCTCTTATATCCCTAATATGACGCTGCTTTCCCAACGATCAGAGATCAGAGCACATTTGCAAAATCTGGACGGCAGAAGAGCTTGCCCACTCCCCCTCCCTTCAGCTGCAGAGAGGGACAGTATGTGAGGAGAAGACAGGAGAGAAGCCATCCATGCTGGCTTCATGCTTAACTATCAGCATCTTGGCTCAAAGCCAAAGCATTCAGCTTATAATAATAACTGGCAACAATCCAGACCCTTTTAGAAAATAAGAAAGGAAGGCAGAAAGGAATTCAAAGAAGAGGAGAGAGAAAGCAATCCAAGTGGAGAGAAAAGACTCAAGAAAGAAAGCCAGCAAAATTATATTGTTGATTTTTCTCTAAAAAAAAAAAAAGGAAAGGAAAAAAACCACATACAACATAATTTTCAAAAACCATCTGTTTTAATCATACTCTGTGGCCTGTAATTAAATTTAAGTGAACATCTTACCTTTCCCGCTTTCTGAAATCAGAATGTAAACATATTCAGCTATATGGTAGATGTCATAAAAATAAAACAACAAAGCAAAAGCAACAAAAACCACACACACACATACACTAAAATCATTTGGGCAGGAGCTTTCTTGATGTGAGCCATAGATCAGGGTCATATGTACAAGCCTGGTCTCACTGAGCTCAGAAAAGATGCCGTGAGGACATGGAAGCAGGGGCTGCAGGAAGCATGTAGGAACGAAGAACGTGTCTCTCTCTGCCAGACCCTGTGTTAGGCACGAGAAACACACACAGTCCAATCACCCCTGAAACTATGCTGAGTCCCCTACATACGAATGAGTTCCATTTTGAGAGCACATTCATGAGTCTGATTTGTTCCTAAGTCCAACAAAGTTGGCCTAGGTACCCAACTGACACAGTTGGCTCTAAAGTACTGTATTGTAATAATGCTACAATGCTTTTTACACAAATAATAGATTTTAAAAACGAAGAAAAAATAAAGCACTTTTAATTTTATAGTACAGTACCTTGAAAAGTGGAGGCTTCCCAGGCGGCATAGTGGCAAAGAATCCGCCTGCCAACGCAGGAGATGCAAGAGAACTGTGTTTGATCAGGAAGATCCTCTGGAGTAGGAGATGGCAACCCACCCTAGTACTCTTGCCAGTAAAATTACAGGGATGGAGGTGCCTGGTGGGCTACAGTCCAGGGGGTCGCAGAAGAGTCAGACACGACTGAGCGTGTGCACACGCATGTGTGCACACAAACACACACACACATTTCTTGAAAAGCACAGTTGTGCCAGTGGCATCAGCTCTACTTTTACGCTTGCTTCGGGACATCCTGGGCGTAAAATAAAAATGTCATACTACTGTACTCTATACAGTTCTGTAGAGCAAAGTACACAAAAGCACAACGTCTTGTGGAGGGTGCACACGTGTGACCATGTACATCAGAGACATGAACTAACTTACGTGATCGGACATGCGAACACCCAGTCATATCTTTGAAAGTTTGCCACTTGAAAGCTTGTATGGAGGGGACTTACTGTATGTCAGGAGACAAGAACTGTCAATTCCACTCTTCATTTGAGGACAGTGAAACTTGAAGGGAAGAATGACTTCCTTGTGTCACATTTCCAACAAATAACACAGCCAGTCTGAACCCAGAATAAAGCCCAGAATAAAGCTCAGTTGATGTTCCCCAGGATCTTTCAGCCTCACTCTGGTTTTCAGGCTGTTCAAGAAAAATCTTCCCCAGATCACCCTGGGGAAATGGTACTGTGAGATACTGTGCTCTGTTAAGAAGGACCAAAGACCTTCAGATTCAAAGCCCCTGTGACTTTAAGTTTGAGCATAATCTCAAAAATATACAAGCAACTCCTGCAGCTCAATTCCAGAAAAATAAACGACCCAATCAAAAAATGGGCCAAAGAACTAAACAGACATTTCTCCAAAGAAGACATAAACATGGCTAACAAACACATGAAAAGATGCTCAACATCACTCATTATCAGAGAAATGCAAATCAAAACCACAATGAGGTACCATTTCACGCCAGTCAGAATGGCTGCTATCTAAAAGTCTACAAGCAATAAATGCTGGAGAGGGTGTGGAGAAAAGGGAACCCTCTTACACTGTTGGTGGGAATGCAAACTAGTACAGCCACTATGGAGAACAGTGTGGAGATACCTTAAAAAACTGGAAATAGAACTGCCATATGATCCAGCAATCGCCCTCGTGGGCATACACACCAAGGAAACCAGAATTGAAAGAGACACGTGTACCCCAGTGTTCACCACAGCACTGCTTATAATAGCCAGGACATGGAAGCAACCTAGATGTCCATCTGCAGACGAATGGATAAGAAATCTGTAGTACATATACACAATGGAGTATTACTCAGCCATTAAAAAGAATACATTTGAATCAGTCCTAATGAGGTGGATGAAACTGGAGCCCATTATACAGAGTGAAGTAAACCAGAAAGAAAAAAACCCAATACAGTATATTAACGCATATATATGGAATTTAGAAAGATGGTAATGATAACCCTGTATACAAGACAGTAGAAGAGACACAGGTGTATACAACAGTCTTTTGGACTCTGTGGGAGAGGGCGAGGGTGGGATGTTTTGGGAGAATGACATTGAAACATGTATGTTATCATATGTTAAACGGATCGCCAGTCCAGGTTTGACGCATGATACAGGATGTGTGGGGCTGGTGCACTGGGATGACCCAGAGGGAGGTTATGGGGAGGGTGGGAGGGGGTTCAGGATGGGGAACACGTGTACACCCATGGCAGATTCATGTCGATGCATGCAAAACCAATACAATATTGTGATTAGCCTCCAATTAAAATAAATACATTTATATTTTTAAAAAATCTACCTTCCTTCCCCCTGGAAACCCTAAAAACTCCCACAGTCTCACAGTTTTCTTAATTGGTTGATGTCATCTGGCACTGTAGGAGTTTGACTAAAAGGAACAAATTATTTGTCCAGAAGAAATGAAGCTAAACTTGCATTAATTGGGGGGGGGGAAAGGAAAGGAAAAAAGGTGGTGAAAAACAGTGAAATTGAAATCTCTTTGTAACAACAGCAAAATTAATAGCAGAGACCAGTTCAGTTCAGTTGCTCAGTTGTGTCCGACTCTGCGACCCCATGGACTTAAGCACACCAGGCTTCCCTGTCCATCACCAACTCCCGGAATTCACTCAAACTCATGTCCATTGAGTCACTGATGCCATCCAACCATCTCATCCTCTGTCGTCCCCTTCCCCTCCTGCCTTCAATCTTTTCCAGCATCAGGGTCTTTTCAAATGAGTCAGTTTTTCACATTAGGTGGCCAAAGTATTGGAGTTTCAGCTTCAACATCAGTCCTTCCAATGAATATTCAGAACTGATTTCCTTTAGGATGGACTGGTTGGATCTCCTTGCTGTAGACCTGGGTATAGCATAAGTCCTCTTGGAGGAGGTCACCATTAACCCCACCATAGAGCCACCAGAACTTCCACAGGACTTGGAAATAGACTCTTGGAGGGCGCAAACAGAACCTTGTGCACACCAGGACCCAGGAGAAAGGAGCAGTGACCCCACAAGAGACGGACCCAGACTCGCCTGTGAGTGTCCAGGAGTCTCCGGCAGAAGCATGGATTCGGTGGTGGCCTGCTGCAGGGTTGGGGGTCCGGAGTGTAGGAATGCAGTTGCCATTATCTTCATTACCTCCACCATCATTTGGCCTCAGGTCAAATAACAGGGAGAGAACACAACCCTGCCCATTAACAGAAAGTTGTATAAAAGATTTACTGAGCATGGCTACGCTCATCAGAACAACACCCAGTTTCCCCCTCAATCAGTCTTTCCCATAAGGAAGCTTCCAAAAGCCTCAACCTTATCCATCTGAGGGCAGACAGAATGAAAACCACAATCACAGAAAACTTACCAATCTGATCACATGGACCACAGCCTTGTCTAACTCAATGAAACTATGAGCCGTGCCGTGTAGGGCCACCCAAGGGTCATGGTAGAGAGGTCTGACAAAATGTCATCCACTGGAGAAGGGAACGGCAAACCACTTCAGTATTCTTGCCTTGAGAACCCCAGAACAGCATGAAAAACAGAGACCAAGGATTGTTCATTTCCGTTCATATGGAGGGTATCAAAGGAAAGTATTGTATACTCCCCTGTGAATGTAGCTTTGGACTTCCGCTCCCTACGTGGTTGTAGCTGGGCTACAGTATGCAGCCCAGGGTGTGGGGGAGGGAAGGTGTGGCCATCACATTTGGCTCTTGAGAAAAGGTGAGGATTAGAAACCATGGTCAGTAGCTGACTTGGACCTAGAGGGTGGTGGGTCATGGCCTGAAGATCCCCACTCGGGGAGCTGGAGACTTAAATACTAGTCTGTTGTACCCCAAAGCCCAAATTTGAGAAGGTTCTCCTGCTCCTCGTCTACTTATGACTCACGAAAGGCTGAATGCACACCAGGCATGTGCTGCCCCCAGAATAGGACGGGGTAGATGGCACATTGCTCAACTTATGTTTCCATCTGAAAGATAGGTGCTCACACTGAAAATGAGAACTGTTAGTCTGAAACTCGAGGGTAAAGATGAGCATGACTTTAGTGAGTGCCAGCTCTGAGCTGGACACCTTACGCATATCACTTGCAGTTTCATTTTCAAAATTGTTGTTTGTTCGCTCAGTCATGTGCGACTCTTTTGTGACCCCATGGACTGTAGCCCACCAGGCTCCCCTGCCCGTGGAATTCTCCAGGAAAGAATACTGGAGTGGGTTGCCGTTTCCTTCTTCAGAGGATATTCCCAACCCAGGGATCAAATCCGTGTTTCTTGCATTTAGTAAATGGTAAAGCGGGTTCAAGAAAATTAGAGATTCCAAGGGAGCATTTCATGCAAAGATGGGCTCGATAAAGGACAGAAATGGTATGGACCTAACAGAAGCAGAGGATATTAAGAAGCGGTGGCAAGAATACACAGAAGAACTGTACAAAAAAGATCTTCACGACCAAGATAGTCACGATAATGTGATCACCGACCTAGAGCCAGACATCTTGGAATGTGAAGTCAAGTGGGCCTTAGAAAGCATCACTACGAACAAAGCTAGTGGAGGTGATGGAATTCCAGTTGAGCTCTTTCAAATCTTGAAAGATGATGCTGTGAAAGTGCTGCACTCAATATGCCAGCAAATTTGGAAAACTCAGCAGTGGCCACAGGACTGGAAAAAAGGTCAGTCTTCATTCCAATCCCAAAGAAAGGCAATGCCAAAGAATGCTCAAACTACCGCACAATTGCACTCATCTCACACGCTCATAAAGTCATGTACAAAATTCTCCAAGGCAGGCTTCAGCAATATGTGAACCGTGAACTCTCAGATGTTCAAGCAGGTTTTAGAAAAGGCAGAGGCACCAGAGATCAAATTGCCAACATCTGCTGGATCATGGAGAAAGCAAGAGAGCTCAAGAAAAACATCTATTTCTGCTTCATTGACTATGCCAAAGCCTTTGACTGTGTGGATCACAATAAACTGTGGAAACTTCTGAAAGAGATGGGAATACCAGACCACCTGACCTGCCTCTTGAGAAACCTGTATGAAGGTCAGGAAGCAACAGTTAGAACTGTACATGGAACAACAGACTGGTTCCAAATAGGAAAAGGAGTACATCAAGGCTGTATATTGTCACCTTGCTTATTTAACTTATATGCAGAGTACATCATAAGGAACGCTGGTCTGGAAGAAGCTCAAGCTGGAATCAAGATTGCTGGGAGAAATATCAATAACCTCAGATATGCAGATGACACTACCCTTATGGCAGAAAGTGAAGAGGAACTAAAAAGCCTCTTGAGGAAAGTGAAAGAGGAGAGTGAAAATGTTGGCTTGAAGCTCAACATTCAGAAAACAAAGATCATGGCATCTGGTCCCATCACTTCATGGGAAATAGATGGAAAAACAGTGGAAACAGTGTCAGACTTTATTTTTTGGGGCTCCAAAATCACTGCAGATGCTGATTGCAGCCATGAAATTAGAAGACGCTTACTCCTTGGAAGGAAAGTTATGACCAACCTTGATAGTATATTAAAAAGCAGAGACATTACTTTGCCAACCAAGGTCCGTCTAGTCAAGGCAATGGTTTTTCCCGTGGTCATGTATGGATGTGAGAGTTGGACTTAGAAGAAAGCTGATCACCGAAGAATTGATGCTTTTGAACTGTGGTGTTGGAGAAGACTCTTGAGAATCCCTTGGACTGCAAGGAGATCCAACCAGTCCATCCTAAAGGAGATCAGTCCTGGGTGTTCATTGGAAGGACTGATGCTAAAGTTGAAACTCCAATACTTTGGCCACCTCATGTGACGAGTTGACTCACTGGAAAAGACTCTGATGCTAGGAAAGGTTGGGCGTGGGAGGAGAAGGGGACGACAGAGAATGAGATGGCTGGATGGCATCACTGACCCTGTGGACATGAGTTTGAGTGAACTCCGGGAGTTGGTGATGGACAGGGAGGCCTGGCGTGCTGTGATTCATGGGGTCGCGGAGATTCGGACACGACTGAGCGACTGAACTGAACTGAAAGCGGGTTCTTTACCACTGAGCCACCTGGAAAGACTATTCTCAAAATCACCCAGAGTAAATGCTAATTTATATGTAAATGTAAACTGAGGCCCCAAAACATTAGATGACTTACCAATTGGAAAGAGATGACATATATCAGTGCTGAGATTCAAACTCAGAACTGAGTCCAAGACACCTGTTCTTTGAAACAATAAACCTTGCCTCAAAATGGAAGATAAGAGTTTTCTCCACCCTAAACTGTAGATATGAAAACCAATACACATCAAGGATCAGCCAGCTTCTTCTATCTTCTTCTATCAGAAAAAGAAGGGGGCATTTTCGTTTGCACTGACTCAGGTAAAGACAGAAGGCCCTGAGATTAACTGAGCTCCCATCCTGTCAGCTGCTCATCCAACAACCAAGCTCTGGACAAGTCTCTCCCCCTTTAGGGCTCGGTCTCCTTCTCTGTTCAGTGAAGCACTTGACAGAGAGCTCCCGGAAAACCTTGGTCCTCAGTGTCAGCTACCTGGGACTTGTAGCATCAGAATTGCATGAGATCTTCTGAGAAGTGCAGAATCCCAGGTCCCAGCTGAGACCTGCCAGAGCAGAGCCTGCTCTTTAACAACATCATGTTCAACAGCTTTCATGTTCATGTTAAAGTCTGAACAGTTATGCCCTGAAGGTCCTTCCACCTTTAATGCTCTGAGGCCTGATTTTATGCCAAGGGTGCCAACAAAGGCTAATATAAGAAGGAGAAAGGGCAGGAGAAGGAGATGACAAGAAATGGAAGACGGGAGAAGCTGAGAGGCCATGAAAAGAGACAAATGAGGGAGTGAGGAGTGGAAATCTGAGATGTTGCGGAAGCAGAGACAGAATATAAACAAAAGATTGGGGAGAGGCAGAGAGAGGAGTGAAAGATGCGTGAACATCAAAGGTTAAACAGAACGGAAAGGAGAGAAAAGGAAGAAGGATAGTAAAGAGGCAGAGTCACTTATTTAGGGCCCAGGCACCATCTAGCTGATGTCAGGAGGGAAACGCAGGAATTCTGAGTGGCCAGGAGATGCTGATGGGGAGGGAAATGCCAGTCGATGTCCCAGGCTGGTGGTCAGGCACAGGTGGCCACCCCAACCTGTCCTCCAGTGTCCAGCACGGTGGCTTTTATGATCCTAATGCATTTGTGTGGCAGATTAATCACTCAAGTCAGTTCTATTGTTAATGAGAAAAATTATCATTACCCATTCCTTCCACGTGCATGCACCCTTTGCTTGGATGTGCCCAGTTATAAATTAGCCATTTTCATTATTCATTGTTCCTGGATGACTCATGCTTCAGGAACTCGACTTCAACCCCAGTCTGGAGAGTTCGATTTCTGTGGTCATCTGCTCTCCCTCATTCCGACAGGAGTTAACCCTTCAGAAAGTATGGGAGCAGCTGTAGCAGGGATCAGTGATGGCTGCAGAAATCATGCTGGAGAGCAGCTCCCCAGACTCTTGGTCCACCTTCTGGAAGCAGCGTGGCATGGACAGGAAACTGAGATAAGAACTGACTCTATCCCCTTCTGGGTTTAGGGGCAGCTGTGCAGGTGAGGGAACGGCCAACATAAAACCTCTGGAAAAAAGCTGGTCAAGGGTTAGTAGGCATCTTGCTTATTCATTTTGAACCAGCTCATTTCATTTTCTTTTTGTTATTATATCAATAATATCTTTATTTGCTTCATCATGATATTTTATATTGCTCCAGCTTCAAACTCTGGCAGGACATCAGGACAAAGGGATGGACAAGGCTCAGGTCAGTGTTTCTCTTTGCTGCTTTTATTCATGAACTTGGGCAAATTTCTGCTACTCTGTTGACTCAGGTGTCAAGTGGGAAAAATGATGCTCACCAATGATCTGGTCACAAGGATAAGTAATAATTTGAATTTTAACTGCATTATTAAAAAAAAAACTGCCAAACTGAGTTAAAATCAAGCAAACAGTTACCGGAGTGTTAAAATGTCCTAAAGAAATTATTGCTAAAAATACTGGAAGTAGTTTTGTCATATATAAGGATATTCTTATATAAATACATAAGGATATGAATAACTTAGAGAAACGGCTTCCCAGGTGGCTCAGTGGTTTAAAACAAACAAACAAAAAAATCTGTCTTCCAATTCAGGAGATGTGGGTTCAGTCCCTGGGTCGAGAAGTTCCCCTGGAGAAGAAAGTGGCAATGCACTCCAGTATCCTTGCTTGGGAAATCCCAGGGTCAGAGGAGCCTGGTGGGCTGCAGTACGGGTCACAAAGAGTCAGACACAACTTTACGACTAAACAACAACTTACAGAAAAACTTAAAAATATATAGTCACTTTTATTTTTAAAAGCCGTGAATAATCCAGAAAACCTGACAGTCTGAAGCATGCTCCCTGTAGTTTTCACTTTTGCGTGGGGTCTGATGATGGCTGTAAGGGCCTTGGGAGCTTCCTTGCCCAAGTGAAGGTACGAGGAGAAGCTCCAGGTGCTGCTTAGAAGAGGGCTCCACCAGCACCCATCTGTGCTGACATCCTGATCCTGGGCTTTCAGCCTCCAGAACTGTGATAAATAAATGCCTGTTGTGCATCGGCCAGTTAGTCTGCGGGGTCTGTCACAGCAGCCCCGAGGGACTAAGGCACTCATGGAAGCTCCCCTCCCATCTGTGCTGTTGTTCAGTCACTAAACTGTGTCTGACTCTTTGTGACCCCGTAGGCTGTAGCATACCAGGCTCCCCTGTCGAGTTTTCTCAAACTCATGTCCATTGAGTCAGTGATGTCATCTAAACATCTCATCCTCTGCTGCCCTCTTCTCCTCCTGCCCTCAGTCTTTCCTAGCATCAGAGTCTTTTCCAACGAGTCAGCTCTTCGCATCAGGTGGCCAAAGTATTGGAGCTTCAGTTTCAGCATCAGTCCTTCCCCTCCACGTGCCACCTTCCTAATCTCTGCAGTTTTGCTTCCCTCCTTCTAGTGTTTTTGTCATTTACTACTTGGCAAACTGCAATTCACCCATCAAGACTCAGCAAAAACATCACCTTCTCTGATAGTGGGCAGTTCCTTTTCATACCCTATGAACTGGGTGAGGAGTTGGAGAAAGACAAAGGTCCTTCAGGCAGGGCTTTGAGGACTCCAGACCACTCCTAGCACCTTCACACACTCAAGGAAATCGAGGGTCAACACCAGGATTCTCTCTGATATCTCAGGTCTCTTTGAAGAGAAGGTATATCTCCTATTTATTTACTCCAAGTTCAGAATATTGCCTGGCACATGGTCTGTACTTATTAATATTTGTGGAAATAAATACTGTATTAACGATCTTTAAATCAGTGTGCATCTTCAAGTCAAGTTGGCTTTGCTTGTGTCTGTTTCTTTATCTGGTTTTGTTGGTACCAGGGTGGCTAAGCCAGATGTCAATTACAGATGCCATTGTGGGGGTAAAAAGGACCTTCACATCCCTGCCAACATTATGAATCCAAATACTGTTGCCTGCAGAAAAATGTACAATGAACAGGAACAAATTGGTCAGCGGCCTGTATCTTTCAAGATAACATAAATGAGTTGGGTTGTGGGAGGATCCTGCAAAGGAGGCTCTACCTCCCATCCCTCGGATATCCCTGCTCATTGTGTTCCAAAAGCCAAATGCTAGGCGTAGCACTTTGGCCGTAAATCGAGCCCTCTCTCCTGAAAGCTGTGATTCCAGTGGCGTCTGGTGTGTGTTCCACGGTGTGAGATCCCAGAGAGATCACATTTTCACACTTACCCATCTGCCACCGCCTGCCTCTCAAAGAACCAACTCAGTCATACTCTTTAAAGAGCCCCGGCTGCCTCAGGAATGTATTTTGAAAATGAAAGAGAATCAAAAGATGAATGTGCCCCCTCTGCAGCCCCCTCCAGGCAGGGTCAGAGGCAGAGGCAAGGCCCTGAGCTTTGGTCCCTGGCCGCCCTTCAGTTGCCTCCCAGCCAAGCTCCCTGCACGGGGATAATTCAGAAAGAAGTCTTTGCTCCTGCCCACCCGTTTGTAGAAGGAGCTATTCAGATACTCTGAGGAACCGACCTGAGCAGCGCGGGTGCCTCACAGGAGCTGTCATTTTGTAAATTTCTTTCCATTTGGTTTCAGTGATTATGCCTTTGACTTTGTGATATATTCATCGTGGTTTCTGTGCCGCTTTGTTCTCTGCAATAGACAGGGGGCTGAGAGAGGTTCCAGGAGAGAAACCCGGTCCCCAAGGAAGAGAAAGCGGGGCATACAGCTCGCAGGAGACCATGGACAGAGAAATGAGAGGGATCCAAGGATCGGACATGGCTATCTGGCAACATCTGAAGAGGAAACACAGTTACTTCTGGCTTCCAAACATCCAGTCAGAACGTGAAGCAGCTCTCAACTTTATCTTCTGCTGAAATTAGTTTTATCCCCAGTCAAAATCCAGAGCCAGGTTTGTTCTGATTGTCTCTTTGATTTCATCCCCCTCCCCTCCTTTTTTAGTTCACTTCATGCTAAAACAGAGAAGACTAAAAACTAAGAGTATTCACTAAACAACCCAGGCACTGGGGCTCTCCACCACTTCCTTGCTATTGTCGACAGTTTGCTTGGCACAGGATATTAGCACACGTGCTCAAGACACAGCGGTGGATTCCAACCCTCACTGGACCTTCTGCAGAGAAGCTGTGAGGCCTGGGGCCAGTTGACTGCCCTTTTACAACTTCGTTTTATTTGTTCATTAGGAAAATGCAGGTAATAAAACTGACTTCCTAGGATTGTTGAAAGGATTAATGAGTAATCAGTAGAGTCGTTCAGCACAGTGCCTCTCACAGGGTAACCCCGGAGAAAGTGGATCTTGTTTTATCCATATTCTCTCTATTTAAACACAGATAAAAAGGCATCCTGGCTGTAACTGTGACAATCTAGTTAATGAAATATCAAGGGAGGAAAGTGATCCACATCACAACCTTCTTACCCATCACAGTCCTGTCTTCTGAGCAGAGAGAGAACTAGCAGAAAATTGGCCATGCTCTTTCAGACACTTGGATTCCTATTAGGGATATTCACTCCTTCAGGCCAGGCGTGGTCACTGCCTATGTGATCTCAGACCACCCCTCTCCAGCCAAGTGGTTTTCCTGACTTGACTGCCCTCTGGCTTCCTGGACAATTCGTCTCCAGGGAGACCAGAGGGTGAAGAGAGGGGAGAAATAAGAGTTTACATCTCTGAGCATCTCAGCAGTTGTCGTGTCTTATTGGCTCTCGTTCCAGCAGATGACCTTTCGCTCCATGGCCTCCCCTCCCCTGGGCAGTCCCTGCTGTGCAAACCCCTTGACTGAGATGACATTTCTCCACTGTCCATCTCATGAGCTGCTAATTCCCATAGTAAACATTATGCTTCTAAGATACCTAGGTTGAGTTCTCTTTTCTTGACTAGACTTTGAATTCAACTGGAAAGATGCCTTTGCACTTGAACTTGACACTGTCATGAATCAGGGAAACTATGCTGATGATCCCTTTGGTCTACATCTCCCCTAAGCCATGTGAGCAGTTTTTAGTCTACATGGTTGCTTCTTTGCATTTTCAGCTTGGCCTGCTCATTTGCCTGGTAGTTACTGCCTGTTGAGAAGCCTTCTTAAAAATCTGGGGAAATTCAAGATGAAGCCAAAGGTAGTACATGATCCAGTTGATCAGGTCTGGAGAGTCAGTTCCGGATCTTTTTCTGGATCCAAAGTGACTGGGTATGCTGCTCTATCTGTGGGTTCTGTGTCTCCAGCAGAGCCTGTTGCCTCTCTATACCCACTGTGAGATCTTCTTCCTTGTGTGCTCATGTTGGAATACCAGCGCTCAGCAGTGGTGCTCTCATAGACGAGTGAGGCTGACAGTTTAGCCCCAGGGCACAGAGTGGGAGATAAGACACGAGATGGACTAGAATGTTGGCCCAACTCTTAGCAGTGTCTTGCAAATCATTCTCCAATTCAGAAAGAGCAGATTGTCAGAGCAAGAAACAGTGAAGCAACAGGATACCCAAGAAGTGCCACATTATGTGGTGTTTATAAAAGTAGAGCCTGTCCCAGGGCGGTCTACCTTTGAACCCCAGCATCTTCTTGGTGGACCAGCTTCTTGCTGGTGTCCAATTTCAGTTGACAAGCAAGAATGCTGCTTGGTTCTTAGAAAGAAAATATTCACCCAGCGTTTGCAAAATGTGGGTAAAACAAATCAAGGGAAACTAACTCTGAGACCTCATTGCACCTCACTGCTTTCTCACTGGAAATGAGGCAAACTCAGTTTGCAGGGCTCTTATTTTATTTTTATTATTTTTTAAATTTATTTATTTTAATTGGAGGCTAATTACTTTACATTATTGTATTGGTTTTGCCATACATTGACATGAATCTGCCCCGGATGTACATGTGTTCCCCATCTTGAACCCCCCTCCCACCTCCTTCCCCATCCCATCCCTCTGGTTCATCCCAGTACACCAGCCCTGAGCATCCTGAATCATGCATTGAACCTGGACTGGCTCTTATTTTAAAACAATATTTAGGGCAGGTGGTGCCCTACTGAAAGGCTAGCAGAGCAGTTACATGTACTGGCTTTAACTCACTTGAAACTCTAGCACTATGGCTTTGGGCAAATCAATTAACCTCCATAAAGTGTAGTTTCCTACAATGTAAAATGGACCTAGTGAGACCAAATCAGATTGCTGGGAATGTTTAATGAAAGCAATAAAGTACTTACTATAATAGATATGTCTGAGTCACTATGGCTCAGATGGTAAAGAATCAGCCTGCCAATGCAGGAGACCTACATTCAATCCCTGGGTCAGGAAGATCCCCTGGAGAAGGGAATGGCTACCCACTCCAATACTCTTGCCTGGACAATTCCAAAGGCAGAGGAGCCTGGCAAGCTATAGTCCATAGGGTTGCAAAGAGTCGGTTATGACTAAGTAACTAACACACATAATAAATAAAGTAAATGTGAAATGAGAAGTTTCTCTGTTTATTATTTTATAGAATATATATTACTAATAAGCAAATAGTCACAGATACTATTTCAAAATATACACATGCAAAAAATCTAATAGCTAGATTCCTCAATTCCGCCCCCTCCCCTTCCTGCAGGAAGTCTCCTACAGCAAGGAGATCAAATCAGTGAATCCTAAGGGAAATCAACCCTGAATACTCATTGGAAGGACTGATACTGAAGCTGAAGCTCCAATGCTTTGGCCACCTGATGAGAAGAGATGACTTATTGGAAAAGACCCTGATGCTGGGAAAGATTGAAGGCAGGAGGAGAAGGGGATGGCAGAAGATGAGATGGTTGGACGGCATCACCAATTCAATGGATGGGAACTTGGGCGAACTATGGGAGATGGTGTGGAACAGGGAGGCCTGGTGTGCTGCAGTCCATGGGGTCGTAAAGAGTCGCACAGGATAGCAACTGAACAATACCAACAAGAATAGGAAGTTTCTTTGCAGTTGAGAGGAAGCCTGAGTGGATCTATATTTTAAGAACTGAGAGATCTAAAAGAAAATGGAAGGTAGAAAAAGAGCCACAGAGGATGGAAAACAAGATGTTTCTGTGTCTTTATTGTAGGGAGATGTGTTTAAGAAGAGTGACAGCACAGGCCGGGGAAGAGTATCCAGGAGCATGCTGGGAACTGTCTGTGAACCATCCTCATATCCCTTTCAATAGACTGCGGAAAAATGCAGTAGAGAATTGGAATGTATTTAATTACTCCTGTTCTATAAACGCCTTGGACATAATAAAACTGCATGACCAAACTGTGTGTGCCCAGTGCAAACAGGGTTGCAGCTATAAGCCATCACTTTCAGGAACAGAGTATTTCTAGTAAAATCAGCACCGACAGCTTTGTGCCTTGGGATGGAGAACACCTTATCTCAAAGGCCGGAAGTTTTTCACTCATCTTTAGAACAATTGACATAAAGAAATCTTTCCCAGCCTACAGATTAATAGAAAGTATCTCATTCAGTCGAGAAAAGCAAAAAGCAAAAGATCAATGACAACAACAACAAAAGCAAGCTCTTCTAACTCAAACCACCCCCAACTGTAGATCTTCATTGACTGGTCCTCACCTGGCTGGACTGGTGGCTCAGGTGCTCAAGAATCTGGCAGCAGTGCAGGAGACCCAGGCTGGGAAGATCCCCTAGAGGAGGGAATGGCTACCCATTTCTCTTGGCTGGAGAATTTCATGGGCAGAGGAACCTGGCAGACTACAGTCCCTGGGGTCACAAAGAGTTGGACAAGATCGAGTGGCTAACACTTTTACCTGGCTGGGCAAGGATCAGCTAGTTTACTTCAGGGATGGGATGGCAAAGTAGAATTTTAAGGAAATGCATCTTAGTAAACAACATCTGGGCAAAGCAAAGAAGAAATGGGAATGTAGTCGGGCATCACCCATGCAGTGACAGATTGCATCTTTAATAAGCAGGCGCTTAATTAGAAAAGTAATTTGTAAGAGACATTAACAGAATGTGAGTATTCAACTTTGACCAACACACTTGCATTGGAGTCTAGGCTCTGTCCCATAATGAGGCTTAGGTTTCAAATCTGAGGATGATGGCCCCCATCCGTGAGCTCTCAGTGTGGATTCATAACTGTACTGGTTGCGAGAATAATACTGACTACTCGCAAGTACTTTAGAAAGAGAGTTTACATCTGCTTGCTTCCTTTCCCCCAGCAGAAAGCTAATCAAGAGATGAAGACAGAGCCTGGGGACTGAGGGATGGGAGGGTGCCCTTTACCCACAGTCATGGTATACGCAGTTAGGAGACACACTGAAGCCCGCTCAGAGGATTTCCTCATTGTCAAGAGTGGATGCCTGAGGTCGGTTGTCAGTCAAGGGACAAGGTGATTTACAGACACCAAGGAGGTGGAACAAAAGCCCAGGCTGAGACGAGACAACAAGAAATAACAAGAAATTGCAGCTCAGGACAGAAAACTCCATCCAAACAATTGTTTTCAACTCTGGTTGAAGAGTATAATTTTTTAATAACAATTTTTCTTTAATATTCATTTATTTATGTGGCTGAGCCATCTTACTTGCAGCACATGAGAACCTCAATCTGCACTGTGGCACGTGGGATCTTTTGCTCAAGGCTTGCGAACTCTTAGTTACAGCATGTGGGATCTAGTGCCCTGTTATGGTATTTAGTCGCTGGGTCCAACTCTTTGTGACCCCACGGACTGCAGCACACCAGGCTTCCCTGTCCTTCACTATTGCCCAGAATTTGCTCAAACTCATGTCCATTGAGTCGGTGATGCCATCCAACCATCTCATCCTCTGTCACTCCCTTGCCTGCCCTCAGTCTTTCCCAGCATCAGGGTCTTTTCCAATGGTCAGTTCTCTGAGCAGGGATCAAACCCGGCGACTTTGCACTGGGAACATGGAGACTTAACCACTAGACCATTGGGGAAGTCCCAGTAGGGTATACATTTTAAAAGCACTGATAACAGTACCCCAATCTTGATCCAATGTGATGAGAAATTTGGTCACTGAGACCACACCTTGTATGTTTGTTGATTTGTCTGCTTTAAGTTCCCCCAGTTGAAAACCACCTTAATGTGAGTATCTGAGGGTAGCGTGTTGTCAACATGAGAAAACCTCTGTGGGATTAGCCAGGTCTAGTTTGCTGTCCCACATCTGTAAAAACATTTTTTGTTCAATTTTGGTTTTCATACAAACAAGATAGCTTTAAGCAAGAAGGTCTGAGCCTTATTTTTCCCATCTGTAATACTGAAATAATAATATCACCTGCTTAAAATTCTTGCTAGGATTAATTTGATATTATCTGCAAAATTTTGATACCCACTATGTCACTCAATCTGCCTTCTAGTATAAACTTATTGTGTTAATTTCATAAATACTTATTAAACACTAAGTATGTGATCCCGTATTCCCAAATGAAGAAGTCAGAAATGGTATTTATTCTCCAGAACAGCGGCTCTCAAAGTTAACATCCTTCAGAATCGCCTTAAAAAAAGACAGCTAGTCCCCCACTCCAGTGTTTCCTCCTGTAGGTCAGGGTTGTGACCTGATTATTAATTTTTCTAAGACGTTTCCTGGTGATTCTGGTGCCCCTGGTGGTGTGTGCATGCGTACTAAATTACTTCAGTCGTGTCTGACTCTTTGCGACCCTGTGGACTGTAGCCCACCAAACTCCTCTGTCTGTAGGACTCTCCAGGCAAGAATACGGGAGTGGGTTGCCATACTCTCCCCCAGGGGATCTTCCTGACCCAGGGATTGAACCTGCCTCTCCTGTGACTCCTGAATTGCAAGTGGATTGTTTACCTCTGAGCTACCGGGGAAGCCTCAACACCCCTGGTGGTAGGGCACATCAGTTTGAAAACCATTGTCCTAGAAAGAGAGAGACTATTAGGAGGAACAGGCAGTTAGTGAGTAAATGCTCTGAACAGGGAGTGTCTAGGTGGGAGATGGGAGCTTTAAGAGAAGAGAGGAGGTGACCTTGAACCTATTCCAGAGAGTGGGGATTTCAGGGAAGGCTTCCTGGGAAGAAAGAAGGATGAGAAAGACTTAAGGGACAGGACAGGTGGAAAAGTCTCCCTGTGGAGGAAATAGGAAAGGGAAGATTGTGCTTGGGGTGCATGGGGACCCAGAGAAGGTCAGTGAGGTTGAGGCATTGAGAATGGTGGAGCGGAGAGAGGGTGCTGGAGACAGACAGGTAAGGGGCAAAGCTGGGGAGGGAGCTGATGCTTTGCTGTTGTTCAGTCACTAAGTCCTGTCCGACTCTTTGCGACCTCATGAACTGCAGCACACCAGGCCCCCTGTACTTCACTATCTCCTGGAGTTTGCTCAAACTCATGTCCATTGAGTCAGTGATGCCATCCAACCATCTCATCCTCTGCCACCCTCTTCTCCTCCTGCCTTCGATCTTTCCCAGAAAATAGGGTCTTTTCCGATGAGTTGGCTGTTCGCATCAGGTGATCAAAGTATTGGAGCTTCAGCTTCAGCATGCAAAGGGTGATTGGGGGTAGCTGAAGAGTGCCAAAGAGGTGCACTGATAGTCAAGATCCTTTTATGAAAAGGTCTCTGTGACAGCCCCCGCCCCTAGCTGTTCTGTTCTTGGGGAGCATACTGGGATGGACATGGAAACTGAAGGGTCCCCAGTCTGAGAGAGTGCTTGGGCTGAAACTTAGAGAATTTCTTGTCTTGAGTGAAAGATAAAGACTCTGATCCACTAGACAATGAAGCTTGGATATCCAAAGGGGAGCCCCTTCTGAGTCTTGGGACCTCAACATCTTCCCGGGTAAGTTCTGAAAGGTTTGAAAGAAAAACCAGTGAGGAAACCTTGAGAAAGCACAAATTCTAGTACCACCTGGAAAGTGGCTGCGTGTGTTTCCTGTGAATGCTCTGACAAATTCCCACAAACTTAGTGGCTTAAAACAATAGAAAAAAATTTTTTTTAAGTTCTGGAGGTCTTCCGGATGCTCTAAAAAAAAAAAAATCCTTTCCCTGTCCTTTCCAACTTTCAGAGGCTGCCCACCCTCCATGGTTCATGGTCCCCTTCTGGCAATGGCATCACTCTGACCTCTGACCCCTGTTTCTAATGTCATATCACCTTTTATTGTAAGTACCATTGCAATTACATTCGAATTGCTGGATAATCCAGGATAATCTCCCCATCTGAAATTCTTCATTTAATCACATTTGCAAAGTCCTTCTTGTGGCACAAGGTAACATATTCATTTATAAGTTTTAGGAATTAGAAGATGGAAATATTTGGGTACCTTTATTTTGCCTATCATGATGGCAAAATTGTAGGTGGGTGATTATTTAAGGGCACAGTCTACAACGCAATGGAAGATACGAAGGGTCAGAATGCCGAAGATTAAGAAAAAAATCATAAAATGAAATAAAATCACTTCCATGAGCCAGCTTTGTGTTTTTCTTTTTAAAATAACTCAGTAGGACAGACATAAGTCAAAACCTTCTGTGTAATGATTGATGGAATGATTTTAATTTTTTCTTTTTCCTTAATTTTTTATTTTTATTAAAGGGGTTTTTAGGTTGGGGGAAAGGGGTTTTAAAACCAAAATCTTCCCCTTTTCACCCCATTTCCTCCCTTTAACCTTTCCCCTCTTTTTCCTTCCTTCCTTCCAAAATTTCCTTTTTCCTAAAAAAATCCCTCTTTTAAAAGTGGACTCTTTAAATTTTTCCAAAACCTTTTAAAAAAAAAATAAATTAAATTAAGGGCGGGGTGGCTTTTTGTTGAAAGGCCCTTTTTTTGGGAAATTTTAACCAAAAAACTCATTTTCCCAAATAATACAAATGTTTTTAAAACTCCCTGAATCATCACAACTTATTCTTTCATTTTATATATATATAAAATTTTATATATATATATATATATTTTTTCAGTTCAGTTCAGTTGCTCAGTCGTGTCCGACTCTCCGCGACCCCATGAATCACAGCACGCCAGGCCTCCCTGTCCATCACCAACTCCCGGAGTTCACTCAAACTCATGTCCATCGAGTTGGTGATGCCATCCAGCCATCTCATTCTCTGTCGTCCCCTTCTCCTCCTGCCCCCAATCCCTCCCAGCATCAGAGTCTTTTCCAGTGAGTCAACTCATCTCATGAGGTGGCCAAAGTATTGGCGTTTCAGCTTTAGCATCAGTCCTTCCAATGAACACCCAGGATTGATCTCCTTTAGAATGGACTGGTTGGATCTCCTTGCAGTACAAGGAACTCTCAAGAGTCTTCTCCAGCACCACAGTTCAAAAGCATCAATTCTTTGGCAATCAGCTTTCTTCACAGTCCAAATCTCACATCCACACATGACCACTGGAAAAACCATAGCCTTGAGTATATGGACCTTTGTTGGCAAAGCAATATCTCTGCTTTTTAATATGCTATCTAGGTTGGTCATAACTTTCCTTCCAAGGAGTAATCGTCTTTTAATTTCATGGCTGCAATCAGCATCTGCAGTGATTTTGGAGCCCAAAAAAATAAAGTCTGACTCTGTTTACACTGTTTCCCCATCTATTTCCCATGAAGTGATGCCATGATCTTAGTTTTCTGAATGTTGAGCTCCAAGCCAACCTTTTCACTCTCCTCTTTCACTTTCCTCAAGAGGCTCTTTAGTTCCTCCTCACTTTCTGCCATAAGGGTGGTGTCATCTGCATATCTGAGGTTATTGATATTTCTCCCAGCAATCTTGATTCCAGCCTGTGTCTCTTCCAGCCCAGTGTTCCTCATGATTCTACACATAAGTTAAATAAGCAGGGTGACAATATACAACCTTGATGCACTCCTTCTCCTATTTGGAACCAGTCTGTTGTTCCATGTCCAGTTCTAACTGTTGCTTCCTGACCTGCATACAGGTTTCTCAAGAGGCAGGTCAGGTGGTCTGGTATTCCCATCTCTTTCAGAATTTTCCACAGTTTGTTATGTCCACACAGTCAAAGACTTTGGCATAGTCAATAAAGCAGAAATAGATGTTTTTCTGGAACTCTCTTGCTTACTCCATGATCCAGCGGATGTTGGCAATTTGATCTCTGGTTCCTCTGCCTTTTCTAAAACCAGCTTGAACATCTGGAAGTTCATGGTTCACGTATTGCTGAAGCCTGGCTTGGAGAATTGTGAGCATGACTTTACTAGCGTGTGAGATGAGTGCAATTGTGCGGTAGTTTGAGCATTCTTTGGCATTGCCTTTCTTGGGATTGGAATGAAGACTGACCTTTTCCAGTCCTGTGGCCACTGCTGAGTTTTCCAAATTTTCTGGCATATTGAGTGCAGCACTTTCACAGATCATCTTTTAGGATTTGAAATAGCTCAACTGGAATTCCATCACTTCCACTAGCTTTATATAAATATATATAAATAAATATACATATATAAATCTATGGATTTTTGTCTTTTCATCTCTTCTTCACACTTTTATTTTTGAAGTTCACATTCATGTAAATAGTTTGAAAAGATTTATTTTTCCTTTAGAAATTATCTCCCACACTCACTAAATAATGCAATTTTTAAAATATGTGTGTTTTAAGTCTGAAAACAATTATCTTTATGGAGTATTTTGATGAATCCCCATGGTTTCATGTGAAGTGCTTTTCCACTTCTAAAATAATTTTGCTAAAGAAACTAGGACAGTATTTTTTTTCCCTTGTAGTCTAGAAGTACTTTCTGACATATGATAGGAATATGGCAATGAAATAAATTAGATTATTTTTAACTTTTTTAAAAAAAATCTGTAAATTTTTGAGGCAAATATGTACACACTTCAATATGTACAATATTATTCCCTTTCATTAAGACTTTTCTGAGGCCAAAATATTATTATATCCATTTTGAACAGTTGAGGAATTTCATTTCTTTGCAAGCTAATAGAGAAGATTATCTACCTATTTTAAACATAGAATTAGTTGAACAAACATAAAATTACTCATTAAGATGCACCCACAGAGCAAGTGAATTCCACACTTAGCCATGTTATAGGTAAAGAATTAAGGACATAAAGATATTTGTTTCACACACAAGATCTGAAGCAATGTACTAATTTTAGAATCTCACCAGAAAATAGAAAATCTTCATGGATGTAATCTAGAAAGAAAATATATGAAGTGAAAAGCAAAAAGTGAAATTCAGCAAAGACAAAAAGTAACAGAGGACAAAGAAAATGTAGTAAATAATAGTTATGGACAGTAAGAATAAGATCTTATTGTGGAAGTTCTCATAGCTACAAATTTAAGACTGATAGACAAATAGAAAGGAAAGAACAACCATGTCTCAATACAAGATTTTATTTTTATTTAAAATAAATTTAATTTTTGCTTACAATTTTTACCTGAAAATGGTTCATTTGCCAACACTTTGGGTCGAGTTGTTTTAATCTATGTGTGCCTTTGCTGAATAGTTTTCTGTATGTCATTTCTGACAAATCATCTGCTTTACATCACTAGCATTTTTTTTCTTTTTCTTTTAATTTCTTTTAATTAAAGAGAGAAATAATTAATTTGACAAGAAATCGGAGTGTCAGATCTTTCTAATATTTTATAAATGTTTTCATTCTTTTACATTTATCTTGCCTACATGTAATTAGACAGCATTTTTATGTTACTCATCGTTCTTGAATCATTCAAATCACTCAGGGTGGTTTTCATGGTAACAACTCTTTCCTTTTGTACTTAGGTTCTGATGATTTGTGTAACATTTAATTAAACCACGTAATTTACACCTGGTATAGTGAGCTTTGAGGGGAAACCTAAGTGGCCCTTTCTATGAGAGCAGAGGCCCACAAGACAGCAGCTTTGCCCCATGGCGGTGGGCTCCGGTCTGCATTTTACAGAGAAAATGCAGAGAATTGGTGAAGTCAGTTAAGTACAGGTCAGCTGAGGAAGTCTCTGCTGTCCCTCTGTAGCAACTCATATTAAATGGTGATTTTGTGTGTTTAATAATAGACTGAAGCTAAATTTCTGGAAAACTATAACATGGAAAGAGTGCAGAGTAATGAAAGTAGGAGATAAAAGTCCGTGCCTTCCTCTGGAACACGGAGGGCATAAAGATAAGTGTTGGCTTCTGTTTTTTAACTTTTATTGGCGCATATTGAGTAACAAGTTGTTAGTTTCAGGTGTAAAGCAAAGTGAATCAGTTACACATAGACATAAATCTACTCTTCTTTTACATTATTTTTTCATGTAGGCCATTAGAAATCCAGGCTTTTTCAGAAAGAAAAGTTAAATGTGGGTGTTAAGATTCAAAAATAGTCATAACATTTATAGCATATTAAAAAGCAGAGACATTACTTTGCCAACAAAGGTCTATCTAGTCAAGGCTATGGTTTTTCCTGTGGTCAAGTATGGATGTGAGAGTTGGACTGTGAAGAAAGCTGATTGCCGAAGAATTGATGCTTTTGAACTGTGGTGCTGGAGAAGACTCTTGAGAGTCCCTTGGACTGCAAGGAGATCCAAACAGTCCATTCTAAAGGAGATCAATCCTGGGTGTTCATTGGAAGGACTGATGCTGAAGCTGAAACTGCAATACTTTGGCCACCTCATGCGACGAGTTGACTCACTGGAAAAGACTCTGATGTTGGGAAGGATTGGGGGTGGGAGGAGAAGGGGAGGACAGAGAATGAGATGGCTAGATGGCATCACCGACTCTGTGGACATGAGTGTGAGTGAACTCCGGGAGTTGGTGATGGACAGGGGGGCCTGGCGTGCTGTGATTCATGGGGTCGCGGAGAGTCGGACACGACTGAGCGACTGAACTGAACTGAACTGAACTGATAGCTAAATCTATAGCTAAAATTGTGTTCAGAAGGAAACACATAGCTGAAAAACATTTATTATAAAAGAACAAAGGTTGAAAATAATTGAGTGTTCAACTCCACCAGGTTTTTAAGTCAGCTTTATTGTCACCATTTAAAAGTATAATCTGGTGATTTTTGAGAAAACACATACAGTTGGGACACCATCCCCAAAATTATGATACTGAACATGGAAGATTCAATATTTAAAGGATGTTACCTATGCTCTTTCAAGCTATAAATGTATAGTTTAATGCAATCTAATCAAAAAACCCAGTAGCATTCTTTAGGATATATGACTAATTGATTTTAATATTTCTCATGGAAAATAAAAGTAAAAAATAGACAATAGAAATTCAAAAATTGAAAAAAATATATGGTTGCATTTTCTCTACCAGATACTAATATATATTAGATGCTATGGAACTTAAAATGGTAGTGCATTCCCAACAAATGATAAACAGGTGATTGAACTATTAGGATGAGTACAGAAGCAGATCACTGCATACAATGAGAACTGAGCATGGATGGAAGAGAGATGACTGCCAGTGGATGAGGAAGAAACACTGCCAGATGTATTTCATTTTCTTCCTGTGCCCGCAGGAAACTGACATTTTCCATCTCCCCTTGCGTCTAGGAATGAGTCAGTGGATGTAGACAGAAGTAACATAAGGCATTTCCAGAAATGGCCCATAGAATGTTCCAGTGATGAGTCACGTTTTCTTCACTGTGCATGATTGGAAGTGAAGGACACCAGGCTGGTAGAAGTTCAAGAGGGAAGGAACTGGATCTATGAATTTTCCATGAGAAAGAGTTCCTGGGGAAGCACATTTACCTACACTGAAGTATGTAAGTCAAAGGGAAACAAGTATTATTTCAATAGTTAAAGTTTATTCCCTAATTATACAGTAGGGGAAGTAACCATCAACTTAATATGTAATTGGAGGAAATGGCTATACATTATAAATAAAAAATAAAATCTCCAATATAATTAGCACTCTGCTTCCAAACACAGAGAAAAGAAATTCAAAGAGGAATAAATACCCAATAATTAAAAAATACTCTTAAAATTATAGTAAGAGACTACCCTGTGACTTTGGAAAAAAGAGGGCTTCCTTAAACAAAATACACAATGGAACAAAACAAGAATCTTAAAAAAAAAAAAAATGGCATTTAAAGAAATCAAAATTCTAAAAAAAAAAAAAAAGAAGTAATCTCAGACCAAACAACTCAACAGACACAACACAAAACTTAACATGAGGTACTAGGAGAGATGACCTTCCCTTCAATATATAAAACAGTATCATTATTTACAATATATAAAGGATGCCTAAAAATTTATGCTGAAAATTCAGACCATGAAAAGGAAAATCAGTGAAAACAATGGGTAGAAGAGCAAATTCAAATTGACCTACACTGAAGAAAAGATGCTCAGCTTATCTAATCAGGAAATGCAAGTTAAACAGGAATGCGATAGCATTTATCTTATGTTAGGCAGGCAAAGATTAAATAGTTGGGTAAGCCAAGTGTTGGAGAACTCATCCACACTCAGAGTGCTGGAGACCCTTTGGACCTCAATTTACCATTGCCTGGGACAACTGTGCATGCCCACCTACCAAGCAATAACATTTGTAAGTGCTTTCCTAGACCAACACTTCTACACAGACATGGTAGAACCAAGCAGGATAGCCAATGAATCACAATTTGCAGGAGCAAAAGTATTGGAGATTATCTTAAAGCTCATCAGCATGAGAATGGTTAAATAAAACATGGTATCTACATACGGTGGAATAGCTTTTAAAGAAAAAAACTGGGTAGATGGATTTTCTCAATAATACGTATCAAAGAATATAACAGTCTGTGTGTTGCAGAACTCTGTATCTAGAACTGTCCCATCTATCTAAGTATGTAATGGTACACAGACCATATCCATTACTTTTTTCTTTGGAGTGCATGTAAAAGTAAAAGCATAATACTGGGGTTACAGAAGCACACACTATTGTTAGAGTTTTAACAGATAGCTGATGACACACTGAACCTGAGTAATCTGGGCTAATCTATATTTCGTTCCATTTGTTTTTACTTTTTATGGGACAGTTTATAAAGATGTGGTCAGCTTCGGTGGTGTTACCGAGGCATGGTGCAATAGCTGGGTCTTCTAAGAGTAGGAACCTGGGCCAGCCCTAGGCCTGAATGGGTCCATGTCAGGAGTAGTTGCTGGAGAGGAGTTTGAATGGAGGGGGACGCAGTCCATGGCACCCCTGCAAGGATGGAGCTAAGGAAACCAAAACTCCAAATTCAGTTATTTATTTACTTGATAGAGTTCCGATCTACACTTCCATTGTCTCATTTACCCCTTTCCCAAGTCTCTACAATATGAATGGTTCCTTACCCTGATTCATGATGAAAGTTTTACTTTAAAATCTGAAAACGTCAATACTTCCCCTCTGTTTCATTCTGACCCCGTATTCCTTCATTGCACTGCAACTGAAGGGCTGGGAAACAGATCTGTGGGTGTGTCTCATCTTGTGTCTGCTGCTCACTGGACATGAGAGACAACAAGTCATATTTGCTTTCTGGATCTCCGTTTCCCCATCTCTAGAATAGGGATGATAATAGTGACAGCAAAGGTGTCTTGGGAAGGTCACATGAGACAAGATGATCTCCTTGCCTCCTAAAGTATTGCCTCTCCGACTTTAATGTGAACAGGAGACGCCTGGGGATCTTGTTAAAATCAACATTTTGGATTTGCTATTCATGGGGTAGAGTCTGAGATTATAGTGCCCATGACGTCTGAGAAATGATCATATCTCTTGTGGCAAGACTCTGGGCATAGAGATGAAAGCATTTCATCCCAAAACGAGTCTAGGAAATTCTAAGGGAAAACAGGTATCTTTACTGCTGGACTTTCCAATAGCTCAGATCTACTCACTGTTTTCAGGGACTCCTCAGGGAGATTGACAGTGTGCACAGCAGAATCTGAGAAAGGGTGGTCAACAGAATAAATCCAAAAAAAATAGCTTGGGGCTGGGACTTACAGACCACCCATGATTCAAAGCCTTCTTACCTGGCCAACCCAGATAAGTCAAAGCAGCAAGTAAAATATTCTACATGCAGTGAATAGATTTCACCATTTAAAAATCAAGTCCTTAATTAAAAATAAGTAATTCATAAGAGTGATTAATATTAGGTGGCTTAAGTAGGTTTGTTCAATGCTCTTGGCATTTAAATAGAGGGTGAAGATTAGAATTCCTTTCTTATCCCCCCAAAAAATATTTCTTTAAGAAATGAGTCTTGAGCAAATGCATTTTTTAATTTAATTTGAGGAGAAATATAATCCCTACACTGTAATGCTAGGCTACTGGTAAGCACATTCTTGGATAGAGCATTTTTAGGATTTACTTATCAGTCAACAAATATTTATTTATAGTCTATTAAGCACCAGTATAATCCAAGTTGTACCATGGAAAAGAACAGCCACAGAGCTTATCACCACCCTCAAGAATCTTACATTCTAGATGGCCAGACACTCACATATAAGTAAGCAAGGAGTTCAATGAAAATATAAGACAGGGTGATCTACCAGAGTTACTGCGGAGGCTGTTTGACTAGGAAGGCCTCCCAGAGGAGGTGTTCTTTAAGAAGAGACCTGCATAATGAGAATTGGGAACTTTACAGCCTGGGAAAAGGGGCCAAAGCTAGAAACAGTTCGGTTGGCTAGAATATTTGGAAACAAAGAGATAAGTGGCACGGCATGAAGTTGTGAGAAGCGCGTAAGTGGAGACCAATTTCTATATTCTGTGTTGTGCATCATAATGAGAGCTTTGAATTTTAATTTTACTTTAGTGGGAAGCTGTTGGGGTGTTGTCTTTTTTATTTTTTAAGGATGAACAGATTTAAAATTTCATCCTGTGACTTCCCTGGTGATCCAAAGGTTAAGGCTCTGCCTTGCAATTCAGGGAACACCAGTTTGATTCCTAGTTGGGGTAAGTAGGATCCCATATGCCTTAGAGCATCTAAGCTTACACGCTGCAACTACTGAGCTCACCTGCTACAACTCATGAGTCCAAGAGCCACAGCAAAAAGATCCCACATGATCCAGTGATGATCTCAAGTGCTGCAACTAAGACCTGAGGCAGTCAGATGAGTAAATAAATAAATATTAAAAAAAAGAAAAATACTTCATCCTGGTTCTCTGATGGGCTGGTCAGGAAGCAATGAGTTGGTAGACTAGTGTAATAAGTATTGCAAGAGGTGATGGTAGCCTGGACCACCAGCCAGTATCATGACATTGGAGTTGGGGGTAGGTAGGGGAATTGGGGATGTGAGTATGGTTCTGAACCATCAGAAGTTGGACTGGGGTGGGTGGTTGAGAGGAAAGAAATAGCACAAGATTCCTACCGCTGACACTAACACTGAAGGTTAGGGAAAAGCAGGCAGGGGAAGGGATGTAGGGAAGTGATCCAGGGAAGGTTAGGAAGGAAGTAGGTTTGGGTTATAAAGGACTGATTTTGAACAACACATCTTTGAGGTTCTTATCACATACCTAAGTAGAGAGGTCAAACGACTAGATCTCATTAAAGTCTGGGGGCCATTGGTTTATACACGCTATGTAAAGTCACGAAAAAGAATGACAATCTGGAGAGAGATTAGAGAGAAACGAAACGTCAGGACCTAAGGTGGTGTGAGGGCTCATCACATCTGGAGATTAGTAAGGTGTGTCCCGTGTGCAGGAAAAGCACTGGGGATGGTGGTGTCAGAAAGTTAAGTGAGGATAGTTTCATGAAAGGGAGACAGATCAAAGCATAGGATATTCAGCCAAGGGGCTGAACAAACGGCCAGCAGTGTGGTGAGTAAGGTGGGACAATCTCTGTCTCAACGGACTGACCATCTGGAGGGGACATTCATGTTCGCAGTGATGAGTTTACATCTTGGAAGCCTAGTGGTGATGCCATACCAGGGGCTGCCAGCCAGTCAACCACTCATGCTCTTCAGAGAAGGTAACAGACATTTACTTCCTTCTGCTTCATGTTTTTGTTTGTTTTTCTTTTTTATCTCTAACACTAGATTATGAACTTCTCAGTTCCCCCTATTAGAGCTTGATCAGAGAAAGCACTCAATGAACACGTACTGAATCATGAGTGAAATACACGGAAACTCTCACAAAACTTTATGTTTTTAAGTACCATATGCAGAATGTTATTTTTATTATTTTTGTTGTGCTAATTGGTACGTTGACATCTTCATCAGGCCTAGCACCGTATCTGAGAAAATATGGTGATAGTAGTATTTTCATAGCAAATGACAAGCACCACAAACCTCCCTCCGCCACTCCCCAGCTGAGCTACTAGGGAAGCCTACTTGTTGACCAAACAGAATTTGAGGTGGGGACGAAATGATGCACTATCATCCCTTCTTCATCCTCCACTAGTGCTCTTTCACTCGGGTTGATTTCTCCTCCAGTCTTCCCACCCAACCTTCCGAGGCAGAAAGGACAGAGAAGAAGAAACTGCAAGAAAGTCAAACGTGGAATGTGACGGAAGTGAGCCAGAGAACCCACCGGACTTTGAATCATACTGAGGTCTGAGGAGTGAAAGTAAAGAGGTCGGGGAACAGAAAGCAGCAACCTGGAACCTCTCTGTCAGACGATGTTTCCATTCCACTCCTGCTCCAGGGGTGTGTGTGTGTGTGTACTTAGTCACTCAGTCATGTCTGACTCTTTGTGACCCCATGGACAGTAGCTGGCCAGTCTCCTCTGTCAATGGGGATTTTCCAGGCAAGAATACTGGAGTGGGTCGCCATGCCTTCCTCCAGGGGATCTTCCCAACATAGGGATCGAGGCCAGGTCTCCCGCATCGTAAGTGAATTTTTACTGCCTGAACCACCAGGAAAGCCCAGGTATATGGGAGTGTGTAGCCTATCCCTTCTCCAGGGGGTCTTCCCAACCCAGGAATCAACCCAGGATCTTCCCAACTCAGGGGTCTCCTGCATTGCAAGTGGATTCTTTACCAGCTGAGCTACTAGGGAAGCCTGCTTGTTGACCAGCCCCTTTATCAACACACCCTGATCTCCCTCCCACTCTGCTTGCTCATTGTCCTGTCCAGGCAGCCATCAGAGTAACCTCAGGGAACCCAAAGCTTCAGGTTGGAATAATAGATTTGACTATAGAAGGGAAGCCTGCTACTCCTAAAGCACAAAACCAAACAGTCCACCCTAAAGAAAAATCAGCCTCCACTGCTTCAGGATACACAAAAACTCTGAGAGCTGACAAAACACTACTCCAGAGACTTTGGGAAAACTGCAGCCTTTGCCATCACCAACAGAGGGGTAAGCAGGCTGGAATTCTACACAGTGGTGATGGTTTGGTTGCTAAGTCATGTCTGACTCTTTTGCGACCCTGTGGACAGTAGCTCACCAGGCTCCTTTGTCCATGGGATTTTCCAGGCAAGAATACTGGAGTGGGTTGCCATTTCCTTCCCCAGGGGATCTTTCAGACCCAGGTGTTAAATCCACGTCTCCTGTGTCTCCTTCATTGCAGGCAGATGTTTTTACTGCTGAGCAACCAAGAAAGCCCAGGTCTATGCAGGGGAGGTGTTAAATGACATGTTTATTGTGTTCAAAGTGACCATGGAGATGTGGATAATCAACAGCATTAATAGCAACACCGACTTTACAGTTTCTATAAGCCACATTCTTGCATTCTCCTTTATGATATACTTTGAGTAAATTATCATCATCTCCACTCTACAAACTGAAAACCTAAGTAAGAATAAGGAAAGTGTGTGAAAGCTTCCCCTAACCTGATGTGTCCTACCACAGTCCCTCCTCAGGCTCCAGGCACAGGTTTCAGGATGAGGGTGGGTGAGTGTCAGTGTCTTGTGTTCCCAGTACAATTTCTGGAGAAACGGTGTGTGGAAGTCATATCTATCCCAGGAGGAAAGGCTGGATTTGAGTGGTTAAACCAAGAAAGCTAATCAGAGATTGCAGAAGAAGATAAAATGGACCAGGTGCTGTGGTGAGTCTACTGTATGGCGTATACACTGAACTTGGAAGGGAATGGAAACAAGGGAGATTCATGAGATGGCAGGCGGGTGAAATTCCAGCAGCCCAGCTCCTCTGCTGAAAGACAAGGTGCACACGCCATTTGAGAGCCTCGATTTGGGGGCCCTTTGGCTTTGACCTCCTGGAAACTCCAGAAGAGCTTCTCAAGCTTTGGTTCCCCTGCTTCTTTGCTCATGCTGTGTCCCTCAGCTGGAATGCCTTGCTCTCTTATCCCCCTCCCCATCTCTTTTTCTTCTTTGCTTCCCCATCCAACCAATGTGGTGCTCCTCCCAAAAGCCACCTGGGAACAGATGAGCCAAAGTATTCGATCTGTCCCTCCATCTCCATGTTGAATGGCCTCTGAGGCCACTGTATACCAAGTATTTATTACAGAGTTTCAGTAATAGCAGTAGTAGAAGTAGAGGTGGCAGTGATGGTGGATGTAGTAGAAATGATCATCATCATCATCGTCACCATGGCAGCAGCAGCAATAGGACAACAGCAGCAGCAGGAGGAGTTACCGCAGGAGTAGTAACAAGAGTAACACAAAGAACAATAATAGATTAGAGGCCAGGACTTCCCTGGTGGTCCAGTGGTTAAGACTTCACCTTCCAATGCACGTGGAGGGTTGAGCCTTGGTCTGGGACCTAAGTTTCCACATGCCTCACCACCAAAATATCAAAACATAAAACAAAAAGAGGAGTCACATTGTTACAAATTCAATAAAGACTTAAAAATGGTCCACATCAAAAAAATCTAATAAAAAATAGCATTCAGTTCAGTTCAGTCGCTCAGTCGTGTCTGACTCTTTGCGACCCCATGAATCACAGTACGCCAGGCCTCCCTGTCCATCACCAACTCCCGGAGTTCACTCACACTCACCTCCATCAAGTCGGTGATGCCATCCAGCCATCTCATTCTTTGTCTTCCCCTTCTCCTTCTGCCCCCAATCCCTCCCAGCATCAGAGTCTTTTCCAATGAGTCAACTCTTCTCATGAGGTGGCCAAAGTACTGGAGCTTCAGCATCAGTCCTTCCAATGAATATTCAGGACTGATTTCCTTTAGGATTGACTGGATGGATCTCCTTGTAGTCCAAGTGACTCTCAAGAGTCTTCTCCAACACCACAGTTCAAAAGCATCAGTTCTTCGGCGATCAGCTTTCTTCACAGTTAGTAAGAAGTAATAAAGAAGTAGTAAGAAGAGGTGGCAAGAATACACAGGAGGACTATACCTAAAAATTTTAATTACCCAGCTAACCACAATGGTGTGATAAATCACCGAGAGCCAGACATTCTGGAGTGTAAATTCAAGTGGGCCTTAGGAAGCACTGATTTGAACAAAACTAGTAGAGATGATGGAATTCTAGTTGAGCTATAAAAGATGATGCTGTTAAAGTGCTGCACTCAATATGCCAGCAAATTAGGAAAACTCAGCAATGCCCACAGGACTAGCAAAAGTCAGTTTTCATTCTGATCCCAAAGAAAGGCAAGGCCAAACAATGTTCAAACTACTGTACAATTGTGCTCATTTCACATGCTATCAAGATAATGTTCAAAATACTTCAAGTTAGACTTCAACAATATGTGAAGTGAGAACTTCTAGATGTACAAGCTAGATTTAGAAAAGGCGAAGGACAGAGAAATTAAATTCTAGCATCCACTGGATCACAGAAAATGCAAAAGAATTCCAGAAAAACATCTATTTCTGTTTCGTTGAATATGCCAAAGCCTTTGACTATGTGGATCACAGCAAACTGTGGAAAATTCTTAAAGAGATGGGAATACCAAACCACCCTACCTGCTTCCTGAGAAACCTGTGTACAGGACAGTTAATACGGGACATGAAACAATGGACTGTTTCCAAACTGGGAAAGGAGTATGTCAAGGCTGTATATTGCCATCCTGTTTGTTTAACTTATATGCAGAGTACACTATGTGACATGTCGGGTTGTATGAATCACAGGTTAGAATCAAGATTGCCGGGAGAAATATCAACAACCTCAGATAAGCAAATGATACCTCTCTAAGGTAGAAAGTGGAGAGGAACTTAAGAGCCTCTTGCTGAGCTTGAAAGAGGAGAGTGAAAAAGCTGACTTAAAATTCAGCCTTGAAAAAACTAAGATCATGGCAGCCAGTTCCATCACTTCATGGCAAATAGATGAAGAAAAAGTGGAATCAATGACAGATTTCATTTTCTTGGGCTCCAAAATCACTGCAGATGGTGGCTGAAGCCATGAAATTAAAAGATGCTTGCTCCTTGGAAGAAAAGCTATGACAAACCTTGTGTGTGCTCATGCTTAGTTGTTTATCTGACTCTTTGTGACCCCATGGACTGTGGCCATGACAAAACTAGACACTACATTAAAAAGCAGAAACATCACTTTGCCAACAAAGGTGCATGTAGTCAAAGCTATGGTTTTTCCTGTTATTGTATATGGGTGTGAGAGTTGGACCATAAAGAAGGCTGAGCACCAAAGAACTGATGGTTTTGAATTGTGGTGCTGAAGAAGACTCCTGAGAGTCCACTGGACATCAAGGAGACTCAACCAGACAAACCTAAAGGAAATAAACTCTGAATAATCATTGGAAAGATTGATACTGAAGTTGAAGTTCCAATACTTGGGCCACCTGGTGGCAAGAGCTGATTCATTAGAAAAGACCCTTATGCAGGGAAAGACTGAGGGCAGGAGGAGAAGCGGGTGCCAGAGGATGAGATGGTTGGATGGCTTCACTGACTCAAGGACATGAGTTTGAGCAACCTCTGGGAGATTGTGAAGGGCATGGAAGGACAGTGAAGAACAGTGAAAAACAGTGAAGGACAGGAAGGCTGGTGTGCTGCAGTCCATGGGGTTGCAAAGAGTCGGACATGACAGAGTGACTAAACAACAATAGTTCAGTTCAGTCCAGTTCAGTTCAGTCGCTCAGTCGTGTCCGACTCTTCGCGACCCCATGAATCACAGCACGCCAGGCCTCCCTGTCCATCACCAACTCCCGGAGTTCCCTCAAACAACAGTAGTAGTAGGCATATCAGTGGTATTAGTAATTGTTAAGTTGATAGTTCTTCTTGCTTTATTATCCCCAGTCATAAACACAGCCACAGTTTTGACCACTCAGGGCGGTATCAGGAGACAATCAGTCTCGTAATAGAAAAATAAATAAATGCCTTTTAAAACGTGTTTCCAAAAGTAGATAACTAAAGGTATTTCCATTAGTTTTGCCAATCCAGATCTAGAATTACGATAGTGTTTGCAGAGTCTTCCACTCAGAAGTTATAAAAATATGAAAACAGTGTATCTGGAATGAGAAACCAAATTGCCTATTTTAGGAAGAGCTTCGAGGGCTATAGGACCACTGGTCATGGTGAGGTAGCTGCCCAGCTTAAGACTCAGGAGACAAATGAGAAATTGGCTGTACTGCAAGGCATGGGTTTATTCTCAAAGCTGGATCCAGAAGGACTTAGATCCCAGTGGTGTCCGCAGGCTGTGTCTCTCCCTCTGGCTTTCCGACTTGGCTCGTGCAAACAGTCTCATTAATCTGTGGTCAAGTGCAAGCATGCAAGCTCTTGATGAAAGAGACTGAAAGAAAGGATGGTCCTTGGATCAACAGCAGCATGAAGATTCCCCAGGATGACTCCCTTCCGACTTTAACAACAGCCAGCAAGTGCCTGACGGAGCAGCTGAGGTTGGTGTCTGTGCCCCCAACCCTGCTGGCCAGCAGCTTGGTTTGGAAAGAGCCTCCGGCAGACTGATCTGACATTATTAAGAGACCTCTGCTTTCTAATGTTGATGCATCCAGAATTGTTTGTGACAGTCCTGTCTCCACCCCCATAATTATTTAATTCTATTGGAATGTGGAAAATTGGCATGAGGCACCGGAGTGGGAGTCCACGACAAGTCAGCTTCCTTCTCTATTGACCCAGAACATCTTCCTACCTGGAGTTGCAAGGATGGGACAGAAGTCCATCAGAGAAGAGCTTGTTCATTCTGGTTGGAGTTGAGATCAGACTTGACTGACGAGCTCAGTACTGAAATGACTGGTGTCTACTTGGGAGACAGTCAATGGACGGCTCCCAAAGTAAATGGATTTGTGATCCTCTTTCTCACTGCTTCTCTTTCTCTTTTTTTAAGTTGATAAAACTGCAAAGCCAAATCCATTAAACAATTCATACTTTCATTTGCAAAAGACAACAAACATATCCTCTGAGCAGGGAAGCAAGTCTTTTCTTGTATCCGAGTTCAGGAACACTGAGTCTTTCCATTCAGGCCCTTCAAGGTACATCAAGTTGAAGGGTGATCTAATCGGCTTTCAAGGCAAAAGGAGTGTTCATTGTCCACGTGGTTTTATTCAATAATTAATCTGCCATTGAACACACATAGACTCTTCATTTAACTCTGATTCTTGCATCTGCAAAATGAAATCAAACATCCCATTCAAAGTGCAAATACAAAGAAATTGGGTGCTCCCAGCATAAGACTTGACCCTGGGTAGATGTTCAAAAGTATCTGTTAAAGGAAAGAGTGACTTGGTCTAAGTGAACAAAATAATGATTCATAGAAGTGAGAGAAGGAAAGGAAGTAATAATAAATACAGTTTAGCACTACCACTTCACTGATGAAGAGCTAGACCCACACAGGTGTAGTAACTAAGCCAAGGTCGGATGAATGTGTCACGGCAGAACCCAAGAGCGAGTTCTCCAAAATCTTAGGCCAACATCTGCCAGCTCCATGTCAATGGATAAAACTGTTGCTAACTAAAGGACAGCTAGAAATTCCCCTTCCTCTCTCTGTCTATGTTCAAAATAATTTGAATGTTAGTAGTAAGAAGAGCATTAAAAGACTAGCCCTCTTGACCACTTCTCATTTTCTTACAATCTCTGAGAAACAATGATGCCAATGATATCAAAAGGGATACTGGGTCACCGGTACTTAGAGTTCAGTTCATGGATCGGCAGCCTCAATATCCCTGGGTAGCCTGTTATCCGGGATGGGTCCCAGGAATCTGTATTTTAACAAATTTTCTGGGAAATGCTTCTTTAGGCTACATTTTGAGGATTCTGATCTATAGACTGATGCCCATCAAAGTGCCCAGAGCCTGGAATAGCATGCTGTAGCAAGGGTTGTTGGCTGATTACTTACTCTCTTCTGCCTTGTCTGTCCTCCAGTGCAGAGACTTCAAAAGTCAGGGGTTTTCTTGTAGCTAGAGGTGGTCCTGAAACTGAATTCTCCCCAGTGAGATGTATGTAGGGATCTAGAGAGTGGAGGATTTCCTGATGTGAAAAAGCTGCATGAGGAAAAACCCCATGTCTATGTCAACTTACGTTCCTGACTTTGAATGCAAGGCATGTAGCTCTGACAAGTGTTGTACTACAGCTGTCTTGTAGCCAAGAAGAGGAAGTCAAGAGAACAAAAAAGATGTCAGCCCAAAACAGGGACTTAGGGACCCTGAGCTATGCCCGTATATCCTTGCTAGAGACCAGCGATTGTGTTTCTATTTACATATATTTTATTAAAGATACTTTTTTGCTCAGTTTGCCTCCACAATAACCATGCTGCTGCTGCTAAGTCGCTTCAGTCATGTCCGAATCTGTGCGACCCCATAGACGGCAGCCCACTAGGCTCCCCCATCCCTGGGATTCTCCAGGCAAGAACACTGGAGTGGGTTGCCATTTCCTTCTCCAATGCATGAAAGTGAAAAGTGAAAGTGAAGTCACTCAGCTGTGTCCGACATTTATGCATAACTTGCATTAAAATGAAATACAATCAACTCCTAGATGGAAGCTGCCAGGTAAAGTGGTAAAAACTATGTAGAAAAGGAAAAGGGGAAGAAAGGCAAAGAATGACAGGGCATGGCCTTGATGAGGAATCTGTTCCTTTCCTAGGGTTGTTGTAAGAAGCTACTCACAACCCAGGTAGCTTAAAGGAACAGAACTGTATTCTCTCTTGGTTCTAGGGGCCAGAACTTTGACTTCAAGGTATCAAGAGTCGTTTCCTTCTGAAGGCCCTAGAGGAGATGCTACTCTGTCTCTTCTGATACAGATTGAAGTGTGCACCCAGCAAAAGATGCTCAGTCTTGTGTGCATGCGTGTTAAGTCGCTTCAGTCGTGTCTAACTCTCTGTGACCCCATGGACCATAGCCCGCTGGGCTCCTCTGTCCGTGGGGTTCTCCGGGCATGGATAATAAAGTGGGTTGCCGTACCTTTCTCCAGGAGATCCTCCCGACCCAGGGATTGAACCCTGGTCTCTTAAGTCTGCTGCATTGGCAGGCGCGTTCTTTACCACTAGAGCCTCCTGGGAAGACCCCTATTCTCAGTCCATCGAGTACCTACAAATGTGACTTCTTTTGAAAATAGGATTTTTACAGATGCAAGTTAAAATGAAGTTATTAGGTTAGGACCTAATCCAATATGACTCTGTCCTTATAAAAGGGAGAAATTTGGACACAGAGGTAGACATACCTAGAGGGATGGCAGTGTGAAACAAAGACAGTGCCACATACAAGCCAAGGAACATGTCAATCTTCCAGAAGCTAGGAGAGGGCCATGGCCTGCCAGCACCCTTCTGGCTTCTGGTGGCTGCCAGCCATCCTTGGAATTCCCCGGTTTGAAGGTGTGCACCTCTCCCATCTCTACCTTCATCTTCTGTGGCCTTCTCTGTGGCCTGTGCCTTACATTTTTCTCTCTTTTCTCAGTAAGGGTTTGTCATTGAATTTAGAACTCACTCTAAATTCAAGATGATTTGATCTCAAGGTAATTATCTACATCTGTGAGATCCTGTTTATAAATTAGGTTACATTCACAGGTACCAGACCTAAGATTATACATATCTTTGGGGGGAATACCATCCAACCAGGTACAAGGTGTTAATATTCATGAATGTGTGTGTGTGTGTGTGTGTGCACGTGTGTGTGTGCGTGTGTGTGTGCGTGCGCTCGGTTGCTCAGTTATGTCTGACTCTTTGTGACCCCATGGACTGTAGCCTGTCACATAGGGCTCCTCTATCTATGGGATTTTCCAGGCAAGGATACTGGAGTAGGTTACCATTTCCTCCTCCAGGGGATCTTTCCGGTCCAGGGATCGAATCTGCATCTCCTGTGTCTCCTGTATTAGCAGACAGATTTTTTTCTACCACTGAGTCACCTGGGAATCCTGTTAATATTCTAGTAGGAAAATAAAATTTTATGGTTAATAATGTGGCAACTCTATAAAAGACCCATGTTATGCCTTTTAGTTTCCTCAATAACCACAGTGTCAGGAAAGGGCAAAGAGAAAGAAAAGTTAAACTGGTGAATAATTGGTTGGCTTTGAACTGTTCCTTCAATCCAGAAGGCTCCCAAGAAAAAGCAGAAGTTCTATTGGGTTGACCAAAAAGTTTGTTCAGGTTTTCCTGTGTCGTCTTAATAGAAAGCTCAAGCAAACTTTTTGACCAACCTAATACCTTATTAGATTCAGGGAAAATTTTTTCATATCTCTGTATCTCTCTTTCCACCTTACAGCTTTACTTAAAACAATAATTGGGCCTGTGATTAGAAGGATAAAAGTCAGCACAACAGGTGAGTATGCTAAGTATTCTTCCTTGCTGCGGACATAGCCAGCTTCAGTTTTTGGCCCTAACCTAAGTATGACATCTCAGTGACAAATTAAATCAGTTAAGCTGAGAGCTCCTGGAGTGTGACTAATGGACTGGGAGAAGGATACCAGAGTTGAAGTAAAGCCTCCACTTCTAATTAGGAAAAGGAGTGTCCACAAGATCCTGTCCTTGCACAGCCCTTACTCCTTCATCTGTGAAAATTAGAGGTTTGCCTGGCTTGTGTCTCAAATTCCTTCCACACTATGATTCTTTTGCAAATACTTCCTTCAGAATTTGGACAGGAGTTGAGTAGTGCTTTCTTTTTGGTTTTTTTGTTTTTTTTTTTAATGCACATGATCAGTATGGAGATTTATGGAGACACTTGCTTTTTATATAGTGAAAGAGGGAAACACACATACACACGCTGTACACAATAGCAGCAAGAGAACCTTTGCCAGCCTAACACACATTTATGCAGCAACAGCAGACACAGTGACACCAGACTGCAAGTAGGGAAGATGACTCTGTCAATATTTACGGAGACCGAAATGGTAACGCAGGCTGTTTCCTTCCTTCCACTCAACGAACATGTGTGCAGGCCTTGGTCTCAGCCCTGTGTGCCAGGCACTGGGTCCAGGCACTAAAGAGAGCCATGAATAAGACATGGGAGCTGCTTCAAGGTTCCCAGGGTCCATCTGAGAGACGGACAGGGCGGCAGAGCAAGGTGGCACGTGAGTTATGATGTGGCCAGGCTTCGGGTGCTGTGACAGCCCCACCTACAGCCTTGGGGTCATTCAGAAAGGCCTCGAAGGTGTTCTGAGCCAAATTCTGGAGGACGTGTTGGAGGGTAAGGTGTGGGTTGCCTTGTTGCTACCTCAAGTTTCTACGCAATTCGAAATCTACAGTTTCTTAACCTTTAAGTGAACCACAGTGAAGCAGGAAGCTTCTCATGCTTTCCTCTTGGCTGAGATAAGCCTTCCTGGATGTCTCCCAAAGTGTATCAGTTAATTCCACCAGTCAGCATCTTAAACCATAGTTCAGATCAAGTCACATCACTTCCCAAAAATGTTCAAGGATGCATCCCAGCCTGGAGACTGACACCACCACCTGGTCCTTCCCACTAGTCAAGACCCTGTGGTCTTTGGTTGACCTTTTCAGCATCATCTCATAACACAAATTGAAAGAAAATATGACACATCTGCTTCACCTTATTTTGTGAACTTCCTTGGTGACTCAGATGGTAAAGGCTTTGCCTTCAATGCAGATTCCAGGCCGATCCCTAGGTCAGGAAGACCCTCCTGGAGAAGTGGGGTGGCTACCCACTCCAGTATTCCTACCTGGGGAATTTCATGGACAAAGGAGCCTCGTGGACTACAGTCCATGGGGTTACAAAGAGTCAGACATGACTGAGCGACTAACATTCATTCAATCATTCATTTATTTAGGTACAATGAGCCACGTGGATAATCTGAAATTCACGTCAGCTGGCCTGATCTGTGTGGTTATAAACTTTTATATTCAGAGAGTTTGTATAGGGATAAACCCTAGGACATGGAGTCAAAAGATTTAAGATCCACACCTTGCTGTGCTGCCTGTGGACCCGGGCCAGCCTCTTTTCTTCCATTTGTAAACTGGAGGGAACAACCCCTGGTCTGGCTGCCTCCTGGGAGTGAAAACCAAAAAAGTCACATGAAATCTTAGGTGTGCAACCTCCTTCATCAAGGCCCAGAGAGTTAAGCGTCAAGAGACTGAACTGTGATATTGGGAGGCTCGAGTTCCAGTTTAAAAGGATCTCATTCTTTCTTTAACTCTTCTTCTTACCTGTCCCAGACTTGCTTCTCCATCTAGAAGCATGTGTAGGTCATAGATGACCTCTCAGGTCCCCCAGAATTACTGAAGAATTCTATGAGTCCATCTGTTTCTTACCTATTAAGAACCAGCGTTTCCTCTGTTTAAGTGATATGAAAGCTTTTGAAAGTGTGCACCCACCAGAGAAATAATTTATCATCCCATTGCCTGATCAGTGCCTGCAGCTGATCGTGGAGTTGCTGTTTCCTCATGGCCCAGGCTGGACCTGGCGTTGGAAGGCTACATTCAGTGCACAACTTGAGGGATACCTCCTGTTCAGAGTAAGGGTGTCTCTGAGGGTTAGTTTGCTATGATGCGTATCTTCCTTCCAGTTCACCAGGGTAAATGGGCATCCATGGGTGGAGACATCACTATGCCTGCCTGGGACCAGAACTGCGAGCCAGGGCTTTGGAGATGTGTGCCCGGAATCTCTGTTCTCCGGGGCCCAGATCCAGCGTCTGGCAGCATCAAGTCGCGGTAGCAGGGTGGAGGCTCTCCAGCCCCCACCGTGGAAATTGAATTTCTCTCTGAACACAAGCATTCTCCCAGATCAAACATTCTGAGCAGACTAAACATCTCTGACAATGAGCCCAAAGTTTCATAGCAAAGCAATTTCACTTGGTAATTTGTTCAGTACTCGATGTGTTTAGTTCTCCTAAGTTCATCTCTCACTAAATTATTTTCCCAGTACCATTCATTTTTAACATAATAAGGCTAGCATGCCTATGCTATAATAGGACCTTTGCAAAACGAGTGCATATGTTACAATGGCTTATTTTCTGTCATGGAGATTTAATCAAATTCACTAAGTTGGAGGGCTATAATAGAGATTTTCAATAATATATGTTAAAAGGGTTTTTATAGGATGTCTTGCAACTTGTGAATAAGATCAGATGGAGTGTGTATTTGGTACTTCCACCAGATGTTGAATTAACTGGCCCAGGGGGAGTCCACAGAGTTCCTCCTAGAACAGATCTTGTAAGCCAGCATGGTCTGGACCGGCTTGTTTGGTAAAGTTTCAGCAAATAAAGAGAGGTGCATCTTTTCAGAGTAGACATAAACACTTTCTTTGGGCTTTCTAAAATCTAAAAAGAATAGGAAATGAGTATTAATTGCAAACCAGCTCCTTTATCAGTCCACTTCACCATTTACCAGGGGCTTCCCTGGTAGCTCAGTCAGTAAAGACTCTGCCTGCAATGCCAGAGACCTGGGTTCAATCCCTGGGTAGGAAAGATCCCCTGGAGAAGAAAACAGCAACCCATTCCAGCATTCTTACCTGGGAAATCCCATGGACAGAGGAGCCTGGTGGGCTACAGTCCATGGTGCTGCAAAGAGGCAGACATGAGTTAGCAACTAAACTACCATCACCATTTACAATATCCAATCCATTGTGGCTTTCTTGTTTGTTTTTATTTTTTGACAATCCATTGTGATAACTCATTCAGGTTCAGAATACCTATAATTTATTCCAAAGAGGTTCACTTATTAATTCAGTGAGTAGAAAACGGCCTGGCTCTTGCCTTTCACATAGAAATGGAATCTGTATGGATTTTCCAGAAGGGCCTGTCAGTTTTATACATGTCACACCTGCATCATTCTTTCCCCACAGCTTGGATAGTTGTGTCCTCTGCCTCTCATCACTGTTTCTGTCTTTTCCTATATCTTAAATTTTAAAATGATGCAAGGGTAATGAGGCCCTTTTTATCTCTCAGAGAAGAGAGAGGGACAGGACCTGTGGAGTGGCCTACTGAAAACACACAATATGTGAAGAGGATGGGGTTCTCTTCTCACATGTCTTTTTAGTGCAGTCACATGAAATTTCCAGAGCTATTTGCAAAGGAACAGAGCAGAGGTTGCCTAAATAGCAAGCTCAATATTTTTCAAAGTTCAACTACACATATGCCCACAATTTCATAATAAATTCATGCTACTTTGACCTCCTTGGGATTACCTCCATCCAAGTGTGTAAATCCACCATTTCACCTTTTGTTCTTGATTGAAGACTTTTAATTACTGACCCATGTATTTTCCCCTTATATTGCCATTTGAGAGATTCATAGAATCATAGCAGACAATTCAGTATACTGTGATTTTATCACTTCCTTTTTTGGGTCATTTATTAAATATTTACTGGATTTGTACACCATGCGAGGTCCACTGCTCAGCTTTTAACACATCAAAGCAGGTTGTGACTGTAAACTCCTTGAAGACAACGATTTGATCCCTTCTTGTTCATCCCTGTGCCCACTGGGGTTGAGGTCTTAAGAAACAAACCCTGACAAGACCTGCCTACACAGCTTCCATTCTGCTCCTGGCATAACTTGTTTGTTTCAAAAAAAAAAACCAGTGAGTTAATCTCAGTGAAGCTTAGTGTTCTTACCTGTGCATAGGGATAAAAAATAAGACATCACTGAAACAGAGAAGAAAATCAACTTTGGGCTACACTGATGACATTTAAAGTGATATACAAAGCTTAACGAGCTAATATAAATACTTACATACAGATACTGGGTCAAAGAAAGGATGTGAATCCCAAATGTGGAGACAATGTTTGGAATGAGCATTTATTCTAAAGACAAATAATAAATTAACCTCCAGCAACAAAATGAAGACTGTTTAGAAGAGGGTACTGTTTACAAGGGTACTCTTGTACAAAGGTACAAGGTGGCATTATTAAGTACTTGATTACAGGCGCAGCTTCAACAACTAAGTCCAAGTATGTGTTAATGGTAATAGGAAATAGCCCCTACCCTGTTTGCCATTTAGAAAAAGAGTCAGATAAGATTTTCCTCCCCAGTGAACCACGGGTTGGAATTGTGTTTCTTTAGTTCTTTCATTCAGTCAATATTTATTAAAGACTTAGAATATATCAGGGACTGTTTTAGGTCCTAAAGAAACAGTAAAATTAAGTCAAAGCCCACACTTTCATGTGCCCAAGAGATAGAAAATCAACAGAAATAAGTAATTAATTCTAGAAAAACCAGGAAGTTCACAACTAAGAGCACTTGAAGCATGTGATAGAGACTGATGGTGCTCATGGGAAGCTGAGGTTGAGTGGTCAGGAAAGACTTGGTCAAAGAGGTACCATTTAAGCAGAAGCCCATCTGTTGAGAAGGAGCCAGACATCCACCGAGAATGTGAGAAGAGGGTGGGACTGGGTACCGGGCAGGCGGGCAGCAAGTGAAAACACTCTAGTGCAGCAGAGAGATGGACATGTTGGAAGAAATAGCAAAAACAGCCTGGGGGGAGCTTAGAAAATGAGCAACCGGGAGTGGAAGATGATGCTGAGGAGGCTGGAAGGATCTGTATGAGTTAGGATGACTTTAGTAGGCAGTTGTTGTTAAGCAAATATGGTTCATTATACACATAACTGTGGTAGGATTCTCCCAAACTGAAAACTATCTTCAGATGGACAGCTCTGTGGTTGAGATATTGCTTTAGCTAGACTCTACCAGATGGGCTTATGTCACATGGGAAGTAGTTCGTCTGGTAAACCTGCCTATGTGGAATGCGTCACGTGTGTTAGAGAACCATGTTTGACTTTAGACCAGAGAAATCAGCCACTTCATTCTCCAACCCACATTGTTGTTGACCTGGAAAGATACTTTTCCTTGTAAACACAGAAAAGTAAGTTATCAAGAACTTCAAACTGCTTACACATCCAACAAGGCGGGAGGGGCTTGGACTAATGACGGCAGCCGTAGCAGAAGGTCACAGACTTCAGAATTAGGTAGCTTTGGGTCAAGTTCCTTGTGATGTAAACTTATAAACCTACTCCCACTCCTGCCAGGCTCGTGCTCATTTGCAAGATGGAGATAGAACTTTCTATCAAGGTCAGGCTTCACCCTTTCCCTTCCTTGGGCGAACTCCTGCTCATCTTTGAAGACTGAACCCAACCAAATGCTCTCTCCACCCTGTGCCTTTCCCTCAGCCCCTAAAACAACTGTCTTTCCCAGGACTAAGTCTTCTTTCATGGGCCCGTATTGATTCTTGGGGTTACTGTTATTGCTAGGATAGGACATATTGTATTATAAGAACATCCACATACCTTTCTGGTAGTTATACAATGTCTGCTTCAGCTTGGTCTTCCTTAGCATAGAATAGGGGCTAAATATGCTTGCCCAACTGAACTGAACTCAATTTAGGAAACCTTTACCTGTACATACTTTCAAAAATTATAATTTGCACTCAAATTAGTGGTCTATTGTAAGCCAGGAATGAGAATATAGTCATTTTGAATACTCATCACAGCTCTAGTCACTTCTTTTGAACATTTAAAAAAAAATATGCCAGTATTTTAATTATAAGAAATTTAATGTACATGAATATTTTAGTGTGCTTCATTTCATTAATAAAAAGGCACTTAGGATTAAATTGTATAGCTTGTACTTTATTTCTCTAGACTAGATTTATAGATAGCTACACGTTTTTCTATTGTTCAGAGTTTTTAATTCATTATGTCTGGGTGTGCAAGGAAAAAAAATCTGTAGAAATTTATCTTGTTTGATTGTATCTCCTTAATTGCATGAGATAGTTCCTGCCTGGAACTCTAGGGATTTGTTGGAAAGAAGGCGGATCCTCAGCATCATTAATGGATTTAATGCAGTAAGGGATTGCTCTGTCTGTGAGAAAAAATGTCCTTGGAATAGAGTCCAACAGCCTTAAACTAGGCGTATGTTTCTCCCAGAAGAGAGCACCAGTGCATGCCCAGTGCACGCCCACTAAGACCGAAGAACTCACACTGGGGAAGGGGACAAAATGAGCAAGTCACTCTAAATAATCGCGGGTCCCTGAAATTGATCATGTAAATCTGAGCCTACTCAGCAATGCCTCACACAGCCTTAGTCATAGTAAAATCTTGCCAAATATTCCTTGAAATTAGCAAAGAACACCAAAGCACTGGACGCTGGGGTCATTTCAGGGCAGAGACAAATATTCACCCACTGCTCAAAGGTCATCACTTCGTCTAGTGCCATAGTTTAGAGACCCTTATCAGCTATCTCTTGCCAAAAGATTGTAAGTAACAGATAGCCACAGACTCTAAGAGGCAAACACTCCAACAGTGTTTTTCAGGAGTCTATCGGTCCTGGGAGGGTCTGGGCATTGGGTTGGGCTGGTTTCTGTCATCTGTGCTTGACCATACATCTTTTGTCAACTGGTAGGTGGGCCACAGGCTGGCTATTCTACGTGGTCTCAGCTTAAACCATGTCTCTACTACACGTAGTTCCTCAAACTTGAGCAGCCTAACTTGAGCTTGTTTTTCTGATAACGGATAGGGGTCTGAGAGAGCCAGAAAGCCCACAAAGGCTCCTAAAATCTAGGCTAAGGACTGGCGTATAATCACTTCTGTTACATTCTAATGGTAAGTCACAGACCAATCCAAGTTCAAGGAAATGGAAAACAGACCCTTACTCATGATGGGAAACATTGCAAAGTCTTGCTGTGGAAGGAGGCAGAAGGGGGAATCGGTGAGTTTCTGTAATCTCTTGTGATCGCAAAGAAAAGTTTAGCTTATATACTTCATTACATATTTCAAGGAAATCAGGAAGGTATGTGAAATATTTTAGAGGGCTTTTCATACAAATTGATGAGAGAAAGTTAAGCAACTAAGCATGAGCTTAGAAAATGCAAATTATGGAACAAAAAAGACTATTTTTTAATATAACTAAAGGTATGCATAATTCTATATAAAATTTGGAAATTCTAAGAAGCACAAAGAAGAAAACACCATTTAATTTGCCACTTCTCTGAGATAATTCTGCTATTATCTTTTTTAATCATGAAAATTTCTAAAAATGCAAAAAGCACCCATGTGTCCTTTGCCCAACTTTGGACAATTCATTAGTCTTGTTTCATTCATTTTTCTCCAATTTTTTTTCTTCCAATTTTTGCCTGAAGTATTTCATCAGTGCAATTTCCTTATAGGTAAGGGCAAGGCACACACACACATATACAAACTCATGCACTCAATAGATGGCATTTCAATTGATAAGAATTTCTTAAGATCATCAAATAGCTAGTTCATACAGTATTAAATCCATGTTCAGTTTTCTCCCTTGTCTCAAAAATACATATCCTTATGGTTGGTTTTCTTGAATTATGATTTAACCGAAATCCACACACTGAATGCATATTATTATCATCATCATTATCATTATTTTCTTGTCATATATGATAAGCAGTCAGTCTCAAGGATCTACAGTTGGCTGAAGATAGACTAATCCAGTTGAGCTAAGCTGGGACACCATTCAGACTGAGACAGCAGGGCAGTCTTGCTTTCTCTGGAAAGCCACGGTCATCTGGGGGCCGCTGATGCATAGAGGGCAGGCCTGCTTCATCAAGATCTGAACAGAATCAAGCTGCAGGATGAGTTAATACAAAGATGTTAGCAAAATGACGACTGTTCCCTCGACATCAGGCTACTCTTTTCAAGCAAACTCCTGGAGCAGATTCCACCTAGCCTCTGCACTAGACAAGTCTTGGAGACAGAGTGCTGGGTGAAGTAGGAAAGAATAGCATCATTGCTTTGCCAGGCAAAGGGGGACACAGTGGGCTCCTGCCCCCCAAAACTGTGTCCCTATCTGGGAGGATTTGTTGAGGCAATTTATAACAGTGGTTCAAGGGTGTGGTGCTGGTAAGATTGTGCTTAGTTGCTTAGTTGTGTCTGACTCTTTGCAACCCTATGGACTGTACCCCACCAGGCTCCCCTGTCCATGTGGATTCTCCAGGCAAGAATACTGGAGTGAGTTACCATGCCTTCCACCAGGGGATCTTCCCAACCCAGGGATCAAACCCAGGTCTGCTGCATTGCAGGTGGATTCTTTCCCGTCTGAGCCAATAGGTGAATTATCTCTGTGCTCCCCTAGTCTAGTCTCAGGTGAATCTTAAGAATGCTGACATCTTCCATTTGCTGAGTTTTAATTATCTAAAGAGCTTAAGGACAGGGACTTCCTTGGTAGTCCAGTGGATAAGAATCCACCTGCCAGTGCAGGGGACATAGGTTTTGGGAAGATCCCTCATGCTGAAGGGCAACCAAGGCCTATGTACCACAAATATTGAGCCCAAGATCTGGACCTTGGACGCTGCAACGACTGAAACCCAAGCATCTCATTGTAGCCACCACAGTGAGAAGTTCATGCAGTGAAACTCACTGTAACTAGAGAAAGCCTGGGCAAGGCAAGGAAGACCCAGAGCAGCCAAAAATACAAATAAATAAATAGAATCCTTAAAAAAAATAAAAAAGAAAGCTTAAAGACAATGGAATGTGCATCCCTTGAAGGGAACGAAGCCACTGCCCCAAGACTTCAGTACTGTTTCTTGACTGTCCCTCCCTTTTTTGTGTGTGCATTCCATTGATTCCTGATTTAGCAACTATTCTTTTCTGTCCTTTGGGACTCAGGGAAGGTCCTGAAGTCTGGAGTCTGTTCCCCACAAGAAATGGGAGCCAGAGAAGCTTCTGTGCCCAGGAGCTCTGTTTCAGTTGTTAGTGGGAGTACATATGTGACAGTGCCTGGTGAGAAATAGAATATCTCCTGCCTTGTCAATAAACAAAGGATGTCACAGGCATCAGAAATTGTCCCATCCAGGGATGGTGAATTGGTGAGCCCTTAGGGAACTCAGGAAGGAAAGAATATCTGCCATCCCAAAGCCATCAGACTGCAGCCACTGCCCACACTGAGTCCTGAGGAAATTCAGAAGTTTGTAAAAACTCAGGAAACTGGCCCCAGATAGCTGAGGTGCATGTCAAAATAATGATTTCAGTGAGCCTCAACTCTTGCTTCTTCCCATAGATATAGAAAAGCACTAAATTCCTTAAAGTGGAGTACTTGATTTTCTTTCATTTACATTACAATAATTTTTGATGTTCAGAAAACCTGCCTTTTGTTACAAAATTCCTATAAAATCTGGTTTTTCCTCTAGGCTCCTCCTCAGAGCAGTTTTCTCATGGTTACCTGAGATGCTATTTCCATGGTTTGAAGTCCTAAAAAATTCTCACTGAATCTTAAAACACAATTCTCAACTTTTAGGTTGTGGATATTTTTAAGTCCACATTGGAAATCAGTAACTGGGCCTTGCTTTCATTTGAAGAAGGGTTCAGAAGATAGAACTGAGTTCTGGATTTTCCAGCCAATGAGTGTCGACACGGGACTGTGGTAGATTGTGGGGCATTGGATGAAGACCTCTTTCTCAGCTTCTGCTATGTGAGACAAGCCAGCTAGAGAAGCTCCGACTCCACCACTCCCTTCCACAGCCAGGTGTTCAGGATTTGAGCCCTGGGGATTGGTTGTTATTATTGTTCAGTTGCTCAGTTGTGTCCAACTCTTTGTGACCCCATGAACTGCAGTACACCAGGCTTCCTTGTCCTTCCCCATCTCTGAGAGTTTGCTCAAACTCATGCCACTGAATCGATGATGCCGTCCAACCATCTCATCCTCATCCAGGGGTTTGAGGCTGTGTCTAAAATGACTTTCTTCCTCAGAATAGAGCACAGTTTTCCTGGGCCAAGGTCCACAATCAAACTGACACAAGAAATTAGTCTGAGAGAACACTTCTGGGGTGGCTTCCCATTTCAGGCCAAATTTGCCACTTGAACTGATGAGATCCGACAGAAATTATTTGTACCTGCCCGCAGTTTACGAAGACAATGAATAAAGTAAGGCAAAGGTGCCTCCTGCCAGGTTCATGCCTCCTGGCATCCCAGGGATGCAAACATCCCTCCCCCGATGGGCACGTAGGCAGTGCCTCTCTGTCCACACCTTTGACAGCCCTGACGTTCTTTGTGGAGCTGCCAAAGAATGTTGCTGTACAATTAGTTCTGTTGGCAGGACCTGTGTCCCAGGCCTCTGTGTTTGCCTCCCTCTTGGCAGCTTGGTTCTCCCCCAGGTTAGAATGGAGCATCAGGAGGCCTCGTTCAGGACCGTTTGCAAGCTTGGGGGGATGGTTGGGGGAAGTGGACCCAGGGTGGTAGGTAGCGTTCATCCTTCAATGACAAAAACAGCTTTGTATTATGGTAATCTCCTACATATCAGGGATTCAAAAGCTAAATTTTTGTCATATCTTAGCATCTTCTCCGAACAGGATCACAAGAAACTCAAACTAATGTTCAGAAGAATCAATATAGTGAAAATGAGTATACGATCCACAGCAATCTATAGATTCAATGCAATCCCTATCAAGCTACCAATGATAGTTTTTCACAGAACTAGGGCAAATAATTTCACAATTTGTATGGAAATACAAAAACCCTTGAATAGCCAAAGCAATCTTGAGAAAGAAGAATGGAACTGGAGGAATCAACCTGCCTGACTTCAGACATACTACAAAGCTACAGTCATCAAGACAGTAGGGTACTGGCACAAAGACAGAAATACAGATCAATGGAACAAAATAAGAAGCTCAGAGATAAATCCATGCACCTATGGACACCTTACCTTTGACAAAGGAGGCAAGAATATACAATAGAGAAAAGACAATCTCTTTAACAAGTTGTGCTGGGAAAACTGGTCAACCACCTGTAAAAGAATGAAACTAGAACACTTTCAAACGCCATACATAAAAATAAACTCAAAATGGGTTAAAGATCTAAATGTAAGACTGGAAACTATAAAACTCCTAGAGGAAAACATAGGCAAAAGACTCTAAGTCACAGCAAGATCCTCTATGACCCATCCCCCAGAGCAATGGAAATAAAAGCAAAATTAAACAAATGGGACCTAATTAAACTTAAAAGTCTTTGCACAACAAAGGAAACTATGAGCAAGGTGAAAAGACAGCCTTCAGAATGGGAGGAAATAATAGCAAATAAAGCAACTGACAAAGAATTAATCTTAAAAATATACAAACAGCTCATGCAGCTCAATGCCAGAAAAATATATGACCCAATCAAAATTGGGCCAAAGAACTAAACAGACATTTTTCCAAAGAAGACATACAGATGGCTAACAAACACATGAAAAGATGGTCAACATCACTCATTATAAGAGAAATACAAATCAAAACCACAATGAGGTATCATCTCATGCCAGTTAGAGTGACTGCCATCAAAAAGTCTACAAGCAATAAATGCTGGAGAGGGTGTGGAGAAAAGGAAACCCTCTTACACTGCTGGTGGGAATGCAAACTGGTCCAGTCGCTATGGAGAACAGTGTGGAGATTCCTTAAAAAACTGGAAATAAAATTGCCATATGACCGAGCAATCCCACATCTGGGCATACACACTGAAGAAACCAGAATTGAAAGAGACATGTGTATCTCAATGTTCATTGCAGCACTGTTTATAATAGCCAGGACATGGAAGCAACCTAGATATCCATCGGCAGATGAGTGGATTAGAAAGTTGTGGTACATAAACACAATGTAATATTACTCAGCTATCAAAAAGAACACATTTGATTCAGTTCTAATGAAGTGGATGAAACCGGAGCCTATTATACACAGTGAAGTAAGCCAGAAAGAAAAACACCAATACAGTATATCAACACATATATATGGAATTTTAGAAAGATGGTAATGACAACCCTATATGCGAGATAGCAAAAGAGACACAGATAGAAAGAAGAGACTTTTGGACTCTGCGGGAGAAGGCAAGGGTGGGATGATTTGAGAGAATATCACTGAAACATGTATATTACCGTATGTGAAATAGATGATCAGTCCAAGTTTGATGCATGAAACAGGGCACTCAAAGCCGGTGCTCTGGGACAACCCAGAGGAATGGGATGGGGAGGGAGGTGGGAGGGAGTTTGGGGATGGAGGACACATGTACACCCATGGCTGATTCATATCAGTGTATGGCAAAAATCACCACAATATTGTGAAGTAATTAGCCTCCAATTAAAATACATAAATTAATTTAAAAGATAAAATAAAGAGCAGTTTAAGAAACCCTTTCATATCCAAAAGACGAAATAGCTTCTAGTTCATTTCAATTGTGAAGGCTTAACAAAATAATATGGCAACAAACTTGTGAGTAATATAGGTGACAAATGCAGAATGTAAAATTAAATAAGAAACAAGTTCAAGATTGTCCCAGGATGAGTTGGTACTGGAAATAAGCCATTTACAATAGTCAATTTGGAAGAGAAAGGAATACAAATTTCACAGTTAATAATGGAACAACACAGATTTATTTGGTAATTTACCTTGAAAAACAAAAATGTCATTATGAAAATGAATGTGTCATGTCTTTCATATATGTAATACAAATAGTTTATGTTATAGACCCATGTAAATTTTTAAGTGAACAAAGAATGAAATAAGGGTGATTTACTTTGATTTTTTTGAATAAAATTGATTACTAACATGATGAAATATCCTTTGTATGGTACTTAGCTTTTTTGAAAAGTTCATAAAGAGGTCACTTTTTGTAAAAATATGCAAGATTTATAGCAACTTTGCCAATGACTTCTCTTCCCTTTTCTTCTTCAAGTTTGCTCTTTGGAAACATGCATCATTATTTTATTCATTCAACAGATATCTACTGAGTATCTACTGTATGTCAATCATTTTTTTTATAAGCTGGGCTGAAGGAGTAAACAGCAACAACAACCTTTGGTAATATTCTAGGCAGGAAAGCAGGGCATTAATTTATTGAACACACATTTATTGACCATCTACTATGTTCTGAGGAACACTTTCTAGGTGATTGGAACACATTAGAGAACAAGAAACACAAAAATCTCCATAGTCCTGAAATGTATTTTCTAGGAGGGCTAAAATATAGAAACAAATACAGCATCATACATGGGGACAAACAGAGTAGGGACAGGCAGGAATGTGGATGTTAACTAGTTTTCCCCACCCAGACTATACAGGTGATTTGAGCAATACTCCAACACTTCCATCAGCTTTAGGCCATCTTACATTTTTGCAAGACTTGTAAATTCATTTTTCAAATGCCAAGCATACTCTTTGCTTTGAATTGATAGATTCTTCCAGAATCTCTCAATTGATGAGTCAATGTGACACTGACCAACAAGGATGGGAGGACTCTGACATTGTGATGATGGTTTCCTGTTCCAGGCCACAAACAGGCATGGAGAATTATGTGAATACTCCTACAGGAGTCGTCTGTGTATGGGTGTGTGTTATCAAGCATGTATATCATAACAGTGTACCTCACGGATAGGAAGACTAAGGAAAACTGTACTCCATTCAGCTGTGGGTTTTCACATGTGCCATGTACACTGGGGATATAGCAAGTCCCCTCCATACGAATGAGTTCCATTCTGAGAGCATGTCCATAAGTATAATTTGTTCCAAGTCTGACAAAGTTAGCCTAGGTACCCAAATAACACAATCGGCTATATAGCACTGTACATGTAAAAGGTTTATAATAGTTTTCACATGAATAATACATAAAAGAAATACAAAATAAAAACGGTTTTAATCTGACAGTACAGTGCCTTGAAAATGCAGTAGTATCGTACTACAGATGACGTGCAGGGGCCGGCAGTCACTGAGCAGGCAAGAGGAGTTACTAACTGGAGGAGGAAGTGGAGGTGGGAGATGGTGGAGTTGAAGGATCGTCCAGCAGTAGGAGGTGAAGGCAAGCTGCAATTTAACTCAAGCCTGATGGAATGCGCCCCTTTGCATCTTTGGAAGTTCAGAACTTGAAGGTTCATATGTAAGGGACTTACTGTACCCAGTGGCAAATAAATGAGAGAAGTTCTGTTCTGCTCCTAAGAAAGCTCTCCAATACCCACTAGCTTCCCTCAGGGAGTCAGACAGGCTGACCTTCTAATTTCCTAAAAGGAAGTTCCAAATGGTTAAAACAGTCCCTCTTTTCAAAATATGGTAAGTTCCATCTTCAAAAGTAGTCTTGTTCCAGTAAGAGAGAAGGACTGATTTCAACTGCTTCTCTTTCCTGGGGTTTCAATGCACCTATAGTAAGTAGAGGATATATCTATACGTATCAGTTCAGTTCAGTCGCTCATTCGTGTCCAACTCTTTGAGACCCCATGGACTGCAGCACGCCAGGCTTCCCTGTCCATCACTAACTCCCGTAGCTTGCGGAAACTCATGTTCCTTGAGTTGGTGATGCCATCCAACCATCTCATCCTCTGTCATTCCCTTCTCCTCCTGCCTTCAATCTTTCCCAGCATCAGGGTCTTTTCCAGTGACTCAGGTGGCCAAAGTATTGGAGCTTCAGCTTCAGCATCAGTCCTTCTGATGAATATTCAGGACTGATCGCCTTTAGGATGGACTGCTTTGATCTCTTTACAGTCCAAGCGACTCTCAACTTGACATGCATACCCCAAAGAAGACAATTCCCTTTATTTGGCCTCCACAATGATCTCCAGGAAACCCCAATGGAAGAATTTTCACAGCCCCTGTTCAGGCCTCTTGAAATCTGTATTTAATCATAGACTGAGGATTGCTCTCCCGAGAGGTCAATCACTAACTTATGACTGCATGTGAGAAAAAAACAGTAGATGCCTTGTTTTTGCAGTGAAATATATGAAAAAATAAACAAAATGCATTAATATTTTATTAACAACTTTAAGAGCTACTAGAATAGACTATATTATGCTAGTAATAAAAGTGATCATAACATCACTACAGCAACAATAAAAACAACTGCTTTCATACGATGCTGGGTTTCTCGACGTCAGGCACAATGACAACGACTTTACAGCCAGCGTGTGGGGAAGGTGTTATAACCAACATGTAGGGTAGTGCCCCTGCTTCTGTCCACCTCATGTGTTTTAGGCACTGTTCATGTTTGCAGAGGAATTTCTGGTCTCTGGTACCGTCTTTGCTGCAGCCAGGACCCAGACTTGTCATTCATTCCTCCAGATACACTCCAGGCACATCTGATAGTTAATTTTATGCATCACCTTGATTGGATCACAGGATGCCTCGATGTTTGTCTAAACATATTTCTTTTTTCCTGTGAGGGTATCTCCAGATGAAATTAGAATCAGTGGACTCAGTAAAGCCAATCTCCCTCCTCAGTATGCTTGAACACCCAATCTGTTGGGGGCCTGAATAGAACAAAAAGGGAGAGGAAGGAAAAATTCTGTCTTTTTCTGCCTCACTATTGAGCTAGCATCAGATATGACTTAAATCAAATCCTTTATGATTATACAGTGGAAGTGAGAAATAGATTTAAGGGACTAGATCTGATAGATAGAGTGCCTGATGAACTCTGGACGGAGGTTCGTGACATTGGACAGGAGTCAGGGACCAAGACCATCCCCATGGAAAAGAAATGCAAAAAAGCAAAATGGCTGTCTGAGGAGGCCTTACAAATAGCTGTGAAAAGGAGAGACGAAAAGCAAAGGAGAAAAGGAAAGATATAAGCGTCTGAATGCAGAGTTCCAAAGAACAGCAAGGAGAGATAGGAAAGCCTTTCTCAGCGATCAATGCAAAGAAATAGAGGAAAACAACAGAATAGGAAAAACAAGAGATCTCTTCAAGAAAATTAGAGATTCCAAGGGAACATTTCATGCAAAGATGGGCTTGATAAAGGACAGAAATGGTATGGACCTAACAGAAGCAGAAGATATTAAGAAGAGGTGGCATGAATACATAGAAGAACTGTACAAAAAGATCTTCACTACCAAGATAGTCACGATAACATGATCACTGACCTAGAGCCAGACATCTTGGAATGTGAAGTCAAGTGGGCCTTAGAGAGCATCACTACGAACAAAGCTAGTGGAGGTGATGGAATTCCAGTTGAGCTATTTCAAATCTTGAAAGATGATGCTGTGAAAGTGCTGCACTCCATATGCCAGCAAATTTGGAAAACTCAGCAGTGGCCACAGGACTGGAAGAGGTCAGTCTTCATTCCAATCCCAAAGAAAGGCAATGCCAAAGAATGCTCAAACTACCACACAATTGCACTCATCTCACACGCTAGTAAAGTCATGCTCAAAATTTTCCAAGCCAGGCTTCAGCAATATGTGAACCGCGAACTCCCAGATGTTCAAGGATGTTTTAGAAAAGTCAGAGGCACCAGAGATCAAATTGCCAACATCCGCTGGATCATGGAGAAAGCAGAGAGTTCCAGAAAAACATCTATTTCTGCTTCATTGACTATGCCAACGCCTTTGACTGTGTGGATCACAATAAACTGTGGAAACTTCTGAAAGAGATGGGAATCCCAGACCACCTGACCTGCCTCTTGAGAAACCTGTATGCAGGTCAGGAAGCAACAGTCAAAACTGTACATGGAACAACAGACTGGTTCCAAATAGGAAAAGGAGTACGTCAAGGCTGTATATTGTCACCTTGCTTATTTAACTTCTATGTAGAGTACATCATGAGGAACGCTGGGCTGGAAGAAGCACAAGCTGGAATCAAGATTGCTGGGAGAAATATCAATAACCTCAGATACCCTGATGACTCCATCCTTATGACAGAAAGTGAAGAGGAACTAAAAAGCCTTTTGATGAAAGTGAAAGAGGAGAGTGAAAAGGTTGGCTTGAAGCTCAACATTCAGAAAACAAAGATCATGGCATCTGGTCCCATCACTTCATGGGAAATAGATGGGGAAACAGTGGAAACAGTGTCAGACTTTATATTTTTGGGCTCCAAAATCACTGCGGATGCTGATTGCAGCCATGAAATTAAAAGACGCTTACTCCTTGGAAGGAAAGTTATGACCAACCTTGATAGTATATTAAAAAGCAGAGACATTACTTTGCCAACCAAGGTCCGTCTAGTCAAGGCTATGGTTTTTCCCGTGGTCATGTGTGGAAGTGAGAGTTGGACTGTGAAGAAAGCTGATTGCTGAAGAATTGATGCTTTTGAACTGTGGTGTTGGAGAAGACTCTTGAGAGTACCTTATACTGCAAGGAGATCCAACCAGTCCATTCTAAAGGAGATCAGTCCTGGGTGTTCATTGGAAAGACTGATGCTTAAGCTGAAACTCCAATACTTTGGCCACCTCATGCGATAAGTTGACTCACTGGAAAAGACTCTGATGCTGGGAAAGGTTGGGGTCGGAGGAGAAGGGGACGACAGAGAATGAGATGGCTGGATGGCATCACCGACCCTGTGGACATGAATTTGAGTGAACTCCAGGAGTTGGTGATGGACAGGGAGGCCTGGCGTGCTGTGATTCATGGGGTCGCGGAGAGTCGGACATGACTGAGCAACCGAACTGAACTGTACTGAACTGAACTGATTGTTCTTTTCTTGCCCATAGCACTCTTGGCTCTCAAATGTTCAGACTCACTGAATTATACCACCATCTTTCCTGGGTCTCCAGCTTGCAGATGGAGGATCAGTCATGGGAATTCTCAGTCTCCATAATTGTATAAACCAATTTCTTATAATAAATATCTTCCTATACATACCATAGAGCACCTGTTGGTTCTGTTTCTCTGGGAACTCTGGTTAATACAGATGCTGAGATGGGAAATAAGAGACACACAGAAATGACCATTTGACCCACTTCAGGGTTGTCAGCCAGGACTAGGCTTTCAGAGAAGAGAGCTGTTCCAAAGATGGGTGTCCTTGTGGCTTACGAGCAAGACTAGTAAGGTTGCCATATAGCCCCAGCATTGGAGTCAGCAGTAACCTTTTCCCATCAGCCCACTTCTGGAAACCTAATATGAAACCAGGTTCTGCAGATACCTCAACTGCTTTGCAAGATACTCAGTTTTCTTCTTTATATTTTTTTAAAATTGTGCCAAATACACATCACCTGAAATTTAAATCTGCCACTCCAACCATTTTTAAGGATACAATTCAGTGGCAGTAAGCATCAATACACAGACTTTGTCTGGCAACCATCCCACCATCCACCTCTAGAGCTGTTTCATCCTGCAAAACTGAAACTCTGTCCCCATTAAACACAAACTGCCCACGCCCCCCTCCCCACAGCCCCTCACAAACATACGGCTGCCTGCTTTCTCTGTACATTTGACTACTCTTCGGCTGTTTTTTGTTTAGTTGTCAAGTCGTGTCTGACTCTTTTGCTACCCAATGGACTGTAGCCCAGCAGGATCCTCTGTCATGGGATTTCCCAGGCTAGAATACTGGAGCAGGCTGCCATTTCCTTCTCCAGAGGATCTTCCTAACCCAGAGATCGAACCCGTGTGTCCCAGGTCTCCTTTACTGTCAGGCAGGTTCTTTACCATCGAGCCGCCAAGGAGCTCTAGGCACACCATCTAAATGGTATAGTACAGAATTCATCTTTTTGTAACTAGATTATCTCACTTAGCATAATATTCTCAAGATCCATCCATGTTGTAGCATGTGTTGGAATTTCTAAAGGGCTAAATAATATTCTGATGTGTGGTCATACCACATTTTATTTACCCATTGACTGCATTTTGCTTTACAGCATGTGCATAACACATACCAGTGTTCACGATGGTTAATTTTATGTGTTGATTTGACTGAACCACTGGGTAGCCAGCTATTTGGTCGAGCACTATTCTGGATGTGTTTGTGAGGGTGCTTGTGGATGAGATGAACACTGAAATCAATGTACTTTTTATTGATAGACTAATCAAACCAGTTACTCCTAAAGTCCAATTCTGGATTTTCACTAGATGGACTGTTGACTGAAGCTGAAGCTCCAATACTTTGGCCACCTGATTCAAAGAGCTGATTCACTAGAAAAGACCCAGATGTTGGGGAAAATTGGTAAAAGTAAAAGGAGGTGACAGAGGAAGAGGAAGGTGACAGAGGAAGAGGAAGAGGAATGGCATCACCAATCCAATGGACATGAATTTGAGCAAACTCTGGGAGATATTGGACGACAGAGGAGCCTGGCACACTGCAGTCCATGGGGTCGCAAAAAGTCGGACACAACTTAGCAACTTCAGTTCAGTTCAGTTCAGTTCAGTCGCTCAGTCGTGTCTGACTCTCCGCAACCCCATGAATCACAGGAAGCCAGGCCTCCCTGTCCATCACCAACTCCCGGAGTTCACTTAAACTCATGGCCAGAGAGTCGGTGATGCCATCCAGCCATCTCATTCTCTGTCGTCCCCTTCTTCTCCCGCCCCCAACCTTTCCCAGCATCAGTCTTTTTCAGTGAGTCAACTCGTCGCACTACATAATATAGTTACATATAACTGTTATTTTATTATTTATATAATAAAACATCTTTTTTGTTGTTGTTGTTCTGGAGAACTCTGACTTTATGGCATCCCAGTCTGTGGTTTGATTATAGCTCTAATAAAGTCTTAAAGTAAAATGAATAAATAAAATGAAGTAAAATTTGAAGTTCACAGCAAAAAAAAAAAAAAAAACGGAACCAGTGTGGTAGAGGAATTGGAGGCAGATAGACAGATACCTGGAAGGGTACCTCCTTGCAGAGTGATGCTGCCAAGATTCTGATGAGTAACTAACCTTAAAAATTCCTGCCTTGGTGAGTCTGTTTGCTATAGCTGCCATAACAAATCCCCACAGACTGGGTGGCATCAACAGGAAGAATTTCTTCTCATAGTTCTAGAGGCCAGAACTCTGTTCTCAGGGTGGGTCATCAGGGCTGATTCCTTCTGAGCACCGTGAGGCAGTCTGTGTTCTATATCTCTCTCCTGACTCTCAGCTGGTCTGCTGGCAGTCTTAGGCATCCCTAAGTTTGCAGAAATATTACTCCAGGTCTACTTCCATCCTCATGTGGCGTGTTCCCCGTCTGCTTCTCTGTGTCCAAATTTCTCCCTTTTATAAGAACACTTCACATATACAGGACTTGGGCTCACCTTGCTTCAGGATGACAGCATTCTCACTTAACTGATTACAAACCCTATGACTCTATTTCCAAATAAGGTCACATTCTGAGGTCCCCAGGGTTAGGATTTCAGCATACAGATCTGTAGGGGCTACAGCTCAACCAAAAACATGTTCAGTTCAGTTCAGTCGCTCAGTCGTGTCCGAGTCTCCGCAACCCCATGAATCACAGCACACCAGGCCTCCCTGTCCATCACCAACTCCCAGAGTTCACTCAAACTCATGTCCATCGAGTCGGTGATGTCATCCAGCCATCTCATTCTCTGTCGTCCCAGTCTCCTCCCGCCCCCAATCCCTCCTAGCATCAGACTCTTTTCCAGTGAGTCAACTCTTCGCATGAGGTGGCCAAAGTATTGCAGTTTCAGCTTTAGCATCAGTCCTTCCAATGAACACCCAGGATTGATCTCCTTTAGAATGGACTGGTTGGATCTCCTTGCGGTCCAAGGGACTCTCAAGAGTCTTCTCCAGCACCACAGTTCAAAAGCATCAATTCTTCAGCAATCAGCTTTCTTCACAGTCCAACTCTCACATCCATACATGACCATGGGAAAAACCATAGCCTTGACTAGACGGACCTTGGTTGGCAAAGTAATGTCTCTGCTTTTTAATATACTATCTAGGTTGGTCATAACTTTCCTTCCAAGGAGTAAGCGTCTTTTAATTTCATGGCTGCAATCAGCATCTGCAGTGATTTTGGAGCCCAAAAAAATAAAGTCTGACACTGTTTCCACTGTTTCCCCATCTTTCTATGAGCTCAACCATCTGAGCAAACTCACACCCATTTCACATAAGGAGTCTTGCCCCAGGACTTCCCAGGTGGTTCAGTGGTTAAGAACACACCTACCAATTCAGGAGATGTAAGAGACAAGGATTTCATCCCTGGATCGAGAAGATCCCCTGGAGTGGGAAATGGTAACCCACTCCAGGAATTTTGCCTGAAAAATTCCATGGACAGAAGAGCCCAGAGAGCTACAGTGCATGGGGCTGCAAAGAGTCGGACACGACTGAGCACAAACACGCAGTCTTCCCCCAACCTGCTGACTGCAGACGTGACCTCATCAAGGCCCAGGAGTAACTCAAGTCCTTTCTCCCCACACAGTCTCCTGGCCTGGGGGTGGATGCAATGGTGCACATACATTATTGATAGCTCACAAGCTTGCCAAGCTTTCCGGCTGTGTGTGTGTGTGTGTGTGTGTGTGTGTGTGTGTAAAAGAGAGAGACACTCAGAGGAAAGAAAGCAGACAAAAGGCGTGGACATGGATAGCACCTCTCACTGCTAGGAGTTTGCCTTCACTAAGAACATGTTCTGCCTGCTTTCCAAGGGCACCCTTGACAGCGGCTGTGAAGCAGTGGAGGGTGGAGGTGACTTTGAACTCCAGTGGATACATCCAAAGCAAAATGCTCAAGTCCTTGATAACATGCTTTCAAATCCCAGTTCCGCAGTGTCCTTCACACCCCCTCATGGCCCTGCCTCACCTCAACACAGCCTGGAGGCTTCCTGTCCTTATATTCCTCTCTCCTCCCACCCTCCCACCGCCTCCTGCTTCCCCTTAATGCTCCCAGGTCCTCTTGGAAGACCCAGGCACTTAGAGTTGTGCAGTGATTAAATATTTATAATAAGGGCAATGAGTGAGGTGTTGAATAATAAATGCTAAGGCTGAAGCAGCCTTAGATAATTTCTGCAGATTTCTTCATCCTTGCCCTCTTTGATTTGAAGACATGCGCAAAAAACCCTTTAATTAACTTTTTTCGGGGTGCAACTGTGACGGTCAATAGGCTTTTATCGCTGTTTCATTCATGAACCGCTGCCCAGCCATTGGGCCATTCTGCTGTCAGCGCCAAGTCCCCTAGACAGGGAGATGCCATGTGGTAAGGTAGATCTTGCCTCTTTCATTTCTGAACACTCCAGGGGGAATACATCTTTACAAAACTCAGATCCCCAGACCACGAACCATTCTTGGATGTGGAATAAAGTCATTGAGGCTCAGGGACAAGAATGGATCTTGCTTTCCATGGACCCGCCTGTAACATTTTAAGAAGAATAGCGTTTAACTCTCACCACAGCTCCCTGGGGAAGCTACTGGTATTATTTTGATTTTTGTAGTTGAGGAAGCCGAGACACAAAGAGGTAAAGTCATTTGCTGAAGAAATAGAGCTGGTAAATGTTGGTTCTCGAATGAGGGCAGGCATCAACCCAGGGAAGAGGGATAAAGAAATGGATCAGAAACAGCCTTTGCCTTGGTGGAAGTTTCAGAGCCAGAGGGGAGAGATATCTGAGTACATAGAGCAAAGAGTGAACCGCTGTGAGAAAGGCAAAGAGAAGAAGCGTGTTTGAGCGGGAGAGCTACTGGCCAGTTCTGTATGGATGGATCTGCGAAGTGTTACAGGGAGACATGTGAGCTGAAACTAAAACTCTGGGTGGAAGTTTGCCTGAGAATGAGCTTGGGGGGCAAACCAACTCTTCTATTTTATCGAGTGGTTCTAACCTGTCCTTGTCATGGACATGAACTTGGGCAAACTGCGGGAGATAGTGAGGGACAGGAAGGCCTGGCATGCTGCAGTCCATGGGGCCGCAGAGTCGGACACAAGTTAGCAACTGCACAGCAACAGCAACAATGTGCCCACCTGAAATCCTTTCTGAAGGAACCTGGTAGACAGTGTGCTGGTCAAACCGGCTTTTCCTTCCTGGGTCAGAATTCTAGTCCTGGATTCAGAAAGCACAGAATCAGAGGGTAAGTGAAGATCATTTACATGTGTCCCTAACGACCAGGAGAAAATCAGAGGGTGAGTGAAGATCATTTACATGTGTCCCTAATGACTAGGAGAAAACTCTTACTATTGTAATAGATCAGTTATGTCTCACCCTAAATTCATATACGGAATCAAAATCCCTAATATAATGGTGGAAGAAGTGGGGACTTTGAGAGATGATGTCATGAGGTCAGAGTTCTCACGAACAGGATCCATGCCTTTATAAGAGCCCACAGAGAATTCCCTTGCTCTTTCTATCATGTGAGGGCACAGCGAAAAGATGGTACAAACCAGGAAGTGAGTCCTCACCAGACATCAAATCTTCAGGCACCTTGACCTTAGACTTCCAGTCACCAGAACTATGAGAAATGAATTTATGTTGTTTATAAGCCAGTGTGTGGTATTCTGTTGCATCAAAGGAACTAAGATATTTTTCAATCTATATTTTGATGATATCAGAATTTACCTAAGTTTTTTTTTTTTTTTTCCAGGTTTGGGGCATTTTCTCTACAGAAAAGAATGCTGGGGGTGGGGTGGGGAGGAGATCTCTTCTTTAATGCAAAAGGAATTTTGTATTCATAACCAGAACCAAAGTCTTATGTACACCTATTTTCACGTCTGCTTTTGTGTCTATTCTGATTTAAAATAAGCCACTATTTTCATAGCATGAAACAATAGTGCAGAACCAGTTTTCACCATCATAGAAAGTGAAAAGTGGATGTTGCCCAGTCGTGTCTGACTCTTTGCGACCCCATGGACTATACAGTCCATGGAATTCTCCAGGCCAGAATACTGGAGTGGGTAGCATTTCCCTTCTCCAGGGGATCTTCCCAACCCAGGAATCGAACTGCGGTCTCCTGAGTTGCAGGCAGATTCTTTACCAACTGAGCTATGAGGGAAGCAAATGAGCCCATAATTTATTGTACGCTGTGTTCTATCAAGTTTTCAAAATCTCATGTTTTTCTCTTTTCATGTATCATTTGAGGGTCATTGGAAAATCCTTTGGGAAGCTGGGGTGTTACCTTGGGAAACTGACAGAAGGGCAACTGTCTCCAGGAGAGGCTTCTGTATCCTTAATGATTTACTCATTGTTGTAACTTATTGTTACAACAATATACTTTATTTCACTTGTTCCTTTGTCTTTAAGGAACTCCTTTTCTGGCTCTCTTAATGTAGAACATTGAAAAGTTATATTCTTGCCTGTTATCAACGATATCTGATCAGAGGGAGATCGTAAGTTCACACACAAACTCTACTTATCAGCGGTTCTCCAGGCAAAGCACTTTCTCAGAAGTGTCTGATCCATTACAGCATCCAATCTCTCTACAAAATTTCATGGGTGAGAAATCCAGATCTCGGAAAACGTTCAGTGACAAGCCCAACATCACAAAGATGGAAACTGAACCTTATGATTCTTGACTCCAAATACATTCCTATTTCTACTAAAATCCTTCTTCTGCCAATACGTGGGCTTCCCAGGTGGCGCTGGTGGGAAAGAACCTGCCTGCCAATGCAAGAAACATAAGAGACGACGGTTCAACACCTGGGCGGGAAGATCCCCTGGAGGAGGGCAAGGCAGCCCACTCCAGTGCTCTTCCCTGGAGGACCCCGTGAACAGATGAGTTGGTGAGCTACACAGTCCATAGGGCCACAAAGAGTCAACACGACAGAAGTGACTTAGCATCCACGCCAAAACACACTTAAGGAACATGAGACATAACAGCGAGAACTTGCACATATTCCTTTTTAAGAGTCAAGGGGAAAAGTCTTATTTCCCTAGAGCAGCGTTTCCCTAAACTTGTCTCTGTGGACTATTACTTTTGTTATTGAATCTGTGCAAAAAAGAATTCTCTCAAACAAATTTGGGAGATGCTGGCTTAAATGATGTTAAGTCAATTTCTTTGCTATTGGCATTTAAGTTAAATCGCTCACTCAGTCGTGTCCGACTCTTTGTGACCCTGTGGACTGTAGCCCACTAGGCTCCTCCGTCCATGGGATTCTCCAGGCAAGAGTACTGGCATTTAGGAAGCTTTTAATATACTGTTGTACACTGTGGAATGCTGTGTTCTTCTTCAGCATTAAATGTGCTGAACAAATATGTATTATGTGCAGGGCTGTGATGAGATAAAATGGTAACAACACCCCACAGAAGTTTCTGTCAGTACAGAGCATTATTGATCCAGTAATAAACTCATTGGTTCACTTCTGTTACTCTTCTAATGCCTTTTACTTCCCCCTCAATGAGTTTCTGTTCCAGAGCATCTATAGTCATCCAGATCTATTATTATTATTACTTTACAGATATTGAGATTTCAACATCTTTGAGGCCATGTGACTACTTCTTATTGCCTGTTAAACTCCTGAATAAAACCTATCATAGGAGTTGACAGAGTAGACTATATATTAAATTTATTTGATGAAACTTGACAATCGCAGTTAAGAGCACAGGTTTAAATAGTGTTGTTACCACTTGCTATTTGTATCAAGTATGTTATTTTTTTTTTAAGTCTCAGTTTCCACCTCTGTAAAGTCTAGATAAATACAGACATTCAGTGGACAATTGGGAGTGCCTCGTATATGCCTGGTATGCACTAAGTGAAGGCCACCTTAATGAGACCTGCAAAAATTTCCTGCTCAAAATTGCAACTTCCTTCACCCTGCCCCCTATCCCGAGCACTTCCTAGCACCCATTGCTGCTCTATTTTATTTTTTAATCACAATTCTTATCACCTTCCACCATAGGGTCTGATCCCTATGTCAGGAAGATCCCCTGGAAAAGGAAATAGCAGCCCACTCCAGTATTCTTACCTGGAGAATTCAATTCCATGGACAGAGAAGCCTGACAGGCTACAGTCCATGGGGTTGCAAAGAGTCAGATATGACTGAACATCTAACACACATCTTTTGTATGTTTTGTTTCACTGTTATGTCTATTTTTGTCTGTCTCTCCCATTAGCACATTACCCTAAAGAAGCAGAGAACTCCGTTTTGTTTATTGATGTATCCCAGGGATAAAGATAAGAGGTGGGCATATAGAAGGTGCTACAGTAAGCTGTGCAAAGAGCGATTGTTTACCAAACAAAGAGTGAGCTCTTATCTCATAGGAAGGTGGTGCTGGACATGCAGGGTAAGTAAGCCAAGATCAGAGCAGAGAAGGGTTGCACGTGAATATTTTCAAGGCTCCAGAACCTCTTGTAGTCAGAACTAATAATACTTGTTATCATTGTCATTCAGTCACTAAGTCATATTTGACTCTTTGAAACCCCATGGACTGCAGTGCACCAGGTTCCTCTGTCCTCCACTGTCTCCCGGAGTTTGCTCAGGTTCATGTCCACTGAGCTGGCGATGCCCTTCAACCATCTCATCCTCTGCCAGCCTCTTCTTTGGCCTTCAATCTTTCCCAGCATCAGGGTCTTTTTCAGTGAGTTGGCTCTTCGCCTCAGATGGCCGAAGTATTTGAGCTGAGCTGCCCTCTGCTATAAGGAAGAAACTATCCAGCCTGCATTATGGTTGAGAAAATTTAAGAATGAGAAAGAAAGGGTAATAATGTGCCCAAGCCTGTGGAGCTAGCCCTGGCCCTTGGGCTTTAAAAGCCATGCTATGCCATGCTGTCTTGAATGTGGATGAAACTGCAGCGGTAAGCAGACACAGGAAAGAAGAGTGAAGATGGATAGTGACAAGGGACCCGCCGATGATGTCAGGAGGAAACGCTTCACCAGCCACAGCGCCGGGTTGTCTCTGAGGGCGGCTGCGCCCTCCCTTTTCTCTGGCGCTTTCTTCACACGTGCTCTTGATCTCTGGGTCTGTTAACCTGTGAAAGTGAAAACCCAGTCGTGCCCGACTCTTTGAGACCCCACGGACTGTACAGTCCATGGAATTCTCCAGGCCAGGAAACTGGAGTGGGTAGCCTTTCCCTCCTCCAGGGGATCTTCCCAACCCAGGGATCGAACCCAGGTGTCCCGCATAGCAGGCAGATTATTTACCAGCTGAGCCATAAAGGAAGCCCAAGAATACTTGGGGGTAGTCTACTGCTTCTCTAGCAGATCTTCCCGACCCAGGAACTGGACCAGGGTCTCCTGAATTGCAGGCAGGTTCTTTACCAGCTGAGCTATCAGGGGAGCCCTAATAGGAGATAGTGACCTGTAGGAGACAGTAAATCCAAGACATTGCACATGAAAAATCAATACCCAGGTCACAGCTCTCTTGCTAGGGACAAGCTGTTCTTTTCAAGCACAGTTTGCCAGCCTCAAAGCAGTATCTCTAAAGACTTGCTCTTGGCCTTGGATGCCCAGAGCAATAGCCCACACTGCTGGCTCACAGCAAGTGGGAAAGAACTCTGGGTTACCATGCGCGCTGTTTCACTCTCTTCCCAATGAGGGAAGGAGAGCAATTGCTAAGTCACCAAAGGATGCAGATTTATCACCAGTTGCCAATGCTCACGGATAGTTCAAGACATCCTGATCCTAACAGAGGCCACGACAGAGCATTAAGCAGGAAGCCCATGGAGCTAAGGATGAGTGCAGAGCAGGCGCTGGCACCAGGTAAAGATGAAAAATGCCTCTCTGGGAGATTAATCTTTCCTGCAGTCCACTGTTAAAGTAATAAAAGGTTTATGATTCATTTCTTCCTTGATAATGGAGGAGACAATTAGTAATTACTGGATTTATGGTATTTGTTGTGTTAACTCAACCAATAAAGTAGCCAGCAAAATTGTGCTTTGATGCACCCTTGTTGTAGAATAACATGATGAAAGCTTTAAAAGGGAAACCAGCTGTGTTCACATGTCACGGATGTTTACAGGCAGGAGGAGGATTAGATGATGATGATCTGTGGCCTCAAGATTCTAAGCATTCTCACCCCTCTTTCCCCACTTTATCCTTTCCAGAATTAATTCAAAGAAATGCAATCCAGCCAGCAGTGCTACAATGGAAGTGTTAGTTGCTCAGTGGTGTCCAACTTGTAGTGACCCCATTTACTGTAGCCCGCATGGTTCCTCTGTCCTTGGAACTTTCCAGGCAAGAATACTGGAGTGGGTAGCCGTTCCCTTCTCCAGGGTATCTTCCCAAACCAGGGATCGAACCCAGGTCTCCTGCATTGTAGGCAGATTCTTTACCATCTGAGCCACCAGGGAAGCCCCAAAATGATGATGAAATGATGAAAATTGCTCAGTCATGTCCAACTTTTTGCCAGGTTCCTCTGTCCATGGAATTCTCTGGGCAAGAATACTGGAGTGGGTAGCCATTCCATTCTCCAGGGGATCTCCATGACCCAGAGATCAAACCCAGGTCTCCTGCGCTGCAGGCAGATTCTTTAGTGTCTGAGCCACCAGGGAAGCTCATGCAATGCTACAACTTTACTTTCATTTACTTTCTCAGGAAGATCATTACCCTCTTCCAGAGCACCAAGCATCAACCCTCTAGTACATCTAGAATGTGAATTTTACGTGTGTCATTGTTTGATTGATGTATCTCCCACCTTAGGCTAAACTGGACCTAAAGTCAGGAGCTAGCCCCCTGGCCCTCCTTTCTCCCCTAAGGCAAATCGTTGGTAACTGGCAGATGTTTATGGATGGAGGTCTTAAAAAGACTCAACCTGTAAAGGCTCTGTATATTCAGAAATATTCAGGGTAGATGCTTAAATTCAATAAGAATGACCATGGGTGTGTAGCTCAGAAAAACTCTTTAAAAATGTGACAGTAGAATTACTTAGGGAGATCACAGTGGCTATCAGGGCACATTAAAATTGCAATATACAAATACTGTAGAAATGCAGTAACATTCTTACAAATGATATAAACGGTTAAAGCAGATAACAAAATTTGTTTTTCTCTTTCTTACTTACTTCACTCAGTATGTCAGACTCTAGGTCCATCCACATTTCTAAATGACTCATTTTGTTCCTTTGTATAGCTGAGTAATATTCCATTGTAATGTTCTGCTGTATATATGTAGACATTTTCTTTATCCATTCATCTGTCATTGGACATTTTGGTTGCTTCCATGTCTTAGCGATTATAAACAGTGCTACATTGAACAATAGGGTTCAGTTCAGTTCATTTCAGTCGTTCAGTCATGTTCAACTCGTTGTGATCCCATGAACCGCAGCATGCCAGGCCTCCCTGTCCATCACCAACTCCCAGAGTCCACCCAAACCCATGTCCATCAAGTCAGCGATACCATCCAACCATCTCATGCTCTGTCATCCCCTTCTCCTGCCCTCAATCTTTCCCAGCATCAGGGTCTTTTCAAATCAGTCAACTCTTCTCATCAGGTGGCCAAAGTTTCAGAGTTTCAGCTTCAACATCAGTCCTTCCAATGAACACCCTGGACTGATCTTCTTTAGGATGGACTGGTTGGATGTCCTTGGAGTTCAAGGGACTCTCAAGAGTCTTCTCCAACACCACAGTTCAAAAGCATCAATTCTTCGGTGATCAGCTTTCTTTGTAGTCCAACACTCACATCCATACATGACCACTGGAAAAACCATAGCCTTGACTAGATGGACCTTTGCTGGCAAAGTAATGTCTCTGCTTTTTAATATGCTGTCTAGGTTGGTCATAACTTTCCTTCCAAGGAGTAAGCGTCTTTTAATTTCACGGCTGCAATCACCATCTGCAGTGATTTTGGACCCCCAAAAATAAAGTCAGCCACTGTTTCCACTGTTTCCCATCTATTTCCCAAGAAGTGATGGGACCGGATGCCATGATCTTTGTTTTCTGAATGTTGAGCTTTAAGCCAACCTTTTCACTCTCCTCTTTCACTTTCATCAAGAGGCTCTTTAGTTTTTCTTCACTTTCTGTGGTGTCATCTGCATATCTGAAGTTGTTGATATTTCTCCCGGCAATCTTGATTCCAGCTTGTGCTTCCTCCAGCCCAGCGTTTCTCATGATGTGCTCTGCATATAAGTTAAATAAGCAGGGTGACAATATACAGTCTTGACGTACTCCTGTTCCTATTTGGAACCAGTCTGTTGTTCCATGTCCAGTTCTCACTGTTGCTTCCTGACCTGCATGCAGGTTTGGTTCGGGTGTCATTTTCACTGACGGTTTTCTCAGGAATAGAGATGCAGATGCAGAGAAGAAGGGGACAAACGGGGAGAACAGCACTGACATCTGCTCACTATGATGAGGAAAATACAGAGCTGGTGGGAACCTGCTCTGCAGCACAGGAAACTCAGGTCAGTGCCCTGTGATGACCCAAAGGGATGGGACCAGGAGTTGGGGGGAAGGAAGCTCAAGAGAGAGGGTATATATGTGTACATATAGCTGATTCACTTCATTGTACAGCAGAAACCAATACAACATTGTGAAATAATTACATCCCAATAAAAAAAAGAGTACATAAAAATCTATACTTGGAACAGTTATACACATTTCATTAAAACCAAATGCTAGCCCAAGTCCTTGCAATTCAGTCAGTACTTTATAAATATTTGTGGAATACAGAAAAAAAAAGATACCGGTATTAAGATGGCAAGAATACATTTGCATATTAGTTTAAATAACATTTATCTTGTAAAGCTATGTCCATTCAAATGAATGCTTAAATGAGTGACATTTCAGTTGGATATTCCATTATCTATCTCCCATTTTGTTTTGTGACTATAGTTAAACATTGAGTCTCCTAACTGAGAAGCTTAGCCTATGTAATTTGGAAGAAGGAAACTGAAAATTCTTGTCCCTTACTATTACGTGGCCCTGGGACTTCACAGTTTAGCTGTTTCACTGTCCCTGTGGAGGTCATTTAAGCATAATCTCACTCGGTGCTTTCCTCTCAGTATTGAAGCACAACGAGTCTCAAGAGTCCGCTGAGTTTGGGTAAAGCATAAGCCCCCATTCAAAATTTCACATCCTTCCCTCAAGACCCAAGTGAGAAACATAAACTCAACTTAGAGTGAAGGAACTTTCCCAAGGTCAAGCCGTCATGACGACTCCCTTAGGGCATATTCTTTTTTGCTTCTATTGAACCTGAAGATTCCTCAAGTCACACTTAGAAGGGCTGACGCACTGTGAGTTTGAAAGTGAAAACTGTGACCATTATTTTTGAAAACTCATGAGAAGGGGACACAGGGAGATAAAGAAGGAAAATAAGCTGATTTATTGAATGTCATACTGACCCAAGAATAGATGACACATTCTCCATCCTGATTTACATGGCTAAAGATGGCTGTTTAAACAATTAACTTCCACTGGCCTTGGCTCTGGTCCTCTGAGGCCCGTGAACTCAACTGTTAAAGTCATTATGCACCAACTGTGGCCTGTAAGCTAAGTCCTGTTAGGCAACAGTAGAGAAACACATTAACAAATGTGTCTGTCAAACAGCTAGAGTCTCTACAGAGTACTGAGTAGAGTTCTCTGTGCTCTGCAGTGGGTCTTTATTATCCATGTTATATCTGCTGCTGCGACCCCATAGACGGCTGCTGCTGCTAAGTCGCTTCAGTCGTGTCCGACTCTGTGCAACCTCATAGACGGCTAGCAGTGTATATATGTCAGTCCCAGTCTCCCGATTTGCCCCTCCCTTCCTTTCCAATCTGGTGGCTCTAAGATTGTTTTCTACAGCTGTGACTCTGCTTCTGTTTCATAAACAAGTTCATTTGCACTGTTTCTTTAGGTTCCACATATCATGTGATATTTTTCTCTGTGATGACCTATAGGGAAAAGAATCTAAAAAAGAGTGGGTATATGGATATGTATGGGGGCTTCCTGGGTGGCTTCAGTGGTAAGGAATCCACCTGCCAGTGCAGGAGATGAAGGAGACATGGGTTCAGTCCTTGGGTCAGGAAGATCCCCTGGAGAAGGAAATGGAAGCCCACTCCAGTCTTCTTGTCTGGGTAGTCCCATGGACAGAGGAGCCTGGTGGGCTACAGTCCACGGGGTCACAAAGAGTTGTACATGACAGAGCGATTGAGCACACACACACACCTATAACCGATTCACTTTATTTAATTTAAAAAACTATAATTAAAAAAAAAAAACCTTCATTTAAAATAATAATGAAAAAAAAAAAAAAGCTAGAGTCTACTCAGAACGAAAGCACCAATAAACTGTTGATTTCCTAGTAGGTTGTTGTCCCAGTATAGATCCAAGAAAATAGCACTGGATTCATATTCAGAAGATTTCATTGTATTTATTAAGACACTTTAGTTCTTAGCAGCCATGTGACTTTGGGCTCCCTTGCGTTGAGTCTATAAGTCTGCGCTTACTCATCATTGAATGAAGATAAAATGGCATCTACCTTGTCAATACTTTCTTACAGTGGGAACTATAAGGCTTACACTATGTGAAAGTGGTCCTTTCTGTGAGTTAATGTCCACAATAGCAGCTAGAATTTTAAATCTCATTTTTCAAGGAAGAAAATAAAGATTCCAGAGAAAAACTCAAATTTGAACATACATTAAGTTGATGAAAACAAGAATGCATTTGGTTATCCCCAGACCAGCTTCAGTAATGCCAATGGGCTGTGCATGCCTAGACTGAATCTTGGTGTTTCAGTAACCTTTGAGTGTAAGCCTGACCTATTGGAATGCTTCCTGAAAAAGGAGAAAAAGAAATGGATTTGATTGCTCCTAGTTCAGGCAGCTGGAGAAGGAAATGGCAACCCACTCCTGTACTCTTGCCTGGAAAATCCCATGGACAGAGGAGCCTGGTAGGCTACAGTCCATGGGATCACAAAGAGTTGGACATGACTGAGCGACTGCACTTTCATTATATATGTGTGTGTGTGTGTGTATATATATATGTATAATATGGTAGAATAAAATATGTAACAATACATATGATATATATTATATATACATATATGAATAACATAATCTGTCATAAAAAGGGGAAATCCTGCTATTTGTGACAACATGGCTATATCTCGGGACATTATGCTAAGTGAAATAAGTCAGTCAGAAATACACTGCATTATCTCATTTATATATGTTATCTAAAATATGTATATATATATAGTATGTTAAATTGTTTATTGCCCACAGTTTTTAATTTTTCATCTACTATCAGAGATGACTTTAGACCCTATGCTACCAAATCTTTACTTTTCTGTAGTGTCAGAGGCTTGATTTTAGTAAAAAGTCTTTTTTTCTCTTCCACAAAGATCATCATAGTAGGTTAACACATATCTGTGTCTTTAATATTGTTCAGTTGAAGAAAAACAGTCCAAAAGGTACAGGTGATTTTTCAAAATGTTTTTCCAAATGTTCTGAAGCAGACATGGTCTTCTAGTCCCATCAGGTCAACATGGAGCCCTGGGGGCTTGGGGAAGCCCTCTTGACCTGGCCTGTTAGACCCCTGTCCTGATAGGCCTTTGGTGGCATCAAGGATGCTGTCTCAAGCCAGACCACAAACAATCCTTCTTGTTTTTCTGGTGTAAATGCCATTCCCAGCAAGTTACCGTCAAGTCTGGAGAAGCAGCAGAGGGGAAACGTTAAAAGCTGATTTTTCTCTCCTTTGAAATTTTTATGTGCTGAAACGTGAAATCCACTGTCAGAAAAGTAACACTTCTACAGGGCCTCTGGCATCGGAATATCCTAGAACTAGTCCAGGAGCAGGTAACTGTGAACGCTCTACCAGCAGGCTATCTCACCTCCCCCAGAAGTCTACACATCTCTTCTCAAATTCACGAGCACGCCTGCCCCTGGGGGAGAGGCCCACACTGGCATCTTTCTCATTCAGAGTTGGGGATCATGTGATCTCAAAGCCCACGACCAGCTGGCAGAGGACCTGGGAATGGACGCCAGGAGGCCCGTGTCAGGGTGCCTCCTCTGACTTCGTAAAAATAACTCTTCTCCCTTGAGCCTCGTATGTGAAGTAAGTAGTTCAAGTAATGGATTTTCATGTCAGCTTGTAAATCTAAATGAGAAAAACATCCCCAGTCTGATTTGATGTGTTCGCATGTATGTGCGTGTGTGCGTGTGTGTGACAAGGAAGAACCGTGGCAATGATGCACGGGCTAAGTACGGAGTAGAACTGACGGAGCAGATATGACCTCTTGGCCGTGGTCTCCCCCGTCATTGGACAGTTTATGAATAGCAGACGAGGACTTGCTCCAATCACACGATTGCAAGATGCTAAAATCAGGAATAAAATTAAATTGCAGTTTGCAAACTGAGCTGTATATGACCCAAAGCTCTGTGCTCTGATCACTACACTGTTGCTGTCTGTTGAATCATACTATTTTAGAGCCATGGGGTCTATCACACAAGCCGTCTGGTCCAACTCTTAGAAATTCCTTTCCAGTATCCCTGTACCTAAAGTCTCCCGGGAGTCCTTTAGGAATGGAGATACCACTTGTGATTCTGTAAAGGTAGCTGACCATGAACACATCCCTCCTCACTCAGGACCCAAAGCCACTTCCCCACTCTGCCATTCTGAGTCACAGGGTGAGTATATATATCTCTCAGCCACAAAGGCAACAGCCATTTGACTCATTCCTCCTCTAAGGACTTATCGGGCTCCCGATCTGTGCCAGACCTTGCTTGTGGCCCTAGAGACACTGTCCCACATAGAAAGAGATAGTTGCTGTCTTTACAGATTTCAGTGGTTCAGGTTTTCAAGATACAACTGTTACCCTGAGCACGGACTCCAGTCTGCTGGACAAGACAGAGATCTATCATGGGAGCAAGGGAGGCCTGTTGGGTGAGGGTTGGTCTCCAAATTAACGAAAAAAACAAAAAGCAAAAAACCTCGGTTATAGGAAAGTTCAAGATTGCCCACTAACTGGCTGAGATAGAGTTCTTGAAAATCACCAACTTAAATGAGGCTCGATTGCAACACTGTGGAGAACCCAGCGGGCTGGGTTCACAAGATGATGTGACGTCACTTTGGAGGGAGGCGGGTAGAAGTAGAGAAGGGAACCAGGCCAGCTTTGGCAGCATCCTTTCTATTCATCAGGGTGCTCTCTTCATTGCCTGCACCCCATTGCCCCCAGCACTAGTTTGCATGTCCTGTCCTCTCCTGGAGTCCTGTGGGACTGGCATCTTAGCTGTCCTCTTAGGGTGCAGGCACTTCATCCTGGTCCCACCAGCCTCCCGTCAAAGTCCATACACTAACTTCTCAAAGCCCTGCTAGTCTGCAGAGACTTTTACCTCCATCCAGAGGTTCTATGTAGAGGGGACCAGAAGACTGTGCTCAGATGGTCTGGCAGCAGATCCTCTCCCCAGTGGGTGGAGAGCTTGTCCACTGCTGATGCCCCTTGAGGGAAGATGGGATTAATCCAATTAAGCAATTAGACTTAATGAAACAAGTAATTAAGAGCAAAAGGGAGTTGCTGCTGATCACAGAGGAATGGCCTTTCTACTGTTGGGGAAAGACAGGCAAGAGAAGATAAATATTCCCTGGACCCTGGGGGAGCACAAGAGCACTTTCTCAGAATCCATAGATGTAATCCTTCGGGAAGCAGAGTAAGAAGTGACCAACTGCCTCTTTTGGTCCAGTTAACAAATATCGCTTAAGTACCTGTTGTAAGTCAAGTAATGTACCGACCACTATTTCAACTCTCCCAGATGTTAAATTTTAGCAGAGATGTTATGCATTAAGCAAATAGTCTTGTAATTAATCTGATTGGCTACAGATGAGATCAGAATTCTGATGGATGTTGTGCTCATGTTGTTATCACGGAGGGTTTCCTGGAGAAATAAAGAATTGAACAGATGAACAAGAATAATCAGTAAAGAAGGAAATTGGTGGGTAATCAAAGAATGCTTGAGACGCCAAAGTGAGACCCCAAAAGCAGACTCTGTTGGCCTCAGTAGAATGTTACAGTCTGGTCAACTAGAAAAAAATATCGAGGGACTGTCCAGGGAGGGGGCATGAAGGAGCGTGGGTCAGCCATGCCAACTAGAAAGGAGAGGCCTGCCCTCACCCTCCAGGAGTTAGCACCACAAGGTAGGAAGGATACTGCCTTTGCAAGCCAACACGTGAGTTTGACTTCTAATTCTTCCACATTGAGTTGTGAGACCTCAGCCATGCCAGATGCTCTCATTTTCATTGTCTGGTGAGATGACCACAATCACTTCTTTCCCAGAAGCTTGTTGAGAAGATCAAATCAGTCAGTGTATGTACTATCTACCGAAAGGGCCTAGAAATAGAGATACTCAGTAGCAATGAGCATTCTTAGAACCCAGATTTTGGTTTCTAGGTATCATCCTCTAATAAAAGAAATCAGTCTGGAGAAACAGCTGACTCTAGGACTGGTGCAAGAAAAGTACAAGACGAGCGCATATCATCTTCAGCTCAGTTCAGTCGCTCAGTCGTGTCCGACTTTGCAACCCCATGAACCGCAGCATGCCAGGCCTCCCTGTCCATCACCAACTCCCGGAGTCCACCCGAACCCATGTCCATGGAGTCGGTGATGCCATCCAAACATCTCATCCTCTGTTGTCCCCTTCTCCTCCCACCTTCAATCTTTCCCAGCATCAGGGTCTCTTCAAGTGAGTCAGCTCTTTGCATCAGGAGGCCAAAGTATTGGAGTTTCAGCTTCAACATATCATCTTAGCCCCTAAAAAATAAGATGTTCAAGAAAAGACGGGGACTTCTTAAACGTACATTGGTACCAACTTGAACTTTGCCTTAATGGCCAAAACTAGAACAATTTAAACAACAGGATATGGTGATGGATTCTAATCACAGGACAAAATCAGAACCCATGAATCCATGCTGAAATAAATATTCAAATAAATTAGAACATGGAAGGAAAGAGAAAGTCCTTCCTTATAAGAGAATCTCAACTTAGAAATATGTACAAAACAATGCAAAATTTTGAAAACTCAACTTTTTCAAACATTGCAGTAAAAATTGTTCCAGTCAAAAGTCTTCAATGAATGCTGAAAACAGTAGGTGAAAGAACAGCGAGCGACAGGATATTCACATGGTCCACAGTCTGGAGCCATGACACCTTCCCTGATTAGAAAGGAACAAAATGACTTTCTGCGGGAGAAGTCTAGCTGATACCATCTGAGCCCAGTGACCAGTGACCAAAGCGACCAGCGGTGAGACACATTTGTCTTCAGGACCCTTGAAGCTGAGAAGAGAACTAAATCATTTTTCTGCTGTTTTTACAAAGAAGTGGAAAACTTGAATCTAAATGTGAGGAAACATCAGATAAACCCAAATGGAGACCAAATCTTCTACAAAACAACTGACTAGGACTCTTCAAAAGTGCCAAGGTCATGACAAATGGGGAACATTTGGAATCCCTCTAGATTCCAAAGATAAAGGGACATGGCAAGCAAATGCAGTCTGTGGTCCAGAAGTGGATTCTAGAACAGGGAAAAAGGGAAATGGACAGTCTTTGAATGAGTTCTGTAGATTACTTAATAGCAATAGTATGTGACCATTGATTTGCTATCTTTGATCATTATCCCATGGACACGCATGTTTGGGGAAGTTTGGTAAAAGGCACAAGAAAATCTTGCACTCTCTCTGCATCCCCTTTATAAATCAAATTCTCTCCCAATGAAAGGTTTAACATTTTAATTAAAAAAGAAAACAAACTAGCTTCGTATACGGCATATAAAAAGGCACTCGGAAAATGGCATCTATCGTTACTTTTAATGAGAAGAATTGATCTTTGGGGGAAATTTTTCAACCTATTGTCCCTGAGAAAACAAGCCTTGGCCTCTGAAGGGCAGAGCCAGGAGGCAAAGTTGTTTATTGTAACTGCTGCAAACTTCAAGGTTGCTGAGTGACTATGGGGAGTAGAAAAATGCCCTCTATTCTGGAAAGAATGGCCCTCTTTCTTTTCATGGGGAAGAAAAAAGGACACGCAACAAAATTCAAAGAGACAATAAGTCTTCAACAGCCTGTTGCTATCAGGAAGCCATTGTGAAGGCCTGAGAGCTCAGGGCCACAGCCTGAAAAGAGACTGCAGCTTCCCCGGTTCTTGGGCAATGCACTTAGAATCCCATTGTTTCTGGGAGAAGAAAAAACACAGAGCTGGGTGAGGGCACAGCCTGGCGTGCACCTGAACGAGAGAGTTCAGGAGAGGAGCACCTCCACTCCGGCAGTGAAGTGGCAGCCCAGCACCAACGAAGACTCCGGGTGCCCCTCCTGTCCTATAACCTCAAGGTGCATGAGATGACCTTGCTTTTGTTAAAAACAAATTGGGCTCCACAGATGTCATCTTGCTGTGATCCTATATTGGATCTTGGGATTCTGTGCCAAAGAGGAAAGGGAAAGGAGGGAGGGAGGTATTTCAGAAGCCACCCTGGATTTTGGCTCCTGCTCTACCGCAAACAATGGATTGTCTCCTTGCCACTCTCAGGATAAATCCTAGAGTACTTAGCAGGTAGTGATGGATGTTCTCTTCTTGGGCTCCAAAATCACTGCGGACAGTGACAGCAACCATGAAATTAAAAGACACTTAGCAGAGGCATCACTTTGCTGACAAAGGCTGTATAATCAGAGCTATGGTTTTTCCAGTAGTTGCAGACAGTTGTGAGAGTTGGACCGTAAAGAAGGCTGAGCGTCAAAGAATTGATGCTTTCTAATTGTGGTGCTGGAGAAGACTCCTGAGAGTCACTTGGACTACAAGGAGATCAAACCAGTCCATTCTAAAGAACATCAACCCTGAATATTCATTGGAATGGCTGATGTTGAAGCTGAGACTCCAATACTTTAGCCACCTGATGTGACTCCATTAGAAAAGACCCTGGTGCTGGGAAAGCTTAAAGGCCAAAGGAGAAGCGGGGAGACAGAGGATGAGATGGTTAGATAGCATCACCAACTCAACAGATGTGAATCTGAGCAAACTCTGGGAGGCTGGAGGACAGGGGGCCCTGGCGTGCTGCAGTGCATGGGGCTGCAAAGAGTTGGACACGTTTCAGTGACTGAACGACAGCAGGTGCTTCTGATGCTGTCTCCGTTCTTATCCCTTCTTCCTTGAATGTTATGCTCCAGGAATGAGGAACTGCTTAGTTTTATGAGCACGTCTTAAAATCACACGCACCCGTGACATTTCAGTTCAAAAGCGCCTCTTCTTAGAAGTCTTCCGCAATCCCTCGTTTCAGCCGCTCAGAAGAGCTTTAATCGCTCCCTGCAGCACGGGCACTCCCCTGGTCCTGTGACGCACTCACCTCAGCCCCGTGCTTCACCGTCTGAAGGTCTGTCTTCAGCCCGACTGTCAGGTCCTGGAAGGCAAGGTGCTCGACCAATTCTGCCCTGTGTCCCCTGTACTAAGAATAGAACCAGACACCATAAGTCTTCTCTGATTTCAACTGAGATGTGCTTGGCTATTGAACGCATTGGAATTTAATGAACAGTCTTTTTTGGTGTGCACATTAGTTGTTAAAATTTATGTATTGATCCACTATAAATTCAAATTTCCCTATTTCCCCAATGATGAAGTGTTAGAAATGAAATGTTTATAAAATTTAATGAAAATATGACATGTTATTTAAAAATGCCTAATAAAGAGGAAATATTTCACTGTTAAAGATATCATTCATTACTGTCTATAAACACACATCTACTCAAATTGATTTCTCACTTTCTGCTAAAGGCTTGCTAGAAGCAACTGACTACAGTTTGATGTAATAGCCTTAAATCATGGGATGAAGAGAACTGAGGTTACTGATTTTTATTCTTGCAGGACATTTGGTACTTTCCAAAATCTTCATGGAGACATGTGGTCCACACAAAAGGACCTTGATATTTGGTCCTGTCCAAAATGCACATTGAGATTATTTGTCCGTGATTACTTAGATAATATAAACATTTAACTTCATTGAAACTTGCTATGCCAGCCTTCCAACACATTGTCCTTCCTGTGATCACCATTCAGTACTGATGTAAAAACTTTCCAAGTTTCTTGTGGAAATCTTGGAGCTTCTAATTTTCTGGTTCTGCTGTATTTTTCCCAGACATACACTCTCCCTACAGAATCCATTAGGTTATCAACACTTTCTTCTGCAGTCTCCACAAGGTACTCAAAAGTTTCATTTACATTTTCCAAACACACAAGTTCAGTTCAATCACTCAGTCGTGTCCGACTCTTTGCGACCCCATGAATCACAGCACGCCAGGCCTCCCTCTCCATCACCAACTCCCAAGTGCACTCAACCTCATGTCCATCGAGTCTGTGATGCCATCCAGCCATCTCATTCTCTGTCGTCCCCTTCTCCTCCTGCCCCCAATCCCTCCCAGCATCAGAGTCTTTTCCAGTGAGTCAACTCTTCACATGAGGTGGCCAAAGTATTGGAGTTTCAGCTTTAGCATCAGTCCTTCCAATGAACACCCAGGACTGATCTCCTTTAGAATGGACTGGTTGGATCTCCTTGCAGTCCAAAGGACTCTCAAGAGTCTTCTCCAACACCACAGTTCAAAAGCATCAATTCTTTGGCGATCAGCTTTCTTCACAGTCCAACTCTCACATCCATCCATGACCACAGGAAAAACCATAGCCTTGACTAAATGGACCTTTGTAGAAATCCAAATAACATGAACACACACTTATGGGTTTTGCTGTCTGTTGTCACATATTAACACCTACATGTTAGACGCAAAGAACATATTTTTTGCCACAGTGATAGTGAAATATGAATCTTCATGAAATTCTGAGGTCAAAGAATATTTTGCCCAAAAAATTTTCTGTTGTCAACTTTATTTTGAATATAAAGCAAGATAAATATATTGCCAGATATACAAGTCTCAGAACAAAAGTAAACCTCAACCTAGCTCAGCACAGAAAGAGCTTCAGATTATGAGCAAGAAAATTCGCCAATTAAATCAGAAACTCAGAGGCAACAGAAATATACACAAGTCCGCTGGGTGGTACAACTTAGCTCATATATTTTTTTAACAGAAAAACAAAAAGATACACCACAGACAACTAATAAATTATTAATATGATTATGGAATTTTACACTCATGTCAGAAATAATTCTGGCAAGAGTCGCTATGCAATTTAAAACACTTTCCCAACTCATTGAATGGTGTTTGCATCCACCCACTTATTCATGGCAGATAACAGGAAGTCATTCTCACCATCTTTATTCAAGTATTTACCAAGTCTTGCTTATATTAGGTCCTGATTACCTTCCTTATCCATCAATTTCTTTCCAGCCCCACGTCACCTCACCTGGCCACCATTATGTCTTTGGTGGACTCTTAGCAAGTCCCTCTGCATGGGGTCTCTCCAACCCTCACTCCCTGTCACTGGACTTATCTTTCTAAAGCAAACATGTAAGTCTTTCCTGTAAACTCTTGAGTGGCTTCAACTGGCTCACGGAGAAATGTCCACATTTTTGCAGTACCAACCCCTTGCCTCCGAGTCCTAGATTCATCTATCCATTCATCAGTCTACTCACTCTTTGATGAACTAAACTACTATGTATGTGATACTGCCTGTTTGCCAGAGACTACATCAAGCCCTGGGGCTTATATGAGAAAATACTAAATAAATAAACTGCCCTGCTTTTGACCATATACAGTTTCACGGGGGCCCAGTCAGACAAGGATATAAGAGTTAGTAATTTAATAAATAATATAAGGTATGTTTATGCATTCAGCCATGGTATTGTGAGGAAAGGGTCACTTGAGAAGTGTTCTCTGCAGAGATGGACAATAACAGAAAATTTGGAGAGTCAGGAACCCCATGCATTCAGAATGTAAGGGGATGGGGATGAATTAGAGAAACAGGTGGGCACCCGATTGAGGGATACACCAATACCATGCTGGAAGTTTGGGCATTTTTTTTTTTCTGCAGTCAACAGTGATCCAGCAGAAGTTCTGTCATCAGGGGAACTTTCATAACCAATTTACCTCTGAGCAGCCCGTTCTTTCAAGGTCCTTTTGTCACTTGCTTGCTAAAACCTCTTGGCGAGGCTGAAATATGTCTCTTCTCCTAAAATGATTGAGTGTTTAACTCCCATCGACTTTCAATAGATTTGGAAGCTGCTTGCCACAAAATTCAGAAAGGTTGAAATAGTCCGGGGGTGGTTTGAAGTAGCTGGTAGAGGTGCTGTCCCAAAGTCACCTTGTCATTAAATGCTATGCAAGGTGATCGGGAAGGTCCAGTAGAAATCCAGGCACTAAATTAGACCTGAAAAGGGGCTTTAGTGCTTGTTTTTACAGCGACGGTGACTGCATGCCTTGATTGACCTAACATGCCACTGGCTAGCTCGGCTTCCACGGTGAAGAGGGGACACTGCTGTAGTGTTTGATAACTGATCTAATAGCGAGTCAGACATCTCTCTGTTGCCCTGGGTTCATTATGCTCTATCACCTTAATAAACATCCTCGTCCTCTGCCTATTCAGCCGTAGCCTGGTTCTCTGACTTGAATTATTTGGGACAGCCAGGTCTCTCGTGAGTGACTTGTCGAGTTCTATTATGGTACCTGACCTACTTTGTACAGGTCTCAGACTGCAATGCAAGCAGCAGGAGGCCCATAAGTGTCCTCTGGACCTCTGGGAGGGACAGCAGAGACTCAGAGTCTCAGAAGGGACCCTCAGGATCAGCCAGCCTCATCCTACCCCTTCCCCACCTTTCCTGCACAGCTCTCAGCTGCCCCATCACTGAGGAGTGGCCAGCTGGCCGACACTGACACATGCATCCCTGATAATGGGTAACTTTCATTCATCCACTCAACAAATATTTATTGGTCACTGGTTATGGGCCAAACATTGCCTTAGGTATCTTGCTGAATACGACAAGGTAGGCATTGTCTCTTGCAGTCCACGCAACACCCTAGGTAGTTAATATACAGTTGCATAACTGCAGCTTTAAAGGGACAGTATGGGCGATGATGGCAGAGGGACTGTACCTAGGCAGGGATGTTAGAAAATGCTTTAGAGGGTATAGTGACGTCCCTGGCAGTCCAATGGTTGGGACTTTGTGCTCTCACTGCCAAGGGCCTGGGTTCAATCCCTGGTCAGGGAACTAAGATCTCACAAGCCACATGGCCCAGCCAAGCAAAGAAAGCTAGAGGATAAATTGATCTTAAGCAAGAGTTTGGTGACTATGAAGCCTACTCTATTTCTTTTAAGGGCTTCTTGGCCACAGTAGTAGATATAATGGTCATCTGAAATAAATTCCCTATGGTTTTTCCAGTAGTCACCTACGGATGTGAGAGTTGCTAAGCTTCTTTAGTCATGTCCAACTCTTCCTGACCCTATAGACTGTTGCCCACCAGGCTCTTCCATCCATGGGGATTCTCCAAGCAATAATATTGGAGTAGGTTGCCATGCCCTTCTCCAGAGGATTTTCTCAGCCTAGGAATCAAACCCGGGTCTCTTATGTGCCTTGCACTGACAGGTTCTTTACCACTAGTGCTACTTGGAAAGCCCACAAAGAAGGCTGAGCATCAGAGGATTGATGCTTTCAATTGTGGTGCTGAAGAAGACTCTTGAGAGTCCCTTGGACTGCAAGGCAATCAAACCAGTCCATCCTAAAGGAAATCAGTCCTGAATATTCATTGGAAGGACTGACACCAAAGTTGAAGTTCCAGTATTTCAGCCACCTGATGCGAAGAGCTGACTCATTGGAAAAGACCCTGATACTGGGGAAGATTGAAGGCAGAAGGAGAAAGGAGTGGCAGAGGATGAGAAGGTTAGATAGCATCACCGACTCAACAGATGAATTTACGCAAATTCAGGGAGACGGTGAAGGACAAGGGAGCCTGGCTGCAGTCCTTGGGGGTGAAATAGTGGAACACTACTTAACAACTGAACAACAAAGGGATTGGGGGAGGGATTTGCAGCAGAGAGAAACTAAGTACAAATTCTAAGTGAACAAGGAAATCCTAAAGGTTGTAAGGCTAGCGTGGTTGGATCCAAAAGCAAAGGAGTTGGGTGGTCTGTGTCCTGTAGGGTTCCATGGGCCATATTAAGAAACTTTGTCTTTGACTTAGAACAATGGGAAAAACTTTAAGCAAGAGGATGACATGATGAGAATGGACTTTGAAAGGAAATCTTCAGATCGAATTGTTACCATAGGCGATTTTTGTTTTCCTATGTCTCACAGAACACCACAGTATTTGGGGCCACACACTACTGGGTGTGAATTCTAATTTGATCTCTTACTAGGTGAATCATCTGAGGCAAGTTTCCTATCAGTTCAGAGTCTCTTTTTTTCTTACCCATCCATTTACCGATTTACATTTACCTGACTGAGCCAATAATCACTCAGGGTGGATCAGAACTTGCACAGTCGTTGTTTTCAAAAGCTCTGCTGGGAAAGCTCACTACAATTCAAACACAAACAATTCCTAAACACCTACTCTTTCCTGAGCTCCAGAGATTGGAAAATAAATAACACATCAGCTCTGACCCAGGACCTCACTGACAGAGGTCACACATGGAAGGTTACTGGGCCAGATCCACAAGGCAGAGGTGTTCTATTTGACTGGCTCAGAGTTTTATTACAGCAAGACCATGAATTTTAAATAGGGCGTGTGCTCTCTAGATCCTCAGAGGCCTCACCACTCCCTGTTGTCTTAGCCCTCCCCAGATCCATAACTAGGATTCATCAGCTTTCTGGCCCAGGGTGGTGTTTGAGTCTGTGACCCTGGACAGATGGGTATTCACATAGAAGGAAACGCAGGTTGCTGTGTGAGCAGAAGAGAGAGGAAGGGAGAAAATGCCAACAAGCAAAACAAAACAGCAACAAAAATACAAACACACCAAACACACAGCAGGAAGGTACCAAAAGTATTTGATCCTCCAAATGCATGGCTGCCCTAAATTTAAAAAAGAATCCCAGCCTTGAAACACCCAAGCCTGGTCCAGGTTACTGGGGAATACACTACTCTATATAAAATAGATAACTAACAAGAGCCTACTGCATAGCATAGGGAACTATTCTCAAGATTCAGTAATGATTTATCTGGAAAAAGAATCTGAAAAAGACTGGCTATATGTATATGTACAACTGAGTCACTTTGCTGTACACCAGAAACTAACACAACATTATAAATCAACTGTATGCCAATAAAAAATCTAAGAAGCAGAAAGGAATTGGACACCTATGGTAACTTTAGAGTTCAGGCAAGGAGGGAATAAATTGTGGATATAAAAAAGCTAGAGAGAAAGTACTCAATGAGAAAATACTCAAGGAGAAAGTACTCAATAAGAGCATGCCAAGTTCCAGGTGCCCATGCCTTTGCACTTGGCTTTCTGCCCCTGTGCCTTCTGTCTCTGCCCAGTTCTCTGGGCTTCTGCCTAGGCTGCACACAGCCCGAGCAGCCCTCCACAACCCTGCAGATGGGATGAAGGGCCTGCCACCTCTGTTGTCCCCGCAGGTGGGACCACTGTGTGTGCATCTCCCATGCCCTGTTCATGCCTCTGTCTTTCTGGGAAGTCACTGATTCCGGAGGGCAGGGACAAAATCATTTCTGTCACCATTGTTCACCTGACTGCATAGCAAGGTGAGAACCACTGCTATGTGTACAGAACAGATAGGAGATTAAGTTAAAGGGCGGGGGGGGGGGGGATCCAGGCAATACTCATTGTGATGTGGCACTACTCCTCTCTAGAAGAAAAAGTGAAAATAACTCTAACAAGATAATCTTGAATGAGCTGGAAAATCGATTTGTTAATTGGCTTCTTCAACGAATGTTTACTGATCAAGGTTTACAACTTGGGAATATACTATGGGAATGTAAAAGTAGCTTATTCAGGCCATGCCAATGGGATGCAGGGGAGATAGAAAGGGCAGGGGAGGGGCATAATATAGGAAGAATTTCCATGCGAGGTGACCATATGGCTGAATCTCTTAATACTCACAGAAACCATATACTGAAGGTCTTTTTTGAAGAAAATCAGCAAAATTCATATTGTGGTATAAAGCAGTGAGCTAGTCATATAAGTTCAAGCAATCCCTTTGCAAGACAATTACCTGTAGAGTTATCATCTCACAATATTTCTGCAAAAGAGAACTTTAGAAAACGGAATCAGCAAATCACTTTGGGAGCTTGTTACAAATGAAGATGTCTGTTGTTGTTTTGTCTCTAAGTCATGTCCAACTCTTTGTGACTCCATGGGCTGTAGCTTGCCAGGCTCCTCTGCCCTTCTCTATCTCCCAAAGTTTGCTCAAATTCATGTCCATTGAGTTGGTGATGCTATCTAACCATCTCATCCACAGCCACCCGTTTCTCCTCTTGGCTTCAATCTTTCTCAGCATCAGGGTCTTTTCCGATGAGTTGTTTCTTCACATCATGTGGCCAAAGTATTGGAGCTTCAGCTTTAGCATTAGTCCTTCCAATGAATATTGAGGACCTATTTCCTTTAGGATTGACTGGTTTGATTTCCTTGCAGTCCAAGGAACTCTCAAGAGTCTTCTCCAGAAGCACAATTTGAAAGCAACGATTCTTTGATGCTCAGCCTTCTTTACAATACAACATTCACATCTATACATGACTATTGGAAAGGTCATAGCCTTGAATATACAGACCTGTGACAGCAAAGTGATGTCTCTGCTTTTTGATATGCTGTCTAGGTTTGTCATAGCTTTTCTTCTAAGAGATCAGGAGTCTTTTAATTTAATGGCTGCAATCACCATCCACAGTGATTTTGGAGCCCAAGAAAATAAATCTGCTACTTTTTCCTTTTCCCCATCTATTTGCCATAAAGTGATGGGACTGGATGCCATGATCTTCGTTTTTTGCATGTTGCGTTTCAAGCGAACTTTTTGAGTTTCCTTTCACCCTCATCAAGAGATTCTTTAGTTCCTCTTCACTTTCTGCCATTAGACTGGTATCATCTGCGTATCTGGGGTTGTTGATATTTCTGCTGGCAATCTTACTTCCAGCTTGTAATTCATCCAGTACGGCATTCTGCATGATGTACTCTGACCATGAGTTAAACAAACAAGGTGACAATATACAGCCTTGATGTGCATGAACAAATACATATTTAACAAAATACAGCATGGGAAAAGAAATGTATCCAACTTCCTTGATCCCCCCTCCCCCTTGCTGAAAATGCTCTAGAGGGACTTCCTTTGTGGTCCGGGGTCTAGGACTCCTCACTCCAAATGCAGGAGGCTCAGTTTCAGTCCCTCATCAGGGAACGAGATCCCTTGTGCCACATCTAAGACCCAGAGCAGCCAAAACAAATTAATTAATTTTTAAAAAGACAATGCCGTAGAAAAATCTTCTCCCAAAGCTGCTCTTCATTCACTTCGACATTCAGCAACAGCAAAAACCTGACCCCTGTTCCTCTGCAGCATGGTTCTGTGGACATGGAGTCATTTAGTGATTTCACATGTGAAACGGATAAGTGAGCCAGCAGCATAAAATTCCTACACACAGAGCACTGAACAGCACAGTTTTCCAAAACTGAAGATACCCAGTCATCTTACATCCACAGTTGTGGGACCATGGGGTACACAAGTCAGAGAGAGCAGAAGCCATCTAAGATTTACAACAAATCGGTCCAAGGATCATTTAGCTCCAAAAGCAAAACTTAGCCTCCACTGAATTACAAGTCTTTTGTAACAGTGAGGGGGCTTCCCAGGGGGCACAAGTGGTATAGAACCCACCTGGGTCGGGAAGATCCCCTCGAGGAGGGCATGGCGATCCACTCTCATGTTCTTGCCTGGAGAATCCCATTGACAGAGGAGCCTGGTGGGCAAAAATCCATGGGGTAGCAAAGAGTCAGACATGACGGCATGTCAGCGAACTGGGTAGAAGGTCTACTCTACACCAATCCATTCTTCTAACAAGGTGTTGGAGGATGGGGTCAGCCCAGATGCAGGCTCTCTTGTTCATATTGAGGTCAGTCGGCCAACTGAGATAGAAAATGAATTTATGGGAGTTGCTGTATGGGTCTCTCTAGTCCGAGCCCTCTGGGAAATTCCTAAAAGCCAGAAGTAGTCACTAAATTTGACCTGCTAGTCTTTCACTACTTTTCAATCAAACATTTTTTATGTGCTGACCTTCATGCTGAGGACTTTATTTACATTATTTCATTTAATCCTCAAAATCATTTCCTTAAACGGTGGTTCTGCTGTTTTACTTTGCAGATAAGAAAACTAGAAAAGGCAAGTGACTCTAATATTGTATGGCTAATAACTAACCATGTCAAAATTCCAGCCCAGATCTGGGGACCAGCACATTAACATGTCAGGCTCTTTTGGGTCATTTTCTTAACTCTCTTTGTTATAAACATCCTGAGACTACACTCCATGACTAATGCTGGCCTTTTGTAATAATGAGCTCTTTGAACTCTCCCCCAGTATGTGGACTTCAACTTCAGCCTCAGCTCTAAGTCCAACAAGTTCTCATCACTTGATACCACCCAGCTTCAAGTATGAGACCCTCTTTCCTCCAGACCCAGCACAGATCCTCGCCAACTGACTGACCCAAGGTGTCTACTGGGGGCAGGAGGTAATTTGCATAGGGGTGTTATGGGTAAATTAAGAATTCAGATGAATCATGAGTTTCTGATTACAGCAAGTCTTGGGGACATAAACATTTGTTAGTTCAGCTAAAGGAAAAGAATTGGAGTTTATTTATGCTTATTCTCAACTACAGCAAAGATGTGGGGCATTAAAGACCAACGAACTGTGATGAAATAATTGCAAATATGGGGGGAATGATCCTCCCCAAGCATAGCACAGAAAGAACTGGGAATGCCACCCCCTGGATGGTGGAATATCTGGACCTAATGATGGCTCACACGGTAAAGAATCTGCCTATAATGCAGGAGACTAGGTTCAGTCCCTGTGTCTGGAAGATCCCTTGGATAAGGAAATGACCACTCACTCCAGTATTTTTGTCTGGAGATTTCCACGGACAGAGGAGCCTCAAGTCTTCTCCAGCACCACAGTTCAAAAGCATCAATTCTTTGGCGATCAGCTTTCTTCACAGTCCAACTCTCACATCCATACATGACCACGGGAAAAACCATAGCCTTGACAAGACGGACCTTTGTTGGCAAAGTAACGTCTCTGCCTTTTAGATAGATATAGAAATATGTTTCATAAGTTAGAAATTTAGAAAGAAATTATCATATCTTTTCTTCCACTTCCAAAATATAGGCAATCATTTTCCGAATATAGAAATAATACCACCTTAAAAAGAGATAAAAGAATATGGCATTACATTTTCAATGGATAAATAACAGGGCCTTAATGTATAGCACAGGGAACTATATTCAATATCCTGTGATAAACGATAATGGAGAAGAATATTAAAAGCTATATAAATATATATGTGTGTAACTGAGTCACTTTGTTGCACAGCAGAGATTGGCACAACATTGTAAATCAACTACACTTCAATAAGGAAAAAAGAATGTTGCAAAATATTTCCTCTCTGGTTGGCTAACAATAATAATGATAGCAGTAGCAGCAGCAGCAATAATGTTGAGAGTGGGTACAGTGACTTGAGTACCTACCATTTTACTGATGCCTTTAAATACAAGATCTCATTTTTAAAAATTCTTTGAAATATAGTAGATTTACAATGTTGTGTTAGTTTCAGATGTTCAGATGTACAGCAAAGTGATTCAGTTATATATATATATACACACATATCCTTGCAGAAGGGAATAGCAACCCACTCCAATATTCTTGCTTGGGAAATCACGTGGACAAAGGAGGTTGGTGGGCTGCAGTCCATGAGGTCACAAAGAGTCAGACACGACTTAGCACATTCATATCATATATATTCTTTTTTTAACATTCTCTTCCATTATAAGTTATTACAATATATTGAGTACATCTTCCTAACCTTGCCAAATAGATATTGACCAAACCCATTTCATTCTTCTCCTGGATACTCAGCTAAACTACATTTCCCAGATTCCCCTGAAGTTAGGTTGGGCCACGAGATTCATTTTTGGCTATTGAAATAAGGCTGAAAGTGACAGGTGCCATTTCCAGACTTGTCCTCTAAAACCTGTGTTGTGACCCTCTGTGCCCTCGCACTTTGCTCATTGGCTGGCCAGATGGAGAGAATCCACTGGAGCCCTCTGAGTCCCTATAGCATGTCAGAGCCACCAGAAGGCCTGAGCCCCGGTCACCCACCGGCTCAAAGGATCAGGACAAAGCAGTGCCACGTCCCCCTTCTCTCACCCCTAATGGACTGTGATATGACCAAGAAATGAAATCAATTTCATGAAGCCAGTGAGATCTGGGGTTGTAGTATACTAGTATTATACTAGTAGCTTACTAGTTGCAGCTAGTATTATTGCCCTGAATAACATAGTATTAATAACTTCATGTTTCCAGTAAGAAAGCTAGTTTGTTCAAGATCTTGCAACTGGTAACTGCAGAACCTGGCCGGATAAATTCCACCTCCGTGCTGTCCCAGCACCTCGAGCTGTACATGTGTGTTGCCTGCATGGTCCACCTAAAATGCCTGAGTCACACCATGAAAGTCAACTTCGTCATCCCATTGGGGCTCCCCCCTGGAATTCTCAGTGGCACACAGGGAAAGGTTTGAGGTCAGGTGGTTGGATTCCTATTTGACCAATGATTATTTTGAGTTGGTCCATTACCAGAATCTCCTTTCCCTGGTTCCCAGGCCAGGTAGTGGGTGGGTAAGTCCCAGCCAGAGGCCAGCCACACAGCATTCCAGTGGCATTGGACGTGGCTCAGGGAATGCTGGATGCCTGGCAGGGAGATGCCATGTCACTGGGAGCCACATAAACAGATTTCTTGGAAGGACATGATGTGTTGTTATTTCAGGGGCAGAAAAGATCATTTGTGGATGAAACATTGGAGTGTGTGTGTGTGTGTGTGTGTACACACGTGCATATATATTTGTATGTATATATATGCAAATATCAGCATGTGTATATGTGACTCTGTGTGTGTGTATGCATTATGTGTATATGTATGTATATAACTGATTCTTTGTGACTCCATGGACTATAACCCACCAAGCTTCTCTGTCCATGGAATTCTCCAGGCAAGAATACTGGAGAGGGTAGCCATTCCCTTCTCCAGGGGATCTTCCCTACCCAGGGATCAAACCTGGGTCTCCTGCATTGCAGGCAGATTCTTTACCATCTGAGGCACAAGGGAAGCCCTTTATATATATGTATTATGTGTACACATATGTATATACATATATATATACATATATGAACACACAGACAATCAGACTGGCCATAACATCATCATTCCACATACGATATGTATATCTGATACTTACATACATAACATATATATTATATAGGTACACATAGAATATATATGAATGTGTACCCATAATTGTGCCCACGAGAGTTTGTATGTAAGCATTGCTGTGCCTGTGTCCGTACACACTCAAACAGTGTGGCCATGCGCCTAAATGTCCACATATGCAAATATGCAAAATGATGTACCTCCACATATCTTCATATGTCGGTGTGTATGTACCCCCCTAAGCATATCCATCCAAAGCATTAAAAGTTTCTCCAAAGAGAAACGTGTTTTATTTCTCTCACAGTTTTGAGAACCACGAAAAATCCACAGGAAAGTAAAGATTGAGATTCCAAATAAACACCAACGTGCTATTCATGGCAGTGGCTGGTGTGAGCATTATTTAAAAACCCAGTGACTCAACAGTATGTCCCCTTCATTTAGAGAAGCATTGAGCAGGGGGATGTCTGTGGCCACCAGGACTGGCAGCCCGCACCCAGCCAGCCCTCGCCTGACCACCCAAGTCTGCGCCCCACGCAACTGATAGATCTGTTTTGACAAGTTCTATTAAGTACAAAGACGGCCACCGGGGCAACATGTGGAGTTGATAGAGCAAGAGGCAGAAAGGCAGATCACAGTGTGAGGCCTGCTGATGCTGACAGAATTTGCCAGAACAAAATGAGTCCACACTCCCCATCTTCTATTACTGAATTTCAGTAAGGTCTTTGGCACCCACGAGGCTTAAGAGGACAAGCCTCTCCCGGGTTTCTGATTTCTCCCTCCCAATTGCCGGCAAATCGGGGACTTCTCAGAACTCTAATTGGTGGTTCTTATTTAGGCTGAGTCTCCAGGGATGCCCTGGAAGCAGGCGTGGAGTGGCTGAGGCTCTGACCAGCAATGTGGATGTCATACCTTGCCCGAGCCCCTGCCCATACCTGCCCTAGAATCTTCCCTGGGAGCAGAGTCGGCAAGCACACCTGGGTGGACCACAAGCGCCTCTCTCACCATCTTGACTACATCATCGCCATCCTCCAGAGCCCGCCTAAACAAGGCTTGGCAAGAGTAAAAACAAACACGATCTTGCAGCGTCTTTGGATGCACTTCCAAAATGCAAAAGCAATTAATCAGTGGTCTCCCTGAGACTCTGCTCACTGTGGCTGCTGCTTTTGACACAGAGCTTGGCTTTGATGGGAGCCTAAGAAGCCTGTGAGAGAGCCCCAAAAGTGGTAATGGCCTTCAATTATTCATTTGTTTAGAAGACTGGGGCGCAGAACTTGAGCTGTAAGCACACAGACAATACGTCTCAGGTCCTCCCAGCAGTGAGGTCTTTTACTCCCTGCCTGAGCGTGCTCTTTGGAAAGGGAAGGGTAGCTTCACCAGGTCTGGCATGGATCCAGAGGTTTCCTGTGTATGTGTGTGTATGCATGTGTGCATATTTAAACAGGCTATATTCAGGGCATCAGAACATTTTTGAGTCTTGTATAAAGACTGCTGTTTCTAATTATGTGATATCCAGGTTGTCCTGCTGGCCTCTAATGGATGGGATTTCTGAGTGCTGGATTTTCATGTCATTTTATAGAAAATCAAGATTGTATGTTCTCTGAGAGATTCTGTCATTTAGCAGTGTATTCTCAAGACATGGCATAATCATCTTAATAATTAATAATAGGGAAAGAAGTCACTTACAGCCTAAGTTATTCTCAGCTTTGAACTTTATCCTCGGCAGCTTATTATACATGTGGAAATATCTTGATGGAGCCATCATCCCAGGAAATTTACAACAGCAGACACTGTGCTCTTATAATCTACAACTGATGATTAAAGCACTGGTGAGGCCCAGTTGGTCTCCTGAAAATGCTGATGAGTAAAGAGAAATCTGAGCTTCCCTGACAGCTCAGTGGTAGAGGATCCACCTGCCAATGTAGGAGACACAGGTTTGATCCTGGGCTCAGGAAGATCTTTTGTAGAAGGAAATGGCAACCCACTCCAATATTCTTGCCTGGGAAATCCCATGGACAGAGAAGCCTGGCAGGCTACCGTCCATGGGGTTGCAAAAAAGTCGGACACATCTTTGTGACAGAATAAGAACAACAAAGAGAAATCTAAATGTCCAATTCACATAGTATTTTCTTAAGAGAGAAATCTTATTCAAATAAAATAGTGGGATATTTTTGCCCCAAGTTTGAATAGATCTCTTAACTGTCTTCTTTTTCCATGAGCTCTTTTTCTTTTCTTTTTATAGTCATTTTTTATTAGTTTATTTATTTTAATTGGAGGCTAATTACTTTACATTATTGTATTGGTTTTGCCATACATTGACATGAATCTGCCCCAAGTGTACATGTGTTCCCCATCTTGAACCCCCCTCCCACCTCCCTCCCCATCCCATCCCTCTGGTTCTTTTTCATATGCTTTTATACCTCAAGATTCTATTCAAAAATTGTTTCTTACATGGAGTCTTATCTAATTTATTTTCCTGGAAGTTGTCTTTTTCATCCTAGAATTCCCACCACACCTGACTTGTGGTCATCTTCTCTTGAAATAATTTTTCTTGTTTTTGCCTTTTAACACTTGTTCTGAACTGTAAACACTGGGAAAAAGGCCCAGAGTTTGCTCATTTTATTGCTACTTAGTCCATCATTATTGCTTAGTATGTATTTGTTTAGTGAATGGGTGGATGATGAATGGATAAGTGGATAAACACTTTTCCTTTTGCTAGCCTAGATTATCCCCCAAATAATAACCTGATGTGATATAGATTTTTGCATCTGACTTTTGTGGGTTGAATAGCGCTCCTTAAAATTCATATACATCTGGGATCTTACAATGTGACCGTGTTTGGAAATAGTCTTTGTAGATACAATTAATTAAGACGAGGTCATACTGAATTAGAATGGGCCCTAAATTCAATATCACTCATGTGCTTACAAAAAGAGACATACAGGGAGGCTGCTCTGTGAAGATACAGACAGAGATCAGAACCAAGGAACACCAAGATTTGGCAGGACCACCAGAAACAAGGAAGAGGTAAGGAAAAATCTTTCTATGAAGACTTCAGAGGAAATCTGGCCCTGGAAACACCTTGACCTTGGACTTCTGACCCACAGAACTGAGAGAGAATACATTTCCAGTGCATTAGGCCTCCAAGTTTGTGATACTTTCCTACAACAGCTCTAGGAAATGAATGTACTTTCCAAGAACCTATGTCACAGAGAAGGAACCAACTGCATCCAGCAGGGCTTTAACCAAGGACCCCAAACTGGAGTGGCCTTCCCCTGGCAGGAGGGCTTGTTATTGTAGTGAAGTCTAAGTCGTGGAACCTTGAGGTAACCTTGAACAGCTGACGCCGAGTAGGAAGGGAAGATGTGCAGGAGACTGGCTAGGGGCCCAAGTTCAGGTTTAAAGTCACCCGATGAGGACCAGAGCAAGAAGCTGAGGTGACACTGGCCAGATTCCCTGGGCAGGGGATGGAGTGGAGGAGGGCCAGGCCGGCCTTGGACAGCAGAAGCTTCTGACTCTTGCTGTAGTTATTGGCTGGACATAAGAAAAGGGTGGAGAAGCCTTGGTTAATGGACCAAAGATGAAGCAGAGAGAATTCTAAAATTGCCTAAACATCAAATTCCACCCCAGGAAGTCTCCTTTCTAAATTATTTGGCCACCTCTTGTTTTCTCCCTGTAAACTTACTTTCAAACCAAACCTCAAACAAGGCTACAATTTAAGTCCTTCCAAATAATCCTTAAGTGATGTACAGTTTGGGAAAATACCATCATGAGACTCACATTTATTTGATTTGTATGTTCTGGGCAACGTGAATAAGATATTGAAACACAGTGACCACAAAAACCTCACTAATTCAGAGGAATTGTCTGAAGGAACTTCTGACTGAATGGTGAGAGATTGGATCTAGAAAATAGTTTTAAAGCCATCCCATTTTAAGGATACTTCCTACAAGGACGGGTATTAACCAGAAGGAGACTGGCATTCAGTTAAGGAGTGGCCCTCGGAGGATGAGGTTTAATGAATAGATAAGAATGGTTTGTAATTAGTCTAACATTTGTTTGTGTTGCAAAGGGTGCTTGTGAAGGGCTTGAGGATGCTTGAAAAGAATGTGTGCTCCTAAGTAGTTGGAATATTTCCCCCAGAAATGTTTATACAACTAATTTGTTTAGTACAGCTATTGCCTCAGCCTCCTGTCTGCTTATCCCAATTTTCATGTGAGAGATGGGCGTGGTAATGAAGTCTCACTTGGTTTATAAATCAGCATGAGAAGACAGAGGGAGGGCACTTTCCAGGGAGGAGGCTGAGACATGGCACATTGGCTTGCTATGGATACAGTGCCCCTCCGAGAACTAACCATCAAATGTCCTGTTGGCTGGTGTCGATCACAGACAACACCTATTCAGTCTTTGTGACCCTGAGTCAACATCCTCTCCAAGGGTGAATGCACCTCTGCTTTAATCTTGTGAAAAATGAATGCTCAGTTTAGGGTCAGAAGATCTGATCTTGAGTTTTAATTCTATTACCGGGTATGTCTCTTGGTGTATATACAATTTAGCCCCTCTTTGTTCTCTTCAGCTAGATGGGAATACGTAATGAGATAACATGCATGCTCTCTGTAAACCATAAATCATGTCCAGATTTAAGAAACCAGGATTATCCCATCATTAACAAGCAGACCCAACAGATACAATGTTTCAGTGATTCAAAGTCTAAGGATTTTGTTTAAAGTTCTGAAATTCAAAGAGAAGTGTTTGCTTTATGGGCCAGACAGACCTAGTTTGAGTCCCAGTTTTATTTCCCAATAATGTGTTTTTGCTATGATGTTGAGCCCTTAATTATGTATATGTCAAGAGGAGATGCGAAATAAGTGCTTAAAAAAGCTGTACAGTGCTTCACAGAGTGACTACCACATAAGTGCTTAATAAATACTAGTCAACGTATTATAGCCCTCATAAATTCTTGAAGCCCTTAAGGAGACAGGCATAAGGATGTTCACTGTAGCATTGTTTGCAGTGGCAAAACGTCATAGGCGATCTGGCTGGCTGTCCCTGGTAAAATCGACAAATGGTGGCAGGAAGAAGGAATATTCATGAGACAAGAAGGAGCAGTTTTAAAACCAACAGGTCAATGTACACCTGAAAGAACATCTTGAAACACTTGAAAAAAGAGAAAAATATAATATAGTTTAAAATGCATTTATGTAGATAAGAATACATGCATAGGGAACAATATCCATGTTACAATAATTCATTGGATTCACAGTGATCATGGACGAGGAGAAATGGGAATGAAAGGGGACGAATGAATGAACGGTTGAATGACAAGGGGGCAGAGCTGTGCCACACATGCGCACACACACACACACACACACACACACACACATTACAGAGAACACACAACACACATTACAGAGAACACACACACACACATTACAGAGAACACACACACACACACTACAGAGAACACACACACACACACACACACACATTACAGAGAACACACACACACACACACACACACATTACAGAGAACACACACACAAATTACAGAGAACACACACACACACACACACACATTACAGAGAACACACACACACATTACAGAGAACACACACACACACATTACAGAGAACACACACACACACACACACATTACAGAGAACACACACACACACACACACATTACAGAGAACACACACACACACACAACACACACACACACACATTACAGAGAACACACACACACACGTTACAGAGAAAGATCAACTTGGCCTTCCAGTCTCAACGCACATTTGAAAAATAAAATACAATAATTTCAGTTCAGTTCAGTTCAGTTCAGTCACTCAGTCGCATTCAACTCTTTGCGACCCCATGAATCACAGCACACCAGGCCTCCCTGTCCATCACCAACTCCCGGAATTCACTCAAACTCATGTCCACAGAGTCGGTGATGCCATCCAGCCATCTCATTCTCTGACGTCCCCTTCTCCTCCCTCCCCCAACCTTTCCCAGCATCAGAGTCTTTTCCAGTGAGTCAACTCTTCTCATGAGGTGGCCAAAGTATTACAGTTTCAGCTTTAGCATCAGTCCTTCAACTGAACACCCAGGATTGATCTCCTTTACAATGGACTGGTTGGATCTCCTTGCAGTCCAAGGGACTCTCAAGAGTCTTCTCCAACACCACAGTTCAAAAGCATCGATTCTTCGGCGATCAGCTTTCTTCACAGTCCAACTCTCACATCCATACATGACCACGGGAAAAACCATAGCCTTGACTAGATGGACCTTGGTTGGCAAAGTAATGTCTCTGCTTTTTAATATACTACAAAGGTTGGTCATAACTTTCCTTCCAAGGAGTAAGCGTCTTTTAATTTCATGGCTGCAATCAGCATCTGCAGTGATTTTGGAGCCCCAAAAAATAAAGTCTGACACTGTTTCCACTGTTTTCCCATCTATTTCCCATGAAGTGATGGGACCAGATGCCATGATCTTTGTTTTCTGAATGTTGAGCTTCAAGCCAACCTTTTCACTCTCCTCTTTCACTTTCATCAAGAGGCTTTTGAGTTCCTCTTCACTTTCTGCCATAAGGGTAGTGTCATCTGCATATCTGAGGTTATTGATATTTCTCCCGGCAATCTTGATTCCAGCTTGTGCTTCTTCCAGCCCAGTGTTCCTCATGATGTACTCTGCATAGAAGTTAATAAGCAAGGTGACAATATATAGCCTTGACGTACTCCTTTTCCTATTTGGAACCAGTCTGTTTTTCCATGTCCAGTTCTTTTTTATTTATTTATTTATTTATTTTTAATTATAAAAAATAAAGAAAAAAATCAAAGAAATGAACAGAGGAAAATTTATGCGTCGAACCTGGACTGGTCACTTATGATAATATACATGCTACAATTCCATTCTCCCCAATCATTCCACCTTCACCCTCTCCCACAGAGTCCCAAAGACTGTTCTAAATGCCTATGTCTCTTTTGCAGTCTCTTATACAGGGTTCAGGTTACCATTTTTCTAAATTCCATATATATGCGTTAATATACGGTATTGATGTTCTTCTTTCTGGCTTACTTCACTCTGTATAATAGGCTCCAATTTCATCCACCTCATTAAAACTGATTCAAATGCATTCTTTTTGATGGCTGAGAAATACTCCATTGTGTATATGTACCAAAGCTTTCTTATCCATTCGTCTGCAGATGGACATCTAGGTTGCTTCCATGTCCTGGCTATTATAAACAGTGCTGCAATGAACATTGGAGTACATGTGTCTCTTTCAATTCTGGTTTCCTCGGTGTGTATGCCCAGGAGTGCGATCGCTGGATCATATGGCAGTTCTATTTCCAGTTTTCTGAGGAATCTCCACACTGTTCTCCATAGTGACTGTACTAGTTTGCATTCCCACCAACAGTGTAAGAGGGTTCCCTTCTCTCCACACCCTCTCCAGCACTTATTGCATGTAGACTTTTGGATAGCAGCCATTCTGACTGGTGTGAAATGGTATCTCATTGTGGTTTTGATTTGCATTTCTCTGATGATGAGGGATGTTGAGCATTTTTTCATGTGTTTATTAGCCATCTTTATGTCTTCTTTGGAGAAATGTCTGTTTAGTTCTTTGGCCCATTTTTTGATTGGGTCACTTAGTTTTCTGGAATTAAGCTGCAGGAGCTGCTTGTATAATTTGGAGATTAATCCTTTATCAGTTGCTTCATTTGCTATTATTTTCTCCCATTCTGAAGGCTGTCTTCTCACCTTGCTTAGAGTTTCCTTTGCTGTGCAGAAGCTTTTGATTTTAATTAGGTCCCATTTGTTTATTTTTGCTTTTATTTCCAATATTCTGGGAGGTGGGTCTTGGAGGATCCTGCTGTGATTTATGTCGGAGAGTGTTTTGCCTACGTTCTCCTCTAGGAGTTTTATAGTTTCTGGTCTTACATTTAGATCTTTAATCCATTTTGAGTTTTTTTTTGGTGTATGGTGTTAGGAAGTGTTCTAGTTTCATTCTTTTACAAGTGGCTGACCAGTTTTCCCAGCACCACTTGTTAAAGAGACTGTCTTTTCTCCATTTTATATTCTTGCCTCCTTTGTCGAAGATAAGGTGTCCATAGGAGCGTGGGTTTATCTCTGGGCTTTCTATTTTGTTCCATTGATCTATATTTCTGTCTTTATGCCAGTACCATACTGTCTTGATGACTGTGGCTTTGTAATAGAGCCTGAAGTCCGGCAGGTTAATTCCCCCAGTTCCATTCTTCTTCCTCAAGATTGCTTTGGCAGTCTGTTTTTCCATGTCCAGTTCTGACTCTTGCTTCCTGACCTGCATACAGGTTTCTCAAGAGGCAGGTCAGGTGGTCTGGTTCCCATCTCTTTCAGAATTTTCCACAGTTTATTGTGATCCACACAGTCAAAGGCTTTGGCATAGTCAATGAAGCAGAAATAGATGTTTTTCTGGAACTCTCCTGCTTTCTCCATGATCCAGCGGATATTGACAATTTGATCTCTGGTGCCTCTGTCTTTTCTAAAACCTCCTTGAACATCTGGGAGTTCACGGTTCACATATTGCTAAAGCCTGGCTTGGAGAATTTTGAGCATGACTTTACTAGTGTGTGAGGTGAGTGCAATTGTGGGGTAGTTTGAGCATTCTTTGGCATTGCCTTTCTTTGGGATTGGAATGAAGACTGACCTTTTCCAGTCCTGTGGCCACTGCTGAGCTTTCCAAATCTGCTGGCATATTGAGTGCAGCACTTTCACAGCATCATCTTTCAAGATTTGAAATAGCTCAACTGGAATTCCATCACCACCACTAGCTTTGTTCGTAGTGATGCTTTCTAAGGCCCACTTGACTTCACATTCCAAGATGTCTGGCTCTAGGTCAGTGATCACATTATCGTGACTATCTTGGTCGTGAAGATCTTTTTTGTACAGTTCTTCTGTGTATTCTTGCCACCTCTTCTTAATATCTTCTGCTTCTGTTAGGTCCATACCATTTCTGTCCTTTATCGAGCCCATCTTTGCATGAAATGTTCCCTTGGAATCTCTAATTTTCTTGAAGAGATCTCTTGTTTTTCCTATTCTGTTGTTTTCCTCTATTTCTTTGCATTGATCGCTGAGGAAGGCTTTCTTATCTCTCCTTGCTATTCTTTGGAAATCTGCATTCAGATACTTATATCTTTCCTTTTCTCCTTTGCTCTTCACTTCTCTTATTTTCACAGCTATTTGTAAGGCCTCCTCAGACAGCCATTTTGCTTTTTTTGCATTTCTTTTCCATGGGGATGGTCTTGTTCCCTGTCTCCTGTACAATGTCACGAACCTCCGTCCAGAGTTCATCAGGCATTCCATCTATCAGATCTAGTCCCTTAAATCTATTTCTCACTTCGACTGTACAATCATAAGGGATTTGATTTAGGCCATATCTGAATGGTCTAGTGGTTTTACCTACTTTCTTCAATTTCAGTCTGAATTTGGCAATAAGGAGTTCATGATCCGAGCCACAGTCAGCTCCTCTTGTTTTTGCTAACTGTATACAGCTTCCCCTTCTTTGGCTGCAAAGAATATAATCAATCTGATTTCAGTGTTGACCATCTGGTGATGTCCATGTGTAGAGTCTTCTCTTGTGTTGTTGGAAGAGGGTGTTTTCTATGACCAGTGCATTCTCTTGACAAAACTCTATTAGCCTTTGCCCTGCTTCATTCCATGCTCCAAGGCCAAATTTGCCTGTTACTCCAGGTGTTTCTTGACTTCCGACTTTTGTATTCCAGTCCCCTATAATGAAAAGGACATCTTTTTTGGGTGTTAGTTCTAAAAGGCCTTGTAGGTCTTCATAGAACCATTCACCTTTGGCTTCTTCAGTGTTACTGTTTGGGGCATAGGCCTGGATTACTGTAATATTGAATGGTTTGCCTTGGAAACGAACAGAAATCATTCTGTCGTTTTTAAGATTGCATCCAAGTACTGCATTTCGGACTCTTTTGTTGACCATGATGGCTACTCCATTTCTTCTAAGGGATTCCTGCCACAGTAGTAGATATAATGGTCATTTGAGTTAAATTCACCCATTCCAGTCCATTTTAATTCACTGATTCCTAGAATGTCTATGTTCACTCTTGCCGTCTCCTGGTTGACCACTTCCAATTTGCTTTGATTCATGGAACTAACATTCCAGGTTCCTATGCAATATTGCTCTTTACAGCACCGGACCTTGCTTCTATCATCGGTCACATCCACAACTGGGTACTGGTTTTGCTTTTGCTCCATCCCTTTATTCCTTCTAGAGTTACTTCTCCACTGAGCTCCAGTAGCATACTGGGCACCTACGGACCTGGGGAATTCCTCATTCAGTATCCTATCATTTTGCCCTTTGATACTGTTCATGGGGTTCTCAAGGCAAGTATACTGAAGTGGTTTGCCATTCCCTTCTCCAGTGGACCGCATTCGGCTGTGGTCCATGTGATCAGATCGGCTAGTTTCCTGTGATTATGATTTCAGTGTGTCTGCCCTCTGATGCCCCCTCGCAATACCTACCATCTTATTTGGGTTTCTCTTACCTTGGGCGTGGGATATCTCTTCACAGCTGCTCCAAGAAGGTGCAGCCACTGCACCTTACATTGGATGAGGGGTATCTCCTCAAGGCCGCCCATCCTGACCTCGAACGTGGAGTAGCTCCTCTCAGCCCTCCAGTGCCAGCACAGCCACCGCCTATTGGACGTGGGGCAGCTCCTCTCAGCCCCCGGCCCTGGCTTCAGGCGTGGGGTAGCTCCTCTTGGCCGTGCATACCTGGAGACTCCAGTTTCTTGGGAATAAGAAAAAAAAAAAAAACACTCCTTATTTTAATTTCCTAAGGCTGCTGTGACACTACCCTTATGGTAGAAAGTGAAGAGGAACTCAAAAGCCTCTTGATGAAAGTGAAAGAGGAGAGTGAAAAGGTTGGCTTGAAGCTCAACATTCAGAAAACAAAGATCATGGCATCTGGTCCCATCACTTCATGGGAAATAGATGGAAAAACAGTGGAAACAATGTCAGACTTTATTTTTTTGGACTCCAAAATCACTGCAGATGCTGATTGCAGCCATGAAATTAAAAGACGCTTGCTCCTTGGAAGGAAAGTTATGACCAACCTTGATAGTATATTAAAAAGCAGAGACATTACTTTGCCAACCAAGGTCCATCTAGTCAAGGCTATGGTTTTTCCCGTGGTCATGTATGGATGTGAGTTGGACTGTGAAGAAAGCTGATCGCCGAAGAATCGATGCTTTTGAACTGTGGTGTTGGAGAAGACTCTTGAGAGTCCCTTATACTGCAAGGAGATCCAACCAGTCCATTCTGAAGGAGATCAATCCTGGATGTTCATTGGAGGGACTGATGCTAAAGCTGAAACTGCAATACTTTGGCCACCTCATGCGACGAGTTGACTCACTGGAAAAGACTCTGATGCTGGGAAAGTTTGGGGGCGGGAGGAGAAGGGGACAACGGAGAATGAGATGGCTGGATGGCATCACCGACTCTGTGGACATGAGTTTGAATGTACTCTGGGAGTTGGTGATGGACAGGGAGGCCTGGCATGCTGTAATTCATGGGGTCACGGAGAGTCGGACACGACTGAGCGACTGAACTGAACTGAACTGACTGAACTGAAGGCTGCTGTAACAAATTTCCACAAATGGGTTGTTTAAGACAACAGAAATGGACACTCTCATAGTTGTGAACGCCAGAAATCAGATGTTGGCCAGACGGTGTTCCCTCTGCAGGCTTTAGAGTCTCAGTCCTTTGATCCCGCCAACTTCTGCTGTCTCCGGGCCTCCCTTGACGTGTGGCCACATCATTGCGCTACTCCGCTATCCACATGGCCATTTATTGTTGCCTTCTTCCCCTCTGTCTCAAATCTCCTTCTGACTTTGGATTATAAGCACACATTATTTAGGGGCCATCTAGATAATCCACAGCTTCCCCAGTGCCTCAGAGGTAAAGAATCGCCTGCAATGCAGAATACCCAGGTTTGATCCCTGGCTTGGGAAGATCCCCTGGAGAAGGAAATGGCAACCCACTCCAGTATTCTTACCTGGAAAATCCCATGGACAGAGGAACCTGGCGGACTATAGTCCATGTGTTCACAAAAGAGTCAGATACAATTTAGTGACTAAACATACTAGATAATCCAGGATAACCTCATTTTAAAATCCTTAAATTAGCTACATCTACAACACCTACAAAGATCCTTTTTTTTTTTTCCCCAAGTAAGGTTGCATTCACAAATTCTGGGAATTAGGACCAGGGCATATTTTTAGTGGGTCAGAGGACACCATTCAGCCTTCCACACTCCCTAACAGGGTCTCAAATGGTAGCAAGTTGAGCCCCCACTGCCTTCCAGAAAAGAAGATCTGATCTCTCCCTCCCACTTGAGTCCATCCTCTATGGAATGCTCAGGAAACCCCCAGAGATGCTGTGTGCCACTCAGAACAAACCAGGTTCCTCTCCCCAGGCTCCTGAAGACAGACAATCCAGGAATTCCTGGCTGCCCCTAGTATACGCTGGAGTACCCACAAGACTGTGCCACAAGGAAACCCAGGCCCTCCGAGATTCATAATAGCTCCAGTGTTGGCCACAGTACTGGCTGTCACCTCCAGCATCGGATGACCTAAGAAGTCCCTAAGACAACCTGATTCCCGCTGCTGCTGCCCCCAGCACAACCTCACCTGAGGCTCACCTTCTGTCCACCCTCCACTGTTCCCCTTCCCAGGTCCTTGCAAGTCCCTTCACAGTTCTTAATCCTGTTCCAAATATATATGTATATTTTATTATCATCATTAGGGTTAACGCTGCTTTGCTTGCTTGCTTCACTTCAGTCGTGTCTGACTCTTTGAAACTCTATGGACTTGTAGACAGGACCCTCTGCCCATGAGATTTCCCAAGCAAGAATACAGTATTAGGATCATTGTTCAGTTGCTAAGTTGTGTCCAACTCTTTGTGACCCTATGAACCGCAGACTTCTCTGTCCATCACTATCTCCCTGAGTTTGCTCAAACTCATGTCCATTGAGTCAGTGTTGCCGTTTAGCCATCTCATCCTCTGTCGCCCTCTTCTCCTCTTGCCCTCAATCTTTCCCAGCAACAGGGTCTTTTCCAATGAGTAAGCTCTTCACATCAGGTGGCCAAAGAAGGGTTACAGTTAGATAAAGCTCCATGAGGAGGGCGAGATGGAAGGTTACAGTTAGATAAAGCTCCAGAAGGACAGAGAAACAGAGAACATCTGCTTTACCCAACATTGCATCAGCAGCAGTTAGCCCTATTCTCAGCACTTTTTTTTTCCGAGAAAAGCCATAGTTTCTCTTGAGTAATACATTAAAATTTTATTTCTAATTTTATTTTGATTTTCTTTGGCTCACTTCATTTTCTATGTCTCTGTTATATCCCCTTTCCCTCAAGATTTCTTTGTTTGTTTCTGTCTTTGACATTAGAGAATTTCTTAGCAGATTTGGAGACCTTTGTTGCTCCATTCATATTTAAGAATGTGTGTGTGTGATGTGTTGCTCAGTATGTCCAGCTCTTTGCTCTCCAGACTCCTCTGTCCATGGGATTCTCCAGGCAAGAATATCGAAATGGGTTGTCATTCCCTTATTGAGGGGATCTTCCCAACCCAGGGATCAAACCCAGGTCTCCTGCATTGCAGGGAGATTCTTTACTGTCTGAGCCACCAGGGAAGCCCACATATTTAAGAAGGGTGCTCTGAAATGTTGATTGAGTCACTGGATGTTCAAAAACAGGGCTTATCATCCCTGGGCCTTCACTGTGTGGCAATCCTCAGATGTCATGAACCTCAGATAATAAATTGGGCTGATCAGTTTTGTAAAGATCAGTCCTCAAATGTCCTACCTAGTGCAGAGGAACTGGGCTTTCAGTGGGATTAGAGGGAAAATATTGTCCAGGTTATAACTCTGTGATAAATCTCTCACTTATTTACCTTCTCCCCTTCTCTTCAACATGGTACCTGACCCCTGTGTCTGGAATTTCAAAATCCCGGGCTGCCCTGATTCCACCTTTCTAAAGGATAAACAAGTCTTCTTTGAGGGTGAGTGGGAGAGAAAAATCTGGACACGTAGACTAGGAAAGAAGATCTAGACACATTACTACTATTTACTCAGCTATGGCCTGAGTCCAAATTTCAGACCACTCTGCACTCTGACATTCAGAGAAAAATAGTCCCTCACATATCTTTCATTTCTTTCTTCTTGCAACAAAAATGTGCTTGTTTATTATTATCACCTCCCTGCAGAAAGTAAGGTTCTAACTCACTGTGCTTTAACAGTGGTCTGCCATGTTCCATGTTTTAACACATCTGATTTGCTGTGAATGACTTCTAATTCTGTTTATACTTTGACTTTATATTGACGCTTTTAATGCTGCTTTCTCTCTCACTTTATTGGTTTTCAGTCAAGAAGCAGAAAAGAAATGTATGTTTACAACCCATCATGTTTAAACATAATTCAATAACAAAATCTCTATACTCATCAACTTCATTCTTTTGATCATGGAAAGAATGAAGAAGCAGAATTATTGCAATAAGAATTCCAAACAGCAAACCAACCACATAGTTGATCACAAAGAGCTTTATAATTTTAAAAGCAGTGATTTTGTACTATACAAAAAGCAAGGGCATTTACTTGTTAACAAAGCATTTAAAAGAATAAATATTCTTTATTCACATTCTCCAAGATATACAAAAAACCTAAATGTTCATTGATAAATAATGCATAAAAATATAAAAAATATGATAGATGCATATAATGGAATACTACTCAGCCTTCTAAAAGAAGAAAGTTCTTCCATTCACAATGATATGCACAGACCTAGATGATGGTATACTAAGTGAAATAAACCAGGGAGAGGACAAATTCTATATGATCATACTATTTTTAAGAACATAAAATATTAAACTCATAGGACAGGTAGGATCTATGGAGTGAAAGAAATGGAGAGGTGCCTAAAAGGTGAAAGCTTCAGTCATGAAAGATAGATATGTCCCGGGGAATAGCATACGGTCTATATTAATGCTGTATTGGATACATAAAGGTTTTTCTATGAGTATAAATCTTCAGTTAACACAAAAGAAAAGCAATAATATTTAAAAATTAGTTCAAATTCAGTTGTTCAGTCATGTCTGACTCTTTGCAACCCCGTGGACTCTCAAGAATCTTCTCCAACACCACAGTTTAAAAGCATCGATTCTTTGGTGCCGAGCTTTCCTTATGGTTCAACTCTCACATCTGTTCGTGACTACTGGAAAAATCACAGCCTTGACTAGACGGACCTTTGTCAGCAACATAATGTCTATACTTTTTTAATACACTGTCTAGGTTGGTCATAGCTTTTCTCCCAAGGAGCAAGCATCTTTTAATTTCATGGCTACAGTCACCAGCTGTGGTGATTTTCGAGCCCAAGAAAATAAAGTCTGTCACTGTTTTATTTATTTATTTTTATATTTAAAAATAAATTAATTTTTAAAAATAAGAGGATGGTAGGAAGCTTTTGGAAGTGACAGGCAACTTGATTTGGGTGATGTTTTATGGTTCTATACTTATCTCCAAACTGGTCAAGTTGTATACACTAAATATGTATAGACTTTTGTATACAAGGAATACTTCAATGAAGTGGCTAAAAACAAAAAGAGATGTTTCATGTCATTAGATAAAAAATTTATCTTCTCAGGTTACCTTGAATAATGTTCAATTATTAGCATGAGTCATCTCAGTCTACCATGTAGAAATGGCTACCAAAGACTGTTAAATATATTTGTCTATCCTCATCTATTTGTGTGTACATCTTTATGGAGGTATGTGTGTATATATATGATATTTATGTGTGTATGTATTTGTATATTGTATATATGTATATTATATATAATCAAAGCTATTGTTTTTCCAGCTGTCATGTATGGACATGAGAGTTGGACCATAAAAGAGATTGAGTGACCAAGAAATGATGCTTTTGAATACGGTGCTGCTGAAGACTCTTGAGAGTCCCTTGAACAGCAAGGAGATCAAACCAGTCAATCCTAAAAGAAATCGACCCTGAATATTCACTGGAAGGAGTGAGGCTGAAGCTGAAGCTCCAATAGTTGGCCACCTGATGGGAAGAGCCAACTCACTGGAAAAGACCCTGATGCTGGGAAAGATTATAGGCAGGAGGAAAAGGGGGCAACAGAGGATGAGATGGCTGGATGGCATCACTGACTCAATGGACAAGAGTTTCAGCAAACTCCAGGAAATAGGTCGAGTCAGGGAAGCCTGGGATGCTGCAGTCCATGGGGTCACAAAGATTTGGACATGACTTGGTAACTGAACACAACAAAATATGTATGTATATACAAATAAGTGTATATTTATATTTGCATTTATATTTTTCTTCTGCTTCTTCCATGGAAAGGAAATACCAAGAACAGACAATTTTATGAAATCCACGCTTATACTCTGCTTCCCTAAACTCAGTCCTAAGAGGGCAGAAGATGCGTGACAACAGAAATGATTCAGTTAAGATCTAAATTTCCACCTTTGGTGTGCTAACTCACTTCATGCCTCACCGTTGGTATTCAAGGTGTTTTAGAAATGTGACCGGTGTGTGCTGATAAAGTTCAAAGGTCCTCTTTTCTTGACACTTAATTTAATAACCAGATTAGATGAAAATTAAGAAATTCATCTTAGTTCTCAGGTTACCTTGGGTAATGTTCATTTGTTAGCATGAGTCATCACAGTTTATCATGTAGAAACAGCTACTGGTATGGGTAGTTATTTCCTTCTCTAGGGTATTTTCTCAATCCAGGGATCGAACCCAGGTCTCCCACATTGCAGGCAGATTCTTTATGATCTGAGCCACCAGGGAAGCCCGAGAATACTGCAGTGGGTTGCCTATCCCTTCTCCAGGGGATCTTCCTGACCCAGGAATCAAACCAGGATCTCCTGCATTGCAGGCAGATTCTTTATCAGCTGAGCTATCAGGAAGTCCCTGAATGGCTACCAAAGAGTGTTAAATATATATATATTTATATGCCATATATATATATATGCATCTATCTGTTTTCATCCTTCTGTGTGTGTATGTTTATAGAGATTATGTATATATGTGTGTGTATGCATATATTTGTATATATGTATGTACAGTCAAAGCTATGAAAGTGAAAGTTGCTCAGTCACGTCCGGCTCATTTAGTTAAGTTACTCAATATATAATTTCAAGGGTCTTTCAGTCAGGCATAGGGGCAGGTACTAAAATTGTAATTATGAACAAAATAAAACCCCTTTCTTAATTAAGATGTTATATTGTAAAAGTAAGAAACCCTGGTTTGATTCCTGGGTCAGGAAGATCCACTCCAGTGTTATAGGTTTCCCTTGTGGCTCAGCTGGTAAAGAATCTGCCTGCAAACAGGAGACCTGGGTTCAATCCCTGGGTTGGGAAGATCCCTTGGAGAAGGGAAAGGCTATCCACTCCAGTATTCTGGCCTGGAGAATTCCATGAATTGTAAGAATCAGACACAACTGAGCGACTTTCACTTTATTTCATTGCAAAAGCAAAACTTTCAAAACTAGCTGTATTTTTCTATTGAATCAAAAACAAAAGATTTAAAAATCAAGCCAAAACCAAAGCAAGTAATGTTGAAAATTTAAAAAAAAAAATTACTGATGGAAACCAGTATTGTTTTTTAAGAGGTGATCAATTCAGAACTTATACTTGATCAGAAATGAGGTGCCAGCATTTCAAAAACCTAACCTGATCATTCTGAAAACTTTTTAGCCAGAGTAGTCTTGTTAATAATATATATTTAGAGCAAGGTGTTCTCTCTCTTCCAAGCTCTCTCTCTCTCCCTCACACACACACACAAAATACAAAATTTAAATAGACAGGTGTAGAGTTAGAGATAAAATCGAATATATGGACTTGCAGAATAAAAATTTTAAATGCATTCAAAATGAGAAATCTATTTTAATCTCTACTGGTAAAGAAAAAAATTCCATCTGCTTCAGTTTCATTATCTGATTCTCTTTCTGTATATTAGAGGTCTATGAGTGCACTGATTTCATTAAAAGATGGTGTTTTCATGACCCTTTACTAAAAAGATTTACTCTAGCATAATACCGCCCAGCATTTTATTTAAGTAGCTGAGTGTGGTGTTTCTGGTGTGAACAGCAATGATGATCATGTGTTCCTATGTTTGCATGCGTGCTAAGTTACTCCAGTTGTGTCAAACTCTATGTGACCCTATGGACTGAAGCCCACCAGGCTCCTCTGTCCATGGGATTCTTCAGGCAAGAATATGGGAATGGGCTTCCATGCCCTCTTCCAGGGAATCTTTCTGATCCAGAGATCGAACCCACATCTCTCACCTCTCCTGCATTGGCAGGCGAGTTCTTTACCACCAGTGCCACCTGGAAAGCCTGCATGTTCCCATAAGTAAATGAATTTTGACAACTCTTGTTAGCTGACAGATAGGTAGTATAATTGGGGGCTTCCCTGGTGGCTTAGTGGGTGAAGAATCCACCAGCAAAGCAGGAGACACAGGAGACATGCACAACTGAGCAGTTGAACAACAAAAAAGATTTGAGTACGCAAATATATATTCACCTTACAACTGGAAAACAGCGGAAGCAAAACTAAAAGCTGTATTTTTGGATGGAAATACAAAAGATGGCCTTGATTTGAATGACTGCTACCATCACTCAGGTCTTGTTCAGTCGCTAAGTCCTGGCTGACTCTTTATGACCTCATGGATGGCAGCATGCCAGGCTTACCTGTCCTTCACTATCTCCCAGAGTTTCCCAGGTTCACATCCACTGAGTCAGTGATGCTATCTAACCATCTCATCCTCTGTCACCCTCTTCTTCTTTTGCCTCCAATCTTTCCCAGCATTAGAGTCTTTTCCAATGAGTGGCTCTTTGGATCAGGTGACCAAAGTATTGGAGCTTCAGCATCAGTCCCTCTAATAAATATTCGGAGTTGATTTTCTTTAGGATTGACTGCTTTGATTTCCTTGCATTCCAAGCACTCTCAAGATTCTTCTCTAGCACCAGAGTTCAAAAGCATCGGTTCATTGTCACTCAGCCTTCTTTATGGTCCAACTCTCATGTCCATACCTGACTACTGGAAAAACCATAGCTTTGACTATACAGACCTTTGTCAGCAAAATGCTGTCTTTGCTTTTTAATACACTGTCTAGGTTTGTCATAGCTTTCCTTCCAAGGAGCAAGCATCTTTTAATCTCAAGGCTTTAGTCACTGCTCACTGTGATTCTGAAGCCAATAGAACAAGATCTATCACTACTTTCACTTTTTCCCCATCTATTTGCCATGGAGTGATGGGATCAGATGCCATGATCTTAGTTTTTTGAATGTCGAGTTTTAAGTCAGCTTTTTCACTCTCCTCTTTCATCCTTATCAATAGGCTCTTCAGTTCTCCACTTTATATCATCAGTTAAGATCCAGTCTGGAAAGCCCCATTCCAAGAACCTTCATTTTGCTCATCTGCAAAGTGAAACTAACAGTAAATGCCTGTCTCACAAGAAAAGGTGTACAATGGGAAAATATTTTCGAAAATATATGATATGAAATCGCAAAGTGAGTAGGTTGTACAAGCTGCTGGAGCCAGATTTCCTTGAAATGAATCTCAGTGCAATCACTTCCTGGTTTGCGACCTTAAGCAAGTTACTTAACCTCTCTGAGTCTCCCCCTCCTAACGTACAAATGAGATTAAGTAAATGCACCCACATGGTGGCTATGTTAGGAAGACAAGTTTGGGTGACATTTGTAAAGCATTTATAATAGTTCCAGCTACAGAATAAGCATTATATTCAAGTTTCATAAAGAAATAAATTGCTCAATGATACACTTAGTTGTAGGATCTAAGTCTCTGCCCACACAAAATCTTTAAACTATATCATGTCAGAGTTACATACTTTATATAGTCCTTTTTTGTTCTGTTTTATATACTATACATATGTAAAGAATACAGCAAAAGTACCAATGAAGTGAGGAATATAAAATTCATCATGGAAAAAAATGTGTGTGCCAAGTAATAACAGGAAACAATTGCTTTGTTCTCTCTCTTTTTCAGACTGCCTTAAGTAGGTCTGCTCAAATCAATACTCTAGTTTGAATATTTTTTTCTGAACAAGGACAGATTTATAAGTGAAAGTATCTGGCATGTTAATTGAAAGGTCTTTATTACTGGTTGTCTATTCCTGTTAGCGGCCATCTTTTAAACTACGATGGCTGCCACTTAAATCAAGAATCAATTAGAAACATTAATAAAACAACCCTGTCAACTCCCATTAGACCCCAGCCAGACCTTTTTCTTCTCTATTAAGCAGGCAATTGCTAATCACTATTTTTATCAATATCTTAGGAACATGATCTGTAATTTACCCCCAGTAAATGAATAATATCAATTGGCTACCAGCTCTAGGTTGAAAGGACTCTCTCAAGGGGGAAATAAAGTCCATATTCTGTCACCTTCTGTTTGTAAAGAGAGAGAAACATTTGTATCTTGGAAGAAAATAAACATTTTTTTTTTCCCTAAGGGATCCAGGATTGAATATGTTCTAAGAAGTGAAAAAAAAAAAAAAATGGTGAGAGTGATTTGAGAGGAATATTTTGTAAAATAAGCAAAACAATGCTTTAAAAAAAAAAAAACAGAGGTAGAGTTAGTTTTCACATTGTCAGCTCAGTCAAAAACTTAAATTTAGTTGAACAAGCATCTACTTAAGAGGATTCTCATCTGGGACCACAGGATCTACTATGAGTGACAGATGTTTAAAGAGATAATTGTGCCAAGTATGGGCAGGTTCTCTAAGGGAAGATGTGCCTGCAGAGGTTAGTGGGTGTGAGGAGTGTAGGCACTCCATCTGACCCGGGGGGTGTGATTAGGACAAGGATTCATCCTTCCATTCTCCATTTGGTTGAGGTTGATGGGCGCTGCTTGGATGGGCAGACACTTTGGCCCTAGATTGATTGGTTAGAGTTAGAAATGGTATGCAGATTATTTGATCCAACCATCTACTCTTTTTGTGAGTCCTTTCTTAATCACAATTCTCTTAGCTTTCCAGGTAAGGTCCTCCAGGGCACAAAGCACCCCACTTCTAGAAGCAGTTTGTGCCCACTTTGGCAGTTTTAATCCTTACAAGAGTCCTATCTCTGTTGAATCAGCAAAGATCTCTTCTGCTAGTTTCTGAGGTTCTAATGTCAGCCACATGGGGTGTGGACTGTTTGCTGGGACAGAGCAGTGAAACAGATGAGAGTGGGAAAGCTAGAGTGCAAGTCTTAGTTTTACCACACGTACTAATGTTATGATCTGTGGTGTTTTACTTTCCTCAATGGGAAAATTCTCACTGGGAAAATAATAACTGTATGATTCATTGTCTGCAAGGAAGTAACATAGTCATATTATAGAACTGTAAGGGCTGTGAAAATAACTTTTAAATAGGCAAAGTTGTTGTTATCATCACTCTCTTTTTAGTACAGCAGTTCTTGAAATTCTTGAAGGATTTTTGAAATTCTTAAAGGACCCCACCAGCTTGCAATTTCTCTGGTTCTTCTCAAACTCTTGATTTCTCCTAACTATTCCCACATGACTGTGAAATGCCTGAACTAGAGTTTAGCGTTTTGTCTATAAACCCCTTCTCTTAAATGAATGGACCCAAATACTAATATGTATCTTGTTTGTGTGGTTATGACTTGGATCATCTACCAGCTTCAACTAGGAATGTTTTTCTGATTATTCACTGCTGGAATTCATGGACCCAGTGACCCAAAATCATAATTTTGTATTTTAAAACAAACACACAAACAAAGCACAAAAGCTAAACTGAAAGCCTTGCTTCTGAAGGGTACACTGAGTGGTATGATGAAAAGAAACTGGTTACAGGAACCAGTGAAATGAATTAATTCTGAAAAACAGAACTGGAAGAAGCCATAGAGATCACCTAGGGTATAGGTCTCAGTTTACCTTAGAGGAGATACATTACAATCTGCTTAAGACCAGCCTACTCATCATTGTAAATATTTATTTATCAAAAATAAATATTTTCTAAATATTAAAAGAATGAATAACCCAATGAAAAAAATGGGCAGAACATCTAAACAGATGAGACATACATATGGCCAAAAAAGCACATGAAAAAATGTTCAACATGACTAATTAAATATTTAGAAAAATGCAGATCAAAAATACAATGAGGTGCCACCTCACTTCAGTCAGAATGGCCATCATCAAAAAGTCTACAAATAATAAACACTGGAAAGGGTGTGGGAAAAAAGGAACCCTCCTACACTATTCGTGGGAAGGTAAACTGGTACAAGTACTATTCCAGACATTGGAATATTACTCAGTGCTAAAATGAAATAAATGACCAAACCTTGAAAATAGACACAAGAAATCTAACTGCGTATAACAGCTAAATGAAAAAAAATGTCTATGAACTATGCAATGTGGAATCCAAGTATATGATGTTGGAAAAGGGCAAAGCTATGGAAACAATAAAAACATCTGTGGTTACCAGGGATTAAGGAGGAAGGGATGGCTAGGCAGAGCACAGAGGATCTTTAGGGCAGTGAAACTACTCTACATGGTACCATAGTGGTGAATACATGTCATTATACATTGTCCAAATCCATAGAATGTACAACATCAAGAGTGAATTTTTAGAATATATTATGGACTCTGTGTGGTTATGATATGTCAATGTGGGTTCATCAGTGATAATGAATGTACCACTCTGGTGGCCATGTTGACAATGCATGTGTGGAAGGAGAGTATAAACTTTCCATTTAATTTTGCTCTGAACCTAAAAGTGACCTAAAATCATAAACTCTTAATAAAAAATTTGAATTTATGTTCAGCCTTATTCAATAAGGATTTATTGAGTAGCTGCCTATATGTGGCAGTGCTGTGCTTTGCTGTGCTTAGTCGCTCAGCCATGTCTGATTCTTTGCGACCCCATGGATTGTAGCCCTCCAGGCTCCTCTGTCCTTGGGGATTCGGAGTGGGTTGCCATGACCTCCTCCAGGGGATCTTCCCAATCCAGGGATGAAACAAGGGACAGTGATAAAATAAGACATGGTCTATTGCAGTCACAGAAGGCAATTCAAATGAGAGGGAACAAATGATCAATGCCAGTCCCACTGAGGCTCAAATTAGGAATATTTCCTGTCTCTAATGACCATTGCAGTTGACAACAGAACTAGTTTATTTTGCTATAATGGGTGGTCCCTCTGCTAGTGGTCTGTCACACCCTTGGATCATTCCCTCTGCGACAATGAGACTGAGGCTGTAGATGAAGTTGGCATAATAAAAACTACGTAGTATTAATTAAACACTTACTATTTGTTGGTCAGTGCTTCTCAGCATTAATAATGATTAACATATTTAATTTTTATAATGTCTTATGAGGGAGGAACTCCTATTATTCTCCTGCTTTATACATAAGGAAACTAAAGCTCTAAACAAGTAATGTTGTGAAGAATTGTCAAGCATCTGAGATTTTATGTTATATACAAATTAGAGAGTAAGATTGTCACAGTTTCAAGGTTGCTAGTAGACTTGAGTTTTCTGGGACAAGGATACAGGATAGTTCTTAATTCACAGTTATGGGAACAGCCAGTGTCAGCTTTTCTTACACTTGCTCCCCGAGTCTCAGTGCCCAAGGGCCATATGATACCCGCACATGTGGTCAGTTGTTACAGGCGAGGACCCCTCAGCTTTGGGAACCTGGTTGTCTTCTGATGAGCCAGCCAGCCCTTTCCTCAGGACAGGAAACACTATTTCTATCTTCCAGGCTTGTTTACTGCATGCTAAGACGCTTCAATTCTGTCTGACTCTTTCGACCCCATGGACTGTAGCCTGCCAGACTCCTCTGTCCATGGGATTTATCAGCCAAGAATAGTGGAGAGCGTTGCCATGCCTTCCTCTGGGGGATCTTCCCAAGCCAGGGATTGAACCCGTGTCTCTTACGTCTCTTGCATTTACAGGCCAGATCTTTACTACTAGGGCCACCTGGGAAGCCCAAGCTTGGTTGCTAGTTCAGAACACAGAATGGTCAGTGCCTTGCTCTTTAGATGCACAGAAACACAAGAAACTCATGGAAAGAGGTCTCCTAACACAAGGCGCTTGCTCAAGGTCACAAAAGGCAAAGCTCGGGTTCAAGTTGGGGCCTTCCATGGCCCTCATGCCTAACCACCAAATTCCAGTTCCTCCCTAGGCCATCAGGGCATCTTGACAGATGTTGGGGGTTGAGTGGGAACTAATTCACAGCAGGAAGGCTTTCTAGTGCCCCGCATGTCAGGACAAAAATCTATCCTGGATCTCATCACCCAGTGGGGTAGTAAGCAGGGACTGGGGTTCAGCAGGCCAAAGAAGGGAGTCTGGAAGTGAGTTGGAATACGAAGAAACAGAAATTTCAACCCAGAAAGGTGAAGCGAGGCATTGTAACAGAGGAGAGAGTGGGAGTGAGGGCAGAGCTGGGCAGATGTTTCAGTGGAGCCCTTGACTGCAAGCTCCTTCTGACCTGCATGACTCCTGAAAGAACTTTGCATTTCAAGGGTCAGGTCTGGCATGACCTCTGTGAAACCCAGGACTGTTTAAGGGTGAAAAGCCTTTCACGCCGAATGCCTCAGAGGACACAGCTGACAGCCTGCCCTCAGTGAAACCCCGACTCCAGCAACACTGGGTTGGGGGACAGCTCAGGGGGTCGTTCCAATGGCAAGGGCTCCGTGTTTGACAAAGTTCTAAAATCTAGGTTAGGGCTCAATGCCGAGGGCTCTTTGCAGTAAAATCATCTCTTTATTAATGAGATCCAGCCCCATCTCTCTGATAGAAATGATGGGAAAAGGTGTCCCTTTGGTGCTATTCAAATGAATGGAAGAGAACAGTGGGTGTTTTTAAAACTCTCTCCCTATCATAGGAGGATGGAGCTCATTAGTGAGGGGAATGATTTTGCTGGGGAAAGGCTGTTACAATAAGAAAACATAACCTACTCAAGATGAACCAGATCCAAGTCAATTAGTCTGGGAAAAAAAAAAAAAAGAGAGAGAACAAGCGAGCTTCAAAAATACCACCTCTTTCCTTCCATTCATTTGAATAACAGCAAGGGGACATTTTAGTTTTTTAATCATTTTTTATACTTGAATCAGTCTGGGTCTCATTAATATAGGAATGATCTCACTTAAAAGACCTAGTGTTAAACTCCTGTTCAGCTGAGATTAACCGAATCAAACATGATTTGACCAAAAAGGAAAAGTCTAAAGTATTGTATCTATCTCTAATACATTGCAATCTGCCTTTAAAAATAAAAAAGGGTGCACGTATTTCTTATTCAGCCTCTTTTTATGTATCTGGAATATATTTTTGTAGGTAAACTAGTATTGAAATTGCAGTGAAATATGGTTAGCCACTGGAAATCACCTGAATACAGGAGATCCAAATAATTTGCATGCATTTGAGGACAGTATGGCAGACGAGGTCAACCATGAAAAGTGAAAGTCTCACCCGACTCTGCGACCCCATGGACTGTACAGTCCATGAATTCTCCAAGTCAGAATACTGGAGTGGGGAACTTTTCCCTTCTCCAGGGGATCTTACCAACCCAGGGATCAAATCTAGGTCTCCCACATTGCAGGTGGATTCTTTACCAGGTAAGTCATAAGGGAAGTCCAAGAATACTGGAGTGGGTAGCCTGTCTCTTCTCCAGCAGATCTTCCTAACCCAGAAAACGAACCAGGGTCTCCTGCATTGCAGGCAGATATTTTACCAACTGAGCTATCAGGGTCAATGACAGGGGAAATATATTTTCCATTCATTTATCTTTTCCTAGGATCTGCCAAGGGCCTTCATCATGTTGACTGAGCCACGATTTCTATCAGTTGTCAGATAAATATATTTAATTTAAAAATTTCTAAACCTCAGCATTATCGATTTTTGGGACCCAGATGTGTGAGCCCCTTTGCTCTGGGACTGCCCTGTGTCTTAAAGAATGTTTAGCAGCATCCTTAGGGTGATGCCAGCAGCCCCCTGCCACCAACTATGACAACCAAAACTGTCTCCAGACACGGACAAATACCCGCAAGGGGATCAAAACCACATTCACTCCCATGGATAACCACTTATTTAAGACAATCTTGGCAAGAAGGCAAAGAAAAGAGTAACATATATAGCAATCCTTATGCTTTGGTTGAATTTATCATCCTGGATTTTACCAGAAGTTTCTGTTGAAGTCCTTGATTTCCTCTGCTACCGGATCCAAGCTCACTCTGCTCTCCCCACAGCAGGCCAATGGATCCGAGAGACGAGGTGTTGAGGCAAGGAATGCGACTATATTTGGAAAGCCTGCAGACCGAGATTGCAGACTAATGTCTTTAAACAACCGTCTTACTGGCATCTAGATGCACGGTTCTTTTATAGAACAGAGATGGGAGGAGGTGAGGAAACAAAGTAGAAGGACATTCATCTAGCAACTAACTCCTAGAATGGCAGGCTTCAGGCAAGGGATGTGTTAATTTCTTCCCAAAAGCAACGAAAAGCAAGTCAAAGAAACAGTTCCAACATGGAGTCAGAATTGGCTTCTCCCTGCAACACTTTCTTGTCCCATCCTATACGCCACACAAGCCTGCTCTCTCATCTCTCTCTCTCTTTTCACTCCAGGGTAATTTAAGTAAAGGATTCTTCACCAGCTTTGGGTAGGTCCTTGCGGAGGGGGTTGTCGGGCATCCTGAGGTCACATATTTTCACAAAGAAAGCCACATGTGACAAAGGACAGAGCCTTTGGAAACAACCGTAGCAAAGTTTGATTCTTGGCTGGTATTACTTCCTAGGTATAAAGTCTTTGGTGAATGCTTAACTCTTGGAGAGTAAATGGAGCTGCTGGCAAAGATGCATTCATGGCAGAGAGACAGAGAAAGAGAGAACAAATAACCTGGATTCTCCCTTGCACCTGTCTCCAGTTTTCTTGCCTGGGTCCCTAATTGTCACACTTGGGCAGAAACCCAGTGACAGAGAAGGAGTCTGGAGGAAGACCCCCAAGACCTAAAAAGATCAGAGTGAGGAATGGGTCTGAGAGTAACAAGACTAGGGGGTGCATTCACACCCAGTCACATGGAGAAACTCATTCGATGTTAATTGCTTCTTTCTATGGTGGTTCTCCGGGGTTTTCTGAGTTAGAAACTGCTGTTTACAGTTGAGTGAAATATATGATCTGGAATCAAATTTGGCAGTCACTAGCATTCTTTCTCCAGAGAAGGCAATGGCACCCCACTCCAGTACTCTTGCCTGGAAAATCCTATGGGCGGAGGAGCCTACTAGGCTGCAGTCCATGGGGTCGCTAAGAGTCGGATACAACTGAGCAACTTCACTTTCACTTTTCACTTTCCTGCATTGGAGAAGGAAATAGCAACCCACTCCAGTGTTCTTGCATGGAGAATCCCAGGGACACTGGAACCTGGTGGGCTGCCGTCTATGGGGTCGCACAGTCGGACATGACTGAAGCAACTTAGCAGCAGCAGCAGAGCTGGTGGTAATGGAGAAGGAGCCTAGCTAGCATGAGGCTCTAGGGCAGAGATTAGCAAACTTTCCCCATACAGGACCAGCAATTAAGTATTTTAGGCTCTGCAAGCCCTACCATCCCTGCTGAAACAATATGTTCTCCTTGGTTGTTGTTCAGTTGCTAAGTCATGTCCCATTCTTTGCAACCCCACAGACTGCATCACACCTGGCTCCCATGTCTTCTACTATCTCCCAGAGTTTGCTCAAATTCATATCCATTTTGTGGGTGATTGCCATCCAACCATCTCATCCTCTGTCACCCTCTTCTCCTCCTGCCTTCAATCTTCCCCATCATCAGGGTCTTTTCCAGTGAACTGGCTCTTCACATCAGGTAGCCAAAGTATTGGAGTTTCAACTTTAGCATCAGTCCTTCCGGTAAACATTCAGCGTTGATTCCCTTTAGGATTGACCGGTTTGATCTCCCTGCAGTCCAAGGGATTCTAGAGTCTTCTCCAGCACCACAACTCAAAAGCATCAATTCTTGGGCACTCAGACTTTTTTATGGTCCAACTCTCACATCCGTACATGACTGCTGGAAAAACCACAGCTCTGACTATATGGACCTTTGTTGGTGAAGTGATGTCTTTGATTTTTAATATGCAGTCTAGATTTGTCATATCTTTCCTTCCAAGGAGCAAGTATCTTTTAAGTTCTTGACTTTAATCACTGTCCACAGTAATTCTGGAGCCCAGGAAAATAAAATTTGCCACTTTTTCCACTTTTTCCTTTTTTATTTGCCATGAAGTGATGGGACTGGCCAGATGCCATGATCTTAGTTTTTTCATGTTGCATTTCAAGCCAGCTTTCACCCTCATCAAGAGGTTCTTCAATTCTGCTGGGATAGTACAAAAGCAGCTGTAGAGAATCCAAAACCAAATGGATATAGCTATATTCCAATAAAACTTTATTTATAAAAAACAGTGGGCTGGACTTGCCTCTCAGGCTGCAGTTTGCCAACCCCTACTCTATAGGGCTGAACAATGTGTCCATATCTTTCTGAGGACAGTAGCTCTATCTGATCATCCTGCCTGCAGAAATTCATCAGTTTGCAACCATTGTCTGGAGAGAGGTCATGGTTGTTTCAAGCTGATGAAGCACTTTTTTTGTCTAATGGTTCATGTTTATTGTAAACATAGTGTTATATTATTCACACTTAAAAATATACCACTAATCAGGTGATTATTAAAAATGATTTAAGTTGAGAGACAGACCTAAATGCACAGTTAGGAAATCATTTTCACAGGGTCTGTGTTTCTTCTCTTGCAGAAAAGCAAATCAGTTTCCTTGACGAATTCACAACCAGGCATTCTGACACTCTTAGTGTTCATGCATGCTACTAATGGATTTACAATTGCAAATCAGCCTTGTACCGGAGCTGGGGATATTTTAGACTGTGTTTGTTGCAGCACTGGTGTGTCTACACACACGTGTGATGATCACTGTTTCTTCTCCCAGAACAATTAGTGGCGGGCCAACCTCCCATTGCTAGAGACAGAGCAGGATCTCTGATGGGAAAAAGGAAATGGGCTCACATCTCAATCTTCCTTCACAGTATCCCTTGTCTTTGCAGTAAGGAAGCTGATTTCTCTCATGGAAACACACAAGACGCAGCTTCCCCATAGGTCTGTCTCCTGTCAGCGTGTTTCAGGAAATCTACACACCCTTGGACTAGGCACTAACAGGACTTAAAACGTAAGGGAAGCTCACAGATGCACTTGGTGCATGGGTGTCCAGGTCTGACTGCACCCTCCCCTCGCTGGCTCCCAGCTTCCATGTCTCAGAGACTATTGTTTCCTGCTCTTGGGCCTCCCCGGGGCCCATCCCAGCTTCTCTACCAAGAAACCATACTGGGCACCTCTCTAATATGGCCTTATTCAGGTGGGCCAGTGCAGCTTGGGGGTAAGCTGTGAGTTTAGGCCTCAGACAGGTTCAAGTTCATATTCAAGCCCTGCACTCATTTGCCCCATAACCTTGGCTCAATCACGGACCCCTGGTGCCTCTCTTTCCCCACTGGTGAAATGGGGATGATGACACCTGGTTTGAGTTGAATTGTGTCCCCCTAAGATTCTCGTCTTAACACCCTGGTCCTAACGCCTGGGAACGTGATTGTTTTCGGAGATTGTTGTTGTTGCTATTGCTCAGTTGCTCAGTCGTGTCCAACTCTCCACGACCCCACAGACAGCAGCATGCCAGGTGTCCCTGTCCTTCACCCCTCCCAGAGTTTCCTCAGATTCATGCCCAGTGAGCCAGTGATGCCGTTCAACCATCTTATCCTCTGCTGCCTCCATCTCCTCTTGCCCCCAATCTTTCCCAGCATCAGGGTCTTTCCAAGTGAGTCAGCTCTTCGCATCAGGTGGCCAAAGTATTAGAGCTTCAGCATCAGTCCTTCCAATGAATATTCAGGGTGTATTTCCTTTAGGATTGACTGATTTGGTCTCCTTTAAGTCCAAGGAACCCTTATGAGTACTCTATAGCACCACAGTTGTTGTAGAGTTGGTCATTCATCTCTGACTCTTTGTGATCCCATGTACGGCAGGACTCCAGTCTTCCATGTCCATCACCAGCTCCCGGAGTCTACCCAAACTCAAGTCCATTGAGTTAGTGATGCCATCCAAGCATTTCATCCTCTGTCATCCCCTTCTCTTCCTGCCTTCATTCTTTCTTTGCATCAGGGTCTTTTCAAATGAGTCAGTTCTTCACATCAGGGGGCCAAAGGTTTGGAGCTTTAGCATCAGTCCTTCCAATGAATATTCAGGGTTGATTTCCTTTAGAATTGACTGGTTTGATCTCCTTTCAGTTCAAGGGACTCAAGCGTTTTCTCCAACACCACAGTTCAAAAGCATCAATTCTTTGGTGCTCAGCTTTCTTTGTGGCCCAATTCTCACATCCGTACATGCCTACTAGAAAAATGATAGCTTTGACTAGACAGACCTTTGTCAGTGAAGTAATGTTTCTGCTTTTTAATATGCTGTCTAGGTTGGTCATAGCTTTTCTTCCAAGGAACAAGTGTCTTTTAATTTCATGGCTGCAGTCACCATCTGCAGTGATTTTGGAGCCCAGAAAATAAAGTCTCTCACTATTTCCATTGTTTCCCCATCTATTTGCCATGAAGTGGTGGGACATGATGCCAAGATCTTAGTTTTTTGAATACTGAGTTTTCAACCAGCTTTTTCACTCTCCTTTTTCACTTTCATCAAGAGTCTCTTGGGTTCCTCTTCACTTTCTGCTAAGGGTGGGGTCATGTGCATATCTGAGGTTATTGATATTTCTCCTGGCAATCTTGATTCTGGCTTGTGCTTCTTCTAGCCCAGCGTTCAGCATGATGTACTCTGCATATAAATTAAATAAGCAGGGTGACAACGTGAAGCACCACCATAGGTCTTTCAAAAGGTAGTTAAACTAAAATGGCATCATTAGGGTGGGTCCTAATCCAGTCTGACTGATGTCCTTATAGGAAGAGATTAGGACATAGTCAGGAACAGAAGGATGACCATGTGAAGACAACAGAGAGAAAGTTGTCCTCTACAAGCCAAAGAGAAAGGCCTCGGTAGGAACCCTTCCTGCCAGCACCTTGATCTTGGATTTCCAACCACCAGAACTTTAAGGAAATACATTTCTGTTACTTAAGCCTCCTCATCTGTGATACTTTGTAATGGTAGGCCTAGTAAACTAATGCAACACCCAGTTTACAGGATTGAACCAAAGATCAGAGCATGCAAAACACGGATGGTGGACTGCCATTTTCCTTCGAGTTACTTTTCATATGAAGACTCTTTCAAACTTTGAGAAGATTATGTGTGTTTAGCGAGGAGCAGGGATGAGCAAGGTAACCCATGCACAGAATGGTCGTGCCCTTTCTGGTTAAATACCTTCAGAGACAGCACACTCACTTCTGATGATGTAGCCTTCCAGAGCTGCGCAGATTCCAGTGTTACAGAGTCCTTTATTAGTCTAAGTTATACAGATTCTCTTTATCTCTCTTCTGCTGGAACTTAGGAAATAAGTGAGATAGTTGAATGTAACAATAGTTTATTTTCTTGAGGTTAAAGGAGAACTGATCTTTAACTGAATCTCGTGTGTGTGTGCTCAGTTATATCCAACTCTTTGGGATCACATGGACTGCAGCCTGCCAGCCTCCTCTGTCTGTGGGATTTTTCAAGAATCCTGGAATGGGTTGTCATTTTCTTCTCCAGCGGATCTTCCTGACCCAGGGACTGAACCCACATCTATCGCACCTCCTGCATTTAGCAGGTGGATTCTTCACCTTTATGCCACATGGCAAGCCCTCTACTGGTGGTTAGCAGCTGTTGTGATTCCAAATTCTTCCACGTGTCTCTTTGTCTCCTCTGAAGGATACAACCTTCTCATTTAAGCAATAGGGACCCAGGATCTACCCTTTGTGACTATTTTGGTGGTATTTTTGCACTTACTTATCAGACCTCACAAGGTTCCTCCAGATAGAAAAGATATTCTTTAATTAGCTTAATATTTTATGTATGTTGCATTTATTGCCTGGTCATATCTAACAGAGGTTCTATTTACAATCTTGCCAAATACTGTGAATCAATCAATAGGACCTAAGTTTGCTTTTGCAAAAGAGGCTCTTTGAAGGAGATTTACTTTTGAAAGTTTGTGTTTGCATTTACTTGCAGGCCACCTCCATTGTTCAATCTCTCCAGAGGACCCTCTGCCAGAATATCGGCTTACATAAGCTTCCTAGAGGTTTCAGGATGTTACATTTTCTGCCCCTCCAATAGATTAACACTTAAAAAAATTTGAAGAAACTGTTTGAACTAGAAGTCACACAACTAACTATTGCCAAATGACAGCTACTCATCCTAAAACTAATAATGACAGGGCATGAATGGGAGCCAACGCTTAAGAAGACCCTACTAAGCGTCAGGCACTGTCAAACCCTTTAAATTTCTTACCTGTAAGCATCAAAATAAGAGCTGTTGAGGGCATATGACAATCTGTTCTATGGTAAAGTATATTCCTGAAGCAAGAATTAACATATCTAACAGGTAAATAGATAGGGAGGGAATACTGTCTGTATTGTGAAGAAGAGCGGTGTGGGTCGCATGAGACTTTTTTCTCCTGTACATGAAACTTCACACCATCCAGTTCAGTTCAGTTCAGTTCAGTTGCATAGTCCTGTCCAACTCTTTGCGACCCCATGAACTGCAGCATGCCAGGCCTCCCTGTCCATCACCAGCTCCTGGAGTCCACCCTAACCCATGTCCATTGAGTCGGTGATGCCATCCAACCATCTCATCCTCTGTCGCCCCCTTCTCCTCCTGCCCTCAATCTTTCCCAGCATCGGGGTCTTCTCAAATGAGTCAGCTCTTCACATCAGGTGGCCAAAGTATTGGAGTTTCAGCTTCAACATCAGTCCTTCCAATGAACACCCAGGACTGATCTCCTTTAGGATGGACCGGTTGGATCTCCTTGCAGTCCAAGGGACTCTCAAGAGTCTTCTCCAACACCACAGTTCAAAAGCATAAATTCTACAGCTCTCAGCTTTCTTTATAGTCCAACTCTAACATCCATACATGACAACTGGAAAAATCATAGCCTTGATTAGATGGAACTTTGTTGACAATGTCTCTGCTTTTCAATATGCTATCTAGGTTGGTCATAACTTTCCTTCCAAGGAGTAAGAGTCTTTTAATTTCATGGCTGCAATCACAATCTGCAGTGATTCTGGAGCCCAGAAAAATAAAGTCAGCCACTGTGTCCACTGTTCCCCATCTATTTGCCATGAAGTGATGGGACTGGGTGCCATGATCTTAGTTTTCTGAATGTTGAGTTTTAAGCCAGCTTTCTCACTCTCCTCTTTCACTTTCATCAAGAGGCTCTTTAGTGCCCCATCCAGTAATCACAGCTAAACTTCAGGTAACCTGGCTGTGGACCCCAGCAAGCAGGAGAAAAAAACAATCTTGCAACCTTGACGCCTGTTCTCTGCTTTGACTCAGTTTCACCATCAGCCCTTTCTTGGAAGGGCTGGTTCCATGGTTTTTTCTGATCTTGGTACTTTCTTACTTAAGCTTTTCTTCCACCCCACTTCTAGCAAGATATTTTACCTTATGTTACAGGTGAAGAACTGTAGTTTTTGGTTACATGCTTTTACCTGTTAACACTAAAACTTTTGTTTATATATTTTGGGGGGTCTGCTTGCAAAGTTACCTGCCTCTTGAGCTGTTTACTCTTCTGTTTCATGCTATCTTGGTCATACAACTTGTTATTTTTAGTGTGTGATTATTGTGCAGAATGCAAAATTTTTCAGGAGCATGTGTATCACATTTGAGCAGGATGCTATTTGAAAGATGAGGGAGCTGATGCTTCTAAATGTTAGGTCACATTCACAGAGCTGCACCGCTGGGAAGTGATGGGGCTTGATCTAAGCCAAGTCCCTCTGATTCTCTGGAGGCCACACTCTGTTCTGTAACTGTCACGACTGAAGTTACCCAAGGGTGAGGGGACTCTTTCTTGCCTTGTGTTCTCAGCTTAGAAGGCATGGGATTTGCAAAGCAGTAGCTTTGAAATTATTTGGAGTTATTCCATTTCTCTGGAGTCCCAGATCAAATTGTGAGGGAAAAGTATGTTACCAAAGTATGTTATGTAAAACATGTAGGCTACAAAGATTTTAGCAAAAAAAAAATCAAAATAAACATCAAATGATGTGTACTTTTCACACCTTTCCTCTCCCCAGATGTTGAATTTACAAGAAACAATGAAAGCGTAGAAAGTGTGCTATGAGCAGAGCCTGGCACATAAAAGATGCACAATAAAATGGCACCTAGTGTTTGCATCTAAGGGACTCGACTGACATTTAATTTTTGGAACATAAGGAAAATGAACATCATTAGTCAGAATCCCCCACCTTCTGTCTCGGCCTACCCAGTGAAAACTACCTCCCACAATACAGATTTCTTTATTTTAATGGCAAAAATTATCCATTTAAACCACCTCTGAATACTGTGACGTCCTTTGTGGAGCAAGCAAAATAACCTCAGGATGCATTGGGACTCCCTAAATTCGGGACAAATTTTCTGTCTTCCAGGAGACTTTTGTCTCAATATTGTAATTTATTTGCCTACTTTTGCATTTTATGTGTAAATAGAGTCATCCTTGGAGAAGGCAATGGCAAGCCACTCCAGTACTGTTGCCTAGAAAATTCCATGGACAGAGGAGCCTGGTTGGGCTACAGTCCATGGGGTTGCTACTAGTTGGACGAGACTGAGCAACTTCACTTTCACTTTTCACTTTCACACATTGGAGAAGGAAATGGCAACCCACTCCAGTGTTCTTGCCTGGAGAATCCCAGGGATGGCAGAGCCTGGTGGGCTGCCGTCTATGGGGTCGCACAGAGTCGGACACGACAGTAGCGACTTAGCAGCAGTAGCAGCAGAAGAGTCATCCTACCTGCTTTTGCCTATATCTGGTGCCTTAGTTCTCATCGAGTCTCAATGTGAACAGGTGTGTCCCTTGAGATTACGGTCCAGTGAGAAGTGACATTTAGCCCTAAGTAAGCTGTTGCTACTGGTGGTTGTGCTCAGTTGCTCAGTTGTGTCTGACTCTTTGTGACCCCAGGGACTATATAGTCCACCTGGCTCCTCTGTCCATGGGATTCTCTGGGCAAGAATACTGGAGTGGGTTGCCATACCCTCCTCCAGGGGGGCTTCCTGGCCCAGCAATGGAATCTGAGTCTCTTGCATCTCCTACGTTGGTAGGCAGGTTTTACCACTGTGCCACCTGGGAAGCTCCCTGCTGGTGGTTGGTGGTACCAGATCCTGGCCTCACTTTTTTGCCCCTTTCACTCTGGGAACATTCTGTCCATTCCATCTCAAGGACTCAGTTTCCCTGTCTCTGCACACAAGCAATGTCTCTTCCCCCGAAGCATTCTTTGTGTATTAGGTGAGTGACAGGGCCTGCCATGTTCTTTCATCTGTGAACCCAATGATGCCTCTGTAAACAAGCATTGTTTAGAGGGACCTGACTGTAACACAGGGAGCCTGTGACATGGCTTGCAGGCCTCACCACATCATTGAATCACTCGCTGTTTCCCTGGATGATGGTTCAGACAGAAGGGAGCAGGGTCACCCATTTGCCTGGGATGTTTCTCTTGACGACTGACATGGACACATGTCCACACCAAAAAATTAATGTTCTTATCACAACAGACTAGCAGGAACAAGTGGTTACCTGCCAGCATGGACACAGACGGCAGAGGAGGGTCCCTACAGGGGTGGGGTGACCCCCGCAGAGTCTATCTTGGCATACACTCTGTGGGAAGAGGGATACGGTGAATTTTGCTCCAAGGGGACCCTGGGCGGGGCAGACAGGGAAAGTCCAGCTGCACGTGCAGTGTTGACCCCAAGACAAATGCCCCAAATCAAAGGCTGTACTGAATGCTTGTCACTTCCTTTCCTAAATACACAGCAGGTCTCCTCTAAGGACCAATCCCTTACCCAAGAGGTGAAGGCTAACACTTTTCGAGTCACTGTTAGTGGTTTCTGGGAAATGTACATGGAAAATCCCAAACCACACACTGAGAGCCCCCCAGGCCGACAGCTAATGGACGGGGAACCTGGTCAAGGCCATTCACCTCCATTACCGGACACCTCCGCCCTTTCCAGAAGCCCCTGCTCTCCTTTCTTCCAGTTTCCTCGGCCTGCTCAGTGTGGACTAGACCATGGTGGCTCCTTCCTGCTCTCTCATGACCTTACGTCTTATTATATGAGACCCAATCAGGGTCTGACCTCCAGTCCTGCTAAACAAGATGATAGTAGCTCAGTTTATTGGCTGCCTATTGTGACTCAGAAGTTTTATTGGTGGCTTTATCATTAAAGTCTCTTAACAAGCTCCATAAAAAAGATGCTATCATCCCCACTCAACAGATGAGAAAACCAAGGCTCCGTGATAAAGCCAGGATTAAAGTTCAAAAGTGCATTCTTTCCTCATGAAGCTAATATCTATTTATGGGCACGCACTTTGTGCTGACAACTGTGCTAAGTGTTTGGAATCAACTCCCCACCCTGATGATGCTCATATCCCATTCGAGCTGACCTTCTGTTTGTCCTTGAAGCTCTGCATTGACAGTAGGTGCCAAGGTTAGTATGTTCTGCCTCCCTCCTGTCATACTTGCTTCCAACCGGCACCATCTGGGCAACCAGGAACTTCTCCTAGAGGATTTAACTCTAATAAAAGGAATACCAGGCTTCAGTTTAATCCAGAGGCTTATGAAATATTAGTTGGAAGGGGCCTTAGAAGTAATTTAATCCACTGTTTTGTTTTGGTTTTCCTAAACTTTCCTACCCTGGACCACTGAGGTTTCTCGGAAGACCTCAGGGATCCCTAGGATAAGTTCGGTGCTGCTGGGGGTCCGAGGGGGTGGGAGTTGTGAATGGGGATGGCGGGGATGGGAGGGGTGGGTGTAACAAAGCAGGCGCTGGTTCAATGAGCAGCAGCCCCCTCAGACACACCCCCTCTTACACATTCTCTGCTTCAAGGGGCAGAGTCCTGCTCTTTCTTTGCTTCCTGTCTAAGGTGTCCATGATTGCCTTCTCTGAACTAACCTCCCTCATCATCACCAGCAACAACAAAAATCTGACATAACCTGATGTAGTTGCGAGTTCTGCTGTTGCTACAGCTGAGGCCCAGAGTCCTCAAGTGCCCGGAACAAGGTGTTTAGCAACAGAGCTGGGAACCCCAACCCTCCAACAGCAACACTTCTACTGTGGAGGCCTGGTTCAAACAGATGAAGGTCTAAAGGAGTGCTCACCAACCCTCAAATCACACTGGGTGTGAGGTAACTTTTGCACATGGTGGCCTTCCAGGACCCAGAGAGCTGGCTTTCCTGAGCTGGCTCATTCCATCAATCAACTGACCATTTACAACAGGAACCACAGGGACCAGACTCCATCCAGTGGATGAAGTGGAGATGAATGACCTGCAGTGTCTTCCTTCTCCCTGAGAAGGATCAAAAAAAAACACCTAAAAAGTTTGACTATAGACCCAGAGGTGGCAAGAATACACAGAGGAACTATACAAAAAATATCTTAATAACCCAGATAACCATGATGGTGTGATCACTCACCTAGAGCCAGACATCCTGGAGTGCGAAGTCAGGTGGGCGTTAGGAAGCATCATTATGAACAAAGCTAGTGGAGGTGATAGAATTCCAGCTGAGCTATTTCAAGTTCTAAAAGATGATGTTGTTAAAGTGTTGCACTCAATATGCCACCAAATGTGGAAAGCTCAACAGTGGCCACAGGACTGGAAAAGGTCAGTTTTCGTTCCAATCCCAAAGAAAGGCAATGCCAAAGAATGTTCAAGCTACTGCACAATTGCACTCATGTCACATGCTAGCAAAGTAATGGTCAAAATTCTCCAAGCTAGGCTTCAACAGTACATGAACTGAGAACTTCCAGATGTTCAAGCTGGATTTAGAAAAGGCACAGGAAGCAGAGATCAAATTGCCAAAAATTGAAAAGCAAGGGAATTCCAGAAAAACATCTACTTCTGCTTCATTGACTACACTTAATCCTTTGACTGTGTGAATCACAACAAAATGTAGAAAATTCGTAAAGAGACAGGAATACCAGACCACATTACCTGCCTCCTGAGAAACCTGTAAGCAGGTCAAGAAGCAACAGTTAGAACCAGACATGGAAAAATGAACTGGTTCCAAATAGGGAAAGGAGTACGTCAAGGCTGCATATTGTCACCCTGCTTATTTAGCTTCTGTGCAGAGTTAGGACATGCTCAACAATGGACTGGATGAAGCACAAGTTGGAATCAAGATTGCCGGGAGAAGTATCAGTAACCTCAGACATGCAGATGACACCACCCTTATGGCAGAAAGTGAAGAGGAACTAAAGAACCTCATGATGAAAGGGAAAGGGGAGAGTGGAAAAGCTGGATGAAAACTCAACATTGAAAAAACTAAGATCATGGCATCCGGTCCCATCACTTCATGGCAAATAGAGGGGGAAACAATGGAAACAGTGAGACATTTTTGGGCTCCAAAATCACTGCAGATGGTGATTCCTGCCATGAAATTAAGATGCTTGCTCCTTGGAAGAAAAGGTGTGACCAACCTATACAGCATATTAGAAAGCAGAGACATTACTTTAACAAACCCAGGCCCATCTAGTCGAAGCTATGGTTTTTCCAGTAGTCAAGTATGGATGTGAGAGTTGGACCATTAAGAAAGCTGAATGCCAAAGAGTTGATGCTTTTGAACTGTGGTGTTGGAGAAGACTCTTGAGAATCCCTCTGACTGTAAGGAGATCCAACCAGTCCATCCTAAAGGAAATCAGTCCTAAATATTCATTGGAAGGACTGATGCTAAAGCTGAAGCTCCAATACTTCGGCCACCAGAATGGAAGAACTGACTCACTGGAAGAGGCCCTACTGCTGGGAAAGATTGAAGGCCGGAGGAGAATGGGACAACAGAGGATCAGATGTTTGGATGGCATCACTGACTTGCTGAGCATGAGTTTAAGCAAGCTTCAGGAGTTGGTGATGTACTGGGAAGACTAGCGTGCTGCAGTCCATGGGGTCTCAAAGAGTCAGACATGACTGAGGGACTGAACTGAGACCCAGGGACAATAAAACTGAAAAAAATGCAGCTTGCAAATTTCTGGATTAGCTAATTTTCCCCTCACAGCACTTGACTTTGCATTCAACAACATATGAACATGTACCAAAAGCCAATAACGGTGCCTCATTGCTTTTTTAATCCTTACACCTCTGTGAGGCAGAGAGTGTACATGCCTTCAATAGAACTGGAGACTGGGGCTCAGAGAGGTAATGTCTTGACTTGATGGATCTTAGCATCACAAGTCAGAGACTTCAAACCCTCATTTTTTTTTTTTTGTCACGTGCTAGCCTGCCATTAAAACACACATACACATACAGAACTGAGATCTAAGAAGGCACCATCTTTGGACAGAGTTTGTAGCTTGATACATCCGGAGGTGGACAAGTGCTGGAATGTTCCTTAAAATAATCAGCAGATGGCATAGTGATAAAGAATCTGTCTACCAATGTAAGAGATGCAGGAGATACAGGTTTGATGCCTGGGTCAAGAAGATCCTTGGAGAAGCAAATGGCAACCTATTCCAGTATTCTTGCCTGGAGAATCCCATGAACAGAGGAGCCTCGTGGGCTACAGTCCATGGGTTTGCAAAGAGTCATATATGGCCATGCAGTTGAGCACGATACTGTTCAGTTTCAAGGTATGCACATCCCTTGTTGCAAAGATTGACACCATGTGTGGAGAGAGGAAAGGGTGATACAGTTCTTGAATACATTAGGGGAAAAAGGATAAGAAATATCCTCCACAATCTGGGAGAGCCCATTCTTGACCCTACAGTGTAGAGTCATCTAGGGAGGTATTGTCTGGCTCCAGCTAAGGTGAGCATCCAGGATCTTCTCTATAGGTCTGTTAAGAAGAATGCCTTGGGACTTTCCTGCCAGTCCAGTGGCTTAGACTCCACACTTTCAATACAGGGAGTGTAGGTTTGATCCCTGGTTGGGGAACTAAGAAAAGATTCCACATGCCTCTCAGTGTGGCAGAAAAAAAAAGAAGAAGAAGAATGCCTTGAATAATATCACTGCCCAATGGTAGTAACAAGGCAGTGCCGCTGGCAGTTCATGGATGCTCCAGTCCTGGGGGGCAGATACATGCCATTCATGTTTAGTACAGACAGAAACGCCACCTGCCAGAGTTGCCTGTCCTGGGAAAGCCTGTGTGTGTGTGTATTACACCTTGTTAACTCTTTGTTACTGGATTCAAGAGAGATGACAGGTCTCCTGCTACATGACACTGTCTACACCAGATGTGGTTTCCTATCCTTTAGTAAGTCAAAGCTTATACATCACTTCTACTGGAGATGCCTCACCAGCCCCTGGAGCAAGGTTTGTCCATCTGTTTTACATGTTCCCTCATCACTCAGTCCTTCCCTCATCAATAGGCTTGACACAATATAATGCGACCCCCTGGTTTCTGGTCTGCATGTTACTGGCACCACTTCCTACCATTAAGTTGTAAGTTGAATGAGGTTGAAGCTTACGTGCCATATTCAAGATGCCATTGCCAGCCATCACTATAGTCTGTGGACTAAAGTAAACAACTAGTAACTTTTTACTGGGTTGGTGAATGAGCAAATAAGCAGACCTCAGGTGTATATGGTGAGCTGAAATAGTTTAGCATCATTACGGATGGACTGGGGAAAAAGGGTCGTGATAAGAATATAATATATTCAGTAACTGTGCATTATGTATGTCTTTGTAATGTGCCCTTTCTACAGCTGAGAAAGTGAGGTGCGTGGGTTCCTACATGGCTCCAGTCCTTCGTTCATCGGCTCTGACCTCGGTGTCAGTACTTTGCTTCCTTTGCTGCAGGTTTCATCGGGCCGTCAGAACCCACTTTGCCCGTGGGGGCCTCAGCTCATGCGGCCTGTTCAGTGCCCTGGAAACAGCACCCAGCCAACACCCATGAGGTCTGGGAGAGTCGTCGCCTCAGCTCCCTCCCTCTGCGTGGGGTGGAGTGGATGCATCATGTCCAGTTGCTGGCCCTGATGGTGAGTTGTCACACTCTTCTCCAGCTTGCTTCCCCGCTCTCCTACAGGTGTTTCCTGGGATGGCAATCCAACTAACCTACATGTGTACTATGTTCAGGCTTTCACACAAACAGAGAAAACCTATGTGAGCAACGCTTCCTGTGGGCAGCCCCTACGCCATGATTGAAGCTCTGTACTTGTCCTAAGAGTTGAATAGCAACTCAAATGGTGGCATGGTGAGAGGTGCCTTTGAGAAAATGTCACTGGGAAGAGTAGATGGAGTGAATGTGGGAAAGGGGAGATGGATTAGGAGTCTGGGAAAATAGCCCAGAGCACACACAACCTGGGCCTGCTCATCTAACGTAGCCTCATTTTCACTTTCTCCTCAATAATGCGCACAGGTGTGAATGTGTAAACACACATATTTAAATCAAGTCTCGTTTTGGAAGATGCCTGTTCATCACTATCAGGCTAGCACACACATGGATGCAGTCTGTCTCAGACAGGGGAGCACCCTTCCTGCATTTCATAAGCAGTGTCCCCTAATTTCCATTGCCCAGAGAGAGACACTCCTGTCTCATCCAGGACAACTAGGAGATATGTGAATTAGCTCTTCTCTGCCCTTCCCTAACTCATAGTCACTTTTGGTCCTTTGCTGCAAAAAAATAAATAAATAAATAAATAAAAGTAAAAAATAAAAGGACATTAGCAAATGCATAATTGGAAAAAGAAGCACAATATTTAAAAATTGCCAAATGCTTCCCTTGAGGCCCAGGACAAAAGCTCTCTCATTCTGAAGGTGAAAAGGTGAAAGCATTAGTTTCTCAGTCATAACTGACTCTGCAACGCCATGCACTGTACCCTGCCAGGCTCCTCTGTCCATGGGATTTCCCAGGCAAGAACACTGGAGTGGGTAGCCATTCCCTTCTCCAGGGGATCTTCCCAAACCAGGGACTGAACCCTGGTATCCTGCATTGCAGGCAGATTCTTTACCATCTGTGCCACCAGGGAAGCCCTGTCTGCCCCTCTGTAAATCATGTCTGTAGGGTGAGGGCTGTGTCACCTCTGTGGATTTTGAACACCAGCTGGTGAAGTCAGGCCAAGCTGGGGGAGAAGCAACAACACAATCAAGAAAAACTAACAACCATCTTCATATGAACACATTGCCTGCCTCCCTCATAAGGCGTTTTACCTCCAAGAAGAAAAACACGCTGTGATAGTTTACTTCTCCTAGTACTAATCAGACAGCAGGCTTCAGCCATGGAGATCTCTTCCAAGAACAGCTGAAGATAGGACACGGACATTTCTCAAAGTGCACACATGCCCCCTTGGCCACCTGCCCAAATGTGACACCAGAGCCTTCCTCTAAGAGAGTTTCCTCACCAGGGCAACACTGGTTCTTTCTTCCTTGGGCAACTGCTCTTGATAGGATAATGACAGGATGAGAGAACACACATTTATTAAAAGATGCTTTGTTCTAGTCAACCACATTCATGCTTTTAGCCTTGAAAATAGCCCTTATTGCTGTTGTTTAGTTGCTAAGTCATGTCCAACTCTGCAACCCCATGGACTGTAGCCCGCCAGGCTCCTCTGTCCATGGAATTCTCCAGGCAAGAATACTTCAGTGGGTTGCCATTTCCTTCTCCAGGACATCCTCTCAACCCAGGGGTTGAACCCACATCTCCTGCATTGCAGGCAGATTCTTTACCACTGAGCTGCCATGAAAATATCCTTACTATTCATAACTACAAAATTTGAAAGATTGTAAGTTGAACTTACTCAACTTTACTCAACAAGGAAGATACAGTGAAACCTCCCATTTCCAAAGCAAGTGCTCCGACTGGTTTCAGGTACTCTGTGATGACACACAGAAATTAAGAAGAGTCTACTGTATGGTTTATTGAAATGTATTTATTTCAACTGTGCTTTCTGAAATCACCTATGTAAGTAAGGTGAAAAGTGAAAGCTTCTGCAATGCAGGAGACCTGAGTTCAATCTCTGGGTAGGGAAGATCTCCCGGAGAAGGAAAAGGCTACCCACTCCAGTATTCTGGCCTGGAGAATTCCAAAGGGGTTGCAAAGAGTTGGACACAACTGAGCAACTTTCATTTTCACTTTCTTGAAATGACCCATACAAGCCTCTACTATTGATCAAACCAGCTAATTCACTCTCAGAGGCAATTGAAAATCAGAATTGGGTTTTTGGTGGGTCTGAAGTTGAATTCCAAATTTTGATAGAACACTTTTAGATGCATGTGGAGAAAACCACTCCAGTGAATTTTTACAAACACATATGCAGGGCTTCCTTGGTTGGCTCAGTGGTAAAGAATCTGCCTACCAGTGTAGGAGACCCAGGAGACACAGGTTCAACACCTGGGTTGGGAAGATCCTCTTGAAGAGGAAATGGCAACCCACTCCAGTCTTCTTGCCTGGAGAATCCTATGGACAGAGTAGCCTGGTGGTCTACAGTCCGTGGGCTCTCAAAGAGTCGGACAGGACTTAGAGACTGAGCATATATGTGTGAACCCACGCACACACACGCACAGAGAAGATAATGGTTTACCTTATGGAATCAAGCACAGAAAGTACAGTATGTCTATAGAAGAGACTGGAAACAGTAGTCGAAAAGCTCTTGGGATCCTAGCATACTCCCCTTCCTGATCTGACCCCACTCAGCAAATGTGCTCCATCCGTTTTTCTTTACAGTTCAACCTGAAGGCAATCATGAAGCCTCCAAGTTACACATTCTCCATCTAAGCAACTAGCCCTAAGAAAATAGTATTTCTCAACCCTCCTTACAACTCTTTCCCCCGTAGAATGCAGTTTCTTGATTTATGGTCAAGATGGCTCGTGAAGCAGGTGCTCTGAACACATGGAAATATTAGATGACACATATAAATTACCTAACCAGCATTTTGCTAAGCTCCAAATCTGGAAAGAAAATATTCAGGGGCCAGAAATGAAGAAGAAACTCAGCGTCCTGAAATTGTGGTCAGAGTTGAAGAATATGGCCCCAGTTCGCTTATAAGCTGGCTCACTGGACACCACCCTGCCTGGAGGCATGAGAATCTAGGACAGAAACCTAAAGGCAGCAAGAAGAAAGTAAGCACAAAGACAAGACTTGCCTGTCCTGTGACCTGGGACGAGACTATCTCAATCCACCAGCTGGACGCTTGCTGCCCCAAGCCACGGTGAAAACAGGAACTGATGCAGCAGGTGAGATTCCGAAAAGTACGTAGTGGTGGGTACAGAATTCAAATAGAGAAACCCACGGAGTACAGAGACCTAACTCAGGACACCCCGGATTCATTTACAGCCAGGGAACTCTGTAGTGTATGAAATGAAGTGAAGTGAAAGTCACTCAGTCGTGTCCAACTCTTTGCAACTGCATGGACTATAAAGCCCATGGGATTCTCTAGGCCAGAATTCTGGAATGGGTAGCCTTTCCATTCTCCAGGGGATCTTCCCAGTCCAGGGATCGAACTCAGCTGTCTCGCACTGCAGGTGGTGTCCTTACCAGCTGAGACACAAGGGAAGCCCCTGTAGTGTGTGGGAACTTTACATTGATGCCTCAGGTCCTGCAGGGAAGAGAATGCCCACTGACCATAATGCCCATGGGAAATGACCTAGAGCCTGAGAATTGCAAAACATACAACAGTACAAATTACAGACTATGGATTAAGAGTTGGGAGAAACTGACACTATGAAACCACATAAATTTGAGAAGTCTGTAAGGTAATTAACAGTAAAAAGATTTAATATCTTCAAAGGTATAAAGGAACACCACCCAAAATAGACATGACAAGAAAAAAACATGTAGGAAAAGTTAAGGATTTTTTTTAAAATTTTTATAAAAATTAAAAACTAATTAAGAAACTTAGATATCAAAAATACAATCATTGAAAATTTTATTTTTAATTTCAGTAACCAAGTAAAACAGTATGCTTGACACAGAAGACAAGAGAATCACACAGCTGGGAGATAGAGAAATGCTACAAGTATGTCTTTCAGAAAGATTAATAGGAAATGCAAAAACTAAGTTTGAAAATAGAGAAGTTTCAAACTCCTCTATTGGAGGACTAGATTGAAAGAACAGAGAACACTGTAGGAAAGCAATTTTTGAAGTGTTAATGGCTAAAGTGCATCTAGAACCTAATGCAATAGCTGTATTTGTTAAGAAGGGTGGAATCAATAGATGTGTTATTTTTGCTTCCTGCTTTTTCCATGGGTTCTGCCTCAAACTTAGACAAGGCTGGAGCTTCTGCAACCATATTGTGACTATGAAGTGAACTATAGGCTCCTGAAACAGAAATGTATCAGGAAACTGGGTACTTATATTGTGGGGGCTTCTGTATCATCAGCCTGATTCTGACCTTATTAATGAATGAGAAAACCAAAACTCTGATTAGTTTATGCCTTTATTTTTAGGGACATTCTATTACTGATAGATGACATAATCTTTTCAGATTCAGCAAACAGATTTTCAGGTATTTAAAAACTGAGAGAATTCTAACCACAGATTTTCTCCTATACTGAAAGTATAGGAGATACTTTAGTAGGGAAATTAAGTCAGAAGAAGAGAGAAGAAAGAAGTAATGATTATTAAGCACACTGGCAATACACACTGGGAATGCTAAAGGAAAAGTGACTTTATATAATAATACTCATGATACTGTTACAGTTAATCTTTTGTGCATAAGATTGAGTTAGAAATAAAATATTGGATAATACCTGGGTATTTAGTGGAAATGAGTAGGATTCACAGTGAATTAAAAGACCTTGAAGTCTTCACCTTGTTTCAGGGGGGAATGTAGATACTGATGTGCTTTAAACTTTGTTTAAATATGTAAATTCAAAATGTAAGAGTAGCTGTAGAACTGTCAGAATTCCTTCTAGCCCTTGACCTTAGCCCTGCACACCTGCAGAGATCGATTCAGGTGTGCACACCTGGTTCACGCAACACTGACCAGAGAGCAGAACTACTGAGTAAAACCACAGCTGCCAGTGGTCCATTCTTGAGTTGGCCAGGGGCAGGCAGTGATTCAGGGAAGACAGTAATGGGTGCAGCCAGCACTCCTAAAGATGGCCTTCACCCTCTGTGACCATAAGCAATCCTTTCCTCCATCATTGACACAGTAATTCTAGAAAGGTCAAAAAAACACTTCTCAACTCCTCTTCTTGAGGCAATAGAGTTACTTCACACCCCATTTCCCATATGTACGGTTTATTCATTAAATAAAGTCATGAGTATAAATGCCCTTTATAAATGCTCTGTGGTGACCTAAATGGAATGGAAACCAAAAAAAGAGGGAATATATGTGTATATATATACACATAGGTGAGTCACTTTGCTCTGCAGTAGAAATTAACACTGTAGATCAACTAGACTCCAATAAAAATTAATTTAAAAACAAAGAGGTGTTTTGCAAACTTCCCATGGTGTTATTTTATACTCCAATGCTTTTTGTCTTTTTCATCCCAGAAGTGAGGCTTTCTTCCAGAATAAAGGTAGCTATTCACCTTTGTATAGAATGCTACACTTTCCTCTTGAGCCCCATAGGAGATACTCTGTGGACTTTGCAGTAATAGAGGGGAGTCATCACAGGGAGTCACTGGCTTCCTCCAAGGGGGGCAGAAAACTGGAGAAGTCTTGAGGAAATTGGTGATCAACATGAGGCAGTGGGAGTGAGTCACAGAAAAAAAATGCAGGAATCATAGCTTATGGCCAAAGGAGGGTTGGGTGAGGCTGTAGTTGGCAAGCCGCTCTGTTTGTTGTCTTGTGCGGAGAAGCACGGAGAATCTTTCTTCCTCTTTATTTTTCCTGCTGACATATCCCTTATTTAAAGTGACACAAATTTCACTCACTGTCTTTGAGAATGATTGTCTTAAAAAACCCAGCTTGTTTTACTTTTTGTACTTTAAATCCTCCTAATCCACTCTCTCTTGGCTTGGAGGACTTTCTGTAACAGAAAATGTGCCAGGCGCCGGCTCCTACTGACTCTGCCAGGCACATGGTGTGCCCGAGCCTCTGGTCTTGCTTCTGAGCCCACCAGGGAGCTTTCTGGACGGGACCCTCTCTGTGGTCCAGCAAGAGCAGCCTCCATCAACACCCTGAACTCCTGCTTTCTGCCTTTCATAACTTTCTACCACAGAAACTCGTGAGTCTTCTCTCTGTGCGGGTCTGGCCATGGCTCTCCCCCTAGCCCATTCCTGTTCTTCCCCGTGTAAGTCTCTGATGGAGTTTTGTAATTTCTTCCTTGACCGGGCTGCCCTTGCGCAAATTGGGTCAGTGATCCAGTTCCTATCTCTTGGTTCCTCTGGCAAGAAATGCACATTGTTGCCATTCAATCTTTATGGGAACTCAAGGAGAAGAGAGTTCACCCACATTGAATAGGTACTTTTGTACCACCTTTTCTGTATTATTATTTCTAAACTTCCAAACAACTCCACGAACTTTATCATTCATGATTCAGAGGTGAGGAAGATGAGGGTGTGCCCCACACTCTTTAAATAACAGGACAAAACTTCAGACAAAAGTGCAACCCTGAAGTTCCCAATGAATTGATGTTCAAATGTTTCTCTTTGTATGGATTTCCTCTCTTCAAGTGGACAGAAAGAGCTATAACTAACAGCCAGCTCTGCGCAGGTTAAGCAGGCACTCATTCTATGCCAGGATTGTTTCTAAACACTCCTTGTGCTAACTTCCTTTGCTGTTGCTCGGTCACTAACCCATGTCTGATTCTGTGTGACCCCATGGACTGCAGCGCGCCAGGCTCCCCCGACCTTTACTAGTTCCTGGAGTTTGCTCAGATTCATGTCTATTGAGTTGGTGATGCTATCTAGCCAGTCTCATCCTCCATCGACCTTCTCCTTTGGCCTTTAATCTTTCCCAGCATCAGGGTTTTTTCCAATGAGTAGGCTCTTTGCATAAGGTGGCCAGAGTTTTGAAACTTCAGCTTCAGTCTTTCCAATGAATATTCAGAGTTGATTTCCTTTAGGGCAGACTGGTTTGATCTCCTTGCCCTCTATAGGATTTTCAAGAGTCTTCTCCAGCACCATAATTTGAAAGCATCGATTCTTCGGTGCTCAGCCTTCTCTGTGGTCTATGCTTACATGTAACTCACACGTTTGAACACTCAATAACAAAGGAGTTAAACAACTTGCCCAATGTCTCACAGCTAGTATGTGGTCATGATTCAAACTCAGACAACTGCAGTTTTAAAGTCATGTTATTTACAGCCATGATATCACGTGACATTGATATCACTACTACCAAGCTTAACTTTGTACATGTTGGGCTTCAAGGGTTTGATAGCCATGTAAATAGGAATTCCCAATAGTCCATTAAATTAAGTTGTGAGTTCAGAAACCCTGCAAGACTCTTGGGCACTGAAGCCTTGCTAAAAGAATTGCTAATCACCAAAAGAATTGCTAATCAGGAAAGGGAGGGAATGCAGAGACAAGGGAGAAGCAACCAAGAAACACTAGAATAGCCTTGGGGCAGAGCACAGGTTCCCAGAAGACTCTTGAGAGTCCCTTGGACTGCAAGCCTATCAAATCAGTCAACCCTAAAGGAAATCAATCTTGAATATTCATTGGAAGGACTGATGCTGAAGCTGAAGCTCCCATACTTTGGCCACCTGATGCAACAAATCAATTCACTGGAAAAAGACCTTGATGCTGGGAAAGATTGAGGGCAGGAGGAGAAGGGGGTGGCAGAGGGTGACATGATTAGATAGCATCACCTATGATTCAATGGACATAAGTTTGAGTAAGCTCCTGGAGATAGTGAAAGACAGGGAAGCCTGGAGCACTGCAATCCATGGGGTCACAAAGAATTGGACACAACTTAGCACTGAAAGGGCTTCCTTGGTGGTTGAGATGGTAAAGCATCTGCCTGCAATGCAGGAGACCTGAGTTCGATCCCTGGGTTGGGAAGATCCCCTGGAGAAGGAAATGGCAACCCATTCCAGTATTCTTGCCTGGAGAATCCCATGGAGGGAGGAACCTGATAGGCTACAATCCACAGGGTCGCAAAGAGTCGGACACGACTGAGCTACTTCACTTCCTTCCTTCCTTAGTACTGAAAAACAACAACAACAAGAGTCCAGGTTCCCAGTCAAGCTATAAACATGACAGTATTTTTACTTCACTAAAGGGAAAGGAAAGGGAAGTCGCTCAGTAGTGTCCGACCTCATGGACTGTAGCCTACCAGGATCCTCCGTCCATGGGATTTTCCAGGCAATAGTACTGGAGTGGGTTGTCATTGCCTTCTCCAGGGGATCTTCCTGACCCAGGGATTGAACCCTGGTCTCCCGCATTGGAGGCAGACACTTTACTGTCTGAGCCACCAGGGAAATCACTAAAACCTCCAACAAATAGAAGATGTTAACATTCTTCATTCCAGATTAGATCGCAGTTTGATAACCTCAAAAATCTCATCAAAAGACCATCTGAGGCCATATTAAAAGAACCAGAGAAGCTCATTAAGAGGAGAAATGGGGACACAGGCATAGAGAACAAACTTACGACACCAAGGGGAAATGAGGGGGTGGGAGGAATTGGGAGATTGGAATCGACACATACTTACTATTGATTCTACCATATCTTCAAATGGGAAGAAATCCAAGAAAAGAGAAGACAGATGTACATGTATGGCTGATTCACTTTGCTGTGAAGCAGAAACTAACACACCACTGTAAAGCAACTATCAGTTCAGTTCAGTCGCTCAGTCGTGTCCGACTCTCCGCGACCCCATGAATCACAGCACGCCAGGCCTCCCTGTCTATCACCAACTCCCGGAGTTCACTCAGACTCATGTCCACAGAGTCGGTGATGCCATCCAGCCATCTCATTCTCCGTCGTCCCCTTCTCCTCCCGCCCCCAACCTTTCCCAGCATCAGAGTCTTTTCCAGTGAGTCAACTCGTTGCATGAGGTGGCCAAAGTATTGGACTTTCAGCTTTAGCATAAGTCCTTCCAATGAACACCCAGGATTGATCTCCTTTAGAATGGACTGGTTGGATCTCCTTGCAGTACAAGGGACTCTCAAGAGTCTTCTCCAACACCACCGCTCAAAAGCATCAATTCTTCAGCGATCAGCTTTCTTCACAGTCCAACTCTCACATCCATACATGACCACGGGAAAAACCATAGCCTTGACTAGACGGACCTTTGTTGGCAAAGTAATGTCTCTGCTTTTTAATATACTATCAAGGTTGGTCATAACTTTCCTTCCAAGGAGTAAGCGTCTTTTAATTTCATGGCTGCAGTCAGCATCTGCAGTGATATTGGAGCCAAAAAAAATAAAGTCTGACACTGTTTCCACTGTTTTCCCATCTATTTCCCATGAAGTGATGGGACCAGATGCCATGATCTTTGTTTTCTGAATGTTGAGCTTCAAGCCAACTTTTTCACTCTCCTCTTTCACTTTCATCAAGATGCTTTTGAGTTCCTCTTCACTTTCTGCCATAAGGGTGGTGTCATCTGCATATCTGAGGTTATTGATATTTCTCCCAGCAGTCTTGATTCTAGCTTGTGCTTCTTCCAGCCCAGTGTTCCTCATGATGTACTCTGCATAGAAGTTAAACAAGCAAGGTGATAATATACAGCCTTGACATACTCCTTTTCCTATTTGGAACCAGTCTGTTGTTCCATGTCCAGTTCTGACTGTTGCTTCCTGACCTGCATACAGGTTTCTCAAGAGGCAGGTCAGGTGGTCTGGGATTCCCATCTCTGTCAGAATGTTCCACAGTTTATTGTGATCCACACAGTCAAAGGCTTTGGCATAGTCAATGAAGCAGAAATAGATGTTTTTCTGGAACTCTCTTGCTTTCTCCATGATCCAGCGGATGTTGGCAATTTGATCTCTGGTGCCTCTGCCTTTTCTAAAACCAGCTTGAACATCTGGGAGTTCGCGGTTCACATATTGCTGAAGCCTGGCTTGGAGAATTGTGAGTATGACTTTACTAGCGTGTGAGATGAGTGCAATTGTGTGGTAGTTTGAGCATTCTTTGGCATTCCCTTTCTTTGGGATTGGAATGAAGACTGACCTCTTCCAGTCCTGTGGCCACTGCTGAGTTTTCCAAATTTGCTGGCATATTGAGTGCAGCACTTTCACAGCATCATCTTTCAAGATTTGAAATAGCTCAACTGGAATTCCATCACTTCCACTAGCTTTGTTTGTAGTGATGCTTTCTAAGGCCCACTTGACTTCACATTCCAAGATGTCTGGCTCTAGGTCAGTGATCACATTATCGTGACTATCCTGGTCGTGAAGATCTTTTTTGTACAGTTCTTCTGTGTATTCTTGCCCCCTCTTCTTAATATCTTCTGCTTCTGTTAGGTCCATACCATTTCTGTCCTTTATCGAGCCTATGTTTGCATGAAATGTTCCCTTGGAATCTCTAATTTTCTTGAAGAGATCTCTTGTTTTTCCTATTCTGTTGTTTTCCTCTATTTCTTTGCATTGATCACTGAGGAAAGGGTCTTTCTTATCTCTCCTTGCTATTCTTTGGAACTCTGCATTCAGATGCTTGTATCTTTCCTTTTCTCCTTTGCTTTTCGCTTCTCTTCTTTTCACAGCTATTTGTAAGGCCTCCTCAGACAGCCATTTTGCTTTTTTGCATTTCTTTTCCATGGGGATGGTCTTGGTCCCTGTCTCCTGTCCAATGTCACGAACCTCCGTCCGGAGTTCATCAGGCACTCTATCTATCAGATCTAATCCCTTAAATCTATTTTTCACTTAGACTGTATAATCATAAGGAATTTGATTTAGGTCATATCTGAATGGTCTAGTGGTTTTCCCTACTTTTTTCTTTGCAGCCAAAGATGGAGAAGGTGTATACAGTTAGCAAAAACAAGACCAGCAGCTGACTGTGGCTCAGATCATGAACTCCTTATTGCCAAATTCAGACTTAAAGAAACTATACTCCAATAAAAATTAAAGAGAGAGAGAGAGAGATGATCACCAGAGGCCAGATTAAAGGATTACAGGCTCTGCACACACCCCAATGCTTACCAGAAACTTCAGCCTTGAACTATTATTATAAAACTCCCCACTCTTCCCAGGTTGGGACACACAGTTTTGATGGGTATGAACCCATTGCATCCTCCTTTGGCTGGCAAAGGAATAAAGCTAGTCTTTTATGCTTCACCTGAAACTCGGTGTCCAAGATTGCATTCTGCACCAGAGGCCAAGCTTTTGGCATCAGGACCAAGTTACGAATGAAGAAGAGGCAGCTGCATCCTTGTCAACAGATATCAACGTAGAAGAAAAAAAAATAACCCAGTGGGATGAAACCTTAGAGAAGGCTCAAGGATTTGGCAGTAAGGATTCTGCTCACTTATTTTTATACTAACTCACTGACTAATTCTTTTAGACTATTTAGTGGCTATCTCTTGTGGACCTATCAATTCAGTCTCTGGCCAAATAGCAGGGACTTGTTTAATGGATTAGAAATTTCATAAAGGAAATGTTGGCTGTCATTAAAAACTTGGAAAACTAAGTATATCATATATTGTATAACAAACACATTGCTGCCTGCATAATATACGTTTATAATTAAAGCCATTTTAAATGAGTTAGTGCCAGAGGCAGTGAGAGACAACACAAATGCCAGGTTCCCTCTGCGATGCAGCTACTACCCGCTTCTCTGTGGCTCTGTAGTTCAGTGTACTCTCGATCACACCCGACTCTTACATCTGCGAATTTTTAGAAGGTAGGTGGGCTTACATATGAAAAGCGCATGATTTATTATTATATAAAGATAATTATTGATGTCATATGGGCTGAAGGAATGCCTCATAAATATTTTCTAAATAGCCAGCTAAAGTCTAGAAGTGTCTGCTATGGAAATGTCAGCAGCTTATGAGCAAAAAGGCCATTTAATTATCTCTGTCGACTATTCTCGCATGGACTCTGATGGGGAAAATTATCACATGTTTAATGAACCTAAGGGGATGTTCCTTCTCATACAAACCGTGTCCCTGTCTATATTACAACACTTATCTCCTTGTCCTTGCATGGTGTTTATTTGTGTACTTTTCCTGTCTCCCACGCCCCTTTTACTTTACAAGCTCCCTGAGAGCTGAAAACCTCTTTGATGGAGGAAGATAAAGTGGAAGAGACACAAGCCATAGAAGCAAACAAAACTTTTTATTTTTTGCTATAACTGACCTCAACCACTTAGTATCAGTGTGATCAGGACCCTGGTTCCCTAGCTTGTAAAAAGCATCTTCAGTACCCAACAGGGAGGTAGGTGGTAAGGTTTAAATAAAATTATGCAGGAGAAAGGACCCAGAGATGTTTGAATTCTGGAATTTTCCTTGGGATATATGTGGACGTGAATTGAAGTATAGTGAGAAGAATCAAATTTAACTGCAACTTGACCATAATTAAGTGCATCCATATTGAGGACCTTGTGGTGGATTTTGGAACATTATGAACCCTTCCAAACTGTTAGCAGTGTATTGACCGGCAGGCAGATGTGTGTCTTCCTTCCGGGGAGATTGTCCACTGCTTCTATCATTCTTAAGAGTATGTGTGACCACCTGGTGCAAAGGGACTTATGAAAGAAAATGGGGCAATGAGGCCTGCCTCAATCAGATTCCCTTTTAAGCCTGAACTTGCCACCCAGTGGCAGGGCGTTTGCTCTCTCAACAGCAGCCAGCAGCCAGCTCCTTCCGCATCTTCCCCATGTAAAGAGCAGGTCTGCCTGAGGCCATGTCCTTCCCAGGAACACAGCACCTTTGACTGAGCCCTGTGGGAATAAAGACCTGCCCTTTTCTCCTTGACATGGTCACTCTGATAGGTGACTTCCTCCCCAGAGAGCCTTAGGCTACCTAAGGCATTGTTGTACCTACACCAATGCCCCCTTCCCCAAAGGTGTCGATCCTGATAAATACCTTTCACCCTGGACTTCATGTCAAAATCTGCTTCTGGAGAATTTGACCTGTGAGGGGAAATAAATACGAAGAAAAATAGAAAATTATGTGAAAATAAAAGCTCGGGAAAGAGTCCCAAGAAGGTGGAGGTGGCTATCAGAGTCAAATATAGCAGAAAGTTCAAGATAAGGGCAAAAGTGGTTCAGTAGGACAGGCAACTAATCCACAGAGCCCACAGAAATCAGTTTGTGGGGCCAATAGGAAAGCTTTGGGGAAGATATTTGATAAGCCATTGGGGTATGACAAACGGGAGACAGCTTGTTAGAACCCTTCTTTTGAGACAAGAATGCAGGGGGAGGGAGTGTGTCACAGGGTCAAGGAGAGACTTGAGCAAGTTGATCATTTGCAGAGATAATTTTGAAAAGTCCTTTCTTGCAAACCACATCTTCCCCTTTCGACATGTCTGAAAACAACCTTGGCAAGGACAGACTTCAAATATCCCCCAACTTATTAAGTCAAGTAATGGGCTTTCAGAATATAGGAAGTTCAAAAGGCTGTCAGGTTGGAGCCAGACATCTAAGGAATGTGTATGCCCCCAAGAGGAGGCAGTGCATCCATTAAGACATATCAGGTGGCCCTTATCGGAGCGTCCCATCGGCCAGTCAAAGGACAGGTTATTGTGTATGCCAGGTCGCTCAGAAACAGCCCCTCCAAAGTTAACCGAGAGCAGAAGGCTCAACCCTCCCCTCCAACTCTGATCAAACAAAGCACAGAACTCTGCAGTTTGGGCAGGAAGAAAAGCACTGGATGAAGATTCTGCCTTGGAGCAAGGCAACTAGATCAATGACTCACAAGGAGTCAAACTCCGGGTCCCCTGGTTTCTACACCACCCCAAAGACAGTTTTACGGGGGAGAAGACTCAGCGCCATCAGGAAGAACCCCAGCTTGAGCAGACACACCATCTTACCTTGGTTCCTTTAGTACTGCTGAAGTTCGCAGGCATTTTCTTAAAAGTGTGAGGCCAAAGATTAGCGGCAGAACACAAAGACACCAATGGTCCCTAATAAACTATACAAAAGTACTGACACAGACAGTCTTTGAGGAAAAGACCCTGTTTCAGCTACAAAAGGCTGAACTCTTTGATAGACATCATCACCCTCCTCACTTTCCAGCCTCAGGTCCTTCTGCCCCCATGGCCACCATCTTGTTTTTCTAACTTCACAGTTCAGTTCAGTTCAGTCGCTCAGTCGTGTCCGACTCTCCGCGACCCCATGAGTCACAGCACACCAGGCCTCCCTGTCCATCACCAACTCCCGGAGTTCACTCAAACTCATGTCCACAGAGTTGGTGATGCCATCCAGCCATCTCATTCTCTGTCATCCCCTTCTCCTCCCGCCCCAAACCTTTCCCAGCATCACAGTCTTTTCCAAGTGAGTCAACTCGTCGCATGAGGTGGCCAAAGTATTGGAGTTTCAGCTTTAGCATCAGTCCTTCCAATGAACACCCAGGATCGATCTCCTTTAGAATGGACTGGTTGGATCTCCTTGCAGTCCAAAGGACTCTCAAGAGTCTTCTCCAGCACCACAGTTCAAAAGCATCAATTCTTCAGCGATCAGCTTTCTTCACAGTCCAACTCTCACATCCATACATGACCACTGGAAAAACCATTGCCTTGACTAGATGGACCTTTGTTGGCAAAGTAATGTCTCTGGTTTTTAATATACTATCAAGGTTGGTCATAACTTTCCTTCCAAGAAGTAAGCGTTTTTTAATTTCATGGCTGCAATCAGCATCTGCAGTGATTTTGGAGCCCCCAAAAATAAAGTGTGCCACTGTTTCCACTGTTTTTCCATCTATTTCCCATGAAGTGATGGGACCAGATGCCATGATCTTTGTTGTCTGAATGTTGAGCTTCAAGCCAACCTTTTCACTCTTCTCTTTCACTTTCATCAAGAGGCTTTTGAGTTCCTCTTCACTTTCTGCCATAAAGGTAGTGTCATCTGCATATCTAAAATTATTGATATTTCTCCCAGCAATCTTGATTCCAGCTTGTGCTTCTTCCAGACCAGCGTTCCTCATGATGTACTCTGCATAGAAGTTAAATAAGCAGGGTGACAATATACAGCCTTGACTCACTCCTTTTCCTATTTGGAACCAATCTGTTGTTCCATGTCCAGTTCTGACTGTTGCTTCCTGACCTGCATACAGGTTTCTCAAGAGGCAGGTCAGGTGGTCTGGTATTCCCATCTCTTTCAGAATGTTCCACAGTTTATTGTGATCCACACAGTCAAAGGCTTTGGCATAGTCAATGAAGCAGAAATAGATGCTCTTCTGGAACTCTCTTGCTTTCTCCATGATCCAGCGGATGTTGGCAGTTTGATCTCTGGTGCCTCTGCCTTTTCTAAAACCAGCTTGAACATCTGGGAGGTCACGGTTCACATACTGCTGAAGCCTGGCCTGAAGAATTTTGAGCATGATTTACTAGTGTGTGCGATGAGTGCAATTGTGCGGTAGTTTGAGCATTCTTTGGCATTGCCTTTCTTTGGGATTGGAATGAAGACTGACCTTTTCCAGTCCTGTGGCCACTGCTGAGTTTTCCAAATTTGCTGGCATATTGAGTGCAGCACTTTCACAGCATCATCTTTCAAGATTTGAAATAGCTCCTCTAGGTCAGTGATCACGTTATTGTGACTATCTTGGTCATGAAGATTTTTTTTGTACAATTCTTCTGTGTATTCTTGCCACCTCTTCTTAATATCTTCTGCTTCTGTTAGGTACATACCATTTCTGTCCTTTACTGAGCCCATCTTTGCATGAAATATTCCCTTGGAATCTCTAATTTTTTTGAAGAGATCTCTTGTTTTTCCTATTCTGTTGTTTTCCTCTATTTCTCTGCATTGATCACTGAGGAAGTCTTTCTTATCTCTCCTTGCTATTCTTTGGAACTCTGCATTCAGATGCTTATATCTTTCCTTTTCTCCTTTGCTTTTCGCTTCTCTTCCTTTCACAGCTATTTGTAAGGCCTCCTCAGACAGCCATTTTGCTCTTCTGTATTTCTTCTCCATGGGATGGTCTTGGTCCCTGTCTCCTGTACAATGTCACGAACCTCCGTCCAGAGTTCATCAGGCACTCTATCTATCAGATCTAGTCCCTTAAATCTATTTCTCACTTCCACTGTATAATCATAAGGGATTAGATTTAGGTCATATCTGAATGGTCTAGTGGTTTTCCCTACTTTCTTCAATTTCAGTCTGAATTTGGCAATAAAGAGTTCATGATCTGAGCCACAGTCAGCTCCTGGTCTTGTTTTTGCTAACTGTATAAGCTTCTCCATCTTTGGCTGCAAAGAATATAATCAATCTGATTTCGGTGTTGACCATCTGGTGATGTCCATGTGTAGAGTCTTCTCTTGTGTTGTTGGAAGAGGGTGTTTGCTATGACCAGTGCGTTCTCTTGACAAAACTCTATTAGCATTTGCTCTGCTTCATTCCGTGCTCCAAGGCCAAATTTGCCTGTAACTCCAGGTGTTTCTTGACTTCCTACTTTTGCATTCCAGTCCCCTATAATGAAAAGGACATCTTTTTTGGGTGTTAGTTCTAAAAGGTCTTGTAGGTCTTCATAGAACCGTTCAACTTCAGCTTCTTCAGTGTTACTGGTTGGGGCATCAGTTCAGTTCAGTTCAGTTCAGTCGCTCAGTCATGTCTGACTCTCCACGACCCCATGAATCACAGCACGCCAGGCCTCCCTGTCCATCACCAACTCCCGGAGTTCACTCAAACTCATGTCCACAGAGTCAGTGATGCCATCCAGCCATCTCATTCTTGGTCATCCCCTTCTCTTCCCGCCCCCAACCTTTCCCAGCATCATAGGCCTGGATTACTGTAATATTGAATGGTTTGCCTTGGAAACGAACAGAAATCATTCTGTCGTTTTTAAGATTGCATCCAAGTACTGCATTTCAGACTCTTTTGTTGACCATGATGGCTACTCCATTTCTTCTAAGGGATTCCTGCCCACAGTGGTAGATATAATGGTCACCCTGAGTTGAATTCACCCATTCCAGTCCATTTTAATTCACTGATTCCTAGAATGTCTATGTTCACTCTTGCCATCTCCTGTTTGACCACTTCCAATTTGCCTTGATTCATGGACCTAACATTCCAGGTTCCTATGCAATATTGCTCTTTACAGCACCAGACCTTGCTTCTATCACCGGTCACATCCACAACTGGGTATTGGTTTTGCTTTGGCTCCATCCCTTTATTCCTTCTAGAGTTACTTCTCCACTGAGCTCCAGTAGCATACTGGGCACCTACTGACCTGGGGAATTCCTCATTCAGTATCCTATCATTTTGCCCTTTGATACTGTTCATGGGGTTCTCAAGGCACGTATACTGAAGTGGTTTGCTATTCCCTTCTCCATTCGGCTGTGGTCTATGTGATCAGATCAACTAATTTCCTGTGATTATGATTTCAGTGTGTCTGCCCTCTGATAACCCCCTCACAATACCTACCCTCTTATTTGGGTTTCTCTTACCTTGGTCATGGAAAATCTCTTGACAGCCGCTCCAGCAAAGTGCAGCCGCTGTGCCTTACCTTGGATGAGGGGTATCTCCTCAAGGCCGCCCCTCCTGACCTTGAACGTGGAGTAGCTCCTCTCGGCCCTCCTGCGCCCGCGCAGCCACCCCCTGTTGGACCTGGGGCAGCTCTTCTCGGCCGCAGGTCCTGGCCTCAGGCATGCAGTAGCTCCTCTAGGCCGCGCCTCTTTGCCTGGTCGGTTGCGCCGGGGCCGGCGTCACTCACGTCTGTGCCACCGGGGCCGGCGTCTCTCGCGACAAGTGGTAGTCTAATGGAATTGGATATTATACCCTAGAAAGCACACACACACACACACCCCACTTATTAAGGCTTCAGTTCAGTTCAGTTCAGTTCAGTCTCTCAGTCGTGTCCGACTCTCCGCAACCCCATGAATCACAGCACGCCAGGCCTCCCTGTCTATCACCAACTCCCGGAGTTCACTCAAACTCATGTCCACAGAGTCGGTGATGCCACCCAGCCATCTCATTCTCGGTCGTCCCCTTCTCCTCCCGCCCCAAACCTTTCCCAGTGTCAGAGTCTTTTCCAGTGAGTCAACTCGTCGCATGAGGTGGCCAAAGTATTGCAGTTTCAGCTTTAGCATCAGTCCTTCCAATGAACACCCTGGACTGATCTCCTTTAGAATGGACTGGTTGGATCTCCTTGCAGTCCAAGGGACTCTCAAGAGTCTTCTCCAACACCACAGTTCAAAAGCATCAATAAAAACTCATGCCCTCAAGGACTTCCCACTTAGTCTTCCCCTGGAAATCTTTGCCACTGAGCTTCAAAACAGAGAGGGTGAAATAAATGATCTTATCTTTTCAATCATGACAAATGCTAACAAGTCCATGATTCCTGATGCTAACCGGAGGTTGTGTATTTTATGCAACTGATAGTGACAAGTTTCACTCATCTAAGACATATTTCATTTTGTTCAAAGGCAAAAAAAACAAGCAATACGTTATCATTTGATACTTTGTAAGAATAGTTTTTCCAGTGAGTCAACTTGTTGCATGAGGTGGCCAAAGTATTGGAGTTTCAGCTTTAGCATCAGTCCTTCCAATGAACACCCAGGATTGATCTACCGTAGAATGGACTGGTTGGATCTCCTTGCAGTCCAAGGGACTCTCAAGAGTCTTCTTCAGCACCACAGTTCAAAAGCATCAATTCTTTGGTGATCAGCTTTCTTCACAGTCCAACTCTCACATCCATACATGACCACGGGAAAAACCATAGCCTTGACTAGACGGACCTTGGTTGGCAGAGTACTGTCTCTGCTTTTTAATATGCTATCTAGGTTGGTCATAACTTTCCTTCCAAGGAGTAAGTGTCTTCTAATTTCATGGCTGCAGTCAGCATCTGCAGTGATTTTGGAGCCCAAAGAAATAAAGTCTGACACTGTTTCCACTGTTTCCCCATCTGTTTCCCTGAAGTGATGGGACCAGATGCCATGATCTTTGTTTTCTGAATGTTGAGCTTCAAGCCAACCTTTTCACTCTCCTCTTTCACTTTCCTCAAGAGGCTTTTGAGTTCCTCTTCACTTTCTGCCATAAGGGTGGTGTCATCTGCATATCTGAGATTATTGATATTTCTCCCGGCAATCTTGATTCCAGCTTGTGCTTCTTCCAGCCCAGCGTTCCTCATGAGGTACTCTGCATATAAGTTAAATAAGCAGGGTGACAATATACAACCTTGACATACTCCTTTTCCTATTTGGAACCAGTCTGTTGTTCCATTTACAGTTCTAACTGTTGCTTCCTGACCTGCATATATTTTAAGTTAAATAAGCAGGGTGACAATATGCAACCTTGACGTACTCCTTTTCCTATTTGGAACCAGTCCGTTGTTCCATGGCCAGTTCTAACTGATGCTTCCTGACCTGCATACACGTTTCTCAAGAGGAAGGTCAGGTGGTCTGGTATTCCCATCTCTTTCAGAATTTTCCACAGTTTATTGTGATCTACACAGTCAAAGGCTTTGGCATAGTCAATGAAGCAGAAATAGATGTTTTTCTGGAACTCTCCTGCTTTCTCCATGATCCAGCGGATATTGACAATTTGATCTCTGGTTCCTCTGCCTTTTCTAAAACCAGCTTGAACATCTGGAAGTTCATAATTCATGTATTGCTGAAGCCTGGCTTGGAGAATTTTGAGCATGACTTTACTAGCATGTGAGATGACTGCAATTGTGTGGTAGTTTGAGCATCCTTTGGCATTGCCTTTCTTTGGGATTGGAATGAAGACTGACCTTTTTCAGTCCTGTGGCCACTGCTGTGTTTTCCAAATTTGCTGGCATATTGAGTGCAGCACTTTCACAGCATCATCTTTCAAGATTTGAAATAGCTCAACTGGAATTCCATCACTTCCACTAGCTTTGTTCATAGTGATGCTTTCTAAGGCCCACTTGACTTCACATTCCAGGATGTCTGGCTCTAGGTCAGTGATTACACCGAGAGCACTAAGAAGGAAGTTAATAGATCTGCTTAAGGGTGTGAAGGATTTAGCTTTTTTTTTTTTTTTTTTTGGTTGGGTGTTTGGATAAGTAAGATTAGACAAGGAGCTAAGGTAAACCCTGCAGAATGAGGATGCTTTATGGCTGAGGACAGAGAGGTAGACAAGAGGCAAGAAAGCATCCTGGTGGTGCTTTGACCCCAGGTGCTCCAGGGCAAGCATGAAAAAGCCAAGCAGAAGAGAAGACAGTGTCAGACTAGCTGTGGGTGAGTGAGCTTCAAATGTAAACTTGGACTTTGCCGATATCAGGGAGGAATTCAGTTCAGTTCAGTCGCTCAGTCGTGTCCAACTCTTTGCGACCGCATGAACCGCATCATGCTAGGCCTCCCTGTCCATCACCAACTCCACCCAAACCCATGTCCATTATGTCAGTGATGCCATCCAACCATCTCATCCTCTGTCGTCCCCTTCTCTTACTGCCCTCAATCTTTCCCAGTATCAGGGTCTCTTCAAATGAGTCAACGCTCCGCATGAGGTGGCCAAAGTATTGGAGTTTCAGCTTTAGCATCAGTCCTTCTAATGAACACCCAGGATTGATCTCCTTTAGGATGGACTGGTTGGATATCCTTGCAGAGTCCAAGGGACTCTCAAGAGTCTTCTCCAGCACCACAGTTCAAAAGCAACAATTCTTCGGCACTCAGCTTTCTTCACAGTCCCAACTCTCACATCCATACATGACCACTGGAAAAACCATAGCCTTGACTAGACAGACCTTTGTTGGCAAAGTAATGTCTCTGCTTTTTAATATGCTGTCTAGGTTTGTCATAACTTTCCTTCCAAGGAGCAAGCGTCTTTTTATTTCATGGCTGCAATCACTACCTGCAGTGATTTTGGAGCCCAGAAAAATAAAGGAGTGGATGCCAACAAAATGGCCCCAGGCCTAAACTAAGAAAGACCGAGTCAAGGAAAGTGCCATGGTGGAGAGGACCCCACCTTCTCCTGTAACCTTCAAATGTCCAGTGTACAGAGCACAAGCATCTTAGTCAGAGAAGCACTTTGTCCGGATATCTCACGTTGCAACCGGAGGCCTTTGATACTCAGTGGACGGATTTTAAGAAACTAAGCTGCCCTACCCCTCTGCACCATCAGAGGACCGTGGTATGAGGGGATCTTTTCTTTCTTCCAAATGGTTATTCGAATTGCAGAAACAGAACTTTCCATTTAAATTTTTGTTGACTTACTGTTTACGCAGGAAGTAGTTCATTTTTCAAAGAACAGAACACATCCAGGTGAGGGGCAGTAGACAGGGCACCAAGACGAAACCAGGTATCACACGGGTTCCAAAGAAAATGTACACATGTATCTACAATCCAGGCAGAGGTCAAGGGTCCATTTCAATTTTGCTCCTCCACGGGGCATTCGTGAGTCAACCACTAGGGCACCGAGTCCCACGGGAAGGAGGGCCTCCCACATGTCTTGCATGTGACCTTGGTTCTGAGCCGTTTATCTAGGCCCCTTCATTCTCCACCCATTAAACCACTGGTTAGTTCCTCAATTTTTGACTTGGTGATTCCACAAAAACAGTAGACTGATTGCTACCCTCTATGATAGGACTCCAAGCTCACTAAGGAACTTTCTGAGGATTTATTAGGGTAAATGGGTGGGTTGGAGGATCATACTACCAAATGCCATCCATCCAAGCAACATTTCTCCAAGATGATATAATTCCATTAAGGCTTATGTATAGATCATTGTCATGTGCAAATTTATTCCTGAAACTGTGAATATTGGCACACCTATAAGTTAGATTTCTTAGGACAAAACAATGGGATGTTTTAGCAAGATAATGTCACTTTGTGAGGACCCACTGCCTATCCACAGCCTCCCCTGGTGGTCCTGTGATTGTGGACCCCATCCTTGAGCATGGCGCCTCTCTTGTATCACCCAGATTGCAGTATTTTGGATTCTGACCTGCCTCCTCTCCTAGCTTGTGAACATCTCAAATTAATTCATCCTTTCTTTAAGCAAATATCAGTTGAGCTATTGTAGGTGCCATGAGAGGTGATGATACAGCCTGTTTCTATGAAGTTTATATTATAATCAGGAAGGATGGTGGTGGTAGGGAGATAAATGACAAACAAATAAATAGACACAAACAGTATTATAGAGAGGTCAGTGCTACAGAGGGAAGTTACTTTAGACAAAATGAGCAGGACCGCTTTGAGAAGACAGTTTGCATGACATGAGAGAAAGGAGCCAGGAGCGGGAAGAGGAGTCTGAAGACACCTTAGCAAAGAAAACAGCTGATGGAGAGGCCCCAAGTCACTAAATACATGAGGGATGAGAAGGGGCTGGAGCATGAAGACTGGTGGGCAATTGGGGGCCTGATTTAAGAGGAGCTCAGAGAAGTGGGAGTGGAGGAAAAGCAGAGAGAAAAGCCAAAGACCGTATTATAGTTTGTTGTTATTCTAAATGCAGAAGCCCACGGTGGTTTTAAAGAAGGGGAGAAGGTGGTGGTCTGAGTTATTTTTCAAAAAGATATTTGTTTGGGGGAATACAATCCGGCCAGGATCATCCAGTGCAGGAAGACCATCTGAATAGCTGTACCCACCAGCCAGGCAGTGATGGGCTGAGTAGGAAACAGTGGAGGAAATGGGGAGAAGTAGACAGGTCAGGGCACACTTGGAAGACGCAGCTGATAACAAACTCAGTTACCTCCATGCACCCAGGGCCCTGTGTGCTCCACAGATGCGCCAGGTGCCCAACAAGTGATCATTCATCTGTAATGCACCGGGCTGAATTAAAGTGAAGAAAGATGCCTTGATTGTGTGATCCAAAATCTAAGCATGTCTTCAAATTATGGTTTAAATACTAAGCATTTGGAATAAAAGAGAAGTAACTCTTTTTCACTAAGCAAGAAGTCAGATCTGAGGAGTTTGAAAGTGATTTAGATCTGAACTTTTTGCACAGTGAAATATATATAATATTGGAGAAGGAAATGGCAACCCACTCCAGTGTTCTTGCCTGGAGAATCCCAGGGACAGCGGAGCCTGGTCGGCTGCCGTCCATGGGGTCGCACAGAGTCGGACACGACTGAAGCGACGCAGCAGCAGCAGCAGCAGCAGCATATATATATATATATATATATATATATATATATATTTTACGTATCTGAGCTTCCCTGGTGGCTCAGATGGCAAAGAATCTGTTTTCAATGCAGGAGACTTGGTTTGATCCACCCCTGGATTAGAAAGATACCCTGGAGGAGGGCATGGCAATCCACTCTAGTATTCTTGCCTGGAGAATCCCCATAGACCGAGATGCTTGGTGGCCTACAGTCCATGGGGTCACAAAGAGTTGGTCAGGAAGATCCTCTGGAGAAGGGAATGGCTAACCACTCCAGTACTCTTGCCTGGAGAATTCCACGGACCGGGAGTGTGGTGTGCATGGGGTAGCAAAAAGGTGGACACAACTTTCACATATATATTCATATTTATATATCATGGCACTTATCTGATCATAAAAAGACTCCTTACACAAAGCAAGCCTGAAAGGAAGGTGCCGGTACTTTGTACCACTCCCATCTCCAGCCTATTCATTTCAACTTTGAACAGAGACCAAGCCAGAAAATAAAATTAAAAGGCGGCCCCAGGGCTGTATCACTGCCAGGTCCTCATGCCATGCAAGGCTCTAGGAAGGAGGGGGCAATCTACACTTTGTAAATCCCTTTTGCTCCTATTCCAGAGGCTAGAAATCCCAGAAATCAAGCCATTGATGGACTGACACTTATTTTGAACTTGCTATGAATTGGCTAGATCATATTTGACATTATGCTCAGAGTGGGGTGGTATTTGGGAAAATTCACCTGAAGGATGCAAGAATATTTGATTACAGGTTTCAAAAGAGAGAGAGAGATAGAAATATGGACAAAAGATTGTGACAAAGGGGAAGAAAGTGCCGATTGATGACTGAGTTCTCACCCAAAATTATAGTGAATTTGAGGTCACTTAGAATTCTAAGATCACTTAGAATCTAAAGTAGGTTCTGGGCCTGTTACTATATATTATTTCACATTCACCTGACCCGAAATTTGTTTCCATTTTACAGATGAGGAGACCAAGGAGTAAAAATATTAAAATAATTTCATGGTATCTTAGAGCTAGTATATTGTAGATCTGGGAGTCAAACTCAAATCCGATCCCGATGGCTTTTCCATTTTATTGCCCTACTAAAGTATGGTTGTTGTGCCCAAAACAGTGACCAGAATTCGTTCCAGTTAATTCTCCCAAGGAGGCAGTCAGAGAGTAGGCTCAATTCTGAGCTTCTTAAGAAAAAAAGTGAAACTTGCGCAGTTGTTGCCAAGCGTCCAGACAGGCTGGATTCTATTCTCTTATCTCTCTGATTGTTGTCATTGTTGTCTAGTCTCTGAGTCCTGTCAAACTCTCGCGGCCGCGTGGACTCTATAGCCCACCAGGCTCCTCTGTCCTTGGAATTTTCCAGGCAAGAATACTGGAGTGGGTTGGTAGGGGATCTTCCCAACCCAGGGATCGACCCCTTGTCTCCTGCATTGGCAGGTGGATTCTTTACCACTGAGCCACCAGGGGAGCTTATCTCTGATTACTCACCCGCAGGACAGAAGAGCAGTCACAATAATTTCAAGAAGGGCGGAGATATTCTAAGAAAAACATTTCTCATTCACTCCAAGCTATTCAAGAAAACGATAGTTAATCAATCTGTGCTTTACATTCACTGCAGTGTCAACCCTTGAACTTCTCAAATTTCCAGCTGCTTGGGGATAGCTGCAGTGGAGTGTTCTTGACATCTATGCAACTTGTCTAAAACTGAACTCGTCAATACTCTGCCCCACCTCTTCCCAAGTAGTCTCTTAGACTATCTTCAATACTTCTGCAAGTGGTGACACGACTTGTATTTAGATCACACATCCTGTGAAGTATTCCCAAGACTGCCTCATTTCAGTATCCCCCAGATCAGTCTCATTTGTCAGCTTCCTGACAAAGTTACGGACCACCAAACTTGTTTGTATTTTTAAAGCTTTTTGCGGGGAAGGAAAGTACTTCCCTGGTATTCCAGTGGTTAAGAATTCACCTGCTAATGCAGGGGGACACAAGTTTGATTCCTGGTCCAGGAAGATCGCAGGTGCCAAGGGGAAACTAAGCCCATGTGTCACAGCTACTGAGCCCACATGTTCTAGGGCCCATGCTCTGCAAAAAGAGAAGTCACTGCAACGAGAAGCATTGTAACTAGGATGTTACCCCTACTTGCCACAACCAGAGAAAGCCTCCATATGGCAACAAAGACCTAACTCAGCCAAAAATAATTTGAATGGCATTGAAACATGTATATTATCATCTGTGAAATGAATCGCCAGTTTAGGGTCGATGCATGTTATAGGATGCTCGGGGCTGGTGTGTGGGGATGACCCAGAGGGAGGATAAGGGGAGGAGGGAGGTGGGAGGGGGGTTCAGGAGGGGGAATTCATGTATACCCGGGGGCGGACTCATGTCAATGGATGGCAAAATCAACCAATATAATATTGTAAAATAATTAGCCAAAAAAGAAAATGAATAAATTAGAAAAAAAAAAGTTTTTTTTTTTTTTTAATGTGGCTCATTTGTAAAGTCTTTATTAAATTTGTTACAATTTAATCAACCCCACACCTCTGCATTGAAAGGCAAAGTCTTAACCACTGGACCGCCAGGGAAGTCCCTGGTTTTTTTTTTTTTTTTTTTCAGAAATGAGACAGTAAGCTATGTCTGGATGTCTTATCTTGAGGGTGCATTAGAATACTTTGGATATCTTCTATGGGATGAGTCCTCGTTGAATGTGTGTTTAATTGATCGTCTGACTTCAAATGATGCATTTTATTTGCAGAGATGAACTGTCCTGCACTGTATCTCCTCATAGCTTGAACTAACATAAAAGAAGAGAGGAAGGAAAGAAAACGTAAAGGAAGGAAGGGAGGGAGGGGTGGGGGGAGAGGGAGGGATGGAGGACTTGCCTTTGATCTCTTTCAACATTAATTAAAAGCTCATTTAACCCACACTGATTGCACGCCTAACTGGCGGCAGACCCTGTGTTATGTCCCCACCATTGAGGATGGTAGATGAGGCCACCCTAGAAGGTCACCGAGGAGAAGCTGCTGTTGTACACCATTGTATTTGTAAGATTCCGTCTGAGATTGCGACTTGCATCATATCGCTGTGCTGTTGATCATTTTTTCATAAATCCCCATTGTTTCATTTGTTCCATCCTAAAAACATATTGTTCTTTGCACCCCTCCTCCATTCAATAAAATAAAACTAATATTATGGTGTCATTTGAAAATATATTTATGTTTGTTTCCCCTATAAAAAGAGATAATAATGTTATGTTCCAATAATATTAAGTTGCAATGTTATTTGCAAGATTGCGGAGCTTTTAATTTTCTGATTATTTCCACAGTGGGAGTTTCAGCTCAATTTCGACAAAGACACTTCTATCTGTTTTGGTTATTTTTTTATTACAGCTAGAAGCAACAATAATTGCCTTTAGTGTGGGAAGACATCACAAAGGAGACAATTGTTGTCTCTCAAGAATAAGATCATCAGGGCGAATTTTGATGTAAAAAATTTGTAAATTAATTGCAAAGTCCTATAAATATTATATTTACTAAAATTGTGTGGGCTGCTGTTTTTAAAGACTCCAACCTTTCTGTGTTTCTTTTAAAGAAATACATTTCTTCAGAGCCACACCAACAAGAAGTGAATGTGTCATCAAAATTTTAATAATGTATAGACATCTGACATCCATATATGGATGTCTATGAATATGGAGTTAATTCCAGGAGAGAGAAAAATCCCAGACACCTGGATTTGAGTTTTGGCTTGCCAGCTTATAGCTATTTGATCTTTAGTAAGTTATATTAACATCTCTAAATCTTAGTTTCTTCTAGTGAAAAAGATCATTGTTAAACAAAATAGCCTGGACGAAATAACTTATTACAAATTACAACTTAAAGAAAGCACTAAATAACTGGTAGCTGTGATGATAAGAACGTTTACGTTGCATTCCTTTGTTCATTCAACACACGCTGACTGTCTGCTTTTATGACTCCAGTCGCTGGCCCGGGCTCTGAGCGTTGGTGATAAAGATGTTGATAATGATGAAGATTTCAATCATTATATTGTTATGATGGTACCTCCATGATCTGGTCAACACCACTTTTTAAGTCCTCAAAGTGGGCTCCTGCAATATTTTGTTAATATCTGCACAAAAATACATCATTATTATTCTCTGCATGCCCGTGGCTTGCAAAGCCTGGTAGCACTCATACACTTCTCCCTTTCTTTTGCTTCCTTTACTCGAGAAGTTGGAAAGTCTAAAATCTACATTTTTTTGTCCCGTACAGCTAGTGTTTACTAAGTGACCAAGTTCTGGTTCTTGAAATGTGAGAAGATACCCACTGAGGATTTCTGTAGAGCCTTTGCTTCTATTTATACCAGCTACCTTTCCTTGTTTAATTAACCTATACAACATTTATATGAAAGGTGGAGAGTGACTTGAGACAGGAGAAAAGCAATATTACCTACTTATTACTAGGATTTAGCACTGTACCTGATGCAGAGTGGATACAAAGAAAACTGGTAGGAAGACAGGAAGAAACAAAGGAAGGAAGAAGGGTTAATAGATATGAACTAGTGAATATTTCTCCTTGAGAGGGCATATAAAATTCAGGTGAGAAATTTTTTTTTAAGTTCTTTAAGGGTTTCAGAAAAGTTTTATTTGCACATGCACAGATAGAAAGCTATTGCTTTTATAAGAAATATTACTTATGAGAATAGGTCAGGCACGAGAATGATGTATGAGCAAGAAAAATAACTGGAATAAGTAAGTAATACAATTTGCTAGAAAGAAATGTGTTTTGTTTTCTAGAGCCCTCTGTAAACAGCCTACCTCTGCCCCCAAGTTGATCACTATTATATGTGGCATTCATCTTTCTAGACATTTTTTTTTATGTATTTGCTAACTTGTAATGTGGCATCTAATGGAAATTTATCAGTATATGTGTAAGTGTGTACATGTATGAGAATTTCACGTAAGTAGTATCAGTGGTCACATTGTGACCTGCAAATTTCTTTCTTCATTTAAGAATACATAGTGAAGCATTTTCCTAATCTCTGAGCATAACACAACCTCACCAGTTTTAACTGATGTGGGTAGCTCAGCTAGTAAAGTACCCGCCTGCGATGTAAGAGAGCCAGGTCCGATTCCTGAGTCAGGAAGTTCCCCTGGAGAAGGGATAGGCTACCCACTCCAGTCTTCCTGGGCTTCCCTGCTGGCTCAGATGGTAAAGAATCTGCCTGCAATGTGGGAGACCTGAGTTCAATCCCTGGGTTGGGAAGATCCCCTGGAGGAAGGCATGACAATCCACTCCAGTATTCTTGCCTGTAGAATCCCCATGGGCAGAAGATTCTGGCGGGCTACAGTCTACGGGGTCACAAAGAGTCGAACACAGCTGAGCAACTAAGCACACAGCACAGCGTGTGCCTCTGAATGCATATACCTTAGTTTCAACATGCTCCTTCTTACAGCACTAAGGCAACTCAACACCAGCTCCAATACAACCCTTCACTAGCAGTTGACCAAAGGGAAATGATGCTTCCTCATACTGACATCAGATCTTAGTATTCTTAACTTCTTGATTTGTTTCTAATTTGATAATTGAAAAAGAGCATGTCATTGTTACCTTAATTCACACTAACTTGATATTATTTTATATGGAATATTTATTTTCACGTGTTTATTGACCTTTTGTGTTTCTTGTTCTTAATTGTCAGCTCATAATCTTGTCTTTTTTTGTGTTATTATTAACTTACTTATTTGCATGTGCTCTAACACACTTGGGTATCATTTCTTTATTTTGTTATATATTTTACTGTTCCTTCTTAAACTATTGTAAGTTTCTTCAGAAAGATTGAGCACATTTTGGGGCTTCCCAAGTGGCTCTGTGGTAACGAATCTGCCTGCCAGTGCATGATGGGGTTCGATCCCCGGGTCAGGAAGATCCTCTAGCGAAGGAAGTGACAACCCACTCCAGTTATCTTGCCTGGGAAATCCCATGGACAGAGGAGTCTGGTAGGCTGCAGTCCATCGGGTTGCAAAAGAGTCGGACACAACTTAACAACTAAACAACAACTAGACATATTAAAGATACTATTATTTTGGTTACCTTTCCTAATTGGTACTGATGTTTTAAAGGAAACTGTGACCTTTGAATATTAAATCAATTCAGGTCATCTTGCTGAACTAACTCCTTTAACCATATTTAACCAATTGATTCTTTAAGATTATCATTCACAAATTATGGTAGCATTGTTACTTTAAAAAATTTCTATTTGCTATTTAACTTCAATGTCTAGGACTTTGTTATATATTTTCTGCTGTACTGAATATATACTAGAAGAATGCCATGTAGTAGGTGACTAATAAATGTTTACTATATGCATGATTAGGGTCTTCCTGGATGGCTCAGCAGTAGAAAATTTGCCTGCCAATGCAGGAGATGCAGTTTCGATCCCTGGTCCAGGAAAATCCCTCAAAGAAGGGAAAGGCAACCCACTCCAGTATTCTTGGTTGGAAAAACCCCATAAACAGAGAAGCCTGGAGGGCTTCAGTCCATAGATGGCAAAGAGTCAGACATAACTTAGTAGCTGGAGAATGGCATTGAAACATGTATATTATCATATGTGAAACAAATCACCAGTCCAGGTTTGACGCATGACATAGGATGCTCAGGGCTGGTGCATGGGGATGACCCAGAGGGAGGATAAGGGGAAGAGGGACGTGGGAGGGGGGTTCAGGAAGGGGAACTCATGTACACCGGGGGTGGATTCATGTCAATGTATGGCAAAACCAACCAATATAATAAAAAAATAAATAAAAGAAAGCTATTGTTTAATAGTTTTATGGTTAAGTATGATGTGATGAAGATTTCTAAGGACTGTGAAGAAAGGTTTCTATTAAATCTAGTATCCTAGACCTTTTTCCTTTCTTCAGAATTGTATGCTGTCTTAATAAATGATTTTCATTGTCCATTGAGATAAGATGGCTTTTATATCTTTCACTATTAATATAGTAATAATTTGGACAGATTTTCAATATTGATCAATTCTTGCATTATTTAAATAAACCCTATCTGGTTATGATATATAATCTTTTGATACATTGCTGACATCTCTTTATTAAATTTTATTTAGGACTTTTGCTGTTATAGTCATTAGTGATATTAGCCTATAATTTTATTTTACATTACTCTCTATGCTCACTTTTAACCTCAGGTTATAGTGACACTGTAAAATGAGTATTGACTTCCAATTCTGGCAATACGGCAGACTATATATAATCTAAAATCCCACCCATTAAGGAAGAACATTAAAAATAAAGGTTACAAGATAATGGGCCTCCCTTAAACATATAAACTTCCAATTATGTAAAAAAGGGGGAAAACAACAACAAAACCCAAAATGACGCAAAATCCAAGACAGTAAAAAAAGCTCACTCTAAGCTACCAATGAAATTCTTATCTTTGTGATTTAATATATCAATTGAATGGCCAAGTAGAGAGAAGATAATAAAATACTGGGAATTTAAATAAGAGTAGCTGCCATTCAGGCACCAGAAAAGTTAGATTTCTCAAAGAATAGCTAAAAATAAATTCACCTGTAGTTACGAGTCAACAGTGAGGTTCTGTCTATATCAAAGGAGGTTCAAAGAGGGAAGAAAAGTCAGTTTTGAAGGTTTATTGGCATCATTTTAGTTGAGTAGCTCAGTTGTATCTGACTCTTTGTGACCCCATGGACTGTAGCATGCCAGGCTTCCCTATCCATCACCAACTGCCAGAGCTTGCTCAAACTCATGCCCATTGAGTTGGTGATGCCATCCAAACATCTCATCCTCTGTCGTCCCCTTCTCCTCCTGCTCTCAATCTTTCCCAGAATCAAGGTCTTTTCTAATGAGTCAGCTCTTCACATCAGATGGCCAAAATATTGGAGTTTCAGCTTTAGCACCAGTCCTTCCAAAGAATATTCAGGACTGATTTCCTTTAGGATGGACTGGTTGGATCTCCTTGCTGTCCAAGGGACTCTCAGGAGTCTTCTCCAGCACCACAGTTCAAAAGCATCATTCTTCGGCAATCAGCTTTCTTTATAGTCCAACTCTCACTTCCATACACGACTACTGGAAAAACCATAGCTTTGACTAGACAGACCTTTGTTGGTGAAGTATTGTCTCTTTTTAATATGCTGTCTAGGTTGGTCATCGCTTTTCTTCCAAGGAGCACATGTCTTTTAATTCCATGGCTGCAGTCACCATCTGCAGTGAATTTAGAGCTCCAAAAAATAAATCCCTCACTGTTTTCCTTGTTTCCCCATGTATTTGCCATGAAGTGATGGGACCAGATGCCATGATCTTAGTTTTCTGAATGTTGAGTTTTAAGCCAACTTTTCCACTCTTCTGTTTCACTTTCATCAAGAGGCTCTTTAGTTCTTCTTTGCTGTCTTCCATAAGGGTGGTGTCATGTGCATATCTGAGGTTATTGATATTTCTTCCAGCAGTCTTAATTGCAGCTTTTGCTTCATCCAGCCCAGCATCTCTCATGATGTACTCTGCATATAAGTTAAATAAGCAGGGTGATAGTATACAGCCTTGACGTATTCATTTCCTGATTTGGAATCAGTCTGTTATTCCATGTCCAGTTCTAACTGTTGCTTCTTGACCTGCATACAGATTTCTCAGGAGGCAGGTAAGGTGGTCTGGTATTCCCATCTCTTTAGGAATTTTCCACAGTTTGTTGTGATCCACACAGTCAAAAGCTTTGGTGTAGTCAATGAAGCAGAAGTAGATGTGCCATATAATGAATAGCTTAAAATTGATCTTCCTAAGTTTATGGTGAAAAATCGTAATACTGGAGTGGGTATCCTATCCTTTCTCCAGTGGATCTTCCCGACCCAGCAATCGAACCAGGGTCTCCTGCATTGCAGGTGAATTCTTTACCAACTGAGCTACAGGGAAGCCCAAAACAATCAATAAAAGTTATTAGCATCTATCTTATCAGCAATTGGACAAAGCCATAAGTTTGTTAAGTAACTTGTCACAAATGATCACAGTTGATGATCTTAGCAAATCTTTTGATGCTAAAAATTATGTGTTGCCGTTTATTTCTAATTTTCATGTAACAATTTTGCCAGAGGCCATTGATATATATTTTATATAGTTTTTAAATTGATCCCTGGGTCAGGATGATCCCCTGGAATAGAAAATGGCAACTGCTCCAGTATTCCTGCCCAGAAATTTCCAACAAACTGTGGAAAATTCCTAAAGAGATGGGAATACCAGACCACCTACCTGCCTCCTGAGAAATCTGTATGCAGATCAAGAAGCAACAGTTAGAACCAGACATGGAACAATGGACTGTTTCCAAATTGGGAAAAGAGTACGTCAAGACTGTATGTTGTCACCTTGCTTATTTAACTTATAGGCAGTGTACATCATGCAAAATGCCAGACTGGATGAAGCACAAGCTGGAATCAAGATTGCTGGGAGAACTATCAATAACCTCAGATATGCAGATGGCACCATCCTTATGGCAGAAAGCGAAGAGGAACTGAAAAGCCTCTTGATGAAAGTGAAGAAGCTGGCTTAAAACTCAACATCCAGAAAGCTAAGATCATGTCATCCATTCTTGTCACCTCATGGCAAATAGATAGGGAAGCAATGGAGACAGTGACAGACTTTGTTTTCTTGGGATCTGAAACCAATGCAGATGGTGACTGCATCCGTGACATTCAGTTGACTGAACTGACCTGACTGAAATTTATGGTGAAAATAAGGCAGAATTTTTCTGGAGAGATTGCTCTTATCTGGGGCATGAAATCTTTTCAATGAATCCCACCAAAGAGGAGTTCACAATCCAAAACTAAATTATGCACGAAATAACAATTCACCATGAGTTAAAGGAAACATGAAACACAGCTAGACTTAATCACCTAAAGATTCACATAATAGAAAATCTAAGATGTAGAGATTCTAAGTCTATTGTATATTTTAAGTGATTAAAAACATTAAAAGTAAATTGGAAACACGAGAAAAGAGTAAGATGCTATATTCATCAGCTCAGGTTGCCACAATAAAATACCAGAATGGTGGCTTACACAACAGAAATTTATTTTTTCGATTCCGTCGGCTGCTTCTCACATTTCTGCACATCTTTGGGAGGTCATTATTCTGCTTACCACACTTGGTGGCTCAGAGGTTAAAGCGTCTGCCCCCAATGCGGGAGACCCGGGTTCGATCCTTGGGTCGGGAAGATCCCCTGGAGAAGGAAACGGTAACCCACTCCAGTATTCTTGCTTGGAGAATCCCATGGACGGAGAAGCCTGGTAGGCTACAGTCCACGGGTCGCATAGAGTCGGACACGACTGAGCGACGGAACGGACACTTGTAAAACAAAGAAACAAAAACCCCACAGATCCTTCCAGGCCATGATGACTTCATTGATGAATTTCAAAACTATTAAGAGAAAGTAAACTCTTGCAGTCTTAGAGAAAATATAGAAGGAAAATATATTTCCCATCTCATTTATAAGATCAGAATAACTCTGATCCCAAAACTTAACAATGAAAACTTTTAAAAAGACATTAATAAACCATTATTCCTATGAACACAACTATGGAAATCCTTAACATGATATTAGAAAATTGAACTCAGTTCAGTTCAGTTCAGTCACTCAGGAATGCATAAAAAGATAGTACGTCATAATTCTGAAAGATCTAGCCTGTTGTTTTTGTTTAGCTGCTAAGTTGTGTCAGACTCTGAAACCCCATGGACTGTAGTCCCCCAGGCTCCTCTGTCCATGGAATTCTCCAGGCAAGAATACTGGAGTGAGTAGCCATTTCCTTTTCCAGGGGATCTTCTTGACCCAAGAACCAAAATTGTATCTCTTGCATTGGCAGGCAGATTCTTTATCATGGAACCACCAGGGCAACCCAAGTTAATACTTGCTTATTTCTATTTGAAAATCAATTAATATACTTCATCACATAAATAAAAATAAAAATAAGATTATTCTAATACACTCAGATAGACTGTTTGATAAAATCCAACCTCCATTTATGGTAAAAAATTCTCATAAATATAAGCATAAAAAGAAGAAATTTCCTCAGTCTGATAAAGGACACTTAGGAAAAATCTACAGCTGCCATACTACTAGACAGCAAAGCACTAAGCACTTTTCCTCTAAGATCAAGTGCAAGGCAAGAATGTCTACTATCATCACTAGTACAATAAGCCAAGAAAAAAGACAGGAAGGGAAGTCTTAAATATTAGAAAGGAATAAGTAAAACCATCATTATTCACAGATAACATGATTGTGTGCATAGAAACCCCTATGAAATATGCATAAATATTACTAGAATAATAAAAATGTATTAAGTTTGTGAGTTACAGAGTCAATATACTTCTACATTTAAGGAAAATGCAATTTTAAAATAAAATTGAAATTTCATTACCAGTTATAGTACTATAAAAATATCAAACAGAAAATATGCAAAATACAAATGTAAAAGGTGTGTAAGACTTCTATACTGAAAACAAATAAATGAAATTTGCTAAGAGAAATTAAAGAAGACCTAATTAATGGAAGTCACTCAGTCGTGTCTGACTCTTTGTGATCCCATGGACTGTAGTCTACCAGGCCTCTCTGTCCATGGGACTTTCCAGGCAAGAGTACTGGAGTGGGTTGCCATTTCCTTCTCCAGGGGATCTTTCTGACCCAGGGATTGAACCCAGGTCTCCTGCATTGCGGGCAGATGCTTTACCCTCTGAGCCACCAGGGACGGTATACCATGTTTATAGATTGCAAAGGTTCAATAATACGAAGATGGCAATTGTTCTCAAATTGATTTACTGACTCTATGTAATCCCATTTAGAATTCCAGCAGACTATTTTTTTTCAAGAAAGTGACAGGCTGATATAAATATTTATATGGAAATGTAAAAGATCTAGGAAAACAAAATTATTTTCAAAAATATAAATATTACCTGGTGTCTAAACTATAAGTATGAAAACTGGTGATATTGGTGTAAGAATAGACAAATCAGTATATCAGAATAGAGAAAGGAATAAATTCAGAAATTTCAACATCTATCTAATTAAATTTCCAATAGAACAGATATCATTTAAAGATGTAATAACTTGAGAATTTCTAAGAATTATATCCTGCAACTTTACTGTATTCATTGATTAGCTCTAGTAGTTTTCTGGTAGAGTCTTTAGGGTTTTCTGTGTAGAGGATCATGTCATCGGCGAACAGTGAAAGTTTTACTTCTTCTTTTGCAATTTGGATTCCTTTTATGTCTTTTTCTGCTCTGATTGCTGTGGCCATAACTTCCAGAACTATGTTGAATAGTAGTGGTGAGAGTGGGCACCCTTGTCTTGTTCCTGACTTTAGGGGAAATGCTTTCAGTTTTTCACCGTTGAGGATAATGTTTGCTGTGGGTTTGTCATATATAGCTTCTATTATGCTTTTGAACTGTGGTGTTGGAGAAGACTCTTGAGAGTCCCTTATACTGCAAGGAGATCCAACCAGTCCATTCTAAAGGAGATCAGTCCTGGATGTTCATTGGAGGGACTGATGCTAAAGCTGAAACTGCAATACTTTGGCCACCTCATGCGACGAGTTGACTCACTGGAAAAGACTCTGATGCTGGGAAAGGTTGGGGGCGGGAGGAGAAGGGGACGATGGAGAATGAGATGGCTGGATGGCATCACCGACTCTGTGGACATGAGTTTGAGTGAACTCCGGGAGTTGGTGATGGACAGGGAGGCCTGGCGTGCTGTGATTCATGGGGTCGCGGAGAGTTGGACACGACTGAGCGACTGATCTGATCTGATGTTGAGGTATGTCCCTGCTATTCCCACCTTCTGGAGGGTTTTTATCATAAATGGATGTTGAATTTGTCGAAGGCTTTCTCTGTATCTATTGAGATAATCATATGATTTCTATTTTTCAGTTTGTTAATGTGGTGTATTACGTTGATTGATTTGCAGATATTGAAGAATCCTTGCATTCCTGGGATAAAGCCCACTTGGTCATGATGTATGATCTTCTTAATGGGAAGAGTCCATCAATTATCAAGCAGAATTAATAATAACAGCACACAAATAGCCATGTTTGTGAGTTTTCTATTGAACTTATGATAATCAAACATTAAATGAAAATCCTGATAGCTCACCAAGAAAAAGATCATGCTATCCACAAGAAAATGAGAACTCAATTTATTCCCAACTTCTTATCAGAAGCATTACAATATCAGAAAACACGGGTGGGATAGCTTCAAAACTGCTGATTATTACAGTAACTTAAAACCTGAAAGTTTACACCCAATTAAAAAATATCATTTTGGAGTGACTGAAAACTAAAGATACTTTTAGACATAAAACGATTCAGAAAGACACAAACCTTTCCCAAATTTTCTTCAGCAAGAAAAATTAACCAGAAAGAAATGATGGAATATGAGAAGCCATCCTGAGCTAGGGAATCAGTAGATATTGGTGATTCTAAATAACTACTGTCCATAAATTTTATAATATGATTTATATATTTTTTAATATATATATTTTTTATTTGACTGATCTGGGTCTTAGTCGCAGCATACAGGATCTTCCATCTTTAGTTGCAGCACATGAACTCTTAATTGTGACACGTGGGATCTAGTTCCCTGAGCAGGGATCAAACCTAGGATCCCTGCAAAGGAAGTACAGAATCTTAGCCACTGGGCCACCAGGGAACTCCCTGATTTGCACAGTTTTTAACAAGTTCAAACTAAAATGACAGGTCATGATAACATGGGAAATGAAAATATGAAGGTGATTGGAATGAAGTACAAATAAAATAAAAATGCATAAAATCTCTTCTTTTATCAGGACAAAAATGAGGGTGTCTGTAAACATTCAAGTATTTCCCTTATGAAGGGAATGTATTCCTATATTATCTGATACATTTTTATTTTTGTGATAGTAGAAAAGACTGGGAAAAATATGCCTTAATGTTCATAGAACATAACAGTGTACTGTTATCTTGGTACTTTTATATGTTTTTCCAATCTGTCCCCAAATAACTAAATTATTTATACAAATAACTGTATAATGTATCATTCAAAGCATTTTTGTCTTTAAGACAAAAGTTTAGAAGAAAATAAATGGAAGGTAAAAGTGTTTCTCTTTGAGTGGTGTAATTATTCATGCTTAACCATCTTCTTTCCACTTTTCTTAATTTCTGTAATTCAACTATCTTAAACAAAAGAAACAATATTTAAGATATCCAGGCATCATGCAGCTGATCCCCAGGAACCTATACTTCAGGATCTGACCAAGTACATGATAATCTTAAGTCCTCATACCTTCACTTTAGTAGAACTCTTTACAAAACTGTGAAGTTATTTTTGAAATTTATTTTTTTTGTTTCCCAAAATGAATTGTATTGTGTTTTATTTTTGAAGAGCTTTTTGAATTCAGTTTGCCTGTGTTTATATTTATCATATAAATTGATCTTTGTCCACAAAGCATTTACAATATATAGGGAATGCCAACAGTTAGCTCCAAAGATTAAGAAAATGAAAGATAAAGGCATTAGATCATTTAAAAAATTATCATTATTGAGTATATTTAACATACAACATTGCATACATTTAAGGTGTATCTGTTACTTTGGTACATTTATATATTACAATATTATGATGTAATTGGTGTCATAGTAGTATTTTTCCCAGTATATAAGTATAGGAAAACATGGTTATCTATTATATTATGCATTATATCACCATGGTTTATTACTACACATTGCAAGTTTATACTGATAAGCAACATCAATTATATCTTCCTAGCTCCCTAGTCCCTTGTAGCTACCATTTTACTGTCTGATTTTTACCAATTAAGCCTTTACTATTTTACATATAAGCTATATCATATAATAATTGTCTTTCTCTGATGGATTCCACATTGTCACAAATGATAGGATATCCTCCTTTCTCATGGCTGAGGAATATTCCATTGTCAACATGAACCACATCGTTTTTTCTACCCACTCATTTATTGATGGATTCAGTTCAGTTCAGTTCAGTCGCTCAGTCGTGTCCGACTCTCCGCGACCCCATGAATCACAGCACGCCAGGCCTCCCTGTCCATCACCAACTCCCGGAGTACACTCAAACTCATGTCCACAGAGTCGGTGATGCCATCCAGCCATCTCATTCCCCGGTCGTCCCCTTCTCCTCCCGCCCCCAACCTTTCCCAGCATCAGAGTCTTTTCCAGTGAGTCAACTCGTCGCATGAGGTGGCCAAAGTATTGCAGTTTCAGCTTTAGCATCAGTCCCTCCAATGAACATCCAGGATTGATCGCCTTTAGAATGGACTGGTTGGATCTCCTTGCAGTATCAGGGACTCTCAAGAGTCTTCTCCAACACCACAGTTCAAAAGCATCGATTCTTCGGTGATCAGCTTTAGTGGGCATTTAGATTATCTTCATATCTTGTTCATTGTGAATAATGCTGCAATAGCAGACATTCTCTTCAATAAGTGGTGCTGGACAGACTGGAGAAACACAAGCAGAACAACGAAACTAGACCCTTACCTCACACCACTCAGGAAAACTAACTTGAAATGAATCAGAGACAAATATAAGATCTGATACAATGAAACTAGAAGGAAAAATAGGTGGCTCAGGTGGTAAAGAATCTGCCTGCAATGAACACTGGCGTACATGTGTGCTTTTCAGTTCTGGCTTCCTCAGGATATAAGCCCAGTAGTGGGATTGCTGGGTCGCATGGTAGCTTTATTCTTGGCTTTTTAAGGAATCTCCATAGTGTTCTCCTTTTATGTCTTTTTCTGATTGATGCTTTTGAACTGTGGTGCTGGAGGAGACTCTTGAGAGTCCCTTGGACTGCAAGGAGATCCAACCAGTCCATTCTAAAGGAGATCAATCCCAGGGTGTTCATTGGAAGGACTGATGCTAAAGCTGAAACTCCAATACTTTGGCCACCTCATGCGACGAGTTGACTCACTGGAAAAGACTCTGATGCTGGGAAAGGTTGGGGGCAGGAGGAGACGGGGACGACAGAGAATGAGATGGCTGGATGGCATCACTGACTCTATGGACATGAGTTTGAGTGAACTCCGGGAGTTGGTGATGGACAGGGAGGCCTGGCGTGCTGTGATTCATGGGGTCGCGGAGAGTCGGATATGACTGAGTGACTGAACTGAACTGAACTGAACTGAACTGAAGAGACCCAAAAATCCTTTGCAAGTGGATAAGACAGTGGTAAAACCGGCTTTTGAATTTGGGTCATATAGATTTCATTTAAATTTTAAGTTCTACAAATCTCTGGGCATGCCTTAGACAAAGATTAGCTTTCCATTTTAGCCACAGTTATTTTCACCTGAAAAATGGATGCAATCAAACTGATGTTACACAATTTTGGTGTGGGGATTGGCAGGAATGGAGGGCTACTGTCCATCACTATCAGGAAATAGTAGGTAACACTTTTTGCATATTTAAAATGGTCCAAGTATCATGTTAAATATGTCTCCTAACTCAAAGAACATGAATTTGAGCAAACTCCAGGAGACAGTGGAGGATGAGGGGAGCCTGGTGTGCTACAGTCTATGGAGTCACAAAGAGACATGACTTGACAACTGAATGACAACTACTAACCATCACACAGCTCTTTGAAAGAGATGTTGTTTCCCTCCTTGTTTAATAAATGAGGAAACCAAGCATAGAGAGTGTGGGGAACTTCCGCACAATTCCTGGTGGTAGAACTCATTGCTCATATCCCTGTTACCAAATTGCAGACACTCTCCAGTGTTGGGAAATAAAATAAACCAAGAACAAATAGACAAAGCCTATGGAAATTTAGCTCCTAGATCAAGTAGTTCTACTTATGAGAAGTGTGAAGCTATTTTAAAAAGGGATATTTTTACATCCATCTGAAGAAGAACATGATCCGAAAGGATTCATACACCCCAATGTTCACTGCAGTGCTGTTTACAATAGTCAAGACATGTTGTTGTTCAGTTGTTAAGTCATGTCTGACTTTTTGCAACCTCATGGATCGCAGCACACCAGGTTTCCTTGTCTTTCACTATCTTCTGGAGTTTGTTCAAACTCATGTCAATGATGCCATCCCACTAACTCATCCTCTGTCACCCCCTTCTCCTCCTGCCTTCAATCTTTCCCAGCATCAGGGTCTTTTCTAATGAGCTGACTCTTTGCATTAGGTGTCCAAAATATTGGAGGCTCAGCTTCAGCATCAGTCTTTCCCAGCTAAGACGTGAAATCAACCTAAATATCTGTTGACTGAAGAATGGGTGAAGAAGCTGTGGTTTATATATTTTTGTTGTTATTCAGTCACAATTGTGTCCTACTCTTTGCGACCCCATTGACTGCAACACACCAGGTTTCCCTGTTCTTCACCGTCTCCCTGAGCTTGTTCAAGCTCATGTCCATTGAGTCAGTGATGCCATCCAAACATTTCATCCCCTGTCTTCCCATTCTCCTCCTGCCTTCAATCTTTCCCAGCATCACGGTCTTTTCAAATGAGTCATCTCTTCGTATCGGGTGGCCAAAGTATCGGAGCTTCAGCTTCAGCTTCAGCATCAGTCCTTCCAATGAATACTCAGGACTGATTTCCTTTAGGATGGACTGGTTGGATCTCCTTGCAGTCCAGGGGACTCTCAAGAGTCTTCTCCAACACACAGTTCAAAAGCATCAATTCTTCAGCGCTCAGCTTTCTTTATGGTTCAACTCACATCCATGCATGACTACTGGAAAAATCATAGCTTTGACTCGACAGAACTTTGTCAGTGGAGTAGTGTCTCTGCTTTTTAATATGCCATCTAGGTTTGTCATAATCTTTCTTCCAAGGAGTAAGTGACTTATAATTTCATGGATGTCGTTACCATCTGCAGTGATTTTGGAGCCCAAGAAAATAAAGCTGTAACTGTTTCCATTGTTTCCCCATCTATTTGGATGAAGTGCCATGATCTTTGTTTTTTGAATATTGAGTTTTAAGCCAGTTTTTTACACTCACCTGTTTCATTTTCATGAAGAGACTCTTCAGTTCCTCTTTGCTTTCTGCCATAAGGGTGGTATCATCCACATATCTGAGGTTATTGTTATTTCTCCCAGCAAGATTGATTCCAGATTGTGCTTTATCCAGCCCGGCATTTTGCCTGATATACTCTGCTGATAAGTTAAATAAGCAGGGTGAAAATACACAGCTTTGACGTACTCCTTTCCCAATTTGGAACCAGTCTGTTGTTCTATGTCCAGTTCTAACTGCTGCTTCTTGACCTGCATACGAATATCTCAGGAGGCAGGTAAGGTGGTCTGGTATTCCTACGTCTTTAATCAGCTATACCCCAATACAAAAATAAGAAGTTTTTAGAAAAAATTTAAAGTAAAGAAGGCCATTTCTACTTGCAGAGATGATTAGCAGATTAGTAACTACTCCCAATCATTGACCAAGTGTTCAAGGGTTTTCTCTTCTCTGTTTTCAGCTCCTTTTGTTTAGGCTGCTTGACATACACACCAGTTGGTCTCCACGTTATTTTAGCCCCTTCCCTCTCTTGTTTACTCTCCAGTTCTGTTCTAGTTGGTGGACCCCACACCCCACCAGTCATGGCTGTCAAGTCTGTGTATAAGGAATTAAAAGGTTTGCCTGTTGAAGCAAATCATGCAAGAGTTTAGTAATGAGGATTTTTTTTTAAATCTCATTTTTAGATGCAAAGGTAAGCTGAATATTTCTCTCCTTTTTAAAAGATGGTTTGAGATGCCAAAACAAGGGAATGTGTTGACTTGAAGATGGACATTTTTATTTTTAAAATCTAAAAATGAATTTTCCTGCTTTTCATTGCCAAGTTTAAGATTCTGTTTCAGAGTAGTAACTTGAATTGTTGAGACTTTTCCAGTGTCTGCTGAAGAAAAAATACTAGGGGACTTCTCAAACCCTGCCTGATACAGGCACAAGTTGCACTGCAAAAGTTTTAGAAACCTACTGAAAGAGATTCTGATTGGGAAATGAGCAGCCTGTGACTCATAGGGAGGGAGAGTAATAAGATAGATTTCTTTGTAAGTTACTTCTATTAAAGTCAAAGAGAAAATAGCCTTTGGGGACATGAACTCATTATCCAGCACTGAAAATGCAGCATAGTCGTACTTTTTAACACAAATAATTGCGGTTGGAACTTCCCTGGTGGGGTAGCTAAGACTCTACTCCCACAGCATGGGTCCCAGGTTCGATCCCTGGTCAGAGAACTAGAAACCCCAAACATGCCACAACTGAGACCCTTGCATATTGCGTGCTCAGTTGCTCAGTCCTGTCCGACTCTTTGCAGCCCATGGACTGCAGGCTGCCAGACTCCTCTGTCCCTGGGACTTTTCGGGAAAGAATACTGATGTGGGGTGCCATTTCCAACTCCAGGGAATCTTTCTGACCCAGGGATCCAACCTGACTCTCTTACATTTCCTGCAGTGGCAGGCAGGTTCCTTACCACTAAGTGCTACCTGGGAAGCCCAGGTAAGACTCAGCGCAGCCAAATAAATGAGTAAATAAAAATAGAAAACAAAATTGCTGCCTGCCCCCTTCTCCCAGGTCGCATTGATCATAGCTTTATTTCAGTCATGACCCTAACGTTTTTGTTTTAATTTGCTTGCTTGTTCTGATACATTTTCTGATCAATGTGTTTCCCCTACCAGACTATAAACTCTCCATGAGTTATTTCTGTTTCTCCAGAAACTATCTTAGGACCTGACACATTCCATTTTAATAATCCATTTGTTAAATTTTCCAAGTTCAAAAGAGAGCCTGTGAAGTCACAAACAGGCCTTCCGGGCTGTGACCTCTAAGAACTCTACTTAAACAGAAAGACAAAGGGAGGGGATCGTTTGAGGATCTTACACCTTGTTCTTTCTCAGCAATGTCTCAACAATTAATGTTGTTGACCCGCTCTACCATCATACTTGATATCTATTCAGCAGCACAGGCTCAAGTAGCCTTGACCAGCAAGAGTTAGAAAGCACTGGCTCCTTCTAGAACTGACTCAGCCTGTGTGAGCCCCAAAGCCCTGGGAATAGGATCTCCTTGAAGCTTCAGTTGCTTCGCTTGGAAAATGGGAATCCTCATCATGGCCATGCCCACCCCATGGAGCTGCTAAATTGTCTGATGAGTCATCCTGTAAGAAATTGCATGAGGACAAGGGTGGTGGCAGATGTCCGTAGAATTAGCTGCTCTGACATAGCTGACACCATGTTTCACTTGTCATCTGTGTGTTGGCACACCACAGAGGAAGGGCTGGAAAAGCACAAAGGGAAAGGAATAAACTCCTCTCATCATTTTGCCCCATATCCCGAAAGAGCTCATTTCTTGTTTCTCAGGTGAGGACCCTGTAGCTGACCACAGTTAAGTCACTTCTCTGTAACTGCACACTTAGCAAAATGCCTTGGCTGGAGCTTGAGGCATAGTGTCTGACAGCCAATATAATAATCTTTCCAGTAACAACAGTAATAGTTGTATTGAACACTTACGCAGCCATCCATTTTAGGGGATGCTCCTAGATGTACTCTTTGAGTGCTTTCAAAGCTAGATACCATCGATGATGAGTGAGATGATTTTAGCTGGTTTACAGATTAATAATTAGGAAAAAAGTAATAAGTATCTCTTCTTTTCCAAAATAAGGAGTTATTGTATAGTAAGGAATGTCATTTTTCATTAAACAACAGTAATAAATTGTTTCTTTACAGAGGTATTTGTAAATATCTTTGTTTATGTGTTTTATCAAATAAAGATAAATACATTTAGAAAAAAATGTGAAGTGGTAACACAAAATATATCTATATGGCCAAGATCGGAAAAGCATTAGAATAATGACTAAAAGTTTGGCAAACTTCGCTCAAAAAATAGGTCTTCATTAAATCTTCATTAAAACTTGAAGATAGATGATGAATCCTGTCTTTCAATAGGGGGATCATTATCAGAGGGTTTTCTAATTTTGAAACTGGTGTTTATGACATCACCCCTCTGTAGTCTGTTTTCATTCCTTATGTGTTTTTTAACTGATCGATTCATTTGATTAATATCTTCTCGGTGCACCTGGATTTCCTTCAGTCACACCAGAAATAGGCCAACTTGAGTTGTCACCTACTTTTCTCCTTTTGGTCCTGGTTGGTGTAGTCGCTAAGTCATGTCCGACTCTTGCAATCCCAAGGACTATAGCCCACCAGGCTCCTCTTCCATGGAATTTTACCTGCAAGAATACTGGAGTGGGTTGCCTTTGCATTCTCCATGATATCTTCCCAAACCAGGGATCAAACCCAGGTCTCCTACACTGCAGGCAGATTGTTTACTGACTGAGCTACCAGGGAAACCTTCCTCTTGGTCCTAGGGATTCTATTGAAGGGGGACCATCGCTCTCTTTGTGCAAGGCAGAAAGTGGGTTTCATTTGAGAAAGCATCTCCTAAGCCTCACAAATGGAGAACTGAAAATTCCTTCTACACTGCTGAGGGTTAAGTTTCTGTTTGGGGGAAAGTCGATCTCCTCAGTTCAAAGAAAAACATATTCAAAAAGAGGGACCGATACACACAGTACAGGCAGCATCTTGAACATCAGATATCCTAAAAGCTGAAAGGCTGATCTATGAGTAAAGAAATCAGAACCATATGGCTTTTCCCCCCTTAATAGACATATGGGCTTTACAAAATAGGGAGAAACATACTTGGCAAAATGCTCTTCAAATTTTACTCAAACCGCAGAACTTTAAAAATAACTTAACATGTCTAATGAACCCAAAATGTGTCCGTGCTCACCCAAATTAATCTAACACCATCTTAGTAAACATTTATACCTACTATGTGCCAGGCATATAAACACATACAGACACACACACACATGCACATATTCACATGTGTTGAAAGAAGACATGACTGCAAGTAACTATATAATGCCATATAAGGCACTGATATACTTTTGTGGGAAGTGTTGTGAAACCTCAGAGAAGAAAGCAGCTAATCGTGCCCCCAGGGTAGAGGGTTGGCGTAAGAAGACTTCTCAGAGAAGATGACATTTGCACCAGGTCTTTACAGCTAAGTGAGAGCCTTCCAGACAAGAAAGGGAAGGAGAGAAAGTCACAGGCCAAGAGACCGGCAGAAGGAAAGACTTCAGGTCCAGAAGATGCAGGAAAGTCAGAGGTCCAGGCCTTGCCCAGGAGGCCGCAGTTCAGGGGCCGGTGCTGGTGAAGGAGATGGAGCTGACCACCCAGGGAACTTGGACTCAAGCCTTTGGAAAATGGAGAGCATTTTTGGGCGGGGGAAGCAACAACTTTTAAAATTAGTTATAAAAACAATATACATTGTGGATTCTTTAAAACAGGAACTGCAAAGGGGAACATAAGTTGAAATCAGAGTGTGTATGTTGTGTGTATATGCACGTATGTGTGTGTGCATGTACTTAGAGATATACATCTTCTTTCATATTTAACCTTTTGGTGAAAGGGGTTGATCAAGGGGTAACATCAGAGCTGCACTTTAGAAAAATCTCAAGGGCTTCAAAGGGCACTAAGCAAAACCATGAAGGTGCTTGGGTGGTTTGGTGCATGGTGGTGCAGAAACGTCCAGTCCTGTTAAACTCCATCCCTGGATGCTTCTGAGCTCTTCCTCAGGCCCAGAGTTTTATAAAATGTGTCTCTTGCTTGTTTATTTTTTTTTTCCTGCTGTGCTATTTACTTCCATTCATAGAGTAGCTTCAGTTCAATAAATGATGTGTTTGCCATCAGAACAATTTGATTCTCATTCTAATTATAGCAACAAGCTGCTTCCCCTAAGCATATTATGGGTGTTTCATTATTTTAAATTGTTATCTTCCATATTAATTACAGAAACAGTTGATCTTTTTCTGATAAGCAGGCAGCTGCAAATTCCTTTTTTATGTCTCATTGTAATAGGTGAAGCATCAGGTAAAAATTAAATCAAACTCTGATACAAGCCATGTGGAAGCATGTGTAAGTTGCAACGTGCTCTATCTACTGGGCCAGGACTTGCTTTCTTTCCAGAAGCACCGAGCTGCCTGGCTTGGCCCACAGGTAGGGCACGCCCTCCAGCTCAACACTGCTGACCAAGGTCTCATAAAAGCCTCCTCCCAAGAGGAAAATGAATAATTGACAGCAGAAGTAAACCAGCTCCTGAAACTGGGAAGCTCAGAGACAGGGGTGACCCTTACTGACCCTTACATAATTAGGACTTTCAGTCCCAGCAAGGAGAGTTTAGGGTGGTGAGACACGCGTGTTCTGGGAAAGCCTCTCCCTGTAAAGAGAGGCCAAAGGTGCCTGTGAGTCACCTCTGATGTTCCCAATTACCATCAGGAGTGGGGACAGGCGGGGCCATCCCCAATCAGAGCCCAGAAGCATGAATGTGCCCAGGCAAGCTGCCCTCCTTCTTCTTGGTGCGGCCGGGTCACGTGTCAAGGCCAAATTCAGGGGCAAAGGTGATGTGATTCCGAAGGAATGGCCTCAGTCTGGGGGACCTCCCAGGCCACGAGAGAGAAGCTGGGCCATCCCTCGCCCCTTACCTCCGCTTCCCCAAGAGGCTCAGCCATTTACATCTCATGGCCCATCTCCTTAGTTCTGGACACCAGGCAGATGTCTTGAAGAAGCCATGTGAAACAAACAGAGCAAGAGTAATAGAAAACCCTGTGGTACAATGGGTGAAGGCCAAGATGCAGAGGGAACTAAATCCACAGTGGGAGAAAACCAAGAGTGGACTCGTGAAGCAGATACAGAAGAGAAGACAACATCGGATGCCAGAATATCCTTCATGACTGTCAAGATGAAGCTGGAAATTGAGCTTCCTAGCAACTGAAGCAAAGAAAGATAAGACAACCAGTTGTAATGTCTATAGTGTTCGGAGAGGAAAAACATAGAGTCACTCAGGAGAATTCTAATCTAAGGTAAATTTCTCCAAAGTGTTTTCATGGAAAGAACACAGCATATGGGCTTGACAAAGTTCCCAATGACAGTCCCATACAAGATGATTTTTTCAGCATCCTCCTCCCAAGCGGAGATTAGAACACCTGAATTCACTTCCATTAAAGGCCTTCTGTGATGTACAAGGGCCACAGAGTCCTTGATGGTCTGCATTGGTTTGATATTGAATGAAACCAAAGCCCAGAATGTGTTTGCAGACTGTTTGAGAGACTTCTGCTGCTCAGAATCTGCAAAAGAGATTTGTGGCAAAGCTAAAATTTAGCATGCTTGGGGAGCAGTGGGAGAAAGCCTCTGAGACTTCAAGTCAGTGCACAAAAAGGAAAGCAATGAAGAGTCCCTGTCCTGCGTAATATAAGCAAGCCCTCACTCTGGCATATTGCTTCACAGTCGGGCTGCCCCACTGTCCAACAGAACTTTCTACGATGATGGAAGAGTTCTGTATCTACCCTGTCCAATCTGGCAGCCACATGTGGTGACTGAGCACTTGAAATTCAGCCAGTGGGATGGAGGAATTGAAATTTCTAATTTTATTTAATTTTATGCTTTTGAACTGTGGTGCTGGAGAAGACTCTTGAGAGTCCCTTGGACTGCAAGGAGATCCAACCAGTCCATTCTAAAGGAGATCAATCCTGGGTGCTCATTGGAAGGACTGATGCTAAAGCTGAAACTCCAATACTTTGGCCACCTCATGCGACGAGTTGACTCACTGGAAAAGAGTCTGATGCTGGGAGGGATTGGGGGTGGGAGGAGACGGGGACGACAGAGAATGAGATGGCTGGATGGCATCACCGACTCAATGAACATGAGTTTGAGTGAACTCCGGGAATTGGTGATGGACAGGGAGGTGTGGCGTGCTGTGATTCATGGGGTCACAAAGAGTTGGACACGACTGAGCGACTGAACTGAACTGAATTTAATATTAGGTTCGAAGAACCATGAGTGGCTGGTGGCTGCCATATTGAATGATGCAGGTGGCCCATTGCCCTCCTCCATTGCACAGTGTGTTTTCATCTTTGCAGCATCCCCTTCCAGAATGGACAGGGTTTCATCTTCTCTAGAGTCAAAGCAGAGCACAGCACCTGTGGGCAGCACATGGAAGAGTTCCTCTGACAGCTGACTTCAGTGGCCCAAAGAGTAAGGGTTCTGGGGCCATCAGAGCTGGGCTCAAAACTTGAGCTTTGACGTGAAATACCACTTCTCTTAGCCTCTGTTTTCTCATTTGCTAAATGACAAAAATAATCTGATCTCCTGAAAGCACATGGAGATGTGCTTGTAAGTGGGCAGCCGGACAGAGTCATAGCTATCCGTGTGTAAACACAGAGAAACCAGTTTAAATAAATGGCCATGGTGATGAGAAGAGAGGTACCCCAGACAGGAGGCTGCCAGGGCCTCTTCCCTAGTGTCAAGGATATAGTAACATTTGCTCATGAATGTTTTTTAAAAAGGGCTATTAAAACAAAACAAAATGGCTACCCAGCACATATTTGTTTTAATTTCCTTTTCCACTCCACATATCATTGGGAGCTGAAATCATTCTTTTATTCAATTGTTCTTTCCTTATCATTCAATGAGTATTTACCATCTCCTCACCATGCTGGGGTCCCTCGACCTGGATGAGGGTCCCCAGGATCACTTTTCACCTCTCTCACAGGAAGGACTTCCTTTCCACCTAGCTGACACCTCTAGAAGCATCCAGTCCAAACTCCTGAATCCACAAGGCTCCACGTCACTGAAGCAATACTTTCTACAAAACATTGGGGGTTGGAAACACCTTAATCAGTCTCACCTGAAACAATAGATTTTCTCTCCACATCAAACCTCAAGCAACCCTGAAAAGCAATATTTTGCAATGTGTTTATTAGAGATCAGTCCTGGGTGTGCATTGGAAGGACTGATGTTGAAGCTGAAACTCCAATATTTTGGCCACCTCATGTGAAGAGCTGACTCATTTGAAAAGACCCTGATGCTGGGAAAGATTGAGGGCAGGAAGAGAAGGGGACGACAGAGGATGAGATGGTTGGATGGCATCACCGACTCAGTGGACATGGGTTTGGGTGGACTCTGGGAGTTGGTGATGGGCAGGGATGCCTGGCGTGCTGCGGCTCATGGGGTTGCAACAAGTTGGACACGACTGAATAACTGAACCAAAATTGTTCAATGCATGCTGTTCTTTAGTCAGTCGTGCCCGACTCATCTTGCGACCCCACGGACTGTAGTCTGCCAGGCTGTCCATGGGATTCTCCAGGTAAGAATACTGGAGTGGGTTGCTATTGCATTCTCCAGGGCATCTTCAGGGATCAAACCTGCATCTCCTGTATTGCAGGTGAATGCTTTCCCGCTGAGCCATCAGGGAAGCCTGCAGACAGATACTACATAGACCTAAGCAACTAGGGCTGAGGGAACAGGCCAGCTACCTCTCAAGAGAAACCTAGAATTCAAGGTGCCTGCTGTGTCCTCTCCCAGAATATGGGGCCCGTCCTGCTGGCTGACAACCTGGCTGCTTCAAAACTGGATCTCTAGCCTTGTTGTGTATCTCCTCTATTTCTAAGTCCCCTTAGAGGGGAGGCCCCTGACCACTCATAGGAGAAAATAGAAACTCTTCCACGTGACATTCAAGGCCCTTCTTACTGGTCATTCTGCTCTGCAACTTCCGAATCATTTCCTTCTTTCTCCTTGCTCCATCACCAGTCTACCCGCCTCCCTGAACTTCCAGGAATGCTAGGCTGCCTCCACCTGCCCTTCCTCTCCATCCTCGCTGGCCTTCCCCTCCTATCAGCTCCTCATCCCAGAACAAACTTCCTGCCATCTTCTCTGTTAAGTCTTGAGTCCCTTGGGCTGAGCCCTTGATGCTGGGTTCACCTCATCTCTGCACAGGCACCAATCAATTTCAGCGATCGATTTCCTGACCAGAGTCTCCCCACAGATTGTTTACATATGTCATTGTTTTCTTTATTAAAAATAAACTTGTCCAGAGGCCTGAAATAGCTTGGAAATCACTAGCTTTATAACCCAGATGGCCACCTGTAACAACCTTCAGCCTCACCCAAGTAATCCACCTTCTCCACCTCATCAACCAGCACACACTGTGTTAATTTTTTTCTATCCAACTAGAGTCCAAACACCTTGAGGGGAGGGGTGCTACCTGACATAGTTTTCACAGCCCATGGTAGCTTTTCAGAAAACTGGAAATTTTTTTCTGATGCACTGATTAATTGACTCCATCCCCTCCACATGAAACCTCAGAGCTGAGAGAAGCTCTATTTCCTAATTATCTGCTAGGCGTGGATCTTTGTGCTAATAATCTGATACATGCATCATCAGATATGAACGCATGGCTGCAGAACATAAGCATTATCCCCACTTTAAAGATAAGGAAATTAAGGCGCAGCAAATTGATGACTCCGTGTGTCATGCATCAGCACACAACCCGTGTCTGTTTCATTCCATAAAGCACTTTTTTCACCATTCCCAGTACTGGCTTTTCCCACACAAACGCCAACATTTTCCCAAGTATTTTGTCTGAAAAGATGTGTTCCGGTTACACAACCTTTGAAGATGCAAATGTGGAAAGAAGGTGTCAAGTACCTCCCCTGTGATTAGAGTTTGGGGCTGCACAAAGCCAGGAGACTCCTCCTTGGCAGAGGGACTGGGCTGATTGCTTTGGTACACGAGAGAAAACTTCTCCCTTCAAAGTGCTGAGAGGCAAATCAGACCCATTTGGGATGATTCCAATTCAGAGGCTCTTTAAAGGGACGTTCTTTCCACCAGCCAGGACACGTCAAAGAGACGCACAGAAAAGAAATGACAAGTGCCAACCTGGCTGGTCGACTGAGCCTTGTCCCTCAATAGGGTGGGACTCAGAGTCACTGCAGGTCAGACGGGTTGTTCAGGGTCCTCTGAGCATCTGCTTGGAATCACCAACTCACATCTGCATGAGCCCCACCCTACTGACTCCAAAAGCAGCCACCTTAAAGCAGAATTGGCTTCATAAAGGAAGCAAGAAACCCCGAGACCTACCCCCCAACAGTGCTATAACTGCTGTGCAGCTTTGGGCAAGTCACTTAACCTCTCTGGACCTCTATTTCACTAACAATAAAACATGCACAAGGTGGGTTCCTCAGGGAGCACCATAAAGCCTTCTTACATCTCTGGTGGAGGACTTGGTGGCCTCTTCTCTATCGGTAGACTTTTTAAACAAATTCTTCTTACTGTATACCCAGGCATAGAAGCCGAAGGCTAATTTTTTGTTTTTGTTAATTTATTGCTGCTTTTATGAAGTAATAATGCCAACACTTTCAAACGCTTTATACCTTCTAACTCATTTAATCTTTGTAACAGCGTTATGGAGTAGGTACAAAGGGGAAACTGACAGGGGACAGTCAAACGTCTTGCTCAAGGTCGCACGGCGAGTCTAGGGTCTGGGATTTGAACCCAGGACTATGATTTCAGGGAACTTGCTCTTTACCACTACATCTGTCATTCCCAGGCTTATCTGTACCTGAGACTCACCTGGGGAATCCAAAAATTTTCAAAGCCAAAGGCACACCCATGCAATTAATTCACCATGTCCAGGGGTGGGACCCAGGTATTAACGTTTGTGGAAGTGCCTCAGGTGATCCCTAATGTGCAAAATTGGGGGACCACTGCACCATCCTATAGAGGACCCCTCCATCCTAGTATGTGAGAGATGGAACTACCAAGAAATAAAGAGGGGGACACTTTTAGAATCAGCCGACCTGAGTTCACATCCTATCTCTGTTCCTTGCTCGGTGTACGTACTTTCACAATGAAGCAAGCTCATCCAAGTCTGTCCCCCACACAGCCCCAGCCCCAATGCTCTTTGCTCCATTATTAGGTCAGAGATCTTGAATGTTACCCAATATTTCTGAGGCTCAGTTTAAAAAACAAACTTTTGATTGCCAAAGGAAGGGTGTGTGAGGGAGGGAGGCCCTGGGAATTTGGGATTAGCAGATGCCAACTCTCACATATAGGATGGATGGACACAAGGTCCTGCTGGATAGCGTGGGGAACTATATGGAAAAGACTATATAAAGAATGTGTGTGTGTATATATATATATATGAATCAATTTGCTGTGCAGCAGAAATTAACACACCATTGTAAATCAAGCATACTTCAATTTAAAAAATAATGTTAAAATTATTTTCTAATATTTACCCAACAGGGAAAAGAAAGGCAGAGGAAGCCAAGCATGTGAAGGCATAGTAACAGATGAAAACAGAAAAAGGTGTTGTGCTGAATATGGTGCCCAGGCTAGCCTAGAAAAGAGACAGTGTGGGTGCTCAGCAGCTCAGTCATGTCTGACTCTTTGTGGCCCCATGAACTGTAACTCACCTGGCTTCTCTGTCCCTGAAATTTCCCAGGCAAGAATACTGGAGTGGGTTGCCATTTCCTTCTCCAGGGGATCTTCCCGACCCAGGGATCGAACCCACATCTCTAGCATTGGCAGGCAAGTTCTCTACACTGAGCCACCTGGGAAGCCCGTGTTGAATATGGTACTTCACCTCAACAGTCTCAGAAAAACACATGCACACTCACAGTTCAGACCACAGGCATGTCCAGATCAGACAACAAACACACGTGCACAGCAATGGCATAAAGATCCATCTGTTTTGATTTCTACACTAAAATTTACATCTTCTCCAACAACTTAATTTTCATTTTCATTTTATTTTTTTTTCTTTAAAAGTATTTTTTTTGTATATTGGAGCACAATTGATTAACAATGTTGTGTTAGTTTCAGGTTTACGGCAAAGTGATTCAGTTGTACACATACATGTATTTTTTCTTTTGCGAATTCTTTTCTCACTTCAGTTCAGTTCAGTTCAGTTGCTCACTCATGTCCGACTCTTTGCAACCCCATGAACCGCAGCACTTAGGTTAATACATAATATTGAACAGTTCCCTGTGCTATACAGTAGGTCCTTTTTGGTTATATTATTTTAATTTTTTTTTAACCTTTTTACTGTATATTGCAGTATAGCTGGTTAAAAATGTTGTGATAGTTTCAGGTGGACAGCAAAGGGACTCAGCCATACATACACATGTATCCATTTCCCCCCAAACTCCTCTCCCATCCAGGCTGCCAGATAACATTGAACAGAGTTCCCTGTGCTATACCGTAGGTCCTTTTTGGTTATCTGTTTTAAATACAGTAATGTGTACAACTGAGCGACTGAACTGAACTGAATGTGTACAAGTCCAACCCAAATTCCAGGTCTATCCCTATCTCTTCTTGTTCCTTGGTAGTTGTCTTTATTTAAGTTCAGAGAAGAAAAGGTGACATCAGTTGAAGATGTTTGCCTAGCTAGACTGACAGTGGTAGTGAGGGCTTTTTTCATAAATTTGAAAAATAAAAATGTGTTTTCATTTTCTGGTTGCTGTTGTAACCTTGCAAGAGTTAGAAATGAGAGTCTATTTTCTACCTGAAATTGTTTTCCTCAATCACAGGCTCACTCTTCACAACTTGTTGGCTATTATTGTGGGGTTGGTAATGAATGCTGACCTTCTCCTAGAGCTTGCAATAATGCATTCTTTTAAATACAACGGTGATGTCTTAAATTACACAGAGAGTTTCAAATAAGAGGATATTGTATGTTTTACTTGGGTGGCACCATTCATTAGAATTGTCTTTTTTTACCAATAGAGTTAATGGAGTAATCATTGTTCAGATTTAATATTTTTGTCACTGCAAGATGCCAGAATATTGTCATCCACTATTCTAGAGGCTTCTGGCTCCCTCTCTGTTGGTCACTTCATACTGAAGAGCCATTCTTTTAAAACCCTCTTGAATACATCCCAAAGTCTGAAGCCTCTGTCCTGTTAAGTGATCATCTCTATCTCTTAAGCTTCTTTTGTCTAGACTATTTCAATGACTGTCTGTCTGATCCCCTGTTTTAGGGCTCCAATCTACCTTTCCCCTGCCACCAGAATTATCTTTTCAAGCACAGACCCAATATCATCCTTCTGATTGAAAACCTCTTTTGGATCTCCATGTACACCAGCAAAATCACTGCATGCCAACCCCTCAGGGACCTCACTCTCCTTCAAGTCCCTGTCAGGCTCCTTGAGCTCCAGGCAATGAAACTTGGCAATGTTCTTAATGATTTAGTTGCTATAGTTTATTTGTCCATACTGAAAAGTGAGGGGCAGAAATTCTCCTTTGAACAGTTTTTATGTACATGATGTTACCAATGGAGAGTTTGTGTACATCACCCCTTGCTCACCATCCTCATTTCGATGAGTCCTTCACAATGAAATGTGAGTCCCCCTGCTAAGTAAAACTTCCTAAATACTCTAAGCAGTATTGCTCACTCCTCCCTGCCCTCCATGCCTTGAGGTACATTACTGTTTTTCAGTCGCTAAGTCGCGTCTGATGCTTCACGACCCCGTGGACTGTGACATGCCAGACTCCTCTGTCCTCTGCTGTCTCCCAGTTTGCTCAACCTTATGCCCACTGAGTCGGTGATGCTGTCTAACCATCTCACCCTCTGTCTCTGCCTTCTCCTTTTGCTTTTGATGTTTCCCATCATCAAAATCTTTTCCAATGAGTCGGCTCTTCACATCAGGTAGCCAAAGTATTGGAGTTTCAGCTTCAGTCCTTCCAATGAATATTCAGGGTTCATTTCCTTTAGGAGTGACTGATTGGATCTCCTTGCAGTCCAAGGGACTCTCAAGAGTCTTCTCCAACAGTTTAAAAGCATCAATTCTTCAGTGTTCAACCTTCTTTATGGTCCAACTCTCATATCCACATATGACTACTGGAAAAAGCATAGCTTTGACTATACTATACAGACCTTTGTCAGCAAAGTGATGTCTCTGCTTTCTAATATGCTGTCTAGGTTTGTCTGAGTTATATTATAGCAGTGTGTATTAAGTTAGTTCTCTTAGCTTCAGAGCCTAAAGGAAGGGAGAATTCCCAGGTTACAGCTGTAAAGATAGCAACTGAGAAGGTGATATGAAGTCTAGTGTTTAGCTGAAGACTAGACGTTACCTGGAGAAGGCACTGGCACCCCACTCCAGTACACTTGCCTGGAAAATCCCATGGACGGAGGAGCCTGGTGGGCTGCAGTCCATGGGGGCACAACTGAGCGACTTCACGTTCTCTTTTCACTCTCATGCATTGGAGAAGGAAATGGCAACCCACTCCAGTGTTCTTGCCTGGAGAATCCCAGGGACAGAGGAGCCTAGTGGGCTGCTGTCCATGGGGTCGCACAGAGTCGGACGCGACGGAAGCGACTCAGCAGCAGCAGCAGCGGACTTTACCTAAAGTCCACTCTTAGTCTGAGCCTGCAGTCTAGACTTCAGCTGATGTCTAGTCTTCGCTTGAGCTCATGGGGAGCTTTGGAGCATGAATTGTCCTGCCGTGAAGTCAGGTGCAAGGCTTTTATGCCCCCTCTTAGCCATTCATTGGCTACAGGCCATGTCCTAATTGACAAGGGAGAGGAGGTCTAACCTAGGCCTCACTGGGCATGGCAGATCCATTGGCCATGATCGTTTCCTTGAGAAGCATGAAGCTGTGAGCTCTTAGCAGTCAGCACTCACGGTGGATGAAGAATGGCTGTGCCAGTCTGGTAGAAGTGACCTGGTGCTTCACTTTTATTTTTTGTACTTGTTCTTTCCATAAGCTTTGTAAGACCCTTAAATGTAGTGAACGTATCTTTTTCATATTAAATCCTAAGAGCCTAGCTTAATGTTTTTGTCACAGGGATGATGTGACAGGTCATTATATTGGATGAATGACCTATTTACAGACGGCCTACACTTACTAAAGAATGGTTTTTGGTTCTAGGAATTTAATAAGCTGTAAAGCATGGTTCCAGATTTCCAGAAGCTTGTCTTCTACTTGAGGAGATGGAGAGTACACGTGCTGAGAGCTATCATCACAATTCTGCCTGAGGTTATGTTAAACAGACATGCACGGTGTTGAGTTCCAACAATGTGCTAAGCACTGTGTCAGGTGTCTGTCATGTGAGATACAGTCAGAAATAAGTATGTGCTTGAACCAAAGTTACTGATGAATGAATAATCACCATCTTACCTATTCCTCTGACTTTCAAACGAGAAAAGTTCCATGAATGCCAGGTCTCATCAAGGTCCATTCTCTGTTAGGAAGAATTTGGCAAAAATGAGAGAAAATGGGAAAAGTTAGAAAGACCATGCAATGCAGTTAATAAAAGTTAGAAAGATCCATGTAATACAGGGCTGAGAAAGAAAGAAATGGATAAACTGTGTGGGTTACGCTTCCCTGGTGGCTCAGCTGGTAAAGAATCTGCCTGCAATGCAGGAGCTCAGTTCAGTGGCTCAGTCATGTCTGACTCTGCGACCCCAGTTTGATTCCTGGGTCAGGAAGATCCACTGGAAAAGGGATGGGCTATCCACTCCAGTGTTCTTGGGCTTCCCTTGTGGCTCAGGCTGGTAAAGTATCTGCCTGCGAGCAGGAGACCTGGGTTTGATCCCTGGTTTGGGAAGATCCCTTGGAGAAGGGAAAGGCTACCCACTTCAGTATTCTGGCCTGGAGAATTCCATGGACTGTATAGTCCATAGGGTAGCAAGGAGTTGGACACGATTGAGCAACTTTCACTTTGTCACAAATGTGTGGGTTACATTTGGAATCGCAAGCAGGAGAGTGAAAATGTTAAGAATTAGATACTGGTGAATTTTCAATGTGACAAGGATGGGAAAGGGGGAATTTTCAGGTATCTGATGTGTATTCATTATGTGTTCTTCCTCTTTCTCTGACCTTTCCTTAAGAGGATAAATAAGATGTGAAGTAATTTTAGCTACCAATCAGATTCTGAAAAGTATTTGTTTGACTGTAACACCATGCCAAGGCTGCATACACCAGGCCCTGGAATTTGAGTTATACATACAACATCTCATTTAATGGTTATTGAAGATTTTTTCATGATAAAATGTCTGAGACTAAAATCTGGGTGCAGATAATCACCTAGAGTCATACAGGTATCCAATTTCAGATTCATCAGCTTCCAAATCTATACCTGGAGACAATGCAATAGCACAGCATGCCTGGTAAAGAACAAAGCTGTGTCCACACCATGAAAAACAACTGGACTTTAGGTCCAGTGTCTTGAAGATTTGGTTCAGGTGGTCCAGAAGAGAGGGGCTCTCTGTAGCATCAGTTGAAAGAAAAGGCTTTTGGAGTTGAACTGGAACCTGAGCTGGGTCTGGAGTCTGAATCCAAAATCTCCATCAGCCTGGCTAATTTCAGAAACTCTCTAGGACCATTTGGTAAAAAGTAAATTGAAGGTAAGTGTTAAAAGTAAGAAAAAAAAATGTCTTGCTATTTCAAATAAAACTACATTATTTTTTATAGACTCAAAGCCAGATTGACTGACTTTTATACCGAAAATTAATTCAAGACCTACTGAGATGTATTCATTCTTATTTGCCTCTCATGACACCAAATAACACATGAGACAAGATGGTTTGACTCTCTTCTCCTTGATTTTGAAGCTGTATTGATGTAGCCATCAAACATCATTCACAGACTCTGAAAGAAGCAGTGTTTTCTTTCCCTAAACTCTCCTGTTGTTAGAGATGCCCCTCATCTGTTTCAACAGTGTAGAGTTATGTCAAGAACTAGATTCCAATTGGAATAAAAAAGAAAAAAATGTTCCTTCTTCAGTTGTGAGAAAAGTGTAGGATGTGATAGAATGATTGGACTCCTGAATTTGGAGTCTGATGCTGAGTTGGCTTCTGTGTGACCCTGGGCAAAGTATTTCACCTCGAACAGCCTTAGTTTCCTCTCTCATAATGTGGGAGATGATCAATCCTTGCCCTTCTCACTTCATAGGATGGTTAAGAAGATGAAATTAAATAAAGGGAAAAAAAGCAGAGCTTTCTATACTGTGAACTGTTATGCACAGTAAGTGGTTATTATTAATTACAGCTTTGGATTCGAGCATAAAGTGGTTTCCCAAACCTTAAATAATAAGCACCTAAAGAATCAAGAGGAAAAGTATTTATAGAAAAGATGTTTGCTTTCCTTTGCATGAATTATCAATTGCTCTCATCTGGTGTTTTAATTAATAAGGTGTGTGATTTTTTAATTTAAATAAGATTAAGTCTCTGGAAAGAATAATAGCAGAAGAATATGAATTATGGAACAAAAAAATCCCCAACAATGGTCAAGATGAAGTGGTTATCTAGAAACAGAGAGATTCTTGTTAAAGTCTTGGAGGGGACTGTGTTCATTAGCTCTATTGTTAAGGTTGCATTTTTTTTTCCACTTGAGATAATATTCATTTAGGACTTCATGTCTTTACCACATTCCAATACCATTTTAAAGCATTTCCTTATTATATTCCATGGCATGATTAGGAAGCAGATGGGGGAATAGTGAGGTGTGTGGCTGCAGCCATGAAATTAAAATACGCTTGCTCCTTGGAAGAAAAGTTATGACCGACCTAGACCGCATATTAAAAAGCAAAGACATTACTTTGCTTGCAAAGGTCCGACTAGTCAAAGCTATGGTTTTTCCAGTAGCTATGTATGGATGTGAGAGTTGGACTATAAAGAAAGCTGAGCGCCAAAGAATTGAAGCTTTTGAATTGTGGTGTTGGAGAAGACTCTTGAGAGTCACTTGGACAGCAAGGAGATCCAACCAGTCCATCCTAAAGGAGATCAGTCCTAGGTGTTCATTGGAAAGACTGATGCTGAAGCTGAAACTCCGATACTTTTGCCATCTGATGTGAAGAATTGATTCATTTGAAAAGATCCTGATGCTGGGAAATATTGAAGATGGGAAGAGAAGGGGACAACAGAGGATGAGATAGTTGGATGGCATCACGGACATGAATTTGAGTAAACTCCTGGAATTAGTGATGGACAGGGAGGTCTGGTGTGCTGCCATCCTTGGGGTCGCAAAGAGTCAGACACGACTGAGCAAATGAACTGAACTGAACTGATAGCTTGTTCCAGAAAGAAACTGGAGGAGTTCCTTGAGAATCCTGCCTAACCTGGGGCTGACTCACCAGGTCATGAGGTCAGAAGTCTCAGAATCACTTTTGACTTCTCACTCATGGTTTAACAAATTCAACCATAGAAAAGAGTTCTAACTTCCTATCATCTCCAGATTCCCTTTAGTCTTCTCTGTTCTTGCTTTCCCACTCTAATGAAAACCTTCCCACCCCTGTGAAGTCTTTCCAATATTCTTCCAAAGATGTCCAGCCTCCAGCCTAACCATCTTAGTCTTTGCTGCATGCATCAGTTAGAGATCCTTCAAAAACCACATGGAAAGACCTCCACTCCCTGACGACATGGATAACACAGACCATATTTAATTTTCTCATATGAATCAACTGAAAAGAAAAAAAGACAAAATACATGAAACAATACTTTTAAGCACATTAACGTGAGGCAAAAAAGTTTTTTAAAAAAGCAGGGATCCCCTGAACTATGGGCAATAAATAATGTGAACCCTGGGACCTTCCTGGTGGTCCAGTGGTTCAGACCCCACACTTCCAATGCAGGTGATATAGGTTCAATCCCTGGTCAGAGAATTAAGATCCCACATGCTGTGTGACCAAAAATGCATTAACAACAGCAACAACAATAATAATAATGTAAACCCTGAAATTTACGCATTTACAGATCAGAGTTTTCAGAACATGGGGCTGAGGCAGAATGCAAGGGTCTTTCTGAGTTGAAGCAGTTGACCTGGGAGGCTAGGGGGCCAAGATCCTATGGTTTTCAGATCTCAGTAGCAAAAGAGGTAAGAACAACAAAGAGAGAAAAATTCTGAGAAGGGTCTCTTTCTAGCCTTGAGCAGAGTATAGCCATGTGAGGAAGCTACCCAAGTCTAGGGAAAGAACCATCCAAAAGGATTAGAGGGACCAATTCTTGGAACTTAAACCAGGCATAATTTCTGTTCGTACCAGCCAGAGTGGAACACTCATAATTCACAGAGCATTAGTTAGGGTATTCAGGACAGTTTTATCTCAGCACGTGCTTCGTCTCTCCATTGTGTCTGACTCTTTGTTACAGCGTGGATTGCAGCCCGACAGGCTCCTCTGTCCCTGGAGATTCTTCAGGTTAGAATACTGGAATGGGTTGCCATGCCCTCCTCTGGGGGATCTTTCAACCAAGGGATTGAACCAGGGTCTCCCACATTGCAGGTGGATTCTGAGCCACCAGGGAAGACTGGGGAAATTAGCTCTAGACTAAACCCTACTCTGGACCCAACCTAATAAACTCAAGACTCAAACTTTTCTCAAGTAACTTAACCAAGTCCTAAAACAAAGTTTAAAAATAATTATTCAAATACAAAAATATCCAGTGCCCGTTCCGTTCTGTTCCATTCCGTCGGTCAGTCGTGTCCGACTCTTTGCGACCCTGTGGACTGTAGCCTACCAGGCTTCTCGTCCATGGGATTCTTCAGGCAAGAATACTGGAGTGGGTTACCATTTCCTTCTCCAGGGGATCTTCCCAATCCAGGGATCGAACCCGGGTCTCCCGCATTGGAGGCAGGCACTTTAACCTCTGAGCCACCAGGGAAGCCCATCCAGTGCCCAACAAAGCTAAATTCACATTGTCTAGCATTCAATAAAAAATGACTAGGCATGCAAAAAAGCAAGGAAAAATAAGTGATAATGAGAAAAACTAATCCATCAAATCTCACCACAAAAATTACATGTGTAACAGAATCAGTAGATGAGGACATTAAAACAGCTATTAAAACTGCATTCCTTATATTCAAAAAGGTCAGTAGAGACATAGAAGATATGATAGAAGAAGAAGACCAGATCAAACTTCTAGAGGTGAAAATTACAATGTCTATCTACCCTTCAATTTAGGAAACAAAGCTTCAGGTGTGCAAGGTGAATAATTCTTAGAGATGTTCTGGACAGCATGGTTCCACAGTTACTATATGGTGTACTTAAAATATTGCTAAGAAGATAGATCTTACATTAAGTGCTTCTATTACAAATTTAAAATAATAGAGCAGAAGGAAAATGTTAAAGGTGATGATACAGATATAGCATAGATTGTGGTCATAGTGGTAAGGGTGTGGACACATAGGTATTTCCAAATGTATGCAGTTGTGCAAAGTAAATGTATATAATTTTTAATATGTCAACTATACCTGAAACAAGGGGTTTAACTTTTTAAAAAATATGATATAAAACTACAATGTCTAAATCAGAAAATGTACTGAATAGGATTAATTAAAGATTAGTTATTTCAGAAGAAAATATGACTAAATTTGAAGCCAAAGCAATAGACAGCTTCTAAAATGAAACACAGAGAAAAGTGGTAGGGAAAAAAATTGAAGCAAGTGTTAATGAGCTGTAGAATGACTTCAATCAGTCCAATATATGTACCAAAAAAGGGAATGATTCTGTATTTGTTCTTCATAGTCACAATAGCAATTGATCCAAAACTTAGCTTGAAGCAACATTTATTATCTCATGGCACTTCCCAGGTGACTCAACAAGTAAAGAATCCTCCTGCAATGCAGGAGATGCAGGCAGAAGAGAGTTCGATCCCCAGGTCTGGAAGATCCCTTGGAGGAGGATATGGCAACCCACTCTAGTATTCTTGCCTGGAGAATCCCATGGACAGAGGAAGCGGGTGGGCTGCAGTCCATGGGGTCACAAAGAGTTGGACACAGTTGAAGAGACTAAGCATGTATGCATGCATAATTTCTGAGGGTCAGGAACCAGGCATACTGAACTGAATGCTCTGTGGCAGGAAGGGGGACCCCTTTAAGGATCTGAGAGTGGGCTCTTGTCTGACACTCAGGAGAGAATTGTCCAAGAAAACATACATGCTGAGAAAACAAGAGACTTTACTGCGAAGGGACATCTGGGCCGAGAACAGTAGGAGAAGGCAACAGGAGGATTGCTCTGCTGTGTGGCTCGCGGTCTCAGGTTTAATGCAGATGAGATTAGTTTCCAGGTTGTCTCTGGCCAATCATTCTGACTCAGCATCCTTCCTGGTGATGCACGCATCACTCAGCCAAGATGGACTCCAGCGAGGAGGATTCTGGGAGGTTGGTAGGGCATATGGACTCATGTCTCCTCTCTCTTTCTGACTTTTGCTGAATTCTTCCTGTTTGTAGTAGCTTGTTAGCTCTGGGTTCCTTACCAGGACCTCTTGTTGTCAGGATAACTCATGTGAGTGGCTACTATCTTGCCTGGTTACGGGGGGTGGTTTCCGTTAGTGTTTCTCCTAACTGAACTCTTAGGAGAGGGGCTCTTACAAGGCTGCCTCTGAGCTGTTGGCCAAGTCATAGGCATCAAGCTGGAGGAGGACTCAATTAAAGCTCACTCACGTGGTTGCGCTTCCCAGTGGCGCTAGTGGTAAAGAACCTGCCTGCCAACGCAGGAGATACAAGAGATGCATGTTAGACTCCTGCATTAAGAAGATCCCCTGGAGAAGGAAATGCCAACCCACTTCAGCATTCTTGCCTGGAAAATACCAGGGATAGAGGAGCCTGGTGGCTTATAGTCTAGAAGGCCACAAAGAGTCAGATACGACTGAGCCACCGAGCACACACGCATGCACAGGGACTTCACTGGTGTTACAGAGTCACTGCGGTCTGATCCCTGGTAGGGGAACTAGGATCCCACCTGCCATGTGGCCAGAAAAAAAAAGAAGAATAACCCAATATCATCATAATAAATGTTTCTAAAACATAAATCTTAAAAAATGTGACTACATATCTGTCACAACCTAGACATATGTTACCCAAGAGAAAGGAAAGGATCAGTTCAGTTCAGTTCAGTCACTCAGTCGTGTCCGACTCTGCGACCCCATGAATCACAGCACGCCAGGCCTCCCTGTCCATCACCAACTCCCAGAGTTCACTCAAACTCATGTCCATAGAGTCAGTGATGCCATCCAGCCATTTCATTCTCTGTCGTCACCCGTCCCCTCCCGCCCCCAACCTTTCCCAGCATCAGAGTCTTTTCCAGTGAGTCAACTCGTCGCATGAGGTGGCCGAAGTATTGGAGTTTCAGCTTTAGCATCAGTCCTTCCAATGAACACACAGGATTGATCTACCTTAGAATGGACTGGTTGGATCTCCTTGCAGTATAAGGGACTCTCAAGAGTCTTCTCCAGCACCACAGTTCAAAAGCATCAATTCTTCAGTGATCAGCTTTCTTCACAGTCCAACTCTCACATCCATACATGACCACGGGAAAAACCATAGCCTTGACTAGACGGACCTTTGCTTGCAAAGTAATGTCTCTGCTTTTTAACATGCTATCTAGGTTGGTCATAACTTTCCTTCTAAGGAGTAAGCGTCTTTTAATTTCCTGGCTGCAATCAGCATCTGCAGTGATTTTGGAGCCCCAAAAAATAAAGTCTGACACTGTTTCCCCATCTATTTCCCATGAAGTGATGGGACCAGATGCCATGATCTTCGTTTTCTGAATGTTGAGCTTCAAGCCAAACTTTTCACTCTCCTCTTTCACTTTTATCAAGAGGCCTTTGAATTCCTCTTCACTTTCTGCCATAAGGCTGGTGTCATCTGCATATCTGAGGTTATTGATATTTCTCCCAGCAATCTTGATTCCAGCTTGTGCTTCTTCCAGCCCAACGTTCCTCATGATGTACTCTGTATATAAATTAAATAAGCAGGGTGACAATATACAACCTTGATGTACTCCTTTTCCTATTTGGAACCAGTCTGTTTTTCCATGTCCAGTTCTGACTGTTGCTTCCTGACCTGCATACACGATTCTTAAGAGGCAGGTCAGGTGGTCTGGGATTCCCATCTCTTTCAGAATGTTCCACAGTTTATTGTGATCCACACAGTCAAAGGCTTTGGCATAGTCAATGAAGCAGAAATAGATGCTCTTCTGGAACTCTCTTGCTTTCTCCATGATCCAGCGGATGTTGGCAATTTGATCTCTGGTGCCTCTGCCTTTTCTAAAACCTGCTTGAACACCTGGAAGTTCACAGTTCACATATTGCTGAAGCCTGGCTTGGAGAATTTTGACCATGACTTTACTAGCGTGTGCGATGAGTACAATTGTGCGGTAGTTTGAGTATTCTTTGGCATTGCCTTTCTTTGGGATTGGAATGAAGACTGACCTTTTCCAGTCCTGTGGCCACTGCTGAGTTTTCCAAATTTGCTGGCATATTGAGTGCAGCACTTTCACAGCATCATCTTTCAGGATTTGAAATAGCTCAATTGGAATTCCATCACCTCCAATAGCTTTGTTCGTAGTGATGCTCTCTAAGGCCCACTTGACTTCACATTCCAAGATGTCTGGTTCCAGGTGAGTGATCAAGCCATCATGATTATCTTCATCGTGAAGATCTTTTTTGTACAGTTCTTCTGTGTATTCTTGCCACCTCTTCTTAATATCTTGTGCTTCTGTTAGGTCCATACCATTTCTGTCCATTATCGAGCCGATCTTTGCATGAAATGTTCCCTTGATATCTCTAATTTTCTTGAAAAGATCTCTTATTTTTCCTATTCTGTTGTTTTCCTCTATTTCTTTGCATTGATCTCTGAGGAAGGCTTTCTTATCTCTCCTTGCTATTCTTTGGAACTTTGCATTCAGATGCTTATATCTTTCCTTTTCTCCTTTGCTCTTCACTTCTCTTCTTTTCACAGCTCTTTGTAAGGACTCCTCAGACAGACATTTTGCTTTTTTGCATTTCTTTTCCATGGGGATGGTCTTGGTCCCTGTCTCCTGTACAATGTCACGAACCTCCGTCCAGAGTTCATCAGGCACTCTATCTATCAGATCTAGTCCCTTAAATCTATTGGCCGAAAGGAGCTGTCCCACGTCCAAGAGGTGGTGGCTACGCAGGCACAGGAGGGCCAAGAGGAGCTACTCCACGTTCAAGGTCAGGAGGGCGGCCTTGAGGAGATACCCCTCGTCCAAGGTAAGGTACAGCGGCTGCACTTTGCTGGAGCAGCTGTGAAGAGATTTTCCATGACCAAGGTAAGAGAAACCCAAATAAGATGGTAGGTATTGCTAGGGGGCATCAGAGGGCAGACACACTGAAATCATAATCACAAAATACTAGTTAATCTGATCATGTGGACCACAGCCCTGTCTAACTCAATGAAACTAAGCCATGCCATGTGGGGCCACCCAAGATGGACGGGTCATGGTGGAGAGGTCTGACAGAATGTGGTCCACTGGAGAAGGGAATGGCAAACCACTCAGTATACTTGCCTTGAGAACCCCATGAACAGTATCAAAAGGCAAAATGATAGGATACTGAATGAGGAACTCCCCAGGTCGGTAGGTGCCCAGTATGCTAGTAGAGATCAGTGAGAAATAACTCCAGAAAGAATGAAGGGATGGAGCCAAAGCGAAACCAATACCCAGTTGTGGATGTGACTGGTGATAGAAGCAAAGTCCGAAGCTGTAAAAGCAATATTGCATAGGAACCTGGAATGTTAGGTCCATGAATCAAGGCAAATTGGAAGTGATCAAAGATCACAAGATGACAAGAGTGAATGTCGGCATTCTAGGTAGGAATCAGTGAACTAAAATGGACTGGGATGGGTGAATTTAACTCAGATGACCATTATATCTACTACTGTGGGCAGGAATCCCTTAGAAGAAATGGAGTAGCCATCATGGTCAACAAGAGAGTCCGAAATGCATTACTTGGATGCAATCTTAAAAATGACAGAATGAGTTTTTGTTCATTTCCAAGGCAAACCATTCAATATTACAGTAATCCAGGCCTATGCCCCAACCAGTAACGCTGAAGAAGACCCAAAATTTAATGGTTCTATGAAGACCTACAAGACCTTTTAGAACTAACACCCAAAAAAGAGGTCCTTTTCATTCTAGGGGACTGGAATGCAAAAGTAGGAATTCAAGAAACACCTGGAGTAACAGGCAAATTTGGCCTTGGAGCACGGAATGAAGCAGGGCAAAGTCTAATAGAGTTTTGCCAAGAGAACGCACTGGTCATAGCAAATACCCTCTTCCAACAACACAAGAGAAGACTCTACACATGGACATCACCAGATGGTCAACACTGAGATTGATTATATTCTTTGCAGTCAAAGATGGAGAAGCTCTATACAGTTAGCAAAAACAAGACCAGGAGCTGACTGTGACTCAGATCATGAACTCCTTATTGCCAAATTCAGACTGAAATTGAAAAAAGTAGGGAAAGCTACTAGACCATTCAGATATGACCTCAATCAAATCCCTTAAGGAAAGGATCAGTTCAGTTCAGTTCAGTTCAGTCGCTCAGTCGTGTCCGACTCTCCACGACCCCATGAATCACAGCACGCCAGGCCTCCCTGTTCATCACCAACTCCCAGAGTTCACTCAAACTCATGTCCAGAGTCGGTGATGCCATCCAGCCATAAAAACAGAACGTTTAGAGCAGTTTCATTTGTCATAGCTAAGGCCTGGAAACAACTCTGAGATCCATTAGTGGGTGAATGGGTAAACCAATTGTGATGTATCCACAGAATGGAATCCAACTCAGACATGAAAAGTAATGCGATTCCCCTTTCAGTGGTGGGGATGAATCTCAGACGTGTGCTGAGTGAAAGAAAACAGTCACAAATCAGTAAAGTGACGGAAAGGACAGTGCATCGGCAGCTGCCTGAGGGTGGAGCCAAGGGAGAGGTCAGAGGTAGAGATTAAAAAGCACAGGGAGGAAACTTTGGGGATGATGCTTACATCCATTATCTGGATTGTGGGCATAGTTCATGGAGGATGTCAAAATTCATCCCATGGTACACTTAAACACTGTTCATCTTAACAGCATGTCAGTTAAAGCTCCATAACATTGTTAAAAACAAAGCCACACCCAGGACAGCCCTCTTTTCCAGCTTTATCCTTTCAATGGCTTCCTATAGCTCTGCTTCTCCTTCCACCATCTGTCAGTCCCTCTACAAGAATGCTCTTTCCTCCAGTCCCCACATCTCCACTGAACTCTTACTCATCTAATACCCTACATCTAGTTTCCCTCTGCAAAATAGCCTCTGGTCTTCTCCTCCCAGTCCTACCTTTGACCTGGGACAATGATACGTTCATGGCTTTTCTGTGCTTCCAGAAGACTCCCCGCCTGCTCCCCTGCTCTGTGGGTAATTAGAGCAAAGCTTTTATTCATTAGTATGCGACGAGTTGACTCACTGGAAAAGACTCTGATGCTGGGAAAGGTTGGGGGCGGGAGGAGAAGGGGACGACGGAGAATGAGATGGCTGGATGGCATCACCGACTCGATGGACATGAGTTTGAGTGAACTCCGGGAGTTGGTGATGGACAGGGAGGCCTGGCGTGCTGTGATTCATGGGGTCGCGGAGAGTCGGACACGACTGAGCAACTGAACTGAACTGAACTGATTATTGTCATCAGTGGTATTGCAGTAGCAGAATTTCTTCCTGTTCCTGCCGTGCACAGCACAGTATCAGATATTCCACAGTAGAAGCAAGGGATGTTTTCTGAAATACTACACGGAAAAAATGATTTGGAGAGTTCACCCAGAATATGCCCACAATGGACTGAATGATTGTGTCCCCCAAAATTTTTATGTTGCCATCCTAAACCCCACTGTGTTGGTATTAGGAGGCACAGTCTTTGAAGGGTGATTAGGGCATTAAGGGTTAAGCCCCCATAAATGGGACTGGAGGCCTTGTGAAGGGTTCACAAAAAGAACTCTCTTTTCACCACCTAAAGAGACAAGGAGAACTAGGCAGTCTGCAACCATGAAGAGGGCTCTCACTAAAACCCAATCCTGCCGACATCCTGATCAGATTTCTAGCCTCCAGAACTTCTGTTGTTTATAAGCCACCCAGCCAGTGGTACTTTGGTAGAGCAGCCTGAATGAACTAAGATAATGTCCTACCCCACAGAACCTCAGCTCCACTGATGGAGAGGTCACATTTAGATTCTCACTTCTCAATGAAATCATGGGTCAGGAGAACCTAGCGGTGGAACTCTTCACATATGTGGGTCCTGGCAAGGAGAAACTGGGTGGAAAGAGAAAAAAAGTGAGGCACCAGAGTCCATCTTCTCAAAGCAGCTTCAAACAACGCTTTCTCATCTTCCAAACAGGTTAGAAAGACATCCCAAAATGTCTATTTAACCCACCGGTACTGATGAGGGCTGTGCTTATGGAGTTCATGGTAAAACTTGGATCTAAGAGGTCAACCCGATACCCTTACTTTCATTTTTATGGGGGAAAAACTAGGAATTCCTTATGTTTCTTCACTCAAGAGGGTCACAGGACTTGTTCCCTTGCCTTCTCTCTGGGTAGGGGGTGCCTCTAGACTGCGTTTAGGACAGAGACACTCTCCTGTCTCCCCTCTCCCACCCCATTTCCCCTTTCTCAGAGCTTAAATAATGAACAGATGAGAAAAGTAAAGGCATCCTGTCTGCCAGTCTCCTTTGAACTCCTTCCTTACACTGTGCTGTTTTCGGTTTTCTTTGTTTCTTTGTTTTGTTATTGTTATTGCTGTACATGTCTTTGGTCTTTTATTTTTCTGTTTTGTAAGTTGAAGTACAGGTGGCTCAGTGGTAAAGAATCCTCTGCCAAGGCAGGAGATGTGGATTCAATCCCTGGATAGGGAAGACCCTCTGGAGGAGGAAATAGCAACACACTCCAGTATTCTTCTTGTCTAAGAAATTCCATGGACAGAAGAGCCTGGTGAATTGTAATCCATGGGGTTGTAAAGTCAGATACACCTGAGTGACTGAGCAAACACACACATAGTTGATTTAGAATGCTGTATTAGTTTCAGATATATAGCAAAGTGATTCAATTACACACACACAAACATATATATTCTTTTTCAGATGTTTTCTCCTTACAGGTTATTTAAAATACTGAGTATAGTTCCTTGTGCTATGCAGTAGGATCTTGTTGTTTATCCATTCTATATATTGGAGTGTGTATATGTTAATCCCAAACTATTAATTCATCTCTCCCCCATTATTTCCCCATTGGGGAGTTTGTTTTCTATGTCTGTGGGTCTTTTTCTGTTTTACATATCAGTTCTTTTTATCATTTCTTTTTAGATTCCACAAATAGGTGATGTATGATATTTGTCTTCCTCTGTCTGGCTTACTTCACTTAGTGTGACCATCTCTAGGTCCATCCATGCTGCTGCAAGTTCCCGTTATCTGCCCTCCAGCTCCGTGGACAACCCAGCCACTGAGAATAAGGGAGACAGAGCAGCAGGTGGTGAGCACCGGGCTCTCCAGGCTAGGTCCCACTTGGGGAGGCTGGGAACAGAGGTCAGAAAGGCCACAGTGGAAGGTAACTCTCCAACAAGCACTTCCAGGAGGTTTATAGCTCACTGAGGTGTCTAAGCCCTTAGCCCTTTTGCAAAACTCCAGACTTTCCAGAAAAGAAAAGACAACTTGTGAGTTTGGATTAGAAATGAATACAGGTAAATGGAAATCAGTACTTAGGCCCCTAGAGTCACAAAATTATGAGATGAGAGATTTTATTTTATGTAGGGAGGTAGGAAAGAGGCTTTTTTTTTTTTAAGTTAGTATCATGGAAATCTTCAAGCAGACACAAAAGTAGGGGGTAAAGCATAGAAACTCTCATTTACTCATCACTGGTTCTCAACAATGATCAAAATTTTACCAATTTTCTAATTAGAGAGAAAGAAGCAAAAAAAAATATGGATACATATCACGGGTATAGTGGCTTCTCAGGTGGTTCAGTGGTAAAGAATCTGTCTGCCAATGCAGGAGATACAAGAGATGTAAATTCAATCCCTGGGTGGGAAGAGCTCCTGGAGTAGAAAATGACGGTCCACTCCAGTGTTCTTCCCTGGGAAATCCCATGGACAGAGGAGCTTGGTGGGTTACAGTCCTTGGGGGTCACAGAGTTCAACATGATTTAGCAACTAAACCACATCACAGGCTGTACAGTGACCTGGGTTTGGATTCAAAGACCTCCTCCCTCCCACAGGCTGTGTATCCAGGAGAAGACAGCCTTTGGTCCCACTTCACTCCCTGTAAAACGTGAATGAGGATTTCTGCACAGCAGGGTCACAGGCAAATCAAATGGGAAGCACACAACTAGTCACACAGTAGGTGCTCAGTAAATGATGAAGTTTTCCTATAGTTACTGTACTTAAATGCACCAAGCAATCATGTCCAAAAGACAAGGCAGGAAATTACAACCCAGGCCATGTTGGGACAAAGGCCTGAATTTGTTACTTACGGGATTTTTCCCAATAAATTTTCTTGAAAGCAAATAATCAATAGCCAAAAAAGTCTCAAATTCATCAATCACCAATAAAGTAGATGAATTTCAAATGTCAGAGAAAGAGGAAGACCCGAATGGAACTTGTCTTCTTTTCCTTTTAACTTTATTCTTGTTTTTGTTATTGTTTGTTGTGAAGTCATATCCAACTCTTTTGCAACCCCATGGACTGTAACTCAACAGGCTCCTCTGTCTGTGGGATTTCCCAGGCAAGAATACCAGAGTGGGTTGCCATTGCCTACTCCAGGGAAACTTCCTGACCCAGGGATTGAACCCACGTATCCTGCATAGGCAGGCAGATTCTTTACCACCAAGCCAATTTGTTTTATTTTTTTTTCCAACTTTACAGTGATCAGTGAACCATTTTCTACCCTTCCGTGATATCTGTAGTGTTTCAAGCTAAAGCTCTAAACACATTTTCTCTAGGCAAATGGTTTTCAACTGAGGGCAAGTGTGACTTCTAGGGGATATTTGGTGATGTCAAAAGACATTTTTGTTTGGAGACGGTTTTGGATGTCATGACGGGGCAAGAGGATGTTTCTGACATTTCGTGGCTAGAGACTAAGAAACATCCTACAATGCACAGGACTACCCCCCTCACTACCCGCAACAAGTGTGGCTAATCCCAAGGTTGAGAAACCCTGAGCTAAGCCAAAACAGATCAAGCTTTGGGGTCAGCCAGAATTGCACTGATCCCAGCTCTCTGGCTTACAAGCTTGACTCCCTTCTGTAAATGTCCCCATTTGTAATTTGGGGGTGATGATCTCTCACGGCAGGTCTGTCCGCTTAATGAAAGACAATCTGTGAGAAGTGTTGGCTCCCATTTCTCACACACAGGCTCTTAATAAGTTCAGTTCAGTTCAGTCGCTCAGTCGTATCCGACTCTTTGTGACCCCATGAATCACAGCACGCCAGGCCTCCCTGTCCATCGCCAACTCCCGGAGTTCACTCAAACTCATGTCCACAGAGTCTGTGATGCCATCCAGCCATCTCATTCTCCGTCGTCCCATCTCCTCCCGCCCCCAACCTTTCCCAGCATCAGAGTCTTTTCCAGTGAGTCAACTCGTCGCATGAGGTGGCCAAGTAGCAGCTATCATAATTGTCCATTGAATATTGTCATTTTTTATATTGTGTCTAATAATACTCAATTTATTTTTAAGAATGCTGACAAGTCAAGTGAATAGCTAGATCCTGGGAGGGAACAAATATGGTCTTGAATGAATCATGCCATCCTGTCCTGGAAGCTGGGTATGAAGGGTAAGAGGTTTTCAGGGAAACTGTGTCCATAAGAGCATTGGATGTGGGCTTAGTTATAAGTAGATGGGGTCCTTTTGATTGGGAAATGGGAAAAGTACATTTTTATCTATTGATGTGGCACTATTGACCTTTGGAGCAAATAATAATAAAGCAAATAATTACTATGGTTCTTCTTATTATTTGTTGTGAGGGTTTCCCTGGACATGGTTGGATGTTGAACAGCATCCCTGGTCTCTACCCGCTAGACACCAGTGGCGTCCACAAGCCTTCACAGGGACACGTCTCCAGACATTGCCAACTGTGTCCTGGGGGAGTTCTGAGAATCGTTGATCAGGATTAACAAAGGCAAATTCAGGGTAGTATGCCAGCAATCTCTGCCCCTTCACCCTCCACCCCATCCATCTCTAAAACAGATGTTACTCATGAGTCATGGCCTCTATGCCACTGAGCACAGATCTGGAATTCTTTTCACCAGTACACCAGACAGTTGATTGTGTCCGATTATTTGCAACCCCATGGACTGTAACCCGCTAGACTCCTCTGTCCATGGAATTCTCCAGGCAAGAACACTGCAGTAGATTGCCATTCCATTCTCCAGGAGCATCTTCTGAACCCAAGGATTGAACCTGGGTCTCCTGCATTGCCGGCAAATTCTTCACCGTCTGAGCCACCAGGGAAACTACTTACTAATTTAGACTCTCCCATCTGTACCTCAACGAGTTTCTCTGCAGTATTTTGAATACCATCTACCTCTTTGAGTCTCTTGATTTTTTTCTGAATCCTTGATTGCCTTGGACATCCATGCTTGCCATTTTATTGGCTCATTTTTGCTCTTGTTTCCATATGCTGGGCATTGTTAAGTTGCTTTCTCAGAGCTTCCTGAATTTCCCTCCTGTTGATTAAAATGCAGGTTTTCTCCAAGATGGAAGTGTTAGTCATTACTTTTCAATATTAATGTTATTGTTTTTCTGAAGCTTCTGTTGTTCTGTAACTCAAGGACCCCTTGTCGAATCCCATACGTAGCGTGTTTATTAGATGTAATATTTTATCTCTCAGACTCAGTGCCTGACACTATCATTTCCTTCTTATTTCAATAAAAATGATCTCCTTCCTTGTGATTCTGACAGGAGCTAATGGTTTTCTTTATCACAAGAGAAAGTAAGAGGGAGGCAGTGCTAAAAGACAAAATGAACTGTATATATTTGAGCCTTAATTCAATTTATAGCATAAACTCCAATCTTAATAAAGTAACTTCATAACCAAAAAAATAAATAAAAATAAAACTACTGTGAAAAGCTGGAGGCCTCCAGGTTGGTTTTTTGTTTGTTTTTAATTTGAAGATTGAAGGTTTGAAAAGCAATGCCCAAACGTAACCTTGTGGAAAGAGAAGGCACCTGCCATAAATGCTCAAATGACTTCTGATTTTCCCTCCTTCTTTCTGTTTTTCTTTTCAGTGTGTGTGTTCCAGGATCTTGGGTTGGGGGTTAGGATTTCCATCAGTGTAGTTTAATCAAGTGCTAATAGAATCCAATACAACTCTCATTGACAGAAGCACAATATTAGTTGTTTGATAAGATTTCTTTTCTGCATGTAAATTCCAGGTGGAGTCTGCCTAGCTTTATAGACTTATTATGGAAAAAAAAAAGTGTTCTGTGCACAATTACATCATGAACATTCCATCGGGGAGCTTTATAGCCAATGCCAAATAGTTGTGAAGATAAAGGCACTTCAAAAGTGCTACCCAGATAGCATGCAACGCCAAATACAGGGTACAGATTTTGAAACTCTTACAAATGCCACTGCTTGGATTTGCCCTGATCAGGAAGATGACTGGACAGCAGGAGGCCACCCCTGATGCAGTGACCCGTCAGCCTGTGTGTGGAGGACCAACATCTTTGAATGGCTCTGATCACGAGCTCTAGTCATAGAGAAACTTGGATCTGGATGCTGGGTCTGCTACTCCCAGCAGTTTAACCCTGGCAAATGCGTCTTAGTGGGGAAAGTGTCTGATCCTGTAGAATGAAAACATGAGAATGCAGTCATCCCTCAGCATAGTCAGGGCTGAATGGTAGAGCTGAACAGTGTTTGGCTTGCCCCTGATACAGGTTAAGGGCTCAGTTCATGGTGACTTCACTTTTATCTTGCTGCTGTCCTCAATCTACATGGTTACATTCAGCCCTGGGGGATCTGACTTTGAGTAGACTGGAAGGCTCCATGCAAATATCCTATTTACCGGCATTTCCCAGGTGACCACTGGGGCCCTGTCCTGGAAGGTGCTGTAGGGTGTTGAGAGACGAGTTTGACATGATCTCTGACTCCCAGTGACTCGTTAGCAGGGAGGAAGCAGCTGCCACAGCAGTTACGTTGATGGCTGTCTCTACATTCACACAAGGTGCCTTGCTGCAGTCTGAAGTACTATGACTTAAGGATAAGGGCTGCTTCATAGACTGTGAGCCCCTCTAGGGCAAGGTAAGGGCCATTTCTGACTCACTGTTGCATCCACAGTGTCCAGCACTGGATCATTCACTCATGAGCCTCTTCACCAAAATATCCATCAAAGACATACCGTGTAGCAGGTGCTAGTGGGGATGCAATGATGGACAAGGCATATTTATGATCCCTGATCCCATTGATGGCACATTTTACTCAGGGCAACAGGTAATAATCAGACTCGAGCATCACATCTGGCAAGATATCTAGCACAGACCCTTGAAACCCTGGTAATACTCAAGAAATGTTTGTTGAATGAATAAAAAGATACATAAACACAAAAGCAAGTCAAGTGGACAGTGATGTGGAAAAATAACATGGGATGCTGTGAAAGCTTATAACAGGAAGACATAGATCTATATTGGTGTTATGGAAGCTTCTAGAAGAATGATGAAGTGTCAGGATTTTCTATTGAGTTAGTACACAGTGCTTCTGGGGAAAACTTCCCTTTGGGTGAGCTGTGGTTCTTCCAGACTTTCTAGTACATATTTTCTTCTTCTTGCATTATAAATTCTGCTTTGTTTGAGGTGTCTGTCATCTGGGTGTGTAGGCAGAAATATAAAGCCCTGCCCATTGAGAAGACAGGGATTAAAATTATAGATGCCATCATTCTTTGGAACCAGTTTTCTCTAGAGGGATACCTTGGGAGACTTGTTGTTGTTCAGTTCTTAAGTTGTATCTGACCTTTTGTGACTCCATGGGATGAAGCAGGTCAGTCTTCCCCGTACTCCACTATCTCCTGGATTTTGCTCAAACTCATGTCTATTGAGTCAATGACTCCATCTAACCGTCTCATCCTCTGTCGCCCCCTTTTCCTCCTGCCCTCAGTCTATCTCAGCATCAGGGTCTTTTCCAATGAGTCAGTTCTTCACATCAGGTGGCCAAAGTATTGGAGCTTCAGTTTCAGCATCAGTCCTTCCAATAAATGTTCAGAGTTGATTTCCTTTAAGATTGACTGGTTTGATCTCCTTGCTGTCCAAGCGACTCTCAAGAGTATTCTCCAGCATTACAATTTGAAAGCATCAGTTCTTCTTGAGAGACCTATCCAGTGGGAATTCTGCCAGTGAGGTCGCATTTGGAAATATTAACACATTTCATGCCTCTGCTCACTTATCCACTAATTCTGCAAGTACTAACTGTGCTCTTCCAAGTGCCACATGTTCTTCCAGATTCTGGGCTTCAAGGAAAGGAAGAACAGACAGGGCTGCCATTCTCCATGGCCAGTGCTGTTCTGAAGCCTGAATTCCTCCTCTGTGCAAGAACTCTGCTCAGGAGGGAGATGCTAAGACTAAGGTACAACCTCTGTTTGTAGCATTATCCTGACCAGTGATGGAGACAGAGGTATTTCCATCTGAGTTCCATACAACAAATGGTTACAATTTTTTTGCCACAGCACCCAGTTTCCCTCTCATTAGAAATGGCCAAGTTGGCTAATGAGATAAAGAACTGGGTGATTCTTTATGACTCAGGGAACTCAAACAGGGGCTCTGTGACAATCTAGAAGGGTGGGATGGGGAGGAAGATGGTGGAGGGTTCTGGAGGGAGGGGGGCATGGATGTACCTATGGCTGATTCTTGTTGATGTTTGACAGAAAACCACAAAATTCTGTAAAGCAATTATCCTTCAATTAAAAAATAAATAAAGTGGCAAAAAAAAACCAAGAACTGGGTGGATTCTTTGCCATCATTATAACAAAAGGCAACAGGGAGGAGCCAGTAGGGTTTGTGCGCAGATACACTAGAGCCAAGTGCAGGTCAACAGAGCTAGTGGGCTGGACCATGACCCTGCAGGAAACCCACCTGTGTCCATCCTTCCGAACACAGTCCAAATTTTAGTAGGATTACTTGTTTTTAAGATTCACTTTCGTGAATATCTGCTGAGTTCCAGTGAGGCAATCTAAACCCAGTTTCAAGAACTGAAAAGACAAAGGAAATAAATTCAACCCTGACCTCAAGGAGCTCCCAGGCTAGTCCATCCACTGACCACAGGCAAATTTACTCTGCGATGCTTCTGGTCTTCAATTTTTATTTGGTTAGCAATAGTTTCTCACAGCAAAATCCTCAAGACTAGAAGAGTATAGATGACCTCAGCCAGGCGTCATTTGTTGATGCCTATGATGTGCCCTGTCTTTCTATTTTCTGCTTACAAACCTTGCCCTGCATCTTCCCGGCTATGTGACCTTGGGCAACTTACTGCCCCAAGTCTTGATGTACTCATCTGTATAATGGACAGAATAATAGTTTTTAGCTTGGAGAGTTGTGAAGACATGAGAGATAATGAAATTCTTAGCAGAATATCTGGTATGGGTTGCCATAAGTCCCTAAGAACAAGTGCAAGGCCTATGTTAATGATTAAGCTTTTTATATTAAAAAAAAAAAAGCTATCAGAGACTGCTTTAAGGGAATCAAACCAAGAAAAAAGAGTCTACACAACTCCAGAAGAAACTGGGGGACATTTAATTGGCAAACTGAAAGGAGCTTATAGAGAACTTGCTATTTGAAATGGAGGAATTCTAGTGGCTGCTCTGAATTTGAAAACTCTGATTCCAGGTGCCTGGGTGGGGATCTAAGCATCAGTATTTCTATGTAAAAAGTCTTAGGGGGGGGGGGGCTTCAACGTTGGGCTTGCCTTTCAAGGAACAGGGGTTGAGCACTGATACTGGTTTTCTATGAGTTCCACTTATTTACACTGTCTATTCCAGAGAAAAACAAAAGATATGAAGAATAATAAGGGAGAGAAGTGGGGGGAGAATAGGTATTTTACAAAAGAGAAAATAAAGTTTATGAAAAAACCATTAAAGCCAATTCAATTAACTGATTTTCTTCTTTAAAACCGCAATACATATAAACAGCCATTCCATCCCTAGTGACCTTGGCATTCATTCTTTGTCAAACACTTCATAATACTTTTCTCTGTATACTACTGAGATCACAAAATATGTGTTCTGTGCAACAGTTTTGTTACGTATTTTTATGTAATTTTCCATCCATTTATTTTTCTTACAATGTAGTATGGGGGCGGGATACGATTGATCTCTCCAATTATTTTTCCACTTTCTTTTGGCTCAACCATATAGATACAACCAACTGAAACATTTTCAGGAAAATCATCAACCCAGTACCTTGATCATATCCCTAGGTGTGTGTGAGTCTTGGATTCATTTATGGACTCTTTGGGTTATACTGAAAGATGAATTGAATACTCGGTGTCCAATTTTTCTCTATTTGCAAATTTATGTTCAATGCAAAGTGTAAACTGATTTATGTTCAAAACAATGTATAAACTGAAGACCTCATTTCCCCCACAGTGTTCATGTATAAATTTATTAAAATAACTCTTTTCCCCCACCCCAATGATACTATTTATTATCGAAAAAGGAAGCTCTCTTCTGCATATTTGCCATCTTCATTGACTTGGTGCTTCATCACTTATTGAATGTCTGTGAGTTGAACAAAAAGGACAGAAATTATGTGAAATCTACCTTTTCCCCCCTTCTTTTTTGCTTGACCCAATAAACACCAGGACACATGGAGAAGGGGAGAGAGAGGTATAAACATGCAAAAGGGCAAGAGGAGAGGGAGAAAAAGAAGAAAAGGGAGATGGGAGAGAGAGACCAAGGGAGAGACAGAAAGCAAGCAAGCGTGAGCCAGGAAGGAAACCTCCACTGCGGTCGTGATGGATAACTGAAGTGAAGGTGTCAGGATGGTATTATGTAAATTACCAAGACAGCCAAGCCATGCACTGATGATTATAGAGGATGTGAGCAACGCTGTGGTCCCCAGACACTCGTGTGCCTTGTTATTTTTCTTCCCTGCAACTACCCTTGGGGTGGATTCTTCCTGACCCTGGTCCTTGGGAAAAAAAAAAGAAAAATCATCTCCAGAAAAAAAAAGTCCCCTTCACCCACACACAGCTCCCCCAGTCAAGGTTTTGTTCTTTTTTTTTTAAAGAAAAAGTGGAAGGAATGATATGACATGTCTCTCCATGGATCCCTCCCCCTCCCCATGCCAACCAGAGGTCTCCCAACTGCCTTTTGTTTAGATCAGTGAAGCATTTGGCTTCATCAAGCACCTCGAATGTGCCTTAGTTTCAAGGGCAGCAACCAAAGGAAGCAAAACAGGCAGCAAAGAGGGTGACCCTGAACTCGGGAGATGATGAGAGGTATCATTACACAGACAGACGCCCCCATGGCGATGCAGGTTTTTAAATATGCTAATTTTATTCCATCTGTATTCCTGTTGGGAGGTGAGAGCTGGATTCCATTCATGGACAAGAGTGAGGGGTTACCACCTCAGAACTGAAGGTTTTTCTAGACAATTTTTCCATTTGCAGCCTCTCTCCAGATTAAAATTATATGTCTGAAGTGAACAAAGAATTCCCCAACTAATGCTCATATTATTTAAATTATTTATGCGTGCATTGGTGGGTGAAATATTTACTTAGCTACTTACTACATATTGTGTACTCATTTGCTCAGTGTGTCTGACCTTTTGCAACCCCATGGACTGTAGCCCACCAGGCTCCCCTGTCCATGGGCTTCTCCAGGCAAGAATACTGGAATGGGTTGCCATTGTACACTGGGCCCTTTGCAAAGTTCCATGACCACAGATATTAATACCAGATAATACCTTTTAGTATTGTCATTTCTCAGGGCACAAGTGGAAAAGAATCTCTCATAGGACATCCGTCAAACATACAAAGTGACTTGGGATGTGGACAGAGCTTTGTATTTGGAGTTGGACCTTACTGATACTGCTGAAGCCCCAGCCAGCTGCACAGATCAGGTTTAGAAATGGTGTTCCAGGATTTCTTGGAAATGATGTTAGTCTTTCCCACCAGCACTTCCCTGTCTGCATAGCTTCCACCCTGGCGCTCCTCCTGGAGGTATGGAACTTGTTCTTTTAAGAGCTGAGAGCTCAGTCAAATGACCTCTGTGTTCTAGGCATTCACCTCCTAATCCTTAGCCCTCTCGGATGGAGAGGACAAACCCACGTGGCAGCACGACCCCATTCAGCCCGCAGACTCTCAACTCATCTCCAGGACCGAGGACTTGATTTCAAGGTCAAGAAGGTCACTTAGGGTTTTTAGGTGATGTACTTTCTTTGAGTCTCTTTTCTATGATGTTCCTTAGAACTGGGCTCAAGCATACCACTTTGAAACCCCAGAAACTCAGCTCTTTCCCTGCATTTCCTGAGGGGACTTGCTCCCTGCTCTCTTTCCCAGCTCACGTGCCAGTCACTATGTACTCCCTGGGATGGTGCTAGCTTCACTAGGGTTCCTTTTCACAAAGGTCAGTGAGCTCACAAAGGTCAGTGAGCTCACAAAACGTCATGCTTCCATAAAATCTAAATTAATAGAGTTCTACCTGCCCCATTATGGAAATGAACCATTTCACACATATTCCAGAAGGCAGCATTTGAGAGCTTTGCAAAGCTTGCTTCCACTACTTCCAAGTGCCCCCCAAAGCTTGAGGAGTTTGTGTGCAGTCTTTTGTGCAAGAATTGGTGCGAAAACACTCTGCAGGAAGTGTTTAAATGAAGGGTTCATGTTTTCTTTTGAGTGAAAACCTTGGGTCTAAACTTTCGTCCTTTCCAGGTTTCAATCTTAAGCACCGAAGTGCAGAGAGACATGAGTAATGTCAGTACTGGAGCCATGTCACTATTCTTTTCCCTTTTTCATCACCAGAACAAAAAGGCATAGAATCAAAAACTTAAAACACAAAAAGGTGATTTTTGTGTTTTGTGTCCTATTAACAGTTAATAGGACTCTCATACTCCCATCCTCAAACTTATAAATGGTCATATTTTATCTTCTCAGAATAATAAACCTCTGGGGAAAAAGACGGAGTTTATATATATATATATATATTTTGGCCATGAGGCTTATGGGATCTTAATTCCCCTATCAGGGATTGACCCTAGTTCCTTGGCAGTGAAAACTCAGAGTCCTAACTGATGGACAGCCAGGTGATTCTAGGAGATCATATTTTACATTCCTTTGAATCTCCAGCACCTAGTTCATGGTCCAGCACATAGAGAAAGCTCAGAAAAAAAATGATATTTGAATTCAATGAAACTGCAATACTTTGGCCACCTCATGCGACGAGTTGACTCACTGGAAAAGACTCTGATGCTGGGAAAGTTTGCGGGCGGGAGGAGAAGGGGACGACAGAGAATGAGATGGCTGGATGGCATCACCGACTCTGTGGACATGAGTTTGAGTGAACTCCGGGAGTTGGTGATGGACAGGGAGGCCTGGCATGCTGTGATTCATGGGGTCGCGGAGAGTTGGACACGACTGAGCGACTGAACTGAACTGAATAACACTAGCAAACTATTAATGCTAGATAACTTTTAAAAGGAAGCTTACTTGAAAATGTTATTCACTGTTCATCATGTGCCAAACACTAAGTGTCATATGGCAAGCCACTCCAGTACTCTTGCCTGGAAAATCCCATGGATGGAGGAGCCTGGTAGGCTGCAGTCCATAGGGTCGCTACGAGTCAGACACGACTGAGCGACTTCACTTTCACTTTTCACTTTCACACATTGGAGAAGGAAATGGCAACCCACTCCAGTGTTCTTGCCTGGAGAATCCCAGGGACGGGGGAGCCTGGTGGACTGCCGTCTATGGGGTCACACAGAGTCGGACACGACTGAAGTGACTTAGCAGCAGCAGCAGCAGCATCCAACCCTCACAATCACCTTAGCAAGTCTCAGGGTCTATGATCACCCCATTTTCCAGATGAGAACCTTGAAGCTTAACATTGCTAGATTATTTACTCAAGTTCACAGAGCCAGCTAGGTGGCACAGTCAGAATTCGGGCGAAATGTCTTTTCTTTCAAAGTCTGAGATCTTACTCATGATGCCATTACCTGATCCCCATCTTCTTCATTATCTCTCATTAACATGACTTGTTAACTGGAATTTCATAACAATGCATTTAGTTACAATCAGCCATAGCCATATGCATAGCATTAAATGTATAAAAATTCTCAAACATGGAAAACTTGAGGGAAGATAGGATTAGAGAGTGTCTTTGAGAAACTCAATGATAAAACTCATTGAGGGAGAAAAAGGAATCAAAACAATATATTCAGAAAAAGGGAAACTTAAATAAAGCAACTGGAAGTGTACATTGAGTCCATTTAAATAAGGAATTACAACCGCACAGCAGAAGATGTCATGCTAGCACAGCAGCATCACCCAATCCTTGACAAATTACTGGGAACCTAATAAGAATATATAGAAGAAAGAAAAATGTTGTAAAATCGTAGGTGATTATTTTTGTCTTGCATGGAGAAGTGTTAACCAAGATTTCCTAAAATTGATATATATTTAAATAGAAAAAAATGACTCCAATACTTTAATATTTAGGGCTACTTATTCAAAAGAAATAAACTTTAAAAAAGTTATGTTCACAAAGATTGTCATGGTAGAATCATTTACAATAAAACAAGGGAAATAAGGAATATCTAAACAACCAATTACAGAGCGAATAATTAAATTCAGTAGAGTGAAATGAAAATGGTGAAAGCTACGCTAGAACGTGACAAAGCTTTTGTTATTAATGTAGAAAGAGAAGAGCAAAATGCCTATATGTGTACCCGCCATCTTTGAAAGTGTAAAATAGTTGTATACATGGCGAGAAAAAAATGTATTTAGCACTCCACCTCCTCCCTCACACAAACATACTGAAATAGCTGGTGGTAGATTTTCACTTAATTTTTCTGCTTTATTTTCTAAAGATCCTGAGCTGAGCTTAGTGACACAAGCATCCACAGCAAATTTCCAACGAGCGGTTTTGAATGAAGGAATGAAAGGGTTGCTGTTTTGTTTCATTTTTCTCTCTGCTCCTGCCACACTCTCTGGTAAACCCAGAACCCTGAGGCTTTCCAATATCCTTCTAAACATCTTCTGAGCCTCCTCAGTGGTTAGTGAGTGAGTGCTTTGCTTTCCAAGACTACCGCATGCCTCCTTCAGCTGGAAAACAGGTCCTCTGCAAGGAAACAATTTTATAATTTTAAAGATCTCCTCCAAATATGGTACGGCAGTATTAGACTATACAACCATAGTAGTCAGACAGGAATTGCATACATTTTGCTATCTGAATCTTGTTTGTTTTAATATTAATAGTATCCAGCCCCTGATCCTTATAGAATCAGACACAGAGAATCAAGGGACTTCCCTGGTAGTCCAGTGGTTAAGACTTTGCCTTCCAATGCAGGGGGTACAGTTTCTATCCCTGGTCAGGGAACTAAGATCCCCTATGCCTTGAGCCCCCACAAAAACAGAACAGAAGCAGCAGAAGCAATATTGTAACAAATTCAATAAAGACTTTAAAAATGATCCACATCAGGAAAATCTTTAAAAAAAGAGGATCAAGAAACAAAAGAGATAAGTTCTGTTACTTAATGCAGTACCTTCATTCTCCAGATGAGAAAATGTGTGGATGTTAAGTGATTTATCTAAAGTAATAATATATTGTGTGAGTGAGTCACTCAAATGTTCATATTTTACAGGGCCAGAGTCTTCTTGCAATGTTTATTTGAAGAAAAATTTAAGTTAAAGTGCATTTAGCAGAGGAACAGAAGTATATATCCAATAGTAAGAACAGATTGTGCCAGGAAGTGTGCCCAAGGGCTGTGCAATTGTGTGATAGAGAGAAAAGGGAAGCTATAAGAATCAGTTGATTGCAAAAGCCAAGGTCCTTGGTCAGCCAGAGTTCCTAAACACAATGTCAAAGTCAACAGTGTCAAATCCAAGCCAATGCCCACAATGCGTTGTGTACTGAGCACCTATTCTGCACCCACTGCAAGAATGTTGGAAAGTAAATTCAGGTCAGCACCATCCCTCCCGTGAAGGAGCTCATGGTCTAGTAACCAAGGCAGGTCAGTCTTAGTTGCGCTAAGTGAAACGGGAGGCAACCAGAACTAGAGGCCATGCAACACTCAGGTGGCCAAGATGGGAAGAAAAGCAAGACAAGAGAAAGTAGTCTCAAGAAGCAGTGTCAACTGATGCAGATCCATTGGGTCTCAGCTTATGACCCAGGCTGGTACCTAGATCCAGGATAAGACCATAGCACCAGGTTCTTAGTGGCTCAGCATCCATCCAGAATTCTAGATTCCTGAGTGTGCCAACATTTCTTATAACCATTTTAAATTTTTAAACACTTGTGGTACGTGCTACCTTCAATCTTGAAATGTCATAGGTGGGTATTTATATGTATATGACAGTATGAACCCAATATAATAAAAAATAACATAAATGAGAACAAAGGTAGGAGAAATAGATCTATTTATTAGGGCCCAAACATTCACTGTGGTTGTGCAGTATATAAAATATTAACCTTATTGCCAACTTTTATTTTAATAAGAATCTCTTGGACTAAATAATGGGAACCAAGTACAGGAACAAACTTTCCAACAATGCTATGGGCAGGCCCCTGGGACTATCAGGGGGGACTTAGTAAGTGACACTTGTACAGGTTTAAATTTGAAATTGCATTTAATTTGTATGTCCTATTACTTAGGTGAAAACATGTACCTCTAAGGCAAAAGCAGACGGAAATGGGCATCGAGCTAAAAATATTTGAGAGGCAATAATTTGCCTTAATGGCATTCATACCTAGATGGGGAAAGTAATGAAGGATCTCAGGGGAGGTATTTCTTTGGCTTAATTTGTTTGCACGCTGTTACCAGGTTGTCAACCTAAGGACCGTACCAAGAGACTGCTCATGAACTTGTCTTTTTTTCGGCTTTTCGCACGCACACTCCAACCCCTGCACTTTCTTCTACTTGCTTGTTCAGCTTTCAGCGCTGTGGTGAGCTAGGAGCTGTCCCAGAAATGATGGGGCACACGGTGAGCCAGTTGGCCCAGCATCGCTGCCCATGCTGGACTAAAGGTCTGGTCCACATGACCTCACCTTGTTCTCTTCCCCTGTGAAGCAGCCACCTGGGTTGGGATGAATGGCCCTTAGCACAGTGCCCAGCTTACAGCAAATGGGCAGTGCGAGTGTGCTCAGTCGTGTCTGACTCTTTGCGACCCCATGGACTGTAGCCCACCAGGCTCCTCTGCCCATGAGATTTCCCAGGCAAGAATACAGGAGTGGGTTGCTGTCTCCTCCTCCAAGGGATCTTCCTGTCCCAGGGATCGAACCCACCCTGCGTCTTCTGCATTGGCAGGCGGGTTCTTTACCACTGAGCCATCTGGGAAGCCCAAGTGGGCTGTAATAATAGCTATTATCAAGAGTGGTGGTAGTATATAATATTCAAATGCATTCTCTAACTTTTTTTAACACAAAGCTAATGACTATAACCAATACAGTCCCCATTTTCAGTGGCTTCACCTAGAAGGGCAGTGATTTCTCCCTCAGTAAAGTTAACCAGCAGTGAAGCAGAGATGAAGGGAGGAACTGCTCCATGCAGTTCTTTGGGGATCTGAGTTTGGGGATCTTCACTGATACAGTGAAGTGTTTAACACGTGACTTCTAAGATTTCTCCAGAGGGAATCCATTGCAAGGCAGAGGTCTAAGACCAGTCCTGGATGTGATACCCTTCACTTTAGTTCACATCCCATTGACCAAAATTGAATGTCATGGCCATGTCTAACAACAAGGTAAGCTGAGGGCTGTAATAAAATTGTCTGTCTGGAGAAAGAAGAAACGGAGTTTGGTGAACAGCCAGAAAGTCTTAGCCACTTAGAAACAGCCCAATACTTTACAAAAATCAGGACTTAAATGCAAACATCCAGATTTTAAATTATGAGCTCTTTCATAATACTGTTCCTGGTGTACTATGCCCTACTTTTGGGCAGGAGAATAAATGGCTCGGTAGGAATGAAGATGTTATGGGAAAATGTAGGGCTTTACATTTTGGGAGGGGGCTGGTGGGCCAGGTGAGCTGAAGAGGCCCTCCGACCACCTCTGCTCTGCTTTAGTTTTCCCCCCAATAGGATGAATTTACTGACATTGACATGTGTCAAGAATTGGTGAGAAACATCTGCTAGAAGCAATTCCTGGTCTTGAGATCTTCAGCAAACTCCTTAATCTCAGAACTGCTGTGAGAGACAAGGATTGTTACAAGTCTGGAGTAGGACTAGATGGATAATATACACACAAGAAATGAAATAATTATTCATGGGGTCTTACTTATACAGCAGAAGAATGGAAAGAAAGGGGTTTTCTTTCCCACTTTTTTCTGCTGGGAAGGTCAGAGATTCAAGCCTGATGGAACTTTTTGACTCTGCCCACATCAAGGTACAGAACTGAACTGCTTATGGTCCCAATTTTTGCCTCTAGTCATGAGAACTGAAACTGCTGTCTTGTATTCAAATGCACATTATTGATTCCAATTCAAAAACCTATACCAGGCTCCTAACTCAACCGGTGTTTTCTCATAGGTTGCTTGTAAGCTGCCTTTCATGTGACATTTAGATCTAGGCTGTTACTGTTTTGTGTGACAATTTTGAAGCAAAACTCAAAAAGTCACTCCTGTTTCCCATAATGAATCCATTTGCATCAAAGTCATTAGTAAGAACTGTAGATTTTGTTGAAGCTTTCATACTCAACAAGAACCTGGAATGAAGTAAATCGGGAAGAAAAAAAAACAAATATTGTATATTAATGTATATATGTGGAATCTGGAAAAGTGGTTCTGCTGCTGCTGCTAAGTCGCTTCAGTCGTGTCTGACTCTGTGCGACCCCATAGATGGCAGCCCACCAGGCTCCCCCGTCCCTGGGATTCTCCAGGCAAGAACACTGGAGTGGGTTGCCATTTCCTTCTCCAATGCATGCAAGTGAAAACTGAAAGTGAAGTCACTCAGTTGTGTCCGACTCTTAGCGACCCCATGGACTGCAGCCCACCGGGCCCTCCCCCATCCATGGGATTTTTCCAGGCAAGAGGACTGGAGTGGGGAAAGTGGTTCAGAAGAACCTATTTCCAAGGCAGGAGTAGAGATGCAGGCGTAGAGAACACTCACGCGGACACAGCAGGAGGAAAGGAGGATGGGATGAACCGAGAGAGGAGCACTGGCGTGTATAGGCTGCCGTGTGTGAAACAGGTCGCTGGTGGGAAGCTGCCGTATAGCACAGGGAGCTCAGCGTGGTACTCTGGGATGACCCAGAGGGTTGGGATGGGAGTGAGGTAGGAGGGAGATCCAAGGAGCAGGGGATATAAGTTTGCATGTGGCTCATTCACTTCAGTGTACAGCAAAACAGTAACCCAACATTGTAAAACAATTATATTCCAATAAAAAGAGAAATTTCATCAAATATGTCCATTTGGTTAAATCTCCTCTTCTCTTTGGTGTCAGCAAAAGGATTATTTCTCCTATGTGTCCCTCATCACTCAGCTTTGATGCTTGCCATCTACTTCTGCTTGTTATCTTCACCTTGAGAATCCCAAATTGGCTCACCTCCCTTGTGAAGAGAAATTTAGCTTTTTCTCTACCTCTCTCTTGGTAGAACCCACACCTTCTTGAAATCCTCACATAGCAGAGTTGAACAGTTTCCATAACCTGCCCTCTTTAGAGGCTACTAATCAAATTATTCTTTATCACATGCATGGAGGGGAGCCACAGTTTATGGAGATTTGGTACATGAACCAAGGTCAGGATTCTCTAAGTGTGACTCTCTATCTAAATGTCTATTTTTTTTAAATTTCTTTCCCTAAATCATACAGCCCTTGCATTGGCAATCAGAAAAAAAAAAGGATCTGTCTGTTCTGTCTGGTTTAATGTTACACAGTTGGTTGGCAAGATGTCACATGCCCACCTGGCTCTCATCACAGAGAAAGCTTTGGCTTCCTCCACCAAACCATTTCTATGGCTTTTAACTTTTAACTATTACTGAATTCATTCCTTTGCAGATTTTTTGAAAGCCAATCAATCAAAAAGAACATGTCTTTTAATAAGAGTACTTAAAAACATTTTAAATGCACACCCTCAGATTCTGAAAGCCCACAGCATACATTTTTAGCTCCAAGTGTTCCAATTCAGATGGCTGGAATTTACTCCCCAAAGAAGTTTGTCCACATGGGAAAACCTCATCAATTTTATCGATTTTATTCTCTGAGAAAGAAAGCAAGTGAATAACTCAATTGAAAGGGATGGAAATATGTATTGAAACAGAAGGATGTGTGTATCTATGTCTTCATTTTCCTTAAATCAATAAATGATGAGATATAATAGATACAGAGAAGCCAAAATTAAACACTGAACACTTTTTTTATGTATGTGAAAGTGTTAGTCACTCAGTCATATCCAACTTTTTGCAACCCCATGGACTATAGCCCAGCAGTCTTCTCTATCCATGGAATTTTCCAGGCAAGAATACTGGAGTGGGTAGCCAGTCCCCGTCTCCAGGGGATCTTCCCATTTTTTGTATAGAAGGTTACTGATATGTTATAGTACGAAGTTGCATTGAGAATTTCCCAGTGATGTCTTTGCATTTATCTGAATACTATAGAAGGAATTCTCAAAGAGTAGATTCAAGATCCACAAACATCCATCTCACCTTGGCTTGTCTAACTCTTGGGATGGTTTATAAACTGAACATGAGGTTCACAGATAAAATTTTGCAGGATGCTTTGAAAAATGATTGTGCAAAAAAATCAGTGATTCTAACACATAGTCTGTAGATCACAGTAGACCTTGAGACTCTTTCAGGTTCTGTGATGTTAAGACATTTTTTGGAACAACACCAAGATATTATTTGCTTTTTTTCCTGATTGTATTGACCTTTGCACTGACGATGCAAAGCAAAGTGGTCAAAACTACTGGCAACTTATCACTAGTCAAGTCAGTGGCTCCAAACAGCAGTGGTCATCGTCACTTTCCATTTCAGGCTGACTCGAGAATGTCTGTCGTGAAGCTGTTAAGATGATTCGTATCATTATGTCTTGACCTGGGAGTTCACGTCTCTCTCAGTTTTCTACCACTGCTATATACATTATCAGAGTACCTTCAGTTCAGTTCAGTCGCTCAGTCGTGTCCGACTCTGCGACCCCATGAATCACAGCACGCCAGACTCCCTGTCCATCACCAACTCCTGGCATTCACTCAAACTCATGTCCCTTGAGTCAGTGATGCCATCCAGCCATCTCATTCTCTGTCGTCCCCTTCTTCTCCTGCCCCCAATCCCTCCCAGCATCAGTCTTTTCCAGTGAGTCAACTCGTCACATGAGGTGGTCAAAGTATTGGAGTTTCAGCTTTAGCATCAGTCCTTCCAATGAACACCCAGGACTGATCTCCTTTAGAATGGACTGGTTGGATCTCCTTGCAGTCCAAGGGACTCTCAAGAGTCTTCTCCAGCACCACAGTTCAAAAGCATCAGTTCTTCGGCGATCAACTTTCTTCACAGTCTGAGTACCTTAAAGCAACACAAACTTGTCTTATAATTCTACAGGCAGGTCAGAAATCTGACACCAGTCTTGCTATGTGACTTTGAACAAGGTGTTAGTAGGGATGTATCCTTGCCTGGTAAAATGAGGGGAGAAAACATTTCCTCACTTTTTCCACCTTTAAAGGCCACCTGTATTCCTTGGCTCATGTCCTCCTCCTTCCAAGTTCAAGTCAATCACCTTGCGTCTCTCTCTGTCTTTCTTCCATGCTCATATCTTCCCCTCTAACTACAGCCAAGAAAAAGTCTCTACTTACAAGACCAGAGTGTTTAAACTCAAGCCCTTCCAGATAAACCAGGAAAAGCTCATCTTAAGATCCTTACCTTGATCACAACCGCAAAGTTCCTTTTTCCTTGCAGGGTGACATTCACCACTTCTGGGGAATTAGTACATGAACATTCTGAGGGACTGTTATTCTACCTATCTCAAAGTCTTTATAATAGCCCAGCTGAAAAAATGGGAAGTGTGTATACAGCAGTTCTGATACATACAGAGATAGGATGGTAGTCTCAAGGAATGTCACTTACCAGTTAATTTGAGTAGTGAGCTAAACAAGTGCTTTCTTCATAGGATGTTGTTTTCATTTGGAGCAACAACTTACAGACTAACTATGGTTATTCAGTCTTGGGTTTTGGCAGATGCCATTTTTGAAAATAAACAGAGTGAGTTTGAAGTTTTCATTTGAATAAATACAACATATAGTATTTGTTGCTCATGATAAAATGAGGGTTTTCTAGTTAAAATGAAAATTTTGTAAAATGTGTATCTGCCATTGTCATTCTGACTCCTTCCCAATATTGAAGACTTTTCTGATGAGATCTGTAGTAAGATTAGCAAAGGTAATTTTTTGGTAATAACACATAAAGAAATATATCAGCATTTGGAAGATTTGCATAGCTCAGTGAGCCACTATTTTCCAAATCTCAAATATATGATATTATGATGCCTTGCATGAGTCTGTCAATAACTACATTTAAAGATACAGGTAGACCAATAGATTTTAATATAACAGAGCATGAAAAGTTCATCAATATGGTTTCAGATTCCACTACTAACTTTTAAGAAACTACCCTCTGCCAAGTTTTGGCATAGTATCAAAGAAGAATATCCCAAATTAGCTGAAAAGCTATGAAATACCCCTTCTTCTTCCAATGGCACAAATATGTGAGGCTGGATTTTCTTCATATACTTCAATCAAAACTACTTATCACAGCATATTGAATGCAGAAGCAGTCATGGGAGTCCAGGTGTCTTTTATTAAGGCAGACATTAAATAGATTTACAAAAATGTAAAATAATGTCTCTCTTCTCAATATTTTATTCTTGGGGGGAACTCATTATTTTTCATTACAAACATCTTCTTTACATTATCTCATAATAAATTTGTCATTTTTATTTTTAAATAAAGTATTACATAGATATTAATAATGTATAATTTTTAATTTGGTAAATACTGATAGTATTTATATCAGTATTTATGTCTAAATACTGATAGATATAACCCAAAGCTATTCAGGTTCTCAATCATTTTTCAGAGTGTGAAGTGAAAAGTGTCCTATGAGTTGCTTTAGCCAATGGGATTAGAAGTGATATCACAGGAAAAATTGAGTTCATGTTCAGCTTACCGAATCCATTTACATGCGGAATCCAAACAAGGAAATGATACTACACTTCATGAAGAAAGGGAATGGGTTGCTTTCATGGTCAGTACAGCAGCGGAACTCCAATCCAGCCAACAATGCTCCTCAGTTTCTTCTCTGGACCATGTGCCAAGCCAAAACCACATCAAGGACACACTCACTTGAGTGTGTGCATCCTGCTGTTTCTGCAGTAAGTGAATCTCCTTCCTGGTCTTCTCAGCCCTTGTGATGTAAGGAGTCGAGAAACACGTTTAGTGTCTGGGTGTCACTTCCAAAGGAAGGTTGAGAACCACTGGATTAATGTTTCATATACCATGTGCTTTCAGCTTATTTTTGCTTCCTGCTTTGCTTGTTGGTCTATCACCACAATTCTTGTTCAGTCGCCCAGTCGTGTCTGACTCTTTGTGACCCCATGGACTGCAGCACTCCAGGCTTCCCAGACACTGTCCTATTCCTCATTAATCTCTTGTTTTAACAAAGAGCTTTGGATATAATAGGTGCTCAATAAATTCTGTCAAATTAAATTAAATTATCTCATTTACATGACCAACATTTAATCATACATACATTCAAATGACAAATTTTTAAATGAGCCCTACACAAATGATGTACACGCACACAGATATGCATGTGTGTATATACAAATCACTTTTATGTATGTAAAGCAACTGGCCCACATTTATTCATTATCTGTTAATTGAGCCCATGTGTCAGGCTCTGGAGACAAGTAGCTAAAATAGACATCCTTTCTGCCCTTGATGAGCTCACCATATGATGGAGGAGTAGTAAGTGCTGGATTCACAAGAACATTGTAACCCATTCACTTTCGGAACTTGAGGGGAATTTAGGAGTGCAGAGTAGAGAAAGATCACACAGCCTGTGGATGAAAGATCACTGGAGGATTCTAAGAGGGGAAAAAAATCCTAGGGAAAAAGATTATACAGGAAGGAGGTATATAGCAAAAGGATCAGTGGAGGAAGATTGTCAGGGAGCAGAAGATTCATAAAGAAACTACAGCAAGAGAAATCATTGCATGCATTTACACACAAAGACACACGCTCATGCCAAAAGTGCCTAGCTCCAGTAGCGTGACTGACTTGCAGCAAATCTATGGGCAAGTCCTTTCAGCTGGTGGAGCCTCAGTTTTTCCATCTGTAAAATTAATAGATAGGGTTAGACCAGTGGTTCTCACTCCTGGCTGAAAATCATTCTCAACTGGAGCAATAACAAAAATACTCTTATTCAACACCCATGGCCAGAGATTCTGATTCTCTTGGTCGGGGATGGGGTCCAGATATTTTATCTTTCAAAGAGTTATCCACATGATTCCATCACTAACCAATCAGAATGTCATTTCCTTTGTGGTTTCATTCATTTACTTCTTTTTTAAGGATTTATTTATTTATGGCTGTGCTGGGTCTTTGTTGCTGTCTGGGCTTTTCTCTAGTTGTGGCAAGCCAGGGCCAATTTTCATTGCGGTGTGCGGGCTTCCCAATGTGATGGCTTCTCTTGTTGCAGAGCACAGGCTCTATGCCCGTGGACTTCAGTGGTTGCAGCACATGAGCTCAGTAGCTCTGTGAGATGTGGGATCTTCCTGGACCAGTGTTCGAACCCATGGCCCCTGAATTGGCAGCAGACTCTTAACCACTAGACCACCAGGGAATCCTTCACTCATTCACTTCTCCGTTCAACCTTTCACTTAATTTTCTCTCCACTAATCATGAAGGCTCATGGCATACTAGGCATCCTTCTAGATATTTTTGAGATAAAAATGGAACAGGTGGATCCCTGCGCTCATGGAATTTTCAACTTGGTGGAAAAACAACGCTCAGAAAGATGTCTTTCACTTGCCTTTATCCTGTTACCAGATTTTTCCTACTCCACTCCCCACCACCACCTTGAGGTCAGTTCAGTTCAGTCGCTCAGTCGTGTCCGACTCTTTGCGACCCCATGGACTGCAGCATGTCAGGCTTCCCTGTCCATCACCAACTCCCAGAGCCTACTCAAACTCATGTCAATTGAGTCGGTGATGCCATCCAGCCATCTCATCCTCTGTCATCTTCGCCTCCCACCTTCAATCTTTCCCAGCATCAGGGTCTTTTCCACTGAGTCAGTTCTTCCCATCAGGTGGCCAGTTTTGGAGTTTTAACTTCAGCACCCGCCTTTCCAATAAATATTCAAGACTCATTTCCTTTAGGATTGACTGGTTTGATCTCCTTGCAGTCCAAGGGACTCTCAAGAGTCTTCTCCAACACCACAGTTCAAAAGCATCAGTTCTTCACTGCTCAGCTTTCCTCACAGTCCAACTCTCATATCCATACATGACTGCTGGAAAAACCATAGCTTTGACTAGACAGACTTTTGTTGGCAAAGTAATGTCTCTGCTTTTTAAGATGCTGTCTAGGTTGGTCACAGCTTTTCTTCCAAGGAGCAAGTGTCTTTTAATTTCATGGCTGCAGTCATTATCTCCAGTGAATTTGGAGCCGCCCAAAAATAGTCTCTCACTGTTTCGATTCTTTCCCCCTCTATTTGCCATGAAGTTATGGTACTGGTTGCCATGATCATAGTTTTCTGAATGTTGAATTTTTAGCCAACTTCTTCACTCTCTTCTTTCACTTTCATCAAGAGGTTCTTTAGTTCTTCTTTGCTTTCTGCCCTAAGGGTGGTGTCATCTGCATATCTGAGGTTATTGATATTTCTCCCAGCAATCTTGATTCCAGCTTGTGCTTCATCCACCCTGGCATTTGAGCTTGAGGTCAACTTATTCTAATTTTGTAAATGCAGTTCAGTTCAGTTCAGTTCAGTTCAGTCGCTCAGTCGTGTCCGACTCTCCGCGACCCCATGAATCACAGCACGCCAGGCCTCCCTGTCCATCACCAACTCCCGGAGTACACTCAAACTCATGTCCACAGAGTCGGTGATGCCATCCAGCCATCTCATTCCCCTGTCGTCCCCTTCTCCCCCCTGCCCCCAACCTTTCCCAGCATCAGAGTCTTTTCCAGTGAGTCAACTCGTCTCATGAGGTGGCCAAAGTATTGGAGTTTCAGCTTTAGCATCAGTCCCTCCAATGAACATCCAGGATTGATCTCCTTTAGAATGGACTGGTTGGATCTTCTTGCAGTATAAGGGACTCTCAAGAGTCTTCTCCAACACCACAGTTCAAAAGCATCGATTCTTCGGCGATCAGCTTTCTTCACAGTCCAACTCTCACATCCATACATGACCACGGGAAAAACCATTGCCTTGACTAGACGGACCTTGGTCGGCAAAGTAATGTCTCTGCTTTTTAATATACTATCAAGGTTGGTCATAACTTTCCTTCCAAGGAGCAAGCGTCTTTTAATTTCATGGCTGCAATCAGCATCTGCAGTGATTTTGGAGCCCAAAAAAACAAAGTCTGACACTGTTTCCACTGTTTTTCCATCTACCAATCACAATTGCACACATAGATCAAAGGGGCATTTTGACCTATTTTCTCATTAATTTGGTTCCAGAGCAATGCTAGTTTCTTTCTTCAGTTTATGTGCCAAATCTTCCCTTTGAGGATTAATTGTCTAGACTAGGTTTCTTTTTAAATGTTGAGTTGGACCATAAAGAAGGCTGAACAAATCATCCCACCCTCGCCCTCTCCCACAGAGTCCAAAAGACTGTTCTATACATCTGTGTCACTTTTGCTGTCTCGTATACAAGGTTATCGTTATCATCTTTCTAAATTCCATATATATGTGTTAATTGGTGTTTTTTCTTCTGGCTTACTTCACTCTGCATAATAGGCTCCAGTACAGGATGCTGGATGTACTGGGATGAACCAGAGGGATGGGATGAGGGGGGGAGGAGGGAGGGGGGTTCAAGATGGGGAACACATGTACACTCAGGGCAGATTCATGTCAATGTATGGCAAACCCAATACAATAATGTAAAGTAATTAGCCTCCAATTAAAATAAATTTAAAAAAAAGTTTTCCATTGCAAAAAAAAAAAAAGAAGGCTGAACACTGAAGAATCAATGCTTTTGAATTTTGATGCTGGAGAATACTCTTCAGACCTCCTTAGACACAAGGAGATCAAATCAGTCCATCCTAAAGGAAATCAATCCTGAATATTCATTGGAAGGAATGATGCTGAAGCTGAAACTCCAATACTTTGGCCACCTGATGTGAAGAACCAGTTCATTGGAAAAGACCTTGATGCTGGGAAAGGTTGAAGGCAAAAGGAGAAGGGGGCAGCTGAGGATGCAATGTTTAGATAGTATCACTGACTCAGTGGACACGAATCTGAGCAAAATCCAAGACATAGTGAGGGACAGGAAAGCCTGGTGTGCTGCAGTCCTTGAGGTTGCCCAGAGTCGAACACGACTTAGCTATATGATGGATTTCTGCAGCCTCCAGAAACACAGTCTCCTCATCAATAAAATGGGTGTTACAATCTCAGTGCCGTATCTGACACAAGCAGGCAAGGACTAAGTGAAATCACGTGTGTGGACAAGATCTGTGCACTCCAGTGCATTGAAAAACATGGTTCAGTTCAGTTCAGTCACTCAGTCATGTCCGACTCTCTGCGATCCCATGAATCACAGCACGCCAGGCCTCCCTGTCCATCACCAACTCCCGGAGTTCACTCAAACTCGTGTCCACAGAGTCGGTGATGCCATCCAGCCACCTCATTCTCCGTCGTCCCCTTCTCCTCCCGCCCCAAACCTTTCCCAGCATCAGAGTCTTTTCCAGTGAGTCAACTCGTCGCATGAGGTGGCCAAAGTATTGCAGTTTCAGCTTTAGCATCAGTCCTTCCAATGAACCCAGGACTGATCTCCTTTAGAATGGACTGGTTAGATCTCCTTGCAGTACAAGGGACTCTCAAGAGTCTTCTCCAACACCACAGTTCAAAAGCATCAATTCTTCGGTGATCAGCTTTCTTCACAGTCCAACTCTCACATCCATACATGACCATGGGAAAAACCATAGCCTTTACTAGACGGACCTTGGTTGGCAAAGTAATGTCTCTGTTTTTTAATATACTATCTAGGTTGGTCATAACTTTCCTTTCAAGGAGTAAGCGTCTTTTAATTTCATGGCTGCAATCAGCATCTGCAGTGATTTTGGAGCCCCCAAAAATAAAGTGTGCCACTGTTTCCACTGTTTTTCCATCTGTTTCCCATGAAGTGATGGTACCAGATGCCATGATCTTTGTTTTCTGAATGTTGAGCTTCAAGCCAACCTTTTCACTCTCCTCTTTCACTTTCATCAAAAGGCTTTTTAGTTCCTCTTCACTTTCTGCCATTAGGGTGGTGTCATCTGCATATCTGAGGTTATTGATATTATTAATATCATATTAATAGGTGTGTTGATTGAGCCCTATTGATTGAACACCATGGTATGCACATTGCATAGTTTATCAGATTTAGCTTTCACTACAGTCCTGTTAAGTAGGTACCTGAATCCCCATTTTATAGATGAGACAACTAAAGGCCTCTGAGAGTGAATAACTTGCTCCCAGTCCTGGAGCTGGTCATTGGAAGAACAAAGACTCCATGGGGCATAGTCTTCCTTCGTGATTTTTGTGCTGCACTCACGCATCATTCTGCTTCCCTAGGAAGTGTTGCTGCTAAACCATAACCATTAATTTCTTCAGGACAGATCACCATCTCCTCACAGTGCTTGGGGCCCCAGATAATGGATTATACATTATAGACCTTTATTTGATGTAATCATATCCATTTCCAAATACAGTAGTTTGTCCAAATGGTGGACATCAACAGCCTTGACTAATTGTGCATTTTCCTTGATTTTGATGTTCACCAAGCTGGATTTTGGAATAGTAACTTCATATAGTAGAGAGGCCTGCATTAGTAACCAGAGTCTGTATTGAGTGACACTAAACAGTTTTTTTAGCCTCTAGTAGTAAGAACCACTGGATTCGCTACAGAAAGAGAACCATCAGGACACATGCAATATACTATATTAATGATATATATTATGTGCATATAATACACCAATAATGTTATTATAATTTTATTTACTATATAATGTATTGTAATAGTATATGTATATAATAAAGGATGGATATATAACATATATGTTTATGTATGTGATAGAATATATAATAGGGACTATATACATATATACACATACATGCTAAAGAATATATATTATAAAGAATTGGTTTATGTAATTATGGAAGCTGAGAAGTCCCATGATCTACCATCTGAAGCTAGAAACCCAGGAAAAAGGATGATGCAACTCATTCTGAGAGCAAAGCCCAAGCATTGGAATGGAGCAGAACCCTATGGTCCTTGCCCTTCCACGTCCTCTGCCTGCCTTTCATCTGTGGAAACCTTTAGTCAAAGAATAAGTTTAATCATAAGAATGAGAACATGCAGACACGAAGGAAAACGGTCAAAGGAAACCAAAGAATAATAATGCAGTCATTAAAGCATAGTCAAGGATATTTATTTAGTTCCTTTGCAAGGACTGTAGATATCCTGAGCCATCTCCTGTGAGCTGTCTTATAGACACCGAAACCTTTGCCAGATACAGAAACTTCCTCCATGATGACCAGACGATACCCATGACATAAGCTGCCACAATTCTAAGAATCAGCCTCAAAGAAGTGGAAACAAACAAACCCTGGAGCTGAAGATTAACTGTACTTAAAACAACCAAGATGATACTGGTCAGACTCCCAATGACCAATTTGAAGATGCCTGTCAGAGACGACTGCAGTGTTTCTGCATGTTGCCCCTTCCCTCTGCCTATAAAAGCTCTTTCCCACTGCCTTTGGACAGATGTCTGCCCTCCCACCACCACCAGTTGCTGGCATCTGAAATAAAGTGAATTTTCCACCAAGCTGGTTGTTTATTGGCTTTTGAGAGGCAGACAGCCGGACCTGCACTTTCTGGTAACAGTATTAAGGGTGTCAGTGCATGAAGGTAAGAGAACATGGGCCCCCACTTCAAACCAAGAGAGCAAAATTACCATTCCTTCACCCAGTTTTGTTCTATTTTAACTTTCAAGGAACTGGATGATGCCTGTTGCCGTTGTTGTTACCATTGTTGTTGCCATTAGGGAGGGCGATCTTCTTTAATCTTTCTACTGATGCAAATGTTAATCTCTTCCAGAGATGCTCTCACAGACACACCTAGAAATTGCTCTACCAGACATCTGGGCATCCTGTAGCAAAGCCAAGTTGACGTATAAAATTAGCCATAGCAACCTCTTCAAGGGGCTTCCCTGGTGGTGCAGTGGCAAAGAATCTGCCTGCCCATGCAGGAGACATGGCTTAGATCCCGAGGCCAGGAGGATCCCCTGGAGAAAGAAATGGCAACCCACTCCTGTATTCTTGCTGGGAAATCCCACAGACAGGAGCCTGGTGGGCTACAGTCCATGGGGTCGCAAAAGGGTTGACACGACTTGGTGACTACACAACATCAACAATAACCCCTTTGAGCATTGGTTGGCTTAAAAGCCAAGTAAGTTGTGAGCTTTAAAAATAAGACAGGGAAATTATTGACTTGTGGTAGAACTTCAGTATATTGTTGCTGTTATGGAAGCATTTTTAATCTTAGCTTTTAGGCCTTAATATCTCTAATGTGCATTGACACATACAGCATTTTCCCTTTTTTCTGTTTTATTTACTTGCTTTTAATCCTGTTTAGCATCACCAACTCAATGGACATGAGTTTGAGTGAACTCCAGGAGCTGGTGATGGACAGGGAGGCCTGGCGTGCTGTGATTCATGGGGTGGTGGAGAGTCGGACACGACTGAGCGACTGAAGTGAACTGAACTGAACTAACTGAATCCTGTTTACTCCACTAGCCTTACACTATTTATACTAAATACAGGTGAAATACTTACTCCTGTATTTCAACACTAACCTTAAATCTTAGAACAAGGTAATAGGGCAACCAGTAAGTTAACGTATTTATTCATTAATCCATGAGTCTTAAATAGTTATTAAAATAATGCTGCTATTTTATGAAGCACACTAGCCTTCTGGACATTGGTAATATCTTAACCTGTTGTATAATAATATTAACATCCAAGATTCATTCACCTTTGCTTAATGTATATCAGATATTTACACTTACAGAGCCCTCAGCACACACAAGGCAAAGATCTGTGGTTTGAAATACAAACAACCTGATCATATTATCCAGAGGTGGAAATGCTCTGACTCTATGAATAAAACTAGGTCCCTAGGCTTCAAGTTTTCTGGGATGTCCCACCTCAGCCACCCTGGAGAATTCATATTGGCTCTGGGGGTGGAGATGTAGTGTGAGTACTGAGCCATTGAATAGGCTCAAGCACAGAGACCAGAGTGGAAAATCAAGACCCTTATAAGCAGAGGGCTTTGCTCAGAAGCACACACTTTGCACATGTGGCTCCAGTTCTCCTTGGCAATAAAGGGGATCAGGACTTGGGGACATGGACCATTTGATTGATGCACCCGCATGAGATCCCAAGTGTGGGGACTGCTACTCCACTGACAGCACCCTGGGACTGACTCCGATGCATGTCCTGCTGAAGCTATGGCTGATCTTACATTTCATGGAGAGTTAGTTATACAATTGGTGATCCTAGTGGTCGAGGAAGACTTGAGCTTCAGGAGACGGCATGGAACGTGAACCAGGAGAGGACCAACCTGCACTGCTGCTGCTGCTAAGTCACTTCAAGTTCACTTCAAAATAAATGACAACCACTAGCAAAAGGAAGATAGTTGGACTGACACTTGGCTCTATGTCTAGTGATTAAAGATTGCCATCGCACCTACCCTTGTAACACAAATTCTTTTGAAGAAGAGGCATATAGAAATTTTTACATCACGTGAGCAAAAATGCTTTAAGCTCCCATTCTGTTCAATGCACTATTTTAGACTTCTTTATAATGTTATCTTTTTTAAACTTCAGGAAAAAAAAAACTTATGAATAAGATATTATCATTTCATATATCACTCATGAGAAAACTGAGGCTCAGCGGTTTCAATGAACTCCCCAAAGTCTTGGCACTAAGATGTGTCAGATTTGTGTCTGAAATTCAGATCCATCTGAAACAAATGCCCACAGGTTCTTTCTATCATACTTATTTCAATAACTTTGCCATCACTCAAAGCAAGCTTGAAATGTCTTTGGAATTCCTTTAGAGTCAATTTCCAAGCAAGCCATTACCTTATGAACATGTCTTATCTTTGATTAATAGCTCCCATGTTTCAACAATGGCAACCTTATTGAAATAAGTATCTGGCTTCCCCTGGTGAATACTTTGAAAAGCTTAGACCCATTTAGATAAATGCAGTCTAAGCCAACTCTGTCCCATAGAATTTTCTATGATGCTGGAAAGGTTGAACATCTGAGTTGTCCAATAGAGTATCCATGAATCACAGATGACTATTAAGCACTTTGCAATGTGGCTAGTGAAAAGAAGAACTGAATTTTTAATTTGATTTCATGTTAATGACTTTAAAATCAAAATAATCACATGTGACTAGGAACTACAGTATTGCACAGCACAGGGATAATCTCCGTGTTAATACCAACAGCAACTACATCAAAAATACTTGGTTCTGCAACCTTGAAGTCCCAGACTATGAATGCTGCAAGCGTATAAAGTTAACTACTGGGAAAGATTGAGGGCAGGAGAAGAAGGGTGTGACAGAAAATGAGATGGTTGGATGGCATCACTGACGCAATGGACATGAGATTGAGCAAGCTCTGAGAGATAGTGAAGCACAGGGAAGTCTGGCGTGCTGCAGTCCACGGGGTCAGAAAGAGTCAGACCCAACAGAGTGACTCAACAGCATCAACTGGGCTTATTGGTCTGACTTTACATATTTGTTCAAGCCAAGTGCGATAATGTGTTACCATGAACCTCTGTGTGAAGCAGAGACTTCATCCATTAGAATTTTTGGAAAGAACTGTAGCATTCTGGCGGGAAAAGACCAGTAACAGCTTTGAAAGTGACGCCAGGAGAGACACATCTGTATCTCAGGCCATGCAGCAACTCAGAGCCCGGCTTCTGTTTGGAGCCCAGGTTCCTAACTCGTTCCTTCTCTTATCTTAACTCACTGCCAGCTCTTCCTTCAGAAGATCAATCAACAGGGCTGTTTTCACTTCAAAAGGGCTAGGGTTAGGGTTAGGGTTAGTCTTAGTTTGATTCAGCACTGGATCAGTCAACGTGTAGTCTTTGAGCTGAGCACCCAGGATCCCAAAGGAGACCCCGTGTTCCCCAGACAGAAAGGGACCTGTGATCCCACGGAAGAGAGGCAGGGAGGGTCAAGGCTGGGACAGCAATAACCTTTCCTCATAACCTGCCTGCACCCTTCCATGTTAACATACTGTGAACGGAGCAGAAGTGACAAAACCAATCCATCACCCCAGAGCCAACACAAAGAGGAATAGAGAGGTTAACAGAAATTGATGACATCCCTGCTGGAATTTTACACTGATTCGGCCAGCCCTACGATTGAAATAGACAAAGATTTATAGTCCGAGCAAGGACGCTGGCTCCTCTTGATTGCCTTGATTTTTTTTATGCGCTCCTGCATATTTATTCCCAAGCTCATCACCGGCTTGTAGCATTAGAATGCTGATTTGATTTTACATTCCAAGACGAGCAGGCATTATGCGGCCATTTGCATGATGTGAGAGAAATCACCAGAACCGTTTCTGATATCAGCGGCCAAAATGATCACTAATGTTCCCCTGCAAAAGCGGGATTGTGCAATATTTTTTTTTTTTTTTAAATTCAGATTTCCTTTTGCTCCTCACAGTGTAAAAATAAAAAAAGGGGAATTATTCCATATCCTGTGGATGAGAAATTGTATTTTGTCATGCCTCCGAGGACTACAGGAGCACTGAGCTTTTATGAATTCGTTTGATATCAGGGCTGTGCGTTTCGAGTTCCAACACAAATTCTTCCCCCCATGACATTATTACTGAAAGCTTTTATCAGTTCATTGTGACAGAAAATTGATTATTATCCTTGACATTTGATGGATAGCTTTCATAAAAGGATCTTTTTTTTTTTTTATTTCATGTTGGCCTATAAAATACCCCCCCCCAAATAAAAAAGAAAAAACTTTTCTAAGACATGAAAAGAATGTCTAAGTTCCTCTAGGCATCTGCAGTTGGGATCAAGTGCCTAAGAAGAAGAAAAAAAGGAAAAAGTTGAAGAGAAAGTGCAGATCTAAACTTGTTATTTGGTCTACTCCATACCCGGCAAGGAAAAGTTAGGGAACACCCAAAAGACGGTCCCCTGGGACTCACAGATAAGACTTGAAGGCTGACACAGTCCACAGTGTCACACATTATCACCATGAACAATTCTGCTTATGACTGTAAATGAGAGGGCACACATAAGAGCACTTTGAAAATTCTTGTCTGCGTTGAAAGAATGTGACCTTTGCTTACATCAAGTAGAAAGAGTCATCTATTAACTAGACGCTAATAGTCAGCATCCATTGTTTTTGCAGCTCATCCACTCAGTTTATTCTCATCATAACACTGTGAGAAAAAAAACAAATGCATCCCTTCTCCCTGGTGAGGAAGCTGAGGTCTGGAGAGTTGAAGGAACTTGACACAGGTCCCCCAGCTTGTATGGAAAAGACAGACCTTGAACCCCATCATTTCAACTTAACAGGCAATGTTTGCCCACTACATCATGCACTCTTGTTGATTGACTATTGCTAGAAGCACAAGAGGCACCACTTTTAGGAATATGTATATATTCTCTAATTCTGTCTTATCCTTGTTCTTGATTTCACATCCTTTTCTGTTTCACCCTGGTCTTCCGACAGGCACCACACTATGTTCCCATTTAAGCAAATTCATATTATATTTCATTGGGGAATTTGGGGAAGAGCTTCCCAGTAGTCTTAGAGATGACAGGAACCAGCATATATTTCTAATAGCTATGGTCCCCTTGCTAATGCAAATGTTAGTAGAAGTTTCATTTCACCTGCCTGGTTTTGAGAGGAGAAATCCCAGCATGCGTCAATAGACTAGGGTCTTGACGGTGTTTAGTGACTAGCAGTGAAAGAAAGAGGCTTCCCTGGTGGCACAGCAGTAATAAATCCACCTACCAATGCAGGAGACATGGGTTCAATCTTTGGGTCAGGAAGGTCTTCTGGAGAAGAAAAGGACAATACACTCCATTATTTTTGCCTGGGAAATCCCACGGACAGAGGAACTTGACGGACTAGTTCATGAAATGGCAAAAGAGTTGGACACAATTTAGCAACTAAACAACAGGGAAAGAACCAGATCCACATCTTCCAGGATTCCTTTCATCACCCCTGGAATTTCATGGGAAAAATATAGCTGAGGCTGTCTCTTCTTTAGAGAGTCTTTACATCTTACCAGACATATAAATCCTCCCTATGGAACACATAAACATCTCTAACTAAAACAAGCCATCATCTTTACATAGAAGATCAACTGTATCATCTAAGACTGTTGTTGTATATACAAGGTAACTCACAGACCCTTAGGGAAAGAAACCACTTAGATCACGACGGAGCTAGAAAGTCTCTGATTTTCCTTACTTTTCCTGTGACCTCACTTCTCGCCTGTTGGAAAAAGCACTTGTTCCTCCAGTCCCTCAGGGCTGTTATAATGAGGACTGATAGTGTATCAGAATTAATAGGAACAGTAGGTGTCTAAAGAAAGAGGAGACTTAAAATAGTTCGTTAAGTGTAGGAGGTAGAAAACTTTATTTGATGAGTCAAATGGTCTTCATTAAAAGTGAACTTTTCCTCGTAACTAGAGATGCCACTTAAAATATTTTTTTTCTTATTAAAGAAGATAAATGAGCATGTGATCATCATAGAAATTTTGGAACATATAGAAGTGCACTTTACTAAAAAAAAAAAAAAAAAGCTTGTAATTTATGACCCAAGGATAACCACAATAAGTGTGATTCTTGGCAGGATTGCTTTTTTCCTAACTGTTTATGCATGCCTCTATGAATTACGAAATTAGGATCATATGGTATATATTGGGTTTTTTTTAATAGTTAAAGTTTCCTTAACATTGCATCCAGAATCCAGTCATTTAATATTCTTTGAAAACTTGACTTTTAATGCCTGTATATCTAATATTTTGGTTGTAACATTCAACACATTTTTTATTTTATTTACATTATTGCACTACTAATAAACAGGTTACTTTTAGTGTTCATGGTTTTAATTAATGCTCTAGCATATTTCAATGACCAATCTGCAGGAATCCCCACTTGAGGAGGGCTTCACTATTGTATTTTCAGAGGAGGAAGCAGAAGTCAACTATATGATTTTTCCAAAGTCATTGAATAAGAGATACAAAAACAGAGATTCAAAAGTGGTTATTTTCACTTTAGGGCCAAATGTTCCACAACATATAAAAGTTCAGTAATGCTACTTGGAAGAAATTCTCTAAACAGTGCAAAACCATAAGCCTTGGAGTCATACTATGGAACCTGAACTAGAAGACAAAAGCTTGTGTTTAATTTTTTATTTATGGCTTATCAGCTCTGAATTCTTGAACGAAAGACTTCACTTCAGGCACATCTCACCATCCATGAATCAGGTATTTTCACTCTCATGGGGTGCTTACGAGGATTAAATAAAATATTATGTACTTAAAAGTACCTTGGAAAAATGAAGTGTGGCATAGGCTTTCAATAAATGACAGTTTTATTATCATTACTAAGCATTGTTTCAGATAGTCAGCATCAAGTGGAGTAATATTTTCTCTTGAATGTCTAATAAAGAAAACTTGAATTCCATCCAGGATTTTTTTAATTTAAGACTTGAAGTGTTTAAGACACAGCAGAATAACAGACTTCAAAGAATGAGCTCTTTATAATCCTTGGACCTTGAGCCCAGGACATCAGGCAAAAAGGAATGATATTAATTGCACAGATGAAGGACCTGAAACCAGTTTTCTGTAGTCCAGCGTCAGGGAAAATGGAAAAGTAGGATCCAAATTCAGAGAAGGCAATGGCAAGCCACTCCAGTACTCTTGCCTAGAAAATCCCATGGATGGAGGAGCCTGGTAGGCTGCAGTCCCTGGGGTCGCTAAGGGTCGGACACGACTGAGCGACTTCACTTTCACTTTTCACTTTCACACATCGGAGAAGAAAATGGCAACCCACTCCAGTGTTCTTGCCTGGAGAATCCCAGGGAAGGGGGAGCCTGGTGGGCTTCCATCTATGGGGTCACACAGAGTCAGATACGACTGAAGTGACTCAGCAGCAGCAGCAGCAGCAGGATCCAAACTGATGAAGGTTTTACTTCTGAAATGACATTCATGTATCTGGAATAGAACTGCCTGGAAATAAATAAATGTCCCACTTCCCTCATCACTTAGAAGGATGTACTTAATTACTTGGTAAATTTTAGAATTGGTTTCTGTATGCTGGAAAGAAAAACAACTGCGTATGCGTGTATTTTCAGGTATCTTCAGGTTGCTGTTGTTCAGTTGCTAAGCTGTGTCCAACTCTTTGCAACCCCATGGACGGCATCACGCCAGGTTCCCCTGTCCCTGAACATCTCCCAGCGTTTGCTCAAATTCATGTCCACTGAGTTGGTGATGCTATCTCACCATCTCATCCTCTGCTGCCCCCTTCTCCTTCTGCCCTCAATCTTTCCCAGCATCAAGTCTTTTCCAGTGAGTCAGCTCTTCACATCAGGAGGACAAAGTATTGCAGCTTAAGCTTCAGCATCAGTCCTTCCAACGAATATTCAGGACTGATTTCCTTTAGGATTGACTGGTTTGATCTCCTTGCTGTCCAAAGGATTCTCAAGAGTTTTCTCCAACATCACAGTTCAAAAACATCAATTCTTTGGCTCCCAGATTTCTTTATAGTCCAACTCTCACATCCAAACATGACTACTGGAAAAACCATAGCTTTGACTAGATGAACATTTGTCAGCAAAGTAATGTCTCTGCTTTTTAATATGCTGTCTAGGTTGGTCATAGCGTTCCTTCCAAGGAGCGAGCGTCTTTTATTTTCATGGCTGCAGTCACCATTTGCAGTGACTTTGGAGCCCAAGCAATAAAGTCTCTCACTGTTTCCATTGTTTCCCCATCTATTTGCCATGAAGTGATGGGACCAGATGCCCTGATCTTAGTTTTCTAAATGCTGAGTTTTAGGCCAACTTTTTCACTCTCTTCTTTCACTTTCATCAAGAGGCTCTTTAGTTCTTCTTCACTTTCTGCCATAAGGGTGGTGTCATTTGCATATCTGAGGTTACGATATTTCTCCTGACAATCTTGATTCCAGCTTGTGCTTCATCCAGTACAGCATTGCACATGATGTACTCTGCATATAAGTTAAAAAAGAATAGCTATATGTAAAATATATATAGAAGTAGATACAAAAAATAATATTCTTAAACTATTTCTTCTTATGTGCATATATAAATATGAATAGATACATATAAAACATATATTGAAATAGATATAAGAATATATATAGAATATATTCTTATATATAGAATATATATTCATATACAGAGTATACATATAAAAATAAATATAGAAATAGACAAAATAATATACATAAATATATATGCTATACTCTTATTCTCATAAGAAATAAATACACACACACACACACATATATATATATATATTCTTATCTCCATAACTGTACTCTCCAGTATATTAGACACTAACCACAGATGCTGGGCTTCCCCTGCGTCTCAGCTGTAAAAAATCCGCCTGCAATGCAGAAGATGTAGGAGACATAGATTTAATTCCTGGAAAGTCCCCTGGAAGAGGGCATGGCAACCCACTCCAGTAATCTTGCCTAGGAAGTCCCACGGACAGAGGAGCCCGGTGGGCTATGGTCCACAGTGTCATAAAGAATTGGACATGACTGAAGCAATTATGCATGCATGCAGCCACAGATGTCTATCAAGTTTTGCAACACTGTGGGTCCAAATTGAGAGTGCTGTAAGTGTAAAATCCACACTAGATTTCTAAGACTTATTACCAAAAAGTGAATAGAAAACATCTCACAAGTGCTTTTCATGTTGACTTCAGGTAAAAATTATGTTTTGTGCTCAGTAAATACATGACTAAAATTAAACTGACCTGTTTCCTTTTTACCTTTTTCAAGAGCTACTTGACAGCTTACAACTGTTATATGTGCTCCACATTAGATGTCTATTAGGCAAGATGGTTCCAACGAGAGTGTGTCTTGTCTAAAGAATTAAAAATCACTGACTCCTGCATTTCCTCCTTTACCCCATATTCAGCAGACTGAAAACGTTGATAGGAGGAAGAGGAAAGATGTTAAAGTGACCCTCAGGTCAGTTTCCATCCTTATAGCCCATCAACATTTGGGGCAGAAAACTCTGTCACTCTTCTATGTACTTGAGTATAAAGTGATGCATTGCCAAAAAAAAAAAAAAATGATCCTTAGAAAAGAATTGGTCCAAATGTGGGTTTTCAGTTACATAGAAAAACCTCTCAATTATTTAATGCAGGACAAAAAATTAGTTTAAGCCAATTTTTAGATGTTTTCCCCATGTTCTAACCTGGTTTAACTCTCCCAAAGGAGTTCTTTCTGCTCCTTACCAGTGTGGTCAATAATCTCTTAAAATTACTCTGAATGTTCCAAAGCTGAAGAGGTATTTTTAACTACAATTATTATAGATCTGTAAGTTTCTCTTTTTGAAAATCATATTCATAGTATAAATAGAAATCAGGAATTCTCAAGTTTTTTAAATGATTGCTTTCGTTACTCAGAAAGTTGTGTTTCTTAAAATTAGGGGGAGTAGAGAGGAATTCTTGAGAAACAAGATTCTTAAAATACTCATTTTCTTCAAGAATTCTCAAGGGGATAATTCTTGAGCTGAACAGCTTAAGTAAGTACTATTGAGGCACTATCTTTAAAAAAGTCTTGATTTTGTAAAATTCCAAACAAACAAATTAAACCAAAAAAAACATGCAAATTGATAAAGTGATTGCTAAATGCCAAGTAGTCTATGTTTATTTATTTGTAAGATTTATTTCATTCATAGTATTAATGTAAGTGCTGTGGTTTTTTAGCTGTTTTAAATATACATGTTTAAATAAATTAATGAAATAAATGTAAGTAGACCTTTTGACTATTTCATCTTCATTTCTAAAAGTTTATATTTTCAAGTTAACTGAAATTTTTTATTTGCATCTCCTATTTGGGAAAAAGGGGGTGTTTGGAATCATTGTTTTACCAGATGCATGTGTATATATACACATTTACATGTATATATATATATATATGGTTTCCCTTGTGGCTCACACTATAAAGAATCTGCCTGCAATGCAGGAGACCCAGGTTTAATCCCTGGGTTGGGAAGATCCCTGGAGAAGGGAATGGCAACCCACTCCATTATTCTTACTGGAGAATTCCAGGGACAGAGGATCCTGGTGGCTTATAGTCCATGGGTTCATAAAGTGAATGCTCTTGAATGCCTGAATTTTTTAAGATACAAAAAGTTTTTGTACATTTTTTAAAAACCTGTTTCTGTATCAAGGATAATATTCAGATGTCCAAAACAGATTTCCTAGAAGCAGTTTGGTATACAGGGTGCAAGATACAGCTTCATGTCATCTTCTCTGTGACTGCAGAAGGAAATATAACATTGGCGCTGATGGAAGAAACTGGGATGAATCAGACAGAGGGATTGAAACCATAATAGGAACACTTCCTAAAGAGGCTGAACCTCTCTCCGTGAAACTTTTGTCTAGAAAAGAGGGGTGCAAGATGACAGAAGCTTCAACAGAAATGTTGAGAAGTACCAGAAAGATTGGGAGACATCCAAGTTACTCTACAATTCCCTTTTGTGTTGTCCAACACAGCAGAATAGACTAAATCATGTACTAGAACCCAATGGTGGGAGGTTGTATCCATGGTTTTGACCTTTATATCACAGCTTCGGTTGTTCAATCACTGATTCTCTTGCTCATTTTTTCCCCGGGGCGTGTTCGCTACTCACACAGTGGCACCAGGCACTGGGCAAGATGCTCAGCTCATGCAGTTCAGTGCTGTCATCCCTGTCCTCAAGGACTTTACGCCGCAAGGGGACCCATAGGACACCGGCATGGCCCTCACTGTAGCCTTTAAGCTCCCCTTCCTCTCGAGGACAGGACTGGACTCCAATTCCCAGCTCTCCTGCAAGGCAGCCACGGGGTTGAGCCCTGGGCTGCGAGCAGAAGTTTGCACGGCCTCCAGGCCATAAGAGCTTCCCACAGTTTCAGTATCAGTACTTGGGATTGGTCTGTTCATACTTTCTATTCCTGATGCCTTCATTCTTGGGAGAAGGCACTTTTCTGAGAATGTGTCCATGTTTTCCAGGTTGTCCATTTTATTGGCGTATAGTTGCTTGTAGCAGTCTCTCACGATTCTTCATATTTACAAAACAGAAATAGCCACACAGACTTAGAGAACAAATTTATGATTACCAGGGGAAGGAATAGGCTGGGAGTTTGGAATTGACATGTACACGTTGCTATATTGAAAAAAGATAATCAATAAGGACCTACTGTATAACACAAGTAACTCTGCTCAATATTCTGTAATAGCGTAAATGGGAAAATAATTTGAAAAAGAAAGTGCTATGCTAGTCACTTCAGTTGTGTCCAACTCTGCCGATCCCATGGACTGCAGCCTTCCAGGCTCCTCTGTCCATGGGATTCTCCAGGCAAGAATACTGGAGTGGGTTGCCATGCCCTCCTCCAGGGAGATCTTCCCAACCCCGGTATCATAGCCGAGTCTCTTTATGTCTCCTGCTTTGGCAGATGGGCTCTTTATCACTAGCACCATCAACAAGGACCTACTGTGTAACACAGGGAACTCTGCTCAATATCCTGTAATAATTTAAATGGGAAAAAATTAGGAAAAGTATAGACACTTATTCAAAACTAACACAACATTGTTAATCAACAATATACCAATATGAAATCATTTTTTTGAAAAGTTAACAACTAAAAATTAAAGAAAGTGAATTTTTATTTTTCTTTCAAAAAAGAGAAAGCTTTCCACACCATCCTTGTTAACTGAGAGACTAGAGAATAAGTCTAAATTCCTGAACAGTGACACCAAGCAGAGTCTCTCACCTATTGCCCGATCCCTACTCCTAGCCTGTAAATGAGAAATACAATCCGCTGTGCTAAGCCATTCGATATTTAGGTGGTCTTTCCTATCTATTAGCAGAGGGCAGGGAACTACTGCGTGCATGCAAGCTCAGTCTCTCGGTCCCGCCCGACTCTTTGTCACCCCTTGGACTGTAGCCCACCAGGCTCCTTTGTCCATAGGATTTTCCAGACAAGAATACTGGAGTGGGTTCCTACTCCAGGGAATCTTCCTGACCCAGGAGTCATATCTGTGTCTCCTGCATTGGGAGGCAGTTTCTTTATCAGCAAGATACTTGTGAAGCCCCAGGAAACTATTAAAGGCTCCCAAATCAGGCAAGCTAGACTAAGGAGTAAACTTGGGAAGCATGCTTTTTTTTTTTTTTTTAAGATTGGCAGGGAGCACAAAAATCTCAAGAGTACTTGAGTAAGAGACTGTCCTTCCCCTGACTCAGGTTAGGCCAGCTGTTCTGAAGTCCATAAGACCACAGCTAGCTTTCTTGAAATCTTCAGAAAGGGGGCACTTGCCTAGCCCACTGCCAGGCTCAGGGACTCTCAGAACAAATATATGTTGAACGCAAGGGCTTGAACCCCCAGTACATGACATAGATCAGGCGCTTAAGGAAAAAACGAAGAGCATCGAGTTATCTTCAGGGCACCCACCAGGCAGGACCACGAGGCAGATGGGAGTATGAAGGAAGGGCCAGATCAGTGGCTGATCAGTGGCTGTGGACTCAGAAAAACAAGGGAAAGCCACCCAGGTTACCTTCAAGCAGGTGAGCGTGGGGAGGACCAGTCCAGGCAGAAGTGGGGAAGTGCAAATGGGTTCCCTTCAGCTCTATTTTCCTAGAAACACAGAAGCGATGTTCCCACTACACCCCCAGCCCCTGCCTGGAAATCCAGCTGTGCTTCACAACAAATGAATTGCTGGGTCCTGTGGCCACCAGACCTTGAAATCAGTTATACGATGTATTATCAAATGCTTGTTCAAATTCATTGGAAACCCTGGCTCTCTAGCCTCTCTATCCACAGTCCTTTGGGAATGAAAGGGAAACAATAGATTCATTTCACAAAAATCATCACATTTACATATTTTTATCATGAGCTCAATGAATGATTTTAATTAAACCATTTTTAAAGAGGATAGAGAGGAAGAAAGGCAAGATGGTAAATATTTAACACCTAATCAAGGGGAGAGAAGCGTGAAGCTGAAACCCTCATTAAGCTGCCTGGATGGAGGGTGGGCCTTGGAAGCAGCCTGGGTTTGGGCCTCCGCCTTCCCTTATCAGGGGTGACACTGGGCAAGCTGGTTCACCTCTTCAGCCTCATTTTTCTCATCAGGGAGAAGGTGGGTTATGCCAACCTCATGGGATTTTTGTCAGGGGAGCCCAATGATATTAATAGTAATAAAGGCCAACGTTTTGGGGATAGAAACTATGTCCAGGCACTCTGCCCAGATGGAAGCCTTGAATCTTGTCCTTGACCTTGTAAAGGAAGCCCTGTGAATTTCCTCAGTTTGCAAAAGAATAAACTGAAGTTTAGGGAAATTAAGTGTTGTGCCCAGGGTCTCCCAGCTAGTCACTCGCCAGGCTGGTACTCAGATCCTGGCAGCTAGAGTCCTGAGCACCCACTCCTAGCCTAAACCCTAGTGCCTGGAACGTATATGTGCACAGTCTTTTTCTCAAGTTCAAGACAAAGATGAGCATGTCCAATATTGCTCTAGCTATTTCTACCATAGACTTCTAGTCCCATCTTATATTTGTATGGCTTTTTACAAAGTACGCATGCAAACGTTTTCCATCTGAAATAGTGATCAGCTGGATCTCAAAGAAGTAAGAGAGTTTGGCTAAGCCTCCTTTCACATGAAGGCAGGCGGTGACATCAGGTTCCCACCGTGGAGGCATCTGCCTCATAAATCAGTCTGCTGAGAGAGGGGCGGATTGAAGGGCAAAGAGGGAGAGAGTTTTAGACCCCTCGGGCATTCCCTGGTTGGTGGTCATTTTCAGGAGGTGAACCCTCAGTCTATCTCTTTCAGGGAGTGACTGGATGCAGGAAATTAAGCCATGATGCAGGAGACGAGGGTAAATCAGAAGGCACGGCCCTTTCAGCACTGTTCTAAGTGCTCTGTTGAGATAATTGTATGGCTGTTTCTGCAATCAGTTCTGAGAAAATTGCTCCTCCCAAATTAGCTTCCCCTTATGCAATAATTTTTAGTGGATGGCATTGAACTGCTGCAAAGAAGCTAAATATATATTCAAATACTGGACAAAGAGCCGGAGCGCACACCATCAGAACAGGACACTTGGATGTGTGTTTCCAGCGCGTCTGACTTACACTCCCAACAAGCTCCCTTCCCCCCCCCCACTCTTCTCTCTTTTCTCCCTCCCTCCCTCCCCTTCTTATTCTCCTCTTCACTCTTCCTTCAGTTTCTCTCCCCCTCCTCCTCTGACTTAATTACAGCACTGTCTAGACTTCTCACTTTGTGAATCAAAGAGGCAGTTTCTATCCTCCAAGCAGAGTTCTGGGAGCACCAGTAGCAGTAATAGTAGTAACTGCAATAGCAATAGCAGTAATATTGGCGTGGCTGTCGTGCTGGCCTTGCTATAGGCACCTTCAGCCATGTCCATCACATTGTCTGCTTGTCAGGTAGGTGTCCCTCGCCCCCCTTGCTCTCAGGGGTGGGGGACAGGATGGTGCAGGATGCAACGCCAAGTTTTTCCACTAAGTCCCCTGTGGCCAGCCACACAAGATGCCTCAGTAGAGCCATATGCTTAGTCCCTAGGGATTGAGAAGGACTTATTGGAACCCCAGAAGCCAGAGGAAGAAGTGATTCACCCATGGCCATGCAGCAGAGAGCATCAGAGATAGGCATGACCCTCATCTTTAGAGTCTGAGCCTCGTGTGTTTGCCACGATGCCATAGCTACAAAGCACAGCTTCCCCCAGAGTCACTCTCAGTATCTGCATCAGACAGCAGCTCAGCCAGCAAGTGGGCCCACCTCTGAAGTTTCCTGTGCTATGCATGGGTCAAAGGGCAGTGCATTGTACACCCGGGGCAGATTTATGTCAATGTATGGCAAAACCAATACAATAATGTACATTAAAAAAGAAAAAAAGGAAAAAAAATTCTTACTCTTGTATTTCCTTTGACACTCATTTGACTATATCACATATTTACAGCTTAAAGGAGGCAGACAACAGGAACTATGTCTCTTATTTAGGGATCTGGGAAATCTAGGGATCTGGGAAATCATTCATTAGTTTCCCCAAATGAAAGCAAATAATTTTTATTTGATTTTTTATTTAAATTTTTTAATAAAAAAATTATAGGCACTCGTGAATCAGAGTATCAGAGCGGGGAGAAAGAGTGGGGACAGCTTATCCCAGGGTATGAAATTGTTGAATGACGTGATTCTATGGGTCTTATTTTCAAAGATTATTTTACATTTCAGAGGTATATATTGACAAGTGTATATTTTATTTTTACACCACGATATAAAGGTGAAAATAATCAGAGATTGAGCAAGCCTACAAAAATCTAAAATAATGATATCATTTTCAAGAGGACTTAGTAAGCATCCACATCCTAGTCTTAATTTCCATAATACCTACTTTGCTAGAATTTAGCCTAAAAAACAATATGGGTTCAGGTTCCTTCTGCATATCACTGCCATAGTAGGTCTTTTGGAATATTATATCCAAATCTGGATGACACTGTCTGGGAAACCTCTCCTTGACCAGAGGCCTAATTTGTGACTGAATAGCAACATCTGCACCAGATGAAATTTGTCATCATCTGTCATCCAACCTATTGGTTGTTGCCTAGCAACAGGTCAATTACACTGAGTATTTGCTGAGACAGATTAGTAGCATTGTTGCCATAACAACTACCTTTTTTTGTTAATTAAATTGATTTGACTGAGAACTGGCACGGGGTACCACGTCTGCTGCGTGAAGTAGTAATTGTCCGGATTCAAGTATTGATTTTCATTACTGGGTTGGTATCATCCTCAAAAATGTGTTCTGTCATGAAGTGCTCATTCAGAGTATGATATCACTAAATCAAGTCTTCCAGTGATCCAGGAAATGAGGCCTTATCTATACATTAATTTACTATTTTATTAATTAATTCAATAGAGTTTCCTTTGGGTGAAAGAACAGTTTTCTATCCTGATTGTGATGGTAGATAGACAAATCTGCAAAACTGACAAAATCTCGTAGAACTAAAGTCCAAAAATGAGTGTATTTAAACAACAGTGAAATAAGAATAAGCTCTCTGGATTACTTAGTATGGTATCAATGTCAATTTCCTAGTTCTGATAATTGAACTGTGATTACATAAGATGTTATCACTGTGGGGAGCTGGGTAAAGGGTACACAGGACCTCTGCACTATTTTTATAACTTTTATGTGAAACTAAAATTATTTCAAGGCTTTTTTTTTAATGGAGATTAAAGCAAGAAAGAAAAGGAAAGAGGGAAGGAAGTGCTAATTTGTTTTCAACCCCTTTGGCTGCCAACCTGACCCCGAGCACAGCTCAGGCTTTTGTCAGCAAAGTATTTATTTCTGAAGTTACCTTCTGTTTAGGGTTTCCTTCTAAAATCAACGCACCCACGTAAAAACAAAATCGTAATAAGGCTGAAATCATCAGGTAAAATACTTTAGTGGCCTTCCTTAGTGGCTCATTTGATAAAGAATCCACCTGCCAATGCAGGAGACACTGGTTGGATCCCTGGGTCAGGAAGATCCGGGGAAGAAGGAAATGGCAACTAATCCAGTATTCTCACCTGTGGAGTTCCACGGACAGAGGAGCCTGGCAGGCTACAGTCCATGGGGTTGCAAAAGTGTTGAACACAACTGAAGCGGCTTAGCATGCACAGAACTGGGTATCCTTAAAATAAGACATTCTGGTTGGGACTGGAAGGGTAAGTAGCCACATTCCAGGTCGAAAGAAAACTACCAAAAGCACAAAGTGTGTATGTGTGTGTATGCTGGGCACCTCTGGGCACACAGCAGAAATACCACCCTCAAACCAATGGGGCAGCACCAGATGAGAGCAGGAGGAAGAGCGTGTAGGGGAAGCATCGTGGAGAGAGAAATGCCAGTTCCTGGGCCCCAGCTCCAGTGACTGCGATGGGCTAAGTGATCATTCTGCAAACTACGTTTTTCACTTGTCACCAAACGGTTTGCTTCGTTTGTTTTTTGAGATGTAACTGACCTGTAACGCTGTGTACATGTAGGGTGCTCACCCGGTGTAGTGCATCTACGCCTTGCACACGATCACCACTCTGCCCCTGCCCGCCCCTCTGGCCACCCTGGGCTTTCTCTCCCAAGTGACCCTGATGAATGTGGGGGACAGCGTGCTGACGCTCCAGGGTCAGGTGGTGTCTAGAATAACACTCTCTACAGACCCCCCTTTGGCCCTGCCCCACCCCAAACACCCCAATAGCTGTGGAGTTGGCTAGAGAACACCTCTATCATCTCATGCAATTGTTGCTTCTTTTTGGTGATAAGACTGTTTAAGACCCAGCCTTTTAGCAATTCTGAAGCCTGTATGTATATATGCACAAGGAGAAAAAGGAAATTGGACCCCTATCTTACACACCACTCACAAAAATTTGCTTGAAATGGATTAAAGACTTAAACCTAAGGCCCGACATCAAGGGTTTTGATGCAAAGGCCCCTGTGGCACACAGGAAGAAACACAGCTGCCAAAACCAGATCCAGGGGAGGAATCTGAGGAGGGAACGTGCACAACTGAACTTATGCCTTAGAAAGCTCAAGTCTACTTTTTCTTAATTATAATGAATCATTGGCTCCCCTGGTAGTTCATCTGGTAAAGAATCCACCTGTAATGTAGGAAACCCCTGTCCAATTCCTGGGTCAGGAAGATGCCCTGGAGAAGGGATAGGCTACCCACTCCAGTTTTCATGGGCTTTCCCAATGGCTCAGACAGTAAAGAATCCACCTGCAATGCAGGAGATCTGGGTTCGATCCCTGGTTTGGGAAGATCCCCTGGAAGGAATGGCAACCCACTCCAGTATTCTTGCCTGGAGAATCCCATGGACAGAGGAGCCTGGCAGGTTACAGTCCATGTACTTGCAAAGAATCAGACACAATTTTCACCTGAGAATTAAAGGCGACTTGTGTGGATCACCTGAGAATTGATGGTTTTTGAAAATAAAAAGGAAACATGAGTATATTTATCCAAAGTCCCACCATTGAAAGCCCAACATGTAAAATCTGATTCACTCACAGTGAATATTTAAAGATTCCTTTACAACCAGGACCACTTTTTATTTTTGACATGCAGCAGGCACAGTGCCCATAATATTTTCAGGGTCTTTGCAATGGATAGTTTTAGAAGACAAAGTGTGCAAGAAGAGAGTTCCAAAAAAGTAAATGTGGTTATATTCAGCAACTTACACTGAAGCATGTTCAACTTACTATTTTTATTTCAGCCACAACTGTGAAAACTCCCAAATGTCCAATAATAGAGAATTGATTGAATAGAATATGTTATGGCCATATTACAGTCACTTAAAGTCTTATTACAAACAGAGCTGTAACAAGGTTTTTATGGATCCTAAGTACTTCTGCCTACATGAGCCCTTCCCTCCATTAGAAATATATATATATGTGTATGTATTTTATATATAATGTTTATTATATATAACTATATTATATTATATATGACTATATTACTTATAATTTTTAAGTAATAAGTATATCTGCATCATATATTAAAATATATATGAAATATAAAACATATTAAATGTGTTATATATTTATACATGGTATATTACTTATATGCTATAATATTTTTGTATATTTATAAAAACTTTATGGGCTTCCATGGTTGCTCAGTGGTAAAGAACCCTCCTGTCATTCAGTGCCAGAGAAGCAAGTTTGATCTGTGGGTTAAGAAGATCCCCTAGAGAAGAAAACAGCAACCCACTCCAGTATCCTTGCCTGGAGAATCCCATGGACAGGAGAGCCTGGTGGGCTAGAGTCCATGGGGACACAACATAGTGACTAAACAGCAAAAAATATTATATACCCTACATGATACAGGTATGCGTGCGTGTCTGTGTCCTCAGTCATGTTCAACTCCTTGCGACACTGTAGACTGTAGCCTGCCAGGCTCCTGTGACCATGGAATCTTCCAGGCAAAAATACTGGAGCGGTTTGCCAGTTACTACTCCAGGGAATCTTCCAGACTCAGGGATTGAAACTACATCTCTTGTGTCTGTTGCACTGGCAGGCAAATTCTTTAGTACTGCACCACGCTGAAAACCCAATGCAGATATACAAATATATACTATATATATTTATATACATATATCCCTGGAGAAGGGAAAAGCTACCCATTCCAATATTCTGGTCTCGAGAATTCCATGGACTGCATAGTTTCAAAATATATAATTATATACATATGTAATTATATATTTACTTGTATATAAATATATATATTTGTGCATATATACTGTATATGTTACATACAAATATAATACATGTATATTTTAGTATAATATACTTTATAAAATATAAATAAATTATGTAAGTAATATATAAATATGAGGATTATACTATAAGTATAATAGGTTTTCTATAAATAATTGATAAGTTATTAACATATATATAATTTATTATTGCCCATTTGTAATTTGCAAATAGAAAATACATGAAATAATATAGAATAATGCAATAAATATAATATGACTTAGTGTAATATATTTTAAAATATATATATATCTGTGGAGGAAGAGGCTTTCTCCTTGGTAACTCAACCCAGCATTGCAGTGCAAAAACAGCCATAGACAATACAAAAGCAAAGGATTATGGCTGTGTGCCAATAAAATTTTATTTATAAACACTAAGATTTCATGTAATTTTGTATAATTTTTACATACCACACAATATTCTTTTTTAAAAAATGTTCTTCAACCGTTGAAACAAGTAAAAACTGTCCTTGGCCTCTGGGCACTACAAAAGCGAGCCGTGGGTGACATCTGGCCCGCAGCTTTGGTCAGCCTTTGCTGACCCTGACACAGAGAATGTGACCTCAGAGTAGCACCCTGGGTTTTGCTCACATTGCATTGGCCAGAATAGGTCACGTGGTCACCCAAACCGCAAGGAGGGCTGGTGAGTGGAAGATGAGGGGAGTCCGGCAGGAAGCGGGAGTGGGCCCAGACGCACACAGCAGGGCCTCTGTGCTCACCTGCGAACGCACACACAGAAGTGCATGCACTTCCAGCCCTGGGCCTGGACACAGGGCTTCACACTCTACCACCTGAGGATGAAGCTGGGGGGACGCCCCTGCAGGAAATTTTCCCAGGGGCTTCGAGTAGACTGACCCTCTCCCTCCCAGGCACTTGGCCTCCCTCCTGCCTCAGCCTCTGGCACCTGCGCCCTTTTTGACCTGAGTCCTTCAGCCATCCTTCCACCCTGCAAATTACTCCAAGTCTCAAAATAAGATGGCATTATAAATTGAATCTAATTAAAGTGGGCTATTCAAGCATGCCTTTCTGTTTGCTTTTTATCTCTCGTGTCTCCTCTGCACATGTCAGGAAACCGTGTTCACCTCCCTGTAAATCAATGGAAGAGAGTCACAGAATTACATCACAATAAAAAAGTTTCAAGTACTGGCCCAGCTACCCAAGAAGTGCTACCCACACCCCACCTTATAAATTGGCTGTGGCTGTTTCCCCTGATTGTCTAGCAACCTGTTTTCAGAAATTCCTAATTACATTTTCTTGATATAATATTAAATGAATTGCTTGGGATAATGTGCAGTTTCTCAGCCTGTGATCGATTTAAGACCCAAATATAGTACACTGCGTGAATCTGCTCCGTGAAGGAGCCGGAGCCCTTATAAACAACGCCAGCAAAGACAGGAAACGTGATGACTAACTCCGAATAAAAGAAAACTAGAAACCAGGACCAAACACAACATGGGAAGATAAAGAACTCTAAATTACAAGGTACTGTGGCGTGAGCTGCTGAGTACTCTATAATTCAAGAGGCTGTTGCTAGAATGCTAATTCTGCCCGTTTTAATGCCACCTAATTCTCTGTTCAGGAGAAAAACAGCTATGATTCTATCGATTTATCATTGATTTTCCTATTTCAAAAAATGTTAGCAGATGTTCAGTCTATTCAATGTCTCAGGCAGGAGTCGCATTTCTGAAATATCTTGCCAATCTTAACTATACATGTAAAAGGGAGTCAGAACTCTAGTAACTAGTCAGAAAGCAAATCTAGTGTTTGAGATAGAACTTGGGAATCACATTTGTGTGGTGGTTTAGTCGCTAAGTCATGTCCGACTCTTTGCGACCCCATGGACTGTAGCCTTCCAGGCTCCTCTGTCCAGGGGATACTCCAGGCGAGAACACCGGGGTGGGCTGCCATTTCCTTCTCCAGAGGATCTTCCTGACCTAGGAATCAAACTTGAGGCTCCTGTATTGCAGGCAGATTTTTTACCAACTGAGCTATGAGGGAAGTTTTTGTAGAAGGTGAGAAAGCCAAGGGCATTAGGGGTAAGGTGCCAGGATCACTGTTAACTCAAATATCCAACATGAGCTCCTTGCCCATCTTCCAGTGTGGCCAATCTATTCCTGAAGGCCCCAGCAGAGGCCCTGCCTCCCCCTCTCCCCCTCCCCATCAGATGAGAAAGGTGAACATTTCCTTTCCCCACTCTGCACTATCTCCTGAACCAGGCCGCTTCTCTCTGTTCCTATTCTCACCACCCAACTCTGAATATCCGTCTTCTTGCTCCATAAATTCCGGCTACCCACTTTGCAGCAACGCACTGGCGCTAGAGATCACTTTTTAATTTTATTTTTTTGAAGTGTAGTTGAGTTACAGTGGTGTGATAATTTCTGCTACATAGCAAAGTGATTCAGTTATACATGCGCATCTTCTTTTTCGTATTCTTCTCCATTATGGCTTATCAGAGGATATTGAATATAGTGCCCTGTGCTCTACAGATGGACCTTGCTGTTTATTCATCCTCTATACAATAGTTTGGACAGAAATCCTCTTAGACTGCAAATCTTCTCAGGCCATTTCTCAGCTTTGCATGATTCCATGAGTTCTCATTGTCTTAGGGTAAAGTGGGGTGACCATACACCCCAGTTTGCCCAGTATTGTCACAGGGCATGCCTATCATCCCAGCGTAATGATGAGAAACACCCGCTTTTATGGTCTCAAGTGTCCCTGTTTGAATGATCTGTGTTATGCTCTTCCTGGTACATGTCCAGTATCTGCATTGCGCTCACCCATCCTTTTCCCCCTTGCCCTGTGCCCTGTAGACCCTCTAATCTGAGGCTTGTTGCTTAGGAAGTGGTTTGCTCCCTCCTAACATGGGTGGTCTTCCCCATCGGAAACACTCTGCACCTCCCCACACCCTCTCCAGATATTTGTGTGACTCACATGCAGAGTGAAACCAGCTCAATCCCTTGACTTCACTGTTCTTCTTGCTGTTGTTTAGTCGCTAAGTTGTGTCCAACTCTTTGCGACCCCATGGACTGTAGCCCACCAGGCTCCTACGTCCATGGGACTTTCCAGGCAAGAATACTGGAGTGGATTGCTATTTCCTTCTCCAGGGAATCTTCCTGACCCAGGGATCAAAACTGTGTCTCCTGCATTGGCAGACGGATTCTTTACCACAGAGCCACCAGGGAAGCCTACACATAGGGTTTAGGACATGCACTGTTCAACAGAACTTTCTCAAAGATAGAACATCACAGATTTTCACTGTCCATATGGCAGCCCCATGCGGTCACTGAGTACTGAAATGGGGAACTGAGTGTTGACTTCTACTTAACTGTAATTAATTTAAATGTAAATAGTGGCAACCCTATTGGACAGTACAAGTTAAGAGGCAATGACCCATGTAAGGATCTAAAGGGACTGGGATTAACACAATTCTGCCAGAATTTTCAGAACTGTTTAACCAGTCTGAAAGAAAGCCAAGTGACTTGAAAACCCACTGAGGAAAGAAGGAAGGGGGGGACACAGGCACACAGCTGGGCTTAAGGCAGGTTCGTGGAGCAGCACTTGCGTAGAGTCAGGGGTGGTGGGAGGAGAGACAGGGGAGGTAGAAAGACAAGAAAAGAGGCTCTTTACTGGATCATCAGCCATTTAACTTGATAAATCAGCCCTGACACTTGACATCAGCTTAGGAGTAAGACCTAGACCCCAGAAGCTCCTCAGGTCAGCGGGCTGATTCTCAGGCAGGTCATTAGGTCAGAGCAAGAGTGAGCCCCTGTGGCCACATGCAAGTATAAATCAGAGGACTGCCTTTCAGGCTAAAAGGTTAAGACCTCAGGGGGAGCCCAAGTGTCATTTCACTGGTTTGTTAGAGAATGTGTTAAACTGGTTGGAAATTGCTTTAGAACCAGTGCACAGTCTCATGGCCTGGACAGAGATGCTTTCCAAGTAGTTCCTATGAAAGCTGACAGATTCAGCCAGCTTCTGTTTTGTCCTTCTTTCTCTTTGACCTTCCAAGCCATCCATCTTGAAACCCTTGTCTTCTCATCAATAAAATATGTATAATAATGGTATTGACCTTGTAGCACTATTATGACAATTACATGCAATGCTTATTTCATACCTAATGCAGAATACTTTCGGAGAAGGCAATGGCAAGCCACTCCAGTACTATTGCCTAGAAAATCCCATGGATGGAGGAGCCTGGTAGGCTGCAGTCCGTGGGGTCGCTAAGGGTCGGACACGACTGAGCGACTTCACTTTCACTTTTCACTTTCCACTTTCACACATTGGAGAAGGAAATGGAAACCCACTCCAGTGTTCTTGCCTGGAGAATCCCAGGGACGGGGGAGCCTGGTGGGCTTCCGTCTATGGGGTCACACAGAGTCGGACACGACTGAAGTGACTTAGCAGCAGCAGCAGCAGAATACTTTGTCAACAAAGGTCTGTCTAGTCAAGGCTATGGTTTTTCCAATAGTCATGTATGGATGTGAGAGTTGGACTACAAAGAAAGCTGAGCACCAAAGAATTGATGCTTTTGAACTGTGGTGTTGGAGAAGACTCTTGAGAGTCCCGTGGACTGCAAGGAGATCCAACCAGTCTATCCTAAAGGAGATCAGTCCTAGGTGTTCATTGGAAGGACTGATGTTGAAGCCGAAACTCCAATAATTTGGCCACGTGATGTGAAGAGCTGACTCATTGGAAAAGACCCTGATGCTGGGAAAGATTGAAAGCTAGAGGAGAAGGGGATGACAGAGGATGAGATTGTTGGATGGCATCACCAACTCAATGGATATGAGTCTGGTTTAAACTCCGGGAGTTGATGATGGACAAGAAAGCCTGGTGTGCTGCAGTCCATGGGGTCACAAAGAATCAGACATGACTGAGCAACTGAACTGAACTGAACGCAAAGAAGCAGCTCACAAAAGTGTGTATATGTGTTCTATAGTTTCTTTTTAATGTTCTCTCATGAGCTTTGTCTTTTTCCATTACTTTATTCATAATCTTCAAAGACATCACCAGCCCTCATACAACACAGATATAAAGACACAGTGCTTGAATTTGTCAGCAAAAAGTCTCCCTTTCATCTTGGTCATAATATAGCTGTCACAGGGCAGGTAATTATTTCTTCTGCTGTGTGACAGTGAAAGTTGCTATAAATAACCAAAAAGATATGCAATAAATCCCTCATACCTAAAATGATAATAGTGTTACTCCTTGGAAGGAAAGTTATGACCAACCTAGACAGCATATTAAAAAGCAGCGACATTACCTTGTCAGCAAAGGTCCGTCTAGTCAAGGCTATGGTTTTTCCAGTGGTCATGTATGGATGTAAGAGTTGGACTATAAAGAAAGCTGAGCACCGAAGAATTGATGCTTTTGAACTGTGGTGTTGGAGAAGACTCTTGAGAGTCCCTTGGACTGCAAGGAGATCCAACCAGTCCATCCTAAAGGAGAATCATTCCTGGGTGTTCATTGGAAGGACTGATATTGAAGCTGAAACTCTAATACTTTGGCCACCTGATGTGAAGAACTGACTCATTGGAAAAGACCCTGATGCTGGGAAAGATTGAGGGCAGGAGGAGAAGGGCATGACAGAGGATAAGATGGCTGGATGGCATCACTGACTCAATGGACATGGGTTTGGGTGGACTCTGGGTGTTGGTGATGGACAGGGAGGCCTGGCGTGCTGCGGTTCATGGGGTCACAAAGAGTCAGACGTAACTGAGCGACTGAACTGAACTGAATGATTATCACTATAAAAGTTCTTGTTTAGTCACTAATTTGTGTCCAACTCCTCAAGATCCCATGGACTGCAGTGTGCCAGGCCTCCCTGTCCTTCACTATCTCCCGGGGTCTGCCCAAACTCATGTCCATTGAGTCAAATATAAGAGTAATAAAATAATAAAAATAAATGGCCAGGAAAGAGTCCACCTTTGTACCCCCTGAGCCTCGAAGGGAAGGAAACAGACTCCTACAAATCCAACCCACCTGTGTATCAGACATTGTTCCTCACAAGAGGCATCCCACTCTGCCTTTCCCCTACCCTCTGGGAAATACTAACAGCATTGAGGGTCACCAGGGAGTGTAAGGAGGAGAAAGCAGAGAGGTGAGGATAGGCCCTGCCAAGCCCAGGAAGCCATGTTATGGACAGGGGACTCTGTCAGAAGACATGAAACATACAACCAATGAAGAATATTAAAGGAATGGCTTTCTTGAACTGAGAAGGACCCAGACCGAAGGTTCTGGAGCTCAGGTATCAGGGAAGGCTATGTATTTTTTTCTCATGGAAGTTACAGTCTCTTGTATATAGACTTGTGATCTCAGATCATCCACATCTTCCCACTTGAGTTGGAAAAAAAATAAATGAATAAATAAAGGTAGATGGAAAAGCTGGGAGGCTGCTGAAATAGCCCAATAAAGAGCAGATTTAGGGGGTTGTGTCAGCAGGAGAGAAGAAGGCTAGGAACTTGAAGAAGATGTGTTGAAAAAAACAGATAGCAATGTATCATCACGGTTTCATGTCTGTCAATGATGCACTAACACGAATAAAGAAGAACAAGCTTTCCTAGTGATACATATTTTCGCTCCAAAAGATCACTCTACCTTTAATGGCACTCATGCTTTCCTTCCAACTTAACAAATCTCTCTTGAAGGTCAAGTCAATATTCTTTTGGCTTGATACCACTGGTGATGGCGCTTTAGCCTTTTCTGGATTATAAAGATTTTAGAGATGTTGCTTCTCTTCCTCATATGAACCGTTTGCTGTCTCAGCAACTCAGAGTCTTCCCTTTCTTTGACTTGAACTGAAAAATGTAACTGAGTTCCTGGAAGACCCATGTGATGGAAATGTCTGGGCTATCCTTTCTCATTCTTCATCTGCCAGGTGCCTTCAACCCATCCAGCCATCATCCCTCACTTCCCCAGATCACTTGAATGCCTCTGTCTATGAGATGTTGAAAGTTAAAGTTGCTCAGTCCTGTCTAACTCTTTGCCACCCAGTGGACTGTAGAGTCCTTGGAATTCTCCAGGCCAGAATACTGGAGTGGGTAGCCTATCCCTTCTCCAGGGGATCTTCCCGACCCAGGAATCAAACTGGGGTCTCCTGCATTGCAGGCGGATTCTTTACCAACTGAGCTATCAGAGAAGCCCTATGAGATATTAATGCACATGAAAAAGTCCTCCGGAATTCATCTCTCAGTTAGAATCTTGCTCGATTTTCACCATCCCTTACAGACCATCTTTTCTGGAATATGTTGGGGTTTTAGATACCAGAAGAGCATACAAGAAGCTACAAACTGTCTCTCTAGAAACATTTACACTTGTAGTCATCCATAGAATTCCATGTACAATTTTGGAGGGCTCAAGACTCCTAAAACACAACTATGGATCCTTCACTGAGTCAAAACACCACATAACCCAACTTCCAGGCTAATGTTCTTTCACTGGGTTTCCCAGGTGACTCAGCAGCAAAGAATCTGTCTGCCTATGCAGGAGACACAAGAAACAAGGGTTTGATCCCTGGGGTGGGAAGAACCCCTAGAGGAGGTCATGGCAACCCACTACGGTATTCTTGCTTGAAAAATCTCCCATGGACAGAGGAACTTGGCAGGCTACAATCTAGGGGGTCACTAAAGAGTCAGACATCAGCAACTGAGCCCACACACACACTCTTTCATTGGAATAGATTGGACTACGCGTGTTGGTATTATTGCTCCCTGAAAACTACAAGCCTATCCTTTGCTCCTTGGCTCCTGGAGGGTAGGTTGGTCGGATCTGAGGTGGTGTAGACATGAGTTGGTGCCTAACTGCATGGACTGTTAGCCAGGTAATCCAAAGCACATCAACAAACATGCTCAGCTTCACTTCTGTACCTGCCAGTAGGAGCAATTGTGCCTAATACACGGTTTGGCTTTGGAGAGCATGTGAGATCATCTATTAAAAAATCCAGTCTGCTGTGGGCACATGGTAGAGATTCCTTAAATTCCCTCAGTGTTAGTTCCCTTATCTCAGGAAAGACTTTTCAAATAGAGAAAGGTCTTGAAAACATTGTTGAAGTCTGTGGAACCGATCGTGAAACGAACACAGAAATAAATAGATGAGAAATAAATGTAAATTATCAATAGCATCACCTCTAAGGTTTGCAGCTCACTTAAAACTGTGAGTATTAATTTAAAAATAAAGTCTGTGGCCAAAGAGATGTAAGAATATATAACTAACAGGCAGATTAGATTTCCATAGAGTCTTGTGCAATAGTCCACACTTTGAGCTTCGTTTTCCCCCAAAGCATCTATAAATTAGGAATCTTCAGTGGCAAATAACAGAATCCTTTATCTGAACTGACTGAACACAGAGAGGATTAGCTGGCCAGGAAAGGTAACCTGTTTATTTAAAAATCAGGTAAAACTTTTTTTTTCTGGTCTTCAGTAAAGGGTGTGACTGCTTTTTCTTTTTTTAAATTGTATTTAATTATTTGTCTGCGTTGTGTCTTAACTGCAGTATGCGGGGTCTTCATTGCAGCATGTGAGATCTTTCATGGAAGTGAGCAGGCTTCTCTAGGTGCAGCATGTGGACCCCAGAGTGCAGAGTCTCAGTACTTGCAGTGCTTGTGCTTACTTCCCCCACAGCATGTGGGATCTTAGCTCCCAACCAGGGTTCGGACCCACGTCCTCTGCATCAGAAGGTGGATTCTTAACTACTGGACCACCATGGTTTGAATTCTAGATTCCCTTCCCCTGTCTCCCCCTTCCCTTCTCTCCTCTTTCCCACGTCCCTCTGTTTCTAACCCCTGTTCTTCTGCAAGGTCTCTCTACATAGCCCCAGGAAGGCTGCCAGCAGCTCCCAGGCCTACGTGTTTTTCTCCAGATTTCCAGTGGAAACAAAGAATCTGCTTCCCATAAAGATCACTTGGAATCAAGTCTCATTGGCATTGGTTAGTCTGAGCAGAGTCATGAGACCCTCATCGGAAAGACTGACTTCTGTGCCCACTGGTTGGGACATGCTAGTTGTCTTGTACCCAATGGTCTACCTCTGGAAATGGAGATGGAATCTAGTGTTGGCTAAGCCACGTGCCTGCAAAAAACCCGGTGTGGGGGAGGGGATGTAGTGGGTTGAATGGTGGACTCATGACCGCAGAATGTGACCTTACCTGGTATAAGAGCCTTTGCAAATGCAGTTAAGGATCTGGAGATGAGATCATCTTGTATTAGCACAGGCCCCAAACGCAATGATAAGATGTCCTCACAAGAGAGAGAAAAGGAGAAAACACAAGCAAGCACAAAAGGTCATATGAAGAGAGGCAGAGCTTGCACTCATGCTTCCTGGAGCCCTGAGAAGCAGGGAAGAGACCAGGAAGGAGTCTTCCCTGGAGCCTGCAACTCTGCCAACACTTTGATTTCAAATGTAAAGCCCCTAGGTCTGTGAGGGAATACACTTCTGTTGGTTTAGGCCATCCCCATTTGTTGTAATTTGTTTCAGCAAGCCTGGGAAATGAGGGCAGGGTCGGGGATGGGGAACAGAAGCTAGAGCAGTAGCCAGGAAGAACCCACTAGGAACACACATTAGTAGATATAAACTACTGAGAATCAGGGAGAAAACAATTTACTTGCCAAATAGGCAGTGTGTTCTCATATAGTGTCAATCACCAATATAGGTACTTGTAAGGGAGTAATGGATGAAATGAAGTCCCTGTCCTCAAGGGCCCAACATCTAATGGTGAGACAAGCAAACAGAAGAACGGAGAGCCCCAGTGTGGCTAGGACAGTGCTGCAGGAGAGCATGCAGAGCAGTCTCTCCTCTTGGCAGGCAGCCTTGCAAAGGGATGGGATATCAGAGGCATCACAGCAACAGCTGCCTTAAAGAGGTAAGCCTTGGTTTGGATCTAATAGGCCCAGAAGGAGTTAAATCAGCAAGGAAGGAGAGAACGGATTTGCCCCGGGTCTACATTCTCTTGAGGACTTCCAGGTTCCCAGTGAGAAACTTGGCAAATCTTCTGGACTCTCCAGGGAATCTTTCACTCCTCACTTCTCCACTCCTTCAGCGTGCACACTCACAGCTCCTCCTGGGGCACGCTCTGTCTCTGGAGCTTCTCCCCCTTGGAGGCACACATTCCCCATGCTCCGCCTCCCTGTTTTCCTGTATTTCCTGCACACCATCAAGCTAAGCCTCCTTTTCCCCTTAGTTCTGACAACCAGATCCGTTAAGGCTGGTTGCCTCCATTTGCCTTGGACACATCTTCTGCATATAGATTGATGAGTTTAATCAGCGAATCAGGAGAAAGCCTTGGGCATCAATCACTGTCAACGTGCCTTCTTTCTAATTTCTGATTTGCTGCTTCCCCCCGCTATGAAGGCAATCACATGGCTTCTCTTAAAGCTGATGCTGAGATGCTCAAAGTTTTGAATTTGCCTCTGGTAGGAAAGCTCCCGTACCATCTTTCAGTTTAGTCAGTCAGAGAGAAAGAGGCAGTGGGGAGAGAGAGGGGAGGAGGGGATGGCTGGCTTCCCTTCAGGGGTCATGCTTCTCCGACGAAGGTTCACGTGTCTTCAGAGGCATCACACTCTTGACCACCAGTTACTCAAGATCCCGGTTGAGGGAGAAGATGATGCTAATGGTTCGTTTAGAATTTGAAGGAGCCTGTTTGCTATTTCTTACATTCCCACTCTGCTAGCCTCTTATCTTTTATTCAGTTTTAGAAAGCATCCTGGCAGGACAGAGACACAAGAAACGTCTCTCTTTTTGTGTGTTCTGTGGAGATAAAAGCCGGTGTTTCCATGAGTGTTTTACAAAGACATAATAGCATGATGCTACCCTGAGTCTCCAGGCTTCCCATGTGGCTCAACTTTTAAAGAGTCTGTCTGCAATGTGAGGGACCTGCGTTCTATCCCTGGGTTGGGAAAGGTCCCCTGGAGAAGGGAAAGGCTACCCACTCCAGTATTCTGGCCTGGAGAATTCCAGGGACTGGATAGTCCATGGGGTCGCAAAGGAAACACAATCTGATGATGTCATCCCCACAAAACCAGAAAACAGGTCTGATTTTGCAACAAGAGTTCAGAACTCTTGCACCGATATTCCTTCAGTAATCCACTTACTAATTCATATGTTTAACAAATATGCATTAAATGTTTACTATGTGAAAGAAGGAGAAGGAAATGCAAACCACTCCAGTATTCTTGCCTGGAAAATCCCATGGACAGAGGAGCCTGGGAAACTACACAGTCCATGGGATCACAGAGTTGGACGCAACTTAATGACTAAACAACAAATATGGGAGAAACTATTTTAGATTCTACACAAACAGCAGTGAATAAAACTGCTCTGTTTCTCATAAAGGCTATATTGTGATGTGCAAGGCTTTCCATGATCTGGACCCAATATAATTTTGAATTAAAATATTGAGGTATAATTTACATTAAAATGAAGCTATTTTAAGTACAATTTAGTGTGGTTTGAGTAAAGAATAAACCTATGTAATCACCACCACAGTCATGAAAGCAATTTTATCACCCCAAATTTCTGTCTTTCTTAATTCTCTTTCTTCTTTTCTAGACCCACCCCCACCACACACACTGTCTTAGGCAACCACTGTTTATCTTCCTGCCATTCTACATAGCTTTGTCTTCCCAGAGTTCCAGATAATAGAGTCATACTGCATGTACCATTTATGTCTGGCTACTTTGACTGACATGATGTTCCCAGATCTACCTAGCCGGCTTTAAGTCTCATCACTCTGATACAAATGTCCTCCACTTCTCAATATATGAAAATTCAAGTAGTGTCACATCCTCTCCAACACTGGGTTTTATTTGTCTTTTAAATTTTAATCATTTTAGTGGGTGTGATGTAGCGTCTCCTTGCAGTTTTAATATGTGTATTCCTGATTTCAAATCCTAAAAGATGATGCTGTTAAAGTGTTGCACTCAATATGTCAGCAAATTTGGAAAACTCAGCAGTGGCCATTGCACTGGAAAAGGTCAGGTTTCATTCCAATCCCCAAGAAAGGCAATGCCAAAGAATGCTCAAATTACCACACAATTGCACTCATCTCACATTCTAGCAAAGTAATGCTCAAAATTAGCCAAGCCAGGCTTTAACAGTACATGAACCACTAACTTCCAGATTTTCAAGCTGGATTTAGAAAATACAGAAGAACCAGAAATCAAATTGCCAACATTGAAGTTTCAGCTTCAGCATCAGTCCTTCCAATGAATATTCAGAACTGATTTCCTTTAGGATTGACTAGTTGGGTCTCCACAGACTGGTTCCAAATTGGGAAAAGCTGTATATTGTCACCCTGCCTAATTATCTTATATGCAGAGTACATCATGCGAAATGCCAGGCTGGATAAAACACAAGCCAGAATCAAGATGGCCGGGAGAAATATCAATAACCTCAGATATGCAGATGACACCACCCTTATGGCAGAAAGCAAAGAAAAACTAAAGAGCCTCTTGATGAAGGTGAAAGGAGGAGGGTGAAAAAGTTGGTTTAAAACTCAGCATTCAAAAAATGAACACCATGGCATCCTACATACGAGACAGCAAAAGAGTCACAGATGTATTGAACAGTCTTTTGGACTCTGTGGGAGAAGGCAAGGGTGGGATGATTTGGGAGAATGGCATTGAAACATGTATATTATCATATGTGAAACGGATCTCCAGTCCAGGTTCGATCACTTCAGTCCCATCACTTCATTGCAAATAGATGGGTAAACAATGAAAACAGTGACAGCGTTTATTTTCTTGGGCTCCAAAGTCACTGCAGATGGTGACTACAGTCATGAAACTAAAAGACCCTTGCTCCTTGCAAGAAAAGCTATGACCAACCTAGACAGCATATTAAAAAGCAGAGACATTACTTTGCCAACAAAGGTCCATCTAGTCAAGGCTATGGTTTTTCCAGCAGTCAGGTATGGATGTGAGAATTGGACTATAAAGAAAGCTGAGCGCCGAAGAATTGATGCTTTTGAACTGTGGTATTGGAGAAGACTCTTGAGAGTCCCTTGGACAGCAAAGAGATCCAAACAGTCAATCCTCAAGGAAACCAGTCCTGAATATTCATTGGAAGGACTGATGCTGAAGCTGAAACTCCAAAACTTTGGCCACCTGATGGGAAGAACTGACTCATTGGAAAGGACCCTGATGCTGGGAAAGATTGAAGGTGGGAGGAGAGGGGGACAACAGAGGATGAGGTGGTTGGATGGCATCACTGACTCAATGGACATGAGTTTGAGTGAACTCCGGGAGTTGGTGATGGACAGGGAGGCCTGGCGTGCTGCAGTCCATGGGGTCGCAGAGAGTGGGACACGACTGAGCGACTGAACTGACTGACTAACTGATAATTAATGCTGTTGAATTTCTTTTTAAAAGTGTACTGACTCTGTAGATCTTCCTTTGTAAAGTGTTGTTTTAAAACATGTTCTCAGCCATTACAAAGAATGCATTTGAATCAGTTCTAATGAGGTGGATGAAACTGGAGCCTATTATCCAGAGTGAAGTCAGCCAGAAAGAAAAACACCAATACAGTATACTAACGCATATATACGGAATTTAGAAAGATGGTAACAATAACCCTATGTGCGAGACAGCCAAAGAGACACAGATGTATAGAACAATCTTTGGGACTCTGTGGGAGAGGGCGAGGGTGGGATGATTTGGGAGAATGGCATTGAAACATGTATATTATCATATGTGAAATGGATCTCCAGTCCAGGTTCGATGCATGAGACAGGGTGCTTGGGGCTGGTGCACTGGGATGACCCAGAGGGATGGGATGGGGAGGGAGGTGTTTGGGGAGGGTGTGCAGTCAGGATGGGGAACACCCATGGCAGATTCACGTCAATGTATGACAAAACCACTACAATGTTGTAAAGTTCAGTTCAGTTCAGTTCACTCGCTCATTTGTGTCCGACTCTTTTCAACCCCATGAATCACAGCACGCCAGGCCTCCCTGTCCATCACCAACTCCCAGAGTTCACTCAAACTCATGTCCATTGAGTTGGTGATGCCATCCAGCCATCCCATTCTCTGTCTTCCCCTTCTCCTCCTGCCCTCAATCATCAGATGCCCCTCCCAGCATCAGAGTCTTTTCCAGTGAGTCAACTCTTCACATGAGGTGGCCAAAATAATTAGCTTAAATTAAAATAAATAAATTTATATTAAAAAATTAAAAAAGAACAAAAAAGAAAACCAAAAAGGAAAAAAAATAAAAACAATTGGACTATATTAAAAAACAACACGTTCTCATATTTAAAGAGGGTTGGTCGTTTACCATAAATTTAGTTGCAGGTAAAGTTGTCTGGATACTAGTCCTTTGTCAGATGTGTATATTGTATATATTTTCTCCATTGTGTACCTTGCTTTTTCATTTTCTTAATTTCTTTCGAAGAGCAGATGCTTTTAACTTAGCACGGCTTTACAGTTTGTAAATGATATCTTTGTCTACCTCACTTGCAAGTAAATTTTCTATGTTCCTTTTAAAAGTTTTAATACTTTCTAGTTTACTTTGATTTCTCTGACCTGTTGCAGTTTAATTTTTATTTGTGGCATGGGGTTTTATTTCCCACCACCACCCTCAAACTCCAAAGTTGTTCCAGTAGCTACACTTTGAAAAGACTGTCCTTTCCCTGGTTGGTCTTTTATTGGAAATTATTTGACAAACTCTTTGTAAGTTTATCTCTGATTTAGCTGTGTTGTTCCATTGATCTAGATGTCAGTTTTCACATACTGACTTCACCTTTATTCAAATTTGGGTTGATTTTTTTTTCAGCATTTAAATATGTCATTCAGTTGTTTTCAGACTTGTATACCCTCTGACAAGAAGCTGCATGATTATTTTTAAATTTGATTCTTTGTATATAAAGTACCAGTGTCTCATGCTGCTTTTTAAGAAATAGAATTCAAAATGTTTTAGAACAGTTTTAAATTTATAGAATTATTACAAAGATAATACAGAGAGTTCCTGTATACCCCACACAAGATTCTCTCTATTTTTACCATCTTAATAGGGTAAATGTGTCACAGTTATGAACAGATATTGATCCAGTATTATTAACCACAGTCCATACTTTATTCAGATTTTCTCTTTTTTTTTTTTTTTCTAATGTCCTTTTTGTGTCCCAGGTTCCTAACCAGGGTTCCATATTATGTTTAGTCTTCATGTCTCTTTAGACTTCCCTAAACTACAATGGTTTCCCAAACTTCATAATAGCAACATGGTTTATCACTAGTCATGCTGACCTTGATCTCCTGGCTGAGATGCTGCTCATCAGGGATCACTCTGGCTTCTTTGTGGTCCATGGGCGTTGAGTCTGTTGCCATAGATACCTGCAGACACTCAGTCTCTCCAGGGCAGGGCTGGTGATGAGAGCATGTTGCTGCAGCTCCCTGTCTCCAGGGCCCTCTGAGGGGCCCTCATCCTCTCCATGTGCTGCAGAGTAAGAGGGGAGCCTATTCACTTTCTGTTAGGAGTCTAAAGGCCATCACATTTCTGTGAAAAGCCATCAGACTTTTTGTGTCTGATTAAATCAGGTACTACTCTTCAGGATATTTCCATTTTATTGAGGATAAAGTACAATATAATTAATGAAACCTCTCAAGGTGCTGGGTGGAGATATCTCTTCTTATCTTGCCTCAATACAACCCCATTCTCCAAACCATCTGCATCTCCTACAAGCATGGAGTCATGGTGAGGGCAGAAAATACACATGCTTTGCTAATATTCTGTGCCTGGCACACAGCCTGTAACACAGTTGTTGTTCAGTTGCTAAATCATGTCCAACCCTTTGTGACTCCGTGGACTGCAGCAGGCCAGGCTTCCCTGTCCATCATTTTCTCCCAGACTTTGTTCAAAGTTCATGTCCATTGATTTGGTGATGCCATCCATCTCATCCTCTGACGCCCTCTTCTCCTCTTGCCCTCAACCCTTCCCAGCATCAGGATCTTTTCCAATGAATCAACGCATCACATCAGGTGGCCAAAATACTGGACCTTCAGCATCAGGCCTTCCAATGAATATTCAGGGTTGATTTCCTTTAGGATTGACTGGTTTGATCTCCTTGCTTTGCAAGGGACTCTTAAGAGTCTTCTCCAGCCCCACAATTCAAAAGCATCAATTCTCCAATACTCAGCCTTCTTTATGGTCCAACTCTCACGGCCACACATGACTACTGGAAAAACGGCTTTGACTATACGAAGCTTTGTCAGCAAAGTGATGTCTCTCCACTTTAATATGCTGACTAGGATTGTCACAGCCTTTCTTCTGAGGAGCATGCCTCTTTTAATTTCATAACACAGTAAAAAGTGAAGTCACTCAGTCATGTCTGATTCTTTGTGACCCCATGGACTGTAGCCTATCAGGCTCCTCTGTCCACAGAATTCTCCAGGCAGGAGTACTGGAGTGAGCTGCCATTTCCATCTCCAGAGGATCTTCCCAACCCAGGGAACAAACTCAGGCCTCCCACATTGCAGGCAGAAGCTTTACCATCTGAGCCACCAGGGAAGCCCTCGTTCATAAAAGAGTATGTCATAATTATTAGTAATGTCCCTGCCTATAGGTAATAAACAGTAGTTTAAACCAAGTGGAATTTTCTCTGTATTTCTCAGGAAATTCAAAGGTAGGTAATCCCAAGTTTGGTTAATCAGCTCAGTGAGAGGACCAGGAGCTCACCATGTTCCACCTGTCATCCCAATCATGCTCAACATGATGGCTTTTCATGCCTTGGCTTTTTGCCTCATAGTTCCAAGGTGGCTGCCATAGCTCCATGTGTCACATCCTCACAGGTACACAGCCAAAGATGGAAAGCAAAGGATTACTAGGATGACAAAGAACTCTCCCCATGAGCCCTTCTCTTTATCAGGGAATCCTCCTTCTTCCCAGAAGCCATTCAGTTGATTTCCCTTTATGCCTTATTATTTATAGCTGAGTAACTGACCACTCGTAGCTGCAAAGGAGACTAGAGGTCAATAAGGCAAAAGAGGTTGGGAATAAATGGAGGGTAGTAAACCACAGTACCTAACACGGGGTCCTTAGGAAATATGTGTTGGGTGGGCAAGAAAAGCACTTGTCTGAAAACACTAGCCCTGGGAACAGTCTGTTGGGAAACTTCATATCCAATACTGGCTCCAGTGCTTTAACTTCCTTTGACATCTAAATCTCAAGAAGGTCCAAAGTCACAGAGCTAATGAGGTGTTGAAATTGCCCCCGATCTGCCTGCTGTCAGAGTGCAAGCCATTTCTAGTTCCATGAATACTGTATCCCTGGAGGTGACCACAGCAATCCAAAGCTGAGTTCTCATCCCCAAGTTGATGCTCATAAATGGTCAGGCCCTCCCAGAGCTACCAAACTGTTGAAACAAATGGACACTTGTGAGACAGGAACTCCAAACTCTGCAACTGCTCAGAGATTTAGTTCAGAGATGCTTCTTTCATTACTATTAGTCAGCTATAATATTTCTGGCACCAGCCTAAGGACGTATTAAATGTAACTCTCTGTGGTTGCTCATGCAATTTATGTTTTTAATTTTGTAAATAGTGTCTCATGTCTATGGTCAGAAGAGGGATTTGGTTTTGTACATATGCAAACACAGAACACAGCCTTCAGTTACGTCATGCCATAGTTGCAAAATATGGCTTTGTTCACCAAATGAAGATGCTGACAGCTGCATTGCAAAGTCCATTGAATTATAGTCACTCATATAAAGGGAGAGATAAAAGACATCAGTAATGTGTGGCATATGACACACATCCACACACATCCACATGCAGAAGGCACTAATACAAGACCCTGACATGCTCAGAGCCACACATTCTGACATAAACACCCTTACACACGAAAACTTGGTTTTGTCATATTGTCTTATAAAATCCCCTTTATTCCCTACTTTGACAAGACTTTGGCTAGTATAATTTCAGTTTGAATTCTGCCTTCCAAACCAAAGACATGAAGAGTAAGAGAATAAAGAAATAAACCGTCTGTCCTAAGTATAAGAATCAGAAAAACAGCAATGCCCTCAATATCTACAGCCCTTATCACAGGCATGTTTTCAATAGTGGGCCACCAGGGCTTGGCACTCTGTTGTGAAGGTGGAGATGGAGGGAATGTGGGTTGGGGTCGGGGGAAGGAACTTGCTCAGAGTCACAGTGGTAGATTGGTTGCAAAAGACGCACTTCTGCCCTGCCTCAGTCATCCAGGTACTTTGCAGTCATCACCGTGCAGCCCCTCCCGTGGTCGGTGGGATGACGGTCTGCCTCATTCCTGGACTCAGGCTTCAGGACTCATTCGTGATCCATTTTGGACAAGAGGAAATTAGAAGCAAGCCCAGACATGTCAAAAAAGTCTTTGCCCCCTTTGGCTTCCTCTCTTCCTTCTCTGCAAGTGCCGTGAAAGCATGGCCAGGACAGCCTGCTAGGGTGGGAAATGTGTTGCCCAGAGCCAGGCTGCCCCAGTTGTCCTCGCTGAGGCCATCCTAAACCAGCTGACGGCTGGCTGACCCCAAACTGCAGCTGACAACTGATGCTTGAATGAGCCCAGCTGAGACTCGAAGAGCTACCCAGCTGCCCTATAGAACTGAAAACAATAATAAATATCATTTCAAGCCACTATGTTTCGGGGTAATCTGTGGCAATCAGTGACGGAGACATAGCTGGTTATAGATCTAGACTTGATTCCCAAAACTCCTGACTTCAATACAGTGAGATGTTTTTCTAGTACCCCAGTTTTATAGAAGGAGAAACTGAGGTGCTGTGAAATTGAGTCAACTGAGTCATTTAAAGCTATGCAAGTAGAGAAAAGTATTGTTAATGATTTTAAGGACTGGCTTAACCTTCAAGAATATATTCTGAGTATAGCACTTCTTTCTGGTATGAAATGGCATGTGGATAAACTCTACCCACGACATCACAGGCTCAGGGAGAGTTTAATAAATTCATCTTTGAGGGAAAGGCAGTGTGGTTTTGCATCTGGGTCCTCTGCCCCACCAGGATGGCTCCCCATTCAAGCTGGACCCTCCCAAGCCCACTCTTCCCTCCCACACTGCGTGCCCTCTAGGGCAGTGGGCGGGTATCCTTGACCCTCTCCCTTTATCCTTAATATTCAGGCCAATCTTGCTAGTCTTTCACCAACCATGAACTCCATCTATTTTCTGCAGTATCTGAGTAGAGGCCCTCGTCACTTCAATTAGACCCCAACATGGGCAGGACACTAGTCAGGTCCCTGGGTGTGGAGGTGACACAACACTGCCCTGATCCCTCTCAAGAATGAAGCTAAAAATTCTAGGCTCCAGTGGCTCAGCCCTGTCTCACTTCTCAGCCATTCACATTTTTTACTCCCCTTTTCCATCTTGCTCATCAGAAAATATCACTTCCAACTCTAGACAGAATTCAAATCCTTGACCTTGAGGTATGGTCCTCTCTGTCCAAGGCCTTCCCACTTTCATCTGTCCACATCCAAAGCACATTTTAATATCTACCTGCCAAACAGCAGTGAATCCAGGATTGGTATATTTGCCCAGAAGTGATGCTCTTATACTTCCAAAATTTGCCCTCCCTCATGTCACTGGGACACCTTGGTACATGCACCGTGGTCTGGCACTAATATCATTGATTGCTGTGATAATTTCACTTGTGTTATATTCGAGGAAACCAAGTCTCAGAGACCTTGTCTCTAGCCCATGTCATGACTTGGCATTGGGCAGGGCGTGGAATTGAGTTGAACTATAGGGCTTCTCCAATGGCTCAGCGAGTAAAGAATCTGCTTGCAATGCAGGAGATGCAGCAGACTAGGGTTTGACCCCTGGGTCGGAAAGATCCTCTGGAGGAAGAAATGGCAAACTACTCTAGGATTCCTGTCTGAAAAATCCCAGGGACAAAGGAGTCTGGCAAACTACAGTCCAAAGTGTCACAAAGAGTCGGACACTACTGAGCAACTAAGCATGTATACACATTGAGATTTTAAGTCAGAGTCCTTAACATCAAGGCAAATTTCTGTGTTTACAATGACTTGACAACAGTCCACCTCTAAGACTCTGACTAGTGGTAGTCTTCACTGGGATGAAGGAATACCTTCTTTGTGAGGTATTTGTGTAGACACTGCGTCTACAGCTACAGTCTGATCAAGAGTCACTAGCTTTGATGCTCCCTGGACATGGCCAGTCCTCCCCTCTCTGACTTCAGAGTCATCTCCATTCTCAGAAATCATTCCCAAAATAAAATACAAGGCAATAATGAACTTTCACCTCCTCTTTAACACTCTTCTCTCTCCTGGCCTATTGACCAAGCCACTTCTTCCCCAGGAACTGAGAAGAGATTTTATTTTGTTGACCTCATTTCCACATACTTAGCTGCATTTCCAAAATCTTTCAGAGCAACCTCAACCACCACAGAGACTCTAGTAGCTTCTACAGGCGTTCCAGCTGGGTGAGTGCATGTACATGCAGTGCCCCAGGGGATGTATGTTACCATTTGATGAAATATATATTTAGAATGCCTAATATGCATATTAATTACCCCATAGATGCCAGTGACTTTTTGAGAGCAATCACATTCCATTATTTGAAAAACATTTTTGAGAATTCTGGAGATAAATAACTGCAACACATGCTTTCTTTTAATTCCATATGCTGGAGACTGATCCTGTCACATCGTGGAATGATGACTGTCCAGATTTTAAGTTTTGCATCACGTAAATGTAAAGCATCAGCCCTCCCATGCATTGTCCCTTTTATCTTGAGCTCTGACTTTCCAAGCACCAAATGCAGAGATTTTACATGTTGAACTCAGTTCCGTTAAGTTCAGTCGTTCATTTATGTCTGACTCTTTGTGACCCCATGGACTGCAGCATGCCAGACTTCCCTGTCCATTACCAACTCCCAGAGCTTACTCAAATTCATGTCCATCAAGTCGGTGATGCCATCCAGCCATCTCATTCTCCATCGTCCCCTTCTCCTCCTGCCCCCAATCCCTCCCAGCATCAGGGTCTTTTCCAATGAGTCAGCTGTTCGCATCAGGTGGCCAAAGTATTGGAGTTTCAGCTTCAGCATCAGTCCTTCCAATGAATATTTAGGACTGATTTCCTTTAGGATTGACTGGTTGGATCTCCTTGCAGTCCAAGGGACTCTCAAGAGTCTTCTCCAACAACACAGTTCAAAAGCATCAATTCTTCAGCGCTCAGCTTTCTTTATGATCCAACTCTCACATCCATACATGACTACTAGAAAAACCATAGCTCTGAATGTTGAACTCAAATTAGAGCAAATTTTAAAGCCAGATTAGGAAACAAGGAGTGTCCTAATTTGTTTGTCAGACAAATTCCAGTATTTCGGTTACCTGATATGAATAGCTGACTCACTGGAAAAGTTCCTGATGCTGGGAAAGGTCGAGGGCAGAAGGAGAAGAGGGTATCAGAGGATGATATGGCTGGACAGCATCACTGATGCAATAAACATGAACTTGGGCAAACTGGGAGACGAGGGACAGGGAGGCCTGGTGTGCTGCAGTCTAAGGGGTCACAGGGAGTTGGACACAACTGAGTAACTGAACAATAGCAACAGCATTAGCATCAATAGCTCAAATCTTTATCCTCTCTATATCCATGCCCTTCACAATGTGACTTTTGAGGTCCTCCCATCAGCAGTTGGGAGTATCTTTCAGTCACATGATGTGTTTTGACTGAGGGGATGTCAGCATTTGGGACACGGGCAAAAATGCTTGTACACTCATGCTTCCTTTCTGCTTCTCAGCCTTTATTATGAGAACATGTCCAGTCAGATGTCTAACCCAACCTGACAGAGAATAAAACACCTGGAGCAGAGTTGTACCATCTGTCTGGGGTGAAGCTGTTCATGATACACTATAGCCAGCAACCCCCAAACACTGAAAAAGCCAAGCCACGACTCAAATAAATGCCCAAGACCATAATAACTAGAAATAGAGTAACGAGAAAAACTATACACCACGAGCTAAGAAGACACTTATTTTATCGACTTACTAGGCTTTGTACTGATTTTCCACAGACCAATTATGTGAGAAAGTGAATTTGTCATGAGCCTGTAAAATGATCCATGTCTCTAAGGATATCAAAAAGATATCATTCCAAATACTAGAATTAAAATTAGATAATGATATTATGGCTTCTTGAGGTCAACTGTAAAGGCAAAATGAAGTTTCTTTAAACAAAAACTATGGGTATATTTCAGAATCCCCACAATGCCCTATATGGTTAGTTTTTATAATCCAGTATTTTCATTAAGAATGGTATAAGGAAGATATTGTACTTTATCTCAAAATAGCAGGTATTGTTGAAATTTTAACTCATAAAATAGTATAATTTTGAAAGTTCTGATTTTTAATTGTAGGGGTTACTTGGAGTTGTCACAAGTTGGGAGCAAATTTAGGGTTCTCACCTCCTATCTATACCATACTGGGTTCACTAATACAGAAGGGATCTCAGAAAATAAATTGTATATTTATCCATCCACCCAAAGAGTGCTGACTAAGCCCCTATAAAGGACTGACAATTCACCCAGTGATAAATCTGACCTTCATGTAACCTTCACCTTCTCCAGCAACCGCTGTACAGGGTGAGCCCACTGTTATGTGGTTCACAGACAGGTGCATCTGTACGTTCCCTCTACTTCTGTCCAGGGCTTCTGCTGGAGTCACTCTCTCTCTCCCCTTGCCTTACAAGTGTTGTGACTTCATCCATGGAGACTGGCTCCACTATGTCTCAGAACACTGCTGATCTTCCTTCAAAACACTTCCTGTGGAGGCTTCTTGCTCATCATTTTTACCTCTGGATTTTATCTATACTTCACATATATATTTCTGTACTCAAATATCACACCAGTTAGACTTAACTGCTTTGAATGTATTTGTCAGCCACTGTTCTATTAGCTTCTTAGAAAAGGGGACTAGAAAATGTTTGCCTTGAAATATACAACAAAAACTATGAGATGTGGACACTCTAAGACTGTCCCCCCTGCAACTAAACTTGCTTCCTTAAAATAATGAAGGAGTAAAATCTGAAAAGCCAATATAGCATCTTTTCCTCTAGATTCCAATCTAACTCCACCTAACTAGAACCTCACAAACAGAAGTACCTACAGAAACAAACATTGGGAGAATATGATGAATGTACCCTAAATGCTCCCTAACTTGGAATTATATATATATATATATATATATATATATATATATGTATATATCAGTTCAGTTCAGTTCAGTCGCTCAGTCATGCCTGACTCTTTGAGACCCCATGAACTGCAGCACGCCAGGCCTCCCTGTCCATCACCAACTCCCGGAGTCCACCCAAACTCATGTCCATTGAGTCAGTGATGCCATCCAACCATCTCATCCTCTGTCATTCCCTTCTCCTCCAGCCTTCAATCTCTCCCAGCATCAGGGTCTTTTCAAATTAGTCAGCTCTTCGCATCAGGTGGCAAAAGTATTAGAATTTCAGCTTCAACATCAGTCCTTCCAATGAACACCCAGGACTGATCTCCTTTAGGATTGACTGGTTGGATCTCCTTGCAGTCCAAGGGACTCTCAAGAGTCTTCTCCAACATCACAGTTCAAAAGCATCAATTCTTCGGCAATCAGCTTTCTTTATAGTCCAACCTTCACATTCATACATGACTACTGGAAAAACCATAACCTTGACTAGACAGATCTTTGTTGACAAAGTAATCTCTGCTTTTTTAATATGCTATCTAGGTTGGTCATAACTTTCCTTCCAAGGAGTAAGCATCTTTTAATTTCATGGCTGCAATCACCATCTGCAGTGATTTTGCCCGCCCCCCCAAAAAATAAAGCCAGACACTGTTTCCACTGTTTCCCCATCTATTTGCCATAAACTGATGGGACCAGATGCCATGATCTTAGTTTTCTGAAAGTTGAGCTTTAAGCCAACTTTTTCACTCTCTTCTTTCACTTTCATTAAGAGGCTCTTTAGTTCTTCTTCACTTTCTGCCATAAGGGTGGTGTCATCTGCATATCTGAGGTTATTGATATTTCTCCCAGCAATCTTGATTCCAGCTTGTGCTTCATCCAGCCCAGCATTTCTCATGATCTACTCTGCATATAAGTTAAATAAGCAAGGTGACAATATACAGCCTTGACTTGCTCCTTTTCCTATTTGGAACCAGTCTGTTGTTCCATGTTCTTAAGAGGCAGGTCAGGTGGTGTGGTATTCTCATCTCTCTTTAGAATTTTCCAGTTTATTGTGATCCACACAGTCAAAGGCTTTGGCATAGTCAATAAAGCAGAAATAGATGTTTTTCTAGAGCTCTCTTGCTTTTTTGATATATGCATATACACATGTACAAATAACATAATATATATTTCTGTATACAAATATAAATGTTTATATATACATCAAGCGAGAGCCAATATACAAATAAAATTTGCATATCAATGTATGTATATACATATATATACAATTAATTTACTCTCACCAAATAGAAATTTACCATATACAATGGGAACATGCCTTAATTTACATTGTTATGCACATATATATTAACACATACACACACACCTATTGTATAAGTTATTATTTGTTGAGAGTAAGTAATTTCAGGATTTTTTAATTTATTAGAAAAGGAAATACAGTAATAGTAGAATAGACTAATAGAATTCTCCTCTGAAAGAACTGGAGTTCCTCCAACACTGGAGTCACCCCAAGTCCCAGAGTTAGAAGAAAGAACCATGGTGTTCAGCACCATGGACAGTGGTACATTTGCTCTAGTCACACTGTGACTAGGACATCCGGAACTCCAATATTAAATTTGCTACTGTAGTGAAGGATGATAGAAAGAAGAGATAGCCTTCACTCTAGGGCTATATGACTTCCATATCATGGTGGTGTACCCATGAACCAGGAAACCTGAATCTACAGCAGACACCAGGATATGTGTGCTGTTGCATATAAATGGCGTTATCAGCTGCAAAATCACCAACTTTTTATAATATGGATCAGTTGGCTATAAGGTCTATATAATGAGCTTGTGTGCATGCTCAGTCCCTCAGTTGTGTCCGAATCTTTGTGACTCTGTAGCCTGCCAGGCTCTTCTGTTCATGGGATTGTGCAAGCAAAAATACTAGAGTGGATTGCCATTTTCTCCTCCAAGGGATCTTTCTGACTTGGGGATTGAACCCACAATTCCTGCATCTCCTGCAGGTGGATTCTACACCACCTGGGAAGCCCTTAAAATGAGCAGTAAACTCCAAATATTATCAATACTATGAGTGAAACATGGCATATTGTCTATGTGGCAAAAGCTGACTCAGTGAAACTTAAGTCATAATGTGACTAAAGGGAAATTCCAGGGAGGGATACAGTAGAAGGAGCTGAAGAGCTGGGTGAAGTCTGAACAAAGCATATGACCTGTCATGCCAACATCTGGCAGTATGGCACGTGAGGGAGCCATTGCTCATGCACAGAACACATCACATGGGACCACAGCAAGAGGCAAAAGGAGTGGTGTTTACTCCTGAGGAAAACTCTTTCTGCTGCCTCTTTTCTTTCACCTTAATTTAGCCCACATCCTTCAATTCTACCCCATGCTTACTGTCACCTCCTCAGATAACTCTTCCAGAACACGGGCTTGATTTACTCCCTTCAACCTAATCATCTGTCCTACCTGCTGATTAATCAATTCAGTCACTTATTAATTCAGCAAGTGCTTACTTAGCATCTAGTATATGACAGAATCTCTTCTAAGCCTTTAAAAATTGCTCAAGCTACTAGACCATTGTGTTTACTATTTATTCATTCATCTAGTAACTCAATAATCATTTAATGAGGCCCAAGTGTTACAAAGTGTTAGTTGCTCAATCATGTCCAACTCTTCGCAACCCCATAGACTGGGGCCCACCAGGCTTCTCTGTCTATGGAGTTCTCTCGGCAAGAATAGTGGAGTAGGTTACCTTTCCCTTCTCCAGGGGATCTTCCTTCCCAATCCAGGGATTGAACCCAGGTCTCCTGCTGTGCAGGCACATTCTTTTTCATCTGAGCAAAGATAGAGACAAACTCTGTAATCAAGGATCTGTCAGTGGGGTGGATGAGCAGGTATGGAAAAGACATGATAGCCAGTGTGACAAGTCACCCCAGAGAGAAAGGATGTTAGGTGAGCGCAGAAGGAAGAGTCGCTGACACCTTTGTGGAGTTTGGAAGCTGCTCCAACCTGAAATATATACTGAGCATTTCACATGTGGCCGAAACTATGCTAGGCATTTTCACTCTTTAGTATTCAAAGCCATCCTATGAAGTTGATGATGAAAGAGGAAACTGAGGCTCATGTTCACTCCCCATGCTGCAAGTGGCAGAGATGGGACTCAACACCATTGACTTGAGTCAGGATTTTTCAACTCAGCCTGGTCCCCTTCCAAAAGTCTCCAGAGGGGCTGCATTTGAGTAGAGCCTTAAAGAGCAAGTGGGGTTTTGTCATGCTGCCACCTGTGAAGTGGCAGAGATGGCAAGGAAACCAAGCCAGGTGAAGGGGCAGAGGGGCTCCCACCGGGTGATGAGCAGCCCCCACTGCCACCCTCAGGGGGTTTCTCACTGCTTCTCTGATGAGGACCTGTGTGCCCCAGGGCAGTTTCCCTGGCAGCATGAACCCCCCTGATGCTCTGACCCATCTTTGCCTGTCACATTCTTCTTCATAATTGGGCTGGCTGCTGCTCTCTGCTTACCTGATTAGTGGGTTCACTAACCTAGCAGAAATGGGATCTAAGAGGATTAAAATGTGAAGGAAAAAAAAAAAAGATAATACAAATTGAAAACAGCGGCTTCTCCAGCCGAGTTTTGGATTAGAAGTTGAGAAAGAGAATCAGAAAATTAAAAAATGTGAAGGACAAGGTTAAAACGGTGATTGGGATAAGTCCTTTTGTAGCCAAGCATCCTTGCATGCTATTGTTTCACTGTTTTGTATCAGTTCTCCAGGGAAAAGCACAAATGCCTTTTGCCTGGCTCTCAGGGGTCTCCTACGATCAAGACACAGCCTTGCTTTCTGATCTTACACCCTACAACCTCCCTTTCTGCTCCCTCTTCCCTGTGTAGATCTCCTCATTTACTACATCTGGCTCTCTGCGCCCATAGATTTCTTTCCCCAGAATTCACATCTCTGCTACCATGACTTTCTGGCTCTTCTCTTTCGCTGCAATGCAGCCTCCTTTCAAAGTCTTAAGTCTTCCGTCATCTCTCAGGTGAAGTCATCTCTCTCTCCCTGAAGCCTGTTGCACTTTGTCGGTCTCACCAAGTGCTTGGTACTGCTGTGACTCTAAATAGTATAGTTTATGTCTTTTCTCCCGTGGCAGACTGGAGGGCTGGAGCAACACCCTCCTCAGTGAAAATGGCCTTCTACTATTATTTACAAAAGTCTCTTTGTATGAATGAGTAGGTGAATGAGTCAATAAATTGAACTAAACAATGAGCCATCCAGGCAATCCTTGATTATGTTGTTCACTGACTTAAAGTCCCTCTGGGCTCTCCAGCCTCCAAGGATGAGATGCTCAGCATCCCTGAGCAAGTAGCCTTCCTCTCTCTCCCCTCCCCTTGTGCCCCATCCCTTCCCTAGGCACCCATCTCTGGGCTTTCACAGAGCCCAGGTGAGCATGCCAGAACCCTCTACACCCCTGACTTGACTCCTGCCAAACTCTGCTGAAATCTCACTCCCAACTCCTCCTCTCCTTCTCTTTTTATGGAAAATCAGACACATTTGGCCAGGTCATTTATTTCTAACATTCCTCCAGAAGTCTTCCCTACTCGTCTAGTAATCCCTTCTTTTTCCATTGTCTTTGCCCAGATGTCCATGTTAGCATTTTAAGACTGTGTCAGAGTTTCTGTGGCTTGTTTGTATTGTTTGCTTTCTATCCATCGGTTACCCACACTGAGGATGGGTTCTTCCAGGGCAGAGACGTGGGAATTTTCCATCGTGGTTATGGTGAACATTGATTAAGCTCTTACTATGTTTGAGCCTGTGCTCGTGTGCATGATCTCATAAAATCACCAGAGCAAGAATCCTGTGGTGACGTCACACACATGCACATAAATACTCCCCGAGGCATGTTGGATCCATGCTCCATGCTCATAAGGGCTCCATTGTACCACCTGCTTTTGTGGTTTTTGTCAGCGCAGACATGAGGGATGTCCTTGCTGCCCAACATTTGCAAAGATGAGAGGACAGGCATAATGAACTAGTTCACTTCTTCATGGTATTTACAAAGTGCTTTCTTGAGGTCTTTACAGACATTACCTCAAAAGCACCATCATGTCTGCTGTTTTAAAGAGGAGGAAACCAAGGCTCAAAGGAAGCTAATTAATTTGTCCAATGACATGTGCTTGGACAGACATAAGCCAAGACCCATAGATCAGACCCAAATGCTGGCCTTCAGATTCAAGAACTGGCCTTTCTAACCCTTAATCAACCCAAATGGGTCACAGTTTTGTTTTTTGTTTTTTGCTTTTTTTTTGCCCAATTCATGGGGAATGTTAACTAAATATTCAGGAGGTTTCATAAGGCAATAAGAGTTCAACCTCAATGCTCAAATATCTGGACTCCCAGAACATCCACCAGAGGTGAATGCCCCCTCCCATCACTAGGACAACCTTCTTAGTTCATCACTAAGGAAACCTTCAGTAGGAGAAGGTTTACTCCCATGCTTGCACTCCCAGTGGAGAGTGGACACTACCCTCTGCCTGGGCTTTCTGACCAAATTCAAAGTGCACATTTAGGCCAGGAGATCCAATGGGGGCCTGCAAACCTTCCGCTGATCTTGTACTGAGAACCAGCAGTGCTCATCAGTTTAGGAAGTTACATTTGGGGGAAGACCTAATGATCACTTTACTTAGCCTCACTTAAAATTATTCAATCTCAGTTTTCTCATCTGCATGATAGATCTAAAAATTGTGCTCTGATGAAGAATATGCTACAATTAAACAATGCAATGGAAGCATTTTGTGTGCCATCAAATGCTCTATGAGCATCGTTCCACTTCCTGTTCTAGTCAAACTTTTTTCCCAGCTGGAGAAGAACCAGAGCCATAAATATCTGTCTTTCTGAAGCCACTGCCTTCCCCTAAAGCCTTTTATGACAAGATTATTTCAACCAAAAATCCCAAAAAAGTCAACAGGCATGGTATATTACAGAGAAAAAGCCAATGTGGCTAGTCCCTAAGAAATAAAGAAGAGAGAGTGTGTGTTCCGTTGCTCTCTGTTACCCCATGAACTGTAGCCCACGAGGCCCCTCTGTCCATGGACTTCTCCAGGAAAGAATACTAGAGCGGATTGCCATTTCTTTCTCCGGAGGGTCCTCCTGACTCAGGGATCAAACCCACATCACTTGCATCTCCTGCATTGATAGGCAGATTCTTTACCACTGTACTATCTGGAAAGCCCCAAAGGAGAGAGAGTGAGCATGAAATGTTTGGGGAGGCTGGGGCCAGAACAGGTTCAGAATCCAAGGTGAAGGAAGGAACTTGGAGCATATTTGTCTTGATTTGAGAAGGCAGAGGGAGGTTGAAAGCATGAGGTGCTTTGACACAATTTGGATGACCAAAGATGTCTTTGGGAGGCTGTGAAAATGGACGGGAAAGTGTCAAGAGTTAAAGGTGAAAGGCTGGTTAGAAGCCAGTGTAGCATCCCAGTGAGATAAGATGGCTCTAGGAGTAGAGATTTAACAGGGATGTGGTGGGAAGTAGCGAGATTCTGGCTGTATGTTAGAAGCAGAGCCAACTGTACTTCCTTTCAGCATACCCAGATGGAAACCTAATTAATTCTCCCTGGAAAACCAAAGATTAAAGGATTACTACCTTCTGCAGTGGTGAAAAGTGAGGCTGAGACCCCTTGTCCCCAATGAACTCATTTGAGGACACAAATAACTTCATTATATATTGTTATATCTTAGAGTCATGGTGTGAAAAGGGCTTTGGAGAGTCCATATCCAATATCTTCATTTGCTCCTTAGACATGTAAGGCCAAGCCCTAAGGGTCAGCCTTCCCATTCAGCTGAGCAGGAAACAGCTTGAATCAGAGACCCCAGGTCTCCTAATTGCTTGTCCGACACTTGGTCCTCAGTGTCAGCAAAGGGGGATGAGCACTAATACCAGTAACATCCCCAGTGCTAAGTACAAATCTGGGGTCCTTAATGGCTTCTCCTTACTTGAACTCAGAAGCACTTATACCTGACTTGGTTGCCCAAACCAACAAATCTGGGGGCAAGATAAAGTTTTTGATTGAAAGTCTATTGACTCTATCCTGACCAAGCCACATGTACTGGTTGTTCACGGCACACACACAGCATCTACAACATACCTGCTCTGAGGTGCGTTGCACTGGGTCCCATGCACTGAAATGCCCCAGAAATTAGAACCCAACTGATCCCTGGTCTCACTGAGATATCAAGGACCTCTTTCCTGCTTGATCAGTGGAGTCATGCAGGATGGCTATTACAACTTTTGATGTAATACACAAGGAAGAATCATAGACACAAGGATATTCAGAAGTTGACCTATATTCTACAGTCTGCGGTGGGTGGTCACTTCTGGGCCCCAAGCCAAGTACAGGTGCAGATCAAAGAGAAGCTTGTGCACCCTAGGCAGCTTTCCAGGCCCCTGTTGGTGTGAGCGGAATAACAGGATTTTGAAAAATTTATCCTCCCCCAAGCTTTGTTGGCTAAGTCAACTAAGTCCAGTATAAGTTCTTCTGAGTTCACATAGAAGCCACAAGGACCCCAGATTTGTATGTAAGACTTTTGAGGATGTTCAAACACCAAAAGGCCATGGACTGGCATGGAGGTGGCAGGGGTGGGGGGGTGGGGCCACAGGGAGGAGAGAAGCAAGAAACAGGAGAAAAAGAGAAAGCCACATCAGTCAGAGAATGTACTCAGAGTGAAAAGGGGAGAAGGGTAACCCGAGAACCCTGGGCTCCATCTGCTCAGACTCTGAGGATAAAGGCGACAGGGGATTAGGTGACCTGAGGGGCCACAGCAGGGTCTCCGGGTCCCCCAAGTGCACACAGCATAAAAATGTCATTTATTAGTCCCATACACGGTAATTATATTTAATACTGACCCTGATTCCTTTTGTCCATGAGAAATAATGAAAGCTGCTCTGTTTGAGCCTGAGGGTCTTAAGTGACTCATTAGCGACTCCTAATTCTGTCCAGGCTGGCAGAGGGAATAAGACAAAGGAGAGCCAGGGGCATGTGTGTTCATGTTCTGCAAGAGATGGTTCTGAAATCTCTTAATCCGGTGTGGAAAGAAGGTGTGGGGAGAGCAGAGTTCAAACAAGGACCCAGATCCTGGCTCAGTTATTCAATAGCTAGGTGACCAGGACTTTCCTGGTGGTCCAGTGGGTAAGATCTACCTACCATTACAGGGGACACGGATTCCATCTCTAGTCCAGGAAGGTCCCACATAGCATGGGGCAACTCAGCCACTGGGCCACAACAACTGAAGCCCATGGGCCTAGAGCCCACGCTCTGCAACAAGAGAAGTCATGGCAATGAGAAGCCTGGATACAGCAATGATGACCGATGGCTGAGGAAAAGATAAATCAATAAAATTGAAAAAGAATAGCTACGTGATCTTGGGCAGGATGTTTAAATGCCCTGAACCTCTGCTTTCTCATGGGCTTCCCTCATAGCTCGGTTGGTAAAGAATCTGCCTGCAATGTGGGAGACTTGGGTTTGATCCCTGGGTTGGGAAGATCCCCTGAAGAAGGGAAAGGCTACCCACTCCAGTATTCTGGCCTGGAGAGTTCCATGGGCTGTACTGTCCATGGGACTGCAAGGAGTCGGACACAACTGAGCAACTTTGATTCACTCTGCTTTCTCACAGAGAAGTCTGGTGGACCACAGTCCAGAGGGTCACAAAGATTCAGACACAACTATAGCAACTTAGCAAGCGCACACACACACACAAATGGTGACTGCACTTGGAAGATGTTTCAGAAATGTGATCAGTAAGGCATTCCTGGCTCTTTATGCTGCTGCTTCTGTTTAGTTGCTAAGTCATATCTGACTCTTCTGACTTTGCGACCACCATGGACCATAGCCCTCCAGGCTCCTCTGTCCACAAGATTTCCCAGACCAGTATACTGTAGTTGGTTGTCATTTCTTTCTCCAGAGGGTCTACCTGACTCGGGTATTGAACCCATGTCTTCTGCTTGGCAGGCAGATTTTTTACCACTGAGCCACTTGGGAACCACATTGACTCTGGGTAGTTAGTTGATAATAGTGACAAGAATGGACGGTATTTAATTGAGCACTTAGGATATGCCAGGCACTTTCTTTGGATTAAATTGATTTCATCCTCATGACAAACAGTTTCTTCTGATTTATTGTCCACATCAGGAAGCTTGTCCAAAGCCACACAGCTACCAAGCAGCTGGATGGGCACTCAACTCAGGCTGCCTGACCGCAGAGTCCCCAATATGAGGACATGAAAAGTTATTGCCTGCAGAAATCTAGGGACTGTGGCAGAACATGGAAATGTCTCCAGGAGACACAAGGAGGAAGCAGGCATACATCCAGGAAGTGAGGAGGGAATAAGTCTTCCTGGAGCCTTGGGGAAGGCTTCATGAAGGAGGGCCAGCTCCACCCAGCAGCCAGAAGCATGGGAGCGTTGCTTCCTCCTTCATTAGAATTGTCTTCTCCCTCTGTCCTCAGCGGTCCTGGCAATACCCGGACCTTGCTTGGTCTCCTTTTTTTAGATCTTAATTATGTATATGTGGTTCTGATTATTGGATGATTAGCTCCCTTTTCTTTTGGTTTGCCTATAATACTTTCACTTATACAAGGCACACTTATATACTGAGCACGGTATTCATCTTTTTCCATTTATTCTGACTGTAACCTGCAAAGTGGGGATTGTTAGCACCATAAGTCAGAGGAGGAGACGGAAGCAGGGAGATTGTTTCCTGTCCCTGAGTCTGCAGAGAGCAACAGGCATGTGTCCTGGACCCCTTGTTCCTGCTCCAGGGGTCCTTTCTGAACCCTTTGCTAGGTTCATGAGCAGTAACCCCACACCCTGTCCGTCTCCTATGACGCTATTTTATGCCTCCAAGATTAGATTTTGCTGTAGGATATTTCACATACATTTTTCTTCCAATTGTCAAATTAACACCTGCTGTTGGAGAAAATGTGTACAAATCAGAGGATCGTACATATAAGACTAAAATTCTGACACCCAGATGTTACCTTCACTAGCTTTTTGACATTTTTCTCTCCCTTGAATGCTGTTTTGGCAGATAGATAATATCATCCTGTAGGTGAATGTGGATCCTGCCTTTTCTACCTAATAGAGTGCTGAGAAATACCCAACACATCAACAATCGTTTTCACATTTCACTTTCATTCATTAATGTTTTTACAGAAACCAGTATATGAATAGACGTGTGAATTATTAAAAGTGAGACTTTCTCTTAATTTCAGATAACTTACTAGAGCAGATTTTCAGCCTTATAGTTGCTGCACACGCGTGTGTGTGTCTTCCCTGCAGTCCAATGGTTAAGACTTCGCCTTCCAATGTTGAGGGTGCTGGTTCAGCCCCTGGTCAGGAAGCTAAGACTGCACATGCCTCACAGCCAAAACAATCAAACATAAAACAGAAGAAAGACTGCAACAAATTCAATAAAGACTTGAAAAAAGGATATGTGTTTTTAAGACTCTCAATGGGCTTCTCAGGTGGCTCAGTGGTAAAAGAGTCCACCGACCAATGCAGGAGCAGCAGAAGACACGGGTTCGATCCTGGGACAGGAAGATCCCCTGGAGGAGGAAGTGGCAACCCCTCCAGTGTTCTTGCCTGGAGAACTCTTGCATGGACAGAGGAGCCTGGTGGGCTACAGTTCATGGGGTTGCAAAGAGTTGGACTTGACTGAGCACCTATGCAAGACTCTTAATATATTTTAAAACAATGAAGCACTCACTGCCTGTCAGCTGCCACCAGGCCTTGGGTTAATTCTTATTATGTGATTTAGTCCACATGAAAGCCTTTGAGAAAGCGACATCATCCTGCCCCTTTTACATGAGAAGTTCCTCAGGCTCGGCGAGGACAAGCATGTAGCCTTAGGCTGCATTCCAGAAACAGGCGTAGCCACCTGCACTGTTACCTGCATGAAAACATCCTGGCTCGTTTAGACACTTTCCCCTGGCTCCCATAGATGCATGTGGGGCTTCTTTGTGATGATGTATTTTATTGATCCCTCTATCTCTCTGGGCAAAAGTAAATTATACTGGGCATATTTAGAAATACAGAAAGGATGCTAATATACATTTCTGTAGTGCTTCTAAGTGAGAACATTTGGATACACAATTTTTAATTTCATCCACCATAAAGTACCTCAAAGGAAGCATGGCTAACTAACCCTACTTTTTCAAGTTTGCCTTTGACTACCAGTCAACAGTAGAGTTTGCCCTTAAATATAAGTCCCCAACTTTAATCCCTCTCTGCTCAGCACAATCCCAGACCTTGAATGCAAAAATATATCAGGACTGAAAGCACGTGTTCATATAAAAACCTGAATGAATATTCATGGCAGTTTTATTCATATTAGTCCAAAACTGGGAACAACCCAGATGCCCTTCAGCAGGTGATTGGCTAAAATGATTGATACACTTATACCATGGAATGCTACTCTGAGACAAAGAGAAGCAACTATTGACACATTTAACAACTTAGAGGGTTCTCCTTGGAATAGTGCCAAGTGCAAAGGCCAAAGACCAAAAGGTCCCATGCTTACGATTTTATTTATACATAGAATTCTTGAAATGACGAAATCATCAAGATGGAAAACCAACTAGTGATGGCCAGGGCTTAGTGATGAGGCAGATGGACACAGAAGGAAGACAGATGCAGTTATAAAAGATCCGCGTAAGGTCTCCTCATGGTGATGGGACTCTTGGTCTCTTGACTATGGTGGTGGATACAGGAATCTACACACGTGATGGATTTGTACTTTACTTTTTGGGCTCCAAAATCACTGTGGATGCTGATTGTAGCCATGAAATTAAAAGACACTTACTCCTTGGAAGGAAAGTTATGACCAACTTAAATAGCATATTAAAAAGCAGAGACATTACTTTGCCAACAAAGGTCCGTCTAGTCAAGGCTATGGCTTTTCCAGTGGTCATGTATGGATGTGAGAGTTGGACTGTGAAGAAAGCTGATCACTGAAGAATTGATGCTTTTGAACTGTGATGCTGGAGAAGACTCTTGAGAGTCCCCTGGACTGCAAGGAGATCCAACCAGTCCATTCTAAAGGAGATCAGTCCTGGGTGTTCATTGGAAGGACTGATGCTAAAACTGAAACTGTAATACTTTGGCCACCTCATATGACGAGTTGACTCACTGGAAAAGACTCTGATGCTGGGAAGGATTGGGGGCGGGAGGAGAAGGGGACGACAGAGAATGAGATGGCTGGATGGCATCACCGACTCTGTAGACATGAGTTTGAGTGAACTCCGGGAGTTGGTGATGGACAGGGAGGCCTGGTGTGCTGTGATTCATGGGGTCGCAAAGAGTCGGACACGACTGAGCAACTGAACTGAACTGAACTGAAACACACACAAGAATCCAAGTCAAACTGGGGAAGTCTGAGAAAAACTGGTGAGTTGTATCAGCGGCAATGGTATCCTACTTGTGATATCATATGATAGTGTTATAAAATGTTGCCATGAGGAGAAACTGGGTTAGTCCACACTGGGTCCCTCTGCATTATTTTTCACAGCCGTTTATTCATCTGAAAAACTCTCTCAATAAAAATTTTAATTAGTATATGTATGGCTGAGTCCCTTTGCTGTCTACCTGGAACTATCACAACATTGTTCATCAACTCTACTTCGATATAAAATAGTTTAAAAATAGATTAGAAGGATGGAGGACAATTATTTTTTTTCACCCTCAATGAGAATGACTTTTTTGGTATATTTCAGTGAACTTCAGTGGTCTCACGCATCCTTCCTATTGAAACTTTGCTTTGGGAAGATCTAGGGTGGGCTCAGGGTTCTAGGAAACATATCCGTCATTGGGTGGGAGTGACCCCAGGCGCAAGCACAGCATGACTGAAAGGTTAAGGTCATGGTTTCCTCCCTTTCTACCACCCAACTCATTCCAAGAGCTAACCATCTTGGAATTCGAAGAGTTCAAACTTAAAAAAAAAAAAAGATGACAATTTCACTTCAATGTTTTCTAATTTTGCTGTAACTGCTACCAGCTGTGGGTTAATGAAGACCATATTCAAGGAGGCATCCTGGGGCCTTTTCATGCTTTCCAGTTGTCCGAGAGCTGATAAGGTTAAATAAAAGGGGAGAACAGGGAGAGCAGGGCCTGATTTTACGTGCTGCTTTTCAGAGCTGCACTGCTTTTCAGAGCTGATCTTCAGACGCTGGAGCTGAGTGGGGTTTCTGGCTCTGAGTCCGAAGCACAACAGAGGGCTTGGCAGGACTTGCTTTGCTGCTGCCTCTGCAGTCAGCTGTCGGCAGCATCCAGATTCGAGCGGTGGGGAACCTCCGTCAGCTGCTATCATTAACCTTGGTCCATCTCCATGGGTTAAGCTGGAAATGTGATCAACACACCAGACCCAGGAGGAGAGAGAGAGAGAACCTTTTTTTTTTTTTTAATTTTGTATTGGCGGAGAAGGCAATGGCAAGCCACTCCAGTACTCTTGCCTGGGAAATCCCATGGATGGAGGAGCCTGGTGGGCTGCAGTCCATGGGGTCGCTAGGGGTCGGACATGACTGAGCTACTTCACTTTCACTTTTCACTTTCACACATTGGAGAAGGAAATGGCAACCCACTCCAGTGTTCTTGCCTGGAGAATCCCAGGGACGGGGGAGCCTGGTGGGCTTCCGTCTATGGGGTCACACAGAGTCGGACACGACTGAAGTGACTTAGCAGCAGCAGCAGCATTGGCGTATAGCCGATTAACAACGTTGTGATAGTTTCAAGTGAACAGCAAAGGGACTCAGGCAATTATATACATGTATCCATTCCCCGCCAAACTCCCCTCCCAGCCAGGCTGCCACATAACACTGAGCAGAGTTACCTGTGCAAAAAATACAGGAGCACATGGCACATGGTTAGTTATCCATTTTAAATATAGCAGTGTGTACCTGTCCATCTCAAACCCCCTAACAATCGCTTCCCTGCTGGCTACCATGAGTTTGTGTGAGAGAGAGAGAGAGAATCTTACTGTCCAGCAAACTGCGCAGTTCATCTGTTCGGGAGCCTTCCACCCTCCCTTCGGTGGTTCCTCATCGAGACCTGGGTTCAATTCCTGGGTCAGGAGGATCCCTGGACAAGGAAATGGCAACCCACTCCAGTATTCTTGCCTGGAGAGTATCATGGACAGAGGAGCCTGGCGGGCTACAGCCCACAGGGTCGCAAGAGTCAGACACAACTGAGCGACTCGACCCCCACCCTCCTCTCAGCAAACCCCAGGAACCAATGATGCTCCAGGTCTCCAGAGGTTTGAATCTGCCTCCTTCTTGCTCAGCATTCACATTCACGCCCCGAATTAAATCTCCAAATAAATCTTTAGGACAGGCAGGGTTAGCATCCCCATTTCCTATGCGTTAAGAGACAGACAGAGGTGTGACATGTGGCCCAGGACCACTTGGCACCAAACAACCCATCCGGGACAGGAATCCACAGCATCTCAACTACAAGATATTTGCAAATACATTGTTCGAAGCTTCAATAAGCATTAAAAAGTCACTGCTACGTGAGATAGTTCTGTGTTACAGAAAGAACACAGAGGAGCCGCTGGGGCTGCGGGAAGACAGCTGGCACACTTGAACCTCCCCTGCCAGGCAGGCAATGTGTTTGTGCTTTCCCACATCATCTCATTTAGTCCACTTGAGGGGGTCTGTAATACAGAGAATACGATCTCTGTTGAAAGGAGAAACTGGGGCTTCTGATGAGGAAATGGAAAGGACCAAGGTCATGAAAAATATTAAAATCCAGGTACACCAATGTGGGCTCATAGGGTCCTGCCCGTTCCAGTCATGGAATCAGTGGGCACGTTCTACTTCCTGCGTCCACTGAAGGCATTCTGCCCTCATTTCTTAAATGGACAGGCTAATACTGTGTTGATGAAAAAGTTATTTCAGGTTCTTCCATAACATCTTACAGAAAAACTCAAATGAACTTTTTGTCCAACCCAAATAACCGCTGGACATCAGAGATACCCTACATGTAAACAGGTGAGTGGGAGCTTGATACCCCCTACCCATCAAGTACCAGCACCAAAAACAGCTTAGAGCTACTGTCCTGTGAGCAAAGGGGTACCTGCGGTGAGGAAGGGAAGCTTGTGTGCAGGTCACCTGGGCACTCATGCATCAAGAAAAGGACCTTAGGAAAAACAGCACAAAGTCTGAGTTCAATTGTCACCTTCCCCTGAAGTCTCCCAGTCACTCACCTGCATCCCAGGCTGGACGGGACCTTCTTCCCATCACTCCCCATGATCCTGGTCCTCTCCCTGTAAGGGCTCAGAGTGGCACGTGGTCCTTCCCAAGCTCAACGCCATCCCTACTTAGCAGGGACCCTATCACCTCCCTACATCCCCACTGGGCCCTGTCCCTGCAGCCAGCCCCACTGAGATCGGCGCTGTCCACTCGAGTTTCACTTGCTCTGGAGGCGGGTGGTCGAGGGCAGGGCGTGCGGGCACGCATGCGCAGTTCGGCAACGAAGCAGGAAAGAGGCTGTTGCCCCTCCAGGCCCTATGCGATCTGCTCAGCGGCTCTGGGCACGCTCTCGTGTCTTCCATTAACCTCCAGTTGACATCACAGACAGGGCCAAACTCTTTAAAGTCTGCAAACAGATCCCCGCGTCCATTTCTCCCGCAGAGGGCCTTGACTTCTTGCCTGTGCAGCCCTCCGAAGGCAGCCTATTGCTCCCATCCCCACCTAGGATGGGCTGAGAAGCGGGTGGGGTGGTCTTCCCGCTCCCCACCTGGGGCCTGGATCCCATGCCCCATCCGCATACTGGGCACCCAGTGTGGGGGCCAGGGGCTGGGAAGCAGGGTTAGTGGAAAGGGACATTATGTCCCGGAGAGCGCAGCCACGTGGCCGCACCCTCCCCCCGTCTCCATCCCATTCTTCCTTCTTTCCAAGTCCTGCTGGCTTCTCCGCCTTGGTTCACTCCGGCTCCATCTGGGCTCATCCTCTCTGCCTTTTCCCTCTCCCTCTCCTTCATCTCCTCTCCCCTCTGACTCTCTTCTGTCCCTCTGCCTCTGGGTGGCCTCCTCTCGTTCTTCCGTCCCCAGGTCTGGGTGTCCAGCCTCCATTCACGGGTGTCCACCCAGCCTCTGTCCTCTGTGGCTCGCGATCTTCTCTCTCCCCTGCACCCCCAGCCTACAAAGCGCCTGGATGCCGCTGTACAAAGCAGGGCCTTTCATCCACAGGGGCCTGACCCCAACACAATATTGTCTTTGTCCTGGGGGTTCTGAGCCAAACGGAGACAGGGGCGTGAGTGTTCCTCTCTGCCAAGCCCTGTCCACTTTTGCTGGCCCCTCATTGTTGTGTCTCTGAGACGGTCCCTTCCCCCAAACGCCTCCAACCCCCACACACACACATACACACTCACACACACAGCAGCCTCACCAACTCCAATCCCAACTCGCAATCCGGGGATAGCAAGAGGCAGGAGGTTTGACTCCATCCATCATCCTTCGTGTTATTATTTTAGGAATATTAAGGCTCAGTTGCAATATTTCTGAGTGAAGAAATGGGCAGACAGGTCTCACAGAGAATATAAGTCTTTGGAACATGCCTGGAATGGACCAATAGATAACATCTTGTGTAATTGCACATTTCCTAATGAGTCAGATTCCCTGTGCTTGAGAAGGGAAGTCACTGGCCTTAGTCCCAATTGGGCAAGGTTGTTGATATTTGCAATATGCATTGGAATGAAGTAAAATAAATACTACATTGGGGTCAGACATTGTAGTGGACAAAGTTGAAAAATGTGATGGTCGGAGAACCAGGGGTCAGAACAAGATGGAAGTTTTAGGTCTTGTTCTCCGTGGTCCTCTCTGATGGTAGCTGGAGAAATAGGGTGATCCAGGACACTACACCCTAAGATGGATATGGGCAAACTGGATCGTGCCCAGAGGAATGTGGTCAGAGAAAGAGCTTTCTCTAGTCTCTGCCTTAGAATCTTTGAATTGGGGCTGTTCAGCCAGCACACAGGGGCCTGATAAGGAGTTATCTTAAGATCTGAGACAGTGCCACAAAGAAGTGGGAACAGACTTGTTTCAGGTTAAGTCAATGAAAGCAGCTCATCAACTCACTCAACAAGTATCTGTTGAGATATTTCTCCATGTCAAGTGTGAAGCTCAGAACTGGGGATTCAGGGGAAGACAGAATACAGTCTGTCTTCGTTTAGCTTAATCTAAGGAGGAGGCCAGCTCTAAGGAGTAAGTCCAGGGAGGAATAGGACCTATGGCAAGGAGGGAAGATCAGAAAGAGATAAGCTTCACTCAACCCAAGGAAGAATGCTCTGAGAGGCAGGGGCGTCCAGCAAATCACTGGGATGCTATAGGGAGGGTTGATCTTCCTGTTGTCTGAGGTAGTGTGTGTGTGTGTGTGTGTGTGCAATAACTGCATCTTCTATGAAAGATGCTACTGAGGGACTGCAAGCTGTACGCAGTGAGGTTGGACTTGAAGATCCATTACAAATCTGACCATTTCCAAAAATCAGGGAGTAAAATTGCTGATGATCATTGTGTATCTTCTTTCTTATTTTTTTTAATTGGAGGCTAATTACATTATAATATTATATTAGTTGGTTTTGCCATATATTGACATGAATTCACCCCAGGTGTACATGTGTTCCCCTTCTTGAACCCCCCTCCCACCCCCCTTCTCCCCTTATCTTCTAATGAAACTGTTTTTAATCGTGTTTCTCACCTGGGCAGTGCAGACAAGTGGGCCAAGGCTGTGTCCAGCCTCTGACAGATCCATGTGTTGTATACTGGCCACCACTGGCTCTGCGGGCCCAGGAAGATGCCTTAGCTTCCTGTCTCTCACATTTGGGGAAGGGTGGTAGGCCAACTTTGTAGGATTTTTGTGATAACTAAGCAAGATATGGTATACAGAAAGTCTCCAGCATGGTCCGTGGCACATACCAGACATTGGGTGATGGGCTGCTATCATGATTTGTCATTAGTATTATTATTACCCCAGTGATGAAGTCATAATATCACAGAAAATATTCAGTTAGAAATTATTAAACTGGCATTACTAAACATTGGAAAATTATGTAACAGAAAAAAATTCCTATCTATACTATTAAAAACTGCATTTTAAAATATCTAGGAAGAAAATGTACAATGAAACATCCAAGAAGTCTATGTAGGAAACTAGAGAGTAGTCTTGATTATTAAAAAAAAACAAACCATAAATAGAGACAGTCAATGTCCTGGGTGAGAAGATGAAATGATGTAAAGATGTCAAGACACTCCAATTTAATCTACAAAAGCAATACAATCTCAATCAAAATCCCAATGGAGTCTTTTATGGAACTTGGCAAGACAGCAGTAAAATTAATCAGAAAAGAAAATGTACAAGAATAGTCAAAGAAGAAATTAATTAAGAATAATGGTAGGGATAGGTTGGCCTACAGATGGCACAAATAAGACACAAATAAAGCCACAATAACTAAAACTATGTTATTATTCCAAGAAGAGGTGAATGGAGAAATGTAAGAGAAGAAAGAGTGAAGAAATGGTCCCACGTGTGTCCAGGACTAAAATGTGCAAAAGTGAGGGCATGTCAAATTCATGGAGGAAAAATGCCTTCTGCAAAGAATGAAGTGATATTATCTGGTTATCTATTTGGAGGAAAAGGTAATAAAATGCCTTTTTCATAATCTGTCCCCAGATAAATTGTAGGTGGATTTATTCATTCACTTTAGAAATAGTTATTCAATACCTATGAGCTAGGACCCCGCTAGGCACTTGTGTTCATAGTGGTAATGGGCTCATACACAGTCCTAGGACCTGAACCAGTGGCTCTTCCAGTGGGAGCTGGACAACACAGAAGGTAGTAATATGTCATTACAGCCATGAGAAGTGCTGGGAAGAAACCAGCACATTTCTGTGGCAAAAGATGATGGGCTGCTCAGAGGGTCTTGTAGCTGAAATGCCGGGTTGAGGAGATGTGTAGAAGGCCAAAGATGGGAAAGACGGTGCTTTGCAGAAACCAAAGGAACCAGCTGGTCTGAGTGTGGCACCTGAAGGCAGGGATGTCAAGAGATGGGATTGGAGAAATAAACGCGATTAGAAACCTAAATGTCAAAAGAACACAGATTTGTAGAGGAAACTTCTGTTGATTCTGTTTCGCTGAGAGGCAGGGAGGAGCTTCCTAAGAAGGATGCAATACCTAAAAGACAGAAGAGCTATTTCATCCAGTAAAAGAATAAGTAGCACTACTACTCCTACTCCCGCTAGGTGGCTATTCTCCTGCTGCTGCTGTACCACTGCTGCTGCTAAGTCGCTTCAGTCGTGTCCGACTCTGTGCGACCCCATAGACAGCAGCCCACCAGCTTCCCCCGCCCCAGGGATTCTCCAGGCAAAAGCACTGGAGTGTGTTGTCATTTCCTTCTCCAATGCAGGAAAGTGAAAAGTGAAAGTGAAGTCGCTCAGTCGTGTCCAACACTTCGTGACCCCATGGACTGCAGCCCACCAGGCTCCCCCGTCCATGGGACTCTCCAGGCAAGAGGACTGGAGCGGGTGCTACTGCTAAACAACCGCAAGTCCTACTACTGGCAGTAGTACTGCAACTACACTGCTGCTGCTGCTAAGTCACTTCAGTCGTGTCCGACTCTGTGAGACCCCATAGATGGTAGCCCACCAGGCTCTGCCGTCTCTGGGATTCTCCAGGCAAGAACACTGGAGTGGGCTGCCATTTCCTTCTCCAATGCATGAAAGTGAAAAGTGAAAGTGAAGTCGCTCAGTCGTGCCTGACTCTTCGCGACCCCATGGACTACAGCCTACCAGGCTCCTCCACCCATGGGATTTTCCAGGCAAGAGTACTGGAGTGGGTTGCCATTGCCTTCTCCCAACTACACTGCTAGAAGACATAATTCACATAAAGTTAAGTGGAGAACGTATTTGCCATGAGTTAGAATGATGTTAATATGTCAGAGTGCTTGAAGTGTGGTTTACGAAAGTCAATGAAATAAAGCTGCCAGAGGTAAACACTGTCATCCTCCCCACTGCGCAGATAAGGAAGCTGAGAGGCAGACCAGAATGAGCTGGGCTGAGGTCACACGAAAGTCACCAGAGGGCCTGGGACCCAGTCCAGCACCCGGGGTCCTTTCTCATCTTGACCACGCTCTGTTGCATCGCCAGTGTTGCCTTCTTATGCATCTGTCCTTGTTCTTATTTCGTCACTAAGTCATGTCCAACTCTTTTGTGACCCCATGGACTGTAGCCCACCAGGATTCTCTGGGATTTACCAGGCAAGCATACTGGAGTAGTTTGCCATTTCCTTCCCTAGGGGATCTTCCAGACCCAGAGATCAAACCCTGTCTCCTGCATAGGCAGACCAGTTTCTTCACCACTGAGCCACCCGGGAAGCTCCTCTCATGTGTCTAATTCAGCTGCAGTGCTCATCCACCAAGACTCATGGGAAGTCCAGCATTAGTATCTCATCCAGGCTGATTTTTCAGACATGAATCTGGTCCTGGGAAGTGGACCAGGATGGTTGCTGCAGCCCAGTACTGGCCCAGGTCTGCATGGTCCAGTCCAACAGTAGGCAACTTGTGGCTGACTCCCTCCTGCTGTATAAGCAAGTGCTCAGGCCTCACCTGCACTGACCCCAGCCATCCCTTCCCCAGCTTCCCCACTTCAGAGGGACTGCTTCCTCTCCGGCTCAGGTTTCCACATGGAAGTGCCTGCCACCCTTGTCCTGGGGGAAGTTCCTTCCCGTTCTCAGGCTGAGCCTTTCTCCTCTTCAGTTCCCAGAACATCAGAACTTCAGCCCCTTGCCCCATAACTCAGACACGCCCACCCTAATTGCCTCAGCAGGCCCAGACGAAAGAATCAAAGACTTGTTTAGGGAGGGCACCCGCCATCTGGCATGGTTTCCTCCCTGTGCCTGGGACACACAAAATCCTCCCGTCCCTGGGATTAGGGAGAGCCTGGATGCTAAAAGCAAAAGCTGACTCTGCCTGGTGGAAGGAACAGCTTGGGGGTAAGGACACGATTTGGGGAAATATTTGCCATTTCTTTAGGGGGCACCTATAGGTGAGAAAAATAAAAGAGGTCTTTTCTCAATAGATTATTTTGCCACATTAATACCATAGTAAATTATAGGAATCCTTTTTACCCACCTATAGGCTTTGCAGGTGGCACTAGTGTTAAAAAACTTACCTGCCAATGTAGGAGACACACGTTCCATCCCTGGGTCAGGAAGATCCCCTGGAGAAGGAAATGACAACCCACTCCAGTATTCTTGCCTGAAAAATTCCGTGGACAGAGGAGCCTGGTAGGCTACAGTCCATGAAGCTGCAACGAGTCACACACGACTAAGCACGCACACACCACACACACACACACACACACACACACATATACGTATAGAGTTAATGAGAGACAAACAAGTGAAAAGGCAGAAAAAAAATATTCGAAAGTTATAATGTTCAAACCAAGAAAAATAAACACAAGTGGCCAATAAGTCCATAAGAGGATTTGCAAACTTACTATTAATCAGAGGAATGAAAATTTTAAAATTGAGACACAATTGCTCTGATTGCAAGCCATTTTTAAAAATGTAATTGAAAAAACTGTTGAAAAGCAGGCATTTTGACCAAAGCTGATTGGAGTGAAAGCTGATACCATTTTGGGAGAATCATTTGGCTTTTTAACAACAATGAAAAAGACGCATACTTTTGACCCAGCAAGTGTATTTTTAGGGCTCTAAAAATGCTCATGCATTTGAACAAGTACATATAAAAAGAATACACAGCATGTCATACAATTATATAACATAAAATATATATTTGAGTGATAGTTTTAGCAATGTTTGTCTAGTAACAAAAATTAGAATGTTGGGGAATGGTTAATTCAATCTAAGCTATGTAAATTTTTGCTGCCATTAAAAAGTGTGCTCTATGACCACTGACAAAGAAGTTACATTATTAAGTGGAAAAAAAAAAACTATATATATATATATGTGAAAAATGTGAGCAAATGAGAAACCCAAGTGAACTTTGAGCTATAGATGATAGATGAATGGATAGATAAATAGACATTGATAAAACACAAATTATACCTTACATTAAAATGTGGATATATTTCGATGCCATTATGACATATACACATGTAATTATATGTTCATACTAAATACATCCCAGTTTGGATAACAAAGTCTTTCCCAGGCTGACATCTGTAGAAGGAGGGTATAGAAACGTGTGTCCTGGGAAAGAATAGAAAAAATAACAAAGGAGACTTTCATTCTATGCTTCTCTATTCTTTTATTTTTGTAATCGTCATTCCTTTTTAACTTTAAGACCGTCCCCCAAAGTTAGCTCAGTGCCCCTCGGTGAGGAAATGCCTCCATGCCTTTTCCCTCATGTGTGTCCATTCGTCACACACATCTGGTGGTCCTCGACCATCAATCGGAGACACCTGCATGCCTGCTAAGTTGTTTCAGTCATGTCTGTCCGACTCTACGACCCCATGGACTCTAGTCCACCAGGCTCCTCTGTCCACTGGATACTCCAGGCAGGAACAGTGGAGTGGGTTGCCATGCCCTCCTCCAGGGGATCTTCCCGACCCAGAGATTGCTCCCATGCATCTTACATCTCCTACATTGGCAGGGGGATTCTTTATCACTAGTACTGCCTGGGAAGCACTCCCCCCAACACCAAGACCCCTAGAAGACCTCTGAGTGTGGGAGTCACACCCTCACAAGATAGCCTGTTCTGTCTTGACCTCTCCATCTGCAGGGAAGTGCTTCCCTTACAGCAGAAGCTCTGGGTCCTCTACCTGTGCTACTGAATCTGCTGGCCCTTGCTGGCCGGGATCCGTGACAGCATGTGGGGTCAAAGCCCTTCTGGGGACGGCTTCCCCATCAACTACAACTCAGCACAGGTACAGTTGTTTCAGACAAGCACCAAAGCAGACCTCTGCTTGGGGAATACCCGCTGGGAGCTGGTGGTTTCTGTCTCTGGGGCTCTGCTTGGAAATTCCTACCTCCTCCTTGTCTTGCCCTCAGGCAGCTGTGGATCATCCTGTTTGCAGGGCCTGCTTATTGGACCCACTGGCGCGCCAGGCAGTCAAGCTCAGAAGTGCCAGGCATATAGCATCTCCACATGAGCGGCGCTCCTCGTCGTTCTACAGAGCTTCGCGCTCCCTACCTAAAGCATTCTTTCCAAACAGACATTGCCTCCCCATGTTTCTGTTTCAGTACTGGCAGAACAAGACCCAGGCCTCTCTGCCTGGCCTCCATCCTGCCGTCTCTGTTCTCACCTGCATCCTCACCTCCCATCTCTGCTGCAAAGGCAGCCCGAGGTCCAGGTAGGTGACCTGTGTGCAGACTCCCTGATGACTGGGCCCCTCACTCCCCTGCATCTACCTGCATGCTGCTCTGTCTCCAGTGTCCGCTTCCTACAATGTCCCCTGTCTGTTCTTTGAAAGTGAAAATCTCTCAGGCGTGTCTGACTCTTTGCAATCCCATGGACTATACAGTACATGGAGTTCTCCAGGCCAGAATACTGGAGTGGGTAGCCTTTCCCTTCTCCAGGGGATCTTCCTGACCCAGGGATCGAACCCAGGTCTCCCGCATTGCACATGGATTCTTTACCAGCTGAGCCCCAGGGAAGTCTGTCCTTAGGACTCAGCTTAAACTTTATCTCCTCTAGAAGCCTTCCCAAGTGGCACCCTCCAAGGGTAGGTTAGAGGACCTCCTCTGGGCCCCCACAGCCCCCTGCCAGGCCTACTGTCGCCATGTTAGTCTCAACCACAGACTGTGAGCTCCGTGAGGATGCATTTCCTCTACATCTTCTCCTGTGCAGCCTGGCCATCCTGGCTGGCATATATATGTGAATATATGAATTAACAAATGGATGAGAAATGAACTTACATCTTAAGAAAACAGAAGCCCAGAAGCAAGTTCCTGGAAACAGGAAGCATCTTTATAACACCAGGGAGCCCAAGTTTGCGTGCCCGGGAGTAGAGAAAGCCACAGATGGAGACCCACCACTGGCATTTGGGCCAAACGGACCAAATCACTCTCCTGCCCCTGCACCTGTCATCTCTACTCTTCCCCAGGTTGAATCCTTGGGTCTCCACTTTAACCAAGTTGTAAGCACCAAGCTTGCCCAAAACACTTGGGATCATCCAGAGTTCAGTCTTGAGCCTCTTCAGTTCTCGGATTGAATGAGACACACTGAAGCCCAATGCGGATTTGGAAACCTGACCCCGCCCCATGCCATCCCTCCCACGACCCCAGTCCTATGTGATCTCACTCCATGTCCCTGGACTCGCTGAATATATCTACATGGAGTTACCTTCTGACCAAAGAAAGCAAAACAAAGCAGGAAGTATCTTCATCGGTCTCCATAAAACTCACAGTCCAGGATGACTGGGAGAAGAAAACAGGTAGATAAGAAGAAAGTATGGACAAGGGGGAAGAGAGAGCTCGGTGCAGCCGGGAAACCCTCAAGGGCTTGGTCTCCAGCTCAAGGAGGAGGAAAAGGATTTGAGACCAAAGAATGATATAGCCGTGGGAACAGACGAGAGACATAGAAAAAAAAAAAAAAACATGGACTGTGCAGGGGCCCCCTGGAAGCTCTATGGGGTAGGGTAGAGAGCATGGGGTGTCACTAAGAATGAATCTAGAAAGTGGCCAGATGGAGACAGGCCCTGGGTGGTCATCTACAGGAGGTGGACTGTAAACTCTTTTCAAATAACCCGGAAGGAGTTTTCTGGTTCACCAACCTGAATGTCACCCAGTACTGGCAGACCCTTATCCTGAACAGTCAGCAGAATGACAATAAGCCATCAGTGGCACAAACAGTTAGAAACCCTTAGAAGAACATCTACTCAAAGGCCTGTATTTCTCAGTGAAAACCTTCACAACACATTTCAACACAGGAATCTACCTTTTGAGATTCCATGCTTTGGAAATAATATGGGCTGTGACTCCAGGTGAAAGACATTTCTAAATCATCTTGACCCCAGATACAAATCAGAGCACAAAATGATTTTCACATGACGACTCATTTTTAAAGGAATGTTTCAGGTAAAATGACATAATCTTCACATCTTTCAGCCTAAGACCTTGTGCGTGTTTGAGTCTCCAATTCCAAACTTCTTCTTCTTCTTAGTGAATTGTTAAATTGCCTCTGTGAAGGGATTTTAAAGCCTAAATTATTAACTTCCCTGGTGGTCCATTGGTTAAGGACCTGCCTGCCAATGCAGGGGACGCCAATTTGATCCCTGGTCCAGGGAGATCCCGCATGCATTGGAACAGCTGGGCCCGCATGCCACAGCTCTAAAGCCTTCATGCCTACAGCCAGAGCTCTGCAACAAGAGAAACCATCATAATGAGAAGCTCAAGCATCCCAAATAGATAGTAGCCCTGCTCACCGCAGCTAGAGCAAGTCTGTGCACAGCAACCAAGACCCAGGGTAGCCATACATAAATTTAAAAAGCACCTGAATTGCAAAACCATCTATTAAGTCATCTCTAATAACTATCCCTTTTATATGCATAAATACATTTGTGACTCTTTTCCCTAAACTCAAAATCGTAGCTTCAGTGGAGAGTCCAGCCTGATTGGTCCAGCATTTGCTCACTGCTAGAGTACAATGTGATGTGCAGACTGACACGTTTTAGAATAACCCAACTCACTGCTCTTTTTGTTGTGCGATAAGAACAGACTTCAGAGAGGTCATTCCAACATTTCATATTCAATAGAAACAAAAGTGTGTTTAATCAAGCACTTTAACTCCATTAACTGAAGCGAATGTTCCAACTCCAGAGCTTTTAACTTGAACTTATCAAGATGCTTTGGAAGAATTATTTGATGCCTTACGGACTTTGTCACAAAATAACTCCTCTGAAGTTCTGTTTGGCCAGTGGTAGATAGAATGCACCCAAAAAGAGAAAGCTTTACTTCTAAAATTGTAAACCACCAAAAAGTTCAGGTCAGACTTTTATCAGTGTGCCCCTGTATAAAACTTTTCAATGGTGGAAGGATCCTCATTCACTGGGATGCAGAAAGTATCTTTTTTGAGATGGCTTCAGAGGATGCTAACACTTGGTCACATAGTGGGACTCAGCTGAATAAAGGGTCTGAATTACCAAGGCACAGGCCATAACCTTACCAGGGCCAGACCCTAAAACAACCCAAACCCAAATGGTGAAGTGCCCACAAATAAAGGCACATATGCTCTGCTGACATATGATTCCTCAGGTTTGGACTTATATCATGGTCCTACTTGGCTGACATCACTATCTTCAGTATTTAGCAGTTCTTTAATGAAAACATTTATTTATTTGGTTGCCTTGGGTCTTTGTTGCGGCATACGGATCTTTTGTTACACAGTACAGACCCTCTAGCTGTAGCACGCAGGCTCCGGAGTATTCAGGCTCAGAAGTGGCGGCACATAGGTTTAGTTGCTGTGCAGCATATGAGATCTTAGTTCCCTACCTAACCAGGGATGGAACCTGCGTCCCCTGAATTGCAAGGAGGATTCTTAACCACTGGACTACCAATGGCTAAGATGGACCACCACCTATGTTCAGTATTAAAGAGCAGACATTGTCCATAACCTAACAACATACCCATGTGCTAAGACTGGAAGGAAATACAAATACCAAGAACTTCCCTGGAGGTTGCCTTCCTGTCTCCTGGCTGCCTTTCTGGAAAGGATGGCTCCCAGGATCAGCACACAAAATGTGACCCCAAAGTCCTCTATACTTTAGGGCACAGTGGGGTGGTATCTGGACTCACTACTGTGCATGTTAAATTACTTCAGTCATGTCTGACTCTTTGTGACCCTGTGGACTGTAGCCCACCAGGCTCTCTGTCCATGAGATTCTCCAGGCAAGAATACTGGAGTGGGTTGTCATGCCCTCCAGGGGAATCTTCCTAACCCAAGGACTGAACCCGCATCTCTTAGATCTCCTGCACTGGCATATGGATACTTTACCACTAGCACCACCCAGGAAGCTCAGGCTCACTACTAGGTAACCCATAATTTTTCTGAGCCTCGGTTTCCTTATCTATAAAACAGGCATAATAGCAGCTTCTGGACAGGGTTCTTTTGGGGAACTGAGCAGAAGAAATGTGGGAAGGTACACCATAAATTGGGCTTCCCAGTGGTAACGAATCTGCCTGCCAGTGCTGGAGACATAGGAGACATGGGTTCAATCCCTGAGTCAGGAAGAGCCACTGGTGGATGAAATGGCAACCCACTCTGGTATTCTTGCCTGGAGAGTCCCATGGACAGAGGACCCTGGTGAGCTACAGTCCATGGGGCCACAGAGAAATGGACATGACTGAGTGAGCACACAGGCAGCACGCGTGCACATCATGAATTATGAAATACTACTGAGATGCAAGTTGTCATGATTATTTATGAGGGCCCAAGGGTTGTCCCAGGATGTCTTTTCCGCGTCTCAATTCTCCCATCTCTTCTTTGGGACACCTCATCTCCCCCTAAATGCCTTTCTTTCTTGAGATACAGCCTCCCCTGCTGGTCTCTAAATTAGAGCATCTTCTTACCACTCCCCCTGAGATTTTCAGTTCCTTTAATCCAATGAAATAAGTTCAGGCCATCATCTTCAAAGAATAAGAATAAAATTTGGGGACCAAAATTATACCCGTTGGGATTGCTTCTGTGGAAATACTTTGGAATTCCTTTTCATGCCCTATTAAATAATTTAAATGTTTCTTTTCTGCATTCAATGTTAGTTATTTAAACTCTAGTCCTAAGCTCCATTAGCAACCTTATTAGCACAAAACTTTCTTTGCCCGTTGGATTAGTTTTATAGATTTTTGCATAGAAGTCATACACACAGGAAAATTCAAGTGCATGACTGTGGTTATTGTCCTACAGTCATAGGAAACAGGGCAAATTTAAGCTGACACAATTAATCTCACTCCACCTAGTAGCTTCTTGGTGTAATTAATGTATTCCATTTGTATTAAGAGCTGTTAGTACATCAAACTCATTTTTGTGGACTCTAGCAGATGAAATTGGTACCCTATACTGAGATTCCATCCTTGAGTGGAACTGAGGATGGATACTCAATGTTACCAAGTTGGTATTTCATAATTAGGCATAAGAACACAGTCATAAAATGTTAGGATGGAAAGAGATTTGGAGTCATCACGTAGATAAAGCTAAAAGATCCAAGTGATAAGCTTGCGAATTTCAACCATTTCTTTCTGCTTCTGTCCCAAGCCCTATTCACTCAGAATTCACAGTCTGCTCTGCTCCCTCTGTGATAGACCTGGGGAGGGAGAAGCTGCTTGTGAAAACCAGAAGTCACAATGAGTGCCAGGAAAGGAGAGGAAATAGAAGAGAGCTTGTGAGGTCCACTCTCAGGAGCCACTCTGAAGGGGGCACTTGGCTGCTCATGTACCCTTCCCTGTCCACAGAGAAGGACAACCCCACACTACAGGGACTGTCTCTGAGGCCAGACGTAGGCTGGAGGGTCTGCGGGCTGCTGTCCTGGGATCGGAGGGCATAGGAAACAACAGGCCATTGTCAGAGGCAAGAGAAGGGCTGACCCTGCTCAGACCAGGCCAGGAAAGTAATGGCCAAGCAACACACGTGACTCACCAACAATGATCAACTCAGACCTTGTGCACCCAGAATACTCTCTCCAAGGCAACTGGAATGCACAGAATCCCCCAAAGCCAGACCTGCTCCTGGAAGAAAGAGGTCCAGACTTTGTTTTTCTACCTGGAAAACCCCCCTTTCCCCCTGCTGGGACCCTTCCAGAGCCATGAAGTCATCTCACTCCCAGGCATCAGCGTCATTGCGGAAGTGATCCCCTCAACGCTCTTCATTTCAAGTACCACTAGTTTCCGAGTCTCTGCTTATCATCTGCACCATTCTTTCCAATTATATGCATTTTCTCTGAGGCTGTCTGCACGGGAGGAGATGACGTCCGTTGGAAGAAATAGCACCTCAGAGAGACGGAGAAGAAATCGCTGCCGGTGTACGAATCCTTGCTAGACCCAAAGCAAAGTGTGGACCAACTAGGCAGTTCCCCTCACGCCTTCCGGTGCATTCTCTGTCTCAACAGGGACACTGTGGGGCCGTGGAGCACGAGGGCATGGGCTGAAGGGGAGGGGAGGGGTTGGGAGCACGGAGCGCGGCGGTGCTGGTGCAGAAGTGGGGGCTCACGCACCTTGGCGGATACGCACCGGGTGGAGCGGGGCTCAGAGGTCAGAGGAAGCCCCCCCCACCCACTTGGGAACCAGCAGACACAGACCCCCGGAGAGCCCGGGGAGGCTGGGCGAGCCAAGGACACAGAGCCGGCTGAGAGTGAGGGAGCCTGCGGCCGGGCACAGGAAGACCAGCTTTATCAGCTTACAGGCCCTCCCACAGGGATAGAGACGCAGACAGAGAGAAGAGACCGGTGGACCCAGCGGGAGAAAGAGAGGGCGGGACGAAAGGCCAGCGTAACACCGACACACATACACGAGCACGGGTGAAACAGATCGCTAGTGGGAAACTGCTGCGTAATACAGGGAGCTCGGCGCGGGGCTCTGGGACGACCCAGAGCGGGGAGATGGGGGCAGAGGTCGGGAGGGATGCTCAGGAGGGAGGAGATACATGTACACTTACGGCTGATTCATTGTAGCCAAGGGTAGACTCAGAACTCAGAGCCAGGGTTCCAGAAGAAGCAACCTAGTGTCAGATACCAGACTTCTCCGGAAGACAGGGTGAGACCTGCACCCTACCAAGTCGTTCACTCATGCGGCAGAAACCAACGCAACAACTGAACAGCAATTGTACCCCATGTTTTTAAAAAAATAAGCACATTAAAAAAAAAAAAAAAGAGGACTGGGGCCTGGGGCTTGGCAACAGGGTATGATGGGCCCTGGCTGCCCCCTCCCAGATGCTTTTATAGTGAAGCTTCCATTGTACCGGTTTCTGGGGGTCCTGGGGGCCCTTCAGGAATTTCCTGGGCTACAAAGAGCCATGTTGTCCAAAGTTCCAGCTTCATTGAACTAGCTCACACACATAACTGGTCCAAGGGACAGTAAGGACAATGCAGGTCTGCGGGCATTCCCGGATCCAGAACCAAGGCTGTCCTGGGGTCCACATGGCAGGTGGACTTTGCCCTCTGCCCACTTTGTTTCCCACCCACCCCCCACCCCCTACCTACTGAGCATCACTTCAGTGCTGGCTTCGTGGAGAGCCTGATCTGCACCATGGGTGAGGAAGGATGTGCGTGTTGAGACGGTTCTCTGAGCAACGGGCATCCTGCTAAGCACTGCGGGTGCCCTGACTGCCCCGGGCGCTTTCCTCAACAACCTTGTGAATGAGCAGCAGCTGCAGATCTGTCACAAAGAACGGAGCAGCCCCTGGGGGCAGGTGATCACCTGCCTGTGCCCCGACACGTGGCAAGGGTCAGAGTGTGGGCAGGTGGCTCCATAGGTGTTACCTGGGGACAGCTGGCCACGTCTAGTGAGCAACTTGGAAGGGTGCAGGTCTCACCCGGTCTTCTAGAGATGTCTGGCATCTGACACCAAGTTGATACTTCTGAAACCCTGGCTCTGAATTCTGAGTTTACCCTTGACCAGCTGGGTAACCTTGGGCCAGTTGCTAAGCCTTTCAGAGCCTTGTTTTTTTCTGCTGATAAAATGAGGCTTAGATGAACGTTGGGCTTCCCTTGTGGCTCAGCTGGTAAAGAATCCATTTGTAATGTGGGAGACCTGGGTTCAGCCCCTGGGTTGGGAAGATCCCCTGGTGAAGGGAAAGACTACCCACTCCAGTATTCTGGCCTGGAGAATTCCATGGACTGCACACAGCCCATGGGGTCACAAAGAGTCGGACACGACTAAGTGACTTCTCACCTTCACCAGATGAACTTCACCGTGTTTTCTAAGGACTAAGCTTTAAAATCGCATTGAAACATGAACAGTGAATAAATGGCAGCTCTCCTGCTCTCCAATTCCCAGCCCTCCTACCTCTCCCCAGGGTGTGCTGCTTGGCTGGGCGAAGCCTGCAGGCCCCAGGATCCTTGTCTGCAGCCAGACAAAGCTAGCTGTCCCTGGGAGCCCAGCACCTGCCATCCTGTCATGTCCTGTTTTCTTCCAAGAAGAGCACACCCCAACCTCGACTCTGCCTGCTCCCAGGAGGAAGGAGAAAGGATTCCCAGGCAGACTCACCTGGTTCCCACAAGCCCCTCCCCCCATGCTCAGTGGGCCACCCCACCTCTCCCAGCGGGCCCACCCTTCCCACCCAGCAACAAAGGGGTTGTTTCCGCAGCTGCCAGAGATGTCCCTTCCACCTCCTTCTCACCCAGGCCTGATGATAGGCCACCCTGTGGCCCTGTCTCATGTCCTGAAAGCTAATGCACCTTGAAGGAAAGGTGGCTTCCTCCCCATAGTGCAGTGGGGAGACCAGATGTGGGGAAGCAGACATCCTCCTGTCTCCTCCTCCAGGACTGAAGCTCTGTTTAGAGCTGACTTCAAGCTCTCCCAGGAGAGGACCAGAGATAAGCCACCCGCCCTGGCCCCCAGTGTATCAGCCCCAGGAGTGAGGCTGCGTCTGCTTGCGTTCTCTCCATCAGACTGCATCCTCCGTACCAGGACAGTGTGGAAAGGAAACGGAGGTGTGTAAAAAGGCTGGAGGGGTTGCACTCCTTTTCCTCGACTCTTATACCCATCTCTACAGGGCAAAGAAGAACGATGCTAGAAAGACCCCAGGTCTTCTCAATAGAAAATCCAGAACTGTAAAATCCCCAGCAAGCCTTGGTGCAGCGCAGAGAGCACCGCCTCCCTGAGGGCTGGGCAAGAAATGGGACACTGAGCCCTGCTGGGGGCCTGATATCCTCCAGCACGCCGGACACATGGAATCCCACTTAATTCTCTCAGAGTCTCCCCAGGGAAGATAAGAGAGCCTCCATTTTCCAGAGGAGGGAAGCAAGGCTCGGAGATGGGATGGTCTTATTCAAGGTCTCATAGCCAGTGACCTGTTGGGTGCCGTCAGATCCTTAATCAGCCACCCTCTCTGCCGTATCCCACTTCTGCCTGCACAGAGCTCTGTGGCCCCCAGAGGACTTGGTTCAGCCAATGAACAGATCACCTTGATCATGTCCCTACTGCGTGCCCCTTTTAAGGAGGAGAAATGTGAGGCCCTGAAAACTCAGAGACACTCTGACATCACGTAGGGACAGCCTGGCTCTGACCGGCTGTGCTAAGGGAGGCCTGCTGTGTGTTTGCTCCAAGTGGTCCTGGACTCACCCCCACCCCTGCCCTCCAGCCCTGGGCACCTGGTCTTTACAGCATGAAGAGTGACTGAGTGGAAGGCGGCAGGGCCCAGAGAGGGGTGAGCCCTCCCCTACCTTTCCTGCAGCTGGTGGTTATCCTTAGTCACCATAATCTTCGCGGAGGCTTTATGGAGAGAGCGCCCCAGGCATCACCTAAGCGCCTCGTCTGCATCATTGCGATACATCCCTCACGAGCCCTTTAATGTAGATGCTGTGATTCCCTGCTTCGCACAGAGGGGATCTGGAACCTGGAGGGGCTAACTCAGAGAGCAGGTTCCTCAGCTCATTAGCGGCAGCTCACGGATTCTGCTCCAGTCTGGCCCGGAGCCGATGGTCTTAATCGCACCCTAGCCCTTAATCTGCCCAGCTCTTCTCATCTCCCTTTTCCTCCCCCTACTCGCCGGTCTCTCCCTGCTTCTCCTCTTTCTTCCTTTCCTCCTCCCTCTCTCCCTTTTGTTACAAAAACCATGCATTACGTGTAAGGACAATCATGAACCCTGGTGACAGCTCCCAGGCTGTTCTGCCATCTTTATTTTTACGTACCACCGACTATACCCCAAATGAATCTTTCTTTACTAAAAGTGTGAAGAAAGTTACAGGTATGAAGCTGTTTGCTGTGGGTTTATTGTAAATCAATAATCAGAAGAAACTTTTGTGCTATTGGGGTGCTGAGTCCATGGTGGTTTTAACACGATGAAATAGTCTGCAGTGCTTAAAAGTAATTGCTGGGCTATGTCAATGGCAGTTTTGTCAAGCTGTGAATGTCTCAGACATTTTTTTCACTTGAATTTTTTGCGTCCTTTAAATTTCTTACAACAAGCATATATTCATTTTGTAATCAGGAAAATAATTAAATTGTAATAAGAAGCTTAGGTGGAAACACGGGGGGAAAAGTATTTATGAAGGCTTCCCTGGTGACCCAGTGGTATAGAATCCACCTTCCAATGCAGGAGACAGAGGCTAGATCTCTAGGTAGGGAAGATCTCGTGGAGAAAGGAATGGCTACTCACTCTAGTATTCTTGCCTGGAGAATTTCATGGACAGAGGAGACTGGCAGGCTACAGTCCATGGTGTCGCAAAGAGTTGGACATGACTGAGCGTCTAACACTTTCCCTGTGGTCCAGTAGTAAAGAATCTTCCTGCCAATACAAGAGACACATGTTTGATCCCTGGTCAGGGAAAATCCCACATGCTGTGGAGCGACGAAGCCCATGAGCCACAACTACTGACCCTGTTCTCTGGAGCCCAGAAACCATAACTACTGAAGCTGGTATGTCTTACTGGCCTTGCTCTGCAATTAGAGAAGCCACCGCAATGAAAAGCCCGTGCACTGCAATGAAGAGTAGACCCTGCTCTCCACGAGCAGAGAAAAGGCCGCCCAGCAATGAAATAAATAAATAAAATTATTTTAAAAGATACTTACAAAAGACTGTTCCTTGGAGGTAAAGCAGGATGGTATGAGCTTCTGGCCAGATTGGCAGGGGAAACAAGTCGAAGCTGCCCAAGAGGTAGATAGAGAAAAAACTAGCAGAAGTTGTGGCTGGGATGAGCTCACAGCCCAAATCCTAGCTTCCAGCTTAGGGAGCTGATGAAGAAGTTGTTGCTTCCAGAACATTCCATCTGATGTCACCACACCCAAGGTGGGTAGGTCTTCCAACGTCACCAGCGAGGGACACTCCTAGGCCGAGGGCGGAGAGGCCACTGTGTGCTTTGTGGCAAGTGCTAACCAAGAAAAGCCCGGTTACTAGAGTTTGTTGACTAAAAGTATTGTTTGCGTAAAATGTTTTTCTTGAGCAAATGTCCTCCTGCTTGGCTTGCAAGAAGGGTCTGCCTTAAGAGCAATCATCCAGCAGCGTCGTTAGGAAAAACAGCGATGGGCGTGAAGCCCGCCATCTCCTATTTATCTCCCAGCCATTCCCAGGTAAATGGGGCAAGGAAGACTTCACAACCCTGATTCTCGCCATCCTTCAGCTCAGCTTTCTGTACTCACTCCCCTTGAGGGCCCTCCCTGGAGGAAACCTTCTGGACTCTGAACTTCAGATCTCCCGTGGCTGCCCAGGCCTCCCTGTGCGGCCCTTGGCAGAGACCTTGTCACACAGCACTGGCAGGTCAGTTCGCTGGTCCTCTGCCCAGTCTCTGGAGGCCACAGCCCCTCAAGGGGGGCTCATGGGAGTCCTCCCATACAAGAACCCAGCACAGGGCTTGGCTCAGAGCGGTTGCCAACCAAGCAATGAATGAAGAAATGAACTAATGGACAAGTGTGCCCTTTTCTCTGCAAGATATTTTAGGGTGAGACCAGGGTTACCCAATCCCACAGCAGAATCCATTCCTGAAGTATTTGAGAAAGTACGTAGGATACACTTGAGTTAAGATTACTATTTTATTTTGCCTTTGAGTGCCCTGTAGGAGACTCCTTTTCCTGGTTCCCTTTCTATGATCCCAAGTCTGAGATCCCTGTACATTTTGGTGGCATGAGTAAATGAAACAGTGAATCTGTGACTGTCACTTCTCTGGTTCCTTCCTGTGAAAAACTTGCAGTTCTAAGGGCCTTCAAAGGAAAGCATCGCAAGAGAATGGCACCTTTCAACAAACTATGAATAGCTTTGGAAAAAAAAAAAAAAATAGCCATCAAGATACATGTAAGTGCTCCCAGCATTAGGGGACATGTTGAAATTAGTGCTGACCTGAAACAAAGGATTTTATTATGGATCTCAAAGTCATAAATCAATCAGGGGTGAGCTAACACTCGAAATGGAAATCAACCCCGGCAGGCACAAGAGAGCAACTCCAGGTGTCTGAGAAATAACTTTGCATCTTTGGGAAACTTGTCCACAATGTGGGTATTTCATCTGATAAAAGCCTCTCGTTTAGAGTTCAGCCTCCTGTGTGAAGTGATGGTCTAATGCCTGCTGAGGCCATGAGACCTGGCACAGATCGCGTAAACCCCTGAGATTCAGTTTCCACATCCATAAAATTAGGAGAGTGGGAATAGCAATGTCTGCCATCTAGGGGTATAAAAGTGTTTGTGTGTTAGCCGCTCAGTCATGTCCGACTGTTTGCAACCCCATGGACTCCTCTGTCCTTGGAATTCTCCAGGCAAGAGTACTGAAGCAGGTAACCATTTCCTTCTCTAAAGGATCTTCCTGACCTGGGGATCAAATCCTGGTCTCCTGCACTACAGGCAGATTCTTTACCTTCTAGTTCATAAATACGAAGCCAGCACAGAGTTTTGTCCTTAATAATCAGTCAACTCATTTAAAATGGTCTGATGTTTTCATGACAATCACAATAATTCAAACATCAAGACAGGACAGGCATTTTCAGGAGGCTTCATTCATTTTGCACTAAATTTTCAAATAGTAAATATTACTATTCTCAGTTTGCTAAGGAGAAAACCAAGAAGCAGGGGATTCTGCAATTCACAAGACTGCGCAGTGTGTCGTGGCTCAATCCTGGTGAGGGGGCCTCTCTGTGTCTGTGCAGTTAACACCAGAATCAAGATGTGAAACACGGTTTGGCTGATGCAAAAGCTTGGAGACCGTGCCCGTCAGCTCAGAGTTGGTGATGCCAATGCAAAAAAAAAATTGAGACAGTCATTGTAATAAAATGCTCAGTAATTGTAGCTTGTAACGTGCAGATTCAAGAGCAATCAATGAGCTAGAATACAAATATAAATAAGCCTTTAAGATGCTCCCAGCCTAGAATGGAAGGCGAGGCATGGTTATAAATAGCGACAAGGCAGAGAGTGCAAAGAACACATTTAGAACATACTTGGATTGGCTGGGAGACACAAGCTGGAGTCCAGAGGACCAGAACAGATACAGGGAAGCAGAGGTGGAAAGGTGGGTAGGGTTGCAAACGAGCTTTAAAATCAGGGAGAGATTTGAGGTGAAGACATGTAAGAGCACAGGGATTGAGGAAGGAAGCCTGGTGGCTCCACCCGAGATGGGGAGGGGAGGATGCCAAAAGCGCAGAGGGGAGTCAGGGACAAAGGTCATTGAGAGGCCAGCTGAAGAGGCTGGACCTCAACTTCAAGGTGATGGGAATTCCCTGCAGACTGGAAAATCAACAGGCCATGGGTAGGGCTTGCAGGGCAGCGGAAGGAGGGAACCAAGGAGAGTCGCACTCCATCTTCTTGAGTTAAACCTCCTGCCGGGTGGAGACCCAGGAAGGGAGGAAGCCAAGGGCCTTGTTGAAAGTCGGGAGCAGCAGGAGGAGATGACAAGATCTGTCGGTTGATTATAATGAGCCTCTGAAGTGCCCCTCGCCACATCTGGAGTGGGCGGTGCCGCCGCCGGGTCTCCGAGCGGTGTGGCGTCTGGGTCTATTTTGGGAAACTGGTTGTGCCGCTCTGTGAGCTGATAACCAACCTGCAGAGTTAGCAGCAACAACAGCAACGTTTGGCCAGCCTGGTGGCCTGAGGCCCTGCAGGCTGCGTGAGAGGGCACCGCCCAACAGGAAGTCTCCCTGCAGGGATTCACTCCGTCACCGTCACCGTCGCGCAGGGGGCTGTGCAAGTACCCAGCCAGGCATCCACCCACCCGCTCGGTTGTTCAGTCAGAAATGATGCACGCGGTGGGCACAGCACTGAGTCAGGGAGTCAATAAAGACTTCATAAGTCAGAGCCACCGCCATCTGCAGTACTGCCCCCATCCGTTGGCTTTTAGGGTGGGACACTCCGGAATGGGGCTTCCCGGGTGGCTCAGTGGTAAAGAATCCACCTGCTAACGCAGGAGATGTAAGAGATGCGAATTCGATCCCTGGGTCAGGAAGATCCCCTGGAGGAGGTCATGGCAATCCACTCCAGTCTTCTTGCCTGGAGAGTCCCATGGACCGAGGAGCCTAGCAGGCTACAGTCCACAGGGTCACACAGAGTCAGACACGACTCTAGTAAGGTAGCAGGCACACACGCGCGGTGCTATGTGAAGGGAAGGAAGGAAGTACAGGAACGACCTCGGCCTGGATGACTTGGAGGAGGGTGCCTGAAGCCAGAGCCAACAGAAACAGAGTACTCAAGGCCAAGGTGATTAAAGCACCACAGCCAGGAGCACAATGCACCATTGGAGAAAATCATATCCTTGAGGACCTCAGGGGCCGCAGACATCAACACCCAGATTTTCTAGCATGAGGCCTCCAGAACCCAGGTTTTTACCCCAAGTCACTTGGAGATGGCTGTGCTGAAAACCTAAAGGTCTTTGGATTAACTTTGCTATTAACTTTTTACTTTACACGGAGAACAGCCGATTAACAATGTTGTTCCAGTTTCAGATGGACAGCAAAGGGACTCAGCCATTTATATTTACACGTCTCCATTCTTCCCCAAACTCCCCTCTCCTCATCCAGGCTGTCACATAACATTGACCAGAGTTCCCTGTGCTATACGGCAGGAAATTGATGAGTGTCTATTCTAAATATCTTCCATGGGGAAGGTCTTGGTCCCTATCTCCTTTACAATGTCACGAATCTCCGTCCAGAGTTCATCAGGCACTCTATCTATCAGATCTAGTCCCTTAAATCTATTCCTCACTTCCACTGTATAATCATAAGGGATTAGATTTAGGTCATATCTGAATGGTCTAGTGGTTTTCCCTACTTTCTTCAATTTCAGTCTGAATTTGGCAATAAGGAGTTCATGATCTGAGCCACAGTCAGCTCCTGGTCTTGTTTTTGCTAACTATATACAGCTTCTCCATCTTTGGCTGCAAAGAATATAATCAATCTGATTTTGGTGTTGACCATCTGGTCATGTCCATGTGTAGAGTCTTCTCTTGTGTTGTTGGAAGAGGGTGTTTGCTATGACCAGTGCGTTCTCTTGACAAAACTCTATTAGCCTTTGCCCTGCTTCATTCTGTGCTCCAAGGCCAAAGAATAGCAAGGAGAGATAAGAAAGCCTTCCTCAGTGATCAATGCAAAGAAATAGAGGAAAACAACAGAATAGGAAAAACAAGAGATCTCTACAAGAAAATTAGAGATTCCAAGGGAATATTTCATGCAAAGATGGGCTCAATAAAGGACAGAAATGGTATGGACCTAACAGAAGCAGAAGATATTAAGAAGAGGTGGCAAGAATACACAGAAGAACTGTACAAAAAAGATCTTCACGACCAAGATAGTCACGATAACGTGATCACTGACTTAGAGCCAGACATCTTGGAATGTGAAGTCAAGTGGGCCTTAGAAAGCATCACTACAAACAAAGCTAGTGGTGGTGATGGAATTCCAGTTGAGCTATTTCAAATCTTGAAAGATGATGCTGTGAAAGTGCTGCACTCAATATGCCAGTAAATTTGGAAAACTCAGCAGTGGCCACAGGACTGGAAGAGGTCAGTCTTCATTCCAATCCCAAAGAAAGGCAATGCCAAAGAATGCTCAAACTACCGCACAATTGCACTCATCTCACATGCTAGTAAAGTCATGCTCAAAATTCTCCAAGCCAGGCTTCAGCAATATGTGAACCGCGAACTCCCAGATGTTCAAGCAGGTTTTAGAAAAGGCAGAGGTACCAGAGATCAAATTGCCAACATCCGCTGGATCATGGAGAAAGCAAGAGAGTTCCAGAAGAGCATCTATTTCTGCTTCATTGACTATGCCAAAGTCTTTGACTGTGTGGATCACAATAAACTGTGGAAAATTCTGAAAGAGATGGGAATACCAGACCACCTGACCTGCCTCTTGAGAAACCTGTATGCAGGTCAGGAAGCAACAGTCAGAACTGTAAATGGAACAACAGACTGGTTCCAAATAGGAAAAGGAGTACGTCAAGGCTGTATATTGTCACCCTGCTTATTTAACTTATATGCAGAGTACATCATGAGGAACGCTGGGCTGGAAGAAGCACAAGCTGGAATCAAGATTGCTGGGAGAAATATCAATAATCTCAGATATGCAGATGACACTACCCTTATGGCAGAAATTGAAGAGGAGCTCAAAAGCCTCTTGATGAAAGTGAAAGAGGAGAGTGAAAAGATTGGCTTGAAGCTCAACATCCAGAAAACAAAGGTCATGGCATCTGGTCCCATCACTTCATGGGAAATAGATGGGGAAACAATGGAAACAGTGTCAGACTTTATTTTTTTGGGCTCCAAAATCACTGCAGATGCTGATTGCAGCCATGAAATTAAAAGACGCTTGCTCCTTGGAAGGAAAGTTATGACCAACCTTGATAATATATTAAAAAGCAGAGACATTACTTTGCCAACAAAGGTCTGTCTAGTCAAGGCTATGGTTTTTCCTGTGGTCATGTATGGATGTGAGAGTTGGACTGTGAAGAAAGCTGAGCACCAAAGAATAGATGCTTTTGAACTGTGGTGTTGGAGAAGACTCTTGAGAGTCCCTTGTACTGCAAGGAGATCCAACCAGTCCATTCTAGGGGAGATCGATCCTGGGTGTTCCTTGGAAGGACTGATGCTAAAGCTGAAACTCCAATACTTTGGCCACCTCATGTGACGAGTTGACTCACTGGAAAAGACTCTGATGCTGGAAAAAGTTGGGGGCGGGAGGAGAAGGGGATGACCGAGAATGAGATGGCTGGATGGCATCACCAACTCTGTGGACATGAGTTTGAGTGAACTCTGGGAGTTGGTGATGGACAGGGAGGCCTGGCGTGCTGTGATTCATGGGGTCGCGGAGAGTCCAACATGACTGAGTGAATGAACTGAACTGAACTGAACTGATTTTAAATATAGCAGGGTGTACATGCCACGTGCTTTTGAGGGACCCATTGTGGTGCTAGAGAAGACTCTTGAGAGTCCCTTGGGCAGCAAGTCAATCCTAAAGCAAATCAACCCTGAATATTCATTGGAAGGACTGATGGTGAAGCTGAAGCTCCAATAGTTTGGCCACCTGATGTGAAGAGCTGACTCATTGAAAAAGACCCTGAGCTGGGAAAGACTGAAGGCAGAAGGAGAAGGGGGTGGCCGAGGATGAGATGGCTGGACAGCATCACCGACCCAGTGGATGTGAATCTGAGCAAACTGCAGGAGATAGTGAAGGACAGAGAAGCCTGTCATGCCGCAGTCCATGGGTTCCTAAAGGGCTGAATACAACTCAGTGACTGAACAACAGCAGATTGCTCTATGAAGCCACAGCAGTGGGTGAACAAAGGCGAAGTCTGCTTCACTGATACCTGTGAAAATCCCCAAGGAAGCTGGGACTACTGGGAGAGAAAATCCCTCAGTCTTCTGCTATCAAAGAGGAGATGACAGCCACGGAGAGTTGGTTTATAAATTCAAAGATCTCTAAATTATGCTCACAGGCCAACAGACTCATCAGCACACAGCAACACATACACGATGGTGCTTGATGATGGGTATTTTGGAGGGAGTTGGTGTTGGAGGTGTATCTCTAACATCTTGAGACTGTTTTTAAGGGCAAGATGGTCCTTCTCTCTGCCTAAACAAGCTGTATCAGAGGCAAGCATTTTTCAAGACTCAGGCTTCCTTTTACTACAATTTCTCTAAGCATCTTAATTGTTTTCGTAAAACGTGAACAATATTCTTAACTGATAGGGTTGTCCTAAAACCCAAGTGGAAAGTGGATATGAAAGTGGTGAGGATTGCTCATGTGGACTTATCACAAAATCTTTTTAGTTATTATTTCTATTATTAATAATATTATTATTAATTCATAACCTTTTTCCAGCTGCAATTTTCCTCTGAAAGATGTTTTTGATGGTTCCCATAATAGAGAACAATATAATATTCCAGTAATTATAAGGTGCTTTGAGATCCTCCGGCAAGTACATCCCTTTAGTAATTGGAACTCAGGCAGATTTACATGGCTGAGAATATTAAAGCACATTAAATTCCATAATGGTTCTTCTGGTGTTACTTAACATTCTCACGCCTGGCCATAAAGCATTAAGACTTACGGCTGTTAGCAGCAGCAGCTCACTCCCAGAACATGCATTGAAAATCTTCGTCTTGAGAGGCAAAGGTCCATGATAAAGAGAAACATTCTTTAATCAGCAGCCATCTACCCTGCCTCTTCTCTCCCGTACAGGCCATAGGGTAATTTGAAGCACAATCTACCTAGGAATTGCATCCACCCTCAGACCTCACATTTCTAGCTTTAAGCTACCCTCCTGCTAATGGATAACTCCAGCTAGAGTAGGAGGGGTCAGACCCCACAAGGGTTCGTTAACTGCCATAAGGACTTGTGCAGAGAGAAGGTGGAGACACAGTGGGTGCAGAAGGAAGAGGAATTGGGATCCCAGTCCCCACACAGCCACATGATATCGGGTAGTGAAAACTAGATTTTAAAGTCTTAGACTGTTTTCTTTAGTTTTCACGCATTCATTTGAGCAGGTATCTCGGGCACCTACTAAGGTCTATGCAATCTTTGCGATGATAAACACACAATGCCAGCCTCAAGGAGAGCACAGACAGAGGCAGGCCCTCCTCAAGTTCCAAGGAGCTGTCTGGTTCACTGGGACATTTAAACAAGCCCGTTAGAAATAGGAAAACGGAAACCTCTGGTTCTAGATCCTCAGTGTCAGAGCTGGGAGCTCCCAGAAAGGGGGCCTCTGGGGTTAAGCCTTGGTATTCTGTGGCCAGTAGACCACTCCCATTCTGTCATTTGCAGGTGGTTATAAATGGGACTGCACTCGAGGTCTGGTGTAAACCTCATCACTGTGGTTTTGTGGTCGCATGGACAGCACTCACTCTGCTGCAGCCTTCCTCCAGGAGGTCTGTCCTGGCAACACTCATGGTCTATTTAAAACCCTGCAGGACAATTTCTGCCTAAGTTACTTAGGGTGGGGAGCAAGCATCATGTATTTTTAAAGAAACAGAAAGCTTTCCTTTCAAAAAACACACAGTCCATTGGCCAGGGAGGTCTGAGTTTGTGGCAATCACTTCTTAACCCCGTGCCATTGATTTTTATGGTTTTATTCATTTCTCTGAATCTCAACTTCCTAATCTTTGAAGTGGTGATAGGGTCACCGAGGAGGCAGGCCTGTTGTAGGGATTCAGGGGAATATTGCATGCAGAATGACTGCAATACAGAGGGTTCCAGAATATATGTTCCTTTGTGTCATCTTCCCTGATAGTAATGACTAGCTCAAATGACACACCTAAGCTCCAAATTCTTATTTCTCCCTCCCTAAAGAGGATGCCTAATACTGATTCTAATCTGTTCTGACCTTGAAAAGATCCTTCCTGGTCCAACAATGTTTATCCCATTCCTGCACTTGACCTTATGGTTTTGCTGCATTAATTCCTTATTGCTGAAATGATTTCAAGTCATTGTGATCTGCCTGTTTTCAAGACTTAATGTCTGGAATCTTCCATTTCAAGTATGATCCATCACCATAACTCCTCTCAGTTCAATTCTGTAGCTCAGTCAGGTCTGACTCTTTGCGACTCCATGGAGTGCAGCATGCCAGGCTTCCCTGTTCATCACCAACTCCCGGAACTTGCTCAAACTCATGTCCATCAACTCAGTGATGCCATCCAACCATCTCATCCTCTGTCGTCCCCTTCTCCTCCAGCCTTAAAACTTTCCCAGCATCAGGGTCTTTCTCAATGAGTCAGTTCTTCAGATTAGGTGGCCAAAGTATTGGAGCTTAATTCATCACCAGTCCTTCCAATGAGTTTTCAGGGTTGATTTCCTTTTGGATTGATTGGATTTATCTCCTTGCAGTCCAAGGGACTCTAAAGAGTCTTTTCCAACACGACAGTTCAAAAGCATAAGTTCTTCAGTGTTCAACTTTCTATATAGTCCAACTCTCACATAAATGTATGACTACTGGAAAAAACATAGATTTGACTAGACGGATTTCTGTCAGCAAAGCAATGTCTCTGCTTTTTAATATGCTGTCTAGGTTGGTCATAACTTTTCTTCCAAGGAGCAAGCATCTTTTAATTTCATGGATTAAATTCATAGAATTAGTTCACTGATTCATAAAATTCCTAAAACCACAGCTTTGTCTAACTCAATGAAACTATGAGTCATACCGTGTTGGGCCGCCCAAGATAGATGGGTCATGGTGGAGAGTTCTGACAAAATGTGGTCCACTGTAAAAGGGAATGGGAAACTACTTGAGTATTCTTGCCTTGAGAACCCCATGAACAGTATGAAAAGGCAAAAAGATAGGACACTGAAAGATGAACTCCCCAGGTTGGTAGGTGCCCAATTTGCTACTGGAGAAGAGTGGATAAATAACTCCAGAAAGAATGAAGAAAGGAGCCAAAGTGAAAACAACACCCAGTTGTGGGTGTGACTGGTGATGCAAGCAAAGTCTGACGCTGTAAAGAACGGTATTGCAAAGGAACCTGGAATGTTAGGTCCATGAATCAAGGTAAATTGGAAGTGGTCAAACAGGAGATGGTAAGAATGAGCATCGACATTTTAGATGACCTCATATAGCCCATGCCTAATTGTGGGATTCACTGAGAAAATCAGACTGCTTTTGTTTCTGTCATTCCTGGGGCAACAGCATCCTTGAAAATTATAATTGTGTCTTACTTGATGTCTTTAATCTCCTAGAACATAGAGATGCACATGATAAATAACAGATATTCAGTAAATAATTTTATGTGAATAAATTAATGAAAATCAGCATAGGTTTTATCACTAACAGCTGTCTAATTGGGGTTGCAATTGCTATAATGTTTCTTTGTCCTTAAAATTCTGGGCTTCACTTGCCATAATCTGATGTACTCTAACATATTGTTGTTAATTTCTTTATGAATAATTTCTTAAAGTAGGGTACAGTTCAGTTCAATTCAGTCGCTCAGTCGTGTCCGACTCTTTGCGACCCCATGAATCACAGCACGCCAGGCCTCCCTGTCCGTCACCAACTCCCAGAGTTCACTCAAACTCATGTCCATTGAGTCGGTAAGGCCATCCAACCATCTCATTCTCTGTCGTCCCCTCCTTCTCCCGCCCCCAATCCTTCCCAACATCAGAGTCTTTTCCAGTGAGTTAACTCGCCGCATGAGGTGGCCAAAGTATTGGAGTTTCAACTTTAGCATGAGTCCTTCCAATGAACACCCAAGATTGATCTCTTTTAGAATGGACTGGTTGGATCTCCTTGCAGTCCAAGGGACTCTCAAGAGTCTTCTCCAGCACCACAGCTGAAAAGCATCAATTTTTCAGCGATCAGCTTTCTTCACAGTCCAAAACTCACATCCATACATGACAACGGGAAAAACCATAGCCTTGACTAGACGGACCTTTGTTGGCAAAGTAATGTCTCTGCTTTTTAATATACTATCTAGGTTGGTCATAACTTTCCTTCCAAGGAGTAAGTGTCTTTTAATTTCATGGCAATCAGCATCCACAGTGATTTTGGAGCCCAAAACAATAAAGTCTGACACTGTTTCCACTGTTTTTCCATCTATTTCCTATGAAGTGATGGGACTAGATGCCATGATCTTTGTTTTCTGAATGTTGAGCTTCAAGCCAACCTTTTCACTCTCCTCCTTCACTTTCCTCAAGAGACTTTTTAGTTCCTCTTCACTTTCTGCCATATGGGTGGTGTCATCTGCATATCTAAGGTTATATCTAAGGGTACACGTATGTTCTAATACTCTAAAGGAAAGCAGTGACATGATAAATGCAAAACCAGTAAAGCAAGCACATTCTGGAAAGAAAAAAGAAAGCAGGACAAATAGAAATCAAGAGTATCAACAAATAAAGCACCAATGATTACAAAAAACATAAACGAGTCAAATCCTCCTGTGAAAAGATAGAGATTTTCTGACTGGGTTTTTAAAAAAGGAAAATTGACCTCGAATAGCCAAAGCAATCTTGAGGAAGAAAAATGGAACTGGGGGAATTAACCTGCCGGACTTCAGGCTCTACTACAAAGCCACAGTCATCAAGACAGTATGGTACTGGCATAAAGACAGAAATATAGATCAATGGAACAAAATAGAAAGCCCAGAGATAAATCCACGCATCTATGGACACCTCATCTTTGACAAAGGAGGCAAGAATATAAAATGGAGAAAAGACAGTCTCTTTAACAAGTGGTGCTGGGAAAACTGGTCAGCCACTTGTAAAAGAATGAAACTAGAACACTTCCTAACACCATACACCAAAATAAACTCAAAATGGATTAGAGAGCTAAATATAAGACCAGAAACTATAAAACTCCTAGAGGAGAACATAGGCAAAACACTCTCCGACATAAATCACAGCAGGATCCTCCATGACCCACCTCCCAGAATATTCGAAATAAAAGCAAAAATAAACAAATGGGACCTAATTAAAATCAAAAGCTTCTGCACAGCAAAGGAAACTATAAGTAAGGTGAAAAGACAGCCTTCAGAATGGGAGAAAATAATAGCAAATGAAGCAACTGATAAAGGATTAATCTCCAAATTATACAAGCAGATCCTGCAGCTCAATTCCAGAAAAATAAATGACCCAATCAAAAAATGGGCCAAAGAACTAAATAGACATTTCTCCAAAGAAGACGTAAAAAAAAAAAAGAAAATTGACGAAAAATCCAGCTATGTTATAAGACATGCTCCTGAAATAAAATGTCAGGGGAGAGAAAGCCTGAAAGCAGACAGATGGAGAAAGAGAAACTAGCCAGTGCTTGAATAAGAGAGGTGAAGAAAATTGTATATCAGACAACACACCAATTTAAGTCAAAAATGTTAAATAGGACAACACGGAATTTAAATATTATTAAACATCACACTCCATCAAGAAGAACAGTCAGACATTTAGTAACAAAACTCCAACTACATAAAACAAAACGTGCTGTAGATGAAGAGAATAACTTAAAAATCCACAATTATAATACAATATTTTAACACATACCTCTCAAATCAAATGTTGTAAATAAACAGAATATAAGTGATGATATTTTAAAAGTTTAGTACACCATTAATATGCAATGACAAACAAAGTTTATTAATATTTTCAAACTCTCCTGACACAAGCAATAAAATTGATCATGGAGGATGTGACAAATAAGATATTAATATCTTCATAAAAACTGCAAGTAGTAAGAAATATATCTGATTATAGTGTTTTTTAAACCTGAGAACTATAAGAAAAATCAAAATAAATTATTCTCACATTTATTTTTTTTCTTTTTTCTTTTTTTTTTATTGGAGGCTAATTATTTTACAATATTATATTCGTTGGTTTTGCCATACATTGACATGAATCCACCCCGGGTGTACATGAGTTCCCCCTCCCGAACCCCCCTCCCACCTCCCTCCTCCCCTCCCTCTAGGTCATCCCCGCACACCAGCCCCGAGCATCCTGTAACATGCATTGACCCTGAACTGGCGATTCATTTCACATATGATAATATACATGTTTCAATGCCATTCTCCAAACCATCCCACCCTCACCCTCTCCCACAGAGTCCCAAAGACTGTTCTATACATCTGTGTCTCTTTTGCTGTCTCGTATACAGGGTTATCATTTGCATCTCTCTAAATTCCATATATATGCGTTAGTATACTGTATTGGTGTTTTTCTTTCTGGCTTACTTCACTCTGTATAATAGGCTCCAGTTTCATCCACCTCATTAGAACTGATTCAAATGCATTCTTTTTAATGGCTGAGTAATACTCTGTTGTGTATATGTACCACAGCTTTCTTATCCATTCGTCTGCAGATGGACATCTAGGTTGCTTCCATGTCCTGGCTATTATAAACAGTGCTGCAATGAACATTGGAGTACACGTGTCTCTTTCAATTCTGGTTTCCTCAGTGTGTATGCCCAGGAGTGCGATTGCTGGATCATATGGCAGTTCTATTTCCAGTTTTTTGAGGAATCTCCACACTGTTCTCCATAGTGGCTGTACTAGTTTGCATTCCCACCAACAGTGTAAGAGGGTTCCCTTCTCTCCACACCCTCTCCAGCATTTATTGCATGTAGACTTTTGGATAGCAGCCATTCTGACTGGCGTGAAATGGTATCTCATTGTGGTTTTGATTTGCATTTCTCTGATTATGAGGGATGTTGATCATTTTTTCATGTGTTTGTTAGCCATCTGTATGTCTTCTTTGGAGAAATGTCTGTTTAGTTCTTTGGCCTATTTTTTGACTGGGTCATTTATTTTTCTGGAATTGAGCTGCAGGAGCTGCTTGTATAATTTGGAGATTAATGCTTTATCAGTTGCTTCATTTGCTATTATTTTCTCCCATTCTGAAGGCTGTCTTTTCACCTTGCTTATAGTTTCCTTTGCTGTGCAGAAGCTTTTGATTTTAATTAGGTCCCATTTGTTTATTTTTGCTTTTATTTCCAGTATTCTGGGAGGTGGGTCTTGGAGGATCTTGCTGTGATTTATGTCGGAGAGTGTTTTGCCTATGTTCTCCTCTAGGAGTTTTATAGTTTCTGGTCTTATATTTAGCTCTCTAATCCATTTTGAGTTTATTTTGGTGTATGGTGTTAGGAAGTGTTCTAGTTTCATTCTTTTACAAGTGGCTGACCAGTTTTCCCAGCACCACTTGTTAAAGAGACTGTCTTTTCTCCATTTTATATTCTTGCCTCCTTTGTCAAAGATGAGGTGTCCATAGATGCGTGGATTTATCTCTGGGCTTTCTATTTTGTTCCATTGATCTATATTTCTGTCTTTATGCCAGTACCATACTGTCTTGATGACTGTGGCTTTGTAGTAGAGCCTGAAGTCCGGCAGGTTAATTCCCCCAGTTCCATTCTTCTTCCTCAAACCCCCTACATATCTCTTAAGTTAAAAGTGACATTAAAACAGGAAAAAATATAGTTTAGAAATGAAAAAAAATTTAAAAAGCTACATAAATAATAAATCCCAAAAGATATGATCGAAAGATACATTCAAAAATAGAAAACTTCTAACCATAACTACATTTAATTTAAAATAAGGACTGGAAAAAAGTGAATTGAGATTTTTACTTCAAATGCTAACAGAAACACAAAATTAATCTAAACAAATTAGAAGAAAAGAATAAATCAATTTTAAAACAGGAATGTCCTACCTAGGAAAGATAATGAGAGTATAATCAATAAAACCTGAAGTAGATTACTTGAAAATACTAATAAAATAGCTAAATATTTTTTTAGAAATCCCAGTGAAGAAAAAATAAATAATATCAGTAATCAGAGATTGTATAAGGGTATGGAATCAGAGGACATTTTTTAAAAAAGCTTATATGATCATTTATTTTTAAAATTTGGCAAGTTTAATCCAATGAATTATTATCAAGGAAAATATAAATTACCAAATCAATTTAAGAAGTGAAAGAAATTATCAGAAGTGCTAAAAACCATTTTAAAAGCCATACCCAAGCAGTGTTTGTCTTTCAGCAAAATTAAAACCTTTTGCTCTTTGGACGATATTTAAGGAAATGAAAAAGTAATTGACAGGGAGAAAATATGCTCAATGCACACTTCTGACAAATTACTTGCAATCACTTGCAAGAGTATACAAAATAACGCTTACCTCGAACTATTAAGAAAACAAACAACGCAGGAAAAGAAAAGGCAAAGATTTAAATACCAGTGAAGATATAACAGGGACCTATAATAAGATATACATGCATTCAGTGCAATTAGTCATTCAGTTCAGTTCAGTTCAGTCACTCAGTCGTGTCCGATTCTTTGCAACCCCAAGAATCACAGCACGCCAGGCCTCCCTGTCCATCACCAACTCCCTGAGTTCACTCAAACTCATGTCCATTGAGTCAGTGATGCCATCCAGACATCTCATTCTCTGTCATCCCCTTCTCCTCCTGCCCCCAATCCTTCCCAGCATCAGAGTCTTTTCCAGTGAGTCAACTCGTCGCATGAGGTGGCCAAAGTATTGGAGTTTCAACTTTAGCATCAGTCCTTCCAATGAACACCTGGGACTTATTCTCCACAATTATTCATTAAGGGAATGCAATTTAAAATCACAATTGTATATTTCTACTTACCCTGACAAAATGACTAAACTTAGAAAGACCGACAATATCAATTATTGAGAAGAATGTGAAGCAACTAGAACTTTCATACAATGCTGAGGGAAATGCAAAAAAAGTGTGAAAAACTGGGGAAATAATTTGACATTTTAACATAAAGTTAAGCACTAACTTCTCAAGTGGCCTAGTAATCCTACTCCTGGGTATTTGCTCAGAAAAAAATGAAGACACATGTTTATACAAAAATTGAATACCATTATTTATAGTAGCTGTATTCATAATAACCTGAAACTGGCAACAACCCAAAAGTCCATCAACAAGGAAATGGATAAACAAGCAGTGATATATCCATGCAGTGAAATAATATTCAGCAATGAAAAGAAATAAATTACTCATATAAGCCACAGCATCAGTTACTTTCAAAAATACTATGCCTTGTGAAAAAAACAAGATACAAAAGAACATATCTGTTATTATATGAAACTGTAATGTAAAACTAAGCTATAAAGAATGGATGAGAAAGGCCAGGTGTTGGGAGATTAACTATAAATGAATATGAGAAAATCTTTTTAAAGTTTTAATTTTCATCTTGATCATCAGTTCAGTTCAGTTCAGTCACTCAGTCGTGTCCAACTCTTTGCAACCCCATGAATCACAGCATGCCAGGCCTCCCTGTCCATCACCATCTCCCGGAGTTCACTCAAACTCACCTCCATCGAGTCAGTGATGCTATCCAGCCATCTCATTCTCTGTTGTCCCCTTCTCATCCTGCCCCCAATCCCTCCCAGCATCAGAGTCTTTTCCAATGAGTCAACTCGTCACATGAGGTGGCCAAAGTATTGGAGTTTCAGCTTTAGCATCAGTCTTTCCAAGGAACACCCAGGATCGATCTCCCCTAGAATGGACTGGTTGGATCTCCTTGCAGTCCAAGGGACTCTCAAGAGTCTTCTCCAGCACCACAGTTCAAAAGCATCTATTCTTTGGTGCTCAGCTTTCTTCACAGTCCAACTCTCACATCCACACATGACCACTGGAAAATCCATAGCCTTGACTAGATGGACCTTGGTTGGCAAAATAATGTCTCTGCTTTTTAATATGCTATCTAGGTTGGTCATAACTTTCCTTCCAAGGATCTTGATCATATTGGTATTTATATGAATATTTATATTTTCAAAACTCAGTGAACTAAACACATTGTATATCAACTGCACCTCAATAAAGTTGATTAAAAAATATCTTGCCCAACGGCCCATGGGTAAATAATTCCTATCTTCAAAGAAGAGGTAATTTTTGTGATTAATTAACTTTGCAAGAACAGAGAAAAAGATAGAAGCATCCCAACTTGTTCTGAGACAAATATGGATTCTGCATTGAAATCAGATGTGGAAAACTATAAAAAGGATCGTGAAAGTCATTCACTGTTATCACTTATGAATCTGTATGTGAATATGAAGATAATGCATGCCTGTAGAATAGTTCCATATATGATAAAAATAAAAATGATATTTCAAATCAATAGTAAAATCACAGAATAGTCAATAAATGGTTTGAGATCGATCACTAGCTATTGGATAAACATAGCATTGCCTGCTTCACACATATAACAATTAACGGGTTAGAAAGCCAAATGTGTGGTAATAAATTATAAGATGAATTCATTGCATGCGTGAGCACAGTTGTGTCCCTCTCTTTGCAACCACATTGACTGTAGCCTGCCAAGCTCCTCTGTCCATGGAATTTTCCAGGCAAGAATATTGGAGCAGGTTGCCATTTCCTACTCCAGGGGATCTTCCTGACCCAGGGATCAAATGCATTCTCCAGCATATCCTGCATTGGCATGCATATTCCTTATCCCTGTGCCATCTGGGAAACAGTAGGGTGAATTAGTAGGAAATAAATTACAGTTTTGCAAGATTGGGATAGAAAGAAGCTTCTTAAATAAGCCCTCAAAACCAGAAGTCATAATGTGAAAATCAGCATATATAACTATATTAAAATAAAAATTTAAAATAAAGCTCAGCATTTACAAAATTAAAAGGGAAATTTATAATATTGGAAATAATTAGCCTCCAATTAAAATAAATAAACTTTTTAAAAAATAAAAGTAAGTGAAATATTTGTTGGACAAATTGCAAATTCTCAATATCTGTAATATATAAAGAGCTCCAACAAATCAATAAGAAAAGTATTCATTTCCATTCAGAGAGACTATAATAGTTAACATTCCCATCAATAGTATAAAACAGTGTCTACTTGACCACATGCTCTTCAACAGTGGATACCAACAGTCTTTTTTAAAATTTATTTAATTTACTTTTGGTTGTCCTGGGTCTCCATTGTTGCATAAAGGCTTCTTCTAGTTGCAGAGAACGTGGGCTCCTCTGTAGCTGCAGTGTGCCGGCTTGTCACTGCAGTGGTTTCTCTTGTGGATCATGGCCTCTAGAGTGTGCACTTCAGTAGTTGCGGAGCATGGACTTCGTTTCTCCATGGCATCTTCTTGGACCAGAGATCAAACACATGTCTCTGGCATTTGCAAGTGGATTCTTATTCACTGTACCACCAGGGAAGTTCCCAATAGTCTTTTTCACATCAGTAATTATATGAGCAAAACAGAACAAACAAAACTCACATCTCATTATAATTGTTTTAATTTCCTTAATTAGCTGTAAGTTAATTATATTTTTAATATGTTTATGGACACTTGCAGGTCCTCTATTGCTAACTGCCTGTTTATGTTTATACCTCATGTCCATTTTTCTGTTGGTAGAGTTCACTTCTTCCTATTGAATTATATCAAACAAAAACCTTAAAAAAAAACAGAGCTATCCATCAAGAGAAGGTAGAAATGAATTATGGTACATTCATCCAGGAGATGTTTACACGGGAAAATTTATAAGTTGAAGAAAAAAGATGCAATATACTCTAATTAGATGATGACCCAGTGTACATGAAAATTTAGCCTCTATTTTTATTTCTACTTATATGTACAAAAGAATAGAAAAACATTTAAATGTTTAGTTGTGAGAACTTACATTTATTGAGGACTTATGATATGCCAAGTATACTATTAAAGGCTTTATGATGTCTCTACTCCCCCCCATCATCCCCATTGTTCAGCCAAGGAAACTGAGACTTAGGGTCAGGCACACCTACAGCAGGTACAAGGCGGAGTGAGCTGAGATGCATGTAATCCTGATAGAGGACTGTTGTTGTTGCTCAATCATGTCTGACTCTGTGCAACACCATGGACTTCAGGACACCAGGCCTCTCTGTCCCTCACTGTCTCCCAGAGTGTGCCCAAGTTCATTCCATTGAATTGGTTATGCTATCCAACCATCTCATCCTCTGTCAGCCCCTTCTTCTGCCTTCAATCTTTCCAGCATCAGGGTTTTTTCCAATGAATCAGCTCTTCTCATCAGGGGATCAAAATATTGAAGCTTCAACTTCAGTATCACTCCTTCCAATGAATATTCAGGGTTGATTTCCTTTAGAATTGGCTGGTTTGATCTCTTTGTTGTCCAAGGGACTCTCAAGAGTCTCTTCCTCCAGCACCACATGGGAAAGCATCAATTCTTTGACATTCAGCCTTCTTTATGGTCCAACTCTCACGTCCGTGTATGACTACTGGAAAGATCTTGGCTTTGACTATTGGGACCTTTGTTGGCTAGAGGGTATCCTCCCCCAATTCTGAGAAGGCGGGCTTCTGGATCAGAAGAAGGATTCCTTCATCTAAACCATCTGAATTTTTAGAAAGGGAATATAGTTGTGAAATGAACATTTTCAAAAGAATACATCGAAATAAAAAAGGAGGGCATCTGGTGGGCTAGGGAGTCCAGAGCATTCCAGAGCCCTGAGGAAAGGTGTCACATTACACTGCCCCTTAGGAACAGAAACAGGTGAGAGGGCCTTGTGCTAGGCAGAGAGAGAGGAGACACCAAGGGATATAAAAGCCACCTTATAGAGCTGCGTTTGGAGGGAGTTCTTTGTAATCCCAGATGGCAGACTCGGGGCCACTGGGTGAAAAGTCCAGGGAACAGATGTCTGCATGACACAGGGCCGATTGGGTTCAGCTTGGACTTGCCAGAAAAGGAAGGGTGTGCCCCTGAAGGTAACGTGAGCTGTTTCGGAGGCTGAAACAGACAACAGAAACCACTTAGCCCAGAGCTGCCCAGAGGTTGGAAGTTATCAAAAAAACGGCTTCGAGAGAAGCAACTTCTGAAATACCTTCCAGGCCTGAACCTGTATATAACCAGGGCATGGGAACGTGTTCTCTCCAACCACCACTTTCTTCACAGTCATGAGCAGCAGGTTCAGAGGCAAAATGCAAAATAACTCTCTCCAGGAGGATACTATAGATTAGAAAGAGGAACAGTACCTGTGAGACCTCAGAAGGGTTGTTAACAAGAAAATGTCACGGTGAATGTCCATCAGCTGGTGAGTGCACTTGGGTAACTGGAGCTCACCCCTTCCTGTACTTTCTCTCCTCAGCCCCAGGATTATGTAACTGCCGGCTGCTCACCGCATCAGCTCTCCTAGCACATCGCCGTCTTCAAGGTATAGCCAGTTGATTACGCTGAAGTGATGGATTTGTTCAGATGCCCGCTCACTGGTCAGGTGGATTGCCCCCATCTAACTGAAGTCCTTACACACTATGAAACAGTAGACATTCTAAAAGGACAAATCTGTATTAACCCATGAGTCATGGGAGTGACTCACCTCTGATGTTCTGAACAAGAAAGCACCACAACCATCATTCACAATTTAGGAAAGCTGACAGGAACCTTGTTTCCCAAATGTGGAAAATTAAATAAATACCTGGGTTGAGGACCGAAGTATCCACAGAGACACAATCAAATGTCTAATTGTTTGGGGGTGGCTATTACTCATGACATTTTCAGTTCAGTCAATTCAGTTCAGTCGCTCAGTCATATCCGACTCTTTGCAACCCCATGAATCACAGCACGCCAGGCCTCCCTGTCCATCACCAACTCCCGGAGTTCACTCAAACTCATGTCCATCGAGTCGGTGATGCCATCCAGCCATCTCATTCTCTCTCGTCCCCTTCTCCTCCCGCCCCCAATCCCTCCCAGCATCAGACTCTTTTCTAGTGAGTCAACTCTTCGCATGAGGTGGCCAAAGTATTGGAGCTTCAGCTTTAGCATCAGTCCTACCTTGAGTAAAAACATTTTTAGTTGAGAATTTATTAGCAAAAAGGAAAGATGCCATTAATACAGAATCAAACTCCTTCAATAAACGTTCACATATGAATTGATTGAAATCTATGTTTTAAGCAAGCTTTCTCTGGCCCCATCAGATACTTCTCTGTGATCCTACTGTATACCCCCTCACCCTTTCACATATTTCCCTATCTAAATTCTTCCCCGGAGAAGGCAATGGCAAGCCACTCCAGTACTATTGTCTAGAAAATCCCATGGATGGAGGAGACTGGTGGGCTGCAGTCCGTGGGGTTGCTAAGGGTCGGACACGACTGAGCGTCTTCACTTTCACTTTTCACTTTCACACATTGGAGAAGGAAATGGCAACCCACTCCAGTGTTCTTGCCTAGAGAATCCCAGGGACGGGGGAGCCTGGTGGGCTTCCGTCTATGGGGTCACACGGAGTCGGACACGACTGAAGTGACTTAGCAGCAGCAGCAAATTCTTCCTAAATGCCCCCCCCGGGGGGGGGGGCAGACAAATGTGTCTCACTGCTTGACCACAGAGATCCTGGAGAAGGGAATATCTTAGTCAATTTTGTGTTTGCTCATTGTTTAACAAATAGTTGGTAGTTAATAAGCTTGGATTAAAGTCAAGCAATCAATAAGGGGGTCAGAAAGAGAGCAACAACAACAGAATTGTGGGTCAGTGTGAACCAGAGCACTTGGATGAACAGTTGTTTTTATAACAAGACATAATGTGTGAGTCCACACATGACCTCAAACACGTAAGCTGATTCCGTCAACTCAAACTGAAAACCCAAGCCAGAGACGTGGAACTGAAAACAAGCTTCAGTCTAACCATCATTTGATCAGTACATTTGGTCAAAATTGCTGAATCGCCAGACTCCAGTAAACAATGACTACACCTCCAAGTCTCTTCCCAGACCCAAGGAGAAACAAGGCCACTCTTTTGGGGAGTATGGAGTAATAATAAGTATCTGTGATCTAGAGTCAAAATTGTCTATAATCCAGGCTCTGTCACTTATGATCTATGTGATCTTAGAAAAATCAGTTAACATGTTTGTGCCTTGCATATTCAACTGTTTAAAAAAAAACAAACTGGTTGACAATAAATTTCCCTATGCCTCAAAAGGAAAGTCCTTTTTAACAATATTTCCAAATAGCCTGATCTCTATATTAAGAAATATAATGTCACCCTCTCTCACACAATCCTTCTCTCATACACAAAAAGTTAATCAAGACCAATCATAACATACATAAAAGATAAAACTACAGAAGAAAACATAGTAGGTGAGGATCTCTGACTTTAGGTTAGGTAATGATTTCTGAACATACTAAAATTACTGACCAAGAGAAACATGGAAAAGTTGAACTTCAAGATAATCAAAACCCCTCATCAAAAGACACCAGCCACTGTGGTGAATAGAATGGAGGTTCCTTTAAACACTAAAAATAGAGCTACCATATGATCCAGTAATCCCACTCCTGGGCATATACCCAGGGACAACCATAATTTGAAAAGATGCATGCACACCAATGTCCATAGCAACACGAATTACAATAGCCAAGACATAGAAGCAACCTAAAAGTTCATAGACAGATGAACGTGGATAAAGACAGTGTGTGACATATATACAATGGAATACTACTCAGCCATAAAAGGAATGAAATCATGCCATTTACAGCAAGATAGATGGACCTAGAGACTGTCATACTGAGTGAAGTAAATCAGACAAAAACATATGATACAGTTCACATGTGGAATCTGAAAAACTGATACATAGGAACTTATTTACCAAACAGAAATAGAGTCATAGATGTAGAAAACAAACTTATGGTTACCAAGTGGAAAGGGAGTAGGGATAAACTGGGAGACTAGAATTGACATATAAGCACTTCTACATATAGTTGGAGAAGACTCTTGAGAGTCCCTTGGACTGCAAGGAGATCCAACCAGTCCATCCTAAAGGAGATCAGTCCTGGGTGTTCATTGGAGGGACTGATGCTAAAGCTGAAACTCCAATACTTTGGCCACCTCATGCGACCAGTTGACTCACTGGAAAAGAGTCTGATGCTGGGAAGGATTGGGGGTGGGAGGAGATGGGGACGACAGAGAATGAGATGGCTGGATGGCATCACGACTCGATGGACTTGAGTTTGAGTGACCTCCGGGAGTTGGTGATGGACAGGGAGGCCTGGCGTGCTGTGTGATTCATGGGGTCGCAAAGAGTCAGACACGACTGAGAGACTGAACTGAACTGAACTGAACTGAACATATAAAATAGATAATGAATAAGGATCTACTGTATAGCACAGAGGACTCTGTTCAATACTCTGTAGTGACCTATATGGGAAAAGAATCTATTAAGAGTGGATATATGTGTATGTATAACAGATTCACCTTGCTATACACCTGAGGCTAACACAACACGGTAAATGAACTACACTCCAATAAAAATTCATTTAAAAAGAGACACCATTAAGCAAGAGAAAAGCCGAGCCATGGACCAGGATAATAAATGTGAAAGAATATTTATACCCAGTACATGCATATGATGAAGCAGCTGTATCCAGAAATAAAGAGAAATTCCACAACTCGGTAATAAACTTAGGCAAAAACTTGTGCATATATTCTACAAGGGAAGATAGTGAATGGCTAGTAGGATCATGACATCCCAGAAATACAGATAAAAATCACATGGGAACTACAACGTGCCCAAGAGAAGGGCAGAGTTAAAAAGGCTGATAACACTAAACCTTGGTGAGGATATGGAACAAACAGAACGTTCATGCATTGGAGGTGAAAGTGTGAGACAAGATGACTTTGGAAAACTGCTTGGCGGCTTCTCATAAATCAATCACATACTAACTGTCTTAGTCATCTCTGGGTGTGTAACAAATTATCGTAGCCCTGGGTGACTTAAGCAACAAATGTTTATTTGCACAGGTTTGGAGGTTGGGAAATCCAGAACCAAGGTGCCAGCTGAAGTGAAGTCCCTCTGTTTGGTTTGCAGAGGGTTGTTTCCTTGTCTCCTTGCATAGCAAAGAATGAAAGTTCATCTCTCTATGTCTCTTCTATAAAGAAAACTGAGCACAGAAGAACTTTATGCTTTCGAACTGTGGTGTTGGAAAAGACTCTTAAGAGTCCCTTGGACTGCAAGGCGATCCAACCAGTCCATCCTAAAGGAGATCAGTCCTGGGTGTACACTGGAAGGACTGATGGTGAAGCTGAAACTCCAATACTTTGGCCACCTGATGGCAAGGAACTGACTCATTGGAAAAGACCCTTGAAGCTGGGAAAGATTGAGGGCAGGAGGAGAAGGGGACAACGGAAGATGAGATGGTTGGAAGGCATCACCAACTCAATGGACATGGGTTTGGATGGACTCCGGGGGTTGGTGATGGACAGGGAGGCCTGGCATGCTGTGGTTCATGGGGTCGCGACTGGACTGAATTGAACTGAATCCCATTATTCGAGCTTCATCCTCATGACCTAATTGACTCCCAAAGGTTCAAGGGTTTGGGTTTTTAACATAAGAATATAGGGGTAGGGAACACAAATGTTCAATCTATAGCACAACCAAGTTGCTAAGCAAAACCATCCATAGGTATTTAATCACCAGAATTTATAGAATGACATGTACTCTTCTTCATTTGTAACAGCTAAAAACTAGAAACAACTAGTTTTGGAAATGAACATGAATAGAAAAACATAAATTGTGCTCTACTCACACAATGGATTATGACTAAGCAACAAGAAAAAAAATGAAGCCGTGACACACAACAGGATGATAAATCCCAAAATCAATATAGTAAGTGACAAAATCTAGACACAGAAGAACAGTTTACATGACATTCTTCACCAGATAAAGACGACCAGTGGTGAGAGAAACCCAAACAGCCGTTATGTCATTCATGCCAAAATGAGACTTGATTTAAATTTCAGATGAAATAGCTCATGGGTAATTTTATAGAAATACCTGGAAAATAACATTGTTTTTATTGTTGCAAAATAAACAGCATAGCCACATTAAGGAAAATTTCACATAAGCTTTCCCAAGCCCATGCTTGCTCCAATAAAATTTTATTTTCTCAAAAATAAGTCATTGCTGGATCACATGATAGTTCTATTTTTTTTAAGGACCCTTCATACTGCACTCCATAGTGGTCATAACAAATTACATTCCCACAAACACTGTATGAGTTCTCCCTTTTCTTGGTAACACTTGTTAGCTTTTGTCTTTTTGATGATGACCATTCTGACAGGTATGAGGTTAAATCTCATGAAGGCTTTGACTCTCATTTGCCTGGTGATTAGCAATGCTGAGCACCTTTTCATGTACCTGTTGGCCATTTGTATGTCTTCTTTTCAAAAAAGAAGACTATTCAAAGAAGTCTATTCAAATCCTTTGCCCATTTAAAAACATCACGATATTTGTCCCAAAGGAATTGAAATCAGTATCTCAAAGATGGCCAAAGGAGAACTATTTACAATTACCAAGATACCAAAACAACTTACATGTCTACCAACAAATGAATGGATAAATAAAATGTGATACACACACATATACACACACAGAGGTATATTACTAGGCCATAAAGAAGAAAGAAATCCTGACATTTGCAAAAATATGAGTGAACCTAAGGGACATTATACTAAATGAGACAAGCAAGACACAGAAAGACAAATACTGCATGATCTCACTTATATGCAGAATCTGAAACACTCAAACTCCTAAAAGCAGAGAGGAGACCAGTGGATGCCAGCGGCCAAGTGAGGTGGAAATGGGGAGATGTTGGTTAAAGGGTGTAAAGCTTCTGTTATGCAGGATGAATAAATTCTGAAACGGTGATATACAGCATGGCAGCTGTAATTAATGCTATGATATGGCGTTATTAAAACTGGCTTAGAGGGTGGATCTCAAGTGTTATTACCACACAAACACACACACAGGTGACTGTATGAGGTGACGGTTATGTTAATTCATTTATGCGTGGTATTTATTTCACAATGTATACATGCATCAATATATGACATTTATCAAAATATCACATTGTGAACCTTAAATCCATGAAACTTTTTGCCAATTATACCTTAATAAAGGTGAAAAATGTGAATGACAGTTTCTGGGATGGAAGGTCTTGGCAGAATTTACCTGGGAAAGTACATAAAGGAGCTTTCTAAGGTGAGAGAAATGTTTAATAACTTGGTAGTATTATGAGTTACGCAGGCATGTCAATTTGTCAAAACTTACAAAATTTCATACTTAAGGTTTATGCATTTTGCTTTATCTAATTATATTCCAAATTTAAAAGCAAAACAAAAAGACTAAATTCTCAGGGTTGTTGAGAGAATAAAAAAAAAAAAAGATTCTGTCTACAAACTAGGTTTGGTCAGGGTGTCTGGTTTACAGCACATACTTAATGAACTAGTTGTTTACATACTAGTAGAAGGCTGATTAAATAGAAACAAAGTACTATGGGCTATCTGTGAAAATGATAATTTGCAACAAGTTTATTCCACCTAAACAGCATGATACAGTCCAAACACAACCATCCCAGAATTTAGATTCTGCTACCAGCCTGTGCCCTATATGCTGGGTTCTAATCATCTCAGCATCCCAGATGGGGACCAGGTGCGCAGGCTGTAGGTGTGGTTTAATTCATTAAGTTTTTAACTTTGAACGAATTTACGCAATTCAGGTCCTTATATGGCTCGACCCATCATGCATTTTAGTCTATAATGGGTTGAAAGACTGAACCTGATATTTCTCCATTCTGCAATATCAGAGAATCAGAGAGACTTTAATTAATCCTTTTCTGCCTGCTTGTCTAAAAGCTAGAAGACATTTTAATGAGAAGGCAGCAGCAGAGGAAAAAAAAATCAGTAATGAAATAAAAAATAAAATCATGGGACTCGTAAGCAGCCCCACAGATGGAGGCATTCAGCTCAATGAAATAAAAGATGAATTTATTTGACTAATGTAAATAGAGAGAAAATGAGGCACTTCCTTAGTGCTCAAACTGACTATGAGTAGATGAGTGATGTCAGAGTGTCAGACCCGCGATCATAAACTCCCAGGCGCCAACAATGGTCATGCCCGATTTAATGAAAAAACAAATGAAATGCTACATATTACTGTTTGCTTCTCCCGTCAAATGAGTTGTCTGAATATTTTATTCAGTAAGGAGTGTTTTATATATGAAAGATAATTAAATATTGTAGAAAAGAAATGGATTACAGGACACAATGTTGGGGAGTGGTGAGTGTGTGTGGCGGGGCTGGGAAAAGAGCAAGTCAGCTGCTACAGTTTCTACAGTGAGATTACAATCGTGGCATAGAGTGGGAGTGTCCTGTGTGCCCAGCACAGGATTAATTAATCCATCAAGGACAGGATTCAACTGCAGGCACGGTAGTGCTCATGGAAAGACACAGAAAAAGATACCAAGTGCCAGGAAACATCACAGTCTCAATGGAAAGGTAAGAACCTTGTGCATAAAAGTGACTTAAAAAAAAAAAAAGCCTAACAAATGAATAAGTGATTGAACACACAGAGTGGTAAAGTAAATATGTTATGAGCCAAACATATCAGCATCAGTCTCGTATCTGGTACAGGATGATTCTCTGAGCTTGGGACATACCTAATCAGATCTTTCTACTTCGGGAAGGTGGTTAGGTAGAACAGAAAAGAGGACCCGGTTTGGAGCAGGGTTTCCCATTCTTGGCACTGTTGCTATTTGAAGTTGAATGATTCTTTATTGGGAACTGACTTGCTCATTATAAGAGTTTAGCAGCATCCTCGACCAATCAGAGGCTGGTATAATGTCCCCTTCCTGTATTGGGACAACTAGAAATGTCCCCAGTCCAGTTCAGTCACTCAGTCGTGTCCAACTCTTTATGACCCCATGGCCTGCAGCATGACTCCCTGTCCATCGCCAACTCCCAGAGTTTACTCAAACTCATGTCCATTGAGTCGGTGATGCCATCCAACCATCTCATCCTCTGTCGTCCCCTTCTCCTCCCACCTGCAATCTTTCCCAGCATCAGGGTCTTTTCCAAGGAGTCAGTTCTTCGCATCAGGTGGCCAAAGTATTGGAGTTTCAGCTTCAGCAGATGTTGCCAAATGTTCATGTTGCCTGAGGGAGAAGACTGACCTGGTTAGGCACCAGAGTTAGAGAGACTTGAAACTTAATCCAGGCTCTAGCTTTCATCAGCTTTTTGATATCAAGCAAGTCATTTCATCTCTTTTACCCTTAATGTCCTCATCCATATAATGAGTATAGTAGATTGAATAATTATCTTTAACTTTTATTCTTTTCCTGTATCCCCACCCCTTGATTTTGAGCTTGGACATGTGACTTGCTTTGGCCAAGGCAAGTCAACAAGGGCGTGTGCGCGTGCTCAGTCCTGTCAACTCTTTGTGATCTTATGGACTGGAGCCTACAAGTCTCCTCAGTCAAAGGGATTTTCCAGGCAAGAATACTGGAATGGGTTGCTATTTCCTTCTCCAGGGGACCTTTCCAAAACTAGGGATCAAACCCGCTTCCCCTGCATTGGCAAATGGATTCTTCACCACTGAGCCACCTGGGAAGCCCAGTCAACAAGAGATCTCATCTTGATTGTATTGGTTTTCGGTGAATGACACAATGATTTGATATATGCACATGTTGTGAAATGATTACCATAATAGGTTTAGTTAACATCGATTGCCTCAGATAGTTACAATTGTTTTTCTTGTTGGGAACCTTTAAGACTTAAAAATATACAGTACAGTACCATTAACTATTGTCACGATACTGTGCACTACGTCTTCAGAACTCATTATTAGTGCCAGTTTTTGCTTTTCATACTCATTTTCCTGAGCTCCCAACCTCTGACAACCACCAATTTGTTCTATCTATGATTTTGAATTTTTTTACACGTATTTGTCTCTCACTTATTTCACTTGGGCTTCCCTTGTGGCTCAGCTGGTAAAGAATCCACCAGCAATGCGGGAGACCTAGGTTCAATCCCTGGGTTGGGAAGATCCCCTGGAGATGGGAAAGGCTACCCACTCCAGTATTCTGGTCTGGAGAATTCCATGGACTGTATAGTCCATGGGGTTACAAAGAGTCGGACACGACTGAGCAACTCTCACTATTTCACTTAGCATAATGTTCTCAAATGCCCACGTATGTTGTCAGAAATGTCAAGATTTACTCCTTTCTTATGGCTGAATAATATTCATACATTATGCATATATAGTATTCCTATATATAATATTTTCTTTATCCATTTATCCACCAATGGACACTTAGATTGCTTCCATATCTTGCCTATTATCTATTGCAGCATTAAAAACAGGGTCACATATATCTGTTTAAGTTAATGTTTTCATCTTCTTCAAATAAATACCCAGAAGCGGAATTGCTGGATCATATGGTATGTCTATTTTTAATTTTTGAGGAACCTTCAATATGGAAATATAGTGGCTGCACCAATTTACATTTTCACCAGCATACAAGTGTTCCCTTTTCTCCACATGCTCACCAATGCTTGTTATCTCTTATTTTTTTGATGATAGTTCAAATGGGTGTAAAGTGATGTTTCATTGTGATTTTGATTGGATAACTAAATTTTTTCACATCCTAAAGTCATAATTTTAATAGTTATCTTGTACTGAGCCTTTTCTCTTTGCCAAGCACTAATTGGACTATTTCTACCTTGTTAAGTATTTTATCTCCAGCCCTTGGTATGGTGCTGGCATCAATCAACTATTTGTGTTAGTCAGGATAGGCAAAATGAACCCCCATACCTCACTGGCTTAACACGACAAAGATTACTATCTCACTCACAATGTATGTCTGCTCAACACAAATTGGTGCATGTTATGGGTTCAATTGTGACTCCCCAAAAGATAAGATGAAGTCCTCCTCCCAATACCTGTGAATGTGCCCTCATTTGGAAATAAAGTCTTTGGGGATGCAATCAGCTTAGGATTAAGTCATTGGGGTGGTCCCTAATCCAATATGCTTGCGTGTCCGTTTAAAAAGAGGAGAGGACCATGTGATAAAGGAGAGAGAGAGTGACGCAGCAGCAAGCTAAGGAAAGCCAAGGACTGCTGGCCATCACCAGAAGCTAGGAAGAGACACGGCAGGACTCTCCCAAGAGTCCCAGAAGAGCATGGCCCTGTCGTTTTCATATTTCAAACTTGATTTCAGATTTCTAGACTCCATAACTCTAAGACAGCGTCTTTCTGTTGTTTTAAGCCACCCTGTCTGTGGTCCTTTGTTGCCGTTGCAGCACTAGGAAACTAACACGGCTTGGCTCCACACAGTGACTTGGGGACCCAGGCCAACCATTGTAGACACACATTCCCATTTGCATGGCTTCAACTCAACTCCAAGGGCAGTTGAGAAATATAAGGAGCCATACAGATATTTGAGCACCAATGGTCTCTCCCATGGTCGAAGTAAATATTTGTTTAATGATTAAATACATCCTCACAGTGATTTCAATGTGACTGGGCCCTAATCAACCTCCATGTGTCATCAATGAGGAAACCAAGACACCAAGAGACTAAGAGACGTCTCCACTGTCACACAGCACACACCTGTCTAATGGGGTCAAGGCTAGGGTTCAAATCCAGGGCAATCAACTCTGAAATCTGCATCCTGGCTTCTCAGTAAATGAGTCCTGAAGGAATGAAAATGGAGTCCTTTATGGCAAGTAACCTTGTGCTACACCACTTGAAGGTGTTCCCTAGGCAAATGGCTTAACTCTTTCAAAGTGTGGAAAGTTTTCCTTCCAATTAAGATGTGCCTTGTGTATAAAGCTCCCTTCAGTACACTCAGAGATGGCCTGCTCACCATCATCTGAATTTAAAGCAGGCCATTTGGCACACCTCCATTTTATTGCCATTAATCGAGTCATTTTGGGGGGAAAATCTATAGCCTTCGAGAAGAGCTGTATTTCTGACCGGGAAAGCAATGAGACCTGGAGGTCAGACCTTGCAACTCAGCTTCATCCAGGATCTTAAGAAAGATCCAGAAACATACCTGTCATGTTTGATGTCATTCTCACTGAGTGAGATATTTTTATTCAAATTTCCCCAGGTGATTTGGACATCTCTGATGATTTGTGGTCAGAATCTGATGGAGTCTCCTCACTGCTGCTCTCTCTTTGACTTGACAAAAGAATACTGGCTTGGCGAAACCAGGTTTGCAACTTAATGCTGATTTTGCCCAGAAGTAATTAGTTCATTAACTGTGAGCCCAGGAGCTCATTAAAGGGGGAGGTGGATGATGCAAATCAGTGGCCTGTGTGAGTCCATCAAAAATGAGAAGGAGCTGGAAATGGTCTGGCTCAGTCCTGCCCAACACCTTCATTAACCAAAGAGGTTTCTAAAAGCCCAGGAGTCCCTGGAGATCAGTGGCATTTAAAGGCACCAGCTACACTGGAAAGCAGAGAAGTTGATGGGAAGAGGGAGGGCAGAGGGAGCCCGCCTCATACCAGGCATCTGATGCCCTCGGCAGCGACCTCACTGCCGAGGGCACATAGGTCCAGAGTGTTCATGACTTGCCAAAGGTCTCAGCAAGTCAGTGGCAGAGCAGGGATCTAGACCTGTACCTTCATGAACTCCCAAACCAATGATTTTCCCATCACGTCAATACGTTCTCCAGCCCAACGTGGAGACGCACAGTCACATGACCAGCCCGGGGCCCTTTATCACCTCATCTCACGCACATTTGGAAGCATTCCTGGTCAGTATTGTATTGAGCTGCAGTTCGCAAATGTTTATTTACAGGGGATTAATTAACTTTGCTATTTGCAAGAACCAAGCTAAGGGGAAATTGGCTTTCTCTCAGAATAGGCGCGGTGACATTCCAAGGCCCTCATCCCCGTGCTCAAAATGTCAAAATTCCTCTAGGCCAAACTCTGAAGAAAAACAAAACAAAAAAAAATGGCACATGGTGTGACAGAGGAACAGAATGGCCAGAGGGGCTCAGAAAATGTGGGCAGACACTGCAATTTCAGGTCCATGCCTGTCACTGAAGGGCCACGGGACCCTGGGCAAAGCCACCTACTTCTCTGAGCTCTGGATCTCTTAGAAAAAAAACAAAGAACCAAATGGGGTTCCTGAGGCCTAGGCCAGTTCCGAGACTAACGAAGAAGAATCTGGGAGTCTGAGTCTTTTGTTCGCAGAGAGAGTGGAAGTACGGCTCTGGGTGGAAAAGGACAAATCAAGTTGGGGGTCAGGAAGAAGAGCCTCTTGGTTCCTGGATCCTGGCTCATGTGCCCCCAACTCAGAGGCGACACCCCGAAAGGAGAAGGAGGCAGAGTTGCCTTCAGGAACACACCCCAGTACCCTGTGGTCTCATTCCAAGATGGCACAAACGCGGTGAGGATGAGGAAAGGGCGTCTCCAATGCAGTAAGAATGGGAGTGCTCCCCGGGACCAAGAAGCCAGGAGCATCCACGGAAGAGCGCACGGGACCAGAGAGACAGAAGGACACAGAGCAAGGGACAGAGAGGACTATTCCAGGGTCTCAGAATCAGGATGAGCGCGCCAGCCTGCAGGGCACACGGAACAGCCGCACCTCCGCCACTCGCTTGTGAGTCCATCCACCCCTTCATCCATCCATCCAGGACTTTCTCTTATCCGTCCAGCCTGTCATGCATGTATTCACTCAACACCTGGTCTATGGTGAGAGCTGTGCTTGGCCCAGGAGATCAGTGGCAAGTGAGAATACACACAGCTCCGCCATCGAAAAAGGTCCAGGGTGATGGGGAAGTCTTCTCTATAGAGAGCATTGTCCACAAAAGGAAAGTTCAAAGGCTCAGCCTGATACAGGCTGAGGACAGACTCAGAGCCTTTGAGCATCACGGCGACCAGGCTTCTAATCCCCTCCCTGCCTCCTTCCCTCCCTCTGTCTGACTCTGGTGTATTACAAGATCCAGGGGCTTGGAGAGCTGAAACCTTAGACTTGATTTCACTCCCTTTTAACTGACTTTGAGAGCCCACATACCCTGACCTCTAAAATGTGGCTGATAATGTCTTCCAAGCCTGAAGTGTGCAAAGCAAATGAGAAGAGGGAAGTGAAAAGTTTGTAAACTTTTCACAAGCATTTTAGAAGCCATGAAGAATCCCCTGCATGATAGCTGAGTCTGTGGTCATAACTGACCTGGGGCGGGGGGGCTGATCTTGGTGGAATTTCTAGAACGTGTCAGATGAGGGTTTCTGCTTGACTATGGCAGGGCAGCATCCCCGATCCGGATTTCATCAGTCCAGGTGTCACCCGAGCAGCTGCAGACAGGTGCTACACAGAGAGAGAAAGGGCCTGAGCCTGCGCCCGGTGTGCGTGGGGCACTCCCTCCACCCGGGAAAGCCATAGCAGGAAGCAGATCCCGAGATCCCCCCGGGAGCCTTGGCTCCAAAATCCGGGCACAAGGCCAGGAGCTGATGATCCCAGGAACAGTTCAGAAAACACTGTTCAAGGTGGGAGGAGGTGATAAAGAGCCATTGTTGAGGACAGATTCGGGAATCTGGAGGCTGCCCTGCTTGGGAGATGGAGGTGTGGGTCAGGTTGGACTGTTGGCTTCCCAGGCCCAGATCTAGGTGAGGACAGTGGACTCTGCATCCCCAGGCACGGGCTGCACGTCAGGTGACTGATAAGGCTGTGTCCTGGTGAACGCTTTTAGTGGGGATTGCAAATAGACAATCCCATCAAGTGAGGGTCCTTTTGTCCAGATTCTAGGTGAGAGCTGAAACCAAATTAACTGCAAAACCATTTGCTCAGCCCACCTAAAGCCCAGGTTGCCTGTAACACAAGCGCTATACCCCTAAGAGCATGGCAATTTGTGAGTATTCCCTGGGCAAGTGTCGAGCTCCTTTATAAAGCACCGTGGACAGAACTCAGAACGACATGCCTGGGAAGCATGATTTTCCGGGGGAGGCTAGCGCTTGCCAACATTTTCCCAGACACAGGCTCTGCTGCCGTAGCTGTTCTGTCATGGTGACTCTGCACCCCCAAGATGTGGACACAAAGAATTGTTGTCCATTCCTCCCTCCACTCTGATCCCCTCCAAGGATTCAGAGGAGCAATGCATCTTTTCCTTGCAGCCTTGGTCACTGCAAAAGGAAAGAAGCCCAGAATAGATGATCCCACGTTTGGGAAAGAGGGGTGAATTATTTACGAAACAGATAGAGGCTGCAGCAGAGTCTAGGGCTGGGCAAAGTGTGAGCGATTCTTTTGTTCTTGCAGCTGGCCTTTGGAGTTGCACAGAGCCAGGGCAGTAAATAATGCTGCTATTGTCTGCCTGTGTCAGAGACAGACAGAAGGTACATTTGGCCCGTGTCCAAACACCGCAAGGGCCACTCATAGTCACAGTGTCCAATTACTGCTGGCTTGACTATAAAATGCACTTCTTTTTTTTTTTTTTTTGCTGAGCTAATTTAAGAATGGGCAGTGTTAATGGTCCCTGCACAAAGAGGGGTTTTGCTGCATCTCTCAGTGGAGGAAAATAAAGTTACGTTCAGAACAGAAACCAAACTGGCGTGGGGTGGAGATGGTCCAAACAGCAGTCGATTGATAGCAAGGTAGACTACGTTTGGATTCTTCTTTAAGAAGAAATAGAAAAAAAATATTAAAACTTGGTTCTGAGTTTTCTTGCAGGGGACATTCAGGATGTCAAAGGAAATAATTAGGAACAAGAGGAAATCAAAGAATTAGACAGTTCTAGCCCATTCACACCCACTCCAGTGTTCTTGCCTGGAGAATCCCAGGGATGGGGGAGCCTGGTGGGCTTCCGTCTATGGGGTCACACAGAGTCGGACACGACTGAAGTGACTTAGCAGCAACAGCAGCAGCAGCAGCCCATTCACAGAGACCCCTGCAACACAGGGGAAATGTTACCCCATTTCTCAGTGAACAGATGACAAGGACAGTGACTAGGAGGATCCTGTAGAGGTTGCATCTGATGGGTTCTAACTATTCAGGAGCTGCAGTAGGACTTTCTTCTCTTTTAACAGTGCTAACCATCCTATACCGGTTTACAAATATTTTACAAATGAGGAGAAACTGAAGTTTATGTAGTTAAAAGGACTCCAATAGCACATGCAGTTGATGAGCAGTGTCCCAGGATTTTGTCTGACTTCAGACTGTCTGCTTCCTTAATACCGTAAAATACCTTCTCAGGGTCCCACGGGCTCCCCAGCTTGCAGCCTAGTGGGTAGACAAGGATATGCATTTCCCGTAGCCTGGTGCAGATCCTACGACAGTCCAAAGCCACCTGGCGATGGTTTGCAAACAGCAAAGCTCCTTAGAAAGAAGTTGCTGAGAATTCAGGCAATGCCTCCCAGTGGAGCAGCTCTAAAGAGGTAGGATCCATCAAACCTTTGTAAGTTCCGTCCATCTGAGGTCACTGGTCCTGCCCAGATTTGTTCTTAGAAATCTCCAGTTCTAGTGTCATCTACCTAATGGGGCTTCCAGGGTCAGAAATTGTCAATAATCTCCCCTTGTCTACCAATTCCCCTTCAGGGAAGCATTAATTTGAGTTTTGGATACAGGAAATGATGTTATTGCATTTAAAAGAAAAGCAAAATTGGAGCTTCAAAATACTCTTTCTCCAACACCCAACCTGTCACTTGCACACTGAACGGTCAGAAAAATAGACCTAGGATTGACATTCAGGAATGTTAAAAAGCAGTACCCAACCCTGCTCTTTCTTTCCTTGTAAGGGGAAAATCAGATGCATCTTTCAGATATATTCATTCCAAATTTCAGAAGGCTTTTAAATACACATGCCCCTGACACAGCAGAGTTATCAATCAAAATGTTAAATCCTTGATAGGCTCACGGACGGTGAGTTTGACCACCATCCCTTTCATCTTGCAATGTCTCACTGAGGGCTTCATTTGGAGAGAGACCGAAAAGGCACATCGGGGTAACGAGGAGGGATAAAAAGGAAAAACCGTCTGTTCCGATTTGCCGATCAGCAACCCAGAGAACACAGCATGTCGTCTGTCAAGGAAAATGAGGACATTTTTTTCGGGCATCTTTGAATCCTGAAAAGATACACATGCTTTGGGAAGAAAAAAGTGATGTCTCAATTCTTAAGGCAAACTTTTCAAAGAGCTGAAAGTTGGATGGAGCCAGCGTTGATCCTTGTGAATTACCGACTTGTTGGCTGTCTGATATCTCAGAGAAAGGGGAAAGTTGAAGACATTGATCTTCTAAATGATGGCTACAGACATGGGTCTCCATAGAGCCCTGCTCAGTGACTGACAGCAGGGCTGAGGGTGCCACTCTGGGGAGCCTCCTGGAAAGTTGGCCAGATTCACTGATGCCTTCCTTTCTCTATTTCCCTGAAAATACCAAGATCCATTTCTGCCTCTCCCTCATCTTGTTATAACCTCAGAGGCTTTCTCAAAATCCCCTTAAGATCAACTTATTCCCTATTGCATTCATTTAATTAATAATTGTTAGGCACTGAGTCAGGCCGACACCTTAATTCTGTGCAAATGTAGGCCACAGAATCTTGGTTCGCTCTGAAGCACCCCTCAGTTCAGTTCAGTCGCTCAGTCGTGTCCGACTCTTTGAGACCCCATGAATCACAGCACGCCAGGCGTCCCTGTCCATCACCAATTCCTGGAGTTCACTCAAACTCATGTGCATCGAGTCGGTGATGCCATCCAACCATCTCATTCTCTATCGTCCCCTTCTCCTCCTGCACCCAATCCCTCCTAGCATCAGAGTCTTTAGCAAATAGGTGGGGAAACAGTGGAAACAGTGTCAGACTTTACTTTGGGGGGGCTCCAAAATCACTGCAGATGGTGATTGCAGCCATGAAATTAAAAAACGCTTACTCCTTGGAAGGAAAGTTATGACCAACCTAGATAGCATATTAAAAAGCAAAGACATTACTTTACCAACAAAGGTCTGTCTAGTCAAGGCTATGGTTTTTGCAGTGGTCATATATGGATGTGAGAGTTGGACTGTGAAGAAAGCTGATCACTGAAGAATTAATGCTTTTGAACTGTGGTGCTGGAGAAGACTCTTGAGAGTCCGTTGGACTGCAAGGAGATCCAACCAGTCCATTCTAAAGGAGGTCCTGGGTGCTCATTGGAAGGACTGATGCTAAAGCTGAAACTCCAATACTCTGGCCACCTCATGTGAAGAGTTGACGACTTACCCATTAATTCATTCCTGTAACGAATGTATCCTGCATCCAACATGTGCTTGGTCCCAGAGATGCCCAGACCAATGAGATAGACACCCACCTTCTGGAAACATTGTGCAAAGAAGAAAAGGAGCTGTAATTTCAACAGGTGGTAATGATTGATCAGAAAGGACGAGAACAGGGGGTCCAGTCCAGAATGCAGGGGCCAGAGGAGGCCTTCCTGAAGCCAGCACAAAAGATAATTGAAAGTCATTCAAGGAAATGGTGACCCACTCCAGTGTTCTTGCCTGGAGAATCTCAGGGACGGGGGAGCCTGGTAGGAGGCCGTCTATGGGGTCACACAGAGTCGGACACGACTGAAGTGACTTAGCAGCAGCAGTAGCAGCAGCAGCAAGAAGAGGTACAGCACTTGTGCGGTCAGAGTGTGTGCATCTGTTGGTAGGCACAGAAATATACCCTATGGAATACTATACTTATTTGTAGGCACAACTCTGGTGATGTCACAGCCTTCCACAATAGGCCCAAGGTACCAATAATATTATGTGCTTAGTCCCTCAGTCGTATCCCACTCTTCGTGACCCCATGGACTATAGCCCACTAGGCTCCTCTTTCCATGGGGGTTGTCTAGGCAAGAATACTGGAGTGGGTTGCCATGCCTTCCTCCAGGGGATCTTCACAACCCAGGGATCAAACCCAGGTCTCCTGCATTGCAGGTGGATTCTCTATCAGCTGAGCTACCAGGAAAGCACCAATAATATTTTAATTCGGACTTTTTATTGTACCATACAAGGCCCAACCATGCTTTCTACCTTTGCCCTCTATCCCCCCAACACCTGCCCCTGCATATCATGATGTGCTTTGGTCACATCAGGTTCCTCACAAGTCACAGACTCCACTAGTTCAGGGGAAAATCAGGCCATTCCAAAACATTTTATATTCTGTCACCTTGATCTGGAATGTTCTCTACACTCACCTCTTCTGCCTGTCAACATCCACCTGACTCACATCAGTAGTCCTTCTTTTGAAATTTCTTCAAGCCCTAGTTGCAGAACAAATTTCCTGCTTAGGTTCTCTGTGTGTGTGTGAGTGTGTGTGTGTTTGTGTGTAGATTTGCAGAAAAGTTGCAAAGATACTACAGAGAGTTCCCATAGACCCTTCTCCCAGTTTCCCCTATGCTCAGCTTGGGGAAAGCTAATCTTGCTTTCTATTATCTTGCATTGCTGTGATACATGTGTCCTAACTAATAACTCAATACTGGCATGTTACCACTCACTAAACTGCATGCTCAATGAAGATTTTATTACCTTTTCTGCCATCACCCTTTTCTGTTCCAGGAGCCACTGCAGGACAAAATATAGCACTTAGGTGCCCTTATGTTTTCATTGAATTGTGCTTGTATCTCTTGTTTAGCACTAGTCACAAACTACTTTCTGTTAGAGTTTGGAAATGAGAATCCCCAAACTGACTAATGTGGGATTCTGAAATCTGAGGATATCATCTCATGTTATGCTGTGAGAAGCAGTATCTCTATCAACACTAAGTAGCAGTCATCTGGAAGACACAATTTGGAATTACCAGTTGGTCTTACGACCAAGAATTTCAGAGGAGAGGTGGATGATAACTTGTCAGCTGGTCCATGAACCACCCGATCTGGTCACAGACATCACTGTGAGATTAAAAGAAGCAAAATGCATTAATAGTTGTTAGTTACCAAAGGTGGATATGCTTGACTATTATGCTGAATGAGAGGAAGTAAAAGTTAGTCGCTCAGTCATATCCGACTTTTTGCGATCCCATCCATTGCAGCCTGCCAGGCTCCTCTGTCCACGGAATTCTCCAGGCAATAGTTCTTGAGTGGACTGTCATTTCACCCCAAGTTGTTGCTGTTCAGTCACTCAGTCATGCCCAACTCTGCGACCCCACGGACTCCAGCATGCCAGGCTTCCCTGTCCTTCACTATCTCTGGAGCTTACGCAGACTCATGTACACTGAGTCAATGACGCCATCCAACCATCTCATCCTGTCATCCCCTTCTCTTCCTGCCCTCAATCTTGTCCAGCATCATGGTCTTTACCAATGAGTTGGCTCTCTGCATCAGGTGGCCAAAATATCCCGAATAATGGTGTACAATTGACCCCTTTGACATCACAGTGAAAAGACAGATGTGAAAAGCACGGAAGCAAGTCAAATGAAAGACATATGCTTTGTGAGCTATTATATCCTATTTATCAGTCTTGTAAAGCAATTATAATGCTGATAGGACTTGCTTCCTCCTGCAAAGAAGGACACAGAAAACCATGGGAGTCTCCAATACAGCACTGTCAAGACCAAAATTGCATGAGACTAATGAACTCCGGGAGTTGGTGATGGACAGGGAGGCCTGGCGTGCTGTGATTCATGGGGTCTCAAAGAGTCGGACACAGCTGAGCGACTGAACTGAACTGAACTGAGCTGAATATCAATATATGTTTACACTGTTTCTAGTTCAGCCCATACCATCTCAAGAAGGACAGCATGACAGGAATGACAACGTGGCAAAGAAGTAGACGTTGTCATCTATATACATTTACACACGCAAGGGGAGAGTTTCTGCACCTTCTCAGGACCTTGACCAAGGGATCAAGAGTCTGTAGAATCATTAGAAGGAATTCGGAGCAAGAGACAACCATTATCATGTCCCTACTGGTTGACTGGACTTCCCAGGTGGTCCTAGTGGTAAAGAACCTGCCTGTGAAGGCAAGTAAACGTAAGAGACTCAGGTTCAGTCCCTGAGTCATCCCTCCTGGAGGAGGGCATGGTAACCCACTCCAGTGTTGTTGCCTGGAGAATCCCAGGGATGGTGGAGCCTGGTGGGCTGCCGTCTATGGGGTCGCACAGAGTCGGACACGACTGAAGCAACTTAGCAGCAGCAGCAGCAGCAGTTGACTATCTCCTGCATTAGTTATTTCTTGCTATGTAAAAAACCACCCCAAACTTAGTGTCTGAGCATGGCAAATATTTACTAACACAATTTCTGTGGATCAGGAATCTGGGAGCAACTTGGTTGGGAAGTTCTGACTCAGGATCTCTCATGAGGTTGCAGGTAAGGGTCCACTGGGGCTTCGGGCATCTCAGGGTTTGAACAGGATAAGACTCGTTTCCAAGCAAACTCATCAGCTATTGGCAGCTCTTGGTTCCTTGCCACACAGGTGCTTCCACCAGCTAACTGAGGGTTCCTACGACACAGTGGTGGTTTCCCTGTCCCCTGAATTACCTGTTTATAACAGGGAGTTTCTCTCAAAATAAAGGAGGTAAGAAACTGACAGAGAAAGAGAGCAAGGACTCAAGATATAAGCAGCGGTCTTTTTAAAAATTTACGAAATCCCATCATGTCTGACGTATTCTGTCGTGAGGAAGTAAGTCACATTCAACCCACACACAAGGAGAGGAGAAACAGTCATCTCTTTAAGGGGGGAGTATCAAAAGACTCGAAAACATATATTTAAGGACGCCATACCATCCTTAATGGTGTAGACGAATGGGATTAATGTCTTGTAAACATTAGCTAAGCATCTTCTGTACCTCAAAAGACGATCAGAAGTCCAGGACCATGTAGAAGTAGCACCAAGTAAAGGTGTGAAGACTAAGCTATATTAAAGCAAATAAATGTGAAATAATAATAAAAGAAGATCTCCTTTCTGATTTACACCAAAACTATGTGAACTGAAAATGCTAATTCATGCTTACTTGTGATTTGTGGAGGCAGCTCTGAAGTCTTTGAAACTCTAGACTAGAGATTGTCAAACTTAGTTTTAAAGGGCCAGATAGTGAATCTTTCCAGCTTTGTAGTCCAGATGCCTCTGTCGCAACTACTCAGCTCTGCCACTGTCGCATAAGAGCAGCCATAGACAATTCATCAATGAAAGAATATGGTTGTGTTCTAATAAAACTTTATTTAAAAAAGAGGTGGCTGCCCTGTGGGCCATAATTTTTGCTCACCACTTCTCTGGACTGCAAATTTCTAAAAATCTTTAGATGCTGAACACTTTGAGCATCCTTCAGCAGAGTCTGAGCCTTATTTCACCTTTGCAACCCTATGCCTCGCACAACACATAAATGAGTAGGCTGGCACAAATGCTGTGCATGGACAGATAAATGAACGGGTGCCCCAGGCAGCATTAAAAATAGAGTCAATGCAATAAAAATCTTTATTTGAAACTTTTAAAAGACATGGTTGATGTGTAGAATGCCTTCTGAACAACTTCAGTTCACTTTCTCAGCTGTCAGTCTTATCTACACAACCCACAGGATACACTGGGATACCAAGGCCTACTTATAACAAATACCTGTCATGTCTAAATTATTGGCACAATAGACCATTGTAACTCCTTTGGACTCATTAGGCTTAATTATGTCAAGGTCTCATTGAGGACTCTTTAAATCTGAAGATTCGTGAGATAATAAAATATAATAGCTCCATCGGAGCCATAAAGGTCTCTTTATGTCATGGGCTATTTGGAGATTCAATATTCCATAAGATTAATATCACAATACAGTAAAAATGACAACAATTACCACACCCTTAATGTCTACCAAGTGTAATTTAATAATCAGGATTTAGATAGGCCCACTTCTCATTCACTCTTGAGGTCTTTGTCAAGGAGGAAAGGTGAAGGATTATGGGACTTCAATATTATCCCCTCTCATCGCACTTCCTCCCTGACACACACATCCCTCTAATTCTGGTATACAACCCCATCTTGGTACTTCCTGCTTCCTCTGTTTCTTACCTGGTGAAGACATGCCCAGGGGAGGCTACTGTTTTTGCCATCCTAGTCCCTCTGTGTTTTTAGATACCAGGCATATAGATTGTAAGTGACTATAGGAGAATCAACAATCTTAGATAGGAAATTGTAAATAATAGTCATTTTCTAAGACTAGCTCAGAAAATGTTGATAATGAACTACACCTGAAATCATGTCCTTCTACAATAAAAGAAACAGAAAAGAGAACTGCTGTATTACCTAACAGACATAATAGAAAAATAATAAAATCCAAGGATAAATGGTTATTTAAAAAGGAATTACTGCATCCCCAAGAAGAGACATATTTAAAAGCAAGTATATTAGGTAGTAAATGATTAACTAAAAATTAAATTGTGTTAAATTATAAGCAAAACAACTTTACATTAAGCCTATTAAAAAGCAGAGACAGGAAATTTACTGATAATGCCCCCACTCCAACAAAATTGCAGTTATTTGGTATGATGTACAGACTTTAAGGTGATCCATCACCCCTGCCTTCTGGTTCACACACTTGTAGAGTTCTTTCTCATTGTTGAGTGTGGGTAGGGCTTATACTTGCTTCTAACCAGTAAAATAGAGTAAAAGTCATGAGAGCTTATTCCCATGATCGTTATACTACATGACAAAGCTGATGGGATTTCATCCTTATTGTCACCTTATACTACATAAGATTCTGTTTTACTGGAATACTCACTCTAAAGTCTGTCTTTCTTTGCTACCTTTAAGAATGCAACCTGCCATGAGCTCTTCAGCAGCAAGAAAATGAATTCTGCCAACAATATGGGTGAACTTGGAAGCAAAACCTTCCCCAGTTGAGGCTCCAGATGAGAATCCATCCCCACCTGAAATTTAGACTGTAGTCTTGCAGAAGACCAAGCTGATCTTTGCCTGGACTCTTGACACACAGACCTGGTGAGACAATAAGTGTGTGTAATGCTTTAAGCCACTAAGTATACAGTATTTTGTTACAAAGCAATAAAAATACTAATATAATGGAGCCATTTGCATTCAGTCATGTTTTCATCTGAAAATTAGAATCACAGTGCCAGCCCTACTTAATATACTGGTTATTTGTGTAATATTAGATCTTTGAGTATTGTGTATTTTATTTAGAATATAAATCCAATGAGGGTAAAGATTTCAACTGTCTTGTGTACTCTTATATCCAAAATGCCTAGCCAATGTCTAGCACTTACCAAGTGAAAAATAAACATTTGTTTAGTTAGCAAATGAATCAATACAATGATTTTAGAACATAGATAATATTTCAAAATGTTGACACACCATAGTTCACTTAGTTAACAAGTTAATAAGTTTATCTGTTAATTAATTTGGTTTTTGACATTATATAAATTATAAATGTGTTCATCCATATAATATGAGCCACATGGATATTACTTCCTTCAGTTCAGTTCAGTTCAGTTCAGTTCAGTCGCTCAGTCGTGTCCGACTCTTTGCGACTCCATGAATCACAGCACCCCAGGCCTCCCTGTCTATCACCAACTCCCGGAGTTCACTCAAACTCACCTCCATTGAGTCAGTGATGCCATCCAGCCATCTCATTCTCTCTCGTCCCCATCTCCTCCCGCCCCCAATCCCTCCCAGCATCAGAATCTTTTCCAGTGAGTCAGCTCTTTGCATGAGGCGGCCAAAGAATTGGAGCTTCAGCTTCAGCATCAGTCCTTCCAATGAACACCCAGGATTGATCTCCTTTAGAATGGACTGGTTGGATCTCCTTGCAGTCCAAAGGACTCTCAAGAGTCTTCTCCAGCACCACAGTTCAAAAGCATCAATTCTTCGGTGATCAGCTTTCTTCACAGTCCAACTCTCACATCCATACATGACACGGGAAAAACCATAGCCTTGACTAGACAGACCTTTGTTGGCAAAGTAATGTCTCTGCTTTTTAGTATACTATCTAGGTTGGTCATAACTTTCCTTCCAAGGAGTAAGCATCTTTTAATTTCATGGCTGCAATCAGCATCTGCAGTGATTTTGGAGCCCAAATATTATTTCCTTAGGATATACCAAAATTATGACTAAGTTCCATGAGAAAAGAAATTGTTTCTGTAGTCAGAGTTGTATACCCAACTAGTCAGCAAACTGCCTAATATGTGATAGATCCTAAAAAAATATTCTGAATAAATAAACACGATTTTTCTTGCTCTTAATCAATATATTTTATTTTCAGACTGCATTTATTTATATATTATTAAAACCACTTATCAATGTCTTTATCATTGTGAAAGTGTAACTAAGCATACCTTCCTCAGCATTGAGTATTAAAATTTTAAAAAATAGTCAACTAATTCATATACAAAAAAATAGTTATTTTGTTTATGTTTTTGGTTACTAGGAAAGCTTAAGGACGTATCATTATACTTCTTTACCAGCTGAATTTCCTCTTTAATTAGTGGTTCTTCATAATGTTTATACATATATATATTGAGATTTCAATATTTTACTTCTCTATTAACTTTTATGAATTCTTTATGAAATAATACTGACATTTCTTATTGGTCTGCCATATTTGCTACGTATATTTGTTCCTGGGTACTTTCAGGACTTTGGATATTGATGATAGCATAAATTTTAATTAGGTTTATTTTCACACATTACTTCATGGCAAATAGAAGGGGAAAAGGTGGAAGTAGTGACGAATTTCCTCTTCTTGGGCTCTGAATCACTGCAGATGGTGACTGCAGCCTTGAAATCAGAAGACGATTGCTTCTTGACAGGAAAGCTATGACAAGCCTAGACAGTGCGTTGAAAAGCAGAGACATTATGCTGCCAACCAAAGTCCATACAGCCAAGGCTATGATCTTCCCAGTGGTCATATATGGTTGTGAGAGCTGGACCGTAAAGAAGGTAGAGCGCCAAAGAATTGATAATTTCAAACTGTGGTTCTGGAGAAGATTCCTGAGAGTCCCTTGGACAGCAAGGAGATCAAATCAGTCATTTTTAAAGGAAATAAACCCTGAAGACTCATTGGAAGGACTGATGCTGAAGCTGAAGCTCCAGTATTTAGGTCACATGATGCAAACTTCTGAATCACAGGAAAAGCCCCTGATACTGGATACGGCAGAAGGAGAACAGGACATCAGAGGATGAGTTAGTTGGATGGCATCACCAATACAATGGACATGAACTTGGGCAAACTCTGGGAGGTGGTGAGGGACAGTTAGGCCTGCATTGTACAGACGATGGGGTTGCAAAGAGTCAGACATGACCGGGTGACTGAACAACAACAACAATTTCATAGAAAGTATATAGTTTTCATTTTCTCAGTATTGAATATAAATGTAGCAGCAGAGCTTTAAGGTACAGAAATCAGAACGCCACAGAATTAATAGTAGAAATAGATACATCCACAATTATAGATGAAATGTTCAACGTAGATCTTTCAGTATAGATAAACAAGTAAAAGAAAATAAAACACATAGTAGCACAGAGAAGACTTGAATAATACTACTAACTGATTTTATTAACAATTATAGAACATTCCACTCAAAAACAGCAGAATACATTTTTCAAGTGGACGTATGGTCTATATCAGCAAGATAGTCCAAATGCTGGGCCATAAAACAAGTCTCTACAAATTTAGGGTTTATTGTTTAATCACAATGATATTAAATTAGAAACATACCAGAAAACATGAAAAAACAATTCAAATAATTAAAAACCTAAAAAAAACACTTCTAAATAAACCATGGGCCAAAAAACAAGTTGTAATAGTAATTAGAAAAGATTTTTTTAAAAATACCAAAATAAAGTGAGAACACAGCATAGCAAACATTTTAGGACATAGCTTAAATAATCCTCAATAGAAAATGAGTACCTAAATTAGAAAGGAAGATCCAAAACCAGTATCTTAGATTTCATAGTGAGAAAGTTAAAAAAAGAAAGAAAGAAAAGAAAATGAAAAAAAAAAAAAGAATTACAAGGGCAATACCAAATAAAATGAGAAATAATAAAAGGGCAAAAATCAATGAATATAGAAAATCAAGTAAATAGATGACACAAAAAGTTATTTTCTAAAAAATAATCAATAAAAATTGAGAGAACTCTAACTAGTTTGATCACAACAAAAAAAGAGAGAGAGAGAAAGCACAGTAAAATGGCAAGTTTTAGGAAAGAAAAAAGAGAACTTTTTACAGATCCAACAAACATAAAAAATATAACAAAAGAATATTTGAACTACATTATACCAATCAAGTTGTCCACTTAATCTGAGAAACTTCTTGAAAGGCATCAACTACCAAAAAAGTCTCAAGATTCAAAAAGAAAATATAAGTAGTCCTATTTTCTTGGGCTGCAAAATCATTGCAGATGATGACTTCAGTCATGAAATTAAACAACACTTGCTCCTTGGAAGAAAAACTATGACACACTTAGACAGCATATTGAAAAGCAGAGGTATTACTTTGCTGACAAAGGTCCCTCTAGTCAAAGCTATCATTTTTTCCAGGAATCATGTATGGATGTGAGAGTTGGACCATAAAGAAAGCTGAGCACCGAAATTGATGCTTTTGAACTGTGTGGTGTTGGAGAAGACTCTCAACAGTCCCTTGAACTGCAAGGAGACCAAACCAGTCAATCCTAAAGGAAATCAATCCTGAATATTCACTGAAAGTACTGATACTGAAGGTGAAGCTCCAATACTTTGGCCACCTGATGCAAAGAACTAAGTTTTTGGGAAAGCCCTGATGCTGAGAAGGACTGAGGGCAGGAGGAGAAGGGGATGTGGCATCGCCGACTCAATGGACATGAGTCTGAGCAAGTTCCTGGAGATGGTGAAGGACAGGAAAGCCTGATGTGCTGCAGTCCATGGGGTCACAAAGAATCAGACACAACTGAGTGACTGAACAGCAACAGCAAATATCTATTTAAATATTTAAATTTGTAATTAGAAGATACCCCACACACAAAATGTTGTGATCCAGCTGTGTTCACTGATGAATTCTGTGACACAAAGAACGCAACGTTGATTTAACATTAAAATCAAAAAGTGAAATTCACTATACCAACTAACTAAAAAAAAAATTAAAGATCTTATTAAATGCAAAAAAATTATAAAAATTCAATCCTGTACAGGATAAAAAATTCTCAGCAAACTAGAAATATAAGGAAATATTCTCAACTCGATAAAGGGCATGTATAACTAAAATAATGCACAATCACAAAAGATTGAACATGTTTCCTCTGTGATGATAGGGAACAAGTCAGAAATCCTCACTTTTGCCATTTATACTCAGCAGTGTACTAGATATCATAGCCAGTGCACGATACACAAAAACTGGAAAGAAAAGAATTAAACTGTTTTTGTTTACAAAGTCATAGTGTATATAGAGAATCCTAAGGGATCTACTTTGGCCAATTCATGCGACGAGTTGACTCACTGGAAAAGAGTCTGATGCTGGGAGGGATTGAGGGAGGGAGGAGGCAGGGATGACAGAGAATGAGATGGCTGGATGGCATCACCGACTCTGTGGACATGAGTTTGAGTGAACTCCGGGAGTTGGTGATGGACAGGGAGGCCTGGCGTGCTGTGATTCATGGGGTCGCAAAGAGTCGGACACGACTGAGCGACTGAACTGAACTGAACTGAACTGAAGGGATCTACAAAAATTTTTTTTTCTAGGACTAATAACAGAGTTCAGTAAAGGTAATACACAAAAATTAAAGTGTTCCTATAAAATAACAATAATTAGAAGTTTAAATACGATATTATTTTAATAACATTCCAGAACATGAAATAACTGGAGATAAATTTAACAAGACATGTGCAAGAGCCATACACTAAAAACTATAAAATACCACTAAAAGTAATGAAGACATAAGTAAATGGAAAACTATACTGTGTTTGTGAGAATGTCAATTGTCTGCAAATTGATTTATAGGTTCAGCATGATTCCAAAAAAAAAAAAAATTAGCTGACCACTTTGTAGAAATTTATAAGCTACTTCTAATATTTATATGGAAATGTAAAATATTTAAAATGGCCAACAATTCTTAAAAATAAAGACAGTCAGATGACTGACATGCCTGACTTTAAAATTTGTTATAAATCTTCCCTGGTGGCTCAGATGCTACAGAATCTGCCTGCAATGCAGGAGACCTGTGTTCAATCCTTGGGTTGGGAAGATCCCTGGAGGAGGGCATGGCAACCCACTCCAGTATTCTTGCCTGGACAATCCCCATGGACAAAGGAGCCTGGTGGGCATAGTCCATGGGGTCACAAAGAGTTGGTCACAAAGAGTTGGACACGACTGGGTGACTAAGCACTATGAAGCTACAATAGTCAAGATAACCTGTTATTTGCATGAGAAAAATGCTTCAAAAATGTGCCCAAAAAACTCATGGGAAAAAATTCAGTTCAACAAAGGATAGGAGAATAAATAGATACTCATGTGAAAGTAAACATTTTTTATATAAAAATGCACTTTAAATGGATTTACAGCTAAACATGAAAGCTAAAAGTATAAATGTTTTAGAAAAACACTGCGATCTTGGAGTTCATTTTTTGTTCTCAGATGGAACAAAAAAGTTATGAACAATAAAAAAATAATAAACTGGACTTTACTATCATTGAAACTTTCATCATTTCAAAAAGCACTACTAAAACAAACAAAAATTAAAAAAAAGCAAACAAAAAATCTGCTAAGAAAATGAAAAGGCAGACCACATACAAGAAGAAGCTATTTTAAATAGGCATATATTTAAAGGGCATATTTAATAAATAAAATAAAATAAGCATATATTTAAATAGGCATATTTGACAAAGGGAATATATAAAGAACCCTTAAAACTCAATAATAAGAAAACAACTCAATTTTTTTAAAAATAGCATGTTGCTGTTGTTGAGTCACTCAGTTCTGTCTGACTCTTCAAAACTCAGTGAACTGCAGCACACCAAGCTTCCCTGTCCTTCACCATCTCCCAGAGCTTGCTCAAACCCATGTCCATTGGGTCAGTGATGCCATCCAACCATCTCGTCCTCTGTCGTCCCCTTCTCCTCCTGCCTTCAATCTTTCCCCTGGCATCAGGGTCTTTTCCAGTGAGTCAGCTCTTCGCTTCAGGTGGTCAGAGTATTGGAGCTTCAGCTTCAGTATCAGTCCTTCCAATGAATATTAAATAGGTGTAAGTTTTAAATAGACTCTTCACTAAAGACTGCACATGTGGCAAATAAGCACAGGAAAACAATACCCAACATTATTAGTTGTAACAAAATACTGCACTGAGACACAAGAATGCTAAAATTGAAGTGACAAATAATGCCAAGTGTTGTTGAGGATGTGGTATAACCAGTATTCTGATTATAACCAGTGTTGTTGATAGAAATATACAATGGAATAAATGCTTTGCAAAAATTTGTGGTTTGGTATAAATTTCAAACCATATAAATTACCATATAACCTGGCAATTCTCCTTCTTGTCATTTACTCAAAAGAATGATGTATGTCCATACAAAATTGCATACAGAAATAGTCATAGCAGACTTATTCATCACACCTCCAAATTTTATTTTAGTCAACTCAAATGTTCTTCAACAGATGAATAGGTAAATATATTTTATTATATCCATAAATGAAATACTCTGCAGCAATAAAACAGAATAAATTGGTAAGATATGTAACAATGTGAACAAGTTGTAAAAATCTCTTTCTGAGCACAGAAAGATAAACACAAAGCTGTCTATGACCTAGGCTCTGCTCTCAAGGAGCATAAGTCCTAGTAGGGGAGATCAACTTGTAATCAGATAGAATCCTAGTCCAAAATGGTGAACATTAAAATTGAGAGTGCCTTGTTTGAGAAACATTTATGAGAAAGCTACTGATACAACCCTGCATTCAGTTGGGTATTAAAAAATAAAGCAATTTGTCAGTGAAGAAAAGAACGAGACTCTTTTATGTAGAGTATGACATGGAGACACCTTCAGTGACTCCTCCTCCCTGCCTGCTTCCTTCACACCCTCTGACAGCTCCACTGCTCACCGCGCTGGAGGCCCTCAAAGATGCCAGAGCCTCTCCCACTTCCAGGCCTTCTCACCTACTGCTCATCCATTTGTCAAACATGGAACAAGACCTGACTGTAAACCAAGTACTTTTATCACCATCTGAAACTGAATAGCTAGCAAAGGTTCCTGGCCTTATGAAACTCAAATTTTGGCGGAAGAGAGACAGAGGGAAACATTTAAGTAAACAAATGAGCACAATCATTTCAAGCAGGCACAAATGCTATGAAGAAAATAAGGTAAGATTAGAGCTACTGTCCAACGCAACAGGCATGAGCTCCACGTGACTACTGAGCACTGGAAAATCAACCAGTCTAAACTGAGATGTGCTTTCCCTGTAAAATATGCAATAGATATCAAAGTTTCAGTATGAAAAAAAAAAAGCATGAAAGGATCTGATTAATAATTTCATATTAATTAACACGTTGAAATGACATTTTGCATATATTTTGTTGTTGTTCAGTCGCTCTGTTGTGTCTGATTCTTTGTGACCCCATGAACTGCAGCACACCAGGCTTCCCTGTTCTTCACCATCTCCAGGAGTTTGCTCAAACTCATGTCCATTGAGTCGGTGATGCCATCCAACCATCTTATCTTCTGTCATCCCCTTCACCTCCTGTTCTCAATCTTTCCCAGAATCATTGGAAAAGTCCAATGAGTTGTCTCTTCACATCAGGTGGCCAAAGTATTGGGACTTCAGCTTCAGCATCAGTCCTTCCAATGAATATTTAGGGTTGATTTCTTTTAAGATTGACTGGTTTGATCTCCTTGCTGCCCAAGGGACCCTCAAAAGTCTTCTCCAGCACTATAGTTCGAAAGCATCAATTCTTCAGTGTTCAGCCTTCTTTACAGTTCAGCTCTTGATACTGGGTTAAATAAAATAATTTAAAAATCAATTTTGGCTATCAAATTTTCTTTATTTAATACAACTAAAAATGTCTAAATTACCTTTATGGATTGCTTTATATATACTGCAGAGTGCTATTCTAGACGGATGGTTAGGAAATACCTCTGCCCAGGCAGTGTGTTCCCCCAGGTCTTTCCTAGCTAACTTCTACCTATTCTTCAGACTTTCCATGCTCAAAAGAACATTAATTCATTTTTTGTCTCTTCCATTACCAGGAATCTCTGTGGACACAGCGATTATTAAAGGGTGGGAGAATTGGAAAGAAGTCCAGTGTACCTGGAAATTAAGCCATGAGAAAATATTGGCTTTTAAGCCTGAAGAATGTGAAACAGGCTGAAAGAGAAGAGGGAGAAACTGTAGGGTCTTCTGCAAGGGGATGGAGTCAGCAGGGCGCTTACATAAGAAGATGCTGTTAGTGTATGATCACCATTAGAGTAAGGAGGGAAGGTGGATGGGGGCCCTCAGAGGCTCTGATGGAACCTGTTGGGTAATGACAAGTTATTTCTGTAACTGCTGTGCATCCAGGCTTGAAAAATAGATGCCGGTCAGAGAATTTACCTCCAGAATTCCAAAGTATTCATACTGTATCTTAGAATCTACTAGAACTCACTTATGATTGTTTGATATTTTAAAAGAAAATCGCAGCTGTTAGAATATTCTCTGTGTTTTTCTGAGTGCTTGAAATAGTTCCCAATAAAATAATACATACTTAGATCCCTAAGATTAGACATCTAATAGATAGGTAACTGGGCTTCCCCAGTGGCTTGATGGTAAAGAATCTGCCTGAAATGCAAGAGGCACAGGAGACGCGAGTTCGATCCCTGGGTTGGGAAAATCCCCTGGAGGAGGACAGTCTTGCATAGAGAATCCCATGGATAGAGATGGGCTACAGTCCATAGGGTTTCAAAGAGTTGGACACAACTGAAGCAATTAAGCACATACACAGATAGATAGCTACTGGATAGGCAGACAGACGACAGATATAGAACTACAAAACTCTCTCAGAATAATTCTACCCTGTATGAAATGATCACCCCATATTATCATAAGCTTTCCCACTTGAAGCGTTATGTCTTCATTGATTTTTCATGCACAATTTTCCTGGGGCTGCTTGCAAATGTAGAATAATACAATAGTCCTTAAAATATGTAAAATTATGTTCAGGTGCCATGCTCTTGCGATCACTCCCAACACTGGTGCACTTGAATCAATTATCTGTTATTCTTTTATGTTCATCTCTCCAACTGGGAAACATCTGTGTCCCAATCACTGATAGGTTGACCCATTTTCTGATCAAATTTGTCTTACTTATGGAACCATTAAGTACAAAAAAAATCAACATCAAGGGTTTCACCTCCTCTCAATCTCTCACTCATATGTCCCACGGTATTTATATCTTGTACCAGGAATGGCATACCCCAGATGTACGGGTTCCTTAATGCACATGGGAATTGCTGAAATGACACGATTGCCTGGCTTTTCAATATCCATTTAAAGTGTTTCACGCCCAGTTTCAAACTCGAGAGGAGAGTTTGAAGGTCGCAGCACCAAATAGAGATTGTCAGACCATCCCTTCAGGCCATTTCTAATTTTTCTGGATTCATGATTCTTGGCTTCCCTGCATCTAGCCAAGGAAAACCTATCTCTGTGACCATTAAAACTCTGCCATGTTATTTCCCAACCCTGAGCCTTTGCAAGCACTTCAATCTCCAACTGGAAAATTGTATCTGCCCACTGTTGTTGTTCAGCCACTAAGTCAAGTCTAACTCTTTGTGACCCCAGGGACTGCAGCATGCCAGGTTCCTCTGTCCTTCAGTATCTCCCAGAGTTTGCTCAGATTCGTGCCCATTGAGTCAGTGATGCTAAATAACCATCTCAAACTCTGCCACCCCTTCTCCTTTACCTTCTATCTTTCCCAGAATCAGGGTCTTTTCAATGAGTCAGCTGTTTCCATTAGACGGCCACAGCATTGGAGCTTTAGCTTCAGCGTCAGCCCTTCCAATGAATGTTCAGGGTTGGTTTCCTTTTGCATTGACTGGTTAGATATCTGCCCATAAGTATACCTGAAAAATCCCATTCAATCTGCACAGGTCAGCTTGAATGTTGCTTGTGATCTGAGAAGTCTGTTTTACAGGATAATTGATTGGCCTCACCCATGTATCTGCGTGATCAGGCAGTGTTTCAAACCTTGTGCAATGCTGTCCGATTTAAAGGTTATTACTTTTGTAATAGTTATTTGTAGCAAGGTCCAGCTACTCAGGAGCTGGACTGCACATGTTCAGACTCTGGCTCATCTCACACTAGCCACAAAACGTGGTAAGTTACTTAACTTCTTTACATTTAAACAACTGAGAAAGGAAACAATGGTGTCAGTCTTGCTGTGTTATTACAGAGGTTAAATTAGTTAATATTTTAATGTCTAAAAAGTGCTTATTTGGCATATAGCATTCATTTAAACTTAAAATATTCAGATGCCTACCTTCTCACCTTTAAAGGTAGGAGACATGCCTTACAACGCTGGGGCAGAAACAATTGATATTCATTAAAAGTGAAAAGTGAGGGAAAGTATTTTTTAAAAAGACCACTTCTCTGTCTTTTTCTATAAGTGACTGTTTTTTGCCCAAAATCAAGGGAACAAATGGCTACTAAATTTTTTAAAAGATGATAGACAATTATAATAATATAATAAATAATATTATTATGTGGAATAATAGCTTACCAGGATGAGGTAGACTATGGATTCCCGGGTGACTCAGCAGTAAAGAAGCTATATGCAGTGCGGATGATGTGGGTCCAAGCCTGGTTCAGAAAGACCCCCTGGAGAAGGAAATAAAGCCCACCCCAGTGTGACTGACTGGGAAACCCCATGGACAGGGGAGTTTGGTGGGCTATAGTCCATGGGGCTGCAAAAGAGCCAGACAGGACTTCCTTAGCAACTAAAATAACAACGACATAAGATGGGTTACCACAATCCTTATAGTTAAATTTATATCATTTTCTCCTCACCAGGAAAAAGTTACGAGCATTATCCCAGTACAAGGAAACTGAGGCACAGGCTAGTAAGTGACCATCAGAATCCATGACTCTCATTTAAGCCCTGACTTCTGCCTCCCTGGATAACTGCAGATTCTAGCCCCGTGATATTCTCATTTCAACTAGGTTTTCCAGATCCCTTCTTGAAACTGTCTAGTATGTCTGTATGGTTCAATTTCAAATGCTAGCTAGGTTGTGATTTTTATTCTATCTAAGCTAGGCAATAATATTCTAGGTAGCTATTTAGGTGAACATTTGAGAGAGACTAATTCGTGCATGCACTGAAAAGTGAAAGTGTTAGTCACTCAGTCGTGTCCCTGTCTCCGAGAGTTCATGGACTGTAGCCCACCAGGCTCCTTTGTCCATGGGATTCTCCAGGGAAGAATACTGGAGTAGGTTGCCATGTCTTTCTCCAGGGGATCTTCCTTCCTATCCAGGGATTGAACCTGGGTCTCCTGCATTGCAGGCAGTTTCTTTTATGTCTGAGCCACCAGGGAAGCTCAAGATATTTAATGATAGTATCTAGTGAAGATAGTAAGATATCATTAAATATCTTGAGCCTGAAAGACCCATAGTTTCTAAAAGTTGCTGATGCTATTGTTGTGGGAGAAACACTGAAAATAATCAGGTTATCCAGTAGGATGTTCCAGAAATGCCTCTGTGCATTGTGTGTGTGTGTGTGTGTGTCTGTAAGCATGCGTTTTGCATATTTTCTGCAACAACAAGGACACTTGAGGCAAAGAGATCCAAGTTGAAATTCAGGCTTTGCCACTTTTTATATGTGAGACCCTGAGGCAAATGACTTGCAATCTCTCAACCACAAGCTGATTATTTGTAAAAAGGGGAGAAATATTATTTACTATAAGTAAATAAAAATATGTAAGACAAAAGTTAAGAACAAAAAAGTTTAGGACAGAACCTGGCACATAATAGATGTTAGCTGAATGATGTTTATGATGTTAATTGTGATTCATCTTTATGTCATTAACGATAAATTAAGTTGCCTGGTAATAAAGTTGTTACTATCATGTGATTGAGCAGACATATATTGAGAACTCACCATTTGTTGGGCATTGTACTTGGCATTTTTCTAAATACATATATCAAATCATTTATTTCTCAAAACAACCCTGTAAGATGGTATTTTTTGTAGCAAATGAGGAAACTAAGACACAGCTACACAGAGACTTCTTAAATACTAAGCCAGGTTGTCTTTGATACAAATATGTATTGAGTACCTCCCATGTCTTAGATGTTATTTCAGTTACATAGGATTGGAACAATAAGAAAGGGTTCATGTCTGTATCTGTTAGCTTTGCTGTGTAGCAAACCAACCCAAAATGCCATGGCTTAAAACAATAATCCTTTTATTTTGTTCATAATCCTGTAGGCAGTTGGATGGTTTTCACGCTGCTATGGCTTGTTGATCCCTCTCATGCTCTCCCAGAAAACTGGCAGGTTAGCTGGTAGTTGGATGATCTGGGTGACAGCCTTGTTCACAAGCCTCATGATTAGCAAGCTGGCTGGGGACTGGCTAAACTGTCAGCTGGGGCAGTCTGCCTTCCATTAATGTGGCCTCTCATCCTCCAGAAGGCTGGCTTAGACTCATCCGGGTGGTAGTCTCAGGGTTCCAAGTTCAGTAGGAAGAGGGTAAGCAACGATGTGAAAGCACTTTTCAAGTCTCCCTTGTAGCTCATTTCCTGCTGTCCTATTGAGCAGGTTCAATCACGTGACCAAGCCTAGAGCATTATGGGAAGTGACTACGCAAGATGATGGAGACAGACTTCTGTCTTATTAACTTGGCATGTTTGGTCAAGTCATTTAACTTCTGAAAGCTTTAATTACCCTTGCAATAATTTTCCTTGAGTGAATAAATAAACTTCATATCATAGTGTTTTTGTGAGATTTGGGTCATAAATTTACAACTAAACTGCAGATGCTGATTGCAGCCATGAAATTAAAAGACGCTTACTCCTTGGAAGGAAAGTTATGACCAACCTAGATAGTATATTAAAAAGCAGAGACATTACTTTGCCAACAAAGGTCTGTCTAGTCAAGGCTATGGTTTTTCCAGTGGTCATGTATGGATGTGAGAGTTGGACTGTGAAGAAAGATGATCGCCCAAGAATTGATGCTTTTGAACTGTGGTGCTGGAGAAGACTCTTGAGAGTCCCTTGGACTTCAAGGAGATCCAACCACTCCGTTCTAAAGGAGATCAACACTGGGTGTTCATTGGAAGGACTGATGCTAAAGCTGAAACTGCAATACTTTGGCCACCTCATGCGACGAGTTGACTCACTGGAAAAGTCTCTGATGCTGGGAAAGGTTGGGGGCGGGAGGAGAAGGGGATGTCAGAGAATGAGATGGCTGGATGGCATCACCGACTCAATGGACATGAGTTTGAGTGAACTCCGGGAGTTGGTGATGGACAGGGAGGCCTGGCATGCTGTAATTCATGGAGTCACAGAGAGTCGGACACGACTGAGAGACTGAACTGAACTGAACTGAACTGAATGGGAAAAGTAGGTACAAATTTTAGTTATTGTCATTAAGAACTGGAAAGTGGACTTTCAATGTATGTATGGCCTGTGGTTCATTTTTATCTGAAGAAAGATCATTGAATGACTACCTGTTGGTTTGGAATATTCATTTCAGTTTTTTCTTCAAATCACTAATCCTAACAACTGATCTACAAAATGATAGTATTTTTTCAACATATATTTGAGTCCTTGTTGTGGTTTAACTGGTGGCTCAGAGGATAAAGCATCTGCCTGCAATGCAGGAGACCCAGGTTCGATCCCTGGGTTGGGAAGATCCCCTGGAGAAGGAAATGGCAACCCACTCCAGTATTCTTGCCTGGAGAAACCCATAGACAGAGGAACCTGGCGGGCTACAGTCCATGGGGTCGCAAAGAGTCGGACACGACTGAGTGACTTCACTTTCTTTTTCATTTTTGTGGTATAACGTATATATATAAATGTGCATATATATGCATATTTGTGTATATATGTATATCCCTGAATTAGGGAATACCAACTCACTCCAGTATTCTTATCTGGAAAATTCCATGGACAGAAGAGCTAGTGGACTACAGTCCACAGGGTCACAAAGTCAGACAAGACTGAGTGACTGAGCACACATGTACATGTGAAATGTGTATGCATTCGCCTCTTTGTGACCCCATGGACTGTAGCCCACCAGGCTCCTCTGTCCATGGGGCTTCCCAGGCAAGAATACTGGAGTGGATTGCCATTTTCTTCTCCAGGGGATCTCCCTGGCCCAGAGATTAAGCCTGTGTCTCCTGCAGATTCTTTGCCACTGAGCCACCAACAGTATACATGTATATATTTTAATCACTGAAAAATGTTTAGCATTTTTCTTATAAAAGTCAAGCATTAAATTTTTCTCAGGTCATTTGCATGTGAAACAAACAGGAAATAACTTTTGCTGATTATTAAACTATTCCAAGTATCCACATTTCTTCCACAGTAGAGGCACTTGGCATGTCAAACTGGTACTCTGGTTATTCATATGTGAGTGTATCTGTTTTCTTATTTGGAACACACAATTCTAGGATTAAATTGGCAGTTCTTTTCATTCAGAATTATACCAATGCCTGACCTGATATTTCTGAGGTCTGTTCAAGAAGGTAAGCAGGGAATTTGGAATTTAATTTCTTTTATGTATGCCATGAAAGCTGAGCTCTAAGTGACTTAACAGTAATGATGCTACAGGCATTAATTTCTTCATGCAAATTTATGCAAATTAATGGAAATTCCAAATGGCCCACAGGCCAAGGCCTCAAAGCTTTCTTGCTGTGGACAAGCAAAATGTTGAATAAAAAAAGAAAATGCAAGTGAATTACATGAAGTCAGCCTGGTAATGCTGACTTCTTAAAACTACCCTTTCCCAAATGTCCACACTTGATGTCATCCAACCATCACAGCACATTTCTGAGAAAGATATTACTTCTTTTTGAACTGTGGAAACTGAGGCTCAAAGAGGTTATTGATTGGCAGAGATACCCCAGCTGGAAAGCAACAAATCCACTTTGTTTCTTCAGAGTGTGAATTTCTCAAGGCAAATTTGACCTTCTTCACTTCAATCTACATCCACAATAGTCAGTGAAATGAGTTTTCTACAATAGAAATGTGTTAATTTATTTAATCAATAAATATTTATTGAACACTTACCACCACGTGCCAGGCAAATAGCATTTTATGAGAAAATCAAACTAGCAGACACTCTTGTATCTAGGAACTCATATTTCAATATTATTTATGATAATGCCAAAGAAAAACCAACTTAATGCACAATGATAGAAAATCGGTTAAATAAATTATGAAATAGTCATAGTCCAGAAATGCTATAGACATTTTTGAACACCCAACCATACGGATCAAGGGTTGAAAAATTCAGCCTGCCACTTGTTTTTATATATAAACTTTTATTAAATATACCCATGCTCACTTATTTAGGACTGCTTTCTCCTGCAGTGGCTGAGCTGATTATTTGTGACACAGATCACACAGTCTTCTAAGGCTGAAATATCTACTATCTGACCCTTGACAGAAAAAAAGTTTGCCAACTCCTAATATACAGCCATGTTCATAAAATGATAGATGAAAAGTACAGAGCATACGAAGAAAACATGCTTACAGATGCTATGACTGCCATTTCATCCCAGGCAGTTTAGGTCAGCCTACTTGCCTGGAGAACCCCAGAGACGGCGGAGCCTGGTCAGCTGCCGTCTGTGGGGTCGCACAGAGTCGGACACGACTGAAGTGACTTAGCAGCAGCAGCAGCAACCAGGCTGCTTATATGGATGATGACGGATCACGGTGATTACTTCCAGTACTCCAGCCACTGCTCTAGACCCAGTCGCTGAGGACCCAGAGACAAATCAGCTAAGCTTGCCTTCAAGGAATTAACCATCTAGTCAACAGGAGCTAAGTATTAACAGGGATAAAATGAAATCTACACCAAATTCATTAAAAGAGAAAGGAAGAGAAGCTAGGAGATTATAAAAAGCACACTTTAAATATTTATAAAAATAAATTTCAATGACAGGATTATAATGAGTAAATATAAAATCCAAATTAGAGAATACTTGATGTGTTTCTATCAGAAAATAATAAACCAAGAAAACACAAATGAGAAAGAATATGGTTAAAACAAAATGTAATATGTTTAAATGAGTGTTCTTATGGGAATTTATATTATATGTGTGTGCATTAAATGTAAATACACACAAATAAATGATCCTGTTCCTATAGGTAGAATGAAAAAGGATCCGTTCTTTTCCAAATTATATGGAACACTAATGCATATTATGGTACAAAGTTATTTATACACAGAGAAGAAGAGAGGTTAGGACATATATTAATGTATATATATATACATGTGCTTAGTTGCTCAGTCGTGTCCGACTCTTTGTGACTCCATGGACTCTAGCCTGCCAGGCTCTTCTGTCCATGGGATTCTCCAGGCAAGAACACTGGAGTGAGGAGGCCATTCCTTCTCCAGGGGATCTTCCTGACTGGGGTTTCCTGCATTGCAGGTGGAGTCTTTTCCAGCTACCATTCATGTATGTATATGCATACATAAGAATACATACTAACATATATTAGGTTACAGCGTATTTCAAAGAATCAATGCAGCATATCCCAAGATCTCTATGGTGCAATTACATTTTAAAAATCAACAAAGAAGTTAATTCCCCTTCCCCCTAACATGCTTGAAAATTTGATAGTCTGAAAGAGAATCACCATTTAATTATTTTAATCTATATATTTTTGGTATGCATTAGAAATAAATCATATATCAAAATTTATGTGATGAAGTAAAATTAACATTTAGAGACAAATGTATAGCTTTACTTGAATTTATTTAAAACAATAAAATCTTTAAAAAATTAATATAATTAAAAGTTTATAACAATTTTAATTAATAAGAGAATTAAACAAAGTTGTTGTATCTAAGATCAACATTCAAGAAAGTTGCATTCTTACTTACAAATAATAATCAATTACTGAAAAATCCAATAAAAAAGCATTGCATTCACAGAAACAAAATTTCTATTAGTTATAGTAATAATCTCATTAAAAGATATGTCATATGGCTATGAAAACAATTCCCAAAAATACCATTGTAGGATTGAGAAGAAGACCCAAACAAAATATGGTCAGGTTTTTAGAATTAGTATTACAACAATGCTAATTTTCTCCATGTTATTCCATAAATAGAATGCAGTTACAACACAAACTGTTTGATTAAGTCAGGAAATTTGTCTTGGAATCATATAATTAACATGAAAGAACAAAAGGTCAATAAAAATTAAGAAGAAAATAAGACTGACAACCCGTCCTTCTAGATACTAAGACGTATTAAAAACTTTTGTTAATTAAAACTATGTGGTCTATGAAGAGGAAACAAAATAAACTTAAAGCCGAAAGACTCAAAATTGACCTATGCTAACATACATACCTGACATGGTACAGGGGTCCCATTTAAAGTAGTGTGGAAAAAATGAATCACACAATAAGGCTTCATTCAGAGGCAATTTCTCATCCATGCGAAAGATAAAATATCCGAGCCCTGCTTTATAATATCCTCAAAGAAATTTTAGATATACCAACTGCTTCAATATAAATAGAAAATGCTAAAGCTTTGGGGAAACACATAAGAAAATGGCTTTATGCTATAAGATAGTGAAAGATTCTTTAAATGAGAATAAGAAACCAAAGCCAAGGGAATGGACTGGAAAATTCAACTCCATTATCCGCAAGCATTTCTGCATAACAAAAGAAAGCATGACTACAAGAAAAAGTAAGGCCAAATTGAGAAAAGATGTTAAGCAAAGAGCTAACATGGGATAAGTATTCAGAATACAAAATGAACTTCTAGAAATTTATTGAAGGAAGGAAGGAGAGAGGGATGGGGGAAGGAAGGAAGAGAGAGGAAGAGAGAAAACAACGAAAGGGAAAATTGGCTGAAAATTTGACAAGGAAAACCACAAGTGGACATTGCAGGGCTCAACATAGACAAAATGCTTTTAGTCTTATTAATAACCTGATATGTAGAAATAAAAGCTGCAACAGAATGCTATTTCACACCTATCAGCTTATCAAACACATCACTGTCTGATAATACCCAGTTATAGTGAGAATCTAGAGAGACAGGATCTTTGTGTGCTGTTGGTGAGAAATGAACTTGAGGCAATAAACTTTGGAAACAATTTTGTCACTGTTGGAGAAAGTTTAACACATCAGTATCTGTCAACCCTGAAATTTCACTTCTAGTATATTTCCAAAAGAAACTTGCCCGAGTGTACCCAAAGTTGTTGAAAGGTCTTCAACAAAACTCAAATCATGAATATGATTAAAACTCTCAGCAAACTAAGAATTAAAGGAAATGTTCTCAACCTAATTGAGAACATCTACAAAAAAAAAAAAAAAAAACAGGTAATATCAGTTCTGGGGCTTCCCTGAGTAGCAGCAGTAAAGCATCTGCCTGCAATGCAAGAGCTACAGGAGACTTGGTTTGATCCCTGGGTTGGGAAAATCTGGAGGAGGGAATGGCAATTCACTCCAGTATTCTTACCTGGAGAATCCCATGGACAGAGGACCCTGACAGGCTGTGGTCCAAGGGTCGCAAAGAGTCAGACACAAATGAAGTGAATTAGCACACACACAGTCAGTCTTAAAGGTGAAAGTCTCCATACTTTCTGACTATAATCAGAAACAGGAGTTGGAGGTCCTCTCTTGTCCACTGCTATTCAGCATTATCCTTCAGACCCTAAACAGTGGAATAAGGCAATACAAGGAAAAAAGGAAAGGCATACAAATTGGAAAGCATGAGATAAAACTTCAATCATAGATCACATAATCGCATACTTAGAAAATCTTAAGGGGACTTCAAAATATATAAAACACCAAAACTAATAAGTGAAATTATGTGGCACGACAGAAGAAGTGTGTGTGCTCAGTTGCTCAGTAGTGTCTGACTCTTTGTGACACTGTGGATCCCTGAGTCAGGAAGATCCCCTGTAGTAGAAAATGACAGTATATAGGATCAATATAAAAGTAAACTTACAGTGGGAATTTGCTGTAAGACTCAAGGTACACAAACCTGGGCTCTGTGACAACCTAGAGGGGAGGCAAGAGGCGGGAATAGGGTGGGAAGTGGGAGGGAGGTTCAAGAAGGAGGGGACATGTGTATACCTGTGGCTGATTCATGTTGATGAATGGCAGAAACGTACACAATATTATAAAGCAATTATTCTTCAATTAAAAATAAATAAAAACTAGAAAAAGTAAATTTAATAGATCAAATGGCATCACTGACTCAATGGACATGAGTTTGAGCAAACTCCGGGAGATGGTGAATGGCAGGGAAGCCTGGCTTACAGCAGTCCATGGGATCGCAAAGAGTCTGACACGACTGCTCAACAGCAATCTATTTCAGCACAGTAAGTACTGTGGCCCTGATGCTGGGAAAGATTGAAGGCAGGAGGAAAAGGGGATGACAGAGGATGAGATGGTTGGATGGCATCACCAACCCAACGGACATGAGTTTGAATAAGCTCCAGAGTGGGTGATGGACAGGGAGGCCTGGTGTGCTGCAGTCCATGGGGTCACAAAGAGTCGGACACGACTGAGCAACTGAACTGAACTGAAGTATTGTGAACTGAATGTTTGTGTCCCCCGCCCATTTATGTGTTGAAATCATAACTGCCACCGTGATGGTGTTAAGAGGTGGAGTTTTGGGAAGGTACTTAGATCATGAGGGTGGAGTCCTTATGGATGGAGTTAAATCTTCTTGTAAAAGGAACCCCTGAGACCTCTTTCATCCACTTCAGTCAGGTTAAGACACAGCAAGAAGACTATGAACCATCTATAGACCAGGAAGTGGGCCCTCACCAGACACACAAGCTCCCAGTGACTTCATCCTGGACTTTCCAGCCCCCAAAACTGTGAGAAGCAAGTTTCTGTTGTTTATAAGCCACTCAGTCAATGACATTATGGACAGGAAGGCCTGGTGTGCTGCGATTCACGGGCTCGCAAAGAGTCGGACACAACTGAGCGACTGAACTGAACTGAACTGAACAATGATATTCTGTTACAGCAGCTTGAAGAAACCAAGACACAAGGAATAAATAGTGAATATAAACCAGAAATAAAACACTGAGAACTATAAAACATTGCAAAGACAAAGGTGACCTAAATAAATATGAGGCAGTTAATGCTAGATTCTAATACAAATTTTTTCAGGCTGTTTTATTTTTTTTTTAAGAAATTTCCAACTCAATTTTAAAATTTATCTGACAAAACAGAGAACCGAGAATAAGCAAAACAATTTTGAAAAAAGAACACATGCAAAGTATTACACTTCCCAATTTAACACACACCATTAAAATACCATGATAAAGACAGTGTGATATTGCTCTAAAAATCTGTATATAAATTATTTAAGTAGGATTGAGTCTAAAAATAAACCCACACAGAGATGACTATTTTTTGCCAATGATACTAAGAGTATTCAATGAAGAAGTGATAGCCTTTGCAACAGTGTGAATGACCAGATTATCTGCATAAAAATTGAACATTAACACATCTTACACTGTACAAAAAAATAACTTGATATGGATTATAGACTGAAATATGAGAGCGGCAACTGTTAAGCATCTTGAAGAAAGCCTAGGAGAAAATCGTTATGACAGTGTTTTAGACGGTGATTTCTTAAACAAAATAACATAAGCCATGAAACAAAAACTTAGGAATGTCTCAATAAAAATTAAAAACCTTTGATCTTTGGGAAACCCTGTAAAAAAATGAAAAGCCACAGACAAGAAGAAAATATTAGCAAATCACGTATCTAACAAGGAACTTAGTGCAGAGTACATAAAAAGTCTTATCTTTCAACAAGAAAACAACAAATGAAAAACATTTGAACAGAGATTTCACCAAAGAAGATATATGAATACTCAGCAAACACATAAAAAGAAGCTTTTCATCATAACTAAGTCATTATAAAAAGTAAAAAATAATTGCAGATTGACTTTATTCATAATATTTAAAATCATATAAAGAATCCCACATGTAAAATTGTATTCATGGAGTCATAGCAAGATATAAAAATAAACAAGTATACTAATATATAGTATGAGAAGACTCTTGAGAGTCCCTTAGACTGCAAGGAGATCAAACCAATCAATCCTAAAGGAAATTAATACTGAATATTCATTAGAAAGACTGATGGTGAAGCCGAAGCTCTAATACTTTGACCACCTGATGCAAAGAGATGACTCATTGGAAAAGACCCTGATGCTGGGAAAGATTGAAGGCAGGAAGAGAAGAGGATATCAGAGGATGAGATGGTTGGATGGCATCACTGATCCAGTGGAGTTTGAGCAAGCTCTGGGAGATAGTGAAGGACAGCAAAGCCTGACGTGCTGCAGCCCATGGGGTGGCAAAGAGTCGGACATGACTCTGAGCGACTGAGGAACAACACGCTAAAATAAGCAAATGCATGCATATATGTAATAATAAAGTACTTGTAGGTATTTAGTGGGCTCGCCATGTGTCTCAGTGGTAAAGAATCCACCTGCCAGCGCTGGAGATGCAGGAGACTCAGTTTCGATCCTTGGGTCCATAAGATACCCTGGAGAAGGAAAAGGCAACCCACTCCAGTATTCTTGCCTGGAAAATCCCATGAACAGAGGAGCCTGGTGGGCTGCAGTTCATGGGGGCACAAAGAGTCAGACACGACTAAGCGTCTGGGTATTTAAATTATCACATACGTTATCATAAAAACTTGTTTGGAGATAATAGATACCGATAATCAAAATGGGGATTTTTTTGAATAAAGACAGAGACCATTAGGATACAAGAGTAGTACAATAGATCTATATTTAAACTCTAATATTTATATATTTCTATATACTTTATATATTTATATATTTTTATAATATTTAATTGCTTGAAGTCTGTTAGAATTTGATAGAATATAGGGCATGCCTATAGAATCTTTTTGTTAATATTAAATCTATAATCTCTAGGTTAAAATTTTGTGTCAGATGACTTCATAATTCATCGCTCTTTTAGATTTTAGAAAACTGATATGTGTATGACTTAACAGACCCAGCAGGATCTGAGGCAACAACATATCATTAAACACATGAATGTTTCTGCCACAAAAGATGAATATTCACACAAAGAGGGGATTATAAACAACCTCACTTTCCTTCAGGTTAGGATCTGCTGTCAAATAAGTAGGCCACAAACTTTATGAGGAATGTGGTTTCCAGAACCTTTTGGATTTGGGTACTGCTGATCAGCGGAGAAGGCGATGGCAAGCCACTCCAGTACTATTGCCTAGAAAATCCCATGGATGGAGGAGCCTGGTGGGCTGCAGTCCGTGGGGCCGCTGGGGGTCGGATGCGACTGAGCGACTTCACTTTCACTTTCACACATTGGAGAAGGAAATGGGAACCCACTCCAGTGTTCTTGCCTGGAGAATCCCAGGGACGGGGGAGCCTGGTGGGCTGCCGTCTATGGGGTCGCACAGAGTCAGACACGACTGAAGTGACTTAGCAGCAGCAGCAGCAGCAGCAACTGCTGATCAGAGATTGTGGATCTTCAGTAGTTTGTCATAAGTCTCCTATGTTAAAAGCAATTATAAATAATGAATGACTTGACCCTCAAGATTAAGGGCTCTTCAGTTTCCTACACAATTAGCTTAGGTCTAAAAATAAACAATTATTATCTGCTGGACTGAGTTTTGTAACCATCTTCTCTGATCTCCCTCAATAGCTGCAGGGAACCCTCATCTGACACATCTCTGATTGTGTTTTCTTTGCTGGGTTCAGGTTCAAGGTCAAGTTCAAGTGTGTTCTCTGTTCCTCCCACCCCACTCATTGGCACCCCACAGTGTTAGGATTCCTGCAGGGTTTTCTTATTTCATGACCCACACTTCTGTGTTCTTAGTCCTTACATCTGCAAATACTCAAAACTAAATTTAAATTTAACTTGTTCTGCTTCCTTCCAATATGCTTGGTGAAACACTAGCTGCCTGTTTAACTCTTTAACTTACAAGTGGCTTCAATTCCATGCCTTATCTGGCAGGTTTCCCTATAACCTGCATGTGTGCTCTGCCTATAGCCTCTGTTGTCATCAACAGATTCTGGTTGCTGTGGTGATAAAGGGGGCACTGAAGGTCTCTTTCAGACTTTCAGAGTAAGAGTCACTTTCTGCCTGGGGTCCAGACTGAGGGCACATTCCCTGTGACACACTGTGCTGATACGTGCTGTGTAACATGATCAAAAATCCCCAGCAGCATAGAACACAATTGAATCACTTCCTGTTTACTCTATGTAGGTCAGTTGTGATATAGGCTTGTAAAGTTTCATTAAAAGTTTTTGAGACTACCCTAAGATTGACAATTTTCTTTTTAAAATTTTGTCAAGTTAGACATTAACAAACACACAACCGACCACCTCCTATCATCACCCTTCCCAAGAAGAGAACACATTTGGCTCTTAGGATTATATATTGTTTGGCTTCATTGTCCTCCTTTGATTATGAACCAATGAAAATTGGTCACAGACAAAGGGTCTTGATGCCTGGACTTTCTTTATGGACCATTAGACAAATGCCGGGTTAAGAGATAAATGTGTCAGTCCATAAATTCAGAGTTTTACTCTGAAACTGCCACTAGATTTTCCCCTGCTAGCGGGTAATTTGTTGACAAGTTAGAAAATATATAGCGAAAGACAAACATTTATAGAACACTCAACACCTTTTCCCAATGAGGTGAAAAGAAGAAATAGCTTCACACCAATGACCTAAGTTTTTAAATAGCTCTGATTTCATTCCTGCAAGCCTCCTTTTAGTTGCTTGTAATCACCTTTTGGTAACAGGAAATTATCATAGGTACAAGAAAAGATTTTTGTACAGGATATTCTATGGAGTGTTCTTCACACACGAAGGGCAACTTCCTCAACTGACAAAGTTGGGTAAATGAATAAATAAAGTAATGGGACTTTTTATTATAAGAAATCATGCAGCTATTAAAAGCTATACTGTCAAGGAGTATTTAACTCATAAATGGAAGTGATTAGGATTGACACGAAGTGAGAAATGCCAGACACAGGACTATCAGCTTGGCCAAAAATCTCATTTGGTCATTCAATAGGTCTCGTAAGAACGGAATTTTGGCCAACCCAAGCGTACTGCTAAGGTCATTGTGACAAAGTGTATAGATACATACACTCAAGGGACAATGCTTCCTGTTAAACTACACTTATCATCTACGCACTTTTTTGTTTTCTTCCACTTTTTCAAAAGTTAATGTTCTATTTTTAAAGAGAGAAAAGACACGTTTATATTTATCAAAGAGTATAATGATCAGTTACCTTAGCTGCCTCTTGGAATCGAGGTCCACTGTCCTTTAATTATGTCTCTATCTGCTACACCTGTCGACTCATTCATATTGTCTCACCATTTCTTTAAATAACTTTGTGACAGGTCTCACAGTCACTGATGAAATGACAAATCAGCAACAACCTGATTGATTTAAAGTCTTGTCTTCAAAATCAGAAAGAATTCATATGATCATTCTCATTATTTCTCTTTATAAGGGTTTGCTAAGGAAATTAATGGTAAAAATTCATAAGGAGACATACTTCAAATAGTTTGGTCAGGTCCTGGCAGGCAACTACAAAGCCAGAAGTAATATTTTAAGATGTGTATGGTTCTCCTCTAGCCATTAAAATGGATCTCCCCATATGGCCTCCATGGATGGCACTTTCTTAACCAGTTCAAGAAGAAATATAACAGAGTAATTAAGTCCAGGAACTCAGGGGTCTAGTTGCTTGTGTCTGAGTCTCGGTTCCCTGTCTTAATGACTACACCACAAAGTTACTGAGACTTCCGATGGCTCAGCGCCTCACCTGTGAAATGAAAGAAATAAGGAAAGCTTTCTGGCCAGCTTTGTATGAAGCTGGTCATTCCTTTATTCCTAATCTGGAATGAAGGGCCCTGGACACTGTGTTATTCACTAAAGGTACCACAGTGAATGCAACAGATACATTTCTTGCCCTGATGGAACTTACATTTCACTGGGAGAGAAACATAGTTAGCCAGCAAGCAATAAACACTCTGACTTAAAGTGCTATGAAAAGTCATAAAAAATAAAGAAGAATAAGGCACTAGAGAATGGCGGGATTGTGTGCATATTTTAGATAAGGGGGTTCATGAAAGCATCTCCAAGTGAGAGTCAGAATAAAGGATCAGAAGAGAGGGGTGGGGGGTTTATTGAGTTTATGAAACTGGAAGGAAACCATTGTCCAGGTGCAGATTGATTGCAATAATTCAGGTGAAGCCCTGGGACCGTTTGCCTACAGAAGCACAGAAGGGACCCAGGAAGTGGTTGACTTAGGAGATGTTGGAAAGGAAAGCCTAGAGGTGCATATATACAATGGAATATTACTCAGCCACTAAAAGGAATGAAATAGGGTCGTTGTAGAGACATGGTTGGACCTAGAGTCTGTCATACAGAGTGAAGTAAGTCAGAAAGAGAAAAACAAATATTATACGCTAAAACATTTATGTAGAAGCTATAAAAATGGTACAGATGAACCTATTCCCAAGGCAGGACTAGAGACACAGAGAATGAACATATGCTCAGAGGGGACGAAAGTGTGGATGGAATGACTTGGGAGGAGAGCACTGACATACATGTACTGCCAGGTGTAAAATAAATAGCTAGTGGGAAGCGGCTATGAAGCACAGGAAGTTCAGCTTGGTGCTCTGTGAATACGTAGAGTTGGGGGTGGGAAGCAGGTGGGAAGGAGGTCCAAGAGGGAGGGATATATGTATACATACAGCTGACTCACTTCATTGTACAGCAGAGACTAACACAACATTGTAAACCAATTATTTTCCAACAAAATATTATCATAAATTAAAACTAATAATAGAGGAAAGCATTGACAGGATTTGCTCTTGGGTGGGACATTTGGTCATAAGGAAAAGATGGGAAGAAAGATAACAACCAGGCTTGGGGCTGAGCAATAGGATAAATGCTGACACCATTGCCAAGCAGAGAAGATGGGTTGGAGCAGGCCCGAGAGGGAGATCGAATCCAGCTTTGACTTTGTTAAGTCTGGTAGATCCTTGGGCAGCTGGGCAGGGGGTTGAGAAGGCAGTCCGATGAACACACCCGTCCAGGTGTGGATGGCGCTGTCATGAGATTAGATGAGACGACCTAGGACGTCTGTGCAGGTATGACGTTGAGGGCTGAGGGACAGGTGAACAGTGGAGAGCAGAAGGCAAAGAAGCAGTCAAAACACAAGACTGCGGAGGAGCAGCCGTGGAGGAGACTTGGAAACCACGGAGGGTGGTGTCTCGGAGGCCAAGCAAGGAGAACAGCTGATGTTGTATCAGATACTCTGCGTGTTGGAAAGTGCCCTCAGGCAAGTCACAACCTCTCTGAGCCTCAGTTTTCTCGACTGAGAAATGGGAACAAAGTCCCATCACTGGGAGATTCACAGAGGGAGCGGTTTCAAAGGGAGAATTCCCAGAGATAAAGGGCGCAAAGCATTTGGCACATCGCCTGAACATATTACATGTTCACTAATTATTATGACATGGGAACATAATCATAGCTAGAAAGAAAAACGTTAATTGCTTGAGAAATACAACTTTCATTGCCTGCCAGCTACCTGTCTCAGGAAGTTCTTCTGGGGCGACCCCTCTCCTTCCCTTCCCTCATTCCCCCTCATTCTTTCCTTTCTTCTTCCCTCCCTCTCTCCCTCCGCTTCTTTTTTCCTTCCTTCCTGCTTTTTTACTGGCCTCAGGTACCCACAACTGGAATAATTGTAATTTCAGTTCATGACACGTTTTCATTTAGTTAATTCACTGTTCAGATATTGCTAATAGCCCGCAGCACAAAAATGAAAGCTAAGTCCTGGACTGCATCTAACTCTCTGTTACCACCCCGATTCCAGCTTATCATTGACTTGCTTTCTTTTTTCACAGATTTATAGCATCTATGAATATTCCTAAAAAGTACTTTGAATTTGCTGGTTTTAAACTCTATAAAAAGAGCATCCTGCTGCCCAGTGTCTTTTAGACTGTCTTCATGTAATGTCTTATTGCTAATATTCAGCCTTTAGCAGTGCATCGTGATGGTTAATTATTTTTGACTGCTGTCTAGTATTCCATTTTTTGAATATAACACACTTCGTCCTTTGAGTGTGACACTAGTAGGCAATGCTGTTGCTCCTACACTTTTACAGTTGTGATCAGTAAGGCTACGATGTGTTTGCATGTGTTTCCTACTGTGTGTGCATAAGAATTTCTTTCAAGACAATGCTTAGAAATAGAATTACTGGGGCTATAGGTTTTGTGAAAGCTCAACTTTAAGATACAATGTCAAATGGATTTTTAAAGAAATCGCATTCATTCTCCTTTTCACCATTCTATAGTATCCATCACTTGTATTGATGGATCTTATAGTCTAAGGGATTGTGGTGTTGGAGAAGACTCTTGAGAGTCCCTTGGACTGCAAGGAGATGAAACCAGTCAACCCAAAAGGAAATCAATCCTGAATATTCATTGGAAAGACTGATGCTGAAACTGAAGCTCCAGGTGTTTGGCCACCTGATGTGAAGAAACGACTCATTAGAAAAGACCCTGATGCTGGGAAAGAATGAAGGCAGGAGGAGGATGGCAGAGGATGAGATGGTTGGATGGCACCGCTCACTCGATGGTCATGAGTTTGACCAAGCTCCAGGAATTGGTGATGGACAGGAAGCCTGGCACGCTGCAGTCTGTGGGGTTGCAAAGAGTTGGACATGACTGAGCGACTGAACTGAACTGAAGGGACTCTCAGGAGTCTTTTCCAGCACCACAACTTGAAAGCATAAGTTCTTCAGCACTCAACTTTCTTTATAGTTTAACTCTCATATGCATACATGACTGCTAGAAAAAATATAGCTTTGACTATACAGACTTTTGTTTGCAAAGTGCATCTCTGCTTTCCATTTATCACAGCTCTCCTTCCAAGGGGCAAGTATCTTCTAATTTCATGGCTGCAGTCACTATCTGCAGTGATACTGGAGCCCAAGAAAATTAAATTTCTCATTACTTCCACTTTTTCCCCTTCCGTTCACCTTGAAGCGATGGTACCAGATGCCATGATCTTAGATTGTTTTTAATGTTGATTTTCAAGACAGCTTTTTCACTCTCCTCTTTCACTCTCATCAAGAGGACCTTTAGTTCCTCTTCATTTTCTGCCATTAGAGTGGTATCATCCACATATCTAACCTCCTGAGGTTGTTGATATTTCTCCCAGCAGTCTTAATTCCAGCCTGTGATTCATCCAGGCAGGCACTTCACATGGTATAGTCTGCATACAAGTTAAATAAGCAGGGTGACTGTATACAGCCTTGTCATTTTCCTTTCCCAATTTTGAATCAATCTGTTGTTCCATGTCCAGTTCTAAATGTTGCTTTAACCTGTATACAGGTTTCTCCGGAGACAGGTAAGGTGATCTAATATTTTCATTTCTTTAAGAATCTGTTGTGATCCACACAGTCAAAGGCTTTAATGTAGTCAATGAAGCAGAAGTAGATTTTTTCTGGAATTCCCTTACTTTCTCCACAATCCAACAAAAGTTAACAGTTTGTTCTCCGGGTCCATTGTGTCTGAGCTTCTCTGGTGGCTCAGATGGTAAAGAATTAGCCTGCAATGCAGAAGACCTGGGTTCAATCCCCAGGTTGGGAAGATCTCCTGGAGAAGGGAATGGCAACCCAATTCATTATTCTTGTCTAGAGAACCCCCATGGACAGAGGAGCCCGGCGGGTTACAGTCCGTGGAGTCACAAAGAGTTGGACGACTATGTGACTTTCACTTACACTTCACTTTCCTTTGTATCTTTGGACCCAACTTGTATATCTGGAATTTCTCAGTTAATGCACTGCCGAAGCCTAGATTGAAGGATTTTTAGCATATCTTGCTAGCATGTGAAATGAGCCCAATTATATGGTAGTTTGAACATTCTTTGGCATTGCCCTTCTTTGGGATTGGAATGAAAACTGGCCTTTTCCAGTCCAGTGGCCACCCTTGTCTGTGTCACCACACACCACGCAATTTTACACCTTAGTTTACATTGTTCCTTCTAAAGTCCTGTATTCTTCTCTCATCTTGGGGAACATCTGCTCATTTGGTAACATTTAACTCATGCATCAGTTTTTTCCTTGAGAGTGTTTTTGTTTGTCCAGGCTGGGTGAGCTTCCCACAATTCCTTGCATTTACATCTTACACAAGCTTTTCAAATTTCAATTGAAGTGTTCTATGTGTTGGGTTTACCCATTATACTGCAAGTATAGGGACAGCATTATATTTCTCTTCGGTTTTCTAACGCCTAGCATAGAGTCCTTCATGTACAAAATATACCTTAAATGTTTGTATAATTAAGCTTCAAAGTCATCCTAATAATCTAGAGGTCATTGGGCTGGGGTCTGGGCTAAGTCAATGTCACTAAGTGAAAATTACTCCACCCAACCAAAAAACCATCAGGGAACCTGAATCTTAGTCCTTTCTCATCTCTGAAACAATGTGAGACCATTGTTGGACATTTCTATCTGAGTATCAGTCTTTCATTACAAGTTTGGCATAATTCCTGGCCTCCATATCTAGGTGGAAGCTCCTTGAATTTTAAAAGAGGAGAAAAATGCATCAAGTTTTGAGTGTTTTGAAAGTATAAGGATGAACACTACATTGGTTCGGTTCGGTTCAGTAGCTCAGTTGTGTCCAACTCTTTGCGACCCCATGAATCACAGCACGCCAGGCCTCCCTGTCAATCACCAAATCCCGGAGTTCACTCAAACTCATGTCCATTGAGTCAGTGATGCCATCCAGCCATCTCATTCTCTGTTGTCCCTGTCTCCTCCCACCCCCAATCCCTCCTAGCATCAGACTGCAAGGAGGTCCAACCAGTCCATTCTAAAGGAGATCAATCCTGGGTGTTCATTGGAAGGAATGATGCTGAAGCTGAAACTCCAATACTTTGGCCACCTCATGTGATGAGTTGACTCACTGGAACACTACATAGAGCTTTGATTTTAGTAATCCCACGAAAACTTTCAAACTTTTGCAGAAGCATCAGAATGTATTTTGTAGCATGAACGCTCTTGCAAGGGCATAAGTAAATTTTCAAATGCGTGGCACAATGAATCTCTCTCAATCTGTCTCTCTCTCTCATTATATATATAAAACCTTAATTGTCAGGTTGTCTTTGCTGAAGAATCATTAAAAAATGATAAGATACAAAGGCTGTCCTTTTTTATTTCAAGAATGTAGCAACTACTTAAACAGTAAATTAAAGATTCATTGTATTCTATTATTTAATAACATTTAAAGGAACTCTTTATATTGCTTCAGTGAAACAACTTTTAAACTATACATTAAAGATTCAATTCTATTTTATTATATCCTTAATCCCATTTAGGGGGTAAATTATCTATCACTAAGCATCATTTAACATTTTAATGAAACACTTGATTATTTTTGACAAAGAACTGGCTATAACCACAATGATCACATTTTCCAAAGAAGGAGATAATTCTTAATCTTGAGCATTAGATTCAAAGCTCAGCTCTGGGAAATCCTTGGGTTCTGAGGTAGTGTCTTGGGGTCACCATAGGGAGTGAGGGAGGCAGGGAGGGACAAAATGTGTCTATGCATTTTTGATAAAGTGTCTGAGTATACATAGAAGTAAAGGTATTGTAGCATGTATATTATCATAAGTGACCAGTCCAGGTTCGACGCATGATACAGGGGAGGCTTGGGGCTGGTTCATGAGGACGACCTGGAGGGAGGATAATGGGGAAGAGGAAGGTGGGAGGGGGGTTCAAGAAAGAGAACACATGTACACCCGGGGCGGATTCGTGTCAATGTATGGCAAAACCAACCAATATATTAATGTAAAGTAATTTGCCTCCAATAAAATAAATTTAAAAAAAAAAAGAAGTAAAGGTATTAAGTTCACAAATGCCCGTGTGCCTAACATGGGCAATGTAGCAAATGAACCAGTTTACCACCACATCTGTTCAGATTTCCTTGACTAACACATCAGACATAAAGTTGAGTTCACTTTTGTAAGTGTCTCATTCCTCTCTCTTTTACCCTAGCGGTCATTAGCATTTTTGAAGTTGTGTATCCTTCCCATCCATACTTTTAACACCCAGAGTACATGCCTTTTATTGGTGAATAATAAATGACACTGTTTGATGCATACTTAAAAATTATATGAGTGGTGTTATTCTGTATATATCTTACTATAATGCTTTCGAACTGTGGTGCTGAAGAAGGGTCTTGAGAGTCCCTTGGACCGCAAGAAGATCCAACCAGTCCATCCTAAAGGAAGTCAACCCTGAACATTCATTGGAAGGACTGATGCTGAAGCTGGAGTTCCTATACTTTGGCCACCTGATGTGAAGAGCTGACTCACTGGGAAAGACCCTGATGCTGGGAAAGATTGAAGGTCAAAGGAGAAGGGTACAGCAGAGGATGAGATGGTTAGATAGCATTACCAACTCAGTGGACATGAATCTGAGCAGACTCCGGGAGATCTTAGAGGACAGGGGAGACTGGCATGCTGCAATTCATGGGATCACAAAGAGTCAAACATGACTCAACAACTGAACAACAAAAACAGCATTCTGTTATTACTCAAAATTGCTTTAAGATGTGTCTATGTTGATACACACAAATCTGGTTCAACTTTTTAACAGCTGTGCATCTACAATTGTCAAGGGTCTTGGTTGTAAATAACAAAAATTGAGTCTCCTTTAATCAAGCAGAATATGATTTAATAGGAAGGATATCGCAGGGTTGATAAAAGAAATAGAGAGTCTGAAGAAACTACAAGAAAAGGGTAGCTGGAGCAGTAGGTCAAGTGGCTGAAATCACAGTCACCATCTCATCAAAGGAAGTGTGATCAGTTCCCTTGCTGGTGCTTCTGGACGGTGCACGCCATGAGGATGGCTTCCACTACCAACACCACTGTTAAGCACGTCGCTCTGTCATGGCACGATTGCTGGTGCTGCTGACGTGCGCCAATCATCCTGCCCATGCGCCAGTGCTGACGCCACTGCACTGTGAATGCCACTCTGCTGGCATGCATCACTGGACATGGATCCCAGTCTGGTCACCGTCACGTGGCTGGTGCTCACTGCTGCTGCCAACTCCTTCTTCATTCTAGCTTCGATTTATACTGTTATTTTTCAGGCCCTGTGAACAGAGCACTGAATGCCATTGAATATTTGTCCTCGTAGGCCTTACACTTTGGAGGAAAAGACAGATACTAAGGTATATTTATATTTGCATCTGTATTTATATCTCCATGACTGGTAAAGTCATAGAAGACTCAGGACTCAAAGTCCCCAGCAGAATTTTGGAGGGACGTGTGGTTGCTCATACTGAGGTCTTTTCAGTGCTATGCCTGTCAGGAAGCCAGAGAAATACTTTCTACTTCCTATTTGGAGCCAGGAATTACAAACTTTCTTTCTCCTAAAAGAGGGTACGAGGTCCTAAAATTGCCATCTTTCAAAGTTTAACCACTCCATCGTAGGGAATGCTCTGAGGTTCAGCGTTGTTTTAATTTCCCTGATCCGTAGTCAGGTGCGTGGTCACTGCCCACTGGAGTTTTCTCCTCCATGACATGCGGTATTTATCTCTGCCTGCTTTTCTCCTGCCTTGCCTTTTCTCTTTTATTATATTGTAGGGGGAAATGCATAATCTGATTTCAATGTACTAAACCTGGATAGGTGCAGGGATGGTGGTTGAGTCACTCAGTTATGTCCAGCTCTTGCGACTCCCTGGACTGTAGCCTACCAGGATCCTCTGCCCATGGTATTTTCCAGGAAAGAATACTGGAGTGGGTAGCCTTTCCCTTCTCCAAGGGATCTTCCTGACTCAGGGATCAAACCCAGGTCTCCTGCACTGCAGGCAGAGTCTTTACCAACTGAGTGGGCAAGTGTGTTGCAATTATATTCTCCCAGACTGAACAACACACAATCTTGGAATAGAATATTTCCATCATCCCCCAAATTCTCTTATATCTATTTGCAGTCAATCCCTTGGTTTTCTTAATTGTAGTTTTAATTTATTTTTCCTTAAATACAAGTGACTATGAGTAATTTTTAATGTATTTATTGAGATTCCTATATCTTCTTTGGTAAAATCTGTTCTTATACCCACAATTTTAAAAATTAGGTTTTCATTTATTGTCTACTTGTGGGAGTTCTTTGTATATTCTGAATATATGCCTGTGATCAGGTAAATATTTTGCAAATATTTTCTCCCAGTTCATAGCTTGCCTTTTCATTTTTCTGTCTTATCAAAGAAATAGCTTTAATTTGTGTGAAGCTTCATTCTTTTTTTTATTTTTAAGATGTATGTTGCTAGTGTCCTAAGAAATTTTTGCCTAGCTCAAGGTCACAATTCTTCTTTCTACTTTTTTATCTGAACTTTTCCAGTTTTAGTGGCTATTATATTTAGGTGCATGGTTCATTCCTAATTGTGTACATAGTGTGAGGTAAGGGTTGAGTTTCACTGTTTTCCATCTGGATGTCCAATTATTCAAGTATCATTTGTTGAAAAGACTATTCTTTCCCTTTTGAATTACTTCCCATCTTTGTTGAAATTCAGTTGGCCATATATTGAAGATGTATTTGTTCACTTTCCATTCTTTTCCATTTATCTATTATGTCTGTCTTTACACCAATAACACAATGTCTTGATTACTATAGCTTTATAGTAAGCTTCAGTTCAAGTACTGTATTAATAATTACCCTCAAACTGTTTTAAATACTTAGCATTTCCACATAAATTTTAGAATCATCTTGCCAATTTGAAATAAAAATTCCTGCTGTGATTTTGATTGAGACTTTTCTGAATCTACAGTTGAATTTTATTTATTTTTTTTTTATTTATTTTATTGGAGGCAAATTACCTTACATTAATATATTGATTGGTTTTACCATACATTGACACAAATCCGCCCCAGGTGTACATGTGTTCCCTTTCTTGAACCCCCCTCCCACCTCCCTCTTCCCCATATCCTCCCTCCAGGTCATCCCCGTGCACCAGCCCCAAGCATCCTGTATCATGCATCAAACTTGGACTGGTGATTCATTTCACATATGATAATATACATTCTACAATGCCATTCTCCCCAGTCATCCCACCTTCACCCTCTCCCACAGAGTCCCAAAGACTGTTTTGAATTTTAAAATGTTGAACTGAGTGATACTGAATCTTCCAATCCATAACATACCTTATCTTTTCATTTATTTGGATTTAACTCAGCTGAGTAATATTTTGTATGTCTAGTGTACAGATCATGCAAATATTCTGTTAAATTTTTCCTTTTGTGTATTATATTTTTGATGTTCTGGTAAATGGTGTGGTTTATTTAAATTTTATTTTTTAATTGTCCATTGCTAATATAATAAATGTGGTGTTGAAGAAGACTCTTGAGAGTCCCTTGGACTGCAAGGAGGTCCAACTAGTCCATCCTAAAGGAGATCAGTCCTGGGTGTTCATTGGAAGGACTGATGCTAAAGCTGAAACTCCAATACTTTGGCTGCCTCATGCAAAGAGTTGACTCATTGGAAAAGACTCTGATGCTGGGAGGGATTGGGGCAAGAGGAGAAGGGGACGACAGAGGATGAGATGGCTGGATGGCATCACCAACTGGATGTACATGAGTTTGGGTAAACTCCGGGAGTTGGTGATGGACAGGGAGGCCTGGCGTGCTGTGATTCATGGGGTCGCAAAGAGTTGGACATGACTGAGCGACTGAACTGAAGTGAATATAAGAAATAAATTTGATTTTTTTATTCTGATTTTCTGTCTTGGGCTTTGCTAAATTCATTTATGTGGTATAAAATTTCCTTTACATTTTTCTTTGAATTTTCTACTTAAATAGTCACATTTCTGTGAATAAGGATAGTTTTACTTCTTCTTTTCCAATTTGGATGCCTTTATGTCTCTTCTCTTGTCTGCTTGCACAAGTTGGATAACATTCAAGTGGTGAGTGGACATCTGTGCCTTGTTTCTTATCTTTAGAAGAAAGAATTTAGTCTCTTGCCATTAAGCATCATGATGGCTCGAGATTTTCCTAGATTCTCTTTATCAAGTTGAACTCTGCACTTCTATCTTGCAGAGTTTGTTTATTTCATTTTGCTGTCTTGTCATGAATAGGTGCTGAATTGAGGAAATATATTTCTGCACCTATTGCAATGATTTTTCTTTTTTTTGGCCTATCATTATAGTGAATTATACTGGGCTTCCCTGGTGGCTCAAAGGTTAAAGCGTCTGCCTGCAATGCGGGAGACCTGAGTTCGATCCCTGGGTCGGGAAGATCCCCTGGTGAAGGAATGGCAACCCACTCCAGTATTCTTGCCTGGAGAATCTCGTGGACGGAGGAGCCTGGTGGGCTACAGTCCACGGGGTCACAAAGAGTCGGTCACAACTGAGTGACTTCACTTTCACTTTCATACCAATATTAGAATGGTTAGTTGAAATTACACTCCTACAATAAACCCCTGTGATTATTACATTATGACTTTATGTATGCGTCTGTGTTTGTGGTGTTGGAATTTATGAAAAATTCTTATGGAATTTTACCTCTGTGTCCTTGAGGGATATTGCTCTGTAGTTTTCTTTGGGTGTGACAAAATTGTCTAGTTTGAGAGTAATAGTGCAAGATTCATAAACTAAGTTGAGAAGTAGACTCCCCTCTCACATAGTTTGCAAGAGTTGGTTAGAAGTCTTCTTTAAATATTTCATAGAATTCATCAGTAAAATATATATTGGCCAAGAGACGTTGTTTCATGTTTATTTTACCGTTGTTGCTTTTTAGTTGCCTAGTCGTCTCTGACTCTTTTTGATGTCATGGACCATAGCCCTACAGGCTCCTCTGTCCACGGGATTTCCCAAGCAAGAATACTAGAGTGGGTTGCCATTTCCTTCTCCAGGAGATCTTCTCGATCCAGGGATCAAACTCTCATCTCCTGCCTTGGCAGATGGATTCTTTACATAGGCCACCTGGAAAAGCTATGTTTGTTTTGTTTGGGGTTTATTTGTGTTTATTTGTTTGGGGTTTATTTGTGTGTGGGAATTTTTTTTTTTTAATGGTTTTCTCCAGAGCCTGGGAAAAGGGGAATAGGTTGACTTTTTGGGGGATGGACTGGGGCGAGGGGGTGGACTTTAACTTCGAACTTGATCTGTATAACAGATAACAAAAATTTCAGGTTATCATCTTTGGTTAGTTTGGTGCTTTGTATGTTTCAGTGACCTTGCCCGTTTTACCTAAGTTGCTGATTTTCTTGTGTCAAAAAGTTGTTCATAATATTTTATGATTGCTCCTTTAATATTTTTATCATCATTTGGTATGTCATCTCTTTCATTCTTATTTAGAGCAATATTGTGTCTTTTTTCTGCTTTTATCTTGATCAGCTTGTCTGGAGATTAATCAATTTAATTAACCTTTTCAAAGAACCAGATTTTGGCTTCATTGATTTCTTTCTATTGTAGATCTATGTTCCATGTCCCTGGTTCCTGTTCTTTTTTGTTTCTTTTTATTGCTTTGGGTTTATTTGCTGTTTTTTTCTCTTTTAAGTTTCTTTTGTAGAAGATTGGATCATTGATTGAGACATTCATTTTTTACTACAAGTATTTACTCCTACACATTTCTCTCTAAGAACATCCCACACATTTCTATATTCTGTGCTTTTATTTTCATTTCATTTATAGTATTTGCTACTTCTACTGCACTTTTTTCTCTGAATAGTTACTTAGAAGTAATTTACCAGCATTTTAGGGTTTTCTAGATATATTACTAATTTATGGTTTAATTTTGGTATGGTTAGATAACCGCATTATTTTCTTGTATTATTTAAATCTTTTTAAATTTACTGAGGCTTTATTGGGTCTATATTGATAATAGATACTCTTCTTAGTTTTTCTGTTCACTTAACAAAAATGTATGATTAATGTGTACTGAATTTCATCAAATTGTTTTTATGCATCAATTAAGATGATTACATATATATTTTCTTTCCTTTAATTTGTTGATGTTGTTTTTAGTCATATAAGCTGCATCCAACTCTCTGAGATCTCATGGACTGTAGCCAGCCAGGCTCCTCTGTCCATGGGATTTCCCAGGCAAGAATATTGGAGTGGATTGCCTTTCTTTTTCCAGAGGTTCTTCCTGACCCAGGGATGGAAGCTGAATTTCCTGCCTGGAAGGCAAATTCTTTACCACTGATCCACCCGTGAAGTCCAATTTTTGATATTGTGATCTATATTAATAAACATTATGATTTAAAGCACATCTTACACTTCTGAGGTAAATCCAGAATACAGTATTTTAAAACACAACCAATTTGGCTTGCTAATATTACATTTATGATTTTTTGCCTCCATCTCAGTAGGAGTGATCTATAAATTTTCCTTTCATGTCCTATCCTCTGATTTTGAAATCAACCTAGTACTAAATTATATAATAACTTGAATGGCTCCTTTTCTTTCCTTTATTCAGAAGCTATTTGTAAAAAACATAGTTTATTTGTTCCTTGATAGTTTGATAAAATTTATTCTTAAAATAATTCACATTCAATGTCTAGGAAAGACACATTGATGTAATCTATATGCCAGCAAGTTTATTTCATAACAGTAATTGGTTTCTCCAGATATTTTATTTCTTTTATTTCAATTCTAGTAATTCGCATTATTTCAATTATTATCCACTTCATATAAAACCATCACACTTACGATAACAAAGCTATTCATATAATCTCCACTTTATCTGGTATTAATCTTTGTTCCCAACATTTTTGTGTGTGACTTCTATCTTTTTTCCTCCTTATTTAATCTTGTCATTGTGCTCAATCGCGCAGTCATATCTGACTCTTTGTAACCGCAGGGACTGTAGCCTGCCAGTCTCCTCTGTCCATGGGATTTTTCCAGGCAAGAATACTGGAGTGCGTTGCCATTTTCTTCTTCAGGAGATCTTCTAAACCACTGACCCACCTGGAAAGCCTCAATTAATCTTACCAGAGGTTTTTCTGTTTCAATAATCTTTTAAAGAATTAGCTTTGATTTCATCAATTCTTATTATTTTTCTAATATCTGCTCTTATGTTTTATTATATCTTTGTTTCTATTTCCTTTGGATTTACTCTGTTGCACTTTATCTAATTTATTGAGTTAAGTGGCCACTTCACCAAATTTTTTAGAATTTAATATTTCTTAATATATAACTTTAAAGTTACAAATTCCCATCTAAAACTTCAATCTCACCTGACATCCTTATGGATAATGACTTTGTTATTATTTAGTTAAATTTTTTTTTACTTGCATTATTTTTTCTTATTTGTTTCATAAACTATTGAGTTGTCCTTTTTTTCTTCTTTAGTGTCTAAAAATATATGGTGGGCCTGAAAGATGTTGTTATTTCATGAATCTCTGAATTTCTTTAGATGTTTTTAGAAATAATTATCTATTTGATATAATTTTTAATATTGGTTGAAATTTCTGTTCCAGATATTGGTCAATGTTTGTGAAAATACATGGATATTCTTTAAAAATGGGTATTCTCTATGTTTTAAGGATCTTATTATAGCTTAAGCTTTTCAGTATGCTATTCAAATTTCTTACATCTTTATTAAGTTTTCAATCTTCATTTCATAACAGTTTAAAAAGAAGGCTACCAAAATATCTCCAGTGATAAATTTGCCAATTTCTCCTTATAACTCTGTAAATCTCAGTTTTATATGGATTATAGTCATGCTGTTAGTTGCATTAAATTTCATGATTATTATACTGATAAACTGATCCTCTTACTATGTTGCTGCTGCTGCTGCTGCTGCTGCTAAGTTGCTTCAGTCATATCTGACTCTGTGCGACCCCATAGATGGCAGCCCACTAGGCTCACCCATCCCTGGGATTCTCCAGGCAAGAACACTGGAGTGGGTTGCCATTTCCTTCTCCAATGTGTGAAAGTGAAAAGTGAAGTCACTCAGTCGTGCCTGAGTGACCCCATGGACTGCAGCCTATCAGGCTCCTCCGTCCATGGGATTTTCTAGGCAAGAGTACTGGAGTGGCTTGCCATTACTATGTTACAACTTGCAAATCTTTAATGCCAATTTGACTTAAAGTTTATTTTTCTGACATCCCTTTAGAATATTTTTACTTAGCATTTGTTGGATACATCTTTTTGCATTCTTTCACTGACAAACATCTAGCATCAATTTCTTTTTAGATGTGTCTGTTACAAACAGCTCATAGCTAGATAGTGCTTTGGGGGACACTGCTGTTCGTGTTTATCATTTCCAAGTTCATAAGCTAAATAAAGTTCTTGGACTGCAACAGGCACTAAATCATACATGTTTAATAAAAAGCTTACCAACACCTAAACCCACACATATAAGTGGAGGCAGATTTGACTTTATAGCTCAGACCTCCCACATCTAAAGGGGACTTTTCCTTTATGATATGTGTGCTTATATGTAGAAGGAAGAAATACTTCAGTGTGAAGAATATATGTACACTGAAGTATTTCTCATACACACACACACAATATATATGTGTGTGTATATGATGAAAAGGCCACCTGACAAAGTAGAAAGAGCTAACTAGACTGCCGAGAGCTCAAGCCCTCCAGACTGTGCCAGCTTCTCTCTGTGTGAATTCAGTCAAGACATTGACCTGTCTGGTCCTCAACCTGCCATGTTGCTGGATCACCAAAGAAATACGTATCCTCTTCGTATAAAAATCACTAACGGCTCCCTTGGTGAATCAGTGGTAAAGAATCTGCCTGCCAACCAGAAAATGGGGTTCGATCCCTGGGTCAGAAAAATCCTCTGGAGAAAGAAATGGCAACCCACTCCAGTATTCTTGCCTGGGAGTTCCCGCGGACAGAGGGGCCTGGCAGACTACTGTCCATGGAGTCATGAAAGGTTGGACATGACTTAGCAAGTAAGTAACAACAATGATTTCTGCTAAGTCCATTTTTAACGTGAAGAAATTTACGTTCAGTGAGGGGAAATTGACTTGGCCCAGGTGGATGTCCTAGATAATATTCTCTTTACTATGTCATGCAGTCTCCTTTTCAAAGCATCTTGTAAGGGTTGAACTGTGCCTCCCAAAATTCATATGTTGAAGCCCCAAGCCCCAGAGCTTCAGTCATCTCTTTTGGAAATAGGGTTTTTACGAAATAATTAGTTAAGATTAAGTCATTAAGGTGGGTCCTAATCAAATATGACTGGGGTCCTCATGAAAAGGAAAAAACTGTAGATGTCAATCCCAATAACTAAAACTGACACAACGTTATAAATCAACTATACTCCAATAACGGAGAAGGCAATGGCAAGCCACTTCAGTACTCTTGCCTGGAAAATCCCATGGACGGAGGAGCCTGGTAGGCTGCAGTCCATGGGGTCGCTACGAGTCAGACAAGACTGAGCGACTTCACTTTCACTTTTCACTTTCACACATTGGAGAAGGAAATGGCAACCCACTCCAGTGTTCTTGCCTGGAGAATCCCAGGGACGGGGGAGCCTGGTGGGCTGCCGTTTATGGGGTCACACAGAGTCGGACACGACTGAAATGACTTAGCAGCAGCATACTCCAATAAAAATTTTTTAAAATGGGGGACAAGGAAGGCACTGGATACAGATATGCACACATGGAGAATACTATGTGAAGACAGAGGCAGAAATTAGGATGATGCTTCTATAAGCCAAGGAACACCAAGGAGTGCCCATGGACCACAAATCTAGGAAACAGACATGGGATAGCGCTTCTCACTTGCCGCCCTAAGCAGAGACCAGTTCTGCTCAAACCTTCATCTTGGACTTTGAGACTCCAGAGCTCTGAGACAACAAATTCCTGCTGTTTAAGCCATTTGCATGATAATAATTCGTTCCCCGGTGACTCAGATGGTAAAGCATCTGCCTATAACGTGGGAGACCCGGGTTCAATCCAGGGGTTGGGAAGATCTCCTGGAGAAGGAAATGACAACCCACTCCAGTATTCTTGCCTGTAAAATCCCATGGACAGAGGAGCCTGTTAGGCTACAGTCCATGGGGCTGCAAAGAGTCGGACACAACTGAGCGACTTCACTTCAAGAAACAAATACAGTATCTTTATACTGTAACCAGAAAGCTTCTTGCTGAATATACATGTCTGTCTTCTGTAAACACATGCGTACATGTATACATACAATTTTAGAGACATACCCTGGAGAAGGACTGCCTCAGATATAATAATAAGTGAGAAAAATCTCACCATCTCCCTGAATGATCTTCCAGGCAGTGAAGTAAATAAGGGTAAGACCCCTGGGCTGGATCAGAAAACTTGAGTTTGAACCCTCATTTAGACAAAATCGTTGCTGCGAGCTCTTGGTGTCATTTACACAATGAGAAGGTCACCACTCTAATCAAGCCTTACTTGACTGAACTTCACGTTTTCAAAATATTTTGCCAACAAATCTGCATCGATGATGACATAATTAATTTGATTGCCCAATGTTTATTAATCAAAGACATATATAACAGGATATGCAATAAAAATCGCTTCTCCCAAATTCCTATGATGTCACAGGCAGCCAATCGGATCTGAAAGGGACATTCTTGTGGATTACTTCTAAAGCTCCTGCACAGCTGGGCCAGATGAGCAGGGGCCCGGCAGGGCGGCCATGGGTGGCCCGAGGCCAACATCTGCCCGAAACACCCCGTGTGGCCTCGTGAGTCGAGCCTGGCTGGAGGGAGTCTCTCCCATCTGGTCCGAGTGTCAAGCGTTGTGTGGAAAGGGGTGGCTAAGGATGGAATCCTTCTGTCTCACTGCTCCAGCCTGGATGTGCTTTCCCATGGAGGGCCCAAGAGAGGGGAAAACCGGACCACGACAGAGGAGGTCCAGAAAAACCAGCCATTGTCTTGGCCATGTGTTGGTATGACATTTACGTTCCCAGGATGAGGGCCACTGTGAGGAGGAGGGAAGCAGAGAGGGGCTGGATTGGTATGATCTGCTGTCACCTTCTGGAGAAGGAAATGGCAACCCACTCCAGTGTTCTTGCCTGGAGAATCCCAGGGACGGGGGAGCCTGGTGGGCTTCCATCTATGGGGTCACACAGAGTCGGACACAACTGAAGTGACTTAGCAGCAGCAGCAGCTGTCACCTTCATCCTCTTTGCCCCAGCAGAAGGCCTGGGTATCAGGCCATCCCCAGCAGTCACTAGGATTTTGTCTTTGGGCAAGTTGCTGAACTGTTGTTGTTTTCCTTTGTTCAGTGGCGATGGTAAGTCCCCATGCTCCCTGGCCCACCAGCGGATTTCTGAAGTGTGTGCTTAGAATTCTGTAGTTCAACAAACATGCGCTGAACAGTCCCAGTTTTTTTATTCATTTGTGCAACCGACAAAGACATCCTAAAGGCCTACTGTGTGCCAGGAAGCAGACCAGGCGCTGGAAACATCGAGACCGATGAGTCAACAGTCTAACGGGGGAAAAGAAACAGCCACAAGTGTTAGGATGGGAACGTGTTGAAAGGGCAAGGGGCCTCTTCAGAATGCAAGATGCTCCTTTCAACTTCTGGATAGTCAGATGTTCCAGGGAGCATCTTGGCTTGTGTGAGACTCCAAATGAAAGAACAGGTTCCCTGGGAAAGTGAGTTGGCTCCAAGATGGGAGAACCCATGAGAAAGAAGTGGAGCCAAGGAAGCACAGTGGGTCTTAACGAGGGTTTCTATGGCTACCCAGAGAGTCAGAGCAGGCTGGAGAAATGTATTCTCTCCCTCTGAAAGTTTAGAGGAGGGAAGTAAAGCAACACACTTGAGAAACCCCCTTTCAAAATAATTAAAATAAAAAAATTAAATTATTTTCACTAGACCACATGGTATAAGGAGGCTGAGGTAAGAGAGATTGTTCTGTGTCTGGGTGGAGAGCCAGGGGCTACGTCTGGATTTCAGAGTGGCAGAAGATTCTGGAAGGCAGAGATTGCAATCTGCAAAGCAGAAGGGAAAGAGAAGCCTGTACAGATGGCCATGTCTGGAGAAAGTTAAACCTGCTTGGGCAACATGCAACAGAGCTGTTGGGAAAACAACGAGCAGGTTGAGGTCTGGAACACCTCGGGAAAGAGAGGATGGGAATCCATGGGGGTAGAACGGTGCACTCTCAGACTCCAAAGAGCTTCCTGGTCATGGGCATAGGCCCCGAGCACAGGAGGAGTGACCGATTCAATGGACATGAACTTGGGCAGAGTCTGAGAGATAGTAGATAACAAGAGAGCTTGGGGTGCTGCAGTCCATGGAGTTGCACAGCAGATCTAGCTTTGGATCCAGCTCTATCACTCACTAGCTCAAGGCCACTGCGAAAGTGGCTGCTTCTGAGCCCGAGTGTCCTCAGCTACAAAATACCCTGTGGGGCAGGCAAGGGTCACAAGGCCTCCTGAGCTCTGGCTAGCAGAGTCCTTCATGTGGAGGAGGCCTAAGCCCACACCTCAGAGGAGATGGTTCCAGAACAGTGGCTTCCAATCTTGTCTTAAGCGGGAGGGAAGTCCCTTCCAGGGACCAACCGGCCACCTTCCGTCAAGCCTGCCTCCACTGATTGCAGAGGAGGGACAAAAAGGCAGAGCTGTTCCCCCAGGTAAGGGATGCTGTCCCTGATTGGTAGAAGAAATGGTGACTGCTCATTCAATTCTGTAGGAAATAAAATGGATTAAAAAAAAAAAGAAAGAAAATTTAAAAACTAAAAAGGAAGACATGAAACTTCCATCACCATTTATGTCAATTTTCCTTGGAGCTACTAGCATTTAATCTTTCAGATGTTTCTAGAAAGACTGAAAAATACACATTTTTGCTCAACAAGTTTTAGGCCTTGATTCTTCTTTCCCCCTCAATACTGAAGTCACAAGTTTCCCTGAGTCTCAAAGTGCTTCTCACCCACTCCTCAGTTTCTCCCTATTTCTATATCCATCTTCTCCATTTCCTTTGCGCTACACCTGGATGGTGACTGCAGCCATGAAATCAGAAGACACTTGCTCCTTGGAAGAAAAACTATGACAAATTTAGATAGTGTATTAACAAGCAGAGACGTCACTTTGCCAACAAAGGTCTGTCTAGTTAAAGCTATGGCTTTTCCAGTGGTCATATATGGTTGTGAGAGTTGAACCATAAGGAAGTCTGAGCACCGAAGAACTGATGCTTTCGAATTATGGTGCTGAAGAAGACTCTTGAGAGTCTCTTGGACTCCAAGGAGATCCAACCAGTCCATCATAAAGGAAACCAATCCTAGACATTCTTTGGAAAGATTGATGCTGAAGTTGAAGTTCCAATACTTTGGGCACCTGATGCAAAGAGCTGACCCACTGGAAAAAGACCTTGATGCTGGGAAAGTTTGAGGGCAGGAGAAGGGGCAACAGAGGATGAAATGGCTGGATGGCATCACCAGTTCAATGGACATGAATTTGGGCAAAGTCTGGGAGATAGTAGAGGACAAGAGAGCTTGGGGCGCTGTAGTCCTTGGGGTCACAAAGAGTCAGACATGACTTAGCAACTGGAAAACAACACCACCTGTATGGAAAAAGAGACTAGAGAGTGTGCAGCCTGACTCACTCCCAGATCTGGATGGACAATGGAATAGTTTGAATCCAACATGTATTGGCTTTGGGCTGCAAGATCCCAAGTTCCAAAGCAGATGTGCCCTGCTCCTGGAGCTTTTGGTGAATGAATCCCCATCAAGTGACAAGACTGGAATTTTTCCATGATCTTCTTGGAAGCCCCAGGTAGTTAAAGGGCACAAGGAACCCAAGGAGGAAAGAAAGAGGGGATGATGCTCTAACATCACCCTTCAGTGCTGCTGGAATCTCCCCCGTTTGCCTCCTGATTCCATTGGCAGCCAATCTCTCTCAGCCCATGACCTCATTCATTACCATGGGTGGAGATCTGTTATCAGCTCCCGTCTGACAGATGAGCAAAGTGAGGCTGTGGGCAGGTGAGAGGAGATTGAAGAAATGATTTCAGTCCAAGCAGACCCAGCTCCATCCAGGCTGGCCTGGGGCCCGTTTGCCTTAGACTATCGGGCAGAGAAACTGCTCTCCCTCCCCGGGGGCTGGAGGGCTTGGCAGGGAGGCGGCCCACTGCTCGGTTGGTTGAGGAGATAATCATGCTTGGGGTCTGTTTATCAGCCATCTTTGAATGGCAGGCCTGGATTTCCTAATTAACTAACATCCGTGGGCCGGTAACTCTTCTAAGAGCCCAGTCGTATCAGATCACTGACATTCTCCATGGTTCTATCTCTCCCCCAAACCTGTGCTCAATGTCTGAGAACTAGAAGTTTCTGCAGCGGATAATGAATGAATGGGGGTTGGGGGAGGAAGGGGCAGGCTTTCTGGATGGCCCCAAATCCCCAGGCCTCCCAAGAATTAAAGTTGATTTTTTTTTCTGCCAAAAGGAGGCCTGTGTGGACAGCATGCCATGAGGAAAGGGCCAAGGATGCTCAGCTGTTCTGAATTTACCCAGGAACGCAGGGGCCGCGGTCCCTGGCCACCTGGCACCCAGCTGTTCGTAGCATTAGAGCCCCTGAATCCTGCCCTGGCGGGGCCCCCAGAGACCAGCTCACAGCCTTCATTGTTCATCCCATGCCGGGTGTGCCCAGCCCCTCAGCAACAGACACAGGACAGAGACCCAGGTCATCCTGGCGGGGGCGGAGGACCGCCGTCTTTCAAGCCGTATTCCCTGCCCCGGAGCTGCAGCCAGAGCTGACACTGTTGCGCATCCTTTCGGACAGGTCACAGTCCTGCTGATAATGTCATTTCAGTTCAGCGGCTCGGTCGTGTCCGACTCTCTGCAACCCCATGGACCGCAGCACACTAGGCTTCCGTGCCCATCACCAGCTCCCGCACTTGCTCACACCGTCCCTTCCACCCAAACACTTCTTCCTTCTTTTCTCCTTTGGGAGAATCTCAGATCAAAGACGCAGTTTCAGCGCAAGCTCCCTGGCTCGGAGAAGCTTTCCATGACTCACTGCCTCTTGGTGCGGAGTTAGGCACCTTCCTCTATGCGGCCAGCCTGGATTCACTGCCTCTTTCACAACACTTTCTGGCTGCCTTAAAGTTGTCTGTGTCTGAGCCACACATTAAACCCTGAGCTTCTCGAAGACCCCAGTGGGCTCCTCTCTGTTTCACCCCAGAACCCAAGACAGACCAGAAGAAAAGAATTCATGCCAGATCATTCCTAGTGAATAAAAGAACGGACGAATGAATGATGAGTGAGTTTTTTCTTTTTTAATAAGACGTTTTAACTCTCTAAGGATGGGGACGCTAATTTGATTATAAATAAATGACCTCGGGGCTTCCCTGATGGCTCAGCAGGTAAAAAATCTGCCTGCAATGAAGAAACACAGGAGACTTGTGTTCAGTCCTTAGGTCAGGAAGATCCCCTGGAAAAGGAAATGGCAACCCACTCCATTATTCTTGCCTGGGAAATCCCATGAACAGAGGGGCCAGGCGGGCCACCTCCTAAAGGACTACAAAGAGTCGGACACAACTGAGCAACTAAGCACACACACAACAAATGGCCACACGGCGCTTGGGTCTTGTGAAAACGTATACAGGGCACGCTCCTGACATGCTTAAGGCAGACTTCAGGATAGTATGGACAGCCCAGGGGACAGCTGGCCAACCTAAGTGAAAGCACACCCTGTCCGATGGACATGTATCTCTGAGCACTCAGGGGGGCCCCATGAGGGGTCCCTGTCTGTGACTTGGGCCTGAGAAGGAGGATAATATTTATTTCCCTTGAGAGCTCAGAAACCATGCATCTTCTTCTCCCGCAACAAAGGTTTGCTGCTGTGTCTGTTTCCACTGAAACACAAAAATATACTCACATGGGAAGAAGCCCCAGGTTGGCTGGACCAGACTGTTTTCATCCCTCGAATGAGAAGCCCGCGTGTGCGCTTCGGTCCAAACACAGAGAAGTTCAGGGTCACACGCAGGGTGCTTTTTAAGAGGCGGCATTTTACGATGATGCGATGGGATAAATGACTCAGCCCACCCAAACCTCTGTTTCTTCAGCTAAGAAGTACTTTCACAATGTCTCCTCCGCAGGAGACAGCAGACATGTCATGCAGGGAAAGTGTTTGAATCCCTGTATGGAATCTTCCAGGACTCAGATCCTCTGCCTTTCTCCAGGCTGGATCCAAGAAGGCCAATGAGGGACAAGGGGCTGCTTTTTCCCAGACACGTCTCCTTAAATGAGTTGTAAGCCTGCCTGGACTCTTAGCACCATTAAAAGTTTTCTTTCTTTATCCCTTAAAAATTCACATACAAGATAATACAACACCCATCTCTGTCAACCCGTCACCTTTCCTAAAGACCAAACAATAAGTATTTGAATTCAATCCATCTTTCTCATGTGAAAATCACAGATACCTGCTAAAACTCAAAGAAGGTAAGTCTATCAACTTCCTATTTGTTTTCATATAGATATCCTTAATAGAGAGTTCAATAAATGTCATAATGCCCCAAATATATTTTAAGCCAAAAGGATCCTTCTGGAGATTGCAACAGCACTTGAAGTCCAATGGGAACAGTAACGATTGAGGTCATACTTTTCTCTGTGTGCAAATCTTGACAACACACCCCTTCTCCCACCGTCCCTCCCTTCGCCGGGTCCCTGCTTGCACTGAGCCAGTGTTTGACCATTGCTGACACAGGGAGCCACAAACCCAAAGGCTTGAGAGTAATACAAAGTGGTGAGCCTCAAAGCTGTAAGTGACAAACCTAGGGGCAGCCAGTGGCTCATTCACTGGTTCACCAGGCACTTCTGAGGCCCTCTGGGTGCAGGGCAGTGTTCTAGGTGTCAGGCTTTTTGGCCAGCAAGATACATAGAGGCCCTACTTTCAGAGAGGGAGAGTGAGGGACCCAGGCAATAATCAAAACCAGATCATCATATAACAAAGCCAGGTGCGGAAGACCACTATAGCCGTTTTAGGGCTTACAGAGGTTTGGGAGCTTTTGCTTCGGACAAGCCCAGCTCGGCAAACCTCCCTGAGGATCTCACATGGGGAAACCAGGGAGATGAATGGCATTGTGAGCCCTGGGCATTGCTCCTGGGCACTCCAGGTGGTGAGTGGCGAGGGCAAAGGCCCAACGGCTGGAGCGTGCCAGGCACCCGTGAAGAGCCAGGGGACGGGGACCCCAAGCAGGCAGCGCTGGGGGCAGGGCGTGGTGTGAAGTGTTTGGGTTTTTATCCAAGAGGAAGCAGGGAGACTGCACCATCAAGACCTTGGAAACACGGAGGTGAGGACTTTGTCTTCTTCGAGGTGGGGGAGTTACAAGTGACGAATGACCAGATTTTACTTAGATTTTTCCAGTTTGCTCCCTCAGGGTGGAAAAGGCTCAGAAACCAAGCAGAGCCGCGCCTGAAAGACCAGTGTGTCATTAGTTTACTGAAAGGGGAGCTTCATGGGCTGTTGTGAAGGTTGAGTACCCACTGTGTCCCTTGACTCACCGGCTGGGACCACAGAGAACCTACCACCAATGCTGGTGTCCTTCCCAGTGTCGTTCCCCGAACCCACATCTCCCAGCCCTTTGGAGCTAACCGTACAGACGCAGCTAACAGGATTGCAAGAAAGCAGCCCTTCCTCCTGGGGGACAGGCTTACCCTGTGTAGGCTCCTGAAACCCTAATATTTAACATCCAGCACATACTTCCATTGTGTCCCACATACAGCCATGGTGTGCGTCCTGTGTGAAAAGTCATGTCAGTCATGTCCGACTCTGTATGACCCCATGGAGTGTAGCCCACCAGGCTCCTCAGTCCATGGGACTCTCCAGGCAGGAATACTGGAGTGGGTTGCCATGCCCTCCTCCAGAGGATCTTTCTGACCCAAGGATTGATCCCTCGTCTCTTACGTCTCCTGCATTGGCGGGCGGGTTCTTTACCAGTGTGGCACCACCTGGGAAGCCCCACAACCATGATTGGGATGACTTAAATTCATGTGCCTGGCCACACCTCCCAATCCAGAAACACAAAGACATCCTGAGAGTTTAATTTCCTTGGAGGCAGCCAGCATGGCCCAGGCGTTTACTCCAAATAATAATAATAACCTGGATATCCACTGCAACTTTCCCAATGCAGTTCTCATAATGTTAAGAGATTGCAAAGTGTCTCCCCTGCTGCTGCTTCTCAGAATAATTCCAAGTTTTGGACAAAACAGACTGAAATTTTGGAAAGGAGTCCAGCCGGCTCAGCTTCCGATGCTCAGAAAACACACTCCTCGCTGCATCAGACACTGATTCAGAAGTCGCCTTTGCAAGTCTGCTGACACATTTCATAGAGGCGGTGCAGAGGGGGTGTTTAGAAAGGCCTCGGAAGAAGGAGGGGTGTCCGATCCGTCAGTCAGACTTTTAGGGGCCTTCCTTAGGGGATTGATGCTGAAGCTCCCATACTTTGGCCATCTGATGAGAAGAGCTGACTCATCGGAAAAGACCCTGGTGCTCAGAAAGATTGAGAGCAGGAGGAGAAGGGAGCGACAGAGGATAGGATGGTTGGATGGCATCACTGATGAAAGGGACGTGAGTTTGAGCACGTTCTGGGAGACAGTGGAGGACAGGGAAGCCTGGTGGGCTGCAATCCACGGGGTACACCTGGGCACTCCAGGTGGTGAGCAGTGAGGGCAAAGGCCCAGCGCCTGGACCGTGCTGGCACCCATGAAGAGCCAAGGGAAAGGAGCCCTGAGCAAGCTGCACTGGGGCAGGGCGTGCTGTGGAGGGTTTGGGTTTTTATCAGAGAGGAAGCAGGGAGACTGGACCATCAGGGCCTGGCAAGGTCACTCTCGGACCTTGCAAAGAGTCAGACATGACTGAGCAACTGAACAGCAGCAACTTTGTGCTGGGAGGAGTTACATCTGTTTATCCTCAAACACCTTTTGTCTAAACCATTGACTTTAGAACGAAGGTGCTGATCTCCACAGACTAGTCTCAAACCTCAGCTAAAAGTAGCCCGTTACCTTTTCTCAAGGAATAACTCAGAAGTTTCTTTCTTCCCTCGCTCACACTGCTTCACCCCTTTTGTCAGTAATGTTCCTTTGGGGGCAGTTGCTAGCAAGATCAGCCTCATTTTGGGTGAGTGTGTATGTGTTTATTTTTATTATTTTTTTCAAGTTTTAAAATTTTTATTTATTCACTTTTTATTGAAGTAGAGTTGACTCACAATGCTGTGTTAGTTTCAAAGTGATTCAGTTTTAGCACATATATATATATAAATATGCATATATATGCATCACACACACATATATGTATATGCAATTTTTCAGATTCTTTTCCCTTACAGGTTATTACAAAATATTGAGCAGAGTTCCCTGTGTTTTACAGTAGATTCTTGTTGGTTATCTATTTTATAAATAGTAGTATGCAAGACTGGCCTAATTCAGTAGAAGCGCCTGTCTTAAGCCACATAAAAGCTCAGGCTGCCCTTGGAGGGGTGTTATCAATAGTTCGTTCCACGGCTGTGAACCCCGTGTGTCACAGGTCTGTGATTTGCCAGTGTGGCAGGTGTGCTGGGAGCCTGGGTTCCAGAGCCTTCCGCAGAGCATCATCACTGCTACTGTACCTTGAGTGTCCAGCATGTGTCAAGGGCTGCCTGTGAATCTGATCCAGAGCCATATATTCCTGCAAGGATTATCATCCCCAGAAGTAAACTGAGGTTCCAAGGAGGTATGGAACTGGCCCAGAATCCCAGTTAGAACACGTCTAAGCCAAGACCTAGGGCACCCCCTCCTTGCGTCATGCCGCTTGTCCTTCTCGAGAAGCACTGGCCGTGTGCCTACATTTTGCCAGGCAGTGTGCCAATGGCCCAGGCTTCCCCGATGGCTCAGTGGGTAAAGAATTTCACCTGCAATGCCAGAGACACAGGAGACGTGGGTTCCATCCGTGGGTCGAGATCCCCTGGAGAAGGAAATGGCAACCCACTCCAGTATTCTTGCCTGGGAAACCCCGTGGACAGAGGCACCTGGGGGACTACAGTTCAAAGGGTCGGAAAGAGTCAGGCATAATTGAGAAACTGAGCACACAGGCACGCATGTGCCGATGGCCAGGGCATCCCAGATCAATGAGTCCTGCCAGAGCCCCCTGGAATCTCAGGCTCAGTTTGGATTCCTGCAGAAGCAGAACTTGACACAAGGGTCACCAAACAGGAGTTTCTTTAGGACTGCAGGAAGCACAGATAGAAGAGGCGGACATGAAGCAGGGAAGGAAGGCAGCCACAAAGGAGTGCGCTGCCCGGGCAAGGCCCCCGTGGCGATCAGAGACCCCAGGCGACAATGCCCCACACTCCTGGAATCCACCCATGCCCAAACCAGAGGCTAGGGAGCTGGTTTACTGATGTGCCCTCTTGCCATCCACTGCGGGTTGAGGGGTGCACGGCCCCCAGGTTTCAGGCTCAGCTGTGCTCTTCCAAGGGCATTAACAATCGAGTATCTTTGACTTCCCACGCCTGTGGGCTTCCTGCCAGGAAAAAGAACACTCAGACAGACGTTATCCACAAACGGCCAAATGAAGGCAAGGGGCTGGCCTCTCCTACACACCAGGCCTGGGGCATCTATCTGCAGACCTCATATAGAGACAGGCAATGCCTGAGTATGATAAGAAGTGTGGATATCTGGAGTACACATTTATAAGCTGTAGGATCTTGAACAAATCTAATGTCTGCTGCTTTATGGGAAGGGTCTGGGACTTACCTTGTTCTCCAGTTGCTAACACTACATGCTCCCAATGCAGGAGGGCCAGGTTCTATCCCTGGCCAGGGAGCTAGATCCCACATTCCACAACTAAGTGTTCAAATGCCACAACTAAAAGATCCCATGTGGTGCAAGGAAGATTGACGACCCTGCGTGCGTCAGCTAAGACCCGGCACAGCCAAATAAATAAGTGTGTTAGTTGCCAGTCGTGTCTGACTCATTGTGATCACATGGACTTCTCTGTGATCACCAGGCTTCTCTGTCCATGAAATTCCCCAGGCAAGGATACTGCAGTGGGTAGCCATTCCCTTCTCCAGGGGCCCTTCCCTGACCCAGGGATCACACCCGGGTCTTCTGCATTGCAGGCTGATTCTTTACTGTCTGAGCCACCAGGAAAGCTCTCCCCCACCCCACCTCACAGCGCAAACAAAACCTAAATAAGTATTATTTTTTAATATGGGAAATGTTATAGTGCCCTGCATGTAGGATGAAACTTGGATGGAAAAGGATTATGCATATAAAGCCGTCGGCGTCATGTCTAGAACACAGTGAGCTCTCATATAAGGTGAACTTACGTGAACATCATAATAACAGCTCGTTCAGTCCTCACACTGACCTGTGATGACAATGAGTCTCACGGGGGTGAGCGATGTGCGTGTCCGCCAAAGATCGGAGAGCTGAACAGAACTTGATCCAAGACTAGGAGACGCCAGCTCCTCGAGGGGCACGTGGCACTCCTGAGAGTCATGTCGAGATAAAAATCAGCACACAGACTCCTCCCTCCCTTTGCGCGTCCTCTCCCCACTCCGAGGAACACACAGCTCAGAGTAAGAGTGAGCTCCCCAGTCCTCTGCCTTCAAATTGTGGATGCGGAAAGCAGTGAACTTCGTAGCTGCCTTCCTCTCCAGATTTATAACACATCCATTCCCCTAAGTGCTTGACACAGACGCACTGGAGATTTGAAGGCGTTCTCTAAAGCTCAATATTTCTGTGATTAATGTTTTATTGGATGGTGGGCAACAGAAATGCTATCCAGGCTCAAAAGAAATCATTCAAATAGGGAACATTGTCTGTTGCATAAAACCTCCACTTAAAGGGGTTTTTATACTTTTTGTAAAGTTATTTTTTAAAAGTGACTTTGGAAGAAAGCTTCAACCCGAGGAGAAGCATCAAAAGTGAAATTGATGGCTTCAGGGTGAAATTTCTTTCCTTCGGTAATTTAACTGTCCAGAAAGAGATAATGATGTCCACCTGTCAAGGCAAGAAGGCAGGAGCTGCTGCAGAGAAAGATAGCAGGGACCTTCACAGAGATTGTGCGGCTCCCAGAGCTTTGTTAAGGGGCTGGGAGGAGACAAGCAATCGCCCTCTCTCTGTCCTTCTCCTGACCTCTTTATCCAAGCCCGAGAAGGGATTTGAAGGCTCCTGTGAGCCCCAGGCCGCTGATGAGAACGTGATGCACCCAGTTCTGCACGACTCAGCAATCATCTGTGTGCCTGGCACGGTGCAAAGCCGCTCACCTAAATGAACCCGGGGAGCTTCCTGGGATCCATGATGATGGCCCCCAACATCCCTACTTTACAGATGAGGAAACCGAGGCCCCAAGACCTCAATGTTACTAACGCCGAGACACTCGACCGAGATGTGGAGGAGACTCAGTCCGTCTGAGCCCCCAGCCACTGTGTCATACTGTCCCAGAATCCCAGTCTCCTATAATCCTCAGCACGGCTCTGCTAGACATTGAATCTGTGGCCCGTTACAGAGTAAGGGGATCCAGGACCTGAGAGGGAGAAGGCCCCTCTCCAAGAGTACGCAGCCGGTGCGTGGCCTAGCCCGACCTTGAACCAGAGTGGCCTCACTCCAGGCTACTTCATGGCTGGTGCGAGTGTCGAGGGGCTTTAGCTAGTTGGTTTTCCTTCATGGCTCATTTCAGTTCTTTCTTTCCTTTCTTTTAAGATGTTTCGGTGTGAACCACATTTAAAATCTTTATTGAATTTGATGCAATATTGCTTCCGTCTTATGTTTTGGTTTTTTGGCCATGAGGCATGCAGGATCTTACCTCCCCAGCCGAGAATGGAACCAGCACTGCTTGTGTTGGAAGGTAAAATTTTAACCACTGGATGGCCAGGGAAGTCCCTCATTTTAGTTAGAGAATCATGCATTTTAATACTTTTTGTTTTAATTAGTTTCTTAAGTTTTATACTCCTGTATGGGCTTCCCATGTAGCTCAGCTGGTAAAGAATCCTCCTCCAGTGTGGGAGACCTGGGTCTGATCCCTGGGTTGGGAAGACCCCCTGGAGAAGGGAAAGGCTTATCACTCTAGTACTCTGGGCTGGAGAATTCCATGGACTGTATAGTCCACAGGGTGGCAAAGAGTCAGACATGACTGAGCAACTTTCACTTTCATACTCCTGTATCCGTAAAGAATAGCTAAAATGTACTTGATATTTGTGTTGAATTTGTGGAAGCTGTGGTACATACACACAATGGAATATCACTCAGCTATAAAAAGGAAGACATTCGAGTCACTTCTAATAAAGTGGATGAAACTAAAGCCTATTATACAGAGTGAAGTAAGTCAGAAAGAGAAAGACAAATATCACATATCAATGCTTATATATGGAATCTAGAAAGATAGTACTGACGATCCTACGTGCAGGGCAGCAGAGAAGACACAGACACAAAGAACAGACTTTTGGACTCAGTGGGGGGAGGAGAGGGTGGGATGATTTGCAAGAGTACAATTGAATCATAGACATCACATGCACGTAAAACAGACGTGTGTAAAATAGATAGCCCGTGGGAGTTTGCTGTGTGATGCAGGTTACCCGAAGCCAGTGCTCTGCAACACCCTGGAGCCATGGGGTGAGGAGGGAGGTGGGAGGGGGGTTCAAGAGGGTGAGGCTACGTGTGTACCTATCTATGGCTGATTCAAGTTGATGTATGGCAAAAATGTAAAGTAATTATCCTCCAATTAAAAATAAATAAATAATTTAAAAATAGGGCAGTAAAGCTGTCAACTTGAAAGAAATTATTATAGTTGTTACCACCTAACAGATATAAACAAACCTATATGTGTGTCTAATATGCATAAATCTTACTAGAGGCGTGTTTTACGTATGTAAATATGTTATATACGTATGAATTCACACATCTCTTCATATTGCTTGGAATCACTAACAATCACTGGGTAAGTTAATCTCTGATTTGCTCTTCTTGAATGCATGATTTCCTCCTAATAAGCAGGTCTGATCCTATTGCAAAGCCAGACTGTAACAAAGTTCAAAGCTTTGCCCTTATGACTTTCACTGTGGAACTCATTCTCAAAACCACTCATCCTCTTTGACCACAACATATTCCTACTATATACAGTCTGTCTTTCCTGGTGATTCATCACAGGCACCTCTCATCAAACCTCAAGATCAGCAATGGGAAAGAGAGGGTGCCTGCCTCTTCCTTGGAAAGGCCATCAAGGCCCCCAAAAATGAACGTCAGCTACACTCTAGGGCACAAGTTTTACACTCAGCCATACAACCCCGGCGTGCAGAAACCAGTCTGGCCATTTTTGTTTGATGTTGTGACAAAGAGAAACACTATTAAATTTATTATATGGTTTTGTGAACACTTCAATTTATCCTTTAAAGCATCAAAGGTGGCGTAAGTAAGATGCAGATCCAGATAGCTACTGTATCATCTCCATTCCAGAGGGCTTCATATTTCATGCAGTGTGAAACTGAACATGATCAGATTGTTATGTAAATAATGAAATACAATCTGTAACAAGGCTATGGTTTTACCAGTGGTCATGTATGGATGTGAGAGTTGGACTGTGAAGAAAGCTGAGCACCAAAGAATTGATGCTTTTGAACTGTGGTGTTGGAGAAGACTCTGGAGAGTCCCTTGGACTGCAAGGAGGTCCAACCAGTCCATTCTAAAGGAGATCAGTCCTGGGTGTTCATTGGAAGGACTGATGCTAAAGCTGAAACTCCAATACTTTGGCCACCTCATGCGAAGAGCTGACTCATTGGAAAAGACTCTGATGATGGGAGGGATTGGCAGCAGGAGGAGAAGGGGACGACAGAGAATGACATGGCTGGATGGCATCACCAACTCGATGGACATGAGTTTGAGTGAACTCCGGGAGTTGGTGATGGACAGGGAGGCCTGGCGTGCTGTGATTCATGGGGTCGCAAAGAGTCAGACACGACTGAGTGACTGAACTGAACTGAACTGAATTTCTTTAAAGAATATCTGATAAATTAGCTGTGATCACTTCAGTATTAAGTTCATATAATAAGAACTTACTTTACTGTGAAACCCAAAGGTTAATAATCGATCTTAAAATACAATCCATGGTCTGGTGAAAGTTTAGCTCTGGTGTGGTGAGTGTAAGCTCATACTGACCTCAGCCTTGCTTCTCCAAGTGGAAGAGACTGAGAACAGGTATCTGGGAGGAGGTTCCCTGATCTGAACAGCTAGTTCATTGTCTAACCAACTCAATGAAATTTTCTTTAAAACTCAAATTGTTATCAAAATGACACTGTATCAGGTAATTCACTGTGAATGGAGGCTGCAGCCATGAAATCAAAAGATGCTCGCTGCTTAGAAAGTTCTGACAAACCTAGTTCAGTCACTCAGTTGTGTCCTACTCTTTGTGACCTCTTGGACTGCAGCACGCCAGGCTTTCCTGTCCATCACCAACTCCCAGAGCTTACTCAAACTCACGTCCATCCAGTAGGTGCTGCCATCCGACCATATCATCCTCTGTCATCCCCATCTCCTCCTGCCTTCAATCTTTCCCAGCATCAGGGTCTTTTCCAGTGAGTCAGTTCTTCACATCAGGCAGCCAAACTAGACAGACAAACCTAGACAGCATGTGAAAAAGCACAGACATCACTTTGCCAACAAAGATCTGTATACTCAAGCTGTGGTTTTCCCAGTAATCATATGTGGATGTGAGAGTTGGACCATAAAGAAAGCGGACTGCTGAAGAACTGACGATTTCAACTTCTGGTACTAGAGAAGACTCTTGAGAGTCCCTTGGACAGCAAGGAGATCAAACAAGTCAATCCTGAAGGAAGTCAACCCTGAATATTCATTGGAAGAACTGATGCTGAAGCTGAAGGTCTAGTACTTTGACCACCTGATGCGAAGAGCCGACTGACTGGAGAAGACTCTGATGCTGGGAAAGATTGAGGGCAGAGAGGAGAAGGGGGCAGCAGAGGGCAAGATGGTTGGATGGCATTATCAACGCAGTGGATTTGAGTTTGAGCAAGCTCAGGGAGACAGTGAAGGACAGAGAAGCCTGGCATGCTGCAGCCCACGGGGTCACAGTCAGACACAACTTAGCAACTGAATAGCAACAACCAGGTGATGATGATGAAGTTCAGTTGTATTCTTTAGTTGCCTTTCAGATCTAGCCGTTCAAGAGGCTATGCTCCTTTTTTATATCAAAACTCGTATTTCTAAACACATTTAAAACACTTAGGCAGAGTCACTGCATGGTGTTCGTTCTATTTTCCACATGTATAGGGGAGAACAGCTCATCATTTGCACATCTGGCCTTTATCTCTTTCTCAAAGCAAGATCAACATTTGGTTTGTCTTAAAGCCAGTAGCTTTATACACTCCCTCTGAATTCATCAATTCAGAGAAGTTTTACAGAAGAAGCAACAGGAAGATCATTACATCTCTCTCTCATTTTTAAGAAGGTCTGTCTGAAGATCAGAGAAAGTGAATTAGCCAATTCACACAGCAAGTCCACAGCAGAGCTGAGACTAGATCCAAGAGATCTGAGAGCAGGCTGACCATTCACTCCACACACTGCTGCTGCTGCTGCTGCTAAGTCACTTCAGTCGTGTCCGACTCTGTGTGACCCCACAGACGGAAGCCCACCAGGCTCCCCTATCTCAGAAATATTCACGTTTTATGAAGAGGGTTGTTCTCCAGGTACTGCCTGTCTCCCCATCTTTATCTGTGAGTCCATACTGCATGATGCGACTGTTTACCCTTTCATCCCCACAAACTCTACCAGCAAGAGTTTCTCCACATCATCACTGCAAACACTGCTCAGATAAGCCATCACCAGCCAACTTCCACTGTGTCCACGCCTAGAAGGGCTGGCAGGTCAGACCCCATCTTGGAGGAGAGTTTACCCTTTGTGCCAGCATGTTTTCCCCATGAAAACATGATGAGATCCATGATGAGATGGATCTGGGTATGGCTCAGAAAAGACGGGTTAAAATAATCACAAAAGGTTTTAAAAAATAGGTCGCTGTCAAATATCTAAAGAGAATTTGTAGTATACATGAGAAATTGAAATTTCATCCACAGAGAGGAACTAGGGCCATTCAAGTGATTGGTCCCTTTATACACTAATTAAAGACCTGTCTGTCCACTGCAGTTGATAGAACAAAGGATGTATCATCTTTGAAGGAAAGACTTTCCCAGTCTAAGTAGTACCAGGCACAGCATCACCGTGGCCAAGGAAGTTCTGGGCTCACGTCTTGGCTCTGACTTAGAAGCTCTGAGACTGTCGCTGCACAAAAGCTGAACACGCTGGTGACGGTCATGCACATGATATCAATGACAAAAAGGTGGTGATGAGGGGGACGAAAGACAGCTGACAACAGTGAAAGCTTCGGGGAAAATGTTAAATCCTTGCCTTGGGTGGAAAGTGGGAACCAGGTGAGGTCTAAGATTTCCTCTTTCTCCTACGAGTCTGTGCCTTTTTAGTGAAATAAAAATAATAGTGTTCTAGAGTTAGGTCAACAACAGGGCAGATTCACTAGGTGTGAACCTCGTGAAACTGGTCAAATTATTTATGTTCTTTGGGCTTTTTTTTTAACCCTGGAATAGGTGATAAAATAGCCATCATGCAGAGTGCTGGGCAGAATTAATGTTTTTTAATTTTATAAAGTATCTTGTTGCAGGCATATGAGACTCACCCAATGAACACTGATCAATCTTTGATAGAAGATGAAAGGAAACAGTGGGCAGTGACCTGAAGTACTAATGGCTAAAAAGCCTAAATGACTGGACTGATGTTTATCAAGGAACTTTGAGAACTACTTCAGTAGCTATGCCTTGGGCCTTTAGAAAATGGAATAATAGGGAACATCTCTTTGTTATCCTGGTAGGATGCCAAGTGGACTAGGTCTGGAAATCCAAATAAACCTTCAACCTGCTCTTGAACCTTTTCAGATTTTCTCCCAGTTTTGTCCACAGTTGAATTCCAAACAGGCTGCTCACTCATTCCTTTGTTCACACAGCATGTTCTGCTAAGGATGAAGGATGGATAAAAGCATGTGACCAACCCCTGGCCATGCTCTGAGGAAGGGATGGAGGAAACTGGTGTGCATGCAAGACGTCACAACAAGGTGCTTTCGGAGCTGAAGTAAAGATGGACACAGAATGCAAGGGTTCAGTTCAGTTCAGTCGCTCAGTCGTGTCCGACTCTCTGCGACCCCATGAATCACAGCACGCCAGGCCTCCCTGTCCATCACCAACTCCCAGAGTTCACTCAAACTCATGTCCACAGAGTCGGTGATGCCATCCAGCCATCTCATTCTCTGTCATCCCTGTCTCCTCCCACACCCAACCCCTCCCAGCATCAGAGTCTTTTCCAGTGAGTCAACTTGTCGCATGAGGTGGCCAAAATATTGGAGTTTCAGCTTTAGCATCAGTCCTTCCAATGAACACCCAGGACTGATCTCCTTTAGAATGGACTGGTTGGATCTCCTTGCAGTCCAAGGGACTCTCAAGAGTCTTCTCCAGCACCACAGTTAAAAAGCATCAATTCTTCGGCGATCAGCTTTCTTCACAGTCCAACTCTCACATCCATATGGTGTGGTCCGAAGCCTGCAAGATTCTGCCTGGGGCAGCATGTGGAGGTGAGGATTCTTCCTGGAGGAGATGATGTGTAGATTTAGAACTGAATGAAGGGAGTAAGTAGCACAGCCCAAGAGTAACAGTTATAAGTACTGTGGGTTCTTTGTATATTCAATAAATATTGATCAAAGTTCATATAAGGAGAGGGCTCTGCAGTGACCCCCGGAGATGCGGGGAGAGCAAGACAGACACAGACTCTGCTCTGTAGTATTTCTGAGGAAGCAGAAAGTTTAAGTGTAGTTAGGTAAGTAAATGGATGATATAAAAGAAAGTAAGAGAAGAAAGTTTTCTTTAAAAATGCAAACTAGAAGGAAAGATACATGAAAGCGCCCACAGACGCAGAAATGTTAAAATGGTCTTCTTCACGTTGCACCCATGCTTTTATTCTTGTAACTTTCACAAATTCATCTCACGTTGAAGACATGTACTTGAAACTTGGACTCTGGAAATTGACAACCCAATCTAGGTGCCCCTGAGAGTCATCACAGAAGCAAAAGCAATGAGATTTGTTCTGGGGAAACAACGCTATCCCAGCAAACCTTGCTGGAGCACCTGCCATGTGTGGAAACTTATGTGAGGCTCTTGGGGGGATGCCGAGGGGCAGTGATGAGTCAATTTGCCCAGCCCTCCCCAACTCACAGTTCACTGCGCCAAGCCAGCAGACTCCTCTCACACAACATAAGGTGGAAAAGACATCAGAATTGGAGGTGGAGCAAAGTGAGAGCTGGTTTAGTGTCTATGTCGAGCATCCTTCAGAATTGTTAAATGTTGCTGAGGAAGAATCAGAAATCCCCTGAATTAAAACAAAAACAAAGAAACACACAATAACTTCTGAGCAAATATATTCTGGAGGAGCAGTATCAGGTGGGGATGTTCAGAATGTCATTTGCTGCCTTCCTGGGATGATAGTTGAGTCACTAAGTCGTGCCCAAGTCTTTATGACCCCATGGACTGTAGTCCATGAGGTTCCTCTGTCCATGGGATTTCCTAGGCAAGAATACTGGAGTCGTTGCCATTTCCTCCTTCAGGGATTTTCCTGAGCCAAGTATAGAACCTGGGTCTCCTGTATGGCAGGTAGGTTCTTTATGTACTGAGCCACCAGTGAAGCCTGCCTTCCTGGGATGGCCCCAGACTCTTAGGATTCCTCGTCTTCCCTTGAGGGCACCAGGCAGCAGAAGTCACTGGGGACCCTGGGCCTTAGCAGAACCTACTGAACACAGTTGTGCTTTGCATTCTGAGGCTGGGCTCTTCTGAAGAAGTTCACTTGACAAGCGGTCATTAACATCCTCATGGAATTAAGGGAGCTTGGGAAAAGAACATCTACATACGGTAGTTTGGAGGGATGATCAGTCAAATGCTGTGTCCTCACCTGTCATTGATTTTCTTCTCTGTTTGAAGACAGAGACTCAAACCGAGGGAGGGGAACAGACTCTGATCAGCCCTTTTCTCTCCAAGGCTGGGAGGACTGGGGCCACGTGGGGATCACTAGATGACAGCAGAGGGTGGGGAGAGAGAAAGACGGTTTGCTCATCTGATGAAGCACCGAGTGTTGCAGGCTCTGCACCTCTCCTGCCTTGCTATTTTGGGGCTATCTTAGAGTCCAAATCTGCATCTTCCATCTTGAAATCCCTCTCTCTGAACTCTGGATCTCCATCTTATACCCTTCCCTTCTGAAAGCTGCCCAGCTCCTCACACCTGCAGCTCCAAACTAGAAATTTTCACCTCCCAAGTTTCCCATCCCCTGTGGTTTGGGTACCCTCCACCACAATGGCTCAAGACAGAAAGTGTACCCTTTCCTCCCTCTCCTGCATTCCCAGAATCCTAAAGATTTTATCTTCTCAAGTTTTCTTGATTCCTTTTCTGCATCACTACAATTTCTATTCACCCTCAAGGTCACCCTGTACCAGGAGGACCCAGTTCCAGCTTCTTAACAAAACTTAGAATGTCTACACACTGCTACATATAAAATAGATAATCAACATAGACCTTCTGCATAGCACAGGGAACTCTACTCAATGTTCTGTAGTAACGTATATGAGAAAAGAAATCTGAAAAAAAAATTAGATGTATGAATATATACAATGGAGGGTTTCCCTGGTGGCTCAGTTGATAAAGAATCTGCCTGCAATGCATGAGCTTCAGTCCCTTGCTGGGGAAAATCACCTGGAGGAGGAAATGGCAGCCCACTTCAGTATTCTTGCCTGGGAAATCCCATGGACCGAGGAGCCTGGAGGTCTAAAGTCCAAGGGGTCACAAAGAGTCGAACTCAACTTGAAAACTAAACCACCATACAACTGAATCACTTTGCTATATACCTGGAACTAACACAATATTGTAAATCAACTATACTCTAATATTAAATAAAAGTTTAAAAAACAATAATAATAAAAAAAAAAACTTTGAATGCCCTTCTTAATTTGACCAGGCCTCTACGCCATGTCCTTCAGTTTCAGCAACACCAGCAGCATGTATCTCACAGCCTAGATTGTGCACCAGATGACATGATGCTTTGCACCTCCTTGACCTGTTCATGTCCTTGATGACTCCTGCGAGGCTTCAGTCCCTCCAGGAACTGAATCTTTACTGATTCCCCCAGGATTGAGTTGGGTACCATTTCCATCATGGTTTATTGAGTCCTGACCCAGTACTCCACACTTTGGCACTTGTCCAGTCTTCCGTGAGTATCACTGTGTTTCTTTGTGGCCCATTGGATGGTGGGCTCCTTGGGCTCAGCCCCTCTCCCGTCCACTCAGCATCAACTTCACTTCACAGAGCTGTTGTGCGTACAAAGTATGCTGTCCGAAAAACACATAATTAATTTCATTTCTCTGGGGAACAGAGCTGCTGCACTCATTCTTGCTGCTCAACAATTTCTCCCTAAAGAGTCTCAGAATTGGAGGGAAACTCCTCCCATCCCTATTCACAGATGTGGAAACTGAGACCCCAGGAGGGATAAGTTCCACGGCACACCTGGACTGACCTGGGATCCTGACACTGTCCAGGATGCTTCTGCTGGGCATGGACCCTCTCTCACTCTACCCTCTGCTGATACTGACCCCTGGCCAACCGGAAGCAGCACTTAGTACCACTCCAGCCCCCAGACTACCCTGAGTCAGTTTCAGTTACAAGAATCAGAGTCAGGTAGAGACAGGGATCCGGTTTACTGGGCTTGAAAATGCTGTCAGAGGCTGTATGCCAGTTTCCTGAGACCCTCACGGTCACCAAGTTCTAGAAGCCAAGACACTGATCAGAGTCTGACTAAACTCTGAAATCCCATTCAGCACGTTGTGTAATTCTAATTCTTCGATATGTGTAGACCCCCCCTTGATTCATCTGCTAGATTGTAGAATCCTGCCGAGCAGCCCTAGGGGATCTCATTCATATACAGGAAGTCACCCACATACGAGAAGGTGTTCCATTTTGAGAGCACATTCATAGGTCCAGTTTGTTTGTATGTCCAACAAAATTAGCCTAGGTACCCAACTAACACGATCAGCTATACCGTACTGTACTCTAATAGGCTTATAATACTCTTCACACAAATAATACATAAAAACAAGCACAAAAAAGCAACTTTGATCCTTTTTTAATTTTTTAAAATTTATTTCTTTCTAACTGAATGATAACAGCTTTACAGTATTGTGTTGGTTTTTACCAAACACCGACATGAATCAGCTGTAGGCCCACCTGTGTCCCCTTCCACTTGACATCTTTCCCACCTCCCTCGCCATCCCACCCCTCTAGGTTGTTACCAAGCCCTGGTTTCCTATGGCGACACCACCCCAGATGCATCTGATCTCAGAAGTGAAACATTTTTAATCTTATAATTCGGTACTTTGAAAAGTACAGCAGTACCAGCTACCTCACTGCTGCTTTTACACTTGCTTCTCGATGTGCCAGGCTGGAAATAAAGCTACTGCACTACTGTCTTCTATACAGTGTGTGCAGTAAAGTTCCCCAAAGCATAACCACTCGTAGAGGATACACACTTGTGACAGGTGAACTAGCGTACACGCTTGGGTATGTGAGCACATGTTTGCATCTTTGAAAGTTCACAACTTGAAGGTTTGTCTGCAGGGGACTTACTTCACCTATCAGCTTCCAGTACCTCTGGTCAAAAGCCAGGAACATAGCAGGTGCTCAGGTGAGAGTGGCTGAAAGAGTTTAGTTCTCTCGACTCTCGGAGTAGGGCACCTCCATGGTCCCAGGAATGCAAGCCAGCAGGAAGCACCAGGAAGGATGTGATGTTTAGGCACCAGGCCCTGGGCTACACCTTTACCTCACTGCCTCATTTCATCCTCAGCCAGGAAATGGTCACTGTGGTCATCCCCGTTTTAGAGATGAAGATGCTGAGGTTGCAAAACCTGCCTGAGATGGCCCAGCCATGCATTTAAGCCTTGGTCCACTTGACCCCAGAGACCTGTCTCTCAATTTGTGATTTAAAAACAAACAAACAGAAAAACACTGGAAGACAAGAAAGAGACAAACCTGAAGCCCATGTCAGAATCAGTCAAGGCGGTGAAAGAGCTGGAAATCAGGGTGTGGCCCAAGACACACTCGGATTACATCTAATTTAAACACATGTTTTCTCTTTTATTCTTTTTTTCTTTTGTCGTGGCTGCACTGTTGGCTTGTGCTGTCTAAAGAGAAAAGAGTTAATTGGTTTATTTAGCCAGCTATAGATGTATTCAGGATTATTCTTCATCGTGTGAATTAAATTAAATAGTTTATTTACCCCCATGCATTTCATTCAGCTCATTTAATTTAATTTCATAGTTATAACATGGGGAACAAACTAACTAGATTTCTCCCTTTGGGATGGAAATGGGCAAATATTTTGGTTCTGAATTAACAAGCAGCAAAGCTGATATTTATAATAAATCATCCATTGTTAGCCATCCTGATAATTATTCCGTGAATGGTCTAAAACAGACATGGGCATGTAATAGACATATTGTTGGCTTTTACTGCAGTTTAGTTCTTTGTGTTAATGAACAATCTAAACCGGAAACTCAGAAATGCATCCAGAGCAAATTGGTTTGTTTCACAGGCAGGAATTGAACACCTACTATGTGCCTGGCCCCCCGAAACAGCTTTACCTGCGTTTTCCATCACATCAGCTCCTGCTGAAAATATGTCTGAATCTTCTGTCTCCCACAGGAAGATACCCAAGCTCCTTAGAAAGGCTTGCAGGACCCCCGAGACCTGGCCCCACTCACTTCCCACCCTCAATGCCTGGCCCTTGCTCTCTGCATCCCACTTGCCCTCCAGAATTACTAAAGGCATTAGCGATGCTAAACTATTTGCACTTGTTCTAACTTGATGCTCTGCACAGGGACTGTGGGTCTTTGTTTCCTCCACTCCCGAGTGAACTCTGATTCGTCCTGCAAGCTTCAGTTTAGTTTCTACCCTGTTCTAAGTGCCAGAGTTAATACCACCCTCCTTCATCCTTGACACAAGTGAGCATCACTTTCTAATGCAAGTGCTCTCATCACCCACTGGAAGAGTGTGGCCTTTGCCATCCCTGGATAACGGAGGGACCCCGTCTATACCTCCCCACTTTCTCATCTGAAACCCCCACATCCCTAAAATGGACACCTTTCTTGTCCAGGTATTTGTTTGGAGGAGTAAATGAGGTTACAGTGTGTAAACGATTAAATGGCAATATACGTAATAGGAAGCCTCTAATAAACATTAGTCACCACTGTGTTTATGCATCACACTCGCTACCAGACTGTGAGTTGCTGGAGAACCAACGCTGGGTTATTCACGGTCCCCGTGAATATCTCGGTGCTTTGAACAGAACTGCTTTTCTTCAATAAATGCGCATTTCATAATTGAGGAAGATGGTTAGAGAATTTCAGGTGACAATTAAGATTCAGCCGGGCAATGGAAACGGAGAGAAGGGGCCCAGAGTTGTGTAATTTAAGGGGCACCAAAAATTGCAGACAAAAGCTCCCTGTTCTTCCAGAAAGTCTGGAGCCTCCTGTGAAGGATGGAGCCAGATGCTAGGAAACAGGCTGATTCCAGGAGCAAGCGGAGGGCTGGCAGCCCCAAACGTCCATCAGCTGGGAAGCTTTTCAGCAGGTATAAGTTCCCCCAGAAAAAAAAATGCAGCCCTTTCATCTTTCTTCCCCTAATAATGAATAAGCTCCCAAGCAGTCCTCTGGGGACAAAAGAGCAGAATTGTAAGGAAGAGTGTAGGAGACACTTTCTTTGAATGAGCTCAACAGATCCAGAAAGAAAAGAAACTCAAAGCAGACAGGTTCCCGTTTGGCTCTCAGCGTGGTCCATTATGAGCTGTGTCACCTGGGGCTGTTCGCCATCCCCTGGGGCCGAAGATCTATCACCTTTGAAAAGGGGAAACAGCAGGAGCGTGGCTTGGTGAGCTGGTTCAGAGAGGGCCAGGGAGAAAGTCTGGAAGAAGTGGAAGTGGTCACGGGAGGCGCCTCTCCCCCAGCCCGGCACAGCAGCCTTGCACACCCGCTTTCCACGCACTTAGGGCTGCGTATCAATTAGTCCCAGGCCCTAAAGCTGAATGCAATTAATTCTATAACGTGCTGCTCTTCCTGCTGCATTCCAGCGAAATCACATCATGAAATCAGGACACGATGAAGGATTTCTGACAAAAGGAAGGCAGATCTGCGTCAACTCACCATATGGCCTTCATGTCAGGGTCTGGTCCAGGACGCCTGAGCCAAGTGAGGACCTCGGACGTCCTGCCACATGCTCTACCAAGGGGAAACACATGGGGGTCCCCAGTGACGGCCCCTCGTTCCAGGGGAGCATGCACAGGGCTAGAGAGAGACAGGAAAGGTTGATCAGGGTCAGGGAGTGGTCCCTCCCTCAAAGCCTCATCAAACTACTTTCACCTACATCCTACCTGCAAAGATGTCAGGAAATATGATTTTTATGTTATTTTATTCAAAATAGACATGACATAAAATTTACCACCTTAATAATTTTAAACATACAATTCAGTGGCAGTAAGTACATTCACATCGCGGTGCAACCCTCATCACCATCCACCTCTAGAACTTTATCATCATCCCAAGCCAAACAAAAGCCCTCCACTCTCAAAAATAACGTCCTTCTGTCCTCCCACACCCAGACCCTGGAAACCACTGTTCTATTCTCTGTCTTTATGAATTCGCCTGTTGTTGGAGGCTCATGTAAGTGGAATCATATATATATTTGTCGTTTTACCTCTGACTTATTTCATTCAGCATAATGTCCTTAAAGATCATCCATGCTTTAGTACATATTAGAATTTCATCCTTTTTAAAGGGTGAATGAAATCATTCTATAGATGGAACGTTACTTCATTTTGCTTATCGGTTTGTCCTCGGTTGACGGACATTTGAGTCGTTTCTACATTCTGCTCTTGTGAACTCAGTGGTCATGAATTAGAGCAAACTCCAGGAGACAGCGAAGGAAAGGGAAGCCTGGAGTGCTGCAGGGAGTCACCAAGAGTCAGACACGACGGAGTCACTGAACAACGAGTTCGTGAATAACGCCACCTTGAACATGGGCGCACAGATTATCTGTCCAAGTGCCTTCCTTCAGTTCTTTTGGGTGCACACCCAGAAGATAATTTCTTAATGATTCTGATTATGATGATTCCCCGCTACATTTTATGGGACTTCTACCTTTAATTTGTTGAGCAACTGCCATTCTGTTTTTTGGAGTGGCTGGGCCATTTTACAACACACATACACACGTGTGGAGTGGTGTGTGTGTGTGTGTGTGTGTGTGTGTGTGTGTCTAGTTGTTGTTTAGTTGCTCAGTCATGTCTTACTACTCTTCGTAACCCCATGGACTATAGTCTGCCGGCCTCCTCTGTCCATGGGATTTCCCAGGCAAGAACACTGGCGTGGGTTTCCATTTCCCTCTTCAGGGATTTTCTCTACCCAGGGATTGAACCAGCATCTTCTGCATTGGTAGGCCGACTCTTTACTGCTGAACTATATATATATATATTTTTTTTTTCTTTTTCAGATTTTTTTTCCCTTTAGAAGTTATTAAAAGTATTGAGTATAGTTCCTTGTGCTCCAAAGTAGGACCTTACTGTTTATTTATTTTATATATAGTAGTGTGTATATGTTAATTCCAAACTCTTAATCTATCCTCCTAGCCTTTCCCCTTCAGTAACATTGTCTGTTTTCTATGTCTTTTGGTCTATTTCTATTTTGTAAGTAAGTTCACTCCTTTTTCATTTTTTTTTTTTAGCCATCCATTTTCAATCTTTGGAGCTATTTGTTTAGCTAGATCTCTTGGATACTGCATTTTGTCATTTTTGGTGGGTCTGTTTTGGGTGGGTGTAACTTGTTTCCTATTCAGTTCAGTTCAGTCGCTGAGTTGTGTCCGACTCTTGGAGACCCCATGCCTCGCAGCACGCCAGGCCTCCCTGTCCATCACCAACGCCAACTGGCATTGCTCAGATTTGGGGCTTGGACTTTCCACTACGCTTTTTCTTTTCTTATTTTCCCCTCTCTCCTTCCATTAGATGACTGAGGCTTCTTCAGTGCTTGTTGGTTTTACTCCTACTAATTTAGGAACTATAAATTCTCTTTATTTTTTAATGTCTCAAAGATTTCAATGTACCCACTAGTTTTCTTTTTTCTCTGAAAGACAGCTATCATCAGTACCTCCACTGTCATAAGCAAGAGAATCTGCATTGATCCTTTGTTTTTTCCCCCAACCCCCCTACCCCATTACATTTTCATCTGAAATTTAGCTCCATATGGTTTTACACATTTTGGATTTTTTAAATCATAATTATTATACTATGATTACTGGGGCTTCTCAGGAGGTGCAAGGGATAACGTGCCCTCCTGCCAGTGAAGGAGATGTAAGAGACATGGGTTCAACCCCTGGGTCAGGAAGATCCCTTGGAGAAGGACATGGCAACCCATCCCAATATTCTTTCTAGGAGAATCGCATGGGCAGAGGAGCCTGGTGGTCTAAGGTCCATGGGGTCATGAAGAGTTGGACATGTCTGAAGCGACGTAGCATGCATACTGTGATCATGAGTTAATAGTGTTATTTATATTCACGTTTCTGAAAATAGTCATTGATTATATTTGTTACTGTCCTTTTTTCACCTACTTCCTTTTTCCTGGGTGACTATTTCTTCTTGTTACCGCAGGCTGTGAAAACGCTTTCTGTAAGGAAACGTATAGTCACTACTTTAGGCTCTGCAGGCCGTGTGGTCTCTGCAACAAGTACTCAGAACTTGTGTCTCTGTAGCTTGAGAGCAGCCACAGACACCATATAGACAAGTGGGCGTGGTTGTGTCCCAATAAATGTAACTTATGGACACTGACATTTGCATTCTATATCACTTCCATGTGTCAAAAATTTTTATTCGTCTTCTGATTTCCTTTCAGTCATTTAAAAATATAAAATCCACTCTTCCCCCACAGAACATACAAAACCAGGTGGTGGGTGGGTTTGGCCATCATGAATTGACCTTCATTCCAGGACATCTTGTTCTGCCAGAGAAGTTCTGTGGTCAACCACCTAGTTTGTGTGTATCTTTACATGTCTTTATTTTCATATTATCCTCACTCTTGATAACTTCTTGGGAAGAGGAAAGAATTCTTGACAGAGAGTTTCTAGTTTCTCTTTGAATATTTTACTTAATTATTCATCTAGAATCAGTACTGCTGATGAGAAGTCTGATGTCTGTATGATCTTCACTCGTTTGTAAGAAATCCATTTTTTTTTTTAAATTTTCTCAGATATATCGTAGGGTTTTCTTTTTACCTGTTGTGTTTGAAGGCTTTGAAGGCTTTTCTAGATGACACCAGCCAGTTATTGGAATATCTTTACAACACACCTTCAATATTCCTCATTTGTGTATAGCATCCTGTCCTGTTTGGTCTCTTCTCTTAGAACTGGAGAGACACTGTAGCTTCTAGACAGGTCATCTTCTCTGTTTCAGCTTTTCAAGATTGTTGTCTCTTTGTACTGTTACGTTGTTGGATGTTTCTTTGTTAAGCACATCTTGTAAGGGATGTTTTATCTTTAAAATATATATTTTTACACAAGAAAGTTATCGTTGCTTTTTCTGTCTGAAACTCCTGCTAGTATTTCGAAGTCTGTTTTACTCCATGGCCTTCTTTCCTTTTCTTACGACTGCTTTGTCACCTCTGTTTTTTTCAGGATGTGAAAAATACTTTAAATTTCTTTTCAGATGTCCTTGTGATCTTTCATCAGGTGAGTATTCTTCCACTCCCTGAATGTTTGTTAGTTTCCCATGGACTTCAGCTTCCTACAGTGTTTGCACTTCTTGTCTGTGTGGTCATCATCATCCTGGGGAATTTCTCTTCTTTGCCTCCTGGGGCTCTCATGCATTGTCATGGCTCCCAGTCATGAGTTCTGCTCATGTCTGAGTTTGGATCTCATGCTCCATGTGGAACTGAGGACAGTCTCTACCCTTTGGTGGCTCCAGTCCTGCCATGGGCAGAAGGCATTGCTCAAATCCCTGGATTAGGGAGGGCATCTGCCTCCAATGTGGGAGACCTGGGTTCGATCCCTGGGTTGGGAAGATCTCCTGGGGAAGGAAGCAGCAACCCACTCCAGTACTCTTGCCTGGAGAATCCCAGGGATGGAACAGCCTGGTAGGCTACAGTCCATGGGGTCGCAAAGAGTCGGACACGACTGAGCGACTTCACTGCACTTCACTTAACTCACACCCTTGTGTAAACAGATAGCAGAGAGGAGTCTAGAGATGGGGGTCAGGTAGCAAATCTCAGCATTCCCTGCAGATTCACAGACTAAGTACAGATCAAGTAACTGTTCCAACCCTTCCTAGGACTCAAGGCTGAGATCCAGGCCCTTGCTTGGGATTGGACTCTTTCCCTGGGTCTCAGGTGTTCAAATCCTCCTGAGCACAAGTGCCTTATTTCCAGGAAATATTCCTGGCTTTTTCTTGACACTGTGTGTGTTAGTCGTGAGTGATCTAAAACAAGAATAAAGAGCCAACACATTGGAAAACACCTTGATGCTGGGAAAGGCTGAGGGCAAGAGGTGAAGGGAGTGACAGAGGATGAGATGGTTGGATGGCATCATCAACTCAATGGACATGAGTTTGAGCAAACTCTGGGAGACAGTGAAGGACAGGAAAGCCTGGTGTGCTGCAGTCCAGGGGGTCACAAAGAGTCAGACATGACTGAGCAACTGAACAGCAGTGAGTATGTTTAACACACCTTGCCAATACTTTCCCAACATTCCCACGTGTTCACCGGAGTGAGGGGAGGTAAAGCATTTATTCTGTGTAACACCTTGAGCTGAAACTCTCATTGCCATGTGCATACAGTGCCATAATCATAACCATCTCTCAGGATTAGTTTTGAAATCAAAAAAGACAAATGCTTTGGAAACAATGAAGTGTCTAAAATATAACAATCCTTATTCCTTTTTAACATTGTAGCAAAACACTACAGATTCTGTGTCAATGAGAGAAATTCAGATTAATTTGGGGTAGCACTGATTTTTTTGTGGATACCAGTGAAATGATAGAAGTGTTCTAGGGTGAAATAACTTTGGGAAAAGCAACAAGTTATACACCCACTTAGATATTCCAAAAATATATCTGTATCGTGGGCTTTGAAAAGCCCTACTGTAAAGACATTGATGTAATTTTGTTTAATCTCATATTTCCAAAATGCATTGATTATGAAAGCCTAATATGGTGACAAAGATATACAAGAATGAGTGAATCAGGGCATACATTAAAGAATCTTGATTTTGTGAAAAGTCTGAATTACCTAAGATTCCTAAATGAGGCTATATTAGGCACAGAATAAGCAAGAAACTTTAAGACCATACTAAGACATTATAGGAAGTAATATATTGAAATAATTGTGATCCAAAATAGGCTTACCTTACTTAATAATGCTTCCCTGGTGGCTCACATGGTAAAGAATACACCTGCAATGCCAGAGACCCGGGTTCAATCCCTGGGTCGGGAAGATCCCCCTGGAGAAGGAAATGGCAACCCACTCCAGTATTCTTGCCCTGGAGAATTCCATGGACAGAGGAGCCTGGTGGGCTACAGTCCATGAGGTCCCAAAGAGTCAAACATTACTGAGCTACTAACACTTTCACTTTCACTTAATAATGTACCAAAACTGAGAATGCTTTGTACCTCTGAATGCCCTGAAAGACTAATTCTTTGAAGGCCTACTGTGGGAATACTCAGTGAGACTGGGATCCTTTGATTAGAATCGGCTCATATCACAGATATGAATTTGAATATTAATTTCAACTCCACTTAGCCTCAGTTGGTGTCTTCTGTGAAATGGGAATGAAATCAACCACAGTGGCATGTTATAAACTTCTAACACACAGAGATCAGTGTATAAATACACACTGCTGTAGCCACAGTACCCACCCCATGGTGAAGAGGACATTGAATGAAAACCATATGCATCAACTTGCAAAGCTGTTACTATTAGCAATAAAAGAAACGCTCTTATTTTCTAGACCCACATTATGTTTTAAATATTAGAAAGCTAAAAAATCATGGCACTTTAGATACTATGTCTTAAATATTAGACAGCTAATATATCACGCTAAAGCTCTGATACTTTGATGTGAAAAACCAACTCATTGGAAAAGACCCTGATGCTAGGAAAGATTGAGGGCAGGAGGAGAAGTGGCTGACAGAGGATGAGCTGGCAGGACATACCAACTCAATGAACATGAGTTTGAGCAAAAGTCCAGGCGATGGTAAAGGACAGGAAAGCCTGGCGTGTTACCGTCTAAGGAGTTGCAAAGAGTCGGATACAATGGAGAGACTGAAGAGCAAAAAATAGATTATGGAATTTTAGAGCTGAAATGGGTCTGACGGGTCATTTATTTAGATTCTCTCAATGTTTAGTGGAGAAGGAAATGGCAACCAACTCCAGTCTTCATGCCTGGAGAATTCCATGGACAGAGGAGCCTGGCGGTCTGCAATCCATGGGGTCGCAAAGAGTTGGACATGACTGAGTGACTCACATACACAATGTTAAGAAAAAGAGACTGAAGTTCTGAGCCAACCCGTGACTCGTCCAAGGTTAGTGGCAGGTGGCAGTTAGGACCTTTTCCCTGGCTCTCTGCTCAGTGATCTTCAGGACTGTACAATGTCTCCATCAGTGAAAGAAAAGTTTAACCAAGTCCAGGCAAGTAACAGTTCTGTAAAGAAGGGAAAGTTGAAGCGTTTCAGAGCTTCTTATTTCCCTTGAGCAGATCTTACAACACGAAAGAGGTGAATCACATTCTGTATGAGTAAAAGTGTGTCAGTCACTCAGCTGTGTCCAAATCTTAGAGACCCCATGGACTGTAGCCCGCCAGGCTCCTCTGTCCGTGGAGGTAAGAATACTGGAGCAGGTTGCCATTCCCTTCTCCAGGGGGTTCTTCCCAACCCAGGGATCAAAACCGAGTCTCGTGCATTGCAGGTGGATTCTTTACTGTCTGAGCCACCAGGGAAACCCGAATCACATTCTACTTACATTTAAGGCACATTCTTCCCTCTGATTTCTACAAATAAATGAGAGTTCTGCATATTTTGAATGGTCAGCAGAAAGGGTGAGTTTTTGCTTCATGTCAGACATGACTGCCACTTCCCTAGCATCTTGTCTGCAAGGCTGAGCCAGGTGTTGTCCACACTGGTCCCGAGGAGTGATGTGCGCTTGGGTTGTGTTTTTGTCACCTGGAAGGCAACCGTCAAAGCGAGCCATGTGTGCCTGCGCGATGCCTCTGTGTATTTTTAGAAGGTTTTTAAGAGGGAGACAGCCAAAATACTTTTACCACACAGCAGGCACTTTCTCATGCTGGAGTGTTGGAAAGAAAAGGAGGAGGAGATTTAAGACTGGAGCACAGATTGAAATGGTTAACTGCTTCGTGGGCCTGGAGCACAATTCCTCCGAGCTGGGAACACTCTGTCACAAACTCTTTTTCTCCAAATGTCCCCAGATTCCGGGAAGCACACGACGTAGGCGTATCCCAGCACATGTGAACCTTGATGATCAGGTAGGACTCAGAAGCAAGAGGACAACAGGGAGAAACTTGTCAACCAAGGCAGCAGGAAGGTAACGCTCCACGGGGTGGAAATCACATGGCGACCACAGGAAAGAGATGGGAAAGGAAAGGCCTCACCCTTGCCCCAGGGGACAGCCTGTAAACCAGGCTCTGTAGTACGGGTGCTGCCCCAGGGACGAAAGAGTTATAAACTCATCTTACACATGCAGCTGTGCTTTGCAGCCAGGAGGCATTTGCACATCTCACAGTCTTTGGGCCCCTGTGGCTGGCACCATGACCCCATTGCTCAGATGAGAAAACTGAGGCTTGGAAGGGGTTGGGATTCGAATCCAGATTTTGTTAGATGGCTTCCAGGGTGACTTTCTTACAAGCAGGGTGTTTTAAAGAGTTTTGAGCAGGGTGGTGACGCGATGTGTTGAGTTGGGTGGGGACGGGGCCCTCGGAACTAGAGGACAATGGAACTGTTACAGAGCTAAGAATGGTCCAGAACAGCCTCAGCAAGTGGTATCCATAAAGGGCCAGATCATGAACAGTTTATGCTTCGTGGGCCTCATTGCACATCTTTCTTTGTTTTTATTATTTGTTTGGTTCATTGGTTTTTATAAGCCTTTAACAAATGTAAGAATATTTTTAGCTTGAGGGCCATAAAAATAGGCCCAGGGCTGGATTCCGTCACTGGCTGTGCTTTGCTGACTGCTGGTCTAGCGTCTCAGTAAAGAGGAAGCTTCCGAATGAGCCCAGGTGCGGGTTGATGAGGAAGAGGCCAGGATGAAGACAACAGAGACCCAACCCTACAAAAGGCCCGCACGCGGTGGGGACCTGCGCGGAGAGAACAGCAGGAGAGGGGCTCAGGACCGGGCTCCCCGCTCTGTGCCCACCTCAGGCACACGTGCCAAGGCCAGTCCTTGCACCAAGCACCCTCTCTCCGTAGCTTTCCTAACCAAGACATGGAAGCCCATGGTCATCATGGGAGCTGGTACCACTAGAACCACTGAAACCACTTCTAGTAGGATGCGGGCATCAGAAAGAGCCTGGGGCCAGTTCGGAGCACAGCCAAGCTGTGCAAGCAGGGCCATAGCCAACATGGCGACGTGAGACTTCCGGTGAGGCTCCAAGTACTGCCCTACCTTGAGACGCAACAAACAGCACATCCTGACACTTCCAAGGCCAGCTTCTGGCTAAGCATTTTACCTGCACTGCCTTGCTCAACTGTCCACTCCATTCCCAAGTGTCCATCCCTATGTGGTACTAACTCTAATCACCCCTACTTCTGGCTCTTAGGCTTAGGAAACTCAGCCATGGTGGTATTGAATGACAATTCTGTGCTTGGCTCCCGTGTCCCAAGACCATTCCCAGCAATGGGATCCAGGACACAGGCTTACTTCACGCTGTCTGAAATAGCATGTCTGAATTTCCTCATCTGTAAAATAAAGATCATGATCATAATGTGAAGGGAAGGAGAAGGACCACAAGCCCTTAGACAGGGGCCCCACAGCAAATGCATTGTGGTTTTGGTAGAGGTGTGGAGGTTATTCCCACATCGCACAGCTAGTAGGCTGCAGAGTCAAAGTCTGCATCCAGATAACTGATGATAGGAAAAACCTGGCATTTCCCAGTCTCTGGATTTCCTCCTTTGAAAAATGAGGCCACGGGTCCTGTCAATCTTGGAAATAGTATGTATGCATGCTCAGTTGCTTCAGTTGTGTCTGACTCTTTGCAAACCCATGATGTAGCCCACCAGGCTCCTCTGTCCATGGGTTTTCCAGGCAAGAATACTGGAGTGAGTTGCCATGCCCTCCTCCAAGGTATCTTCCTGATCCAGGGCTCAAAACTGGGTCTCCGCCATTGCAGGCAGATTCTTTACTGCTGAGCCACTGGGGAAGCCTGGAAAAAGTATGAAATAAAACTTAGTTAGGGTCCTTTACCAAAGCAAAAATGGTTACTGCCTGGTTCACCCATGACAATAATACAATTTAAAAGCTGAGAGCAGAGGTGGCTTTGGCATCAGAGCAGCGCTGGTCCTTTTGGAAACTGAAAATTGATGTGTATTCTGCGGAGAGGGCAAGGAGAAAAAGGTCCACATTCCCAGGAGGCCTCCCTGTGTCCAGCCCTTTTACGAATTTCAACCCCTCTCCAGGTGAGCATTCTGCCTTTTATTTTTTCAAACAGAAAAGAAATCTGAATTCCAGAAAAGTTAAAGAAATATATGTAGGGCCACGGAATCACCAAATAAGGTCTGGTTTGACAACCCCTGCTCCTTGAGTAACACCAAGATTTAAGCAGCTGTTTAAAAGAGCAGTGGAAGACATGTCACAGATGAAAGTATCCTTGAAGGAAGTCAGATCTCAGAGATAAATACTGGCCTTCTCCATTTGCCTCTCCATCCCCATAACTGGATAACGGGGTTTTTATTGTCAGAGAGGCTTAAGCGTGTGTCAGGCAAGTCCCGGAGCAGAGTAATCTATGTGGCAGACCCCCCGGGATAGGAAACAGAAAGTCTGCTCCCGCTAACAGTTCTAGAAAATTCTCCACTTTTTGTGAAATATGTGCTGTCAAGTGGTGACGGGGCAGCTGGAAATCTGAGCTGTGCAGTAAGAACAGAGGACCTGTGATGGTTCGAGGCGTCCTAGGGGACTCTGAGAGTTTGTGCCTCGGCCGTGAACTTCCCAGGAGGCGCTCCCAACCTGGTCCGGTTGGGCCAGGAGCGAGAAGACCTCTCCTGCTCTGTGGGCCAAGCACTAATGGCAACAGTGCTCCTATTTTGTTGCGCTTGAGAATCATCAGTGGAGCTTGTTAAAAATATGCATCTCCAGACCCTATTTTCCTAGGAATTCTGATTAAGTCTGAGGATACCCAGGGATTTGCATGTTCACATTTTTTTTTTTTTCTGGACCGTGTGCAAAGGAAAACATCCACCCTGGAATTGCATCTTGGAATTAGTTGAATGATTTCAAGTGACCAAGAGCTTATAAGGAAGACCCAGGATGGCACATCAAAGGTAGGCATGTAAGAACACTTCCCCCAAAAAGATTCTGTTTAAGTGGAGACCTGGGAACGAGCAAATTGAGAGACGTCAGAAGAAACAATTGGAAGAAAGATTGGGAGGCCAGGGAGATCACAGCATGGCAGAGAAACTCAAAGAATTTCAGCAAGCTTAATACAGAACAGGAGGATGAGAGAAGCTAGAAACACAAGGTGATGGGGATGTAAGCAGGAGTCTGGGTGGGCAGGGCCCTATAAGCCATAAAATGTTGAGTTTTAGCTGAGATCCATGGGGAGCCATCAAAGAGTTTTAAGCTGGAGAATCATATGATTAGACTTGTGTATGTAAAGCTACCCTCATTGCTCTGTAGGAGACGGCTTGGGGGAATGCAGGGTTCCAGTAAAGGGCTGTCTGCTGCACCATCCAGGTGACAGATGAGAGTGGTTTTAAATAGGTTGGAGGCCATAGAACTAGAGGAAGAAACAGAACTGAAAGATGCACAGGACATGGTGGAAGCTTGCATGCAGGGGAGGAAGGCGTCCAAGTGGACTCCCAGATATTGGACAGGGTGACCAGTACATTGTTGGTGACACTTCATCAGGATCAAAGGCTCCTGAGACCCACCAGGCGTGAGCTCCACGAGTTTGGAACTTTGTCAGACTCTCCCTCTGCCTCCTTAGCCTCCCCCGTGTTGCCCAGGGAAGGTTAGCGGCTGCAATGAATTGTTGAATCAGGGATGAAAGATTGAGGGGAGTCTTGGAAGTGTTGAGTCTGAGACTCCTTAGCAGAAATATTAGGTGGATGATCTTTCTAGACGTGGGTACTGGGAATCCAAAAGGGAGGGTTGGGGAGACACACATTTGGGATCATTGGCACGTGTAGATGGTAACTGAACACAGGGAATCATTTAAGATGATTGGGGAATCTTCACCAATAAAAAGGCAGGACGCGCAGAAAGTCAAAGAGTTGAGGGGAGAGGGGTAATGGAAGGAAGTGACCAGGGGGGAGACTATTCATTTTGGAGTGTCGTCTACACTGTCCCTGAATTAGCACCTCTGTAAAGACTAAGGGCGATTTATAGAAGGTGCATGTTGTCACACTTACTATACAGATTAACCATAAAAATGAAACTGTATTAGATGCTTTCCATAAGCAAGGAGGGAGGAGAAGGGGATGACAGAGGGTGAGATGGTTGGATGGCATCACCAACTCAATGGACATGAGTTTGAGCAAGCTCCAGAAGTTGGTGATAGACAGGGAGGCCTGGTGGAACCCCATGCAGTCCATGGGGTCGCAAAGAGTCAGACACAACTGAGCGACTGAACTGAACTGAACTGATAAGCAAGGCCCTGCACTAAGCATTTCACATACTTTATCTCATTTAATCCTAATAACAGACCTATAACGTAGGCATTCAGTTCAGTTCAGTCGCTCAGTCATGTCCGACTCTCCGCGACCCCATGAATCACAGCACGCCAGGCCTCCCTGTCCATCACCAACTCCCGGAGTTCACTCAAACTCACGTCCATAGAGTCGGTGATGCCATCCAGCCATCTCATTCTCTATTGTCCCCTTCTCCTCCCGCCCCCAACCTTTCCCAGCATCAGAGTCTTTTCCAGTGAGTCAGCTCGGCGCATGAGGTGGCCAAAGGATTGCAGTTTCAGCTTTAGCATCAGTCCTTCCAATGAACACTCAGGATTGCTCTCCTTTAGAATGGACTTACCAGCCTTAATTATCACATACGGATGCAAATTGCAAGAGCATTTAAGAGACCAAATTCACCAGCCACTGGGATGCAAACCCAGTTCACCACGTGCCTCCCCTTGTGAAGTTTTGTGAGCAACAGAAAAGGTCAAATCCCCAGTGAAGGCAAATGGAAGAGAGAAAAACTCATCTATGCAGTCAAGAGAGTTATTCCTGAATAAATGGGTCCTTTGAGGAAGAGCATGAATCGGAGTCTGCCCAGCCAGGACCCCCGACACATGTGGCCTTTGCTGAGAGCTGGAAAAGGCAGTGTGGGCTACCTGACATGTTTCTCAGCCTGATTTACAGGTGTGTTTGTTGTGCTTACATCATAAATCTCCACCCCGAGGACATTTCAGTTCTGGTATTTATTGACCAAAGACAACTTGTATTAAAAAATGTTTTGAGATTTTGCCAGATAATCACTATGAAATATTTGAGAAAACATGCTGTCCTCAGGTCAATGAAATTCTGCAAGTAGCTGATTTTGCTACTGGGCCAAATACCTTCCCTGTCTACCATTTTACTGCCTTTTTGTAAAATTTGTTTTAATCGAAGAGGCAGGTTCTTCATACGTGTCTCTTTATCGCCTCACCAGTTCATCAAGGGAAGATGGAGAGAATTATTATCAAAAGATTTCCCTCAGGGCCTGGGAAAGTTTTGATTCTTTTGAACCAGAACTTTTGGCCAAGTGTGTCTCAGAAGCATTCAGGTGGCAAAACACCTGGGGAAGAACTATGAAATGTAGATCCTTCCACGTTAAAAAACCAAAGATAGAAATGTGAGCTAACTCTGACACTGATGCCAGATTCCAGTACAAACAAGCTGAAGACCTGAGAGAAGAATTCTGGAGAAAAACTAAGGAAAACTTCCCAGTAATCAGCTTTGCTTAGGGTAAGCCCATGTGCGTCCTTAAGCATGGCTGCGGTAAATTTGGAAAGTATCCAAAATGATTATCATTATTGACCACCTTATCCAGTTCAAAAGAAATAGTGTCCTAGTTGGAACACAGGCAACCATTGTTTTCAATCAGGAGTGAAAATTTCTAAGTCTGCAAGGGTTAGAGTGTCAAGGTAGAGAGATTGGTATAAGAAAACAGACTTAAACAGCACCCCGACATCTTGGAGAGTAGGTGTCTCTCTTAAAGGAAACGTCTACTTCTTGGGCCCAGGAGGCTATGGGCACCTCGGGACGTGAATCCCACCTTTGTCAGAGCATCTTCTCTCTCAGCAGGCCCTGGAAAGGCTGATTTTAACATGCTGGTTGTCGTTCAGTCACTCAGTCATGTCTGACTCTGCAACCCCATGGACACACCAGGCTTCTGTGCTCTTCACCATCTCCCGGAGCTCCATCAAACTCATGTCAGTTGAGTCAGTGATCCCATCCAACCATCTCATCCTCTGTCACTCCCTTCTCCTTTTTCCTTCAATCTTCCCCAACGTCAGAGTTTTATCCAATGAGTTGGCTCCTCACATCAGGTGCTAGAGTACTGGAGCTTCAGCATCAGTCCTTCCAATGAATATTGAGGGTTGATTTCCTTTAGGATTCACTGCTTTGATCTCCTTGCTGTCCAAGAGACCCTCAACAGTCTTCTCCAGCACCACAGTTTGAAAGCATCAGCGTGGTGGATCCAAGCTTTAAATGTGAATTCCTCTTTTTTTTTTTTGAAACAGTGTGTGGGCCAAATGAAACACACGTGCAAGCCAGACATGACCAGGGCCACTGGCTGTGGCCGATGTTAGACTGTTCCTGTGGATTCAGAGTCATGGAACAGTTGAACAACTGCGACTCCTAGTAGTAAGACTTTGGCCCTTCATTTTTTGTAATTAGGCAGACTGGGCATTTGTTGTTGGGCTCAGAAATCTGAGTGTTTCAGAAAGTGAAAGTAGGGAAAGTTGATGAATCTCTGCCTCCCGCCACTGCCCCTGGCCGAGGCCTCTGCTGCTTCTTCCTCCCGATGCCATCTGCCCTTGGACCCTGCTGTGAATCTGCCTCTGCCTTTTGCCCCCTCACTTGGGCACTGAGTCTGCTCTTTCCTCTCCTACTGGGAACAGTCATGATAGTGGCTATTAGTGACCTGTCACGTGGGAGCTGTAGCTTCTCCATCCCATCCTCCCATCCAGCCTTCACTTTGAGGTTGATGCCATCCCCAGCTTCCCAAGTGATACAGTGGTAACGAATCCGCCTGCCAAGCAGAAGACACGGGTTTGATCCCCAGGTCAGAAAGAGTCCCTGGAGAAAGAAACGGCAACCCACCCCAGGACTGTTGCCTGGGAAATCCCATGGACAGAGCAGCCTGGGGGCTTACAGTCCATGGGGTTGCCAAAGAGTCAGACATGATCAAGTGACTGAGCACACATGCATGCCATCCTCACCCTCGCTCCACAGAGAGTGGCTCAGGGGAGGAGATGCATGCCCAGGGCCATTCGTCTGGTAAGTGGCACATCCAGGATTCAAGCCGAGCTGCCCATCTCTATAGCCACCTGTGCTGCTTGTAACCAACTCCCACCATGCGTACCTGGGCTTCATGGATCTCCACCAGCCCACCTGGGCTTCCATGCATTCTGACCTGAGGCTTGCATTAGCAGCCCCCTTCATAAGCATGAGGGTCCCCCATTCCTGCGTGATTTATCCCTCCACGGGGGCAGAGGGCACACACTTTGAATTGCCTCCCAGAGTTGAGCAGACTGAGACTGACTCTCCAAGTGGTTTCAGGAAATTCTGCCCAATTTTCCTGGTCACTGCACCACCATTCATCCAGTGGCAGAAGGTACATCCTTGGAGATGTCCCTTGGAGTCATATTTGGAGAACACTTCCCCCCCAACGCAATAGAATCAAACAGCAAACGCTGTGGATGGATGCCTCAGGATCACTGCTATCTGCCAGCTTCTCACCGTGAACACTCCTGCCTCAGCAACCTGAGCTTACATCGCTCTCAGCTGGAGTCCAGAGCTTTCCATCTGGTCTTTGCTCGTGGGGTCTTGACCACTCCTTGCTGGTCTTCAAATAAAAATCACAACCTCTTTGTCTCTGCATGAACTGAACCCTGCCTGCCTCTCCTGATTCATGTAGATTTTCAGCTAAAAGTCCTCTTTCTCCAGCCAGTACAAGTCAGGCCCTTTCTTAATTCCCAGCTGTGTCCTTTGCAGCATCTATCGCCATTTCATTTAAATAACTAATTGCAAAACTGGGGTAATGTTTGCCTCCCTGGCAAGACTATCAGTTTCATGGGGAAAAGGATGGAGCTGTTATTCTTGGATTCTTGGTGCCTATACAGTGTCTGCTAACTAGCAACCATTTCATAGATCTGAATAAAGAGAAGAAAAGAGTGGGGGAGAGAATCCTTTTATAGGATACAAGCAAGAAATGAAGTCCTTTCACGGCCATGTGAATTACTTTCTCTGGAAATGCATTGTCATCCCAAGATCCATCTTGTTCTTTTCCTTGAAAGGGTAACAGTCTCCCCATCTCCTTCAGCCCCATGTCCAGGATCATCTTACCTCCAGCCAAGCTCTAGTGGCATTTTGAGATTTGGAATTTTAATCTTTGAGATACTGTTTCCTTCGTTTAGGGACTTTTCTAAAATTTCATTTGCTAGCATTATCAGATCCACTTTCCCTGAAGAAGAGAACAGCATCCATTGGGCATAGCACATCAACTTTGCCCAGAGCACATTCCTCAGGGGTGTCAGAAAGGACCACTGGGTGTTACCAGCGTCCACAGTGGATGCATACTTCTGGCTGCCATCCCGTTTTCAAAACTAATGACGGAATCTAGATCGCTTGCATAGATTCTGGTCTTACAGAATTATGGGAGGGAAGGCTTCTGAACCTTTAGCCCAGATCACATTCCTGGGAACTCAGAATTGCAATGATATGAAAGCAATTTGCTTGAGACTTACAAAGGAGGGGGCCAGAACACGTCCACGTGCCTGCATCTCTTTTGATAAACAGCATCATCCTCTTCCATTCTATAAGATGCTGCAGCTCCAATAAGTTTGTTCAGGAAGAGTATTGAGAAATAGCCTTGCATCGTGCAAAGGGGTGGGAGCCCAGGGCGAGAGACTGAACTGCTCATCATCCAGAAAGTTTGCGCGGAAGGGCTCTGCCATTACCAGGAGACGTGTGTAATTATCGAGCAGCTTGGGAGAGGTCTCTGACTGAAACCCACAAATAAAATTCTCCAGTTCCTGGTGAAGCTGGCTTGATCCCTTTGCAGAGGAAACAATGACTGAGTAACCTTTTAACGCATCTCCCTTTTTTCTCACTAATACTGGATAATTATTCATTTTGTCGTCTAATTAGTTAATTAGGCTGGAGTTGTGTTTTAAGTCGAAAATCCTGTTGTTTAGGTACGAGGAAATGGCTTTCTGTTTGTTTGGGGGTTTTTGCAGGGTAATGGGGACTTACTAATTGAGTGGCTGGCTCTGGGTGAAGCCGCTCAGGGACACGGTGCAAGGTTTTCTGGGAGTAAATTGATGCATTAGCAGAGGGTTGTGTTCAAAATAAGAGCGCCTGGGTGCAGGCAGAGCCTTGGCGGCCCGTCTCCCTTGTCATTTCCCTTCCTCATGTTTATGTGGCAATTTACAGTTTGCAAAGCCCTGTTCACTTAAAATAGCTCATTTCACTCTAATGCAAGAGCCGTTTGGAATGCATGTTATTGCTGGTAATTTACAAATGGGCAGCCGAGGGTCTAGACAGGCAGGGCTTAGCCCCTGTCCCTCTCTGCCCTGCTCTACAAGCTGTCTGCTCCAGAGAGGAAACTCAACGAGGGAGGGGAGGCTTGGGAGGGAAAGATCCTAGGTGTGAATCCAAGTTCTTCACTTTCTAATCTCATCCAGCATTCAGCAAACGTTAGCCACTTGTTAGCCAGACACAGCGCAAGACGCGAGAGAAACTAAATGAATAGCACGGGTCTCCCTGCTGCCCTGGACCGGCTTACATGACTGACGTCCCTCCGTCAGGTGGGGAGGATGCCATTGACCCTGAAGGACTGTGATCAGATTGAGAGGCAGCAAATGTTAAGTGCGAAGCCCAGCCTCTGGCACCTCGTAGGTGCTTTAGGGTAGGAGCTATTCTTAATCTGACTCTGGGGTCATCGCTCACTTTACTGAGACACAGGCTTAGGGTCCACTCCTTGGGGACCTGTCCTTTAGCAGGATCCTCTGGGAGTGGGGCTCAAGTGGAGCCTTCCTCGAGAAAGAGGAGCCTGGTGGACTACATCCCATGGGGTTGCAAAGATTCAGACTTGACTTGGCTATTGACCTCGAGCACCCAGCTTCTGGAGGTGCTTTTCTAATGGGTCTAGGGTGGGCTTGGACCTGGGTTTCCTGTAAACAAGCACCCCTAGTAACCCTAAGTAGAAATTTGGGGGCCATACTCTGAGGAACATCACAGGCAATGATCTGTGAGTTCCCCCCACTCCATCATCTCCCGACTCCAGGAAAGAGGCAGCAGACAGATAAAAAAACCTTTACTTTCTCACCCACCTTTGGAAAATACTGGTAGAGTGAGCGGCCCAATTAATTAGTATTTTTTTAAAGAACTTCGAGAGCTGGGTTTTTTTTTTAATAAGAAAATGAACATAAGTGCAAAGCATCATGACTACTCATTATTTAATTTAATGATTTGTGAAGATTCTGTTGCCATGGTGACTGAGCACTATTTATAAAAATTAAGAACATAAATTATAAATAATAATATTATTACAAGCAGAAGGGACTCGAACCTCTCAATCAGAGAGGAATAATTTCCAGATGGGGAAAAAAAATCAACATAGTTTACATCACATATGGAGAAGAGTGTTGGCTAATTTGCATTTGCACAGTGTTCTAGAGGGAGAAATCAGGTCAGGATGATGGTTTTATGTCATTAATGTGACAGCCTGTGTCTTTGTATTCCACAGGGTGTCTGGTGATTCAAGAGAGTGAGGGTGGGCCTGCCAATGGTGTTGGGGACAGCCTGGAAGCAGGGGTAGGATGTCAGCTCTGAGACAGTAGAGTCACTCCCTTATCCCCCCTGATTCCCACCCCCCTGATGGTATAGGTCAACATCCCAGTGGTTCCTAGACTCAGGGAGGGTCAAGCCAGTGCACACCCCCCTTCAGTGATGGGAGGCAAGGTGGAGCTCAGTCCCATTAGGCTCACTTGGATTTTTGCTTTGTTTTAATTGTTTTTTAAATTTCTATTGGAGTCTGGTTGCTTTGCAATATTGCATTAGTTTCTACTGTACAGCAAAGTGAATCAGCTATACCTACACACACACACACACATATATATATATATATGTACCCCCTCTCTTTTGGATTTCCTCCTCATTTAGGTCACACAGAGCACTGAACAGAGCTCCTGTTCTGTTTCATACATGGTAGAAAGTGCTGTATGTGTGTCAGGCCCAGTCTCCCGGCTCACCCCGTCTCCCCCTTTCCCCTCGGGGCCCCCTTTGTCCTCGACGTCTATGTCTCCACTTCTGCCTTGTAAATAAGAGACTCTGTACCATTTTTTCAGATTCCACAAATATGTGTCAATATACAGCATTTGTTTTTCTCTTTCTGACTTACTTCACTCAGCGTGACCATCTCTAGGTCCATCCACATCTCTGCAAATGACCCAATTTCATTCCTTTTTAAGGCTGAGTGGTATTCCATTGTATATATGTGCCACATCTTCTTTATCCATCCCTCCGTTGATGGGCATTTAGGTTGTTTCCCTGTCCTGGTTATTGTAAAGAGCACAGCAATGAACTTTGGGTTGCATGTCTTTAAATTATTATTATTTTCTCTGGGCACATGCCCAGGAGTGGGATTGCTGGGTCATATGTAGTTCTACTTTTAGTTTCTTGAGGAATCTTCCTACTGTTCTTCATAGTGGCTGTATCAATTTGCATTCCCACCAGCAGCACAGGAGTTTTCCCTTTTCTCCACACCCTTTCCAGCACTCATTGTTTGTAAATTTTTTCCAGCATTTATTGTTTTTAAATTTTGTGATGATGACCATTCTAATCCATGTGAGGTGATATCCCATTGTCCTTTTGATTTGCATTTTTCCAATAATCAGTGATATTGAGCATCTTTTCCTGTGTTTGTTGGCCATCTTTTCATGTATTTGTATGTCTTCTTTGGAAAAATGTCTATTTAGGTCTCCTGCTCATTTTCTGATTGGGTTGTTTGCTTTTATGACATAGAGCTGCCTGAGCTGTTTGTATATTTTGGAGACTCACTTGGATTTGATCTGTGTATTAGAGCACTTGCCATAAGGCTGTTGATGCCAGGAAGACGGGGCAGCCAGGGAGACTGAGCTAGAGATCAGGGGACAAAATTGCTGCAGCCAGACCCTATGGGTCACCCTGTTAAGTGTGGGGTCCTGAGCCGGGAGCACAGAGACACAGCAGAGGAACTAAACACAGGAGCTCCGTCAAGGCCCCTCACACAACCTGGCAGAAAAGCCAACATCAGAACCCAGATACCTACGTGTTAATCCAAGACTGTTTTCCCAGGTCACGCTCCTATTCTTGAATCCTCCCAGGATTCTGGGCCCAGAAACTATGACCGTGGGTAACTGATTGGCACTCCTGTCACCCTCCTTGTGACATCCTGATAATTACCTACAAATTCTGTATAGATTCAGACTGAATTACCCTAAGAGATTACTCCCGGAAACACAGGCAAAGGGACAATATGATGCCAAAACTGGTTAGACCACGCATTTCTCAGAAGAGTTGACTGTGGATTACTAGTCGTGTTTATCCAAGGGTCTTCCACTTAAATGATGTCCTCCTTACAGATTCCCCAGCCAAATCCTTGTACATCCCACACGGACTGAAATAAGTCACCACTGACTCCAGGAATCCTTTGAATCCTCAACTGCCCTCATATTTTGCAGCAACGTGTTGGAAAGCAGATAGCAGGCATGCAAAAGCTGACACAACACTCACTATGTAGAGAACAATGCCCTTAGCTTGATCCTGGACTAACCTTGGCTCAGGGGGCCTGCATCTGGGCAAGGAGAAGGCAGTCAGATTCTACGAGCCATCAGTAGGAACCCTGAAAGAATGGCCCTTAATATAACCTTCTCCTTCATGGAATTTCCTCAAATTAAGGTGCTTTTAAGGATGTAGGGTTAACCAAGATATATTCCAGGCACTGATAACAAATGGAATGTTTGCAGAATATAATTGCCTTTCCCCACCATGACAAAGGGAATTAGGTCTCTACAGAGCCTGTGCTAAAGTGAATACTTGAGCATTTCATGAACATAAGATGAGGTGTGCCATTCAAGTGTATATTAAGCAGGAGAGTGGTTAAGCACTAAAACTCATACTCCCTAGCTTCACCCGCAAAAAATAATTATCTGATTTTTTTTTTTAAATAGCTGATTGTTACCAATGGAACTGTGATAGATACTGTCCAATAAAAACCTAACAAACACTATTCAAGGGTATGGGGAGGGTCTTTAACATACAGTTGTTGTTTTTTTTTAATTGGAATATAATTGCTTTACAATGTTGTGTCGGGCTCTGCTATACAATGATGTGATTCAGTGATATGTATACGTATGTCCCCTCTCTCTCGAGCCTCCCTCCCATCCCCCCACGCGACCCCTTCAGGTCATCACAGAGCACTGAAGCGAGCTCCTTGTGTTACACAGCAGCTTACTGCTTGCTATTTCACATTCAGCATCTATGTGCTCCTATGGCAACGCTGCTCTCTCGGTTAATCCCACCCTTTCCGCCCCCTTCAGGCTGTCCCCCAGTCTGCCCTCCACATCTGCGCTTCTATTCCTCCCTACAAATAGTTTCATCAGTACCAGTTTTCTAGATACCACATATACGCATTAATATACGACATCTACTTCTCTCTTCAGATCATGAACTCCTTATTGCCAAATTCAGACTTAAATTGAAGAAAGTAGGGAAAACCACTAGACCATTCAGATATGACCTCAATCAAATCCCTTATGATTATAAAGTGGAAGTGAGAAATAGATTTAAGGGACTAGATCTGATTGATAGAGTGCCTGATGAACTCTGGACGGAGGTTCGTGACATTGTACAGGAGACAGGGACCAAGACCATCCCCATGGAAAAGAAATGCAGAAGAGCAAAATGGCTGTCTGAGGAGGCCTTACAAATAGCTGTGAAAAGAAGAGAGACGAAAAGCAAAGGAGAAAAGGAAAGATATAAGCATCTGAATGCAGAGTTCCAAAGAATAGCAAGGAGAGATAAGAAAGTCTTCCTTAGTGATCAATGCAAAGAAATAGAGGAAAACAACAGAATAGGAAAAACAAGAGATCTCTTCAAGAAAATTAGAGATTCCAAGGGAACATTTCATGCAAAGATGGGCTCGATAAAGGACAGAAATGGTATGGACCTAACAGAAGCAGAAGATATTAAGAAGAGGTGGCAGGAATACACAGAAGAACTGTACAAAAAAGATCTTCACGACCAAGATAGTCACGATAACGTGATCACTGACCTAGAGCCAGACATCTTGGAATGTGAAGTCAAGTGGGCCTTAGAAAGCATCACTACTAGCAAAGCTAGTGGAGGTGATGGAATTCCAGTTGAGCTATTTCAAGTCTTGAAAGATGATGCTGTGAAAGTGCTGCACTCAATATGCCAGCAGATTTGGAAAACTCAGCGCTGGCCACAGGACTGGAAGAGGTCAGTCTTCATTCCAATCCCAAAGAAAGGCAATGCCAAAGAATGCTCAAACTACCGCACAATTGCACTCATCTCACACGCTAGTAAAGTCATGCTCAAAATTCTCCAAGCCAGGCTTCAGCAGTATGTAAACTGTGAACTCCCAGATGTTCAAGCAGGTTTTAGAAAAGGCATAGGCACCAGAGATCAAATTGCCAACATCCGCTGGATCATGGAGAAAGCAAGAGAGTTCCAGAAAAACATCTATTTCTGCTTCATTGACTATGCCAAAGCCTTTGACTGTGTGGATCACAATAAACTGTGGAACATTCTGAAAGAGATGGGAATCCCAGACCACCTGACCTGCCTCTTGAGAAACCTGTATGCAGGTCAGGAAGCAACAGTTAGAACTGGACATGGAACAACAGACTGGTTCCAAGTAGGAAAAGGTGTACGTCAAGGTTGTATATTGTCACCTTGCTTATTTAACTTATATGCAGAGTACATCATGAGGAACGCTGGGCTGGAAGAAGCACAAGCTGGAATCAAGATTGCTGGGAGAAATATCAATAACCTCAGATATGCAGATGACACTACCCTTATGGCAGAAAGTGAAGAAGAACTAAAAAGCCTCTTGATGAAAGTGAAAGAGGAGAGTGAAAAGGTTGGCTTGAAGCTCAACATTCAGAAAACAAAGATCATGGCATCTGGTCCCATCACTTCATGGGAAATAGATGGAAAAACAGTGGAAACAGTGTCAGACTTTATTTTTTTGGGCTCCAAAATCACTGCGGATGCTGATTGCAGCCATGAAATTAAAAGACGCTTACTCCTTGGAAGGAAAGTTATGACCAACCTTGATAGTATTTTAAAAAGCAGAGACATTACTTTGCCAACCAAGGTCCGTCTAGTCAAGGCAATGGTTTTTCCCGTGGTCATGTATGGATGTGAGAGTTGGACTGTGAAGAAAGCTGATCGCCGAAGAATCGATGCTTTTGAACTGTGGTGTTGGAGAAGACTCTTGAGAGTCCCTTATACTGCAAGGAGATCCAACCAGTCCATTCTAAAGGAGATCAATCCTTGGTGTTCATTGGAAGGACTGATGCTAAAGCTGAAACTGCAATACTTTGGCCACCTCATGCGACGAGTTGACTCACTGGAAAAGACTCTGATGCTGGGAAAGGTTGGGGGCAGGAGGAGAAGGGGACGACGGAGAATGAGATGGCTGGATGCCATCACCGACTCTGTGGACATGAGTTTGAGTGAACTCCGGGAGTTGGTGATGGACAGGGAGGCCTGGCGTGCTGTGATTCATGGGGTCGCGGAGAGTCGGACACGACTGAGCGACTGAACTGAACTGAACTGAACTTCTCTCTTTCTGACTTACTTCACTCTGTTTAATAGCAATAAACAGTTTCATCCACATCACTGCAGCTGATTCAACTCTATTCCTTTTTATGGCTGAGCAATATTCCATTGTATATACATACCACCAGAGGAGAGGAAGAGGCTTCCAGAATTCAAGAATTTTTTTTTCCAGAAGTCATGTAAGCAGATGCAATGGATGTGCTGCATCTCTAGACAGGAGCCCCAAAGACCAGGGCCTGCTGAACACAGCATTTGATGCAGGCTGCATTCACCCCATCACCTTCCTCCCTGCCTCACTGGTTGTAAAGTTTAGGAAGAATACTGCTCTGGATCCACATAATCTCCTTGGGGCTTCAGTGGTTACTCTCTTTCATTGGTCATGACAGCACTTTTTTATGAAGAGGAGAAAAATGTAGTTCATCCATACCATTTTACAACTGAAGAAGCATGGTTGGAATTCCACAGAAAGTCGTGAGCCTGATAAAGTTCCCCATGACCTACAACCTGAAGCTAACGGTGATCGCCATCCAGAGACCCCAGAGTTGGACAGCCTTCAGCCCAGCCACATTCCACTCCCATCACCACCTTCTGCTTTGCAATCTGCCTCTCAACCTGTTGGATCTATCTCTTCATGTCTTGTCTAAGTGATCGCCTGGTGGGGTTCTGTGGTCCTTCCTGAGACTTACTGAGGAATGCAACCCTCCCTGCCTGCACAGGTCATGGACTCCCAGGGGCTACATTCACCTACACTCACCCCTGAAAATGCATGATTGCTCAGTGCCGTCCAGACCACACCCTAATCCAGAGATCTCTCTGATGACTCTACCTGTATCCCAAGCAGGTCTGACCTGAGATAGAGCAACCAGCCCACTTGTTCCAGGTATGCTTAAACCTGTGTGGGGACCACAGCTGCCTAAGGGCCTCCATATCAGTGTGAGACCTGGAAAATCCATGTCTGTACCCTAGAAAATTCCAGTGAAAAAGTCATCTGTTCTCAAATAGCTGAATGAGTGATGCCTTGTGATCAGAAAACACTTTACAATGTTGATTATTTCTTTCAAATGAGAAAGCGTGGAGGCAAAAAACAAATAAAGCATGTGATCATTGACTAGTTCTAGGATAAACCGTATGGCAGGGATGGATGATTTGCTTGAAGGACAGACCCAGGGCCCCACATCCATGAGAGAACCTGACCACATAGAGTGTGTGGACAAGGACTCAGACCATGTTGATTTTCTTCATAGGTTTGGCCCAGGTCCATCCTTCCACAGGCTCTGTTGATTGATACTGAACCTGCAACAGCCTGGACTCTTGTTTCTTAGGATCCAGCCTGGGTGGACGGTATGAGATTCCTTTTTTTTTTTTTCTTCCAGGGGAAGGGGGTAGGAGGGGAATGAGAAGTGGAGGATGGATTCATTGGTTTGAGTCCCATAAATAATAATTCATCAAAGGTTAGAAAATGATTTGTTTTCTGTGGAGACACTGCAGGCTCCTTGCCCAGCGTTCGGATAAACATTTATTTAGGCAGATAGTTTATGAATTATACAGTGCTTTGTAAAATGGGGTGGTGGGGAACAAAGAATAGCCTCTTGAAGAGCTTTTCTTGGATCCATCAGAATGGAATGAGGAATTCTGGTCAAGGAGGCAAGGACCCCAGCCCTTGCCCTGCCCCGCCGGCCACTTCTGGTCACTTTCTGCCTACACAGTATTGATCAGAGGCCTCTGGACTCACAAAGTAGCAGAACCGAAGTGGGCTGTCTTAAGATGAAGGAAACCAATGGTCCCTCTCTCAAAAGAATGAAAGTGATACACACCAGACAAATTTTTCATCATATCCAATGTGCACAGGCTACTTGAAGCTCTCCAGGAGGACCCTGGGGCTTCCCAGGTGGCACTAGTGGAAAGAGAACCCACCTGCCAATGCAGGAGACATAAGAGACTCAGGTTAGATCCCTGTGTGGGAAAGATCCCCTGGAGCAGGAAATGGCAACCCACCCCAGTGTTCTTTCCTGGAGAGTCCGGGTGGACAGAGGAGCCTGCGGGGCTATAGTCCATGGGGTAAAGAAGAGTCGGACGTGACTGTGTGACTGAGCACACACAAGAGCACCGTGAAGGTCCTTGGGCCCAGAGAGAGAGAGCACCGGTAAACTGATTTTACAGACGTGGAAACCAAGCACAGCCAGGAAGGGGCAGGTCAGGTAGCAAGCCTCTGACTCAGCCAGATGAGCCTCAAGCCCTTCTGACCTTTTGATCTTGTTCCACATAGACTAAAGACATCTGAGCATCCTCAGGGCTTAGCGCACACCTTTGGGGATCATCTGTGCAATATTAGTTGAATTAACTCAACGAAAATATGCTGATTTCTACTCTGCCTCAGGAGTCGAGGACATAAGAGTTAAGGACACAAACACAAAAAAGACAGAGTCTGTTGAAGAAATCAGAAGAAGAAGAAAAAAAGCTAAGTGACACGTGGTTTGTAATAAAATAGAGATATATTGAATAGAGGACACAGCACGAAAGAGGGATGAATAAGGATTTCTGCTGGAGACGCCACAGAAAGTGTCAATCAGGAAATGAGATTTGACCCAGGTCTTGAAACACAATGAAAAGGTCACCATATTGATTAGGGTCCAGAATGCATTTAAATAAGAGGAGAAAAACAAGACAGGTTGGAAGGGAGAGAGGAAGGAGGGAGGGAGAAGGATCGAAAAGTAGGAACTACTCCAGGTGCTTCAACCAGAGGGAGTCCAATGCCGGGGATTGGTTGTATGGCCCTTAGAATAGCTGAGGATTAAATATGAGAACAATGAGAGAATCCAGGCATTTATCACAGCTGGAGTCCACCACCACCATCACCAGAAAAGGAGGTGGTAATCTCAGAACCCAGAAGCTGGAGTACAATTGGGCCAGGGAAATTCAGAACCAGGGTGGGTCAATTTCTAACACGGGTACAGGCAGGCAGCTTGATGTCTTCCCCCACTGTGAGATGAAAACTGCAACTCATTAGCCATTTCCCCAGGGTCATGTATCTGGTAAGACCTGAGTGGGTCTCCCTGTCTCCAGAGATTTTGCCCTTAACCATCCTTAACAAATGCCTCTCAGCATTGAGGCTTCACGAAATACTTTGCTCATTAACCAATTCTCAAAGTGTTTTCACGTAGTTCCCATGTTTCAAATCAAATTTCTTTCTCAACCAAATTTTCCACGGTCTTGGTATGCTAATCCCAGACACTATACCCTCCTGGCAACTTCTTGTTTTTAGGAAATATGGCAAAAATGTATTCTTCTTGTAAAAATTTTAAAATTTGTGATACTTTGTCAGATAATTGAGTGAAATTAGTTTTATCTTAAGTAATAGTTTAATAGTTTTATCTTATTGTGAGAATTACATTTCTGGCACCAAAAGCAGAGGTCTTATGAAATCCCACCATCAGTGACCTTTGGGAAGAATTTAAGGATGGTGACCCCAGACTGCAAATATGGGACCTCATGGGAATCTAAGATACCTTCTATTGACAAGAGTTAAGTTGTTGCCTGCACCCCAAATCCAAACTGTTCCAAGCCCCTTTGGCAAAATAGGTGCCTCTGTTACAGGCAGTTTGTGCTTCAAGGTTTCATCTTGGTCATTACTGCTGCTGCAGCTGATTTAAATATTTTAATGAATGATGCTATTGTTTCTGTGCCTGGGGGTCTTTTCAGCAGAGGTTGCAATTTGAAGGAAGAAAAAAAGAACAGAAAAATAGCTCTAAAAAAGTCAGTGACGATGGATGACTCACTTTGGATGTGTAGCGAAACTCAAGCTTGAGGCTTCTGTGTTAATGCAGGATGTCCCCCAAACCCTGCTTGCTGGCAGAGGAGGGGTTTCAGAGGCATGGAGGTGTGTCATTGGAGGAACTAAGGCCATTTCCCAAGAGCATCTTCACCACACTATACCATCAACCAAAACTAAGGGCCTGGATGGACATTACGGACAAAGTCATTATAAGCATCTGGCATTGAGGGTGCAGGGAAGGGGGTGGAAAGGAAAGGAAATCATTTAAATAATGTGGGGAATTCTGCCTCTTATTCCACTGGAAGAGAATTTCTGTCCCAATGTGGGCATAACCAGGAAGTGTGACTTCTGCTGTTCAGCCCCTCAGTTATGTCTGACTCTTTGTGACCTGTGGACTGCAGCACACTGGGCTTCCTTGTCCTTCGCTGTCTCCCTGAGTCTGCTCAAACTCACGTCCACTGAGTCGGCGATGCCATCCAATCACTCACCCTCTGCCGCCCCTTCTCCTCCCGTCCTCAGTCTTTCCCAGCATCAGGGTCTTTTCCAAAGAGTCAGCTCTGCACATCAGCTTCAGCATCAGTCCTTCCAATGAATGCTCAGAACTGATTTCCTGTATCTCTTTGCAGTCCAAGGGACTCTCAAGAGTCTTCTCCAGCGCCACAATTTGAAAGCATCAATTCTTCGGTGCTCAGCCTTCTTCATAGTCCAACTCTCACATAGGACTACTGGAAAAACCACAGCTTTGACCATACGGATCTGCAGAGTGACTTCTGTATGCTTACACTAAATAGATCCCAGTTCCAACTAGTGAGAATGTCTCACCACGGAGGGAGTGACTCCAGTGTTTCAAGATGGGTAGTTCTCTTGCAACATGGATCTGAAACTTGGGTCTAGTCCTGCCTCTGATGTTCTATTGAAGAACAGCAGCATGTTCCACCATGAAGGGAAAACTGTAGGTGACGAGCGATTGAGAGATGGCCCACCTGACTCCAGCACAGCAGACTCCAAGGGATATCAGAAGATTTTGATCTTGTGTAATTTTCAATTTTCATGCTGACTCTGGACCCTGATGGTCTCAAAGCCCATTCATCCACTTAACCATGCACTTTGCAGTTATCGATCACTTTCTCTGATTCAGGCAGCAAGCTGAGGATGCCCAGGCTACAATGATGAATAGTCAGAGGTGAAGGAGATGGACAAGAAGCAAGAATACCCACAGTGTGACTTCAGGTAGTGGTCAGAGTTATAGAAACAGGCATGAGCTATCATTTGGAATTGGGGACCCAGGGTCTGCGAGTACTTCTCTGAGAAAGTGAAAATTCAGCAGATGCCAGTGCTGTGAGGAGGGGGTGCTGGGGACAGATCTGAGCAAAGAATTCCCAAGAAAGAAGCTTCAAGTGAAGAGCTGGGCATGTTTGAGAAATAACTCATATTTCTATTCACTAAATCTGTGTGACCCCCCCAAGAAAACAATGAAGTGGCAGGTGAGATGCAATTAACTCCGTTTTATAGATGTGTGTGGATCACAATAAACTGTGGAAAATTCTGAAAGAGATGGGAATACCAGACCACCTGACCTGCCTCTTGAGAAACCTGTATGCAGGTCAGGAAGCAACAGTCAGAACTGGACATGGAACAACAGACTGGTTCCAAATAGGAAAAGGAGTATGTCAAGGCTGTATATTGTCACCCTGCTTATTTAACTTATATGCAGAGTACATCATGAGGAACGCTGGGCTGGAAGAAGCACAAGCTGGAATCAAGATTGCTGGGAGAAATATCAATAATCTCAGATATGCTGATGACACCACCCTTATGGCAGAAAGTGAAGAAGAACTAAAAAGCCTCTTGAGGAAAGTGAAAGAGGAGAGTGAAAAGGTTGGCTTGAAGCTCAACATTCAGAAAACAAAGATCATGGCATCTGGTCCCATCACTTCATGGGAAATAGATGGAAAAACAGTGGAAACAGTGTCAGACTTTATTTTTTTGGGCTCCAAAATCACTACAGATGCTGATTGCAGCCATGAAATTAAAAGACGCTTACTCCTTGGAAGGAAAGTTATGACCAACCTTGATAATATATTAAAAAGCAGAGACATTGCCAACAAAGGTCCATCTACAAGGCAATGGTTTTTCCCGTGGTCATGTATGGATGTGAGAGTTAGACTGTGAAGAAAGCTGAGCGCCGAAGAATTGATGCTTTTGAACTGTGGTGTTGGAGAAGACTCTTGAGAGTCCCTTGTACCGCAAGGAGATCCAACCAGTCCATTCTAAGGGAGATCGATCCTGGGTGTTCATTGGAAGGACTGATGCTAAAGCTGAAACTGCAATACTTTGGCCACCTCATGCGACGAGTTGACTCACTGGAAAAGACTCTGATGCTGGGAAAGTTTGGGCGGGAGGAGAAGGGGACGACCGAGAATGAGATGGCTGGATGGCATCACTGACTCTGTGGACATGAGTTTGAGTGAACTCCATGAGTTGGTGATGGACAGGGAGGCCTGGTGTGCTGTGATTCATGGGGTCGCGGAGAGTCGGACACGACTGAGCGATTGAACTGATCTGATAGATGAATAGCAGGAGAGTCATGGGGTTTCTCTCCGGGGTGTGGCTGAGTCCAGCAGAGGAGGCAGAGGCAGATGTGACCTGGGAAGTCACTTCCAAGCAGAGTCCAAGGACGGAGCTGAGAAAAGTACAGTCCAGTGGAGGCTAGGCCAGAGAATCGGAATCTATGGTCAAACAAGGATCAGGCCATGGTCATGAACAGTTGCCAAGACAGGTGCAAGGTCGAAGGCCAACACCAGGAATTCATCAGGGCCAGGGAGTCCTGTGTGGATAGTCCTGGCACGAGAATTGGTAAAGTCACCAAGATAGAGCATGAAAAGTTTTCACAGGGGGCACTAGTGGTAAAGAACCCACCTGTCAATCCTGGAGATGTAAGAGACACAGGTTTGATCCCTGGGTCGAGAAGATTCCCTGGAGAAGAGCACAGCAACCCACTCCAGTATTCTTGCCTGGGAAATCCCCGTGGACAGAGAAGCCTGGCGGGCTACAGTCCATGGGGTCGCAATGAGTCGGACATGACTGAAGTGACTTAGCATGCGCACACACAGAGCATCAAAGCTCTCTCGAGAGCCTTCTAGGAGGCTGGCTTCCTGAGATTTGCTCTTGCCTACTTGTAAATTTAGGTGCAACAGGTGATGACATTTAAATATACATGGAATTAATTGTTAAAATAACACTTTAAAAAGAATAATAAGGGATCATTTGAAATGGGGGAAAGGTAAATCCAGGGAAGCTCCTGAATGAAATGGCAGCCATAGTCATCTGGGGCTGAGAATTGAGTCACTGGCAGCAAAAGCCAGGTTTCTATTAAGGAATTGTTGCATGAGCAGAAACAGGGACATTTCCTGGGGGCTAATTGTCCAGCTCTGATTTATGTTTTGGGTCCTTACTTAAGAGATACCTTTCTCAAAAGAATTTTTACAAACACACTTAGCTCAGTTTCTACTGGGAAGGTACGCTGTATTTGGTGTGCATTCGTTGGCTATCTTTCGGGAAAATTCCAGGTCATGGGTGGTGTGCTGGCTAGTTTTTGAGCCCCACCTGTGTCAGAATCCTGCCTATTTGTCAACCTTCATTTCTCCCCTAAACAATTCCCAGAGCACAGCCAGACAGGGTGGCAGCTTCCACTGCCATGAAGCCCTTGGGCTTGCTGTGGCCAGTGTAGACATGGAGAATCCAGGAGCCAACAAAAGAGGTATCACCCATTGCCTACACCCTCGAAATTGCCACAGAGATTCCCTGCCTTGGGGATCTGGTCTTGAACAATGCAACCAGCACGAGTCCATCATAATTAAAGTTTTCAAGATTTCTGCTTCAGTTGTTTTGCTGAAAAAAACATAATCTCTTGGAGGTTAAAATGATGAAACTAGTATTTACAAAGACTCAATGGTCTCAATCCCTGGGCCTTGGAGGGCAGATTGGGAGGGGGAAGAAGGTCAGGGGAAGGACAGGAAGTGCTTTCTGCTCTGGGAAAGTTCTGGCAGGCAGCTAACAGGAGCTTTGGAAGATTTACTCTTCCACCCTCCACCCCAGCCATTATGCCGCCATATTCCCTTCTGGGCTAATCCAGAACGTGATCCAGTGAAAAGGTTTAGAAATCTCACCTCCATTTTCAGACATCTCAGCTGCTGCAAAGAACTCTATTCTCTTCAAGACCTCCCACCAGAAATTTGTATGTTTACCTGCAAACATTTATCTCATACCAAGGTAAGATCAGCATCACTGGTCCACTGAGGTCAACATGTTGTTGCCAGAAGTAATGCAAATCATGTTCAAGAAAATTACATGTGTAAAAATCCATAAGGTTAGAAGGATGAGATGCTCAGACAAATTCAGTTCATTTTTAATAAACATCAATTGCATACTTTCTATGTAATACCATATATACTCGTAGTACGCTGTGTCATCACCTTCGTGCTGGGCAGCAGGCTAAGTCCTAGCAATCATAACAACCAGTAACTTATGTGAATGCAGAAGTGGCTCAGATGGTAAAGAATCTGCCTGCAATGCAGGAGACCCAGGTTCAATCCCTAGGTCAGGAAGATCCCCTGGAGAAAGAAATGACAATCCACTCCAGTATTCTTGCCTGGAGAATCCCATGGACAGAGGAGACTTTGGCCACCTGATTCAAAGAGCTGATTCATTAGAAAAGACTCTGATGCTGGGAAAGATTGAAGGCAGGAGGAGAAGGGGATGACAGAGGACAAGGTGGTTGGATGGCATCACTGACTCGATGGACATGAGTTTGAGCAAATTCTAGGGAGATGTTGAAGGACAGGGAAGCCTGGAGTGCTGCAGTCCATGGGGTTGAAAAGAGTTGGACCTGACTGAGTGACTGGACAGGAACTTCTGTGAAACTACAGTTTAATAATAACAAGAACAACAACTTCTTTGAAACTACAATTTGCAACCATTGTCTCCTTGATTTATACCACAAACCTGTGAGATTCTAATTATTAATATCATTTGACAGACAGAGGACAGGAAGACTCAGAGACATCAAGTAACTTTCTCAGGGTCATACAGTTATTAAAACAGTAAACATGGGCTTGAAGTCAAGTTTTCAGATTTTCAGTTGAGAGTCCCATCCTCCTCAGGAGGCTAGTGTAGATATGGGGTCATCAGAGAGCTGAAAGTGTAATATTTTGTTTAAATATGATGGGAAATTTTTATTGATTCATACCAGTCTGTGTTGGTCTCATACAGCTTATTTTCCATCCAGATTGTAGCTCTTAAAATTGAAAATCAAAATTATCAGTATGCATTGTGATAATCACACAGACACACTTGCACCTTCAGTTACTTATCTGTGCCAAGCGCTTCACCCAGATCATTTATGTAACCCACACACAATCCTATGAAGTAAATGATCTCACCATCCTTACTTTGCACAGGTTTAAAGAAAGGAAGTAACTTGTCCAGTCACATAATTGATGAGGGTTCAAAAACAAACCCACTCCAGTCTTCTTGCCTGTGAAATCCCATGGACAGAGCCTGGTGAGCTACAGTCCGTGGGGTCTCAAAAGAGTTGGATGTGACTTAGCGACTAGACAACCAACTTGATTACACCTGCAAAGATTATAATTTCAAATAATGTTGCATTCACAGCTTCCAGGGGTTCAGATTCTGATAAATCTTTGGGGAGCAGGGGACACAATACGCTACCCATTTCCTTCTCCTTCACCCTCATGCCAGGCTTCCTCTCACTTCATAAAAAGGTCATCTTTCAGCTGGGGATTCTAAAGAGCTCAAAGATGATAGAAGGGAAAATTGACCCCCAGGGAAAGGACCGTGAGTGTGTCAGGAATCCAGTCTGAATCATTCCTTCTTCCTGGGATCCATCAGTCCTCACAATTTTATTTTCAGAACTGAATGAGTTTTATCTTCCAAAGCAGAGTGTAATGATGAGAAATGGAATTGAGTATGACTAATAGATGGAAAAATAGTGGAAACAGTGTCAGACTTTGTTTTTTTGGGCTCCAAAATCACTGCAGATGCTGATTGCAGCCATGAAATTAAAAGACGCTTGCTCCTTGGAAGGAAAGTTATGACCAACCTTGATAGTATATTAAAAAGCAGAGACATTACTTTGCCGACCAAGGTCCGTCTAGTCAAGGCAATGGTTTTTCCCGTGGTCATGTATGGATGTGAGAGTTGGACTGTGAAGAAAGCTGATCGCTGAAGAATCGATGCTTTTGAACTGTGGTGTTGGAGAAGACTCTTGAGAGTCCCTTATACTGCAAGGAGATCCAACCAGTCCATTCTAAAGGAGATCAATCCTGGATGTTCATTGGAGGGACTGATGCTAAAGCTGAAACTGCAATACTTTGGCCACCTCATGTGACGAGCTGACTCACTGGAAAAGACTCTGATGCTGGGAAAGGTTGGGGGCGGGAGGAGAAGGGGACGACGGAGAATGAGATGGCTGGATGGCATCACCGACTCTGTGGACATGAGTTTGAGTGTACTCCGGGAGTTGGTGATGGACAGGGAGGCCTGGCGTGCTGTGATTCATGGGGTCGCGGAGAGTTGGACACGACTGAGCGACTGAACTGAACTGAACTGAACTGAACCTCTTTGTTAAGCCTGATTTTTGAAGCTTCTGTCTTAAAAAGTGTCCACAAAATATTTATTTTTAAGGTAATGAAAAGAGAAAAAACTTACCTTTACTCAGCACACAAGACTCCCATGGTTCTAAAAATTATTAAGCCCCATATCCAATGTCTTTTATGATTAACAGAGTTGTTCTCTATTCTATATCTTGTGTTTTTACTTGTCCGAGATTATACTCGTTAAAGCTACTGCCTGGAAAGCCAGTATCCTGATATAAATGTTAAGAAAACCATTCACTTTATCCCCTTCATGGCTATTTAAGTATCTTGAGCTGATAAGTTAGTAAGAAATCGCAAAGTGTGCACAGCCCCATGTGATGTGATGTGAATACTCAGAAGGGAGTCTGAGCATTGAGTTACTCAAAATCTCCACTGCCCAGGCAGAAACCTGCATTTCCAAAGTAAATTACTTGTAAGACGCAACATCTCGATGAAATATTCAAGTTTAAACCCATTTTGTATTCCCAATTTTAAATACAGACACAAACTTAGGCTGTAGCTTCCCAGGCCATATCTGAAAGTGAGCAGGTGCATTGAATCAATCAGCTGGAGTTGGCAGACAGAAAAATAATCCTTCCACCCAAAGTCAACTGCAAAAGTTCATAAATAAAAAACAGAGCTATGGAAAATCTCAGCTATACAGGAAAGTTTGTACATGTGCATTTAAAGACTTAGCTTATTTTTCCCCCAGCTTGGAGATTTAAGGGACATGTTTTAATAGCAAATATGTATGAACTTGACTTTCACCAAAAAACTTGTCTACAGTTGCAGAAGTTTTTAACTAGAGTTAACACTCAGGAGCAGAAAATTGTTTGCAGAGCAATGAAAGAGGAATTTGAAAATCTTGTTGAATCAGAATTAGCTGTGCTCACGAACAGGGAGAACAGAAGGGCAGTTTCTTTCCTCCTCTTCCAGGAAGCCACTCATTCTTCCTGCACCTTGGGGCATGTCCAAATCTAAGGAAGAAGGGGGAAAACCCACACAGAGGAGGACCCCTTGTGTGGGTCCCTCTGATCTTAATCTTCACCTGCTGAGTTCTTTAGAAATGGCAGAAATGAAAGTTGAGAGCACCCAGCTTGAGACCTTTGGGTACCAGAGCTCCACAAGCCGTGTTCAGGTCCCCTCCTTTCTGGAAGATCCCCATCCCTTCCAACTGAAAAGACTCAAATCCTCAGAATCTCACTCTGCTCAGCACACATTACTGCTCATACTCAAGGCCTGTGATTGTCCTTTGATTGTCCCAGGCCAACTCTGCCACCTTTAGCATAATAAACCTTGGGTCAACAGTAGCACCTGAGCCCGCCCCTGCTAAGAGAAAGCGATACACAAAAATAAACAATGACTTAAAACTGGGGCAATAGGCTCAGTTTCATGTAGCCAAGACACATTATAAACCCTTTGCTCACGATCTGCTCTTTTCTCATGATCTGCTAATAAATACTAACTGCAGTGGCAATCCTGCACCTTAGGCACGATTTGCCCTACCACTTTTTTCTAATTTTTGCAGTTTTTGCCCTCTTTATTTTTTTTTTCTTTTCCTCATTTCCTGTTGACTTCTTTCTCACCCTCTTGCTTTGATGTTTGACTTAATGGTCTCGTAATTTTCAGCTCAAGTCTAGAAGCACCAGTTGTGTTCATGACATCTGAGCCAGGAGGCAGTTTAGGCAGAAGGATTCAGGCCAGAAGGGGCAGGCCAAGCCAGAGAAGTCAAGGTGGGGAGAGAATGGGGGAGACCAAACACTTGGTGATGCCCCTCTCCCTGATCTCCCCTCATGCTCACTCCCACCCGCTCCAGACATTCAAAGGCAAGTCAACAGCTTATGGTTCTTGACAACATTTGTGTGGATGCTAAAGGGCCACATAGTCAAAGCTATGGTTTTTCTAGTCGTCATGTATGGATGTGAGAGTTGGGCCATAAAGAAGACGAGGCTCTGAAAAACTGATGTTTTCAAATTATGGAAAAGATGCTTGAGAATTCCTTGAACAGCAAGGAGGTCCAACCAGTCACTCCTAAAGGAAATCAACTCTGAATATTCACTGGAAGGACTGATGCTGAAGTTGGATACTTTGGCCACCTGATGTGAAGAGCCAACTCATTGGAAAAGATCCTGAAGCTGGGAAAGATTGAGGGCAGGAGGAGAAGGGGGTGATAGAGAATGAGATGGTTGGATGATATCATCAACTCAATGGACACAAGGTCAAGCAAACTCTGGGAGATGGGGAAGGACAGGGAAGCCCGGCCTGCTGCAGCCGGTGGGGTCGCAAAGAGTCAGACACGACTGAGCAACTGAACAACAATGATAGTCCAGGTCAAGGACACGCCTGCCGGTCCACACAACTCCATTCTCATCTTGGAAAAGCTCCCCTCCTCTTGCCTCCTTCCTAACTCTGTTTGCAATTACTGAAAATGTTGTATCTGAAGGCAAACTCAAGACTGGGCAAGAAAGTGGAAGCAATGAAGTTCAGCGCACAAAGCAGGACCTGTGATGGTTCCAACTCAGGGATCTCATCTGACCACACCCCTGCCCTGAAAGCCTCCGGAGCCCCCCATCCCCAAGCGGATGGACCCCAGGGCTCTCGGTCCACGTGCTCCTGAGCTGGCCGAGCGGCCCTCTCCTCCTTTTCCCTATATACTGTTCAGGTGCTAAGCTTCAGACTCACCCAATACACTGGGTCCTCCAGGCCTGCTGCACTTCCTGGGTGAGGAGACTCCTTGGTCCTCATTGTTTCCTTAAATAGCATTTTATCAGCTATTAGCTGGACATCTCTGCTCCAGAAAAGTTTTTGATTTTCAGCTAAACACACACACACTTTTTTGCTAGATAGGAAATTGCAGGAGTATAGAGTTATAACTCTTGTGTGAAGGTGTGTCTGTGTGTGTATGTCTGTATTTCAGAGAGATGGGAGAGAGACCACACCATTCATTTTGGACTCGATCCCATGAAACAGTTGCATCTTTTTTTAATACCTCAGATTCCCTACCACCTTGATAAGTGTTAGGTGCCTGATAGACATTGAATGAATGAGCTGCCCCCACCATGTCCACCCCGGAAAAGAGGCCTCTTCTGAGTTCCCATAGCATCTTGTCCTCACTTCCTCCTTGTTCGGATTAGTCATTCAGTCATGTCTGACTCTTTGTGACCCCGTGAACTATAGCCCACCAGGCTCCTCTTGTCCATGGGATTCCCAGGAGAGAATACTGGAGTAGGTAGCCAGTCCCTCCTCCAGGAGATCTGCTTGACCCAGAGATCGAACCTCGGTCTCCACCATTGAGGTGGATTCTTTACCATCTGAGTCATTAGGGAGTCACTTCTACCTTAGGGTCTACCAAAACTGTCTGTCTGGCTGTCTGCTCCCACGTCTGTCACCCGCCTAGACCATGAGGCTTCGAAGCCAGGGATGTCTTGTGGATTTCTCTGTCTTCAGCATCCCAGTCAGAGACTGGAAAACACACACACAAAGGAAAAACCTCAGACTACTTATTGAATCATGAGCATGAATGTGTACATGGTTCCAACTATGGTCTTTTGTTCTATATGTTTTTGAAATCTTCTTTTTCAAATGTGTTCTTGGTTGAGAGGAACCTGGAACACAGTTTCCTCCCAGACCCGTCTCACTGCATCCGTATTCCAGAGACGGTCCCCATCAACCCCAGCCTGACCAGGTACGACTAAGCCTGCAGGAGCTGAAGATTACATACCTCCGAGGGCACCTGTGAGGGATGAGGTAAGCAGAGTCCCTGCCGCTGCCCTCGGCAGGCAATTTTTTATCTCCAAATATAATGTAATAAGATGTGATAATAAAGACACCACACAGGCAAACAAATCACTCCTTCTCCCAACTGCTGTCTCACTTGCACTGGCTGCTATAAAGCATGAAACAAAAGTTAACTCTTCTCAACTAAACTACATTTTTAAAAGCTAAGTGAATTTTTTTTTTTAAATGCTAAATGATGCTACTGGATGGAGGATATTAGCATTTTTCTCAAAATAGCCAACAGCAGATGCTAAAAAGTCTTCAGGTACGTTTGAAAAAAGAAGGAAGGGAAGAAAATAATAGTAAAAACCAGAAGGGGCAGTGAAAACTAGTTGCTTTCCTTAGAAGTCCTGGGAAAGAGCCCTATTTTAAGTCATTTTCTAGGATGGAACTAAATTACTTTGCCTCCAGTTTTATAAACATTAAAAATATAGTCAGATCAGCTCTTACTTCCTTTTTTTCTGATGCCCCTCAAGTGCCTCTTAGGCCAAGTATACAGGATAACAGGTCATAACATTTTTTGCAAACACAGTCCAATTAGCACCAAATAGGGGGAAATGAATCAAAACTATAGAAATGTGGGAAAACAAACAGCACTCACTGCCACGATAGGATGTTAGCATTATTTATTTAACCACAATTCTCCCACTGAGAGAGGCCCTGTTTTCAAAGCCTTTCTAATGAGAAAGAAGAAGCCTTTCCTTTGACAAATCGTATCATAAAATCACCCTGTCTATTCTGCCAGCTAAACCCAGAACTCAATGAGCTTCCCTGTTCATTGTACCCGGTTTTAAGAATCAGAACAAAGAAAGTGGCCAGACTTATTCTTTTCTTAATTTTTTATCTTGTATCAGAGTATAGCCAGTTAGAGGATGAGATGATTAGATAGCATCACTGACTCAATGGATATAAATCTTAAGCAAACTTTGGAAGATAGTGGACGACAGAGGAACCTGGCATGCTGCAGTCCATGGTGTCTCAAAGAGCTGGACACAACTTAGCGACTGAACAACAGCGGAGCTGAATATCAGTGTTGTGATAGTTTCAGACAAAGAGCAAAGCGACTCAGCCATACATAGACATGCATCCTTCCTCCCATCCAGGCGACCAGACTTATTTTTGACAAGAAGGAGGCTAAGGTGATTTTTTTTTTTCAAGATCACATAAAGTCAAGTTGTCTGGTCCAGGGCTTCACCACTCCAGTAGTATCTGCTACTATCAAAGTGTTAGAGGTTTTGCTAAATGAAGCTTCCAGCTCTTAAATCCTGAGTGTCAATTTGATACCACAAAGACTGTGGAGCTGAGAGGAAATAGGAATATTTCCTACTCAAGATCCAATATGCATAGATACATGTGTATGTATAATTGAATCACCTTGCTCTATGTCTGAAACTAACATTGTTAACCAGTTATGTGCCAATATAAAATAAAACTAAAAAAATGAAAATAAAACACCCAACATTCAGTTCAGTCTGGAGACTAAAACAATGTCCATTACCGAAGGAGGCCCTGTTATTTTTTAATTTATTTATTTTTGACCATGCCAGCACAGGTGGGATCTTAGTTCCCCAACCAGGAATCAAACCCACGCCCCCTACATTTGAAGTGCAGAGTGTTAGCCTTCTGGACTGCCAGGAAAGTCCTCAAAGGGAGCCCTTTGGATTTTCCACACCCCTCCTTCCATCAAACCCACAGTTTACTCCAATAGACCATCAGCTCTTCTGTTGAATCTAGGCACCAAAATCACGGTTGCCATTTCAGTTTGAGTCTAAATACATCCATCAAAACGTGCTCCCAGATAATTTACAAATACAGCAAGAGGACCGCATGTGAACGAAAGAACTCACAATCCAGGGTGTCTCCATGAAGGTCACCCAGCATCGACCTCTCCAAGACATGGATCATGGGCCCCAAAGAGTTCTTCTGACTCCTGCTCCTCGAGCTCCTTCTTCCATGGGCTCTGCCGTAGCGTCATCGAGATGTCTCTGTGTGTGAGGAATCCTGCACATCTCTTGTGGGATCGTCCACATTCTTGCCCTGTGCCCTTGGCGCTGACATGCTCTTACCCTTGAGTCAGGGTCCTGAGTGTGTTCTGCAAAACATCTGGGGTCATTTGTATCCATCAATCCAAGTTCGCTTTCGGTGCTATGTTTTCAGCAGTTGTTTTCTCTGGAGGATTCTCTCTCCATGAGTCTAGAATGTCTGCATGGGGATTTATTAGCCAAGGGATGGTCCTGTCTGTCACACTCGTTGCCCTGTCCTTCACCTCAATGTGTTGCTACAAGTGGAGGGAAGTCTTAAGGACTTTCTGTGCGGAAAGATTATTGGGGTTCAAGTTTGAGCATAAAGGGGTCATGTCCTCTCCTATCTCTCATTTCAAACCACACGGAACATGGCATCAAGACCCTGCCACTGGCTGGCTGAGAACTTGGACTATTCCCCCACCTTCCTGTTTAGAGAGTGAGCGTGGGTCCCAGCTCCATACAGGTACCATGTTCCAACAGAACAAGGGTCTAGCCAAATGCCTTGCCCTGCATTCCCCCAGCAGTGTCTTGGGAGACCCCTGACTGGAAAGGTAGACAAAAGAGACCGAAGACAATCTAGAACCTAGTCAAGCTGATGAAGGAACCCACATCCTTGCTCTTCAAAGGCATGCAAGCTCCCATGTAAAAGCATATGAGCCCAGACTCCAGACTCTCGTCAGCCCCAATTTCCCGTCTCTTAATCCCCTCCCTCTCCTGTTGTGCAAAACCCTGAATAAATGCTAGTTTCCCTGATGGAAATGGACTTTCCATCTTGCCCATTTAGGAGCACTTTCCTACTTCAGCCTACACCAAGATTACCCCACCATCTCCATGCTTCCACCACACAAGTACATGCCCAAGACTGTCCCACTGACCAACTGGCCTGTCCATTTCCCACACTGGCAAGTGGATTTCTTGTGTTCCGTGTGTGTGTGTGTGTGTAAATTTCCTGTGTTCATTCTTTCTCTTTCCTCTCCACCCTCCTTTCTTTCTTTCCTTCAATCACTCTTTAAGTGAAATTAGACTACTACCCTACAACTTGCTAGGCACTGTTTGGGGCATTTGAGACAGAGTAGAGACAAGGGCGGATGGACTCTGCCCTCGTGGAACTATTATTTACATATTAGCTGAAGGAGCGTCAAAGAGACAGGGAGACACAGTGAAAAGAGACTGAGCCACGGACTCAGGAAAAAAAAAGGTGCAAATGCAATTCCTCGTTCCACAATTTAGTGAAAGCAACACTGAGGCAAATTGGGTGACATCTTTCATGCTCAGCTTCCTGATTAACTAAAAACGATTGTGCCTAGTCTGTAGCGTTATGAAGATTAAGATGAATAATGCTCGCAAAGCAACTGCCACATAGTAGGTCATCAGAAGATGTAACCGTTATGTAAGGACCTATATTATAGCACAGGGAACTCTGCTCAATATTCAATAAAAACCTAAATAGGAAAAGAACTTTAAAAAGAATAGATGCAGGTATATGGATAACTGAATCACTTTGTTATATATCTGAAACAAAAACAACATTGTTAATCAACTATTTTCCAATATAAAATAATTTTTTGATTAAAATTAGAAAATAAATAAATGTAACCATTTTTATCCTGTGCCCACTGTCTTAAGTACTGGTGTCAAAACATGACTTGTAAACATGTCTGTTTATGTCTACATATTCAAAAATCATGATATAAATGTGTAAATATTAGCAAGCATGTTTTTGAATAAAGTTTAATTTCTACTTATATTTAGATGACAATAAATAGAAATAAAGTTCTAGTATGTCTCCTCACACCACAATAAATCATTTTGGCTACCCCTAGGGGCAAACACCCACTTTGAAGATCAGTGGTAGAAAATGTGAGTTTTCAGGGAATTTATGAGGGCAACTTCAGAGAAAAAAATATCTTCAAAAATTCCATGCTGCTTATAACTCTTAGGAGTATCTTGTTAATAAAGCGAAAGTGTTACTCACTCACTCACGTCCAACTCTTGGCAACCGCACAGACTGTGGCCCACCAGGCTCCTCTGTCCATGGGCTTCTCCAGGCAACAACTTTGGAATAAGCTTGCCATTTACCTTCTCCAGGGGATCTTCCCAACCCAAGGTTCGAATCATGGTCTCCTGCATTACAGGCAGACTTTTTTACCATCTGAGCCACTTGGTAGGTGTGTCAAGTGAATGGAAACATCACTTATTACAGCACTTGTCAAAGTCTACTAAAGAGAAAATTGTGAACACCATGTGCCCCAGAAATTGTACTGTTAAAGCATTCACCTTGGAAAAGAGATTACTCATTATTTTTGTCATGAACCTTGTTGATGGTCTTGTGATATGTATATACATATGCATTAATGTAGCTAAACTATATTATATATGTATATATATAAAATCATACATATTCATTTGCATTATTTGTGGCATACGATATTAAATATGTATATGATACATATAATGTGTGTATATATTATGCAATATGCATTTATTATACACATTATAATATTACATGTTATAATGTGTATAATAAATGCATACAAGGATTTTAAATGAAACCAATTATATTGAAAGCACTTATGAATGTTTCGGAGAAGGCAACGGCACCCCACTCCAGTACTCTTGCCTGGAAAATCCCATGGAACGAGGAGCCTGGTGGGCTGCAGCCCATTGGGTCGCTAAGAGTCAGACAAAACTGAACGTCTTCACTTTCACTTTTCACTTTCCTACATTGGAGAAGGAAATGGCAACCCACTCCAGTGTTCTTGCCTGGAGAATCCCAGGGACGGGGGAGCCTGGTGGGCTGCCGTCTATGGGGTCGCAGAGTTGGACACAACTGACGTGACTTGGCAGCAGCAGCATGAATGTTTAACACACACAATTTTGAGATTATAAGTCCTCTTTCTCAACTCCCTAAGCTCTAAGTCTAGCAATATTTTTATAATCACTGTGCATTTGAAGTGCTGATGCTCCTCAATCGTATTTCGAGGCACCTTCACCAACTGTAGTGTGATCTGAAACTGGGGTGTCCATTTTGCTACAAAGCCACAGCACCACCAAAACTGTCAGGGTTTGTTGTCTACGTTCAAAAAGGAAGCGCTAAATCTCAGGTAAATGTCAGTAAAAATGAAAGTTTCTTTCTCTCTCAAGTCCAATACCCCTAAATTCTACAATGCCACCCTTCAGAAACTCTCCCCAACATGTTTCCAAGCAAACATAGTCAAGGATGTGTATTCCAGCACAGTTTGTGACAGTTAAAAATCAAAAGTAAGCTGGCTATTAGTTATTGGGAGGAAAAAATGTGCTTCTCAATGATTTATATCCAATAGCATATTAAATATGCTATAGTCACGATAATGTGATCACTGACCTAGAGCCAGACATCTTGGAATGTGAAGTCAAGTGGGCCTTAGAAAGCATCACTACGAACAAAGCTAGTGGTGGTGATGAAATTCCAGTTGAGCTATTTCAAGTCTTGAAAGATGATGCTGTGAAAGTGCTGCACTCAATATGCCAGCAGATTTGGAAAACTCAGCGCTGGCCACAGGACTGGAAGAGGTCAGTTTTCATTCCAATCCCAAAGAAAGGCAATGCCAAAGAATGCTCAAACTACCGCACAATTGCACTCATCTCACACACTAGTAAAGTCATGCTCAAAATTCTCCAAGCCAGGCTTCAGCAGTATGTAAACCGTGAACTCCCAGATGTTCAAGCAGGTTTTAGAAAAGGCAGAGGCACCAGAGATCAAATTGCCAACATCCGCTGGATCATGGAGAAAGCAAGAGAGTTTCAGAAAAACATCTATTTCTGCTTCATTGACTATGCCAAAGCCTTTGACTGTGTGGATCACAATAAACTGTGGAACATTCTGAAAGAGATGGGAATCCCAGACCACCTGACCTGCCTCTTGAGAAACCTGTATGCAGGTCAGGAAGCAACAGTTAGAACCGGTCATGGAACAACAGACTGGTTCCAAATAGGAAAAGGAGTGCGTCAAGGTTGTATATTGTCACCTTGCTTATTTAACTTATATGCAGAGTACATCATGAGGAACGCTGGTCTGGAAGAAGCACAAGCTGGAATCAAGATTGCTGGGAGAAATATCAATAACCTCAGATATGCAGATGACACTACCCTTATGGCAGAAAGTGAAGAGGAACTCAAAAGCCTCTTGATGAAAGTGAAAGAGGAGAGTGAAAAGGTTGGCTTGAAGCTCAACATTCAGAAAACAAAGATCATGGCATCTGGTCCCATCACTTCATGGGAAATAGATGGAAAAACAGTGGAAACAGTGTCAGACTTTGTTTTTTTGGGCTCCAAAATCACTGCAGATGCTGATTGCAGCCATGAAATTAAAAGACGCTTGCTCCTTGGAAGGAAAGTTATGACCAACCTTGATAGTATATTAAAAAGCAGAGACATTACTTTGCCGACCAAGGTCCGTCTAGTCAAGGCAATGGTTTTTCCCGTGGTCATGTATGGATGTGAGAGTTGGACTGTGAAGAAAGCTGATCGCCGAAGAATTGATGCTTTTGAACTGTGGTGTTGGAGAAGACTCTTGAGAGTCCCTTATACTGCAAGGAGATCCAACCAGTCCATTCTAAAGGAGATCAATCCTGGATGTTCATTGGAGGGACTGATGCTAAAGCTGAAACTCCAATACTTTGGCCACCTCATGAGACGAGTTGACTCACTGGAAAAGACTCTGATGCTGGGAAAGGTTGGGGGCGGGAGGAGAAGGGGACGACGGAGAATGAGATGGCTGGATGGCATCACCGACTCTGTGGACATGAGTTTGAGTGTACTCCAGGAGTTGGTGATGGACAGGGAGGCCTGGCGTGCTGTGATTCATGGGGTCGCGGAGAGTCGGACACGACTGAGCGACTGAACTGAACTGAACTGAGCATATTAAAGCATGAACTAAAAGATTCACAGAAAACACTGGATGATGATTCTGTCTGGAGAAGGAGAGAGGAAAATGGGTAATGGTGGAAAAACGGTGAGCTCAGCTTGTACTTACACGAATACCAGACAGAAAGGCAGATAGAGTGAAGGAGGGAGGGAGTAGTGGGAAGGGACACACAGAATTCTAGATGTTTGGTGTATTGTACCATTTTCAAACTATGAAATATATGCGTATGGGTGAATATGTGTATGTAAAGATATGCACACACATATATATGTGTGCGTGCATGCCTTTACCTATATATTAATAGATAGATGTACAGATAGTCCTGTTCATCAAGAGGTCCAAGGAGATCGTTTTTATGGCAATAATGTTAAGACTGTATTTAAATAATAACCTAGATCTCTTTAAGTTTCAAAGTCATGAAGGAAGAAAAGAAAATGAAAACTAAAAGCAAGGGGTTCTTTGTTCACCATCCAGTTTCTTGATATGACTGACATCGTTTTTGAAAGAACATTAGAAGCCAGAATTATCAGCACCAATATTTAGTAAGGTTCATTTTTCTAACTCTACGATTGTTGCACCTTTCATAAAAAAAATATTGCTTGATGGCAGGATGTGAATATTCAAGTTAGGAAGAAAATAAAAGACTTCCATATACAGCGATGCCTCAGAAAAGGGCAGGTTCAAATTTTATTAAGAATATACTTGTCACTTTGTAAATGGCATCATCCCCAGGAAATGACGCGGTGAGGCCCCTGGTCCATCGCAGCTGCCGCCGTGCAAGGCAGTGCCTCTCTGTGAGTTGTTCTCATTACTTTGTTTCGAAGCAGAATTTGGCGCCTGCTGTTGCAAAGGTTGGTCACCAATGTCTCAGAAAGCACACAAGATAACGCAGGTGAGGGAGAAAGCTTCGGAATGAAACAACGTGGGGAGATTATGTAAAAGCTATTTCCAGTCATGAAAATAAAATCAGTCTGAATAGGGAGCCGGCTCGGGATGGAGCGTTTCACGCGGTGCACTCGTGCTGGTTTTAGGACGTTCACTAGGCGCTAAAATCATTACGGTAACCAGCGGCGCCAGCCTTTTGCAATGCGCAGGTCCACAAAACCCCACTGTTGGAGGAGGGCTCACCCGTCGTGCGCTCCTCATATGCCTCTAACCCTTGGACCGAGTCAGTGATGAGGATGAGAAACGCAACAACTAAAGACTACAAAGGACCAGGCACTGTTTAAATATCTTCCGTTTTTCTGTGAACTTTATCTCTACTTGCATATCTGCACTGACAGGGAGCTCATTACCTACTGAAAGTGAAAGTGAAGTCGCTCAGTCGTGTCCAACTCTTTGCAACCCCATGGACTATAGCCCACCAGGCTCCTCTGTCGATGGAATTCTCCAGGCAAGAATACTGGAATGGGTTGCCATTTCCTTCTCCAGGGGATCTTCCTGATCCAGGGATCGAACCCAGGTCTCCCACATTGCAGGCAGACACTTTACCCTCCAAGCCACCAGGGAAGCCCTAATTACCTCCTAATGAAGTCCATTCATTTTTGGAGAGCCTTGATTGGACAGCTTTCTATCAAGCTGAAAACAGTACCCCTTGGATTCTACCCACTAGCCCCAATTCTATCCCTGAGAACGGAAGTCCTCCCTTTCTGATCCTTCCTCGTATATTTGAAGGCAGCTGTTGTGTCTTTTACAAGCCTCCCTTCTACACTAACTGTCCCAAGGAACCATCCTATGGTTTGCACCAACTCCCATGTAAGTCCTGTTACTATCTCCATGATTCTTCAGTAACTGTCAATGGCCAACACATCATTTAAAATATTCACAGTGGGGACTTCCCTGGTGGTCCAGTGGCTAAGACTCTGTGCTTTCAATGCAGGGGGCACTGGTTCAGTCTCTAGCTAGGGAACTAAACCCCACATGACTCGCGCCATAACCAAAAAATAAAATGTCCACAGTGCAATAATATTGATGTGTTCTGGTCAGCAGGACAATCCCTATTTAAAAAATGACTCACATCCATGCAACCTAACCTCAGTTTTGTATTCTTGCAAACTCTTGAATTTTCCACAAAGAAGTGGAGGGCATGTGAAAGAAAATGATGGGGAGGGACACTGGAGCATGCTCTTAGAGCCTGAAGGATGCCCGCTGACTCGTCTGAACACTGCCCTAGAGGAACAGGGTTCCGTTGACTTTTATAATGCGAGTGTAACAATATTATTGAATCTTGAAAAGGGTGCAAAGGTGGCCTGGAGAAATTCAGAACGGGGAGCAAAGAGACCATGTGAGCCATTAGTCATAACAGTGCTCTGTCGCTCAATCATATCTGACTCTGTGACCCCGCGACTACAGCCTGCCAGGCTCCTCTGTCCTTGGGATTTTCTGTGCAAGACCACTGAAGTGGGTTGCCATTTCCTTCTCCAGGGGATCTTCCTGACCCAGGGGGATCCTGCATCTCCTTCACTGCAGGAGGATTGTTTACCTCCTGAGCCACTGGGGCAGCCTGCACCATTATGAAAATCAGTTTAAAACAAAACATGTATAGACTGGGCTTGTGAGAGGAGGACTAGAAATTTCTTACAGTCCAGGGTGCATCCAAATAACCTTGGGAGTGTGCTTGAAATATCCATCACCGGACTCTCTAAACGGGGCCAGAGCATCTGTATCTTGAGTACCTAGGCTCCTGAGACACAGGGAGGAAAAACTGACAGGATGTCATGGTGAAAGAAGCTCATTGGTAAAGGAGGGCCAGCTTGCAAATGAATTCAGTACATCTATCCCTGGAAACTGGACAGGAAATGTTGTTAACACAAGAAATAAGGGGCCACAGGAGGGAAAATAGAATCGGGGGGGGAAGAAAATTATTTTTCTTTTTCCATGCTGAGTTTGCATGGTCTGTGGGATTCCCATGTAGAGATACTCAGCGGATGCTTAGAAAACAAAGCTAGGACTCAGCTACCTGAGATCTACTGGGAGGCAAATTTCTTTCAGATCTATAGAATCCACCCTCTTATTTATTTATTTTTTGTATTTAAATTCAAAACAGCATCTTTGAACTATTTAAATCCAAATGCTCAATTGGGATGAAGGTTAAAAAAAAAAAGCACCTGTTTAAGCCAGATGCTAAAAGGGCAAATATAAACTCACTTTTGATTTTAAACTTTTAAATAACTTTCTAAAAAAAAAAAAAATTGTCTTCAAGGAATGCAAGTCCTCTCACCCAACAGGCAGTCTGTGAGAGTGGGTATTGAAATATCAATGTGTTTTTTCACAGGTGCTGAAAAATAAATACAAGTCATGAAAAAAGTAATGAATCAACTTGAAAACCCAGTGGGATGGTAACCTCCTGGAGTAATAATAGCACACTCTCTGTCAGGGCGGACGGCGAGTTAGAAAGGTATTTGCTCCCAACTTTGTTTCCGTGAAAAGCCTAGAAGTACTCCATAATAAGGGCTGCTGGCAGGATCCTGACAATCTTTAAAAATATCTACCCTCTGAAAGAGCTTGTCATACCAGAGTTAGCTCCTATACAGACAGCGGTTGAGAGCATGGATGGGCGCAGACTATATGGAGGAAAAGCCCAGAGTAATTCAGAGGGAAGTGGTGTCAGGTGGGAGCAGACTCTCAGCACAGCTGAGACCAACCTCCCCACCAAGGGGCTAATGAGGCCAACCCTGGAATTTCTATGATTTAGAGACAGGAGAGATTTGGGCTTTACACTCTCATGCATTTTGAGGAAAGACGCCAGGGGACGTCTCTAGATGGGACAAGTGACAGCCTTGTTTTGGAAGTTGCATGAAATTTGTCACTTCCCTTTTCAAGGAGGCACATTAGTGACCTTGAGTTCCTGTGGGTTTTGCTGGCCCAGAGGCCGCATCGGACCTATGGGTTTATAGGGGATGGAGAGAGTGGGATTGCACCTTGTTAGTCTTCGTAGCCATAGAAGCCAGGGCCAAGCCCGGACACAGGAGTTGCTCAGAAACTCTCTGTGGCTTGAATGCATGAATAAATGAGCTGCCTTAGGAATTACGCCCGGTGTGTAAAAGGGTTAGCATCTCAGGAAGGACTGAGCTTGGATGAGGCACATTTTGAGATAAATGAAATGAGCTGCACCATCACTGGCTCCAGGGACCAGCTGAAGAAAGAAGCTAGGAAAGAGGCCCTGGGAACTGAGACTGCCCAAGCCTTTGATGTTGCCGAGGCTGCTATTTTGCACCCTTGTCTGATTCCCTTTGTTGACAAGCACTAATTTACAATCAACGTGAACATACACTTACATATAGTTTGTTTGTTTGTTTGTTTTATTGGAGGCAAATTACTTTACATTAATATATTGGTTGGTTTTGCCATACATTGACACGAATCCACCCCGGGTGTACATGTGTTCCCTCTCTTGAACCCCCCTCCCACCTCCCTCTTCCCCATTATCCTCCCTCCAGGTCGTCCCCATGAACCAGCCCCAAGCCTCCCCTGTATCATGCGTTGAACCTGGACTGGTGATTCATTTCACATATGATAATATACATGCTACAATGCCTGGGTTGGTTCGGCTTTTAAAAGGGCATCAAACTGGCAGCTTTGGATATCATTTCCTGTGGTTTCTTACTATAGTAATTCTGAACACAGAAAAATAATGGTAAACATGATAAACATTTTAGAGCCTCGAAATTTTTGACCCAGATGGTGTGATAAGGGCTTGACACAGTTTTCACTTAGTACTCGCCACCACCCTCTAAAGGCAGGACTGTCCAAGTTACTAGTTTACTGATGAGAAATCAGAGTCTCAGAAAGATGGAGAACAAAAGCTCACTGAACCATCACTTAAAGGAAAGCATGATAATCAGCCTTGTGCAAACATCTGGCAAGAGCAAGCCTGGGTGTGAAACTCAGGGGGCAAGAATAAAGACCGACATTCCTGGTCTGCCCGGCTTCACCACTGCTGAGAAATCAAACCCTCCTTCCCAAGAATAAGGGGACAGACCCTGTGCCCACCTTCAATGGTCCCCTGAGAGAGACACGAAAGATGCAACCAAAGCAAGGAGCTAGGAGCCCAGTCTATCATTTTATTCTCAGGACTTCAGCTGCTGCCTCCCCTCCTCCTCTAACAACCGTGTACGAGGGAGAGGAAGAGGGACTGCCCTGACTCAGTACTTTCAGCTGTAAAATGGGAATGCTTGCTAACAGCATCTCTTTCCCAGGGATTCTGTGAGTCATCATGGGATTAATACAGATAAAGTACTTCACATGGTCCAGAGCAGATTCTAGACCCTGGAGAGCCCAGCTAGTCCCAATCTTACCACTCATCTCACTGTTTTCTAGTTTTCAAGAGACTGTAACACTCAGAAAGGAAGTGGATCCAAAGTCGTGGGCACACAGCGGTGGCATGCCAGGCTTTGGAAGGTGTGGTCTCTGTATCTGAGGCACATCAAGCAGGATCAGAGATGGAAGGTCCTGAAAGTGGCTCGTCTTGGAAAGGATAGTTTTGCACACGTCCTGTGTGCTCACTGACTCTGACCTTGAGACTAGGAAAAGGGGCATGCTGGGTGCACAGTACCCCTTTCCATGAACCCACCACACCCATCCCTTAATATGGGCTGAGCTAAAAACCAGATTTTGCAGTCTTGGCTGGATGGACATCCTCCATTAAGGTGTACACTTTTCCAGTCCCCAGTGTTCTCAGCTGTGAAATTTACTGCAGTAGATAATGCAGGGTCACTGGGAGAATAAATGAGCTCATGTATGACAGAAAGTGAAGAGGAACTAAAAAGCCTCTTGATGAAAGTGAAAGAGGAGAGTGAAAAAGTTGGCTTGAAGCTCAACCTTCAGAAAACTGAGATCATGGCATCTGGTCCCATCATTTCATGGGAAATAGATGGGGAAACAGTTGAAACAGTGTCAGACTTTATTTTTTTGGGCTCCAAAATCACTGCAGATGCTGATTGCAGCCATGAAATTAAAAGACGCTTACTCCTTGGAAGGAAAGTTATGACCAACCTAGATTGCATATTGAAAAGCAGAGACATTACTTTGCCAACAAAGGTCCGTATAGTCAAGGCTATGGTTTTTCCAGTGGTCATGTGTGGATGTGAAAGTTGAACTGTGAAGAAAGCTGATCGCCGAAGAACTGATGCTTTTGAACTGTGGTGTTGGAGAAGACTCTGGAGAGTCCCTTGTACTGCAAGGAGATCCAACCAGTCCATCCTAAAGGAGATCAGTCCTGGGTGTTCATTGGAAGGACTGATGCTAAAGCATCCAATACTTTGGCTACCTCATGCGAAGAGTTGACTCATTAGAAAAGCCTCTGATGCTGGGAGGGATTGGGGGCAGGAGGAGAAGGGGACGACAGAGAATGAGATGGCTGGATGGCATCACCGACTCGATGGACATGAGTTTGAGTGAACTCCGGGAGTTGGTGATGGACAGGGAGGCCTGGCATGCATTCATGGGGTCGCGGAGAGTTGGACATGACTGAGAGACTGAAATGAACTGAACTGAACTGATGTATAGAACTCATTATATTGACTGTACTAATGTGTTAATCCTTAATCAGAATCAGGTTGTGTCACCATTTGCTGTGTGCTTATTCTTAACCATTAGTATAGAAGATGTTTGGCACTGAGGAGCTCAAAATGTGTATAACCTGGAAATGACAGAGAGCACACATGGGGACATTGTATACGTATCTCAGCTTTGGTCAGCGTGGGGTCTGGAAAGCTCTCTTCTTGCTTGAGGATGAGTCAACAGTGAACGGGGCTTATTAGAAAGAACAACACTGCAGAACAAAAGGAGGGGAAAGACAACATGAGCCTGAACAGTCCATGAGAAAACAGGACACAGAGAATGATTTCGTGCTGATTGATTTTAAAAGGAAAATGGTCTGCATGCTTGAGTATCGTCGGTGGGGCCCAGCTGAAAGTCATGAAAAGGAACAATGCCAAAGCAAAGAACTCTGCAAGAAGAGAAATGAGACAAGTGAGGTCAGAAAGGGTTGGGCCAGCACTGCGATGCTCCAGGTCTGCAAAGACGAGAAGTGGCACCGTGAAAAATTTAAATCAGTGACCAAATGTAAAGGGGAATAGATCTCTTAGAATTGAGACCAACAACAACAATTTTTTTTTTCTTTTTTGTAAAACAAGTAATTTAAAACAATTCAGTAGAGGATGAGAAAAAGAAACAAGAATAAGAAAAAATGTTGACAAATCTGCGTTAAAGGAGATTATGAGTAAAAAGTTAGGACAATCAGAATAGAATTATCATGAAGATTGAAAGGAGACCAGGGTATGTTAAGCAGAAAGGCTGATCTTGTTTAGGGAGGAAAAAAATCAAAGAAAAGAGAAGCAAATACAAGGAGAAAGAAAAAAAAATTCTACAATCCCGCAACTTATAATATACATGACTTAGGAAGGAATAAAACTCCAGTCTACCTTCTTTGAGATTAAATGATAGAAAACCATGAATAAACATCTACAGAGATCTGAGGAGCAAAATTTGCGCCCCCTAGAGAATTAGACCCAACAAAATAACCTTTCATGAGTGAATACAAAAGAAAGTCATTTACTCTCCACCAGACAAGGGGTCAGAACATTTATCTGTCCTCAAAAAAACTGTCTTCAAAAATTTAGTTGAATATGTATGCAAAACCACTGAAATTTATCAATATTAGGAACTGAATGATGGTATTTAAGACCTGGCAATGAGCAAAAAAGATCCTGGAAAACCTGAGGTGAACCCATCTTGCTACTGAATTTTGGTCTCAGATCTAATAAGCCATTGTAAAATGAACATGCTCACTGGCAAAAAAAAAATTTTTAAAAAAACTTTTGCAGAAAAACAATTTGGTAATTGATTTAATAAGCCTTAAAATAAGTATTTGTGGTCCTGGAGTAAACTTTTGAGAGTCTTTTGGATCACTGACTCAGTGGTCATGAATTTGAGCGAACTCCAGGAGATAGTGAAGGACAGGGGAGCCTGGCGTGCTGCAGTCCATGGGGTTGCAAAGAGTCAGACACAACTTAACAGCTAAACAACAACAAGAAAATAAGTATGCACAATGATTTAATTAATCTAAATCCGAAACTTTAAAGAAATAACCAAAATGGCTCTCAAAGATTTAGATTGCATTATAGTTTTCTATTTGTTAATAATATTCAAAATATGAATGTCACCTAAAAATGCCCAATGAAATAAAAATGGCCTAATGAATTATACAGCCATACAATGAAATGTTAATTTGCTTTTAAAAAGAAAATATTAACATAGAAAGGTGCTCAGGATACGATGCTGTCAAAAAATATTAAACAAAACTGTATAAATGTTCCTATTTCATTTTTTAATATGCTGATAGATATATTATTGACTGACTCTTGGGCAACTATTCAGATACATGCAGGGGGAATATTGAAAGTAATATCAAAATGTTAACTGTTTTAATCTCCTATGTAATAAGAATAGGAGTAATTTTTTTCTACACATGTCCATTTAAAAAAATCCTCATGTATTAGGGTGTGTAGACATTTTCAACATATCACAGAAACCAAAAGAAAAATAAAGAATATAAAGAAAATACATTTTAAAAAAGAAAAAAAAAGAAAATACATTTTTTTTAAGGTAAGAGAACATAGTGATCTTAGCTTTGAAATCTATAGAAAAAAATAGCTGGGAAAGGTCAGTTGTACCTTTTACCTACACTCATCCAGTCCGCCCTTCTTCCACCCACACATTCACCGTTCACCCACACAGATCAATGGACTCCTAACTCCCAACAGGTTCTAAGCTGGACTCGGGGAACACAGAGGAGACTCCAGATAAGACCTTGGTTTTCATGGGGTCTACAAACATGCAGCCAGCTCTAAAGCAGTCACATGGAAAGTAAACACAAATGAGACTGGTGGTACCTCGGGAGGGTGAAGGACTGAGTTTCCCTGCATTTACGGAAAAAGATGAAGGCACCGTCCGCACGTGGACCTGAATGGTACCCCGAGGGCATCGAAGAGGAAGTCTCAGCAGACCTCGGGCACACGGGCAGCGCGATGGACTTTTTGAAGTCTTTTCGGCTCTAATATGGCGTCAGCACCACTTTCTAACATAAAGTGGCAGAGTAAGAAGGTAGGGAGGCTTTCCCCCCCAGATGTTTAACTTTACCCTCTGTGACTTCCCTGGTGGCTCGGTCGGCAAAGAATCTGCCCAAAATGCAGGAGACCTGGGTTTGATCCCTGGGTGGGGAAGATCCCCTGGAGTAGGAAATGGCAACCCATTCCAGTATTCTTGCCTGGAGAATTCCATGGACAGAGGAACCTGGTGATCTACAGTCCATGCGGTCACAAAGAGTCAGACACGACCAAGTGAAATTTCCCCCCTATATGTTTATATAAGTCTACAGGGCAGATGGAGCTAGAAACCAGGCCTGGAATCTCATAACCCTGACCACGCTCCACCAAAATATCCTGCTCCCACTCCTCTTTTTCAAGACCCAACTCAAATGTCCCTTCTACTCTGAAATCTTCCCCATCGCCCCATACATGCTGGTCATTACCCCTCTAGACTCTGAGAACTGACTTCTAATTGTACATTCTTGATGTTGAACTGTATTATCTTTCATTTAATAAATAAATGAGGAGGAAACTTTGATGACTATCTCCCAGCTACAGTGGAAGATCCTTAGGACAGGCATTGGATCTTTTCCTATTTGTTTGTCTTTTGTTGATTCTCACTGCCACATTTCTAGATCATTGTAAAGACCCTGATACACAGACCTGAGTTCCGGTGAATTCTCTGGAATTATTCATGAAAGTAACATCTCTGAGACTCTATGCAGCTTTTATACGAATTATTCATAATTATACACAGTAACATGCAAAACATATTCTAGGTGTCTTATTTGGAAACTAATAGAATCACACGGAGAAGGCAATGGCAAGCCACTCCAGTACTCTTGCCTAGAAAATCCCATGGACAGAGGAGCTTGGTGGGCTACAGTCCATGGGGTTGCTACTAGTCGGACAAGACTGAGCGACTTCACTTTCACTTTTCACTTTCACACATTGGAGAAGGAAATGGCAACCCACTCCAGTGTTCTTGCCTGGAGAATCCCAGGGATGGCGGAGCCTGGTGGGCTGCCGTCTATGGGGTTGCACAGAGTCGGACACGACTGAAGCGACTTAGCAGCAGCAGCAGCAGACTCACATATGAATCACCTCCCCTAAGACAGATGGCCAGAGAGATGTGTGGATGCATGCTAAGTCACTTCAGTCGTGTCTGACTCTTTGAGACTCTATGGACTATAGCCAGCCAGGCTCCTCTGTCTATAAGCTTCTTCTCCAGGCAAGAATACTGGAGTGGGAGTGGGTTGCCATTTCCTTCTCCAGAATATCTTCCCGACCCCGGGATTGAACGAGCATCTCTTGCAGTTCCTGCATTGCGGGTGGATTCTTTGCCACTGAGCCACCAGGGAAGCTCGACCAGAGAGAGAGCAGATCTCAAACAGCCAAGCATCTCCGTCCTTCTGTACATCACCTGACTCAGGCTCTGCCTGCCTACATCAGTCATCGATCTGCCCTTGGGCGCATAGTCATCTGTCAGCAGCCTCTATTCCTTTTGTGCAACTGGGACACTCAACCAGGGACCGCAAGACATGACCTAACTCAACACACTATGGGGCAGTGGGGGAGGGCCATCAGTGATTCCCCCTCTTCATATGAAAGAGAGACCCACCCACCATCCTGTCCTTCTGCCATCATGCACGGAGCCCTCGGAGGCTGCCCACCCTGCCTCAACGGGGAGTCTTCCACCCATCTGCATGCTTCCCACTCCTGTGCATGGCTTCTTCACTTTTTTTTTAAATTGAAATATAGTTGATTTACAACGTTGTGTCCATTTCTGATGTACAGCAAAGTAATTCAATTATATACTGGACTGGCCTAAAAGCTCTTTTGGCTTTGTCCATAAGATGTAATGGAAAACCCATGGGACTTCCATGATGGTCCAATGACTAAGACTCTGCCCTCCCAGTGCAGGGGGCATGGGTTCAATCCCTGGCCAGGCTACTAGATCCCACACACCACAACGAAGGCCCAGCACATCCAAATAGACAACAAAAGATAACTAAGTATTAAAATAAAAAATAAAATTTAAAAATCAGTATAGAAAAACTTGCATGAATTTTTGGCCAACCCTATATTTATATTATATATATATTCTTTTTCAGATTCTTTTCCATTCTGGTTTATTACAAGATATCGAATCACTTTCTGTTGCCTCTTCCACACAAATAAGCTGGGCTCAAAGTTACATCTAGTCTCCCTTTCTGAAGTTTCTCTTCCTGATCCTCCTTCTAGAACCTTCTTGGATCCCTAGATTGGAAAATACTTCCCAGGAGATATGTGGAAGAGAATGAATGTTTACTAAATGCCTCCCAAATGCTGGGCATTTCCTTACAGCCATGCTATGATGGAAAAAAAGAACTGTCCTTTGTTTAAGACCAACAACAACGCAAAGGCTAAGAGACTTGGAATAACTCACTTTATGTTACACAATAATAAGAAAAAGCAAACCTGGGCTGAAAAACCAGAATTGCCTATTTTCAAGCTTATGTTCTTTCTATTACGTGAGAGCCTGATGAAGAAAAGGCAACCCTAGCTCCACAATGCATCCCTTGCTGTGTTGTTGTTCAGTTGCTAAGTCGTGCCTGACTCTTTGAGACCTTATGGACGGCAGCACACCAGGCTTCCCTGTCCTTCACCATCTCCCAGAACTTGCTCAAACTCATACCCATTGAGTCGGTGATGCCATCCAACCATCTCATCCTCTGTCGTCCCCTTCTCCTCCTGCCTTCAATCTTTCCCAGCATCAGGGTCTTTTCAAATGAATCAGTTCTTTGCATCAGGTGGCCAACGACTTGGAGCTTCCGCTTCAGCATCAGCCATTCAGGGTCAGTCTCCTTTAGGATGGACTGGTTGGATCTCCTTGCAGTCCAAGGGACTCTACAGAGTCTTCTCCAGCCCCACAGTTCAAAAGCATCAGTTCTTCGGTGCTCAGCCTTCTTTATGGTCCAGCTCCTGCTGTGTTTTTAATACAAAAGGGAAAGGGGGAAAAGGGTGAGGGGAGAGGAAAGAAAGAAGCTCTGTAGCTCACTGAGTCCTCCCGTCAGAGTAACCCCCCCGCCGCCCCCGCCAGCAACCAGGCAGCCAGGATGGTTGGGCCCTGACCCCTCTTGGCTCCAGGGAGGGGCCCAGCTCTGCACCCTCTTAATTTTCTCCTTTCTGTTGTATTCCTCCTGCCAGGAGCCTCCCTGACGGTGCGGTGGGTTGGGGTGCTGAGAAAGGCAGGGTGTGGCGCCTCGCAGTCCCCTGAGGGAGTCCTTCCCGCCACACACCTGTGAGCCCTGCAGCTTCCTCCCCCGACAGCCTCTCAGACCTTCAACCCCTCACTGAAGCCTGTTTTTGCTGAACTTGAGTTAAACGAAGACCTGGAAACACCGGTCAGCAAAATCCAAACATTTACCTCCCTCAAGAAGTCATCCGAGGAGCCCCAAGCCTTCTGTGAGACGCTATCAGCAGACACTGCAAAGGGAGCCGTGTCCCGTTTTGGGTGATGCCATGCAATGAGCCCCCAACCTCAGATCAGGTTGGAGCCCTCACCTCGATTTGCCAGGCCCTGTGACACCTCGCCCTTGCCGCTCTCCTGCCTCGTTACCACTCGACTCTGTTAAGCTTTTAGTTACTTTCCCTCCTCCCTCCCTCCTTTGTCCTTTCTTTCTCCTTTCTTTCCTGTCTCTTCTTCCTCCTCCCCCCCCCCTTTCCTTCCTTTCTTCCGTCCGTTCTTCCCACTCAACACTGAGCATGTCTTTGCTCCCGGCTGCCGAGCCAGGCGCTTCAGGCAGTTTTCAGGACACATGGCCTCGGAGTTCTTTCTCCGACTCGCATTCTCGTGTCTGCAGTCCCCTTCACACAGAGTGCCCGCACCTACTCGACTGGATAAAACCTGCTCACCCTTTAACTGTCAAATGGAGTCACAGATGCATTCTAACTAACCCTTGCCTGTTTTCCCGCGGCCCATTGTCCAAGTGGAGCTGGGGGCCCCTTGGAAGCCTTCTCTCTCTACCCTTGCTTGCACGCTTCACCCTGATGCCATCCTCTGCTCACATGCCTGCATCCTCAACTAAACTTGCGAGCTCCTTACACTGCTCAGGCCTTCATCTCTGAATCTTCTGGAGCCAGCTCTCACCACACACCTTTGTGCCATCCAAGATTCCAGCAGCAGGTAACCTACTCCTCTCAGAGAAAATGCAAACCGTAAGACAAAAATACCTTCAACTTCCAGCTTCCAAATCTACATTCACCTGTATACACTCCCATTTTCACCTCTGGAGAACCAGATCCCTGCCCCCAGCTGTTTCTTTAGAGTCTCAGCTGGGATAGATGGAAGTCACTTCCAACTCAGATTGTCTAAGACAAACTCATCACCTTTCCAAGCAGAAGGAAGCCCCTTTTCTGTAGGTCCCCCACAATACAGGCCCTCAAGCTGACACTCGGAGTCAACTCAGAGGCTTTCTTCTTCCTCGTCCTCTGATACACAGAGCCACTGAATACTGTGGATTCTAGAACCTAGATAGAATCCATCTACCTCTCTGCTGCTCTGTTCCACATTTCCACCATCTATCCCCAAGATTTCTGAACCAATCTCCTAACATGTCTTTCTGCAACAGCCTTGCCTCCTGACAATCCATTTTCTACAATGAAGCGAGAGTAATCTTCTTAAGATATAACCAGATGATGTCACTCACTAGCTTAAAACCCATCAGGGCCTTCCCATGTCCTCGAGGACAGCGTCCAAAGTCAGTCACGGAGCTTACAAGGCCATAGGGACCCAACCTCTACCTTCTGATCTTGCTTACCTCCAGTCACCCCACCCAGACCTAACACACAGGCTCCAGTGAGACTGAGCCTTCAGTTAATGAAAACCCCATTGCTCTCCAGGGCCTCCAGGCTGTTATAATCACGGCTTTCTCTGCCTGGAATATTCCTCCCCTTCTGATTGCTGGGCTGGGTGTGAATGTCACCTCGTCATCCCTCACCAGTCAAACTTGCCGGACAACCCAGGGACAGAGTCACCTCCTCACAGTCCCTGTGGCCCCACAGATGCCCTGAGGGCCGTGAGGTGGCCTCCCTGGGCCTGCTATAGCCCGAGTGTCCCCCAGATCCCCAGCGGGAGCTCCTGCTGCACCTCATTAACATCGTCCCTGTAAATAACAGCAGCACTGACTCCAGTCTGCAAAACCAACACATGCATATTTGATCTGTATAAACAGTGCATATAATATGACATTTCCTTTCAAAACTCCCTCACCACTCGGAAATTCAAATGAGAGCCTGTATTACCCTTGGACTGGAGACTAATGAGGGCATCATAAATATTTGATTAAAACCAGGCCAAATTCTCGGGTTTTTGCCACACATTTTCCAGGAGCAACTGCTGAAAGATGTCTTGAAGAGCCTAAGTACTTTTGGTGGGCAGCAAAGGGTGGCATCCTTCTCAAGGGATATTCCACCTGCTTCCACTGTTACACAAGGTGCTGGCTGCTATTTCTCTTGAATATTGTCTTTGCTTTAAAACCACTGTCCACTTTTGGACTGCCGGTCAATGAGCTTGTGTTCATTACAAAGAAACAGTGACAAGAGAAAGGAATATTGGGCTACACTTCAGAAAACCTGACTCTCACTCCGGCTGGGCCAGGGTCTAAGCTTAAACACAAAAGATAAACTATTAAAATTCTTTAAAATTTTGCTGTATAAAAATTTCAAAATTCTTTTTCTTTTTTTTTAATTTATTTATTTTGATTGGAGAGTAATTACTTTACAATATTGTATTGGTTTTACCATACGTTCATGAACAAAATTTAAGAAAAATAGCATTATAAAATGATTCTGTCAGTGTGGGGAAAGGTGCTGTATACCCCTTAGCCTCAGTGTTTTCCTCTGTAACTGCTGAGAAAATAAATGGTTGCCAAGATGAGTGGAAAGAACCCGCCCACCAGTGTAGGAGACCTAAGAGACTCAGGTTCAAGCCCTGGGTTAGGAAGATTCCCTGGAAGAGGGCATCACAACCCACTCCAGTTTTCTTGCCTGGAGAATCCCATGGACAGAGGAGCCTGGCGGGCTCTAGGCCATAGGGTTGTAAAGAGCCAGACATGGCTCTGAAGTGACTTAACACATAGCATGTGAAATAAAGCAAATAATAATAATAATAAGCAAAGATGAGAATAGCTTTACATACCAGAAATTGTCAAAGAAAATATAATAGATTACTATTTGATAAGCTAGGTTAAGGGTTCAGTCATCATTTTCCTTGTTGAGATTCTCCAAACAATATGCCTTAGATGACAAACTAGGAGAATCCATTTGGAGAGCCGTTTATATCAGGAGATTAATAATATTCACAATTTTGGACCTATTGATCATACTTTTTGTGGGAATAAACTAATGAAAAATGTGACAAAGTACCTACTTGGAAGAGTTTTTTTTTTTTTTCATTACCAAAATGTACCCCAAAATACTAATAGTAAAAACCTTGAAAGCAATCTTAACAGCCAATAATTGTTGCTCTTGTTCAGTCGCTAAGTTGTGTCCAACTCTTTTCCACCCCATGGACTGTAGCCCACCAGGCTCCATCCGTGGGATTTTTCAGACAAAAATACTAAAGCGGATTGCCGTTTCTTCCTCTAGGCTATTTTTCCAAGCCAGAGACTGAACCTGCGTCCCCTGCACTGGCAGGCTGATTCTTTACCACTTAGCCACCAGGGAAGCCCCAAAACAGCCAATAATCAGGTCAAATAAGTTATGATACACCCCCCAAACAGGTTATTGTGTAGAAAAATCATTATTACAACGATATCTTTAAAAATAAGTTTATATTTATGATTAATATAATGTTGAGTATGTAGAGTACAAAATCAAACAGATAATGCAAGTCCATGTAAGATAAATAAGAATTTTTTTTTAAATTGAACTCACAAAAATCTAAAAGAAGTTATTGAATATTTATTTATCCTTCAAATAAGGAAAAGAGTTTAAAATTAAAAACAAAGGATAAATGATTAATTCTTTAAAATTTTTAAAAATTGTTAAATTCTTTAAAACTTCACTATATAAAAATTTCAAAATTTTAAAGTAAATATAAATAAGATTTAAGAAAAATAGCATTATAAAAAAAATGACAAGGCTACCACTCGGCTTCTTAAAAGACTCATACAGGTTGATAAGAATGTAATCATTGTAATAGATAATAAGATGAAGGATGTGAACAGATAATTAAAGCACACAAAAGAAAAACTAATTTTATTTTTAAATAAATTAATTAATTTTATGATAATTTTTGTCAAATGATCAAGAGCTTTTTATAATACTAGTCAATGTTAGAGGAGGGAGTTTATGAAGAGGGGGATTTCTGCTGCATTCTGACACATTGTTGGAGAAAACGTAGAAAAAGTTTATAAACAAAACTTTTAAACATAAATCAAAGGCCCTAACAATGTTCACATCTTTACCTAATAATTTTATTTCTAAGTGTCAGCCCCTAAAGAAACAACCACATAAGCAGATAAAACCTTATACACCTAAGACTATCAGAGGATTATTTAAAGTACAAAAATCAAAACCATGTAAATTGTTGTAAGACTAATTAAACATTGGAAGGAGAATGCCGACTGGAAGGAGACTATCCATTTAAAAGTGCGTAGTCAGTGGGTACTGGATGAATCCCTGCTCTTCTATTCACACTATTTCTAAGACAAACCCAAAACGAAGAGAATTAAAATTTTCAAAAACAATTTTTTCATAAAACCAGGAGATATATTCTGAAGCAAAAATTGAACTAGCATTAAGTGAATATGTTCAAACGGGATACCCAGTATGGCAAAGTCAGAACACCATGGACTCTTTAAAAAACAGGGGTAGCAGAGAGTCTCCGTGGACAACAGAACAACACTCAGACTTTCTCCCTGACATTCGTTGCCTCCTATCCCACCACCCTTTCCTGGCCTTTCTCTTTCACATAGTTCAGCAGCACAAAGCTCATTTGGAGGGAACTCCCCGCTTTACAGATGAAGAAAAACTAAAAACTAACAAATCACCATCACCAAAATCCTAGTTTGAGAGTAGCAGAAACAATGCAATGCAAAAGGAGATAATAAACATACCTCAGAAAAAGTTTGGTATTCAGTAAAGCAATAGTATGACCTCACGTGATCTCATTAAAGGGAATAATAACCTGATGCAAAGCAAAGCATCAAAACAGAAATATAAGAAGCCAATTTCTAAAAAAAAAAAAAAAAGCAGAATAAAAACAAAATTGGCAAAGAGCTAGAAAAAATAGAAGAGAAAAATAAAAATCATCAAATAAGTAAAGATCATTTTGTCAGCAATAAATAGGAAATCGATTCTGCCATAATAATGACCTGGGGCATGGAGGACAGACTTATAAACTGAATGGGATAAAATAAAAAAAAATAACCAAAAGTTTAACATTATAGAAGAAAATACGATAGTTGTGAAAGGTGTCAAAGGAGATCCAAAGTATGCAAAATTGGTGACTGAAATTAACGAACAAAACAGAGAGAACACACAAACTGTCCAAAGAAGTAAGAAAAAAAAAAAAAAAAGTGTTTTTGAAATGAGCACTTGAATCTACTTTTTGAAATGGTCAACAGTTCCCAAATAAGTTGAGGCAGAGAGGCACATTTTATTAGAGTTACTAAACCTCAAAAATAAAGAAGAACCTGTGGATACCTTATTTTTGACAAAAAGAGGCAGGAATATACAATGGGGCAAAGACAGCTTCTTCAATAAATGGTGGTGGGAAAACTGGACAGCTACATATCAAAGAATGAAATTAGAATACTTCCTAACACCATATACAAAGATAAACTCAAAATGGATTAAAGACCTAAATGTAAGACCAGAAACTATAAAACTCTTAGAGGAAAACATAGGCAGAACATTCAATGACATAAATCAAAGCAAGATCCTCTATGACCCACCTCCTAGAGTAATGGAGATAAAAACAAAAGTAAACAAGTGGGACCTGATTAAACTTAAAAGTTTTTGCACAGCAAAGGAAACTGTAAGCAAGGTGAAAATACAACCCTAAGAATGGGAGAAAATAATAGCAAATGAAACAACTGACAAAGGATTAATTTCCAAAATATACAAGCAGCTCATACAGCTCAGTACCAGAAAATCCAACAACCCAATCAAAAAGTGGGAAAAAGTCCTAAACAGACTTTTCTCCAAAAAAGACATACAGATGGCTAACAAACACATGAAAAGATGCGCAACATCGCTCATTATTAGAGAAAGGCAAATCAAAAGTACAATGAGGTGTCACCTCACACCGGTCAGAATGGCCATCATCAAAAAGTTTACAAACAATAAATGCTGGAGAGGGTGTGGAGAAAAGGGAACCCTCTTGTACTGTTGGTGGGAATGTAAATTGATACAGTCACTATGGAAGACAGTATGGAGATTCCTTAAAAGAGTAGGAATAAAACCACCATATGACCTAGCAATCCCACTTTTAGGCATGTACCCTGAAGTGAAAGTCACTCAGTCATATCCAACTCTTTGCAACCCCAAGGACTATAGCCAGCCAGGCTCCTCTGTCTATGGAATTTTTCAGGCAAGGATACTGGAGTGGATTGCCATGCCCTCCTCCAGGGGATCTTCCCAACCCCGGGATCAAACCCAGGTCTCCCGCATTGCAGGTGGATTCTTTACCAACAGAGACACCAAGGAAGCGCAAGAATACTGGAGTGGGTAGCCTATCACTTTTCCAGGGGATCTTCCCAACCCAGGAATTGAACAGGGGTCTCCTGCACTGCAGACAGATTCCTTACCAACTAAGCTATCATGGAAGCCAACCTTTCAAAAATCTCGGTTATCTCCAGTTTCACTTGCAATCCTTAGCCCCTTTCAGTGTTTTTCAGATGGTTACCACTGTTTCGGCATCAAATCCGAGCTGAAAATATCCAGGTACAGCATTGTCCAACAGGACTCTCTGCAATGATGGAAATACTCTGTGTCTGCACCGTCCCACGTGGCAGGCACTAGCCCCGGGTGAACACTGAGTGTTTGACATGTACCTAGTGTCACTGAGGAATTGATTTTTAGTTTCACTTAATTTCAGTTAATTTCATTTTAAATAGCCACCTGTGCCTAGCGGCTATCACATTAGAGAGTGCGCGTCCAGAGGGAGAAGAGAAACCTTGAGTGTCAAGGGGAGGGACGTTTTTCCGAGAAGTCCCCCAGTGGATTTTCCCAGGTGTCTCTTTGGTCAGAAGCAGGTCACATGCCTACTCCTAAATCAAATACTGGCAAGGAAAATGACTTCCACAGGTAGCTTAAACTAAAATAGGCATGTACCCTGAGAAACTTAAAATTGAGATACATGTATCTCATTGTTCATTGCAGCACTATTTACAATAGCCAGAACGTGGAAGCAACCTAGAAGTCCAGCAATGAACGAATGGAGAACTTGTGGTACATGGACGCAATGGAATGTTACTCAGCCGATAAAAGGAACACATCTGAGTCAGTTCTAATGAGGTGGATGAACCTAAAGCCTATTATGCAGAGTGAAATAAGTCAGAAAGAGGAAGATAAATATTGTATAGTAACTCATATATACCGAATCTAGAAAGACAGTACCAAAGAATTCATTTGCAGGAAAGCAATGGAGAAGCAGACTTAGAGGACAGACTTACGGACACGGGGAGAGGGGAGCAGAGGGTGAGGTGTGTGGAGAGAGTGACGGGAATTTACACTGTTCTGTTCAGTCGCTCAGCGGCCGACTCTTTGTGACCCCTGGACTTACCCCAGGCTTCTCCATCCATGGGATTCTCCAGGCAAGAATACTGGAGTGGGTTACCATTTCCTTCTCCAGGGGATCTTCCCGACCCAGGGATCGAACCGGGTCTCCCGCATTGGAGGCAGACGCATTAACCTCTGAGCCACCAGGGAAGCCCGGAAACTTACACTACCACAGGTAAAATAGATGGCCTACGGGAATTTGCTATAGTCTCAGGAAACTCAAACAAGCGCTCTGTATCAGCCTAGAGGCATGGGGTGGGGAGGGAGATGGGGAGGAGGTTCAAGAGGGAGGGGATATATGTATACCTATGGCTGATTCGTGCTGAGGTTTGAGAGAAAACAACAAAATTCTGAAAAGCAATTGCCCTTCAATTAAAAACTAAATTAAAACAATAATAAATACTCAAAAATAAATAAAGAAGAAATACTATAGCCAGGGAAAGAAAGTCAGCTCATCTACAAAAGTAAAAAGTCAGCCTACCTTTAGGCTTCTCTCTGAGACAGTCAATGCTACAGTAAAGTGGAAGAATATCTTTAGAGTCCTCAGGGAAAGGTCAGAAAATAATTTTATATCCAGCCAAATTTCCTTTTAGAATAAAGAACAAATGATTATTTTTAGACCTTCACAGTTCTATAAAGAGAATTTCCCATTATCTCTTCTTAAAGTGAAAGTGAAGTCTCTCAGTCACGTCCGACTCTTTGCGACCCTGTGGACTGTGTCCATGGGATTTTCCAGGCAAGAGTACTGGAGTGGGTTGCCATTTCCTTCTCCAGGGGATCTTCCTGACCCAGGGATCCAACCTGGGTCTCCTGTATTGTAGGCAGATGCTTTACCATCTGAGCCACCAGGGAAGTCTCTTCTTAAAGGAACTATTAAAAGTTGCTCTGTTGCCAATCCAGGAATAAAGAAGATACTATAAGAAATGGTGATAGTTATTATATTTAATTTAAGTGAACTAATTTAAACAAATATACCAGAGCTGTAGGAAAATGTTGCTATCAAGTAAAATGTATATTCTATCAGTTACTACATTGAAACTATAAAAATATCAGAAGTAGAAGAAAGGGAAAGTTATGATATGAATGCCAATCTCCTCTTTTTGTGTAATAAGGGCTGAAAGATCAGTACAATAATATTTAAAGTTGATGAATAAAGAAAACATGTAAGTATATTGTTTAAAGGGGGAGTATTCACTTGAATAAATAAAAATAATAATGTAACAAACCAAAATCAGATGGTAAGGAGAAGAAGGAGAGAGGGCACATGGGAGGAAATCAAGAACCTTACCATGTACGCATTTCAGTAAATACTGTCTGAAAAAGTAAGAACAATGCATCAGTTCAGTTCAGTTCAGTTCAGTCGCTCAGTCGTGTCCGACTCTCCGCGACCCCATGAATCACAGCACGCCAGGCCTCCCTGTCCATCACCAACTCCCGGAGTTCACTCAAACTCATGTCCACAGAATCGGTGATGCCATCCAGCCATCTCATTCTCCGTCGTCCCCTTCTCCTCCCGCCCCCAACCTTTCCCAGCATCAGAGTCTTTTCCAGTGAGTCAACTCGTCTCATGAGGTGGCCAAAGTACTGGAGTTTCAGCTTTAGCATCAGTCCCTCCAATGAACATCCAGGATTGATATATAGCAATAAATGCAATTATTGGAAGAAGTGAAAGAAAACCCACAATAGACCTTCTAAAGTATTAGAAGAAAACTGAACCATACGTGCACACAAACATCAGTTCAGTTCAGTTCAGTAGCTCAGTCGTCTCCGACTCTTTGCGACCCCATGAATCACAGCACGCCAGGCCTCCCTGTCCATCACCAACTCCCGGAGTTCATTCAAACTCATGTCCATCGAGTCAGTGATGCCATCCAGCCATCTCATCCTCTGTCGTCCCCGTCTCCTCCTGCCCCCAATCCCTCCCAGCATCAGAGTCTTTTCCAGTGAGTCAACTCTTCACATCAGGTGGCCAAAGTATTGGAGTTTCAGCTTTAGCATCAATCCTTTCAAACACTCTTCAAAGTACATTTTGACATTAGAATGTCAGACAAGGATAAATTCAAGGCACGGAGATTTAAAGGAGATCTGACCACTTTTAATGAGTAAACAAGCCACAATGGAGATGAGGTAGTCTTGAGTCTTCATACAACAATGAAAATAACAGCAAAATTAATGAACAAAAATGTAGTAAATGCAAGAAGCAACCGAAAAAAAAACACAAAATAATGTTAGGACATTTAATGTACCTCTCTCATCCCATGAGAATAATAATTTAAATGAGATAAAGTAAAATAAAACATGAATCTACAGTCACCTCAAAATAAAAAGGCTTTCAGTTCACCCGCTCAGTCACGTCCGACTCTTTGCAACCCCATGAACCGCAGTACACCAGGCCTCCCTGTCCATCACCAACTCCTGGAGTTCACCCAAACCTAAAAAAAAATAAAGTCAGGATACAGACAACCTAAATAGTATAAGATGAACTAATTTACAGATACTTGATATATATAATTACACAATATATAGAATTGATTTTTGTGCTTATGAAACATTCAGGATTTGAAGTTGCAACAACAGCTGTCTCTAGCTGATTAAGCACAAAAACAGAATTCATCAAAGCTAATCAGTGGTTCACAGAATTTGGACCATGTCTGCGGAGCCATGCTAATGGACATACCCACAGGAAGAGTCCCCAGATCATGATTATAAAGTGGGCTGATGGGGACACTTTCTTCACTGCCAGCTCAAAGCCCCTTCTGTCCTAGGACTCAACTCTGCTCCACCTACTGGTCTTAAATCCTTCCACTTGCTAAATTCTGGTTTGATGCTTGTATACATTTCTCAAGATGCTCATTTCCCAACAGAAGTGCCACCATGGTGAACGTTCTTAGTGGGATCTGAGCCGAATGCCTGAGTTTAGCGGCAAAGCAGTCGGGGGAGGGGAGTAATTTTATGAGTCCCACCATGGGGAGGCTTTGAGTAAGCCCTGGGCTTAACACACTCCAACCATAGCAAAGGTGTCCTAGAAAATCTTGGCAGCCTCAACACCTGGCAGACACCTGCCCCAGGTCACTACAAAAGTGATCTGTGGGAGGAGGCATTATGTGTTCTTTTCAAAGGCCTATGGAATATTTACCAAAAATGTGTAATCAAGAGGTAACAAAGAAAACCTCACCAAATGTTCTCAAACAGCTGTAGCTCAGATATTTTCTAAACACAACGTAATAGAATAAAAATGGCAGAGTGGTGAGCACTATATGCCACCTGGAAATTAATAAAATAAGACACACACGCACACAAGCTCCATCTTAAAAGGAATTCTCCTTAATGGTAGAACATCTTCCTAACTTATAGTTACAATTATATGAACACTAATCCCCTAACTGGTTTTGTTAAAACCTCGTTCAAAACAAAATGTTTAAATTCTTGAAATTTTATGTTACCAAGAAAAATCAATTAAAATATAGGAAGCAAAAAAAATAAAATAAAATATAGGAAGCATTTAATGAAAGAAACAAGGAAAAGGTCTGTGCAAGAAATATGAGATAAGCAAAAGCAATCAAAATGAGTGCAAATGATAAAAAACAGAAAACAATGAATTTCAAAAAAAATTGGTAGAAAAAATAAATTTAAGAACTTGTTTAACAACGAGTCATTTTTTAAAAAGCTTAGATAAGCTAGTCATGAAAATAAATCTTTGAAAGTATGAATAGCTAAAAAATGTGAGAATTAAAAAATAAACAGAGAAATGGAAAATAAAGGAAAGAGGACAATGTACTTAAGACTGTACAAATGAAACCCTTAATGAAACTGATGATTTTTTTCCTAAGACATCATAAAAGAACAAATTGATCCCAGATGGTTAGATTATTTGATCGAAAATACTGTCATAGAAGAAACTGAAGACATTTTTTAAAAAGCTGTTCTTCCAAAAGCCCTGGATTGAGATGGTCCTGTGGGTGAACTCCTTCAAAACTCTAAAGAATGGGTTCTTTCTATGTCCTTTCATTACTGGGAAGCATAGGGAAAGGAGGGAGGCTTCTAAATTTTTTTTGCGAAGCCACCCTAACATTGATCTTTAAACCTGACAGAAAGCATAAAATAAAACTACAGGCCAATCTTGCATATGAATATTGATGAAAAATCCTAAATAAAATATTAGCAAATAGAATCCGGCAGCGCATTAAACTGGTTTGAAGAAGGCAATCTAAGCACAAGCTGAGACCCCCTCTCCCTGCAGTCAGTCCATAGAAATGATAGTAAAGCTATTTTTAAAAACAAATAAATGCACGCACTCAAAGATAGAATGGAGGCCCTCTCAGAATGCCAGAGCAGTAAGAAACCCTTGAGAGAAAGCAAAAGAGGAAAAATGCTGCTGAAACATGGTGGCTTGAACATGTTCCTTCCTGAAACACCACTCACTCAGATGACAGTGAAGTAATATTTTTAAAGGCATAAGCCCACAAGAACAAGGGAGAGATGTATTAGTTTTATTGCTGTACAGCTAAGCCTCCGAGTCTCATGAGTCAACTCAAAAGAAGTTTATTTCCCAATAGCAAAAAATGCTGCCCTTGACAGTGTGATAGAGAGAGACTCCACTCCCAGAAATTCAGGGATCAAGTCTCAGCCACTTTCCACCTGTGACTCCCCAGGTGGCCCCAGTGGGCAGTGGACGTCCAGCTGACAGCTGAAGGAAGCGAGAAGGGAGGCTCATTGTGGGGAGTTTTGTGAGCTGGTCATTGAAGTTGTGTGTATCTCCTCTGCTCACATTCTCCTGACCATTACCCATCCCCAAGGTCTCAGCTACCTGCAAGGAAAGTTGAAAACATATGTGCCCAGGGGAAAGTGCAGTGAACACCTGCTGAGTCCCAGAACACATCATCTTTCCAGTTAGCAAACACCTATTTCACTTTTCTTTGCATAAAATGGAATATATTCAACCATACATACTCCTGGCAAGCCACTCCAGTACTCTTGCCTGGAAAATCCCATGGATGGAGGAGCCTGGTAGGCTGCAGTCCGTGGGGTCGCTAAGGGTCGGACACAACTGAGCGACTTCACTTTCACTTTCACACACTGGAGAAGGAAATGGCAACCCACTCCAGTGTTCTTGCCTGGAGAATCCCAGGGATGGGGGAGCTTGGTGGGCTTCCGTCTATGGGGTCACACAGAGTCGGATACGACTGAAGTGACTTAGCAGCATACATACTCCTAGGAAAACAGCTCCAAATCCAGTAAACTCAATCCAGCCTCTTCATTCAGCCCAGAGTCCAGGCTGTATGTTTCCCCCATCACCAGGTTCAGATGTGGGGAAACTAAAGAAAGTCAAGCCCCAGAAAGATGGGGAGGTCGTCTTGAAGCAATGACTTAGAGAAGGATAAGAGCAGAGATTAGAAATCCCCACTCAAGAAGAGTTCACAGATGACAATCTCAAGCCACATAGGAAAGCTGACATGATACAAGTTATTCAAGCGAAAGTGGATTTTCCCCTAAGGAAATGGAAATAATTATGCAATTGGGAAAAGACTCCAAAAATAAGAATAAATTTCTCAAAGTGATATAAGAATGAATAGTAAATATACAGCAAGATAGGAGATACTGTGTTGTTGTATATGACTATTTTAAAAAATAGGCATGTATCAAGTACTAACATATAGACTTTAAGCTAATAGATTTAAACAAGAAACCATATCATTGTAAAATACAGAATGGTGGCTAAAATTCTCAATATTTAAACCATACATGGGACACAGTCAGACTAAACTTATGAAATAGAACATAAGACTGAGGACTTTAACGAGACTATAGTATAGAGGTGAAGAGACAGGAAATGTTCATGGGAAATTAAAATACTTCAAAGAACGCTGGAAACGTCCAAAGCTATGACCAACAGGAGACTGGAGGAAAAGAAGGCAAGATGGGGAAAAATATTTAAAGAGATGATAGCTAAGAATTTTTCAAACACAAAGAAATATGTGAGTTCCAAGGCAGTGTATACTGAGTGCAGAGCAATATAAACAAAAGTCTACATTTAGATATGTTGTAGAGAAATAGCAGAATATTATGAAAAAAATAAGATCTAAAAGGCAAACGGAGAGTAAAGACAGACAACCTTCAAATAACGAAATTCTCAGGAGGAATAACAGAAGGTAGCAAGTTGAGGTATTTCCTGAAAGAAGACTGGTTATATTGTGGCATCTAGGTAAATTGAATGCCACGTAGCTATTAAAGAGTTAAATAAATCTGAATGTGCCATCAGCATGATATCCAATATTGAAGGGGAAGAAAGAAAAGTAACAGTCTAAAGCATACCCAAATGTATATAAACAAGCAATCGAAAAAGAGCAACATGTGTATGGAATATATAGGAGACACATTTGCACACGCAGTTGTTCTGCTGCTAAGCGTGTCCAACTCTTTCCCACCCCGTGAACTGCAGCCTGTCCAGCTTCCCTGTCTTTCACCATCTCCCTGAGTTTGCTCAGACTCATGTCCACTGAGTCAGTGATGCCATCTAACCATCTCGTCCTCTGTCGTCCCCTTCTCCTCTCCCCCTCAATATTTCCCAGCATTGGGTCTTTTCCAATCAGTCGGCTCTTTGCATCAGGCGGTCAAAGTATTGGAGTTTCGGCTTCAGCATCAGTCCTTCCAATGAATATTCAGGGTTTATTTCCTTTAGGATCGACTGGTATCTCCTTATAGCCCAAGGGACTCTCAGGAGTCTTCTCCAGCACCGCAGTTTGAAAGCATCACTTCTCCAGTGCTCAGTTTTCTTTATGGTCCAATTCTCACATTCATACATGACTACTGGAAAAACCATAGCTTTAACTATACAGACCTTTGTCACAGAGGCTCTTGGAAATTTTTAGAAAAGCTTGTAAAAAAGGTCACATTTGGGTAGCTGAAAAAGCTGGAACTAGAGGAAGAGAGATTTCTTTTTTACCATATATGCTATACACTGTTTGAAATTTTAAAATGTGTTTATACAATGCTTTCTCAGAAATAATTTCAAAACATTTCCAAATTGCATTGCAGACATTCGTAAAATAGAATGACATCATAATATTGAGGGATTATGGGTGTTATTTCTTTCCCCTTGCACTTTGCATTCTAAATTTTCTGCAAAGATTAGATAATGATGTTATAATCAGGGAAAATAATCTAAAATAGAAACAACTTCAATGTAAGTGAAAGTGCAATTTTTCGTTAAGTGCCCTTTCATGTAAATATAGGAAACTAAGAACTTCAGCCTTGAGAGGCATAAAATGGTGGTAGATCTAGACTCGATCAGGGCTACGTGGAGAAATGCTTGTGATATAACATTGAGAGGAAAGGAAGAAAAATGTGTAAAATGAAGAATATATTCTTCTTCTTTAGAATGATTTAGTCTTTGTTTTCCGTCTGGACAAGCAGTGGTTGTTTTTTTCTCGTTTATAAATACATAGAGACTTTATTTTCTTGGGCTCCAAAATCACTGCAGATGGTGATTGCAGCCATAAAATAAAAAGATGCTTGCTCCTTGGAAGAAAAGCTATGAGCAACCTAGATAGCATATTAAAAAGCAGAGACATTACTTTGCCAACAAAGGTCCATCTAGTCAAGCTACGGTTTTTCCAGTAGTTATGTATGGATGTGAGAGTTGGACCATAAAGAAAGCTGAGCACCAAAGAATTGATGCTTTTGAACTGTGGTGTTAGAGAAGACTCTTGAGAGTCCCTTGGACTGCAGGAAGTTCAAATCCAGTCAAACCTAAAGGAAATCAGTCCTGAATATTCACTGGAAGAACTGATGCTGAAGCTGAAGCTCCAATCCTTTGGCCCCCTGATGGCAAAGAACTGACTCACTGGAAAAGACCCTGATGCTGGGAAAGATTGAAGGCGGGAGAAGGGGATGACAGAGGATGAGATGTTTGGATGACATCACCGACTTGATGGACATGAGTTTGAGCAAGCTCCGGGAGTTGGTGATGGACAGGGAGGCCTGGCGTGCTGCAGTCCATGGGATCGCAAAGAGTCAGACATGACTGAGTGACTGAACTGAACTGAGAGACCCTTATACAGAGAACATCTCAGGAAACTTCTTGGTCATAGATGCTAAAGTCGGAAATGTTCAGATGGCTAGACAGCATCTTGCATGCAGTAAATCCTCAAAATCTATTTCTTGCATATTTTTTCTCTCCCAGTTTGTCCTATGGAGCTTTAGAAGGAGCCAGGATACAGCAAAGCAAAGAGGGAAAATAGACCTGTAGAAACTACCCTATCTAGTTTTCCCACATCAATGAACCGTACCAGGTGTTCCAACCAAAATCACCCATTTCTCTCTTTTCCTAACTACTCACATAGAATCCATAATCAAGTTCAGTTGATTCCATCCCCGCCGAGTGTATCTGGAATAATGTCATTCTCTTCCGTCTCCGTGGCTACCACCCCGATTTGTGCAACCCTCTCCACCTGCCCCCACTTCAACAATTCACATTTTGAGTTAGCATTTCCTGCTTGGAAACCTTCTGAACAATGTTTCATGGCAGCCTCTTCATCTCTGTTTCTCAGCATCAATCTTGCCTTGACTGAGTCCTCAGTCTCTATCCCATTCCCCTTCTTTAAGGTTTGCTCTGTTACATGTCACTCTTCTTGATTGACTGATGGATCATTGATAGGTTGTCTGCCACCCCTGTTAGAATGTAACACAATAAGAGTGGGGTCCTTGGCTGCCAAATTCACCAAAAAATCCCAAAGACAAGAGGGAGCTAACACATGGTAGGTCTATAGTAAACTCTTGATGAATAAATGAACAAGTCGAAACATTCAGCGTATATTCTCTGCCAGACTGTGAGCATCTGGAGAAGAGAATCAATGTTGTGCATGCTTGCATGCCTAACTTCTGGTGCACACAGTGTTGTTTAGTCACTCAATCTTGTCTGACTCTTTGTGACCCCATGAGGGTCAGCCATGACCCTTAGCCCACAAGGCTCTTTTGTCCATAGTATTTCCCAGGCAAGAATACTGGAGTGGGTTGCCATTTCCTTCTCTGGGGGATCTTCCTGACCCAGGGATCAACCCACATTCCCTGCATTGGCAGGTGGATTCTTTACTGCTGAACCACTGGGGAAGCCCCAGTACACACAGTAGGGCATCAACAAAGCATGTTGGGTTAATGAAAATTATGGCATACATCCCTTGAGACTTTACTGCATATAGCGGTACAGTTGATAAACAGAGAGGCCACTCTCAAGCCTCCTCCCTCCATAAATAATTACCCTATATATTCATAGAAGGCATTTATAAAGAGTTGACCATGTGTCAGAAGTGTCTCACATGCTTTACCCAAACTAACTCATCTATTTTTTTTTAATTTCTTTATTTTACTGAGGTAAGCACATATTTTTGGTCTTCCCTGATGGCTCAGTTGGTAAAGAATCTGCCTGCGTGTAGGAGACCCGGTTCAATTCCTGGGTCAGGAACATCCGCTGGAGAAGGGATAGGCTACCCACTGCAGTACTGTTGGGCTTCACTGGTGGCTCAGCTGGTAAAGAATCCGCCTGTAATGTGGGAGACCTGGGTCCAATCCCTGGGTTGGGAAGACCCCCTGAAGAAGGGAACGCCTACCCACTCCAGGATTCTGGCCTGGAGAATTCCATGGACTGTAAAGTCCATGGGTCACAAAGAGTCAGACATAACTGAGCAACTTTCACTTTCACTTCATTTTCAAGCATATACTTTACATGGAATGTATCCTTCACGGGTTTTTAAGTGTAGCCTTCAATATTGTTATCTACAAGCACGCAGTTATACAGCAGGTCACTTAATTATTTTAACAACCCCATACATAGATCAGGAGCTGACTTCACGCCCACTTTAGAGATAAGAACACTAAGGCACGGACAGGAAGAGGGTTAGAGCCAAGTCTGAATTTAGACTCCTCATCACCGGGGCTCTGGGGAGCTCATCCACTTTGCCCACCTGTCCCAACCACCACCTTTCTTTCTAAGTTCTGCTTACCTTAGGATGACACTACCCAAAGCCACTAGCCCTAAGTGATACTCATGTATGTCAATTACAGTTACATGCATATAAAAATCCAGTTCCTTGGTGGCACTAGCCAAGGCTCTCTGTCAATAGCCACTTGCAATTTGCTGCTTACCTTATGAGAGAGCACAAAGAATCTCTCTTTTGTGGCAGAATGTTCTCAAATGCACTGCCTTGGAACATGGATCCTTCGAGGGCAAAGATCATATTTATCATAATTTTTGGTAAGATGAAAGGGTCAGCTCCAATAATTACCATAGTAGAAACCCATTAATAAATATTCAACATTCATTCCTGAGGCAGGTCTTTACCTCCTGGTGGCAAACTGGGATCCCTTGTCCCTAAGAAGCAAGCGTTCATATGAGTCACACTCTCCACTCCTCGTAAGGGGGAGTCCTTCCATTCCCAGTGTTGCTCACTGCACCCCATGCAAGAGCCAGCTTCCTTTATCTGCTTATTCTCCTCCTAACTGGAGATATTTATTACAGTCTTTGTTCGTACATCTTTTTCTCAACAAATGTATCTGACTGTTTAGCAGTTCTGAACTTTCGAAACCCAGGAGAGAAAGCTTGAAGTCAGGATCCATAAAAAATGTCTGCAACACTCAAAGCAAAGTCTTCCAAGACTGTGATTCTATTTTTTTTGTTGTTAAATTTTCTTCAGTAGCTGTCTTCAAATCCCATAGTATGCTAATGGATTTCCAGAAGCATGTTAATCAAGACCTGCTGCTTCATTGACAAGAGCCAGAGATATTTGCAACATATTTGCAAATGTTAGTAAAAGCAGCTCACATGAAGGTCCTACTATGTGCCTGCCTTGTGTTAGGCATCGGGACTTTGGAAAGTTCCTACCGTGTCTCTGGTCTGATGCTAGGAACTGGGTATTTGGAGGTGGTCTCTGGACATCCAAAGGCTCCCCAACTTATGGAAAAGTGGGACATATAAATTTCCATTCATTCCTTCACTCATTCAATAAGTGTTTATCAAGTACCTACTGTATGCTGGGCATTGTGCTAAGCAGCGGCATATAGGAGTGTGCAAAGCAGCATGAATTCCTGCCTTTTCAGAAGTTGTGGTGGGGAAGACAGTCCCTGAGCAAGTAATATACAAATATGCTATATGCCACATGCTGATAAGCAATGTCAAGAGAATTAGGCAGAGAGCAGAGGTTCCAAGGGAGGTTTTAGGCCCAGGGGCAGGAGAGGCTCTCTGATTAGGTGATGTGATTAGAGAAAGGGAGCCACAGCCTTGCCACGGGGAGGTACTCAGCTTTCCTGAGGAGGAAGCGGGGTCAGCAGGGGAGGAGGGCATCTCTGCAAAGGGACAGAATGCCTCACAGGCGCTGGAAGGACTTTGGATTTGATTCTGAGCATTCTGAGCAGGGTTGTGACTTCACAGACTCACATGTCACAGAAAGCTCTCTGTACAGGGGACAAGGACTCAGCTGGGCGAGAATGGCAATAATAACCCCGGGGAGAGGCCACTGGGTCTGAGGCTGGGCTGGTGGAGCCAGCAGGGTCTGCTGACGTCAGGAAGGGGAGGAAGAGAAAGGATGGGGGGAGGACCACACAGTTCGTTGGGATGGTGTGAGAGCTCGTCTTTGGGATGCGCATAGGCCTTGGGGACACACAGAGGATGACACCCCGCCAGGAGGGCCAGAGGTTCCTCAAGAAGTTTGACTTTCTGGTAAACAATCTTTTTCTTAATGTTTTTGTTGTTGTTCAGCCACTAAGTTACGTCTGACTCTTTGTGACCTCATGGACTGCAGCAAACCAAGCCTCCCCGTCCCTCCCCATCTCCTGGAGTTCTCCCAAGTTCATGTCCATTGAATTGGTGATCCCATCCATCCATCTCATCCTCTGCCACCCTCTTCTCCTTTTGCCCTAATCTTTCCCAGCATCAAGGTTTTTTCCAATGAGTTGGCTGTAGGTATGCCCTGTTTGATACTTAGCACATACTTATACTTTCCAGGTGGTACAGTGGTAAAGAATCCACCTGCCAAAGTCAGAAAGAGGGTTTGACCTCTGGGTCGGGAAGATCTCCTGGAGAAGGAAATGGCAACCCACTCCAGTATTCTTGCCTGGAGAATCCCATGCAAGAACCGCTACAGTTCACGGGGTTTCTAAGTGTCAGACACAACTAAGCACACACACACAGTTTTACACTAAAAAGGGCATATATTGTTCATCTGAAATTCAAATTGAACAGGCTGTTCTGTGTTTTATCTGGCAAGTGGACCTGGTAGTTCTGGGTCATATAAAGAAGAAACGTGTCTCACGAGGAGGGACTCACTCCCGTCCCTTCTCTGAATTTCTGTGTGTCTTCCAGAGAGCAGGATTCACACATCTGGTGGGTTGTGTGTACGGAGTAGGGAGTGTGGCTATACATAACCCACTTCCAGTGTCTCCAGAAGTTGGAAATCACAACAAGGAACAAGGAGCTTCTGGGGAAGTTGGAAATCGCAACAAGGAGCTTCTGGGGAAGCTCCCTTGAACTTAGGTTTAAGAAGAGTTTTCTCTTAAAGCCTGGCAGGTACAAGGCTCATTCATGTACATTGTTCACAGCAGAGAAGCCAAGATGCCCATCACTGGTTCCTTCCATTCTAAAGATCTGCCTTGTGTAAGCAGGAGCTGGAATGGACAGGATTTAGAGACGGGTTGGTCATTAGAACCACCCGTGCACAAAACATTCAGGACTGTCTACCGTGTCTTAAGGGCTATATTCAGTGTTCTGTACAAGTCTACACCCAGACCTGACTGGCTTCAGGCACTGCTGTCTTTTTCTACACTGTTTACCCCCATCCCCACTCCTCCCCAAAAAAATGGTATCAACAAAGTGAGAAGGGAAGAGCTTGTTGAGCTGGACAGATTGCTTGAACAAACATGGAAAGGTAGCTATGTGCACTGTGATCAGGGGACAATGAAGAAATCAACCTAATCTGAAAGGGCTCGGGAGAGAACAGAAGCTTTGTGTGAACCTTGAGTGCTGGCCACACCCGCCTGTCTGTCCACTCTGGTGAGAAGTTTGGAAGACCTTGTTGATGGAAAAGAAATAGATGGCACAGCAGGAGGAAAATCAGAGAGACAGGCTGCTTTCCAGAGCCTATTCGCAGAAATAGCCGAGGGTGAGGGTGAGAAAACACCCTGCTTTCATGAGATTTTTATTAAGAAGCAGAATAAGACGTTAAGTAACGGCCCCTTTGAGTGCACATCCTTGGCCAGGAAACAGCCAGTGATTTTGGAGAACTGTATTATTACTTTGTGTTTGCTTATCTTTTTCTCTCCTTCCCTGATAATCATCTGTAGCTCTATCTGTCTTTTTAAGGACATGTGAGAAAATAGAAAAGGTTACAGAGGACAGTCGAAGAATTGCATATTATTACCTGGCTTTCCAGAGCTGACTGTGCAATTGTTTGTTTTTGATGAGATAACAATGAAGATAGAATTGTTCAAACCAAACACTGTTCAAATTTCGTGCAGCCAGAGCTCACTGCCCCAGTCTCATGGATGGCTGCTCCCTCCCAACACTGAGGGTCTCCGTCCCCAGAGGCACTGCCAATGGAACGAAGGGTAGGAGGTAAAAGCCCTTTCTCTTTGACCTCATACGCCCATTGGGACCAATGATATTCCTGTGGTATTGGGATGGTGTTAATTTCTGGGTACCAGGTTCTTACATAGTCTTCCAAACAAGCCCCTTTTGCTGAACCCTTTATACCTTGCATTTGTGAACTCTTCCTGATTACACACCCTCCTGCTTTTCCCGATCCACCTGCATTCCTCAAAAGCGCCTTTTTCCTCTGTACCACTTTCCCCCGTCACCCCAGCATATTTCGTCAAGTGCCCTTTGTTGCATGGAGGCCACATGTTTCACACTGTAAGGAGGTGTTCCCTCTCCTTGATTCCCAGGTCTACCTTCCCATGGGTCCGTGAGCTCCCCAGGGCAATGCAGGACCATGTCTCTGCATTTCTGGAACACTGTGCCTGGCACAGAGTTACCTCGCCTCGGATTTTTGTCCAATGAATGAATGCATAGCAAAATGTGTGAGTGTCCTAGGAGCAGAAAGAGAGTCTTATTTCAGGAGCCTTCTATATGCTGTGTGGCAGACTCTACATCTTATTCCTATAATGCTCCTGGATGATTTTGCATTTTAAAAAAGAATCATGTTGACTATATTTTTTTTATTTTTATTAGAATATAGTTGCTTTACAATATTAGGTTAGTTTCTACTGTACAGCAATGTGAGTCATTTTGTATCTATTTGTCTCTTTTTTTCTTGGATTTCCTTTCCATTTACATTAGCACTGAGTATGGTTCCCTAAGCTGTACAGTAGGATGTCATTAGTTTTATACATATACATAATATATACACAATATCAATAGCATATACGTGTCAATCCCAGTCTCCCAGTCGGCCCCACCCCCCACATTCTCTCCACCTTGGTCCTCATACAATTGTTCTCTATGTGTCTCCATTTCTGTTTTACAAGTAAGAGAATCACGCTGACTATGAGTCAGATCACAGATGTAGCGCCCATAGCATTAATATAATAAAGGAAGCAGCTCTGCCTGAGATCAGCCCTCTGTACTGTCTTCAGTCTCACCTGGAAAGCAGTACAGGTTCATGTGAAAGACTCTGGGCTCCAGTGTCCAACCACTCCGAAAGCACACTCGGGCTCTGTTGCCTTTACAGCCTTGGGGAAATAACCCTTCACTACTCTCAGCCTCAATTTCCACAAAAAAAGAGGAAAACAAAAGTATCAACCAAAAAAAGTATCAACCACATAAGAATGTTGTAAGAATAAGATGAGCTAATATAGGTAGAGCTTAGCATAACTCCTGCTACAGCAGTACTAAAATACTAGGCATTATTGCTGATACTGTTCTTTATTTTCATGCATACATGCAGCTATTTATTACTTCATCCCTTCAGCAGAGATACCTGTAGGTCAACCACACAGTTGACACCACATACAGAATGGTTTTCACGAACCCGTGAAAAGTTCTTGGGGCCAGTCCAGAGCTTCTTGTCCTTCTCTCTCGTGCACTCCACTGCCCAGACCAAACTTTCTGTCTTCCAAGATCCCGATCTCATGATGCATCTTCCATGGACGGCTCCACCCTTCCCAGATCTGATGACTTAGCCATGGAATGGCGTTGGCTTTCTGTATGCAGGCTTGGTGTCAAGAGCGGTTCAGCTGCTACCTCCACCTACTTGAAAGCTGCCACATATCATATCTGCATTAGTCCAGGCCCTGAGATCTCACACCGGGAGAAGAATTTAAATTAGATGTTTGATGCATTTCCTTTCAGATAATGAGGTAGTGCTGAAATGGAAAATTTCACAGCTTCTGAGTTCTCTGTAAGTAAAATTGAACATAGATAATCTTTTGGAAGGGATCTGCCAGGGTTTATTTATAGCTGGGTTAATAAGAGTGGGGGGAGCTGGAGTGTGGTGTGTACCAGATCCTGTTCTAGTTATTCAAGGCTGTGTAACAAACAACTCCAAAACTCAGTGGATTAAGACAACAATGTAAACTTTTTACTGCTCATGATTCAGTGGGTCAAGAATTTGGAGTATGTAGAGAATATATTCAACATAATATTATATATAATCTTCCTTGGTGGCTTGCTGGTAAAGAATCCACCTTCAATGCAGAAGAAGCAGGTCCAATCCCTGGGTCAGGAAGATCTCCTAGAGAAGGAAATGGTAACCCACTCCAGTATTCTTGCCTGGAAATGTCCATGGACAGAGGAGCCTTGCAGGCTATGGTCCATGTGGCTGCAAACAGTCAGACTCAACTGCGTGGCTGAGCACACACACACATACAGCACTGTTACAAAACTTCTTAAAGTTTACTAAAGCCCCACCTACAAAAGATACAATTAAATTAGAGAGCAAAGTCTTAACTCGGGTTATATTAACTAATATGTCGAAATGGATTCTGTGCAGTGATACACATCACCTGTTAACATGCATTAATATGTTGGTAACCAAATTGGTACATCCGAATATGTAGAGTTCCAGAAAGCAACGCTGTGTTATTCAAGAAATCCAGAAAGAATAGGCAATGGAATTATGCTGATTTTTAGATATAATTTTCCAGTAGTTTAAAAGGAATAAGTTTTTCATTTAAAAAGCCAGCAGGATCAGCAGGCAACTAAGTTCTGTTTTAGTTGGAAATCAGTGGGTGGGAATATAAAGTCACATTTTTTTTCCTAAGTGGAACTAGAGAAGCAGCAGATCTAACAAGTTGTAATCAGCCAAATTTCTTTTTTTATAAATACATGAGTAGAAACGGGGTTTTTCTTTTTTCCGTGGTATTTTTTAATCCAGCAGAGCAGTAGCAAATCACCTTTGCAAATCTCCTTGCAAATTTTTCCTGCACAAAAGTCTTTCTTCGGAGGAGGTCAAAAGAAGCTCATCTGAAATCTCACAAATCTGTGGGAAATTGGGGGATTTAAGAGGTCAAACTAGCCCAGGGCCATTTGCATGTGAAAGTAAAAGGAGTGTGATTGCCTTACAGGCCCTCACTCGTCCTTCCTCCAAAGGAACAGGGATGTAAATGCAGCAGCCCAGAGGCACCAGTTCCCTGGAACAAGCTTGGGGAAACCTGTTTGGCCAGGGATGGGTGAGAGGGCTCAGTTATCTTAAACGGCTGAGCGTGCATGGAGCCAATGGGGAGGTACAACCAGGGGTCTGAGAAAGGCTTCTAGGGCTCAGGGCCAGAGGAGGCTCACCGACGGCTGCAAGTGCAGGCCGAGATGGGCCACATGAGCCTCTGCCCCTTACAAGCCACGGTCCTCAGACCAGTTTCTTCATCTACATAGTGGGGTCTACGAGGCATACACACCAGATTTTGTTTTTGTTTTGGCCAATCAAGTGACCAAAAAGTGCACGTGAAGGGCTCAGTTCAATTCCTGGCATGCAGGAGTATCCAGTAAAGGGTCCAAGAGGCAAAAACAGGCCTAAAATTGGTCAATGAACCAGCAGCTCAAGGTCCAGCTGGGTACCCAGGGCAGAACAGGAAGTAGGAAGAGGTCCCCCAGGGAACAGCTTTGGGGGATCCCTAACACACTCCTAGGTAGGGTGATTGGGCACAGATTTAGGCTGGTTGCTGTCACACCCAACATAACAATGGCATTAAACACCGATGGACCTTCTTTTATTGAGGCTGCTTCCCCAACAGCTTATGTGCAGATGCAGTGTGTGTGTGTGTGTGAGGAAAACTATTTAACAAATCTTATCCCATGCTCACTAACATTCTGTTTGCAACATAAACACTGAAGTGAATCCCTTTGTAAAGGAAAGAATCTTCTAACCAGGCAATTACACAGAGCATACTCTTTCTGTGGTCCATCTCTGATTAGTGTGTTCATTTTTACTGCAAAGCAATATCACGGGTGCGACACTCATGTTGGAATACAAGGGTGAAATTTCTGTCTCTTCAATTTACTTAGGCAAGTGATGTAACCACCCTCGCTGCCTTCGTTTTCTTATTTTTACACGAAGATAATGTCAATTCCTATCTTACCATGTTGTTAGCAGAAGTAGTCATGTACAGATATGACAGTTGGACCGTAAAGAAGGCTGAGCACCAAAGAATGGATGCTTAGAAATTGTGGTGCTGGAGAAGACTCTCGGGAGTCCCTTGGACAGCAAGGAGATCCAATCAGTCAATCCTAAAAGAAATCAGCCTTGAATATTCATTGGAAGGACTTTATGCTGAAGCCGAAGCTCAAATACTTTGGCCACCTGATGCAAAAAAGCCCCTGATGCTGGGAAAGATTGAAGGCAAAAGGAGAAGGGGATGACAGAGGATGAGATGGTTAGATAGCATCACCAACTCAATGGACATGAATCTAAGCAAACTCCAGAAGATAATGGAGGATGGGGGAGCCTGGCCTGCTACAGTCCGTGGGTTACAAAGAGTTCAATATGACTTAGCAACTGAACAACAACGAAACTGAAGTACACAATAAACATTAGCTGCTTTATCCTATTCCATCTCACATCATTGCTCCAAGATTTCCATTACCCACTTCCTTGGCCCAGAAATCTTGTAGGCACTTTGATAGTCTCCTTTCTGCCACGCTTCCTAAAATGTGTCACCAACACTGTAAGATTCTACAGCCATCAAGTGTGGGAGGCACTGTCCCTCTTGTGGTTCAGGTCATCACTAATCCACGCTGTTTTCAGTGATAACACCCACAACATGTCCATACAGCGTTGTTCACACTCCAACTCTAGCCCCTCCCAAAGCCACCCACATCCGGTATAAAGCCTTCTGCAGCTCCCCACGGCCAATCCTGACCTGGACCCATTTTGCCTATTTCTTCATGTCCATGTGCCTCCCAGGGCCCCCAGAGCCACCTACACTGGCCTTCTCCACACACTTCTGAGATCTCGCACTCTTTCTGGTCACTCACACTATTCTCTTTGTATTTTTAAAGAAAAGCTATTTACCTCTCTCATAGAAACCATACTGTGCTGTCAGGGTCTGACCTCTTTTCTAGTTCTGTATTTCAATGTGCCTAGCTAAGCTTGATCCTTAGTGGGTGCATCATAAAGTGGTAAAGAATAGGTCACTCTAAAGGACAAACATTTTGGTGTGAATTTCAGAAGATTCCCTAGGTTGAAAAGTTACTCATCCAAGAATCTCTCACGGAGAGATAAGCTAGCTCTGCTCACTGAGTTGTCTGTAATTAGACCATGGCAAATAGGTTCAGAGCATGTCATAAAGAGCAATCTTTTTGTGAGCAGAGGCTCTCTTGTCCTTGAGACACTTTCAGTGTCACTTTAATCTCGAATTCTGAAACCTTGGTTATATTTCTGTCAGAGGCAACTCCTGATTTCCTTCTCTGTGGGTGGACAGTAGAGATTTGAGGAGTCTCAGACAGTAGAGAAGTCCACAATTATATATGTTCAGCTATTTGACAGTTCAGTGGCATTCAACAAGATCAGTGTATCCTTACTGAGTACCCAAGACAGGCAAAATGCGAAGCTATAAAAATAGGAGGGAAGATGCGCAAACACAAACGCAAAAATTATCCAGTTTGACCTGAACGGAAGGCACTAATAGGTGCATACAGAAACCGCCACTGGAGAGGTAAATCAAGAGTCACAGAAAGACGTGAAACCCTAACTCAGCAGTGATGGGTTACTGCACACTCTGCTTGGGTCCCATCTCTTAGCAGAAGATGCAGACATCACGCCTTTGCAGTGTGACCTCTACCTTGTTATACCAACAAGACTCATACCTTAAAAAAACTAGGGTTCATGTTTCCACTCCATCTTTGTCATGAGGTGGAAGGTTTTCAGGTCAGGTGGCTTCCCTAGGTCCATGGTCTGAAGAAAGTGCTGAGGGCTGAGGGAATGGATCCGGAATCCTCAGTTCAGAGGAAGCAGCTCAAGCCTTCCAGCAGGGAGAGACCAGGGTCTTCCTGGGAAGAGATGTGAGAAGTGTCAGGGAGCTGCTGATACCTGGAGCAGTCAGCAAGACAGGGTGCCCTGGAAAGACACCTTGATCTCCAGCAACAGATGAGTTCGAATTGTGGTTGGTCATTTATTTGTTTTGTGGTTTTGGATGGCATTAACTTTCTGTACCTCTAATCATTCATCTCTCCAAGGAAGAAGACAAAGCTGAATGGACATCTTTTTTTTTCTAAAATTGTGACCCTTTCCCTAATGATCAATTGTTCAAAATGTTTAAAAAGAAGCTAAATCTGGACTTGGGATCTACAAATACAGTCTAACGAGATGAGCAACTCCAGGCCAAGGCAGCATCCACAGGGGACAGTCAAGGCAACATTAGACACAGATTGACTGTGTATCATGAGGGCAACTTTTTGACTTAACCCTTTCCTTTTCACCTTAAAGAACAAATGGAGGATGCTACCTGTGGGTTTACTGCTTTATTTTGGAGGGCTCCAAAATCACTGCACATGGTGACTGCAGCCATGAAATTAAAAGATGCTTGCTCCCTGGAAGAAAAGCTATGACCAACCTAGACAGTATATTAAAAAGCAGAGACATTACTTTGTCAACAAAGGCCCATCTTAGTCAAAGCTATGGTTTTCCCAGTAGTCTTGTATGGATATGAGAGCTGAACTATAAAGAAGGCTGAGCACCGAAGAATTGATGCTTTTGAACTGTGGTGTTGGAGAAGACTCTTGAGAGTCCCTTGGACTGCAAGGAAATCAAAGCAGTCAGTGCTAAAGGAAATCAGTCTTGAATATTCATTGGAAGAATTGATGCTGAAGCTGACATCCCAATCCTTTGGCCACCTGATGCAAAGAACTGACTCATTAGAAAAGACCCTGATGTTGGGAAAGATTGAAGGCGGGAGGAGAAGGGGACGACAGAGGATGAGATGGTTGGATGGCATCACCGACTCGATGGACATGAGTTCGAGTAAGCTCCGGGATTTGGTGATGGACAGGGAAGCCTGGTGTGCTGCAGTCCATGGGGTTGCAAAGAGTGGGACACGACTGAGCGACTGAAATGAATTGAACCTGTGGGTGACATCAAAGGGTTCTGTGAGATTTAAAATGAGATCACAGGAGAGATGCATGCACAATCGTTTTGTAATCTGTAGAGTCCCATGGTGATGGTGACAGTGACAATGATGGTGGTCACAGTGACGATAATCATGCTGCTGACTATGGCAATCATTCTTAAGCATTCAGCCCCCTGGGGGAGCTTACAACCTGGGCCTGTTTGTTTTTTTTTCCCCAACCTTCTTATATACATATTTATATGTATACTCATTTACCTATACCCTATGTGATTGATAGAAAGGATTAAAGCAAGTTTCATAAACACATAGTAATAGCATATTCTGAAAATAAAAGGGACTTGAAAATAGAAACAAGAAACAGAGTAATGCCATTATTTGGGGGAGTAGAAAATTCAGTATAATCTTTGGTCCCTCAGCTCCTGGTCACCAAGGCAAAGAAGAGAGCATGAACCATCCAATGCTTTCACTACCAGAGCAGAACAAACTGCCCAGTTCTTCGGAAGAAGTGACTGATACTCTGATACTAAGCTCCAATAAGAATATTTCTAGGTGGTCTATGGTCAGAAATAAAGTACAGAGGAGCAGCTGACCCTGGCTAGGTTGGGGTCCAGGGGAAGGAAAGGCTTTGGGTAAAGGAGAGCTCAGGTGAGTCTTAAAGAGAACCAAAATCATATCAGGAGGAATGGGGATTCTAGGCAGGAAAGCACCGTGTGCAGACATGGTCAAGACAGCCACTGCATTCCATGGCCACAGGCAGGTGTGCCAGAAGTATTTGTCCAGAAGAGAATATGAATAAACCAGTCAGAAAGCAAAAGTGAAGGACTGGTTAGCTCAGAAATTCAACCAAGCAAACACGCCGGCCACTTCAATGAGTCTGAATGTTATTGAATATTATGATAGTCACAAGTTTATGGAGCTAGTGGGAAAGAACCGCCTGCCAGTACAGAAGACATAAGAGATGCAGATTCAATCCATGGGTCGGGAAGATGCCCTGGAAGAGGAAATGGCTACCCACTGCAGTATACTTGCCTGGAAAATTCCATGGACAGAGGAGCCTGGTGGGCTACAGTTCTTAGGGTCGCAAAGAGTTGGACACGACTGAAGAGGCAGCCTACACACACACGAACTTAAACTGAAGCCTTCTTTGTCTTGATACAGTCTTTGTCTAAACAGTGCCTAGCAATAAGGCTCTTTCTAGAATATTCTAGCACCATAATGCTTCCCCAGCAGGCATGGATATTGGCAGACTTCCAGAGGTAAGGTAACACAGGCTTCCTCCCCAGTGACAAATCCAGGCTGACGTTTGGAATAAGAAAAACCGAAAAACTCCTGAAGCACTGTGTTGATTAGCTGACCGAGTCGTACTGAGTCTGGTCAGGGTATTTTCTGCAACATGATGATGCATGGATTGACCTTGGGGAAGCAGAGCTAAACAAGTAGTGATGGCTAACGGTTCAGATCCCAAACTGGGAAACCTGGCTCCCACTGCATGGCAGGTCAGGAAGGCACTAGAGATCCAGGTAAGTAATCCATGGCCCCATCCTTCGTTTCCGGGCTCTCAGCCCCTCTCTGCTCTTTGATCCCATCTCATTTGCTCTTTCCCTCCCCAAACCTCTCCTCCTTCATCTCTTTCTTTTCCTCTTCCTTTTTCTCTTCCTCTCTCTCTCCTTCCTCTTCCCTTCAACTCTCTCTCTCCAAACAATTAGGAAAAGTGCTTTATTCTGTGTCTCTAATATCAATCCCCAGGTCGGGAAGATCCCCTGGAGGAGGAAATGGCAACCCACTCCAGTATTCTTGCCTGGAGAATCCCACAGATGGAGGAGCCTGGTAGGCTATAGTCCACGGGGTCGCAAAGAGTCGGACACGACTGAGTGACTTCACTCACTCACTCACTATCACACTGGCATGTCTAGAAATGGGTCGTTTTTCCCTCATTCTGCCCCCCACTAAGAGAGTTCATTCAATCCAAGTACTCATCTATTCTTTCAGCTCTAGGGGAAAGAAAAAAAAAAACTCCTAGTATGTCTTTGTTAATTTCTTATCCATCTACTTTCCTTTCCTCTCAATAGATTGTATGTTGTGTTTGGTAGGCAGAAAAATGGTCCCCCCAAAATACTCATGCTTGGCCTCAGTAGCCAAGTCACGTCTAACTCTTTGTGAACCGATGGACCATAGTCCACCAGGTTCTTCTATCCATGGGATTTCCCAAGCAAGAATACTGGAAAGGGTTGCCATTTCCTCCTCCAGAGGATCTTCCCCACACAGAGATGGAACCCGCGTCTCCTGCATTACAGGGAAAGTCTTTACCACTGAGCCCCCAAAGATGTTCTTGTCTAGTTCTCAGAATCTGTGACCCTCAGCGACCAGAGCAAGAAGGGGGCTCAAGAATCCCCACCTTCAGTCTTGCAGACGAGTTCTCTGAAGAAGGGAATGGCCAAGGGGACAAGGATTTCGTGAGCAGCTACTAGCTCCTCTGCAAATCTTTCAGACTGCATTCTCTGCCTTCACAGCACATGGCGACAGATTGTTGAATCTCTAGGAGCCAGAACTCTGAATTTCATTTAGCATTTAATTAACTGGAATAGACTAAGAACTCTGTGGCAGCCCCCTGATTGCAATCTGTGGATGGATGGGCGTTTTTATCTGAAAATGATGACCAGCTTATCTTCTGTCGTGCAGCTATCACACATGATATGTATCTCTCGTTATCCCAGCCAATCAAACACAGAAAGTTTATTAAGATTCTATCATTCGAAGTTATCACCAGTGATAAGATTTTTCATCTGAATGTGCTTGTGTGCAATACCGTATTTTGTCTAAAAGACCCTCAGGGAAAAATAAGACAGGGGAGGTTATCATTAAGGAGCACGAAGAGAATCTAGTCAGTGACCAAGTCATTGAAGCAATGTGGCCACCCAAATGACTCTAATAACCTGATCATTTAAAAAGAAGCTTCTAGTTCCTCTTTTAAAAAAGAAAAAAGTTGACATGGCTACAGAGGGAGGAATCAGAGTGATCTTACAGTACAAAGGGGAAAAAAAATGCTTAGGTAAGTAACTGGAAAGGCAAGCTTTATGATTCTGTATTTTGCTAAAAGTGGTCTCTGAGCATCCTAGAAGTGATAGAAAAGAAGAAATGTGATCAATTCTGAGACTTAGGGGTCTTATGAAATGAATCCATGATTTATGAGAAGCCAGCTTTCATTTGGATCATCTATGAACAGGAAATTTGGAGAAGAACCCGATTCCTCAAACACTCAAGTACAATCCATGCAATCAACGCATCTCTCTTGATACATGATTACCCTACTGGTGCTGGATCTTCAGCACTACATAAAGCTTGCTGCTGCTGCTAAGTCGCTCCAGTCTTGTCCGACTCTGTGCAACCCCATAGACGGCAGCCCACCAGGCTCCCCCATCTCTGGGATTCTCCAGGCAAGAACACTGGGGTGGGTTGCCATTTCCTTCTCCAATGCATCAAAGTGAAAATTGAAAGTGAAGTCTCTCAGTCGTGTCCGACTCTGTGCGACTCCATGAACTGCAGCCCACCAGGCTCCTCCATCCCTGGGATTTGCCAGACAAGAGTACTGGAGTGGGTTGCCATTGCCTTCTCACATAAAGCTTACCTGTGGACAAGGCATTCTGTGCGACAAGCAGGCAGTAGACAATTGTAGTAGAAGGTGAGAATGCTCCCATGGCGGTGTGCAAAGCACCCACTGAGGACCTAGGACCTCGGCTGGTCTCTTGAGCTCTGTGAAATTAGTGATATTTTTAGAGACAAGGCAGAGATGTAAAAGAGAGACTTTCATCTTGGAAAAGAGGAAGGAGACCTAAGTGAAGCCAGGCATGGTGACGAGGCAACAGTCATGCATTGTGATTGATTTCCATGTGGGAAGTTATTGATAAGTGTTAGTCACTAGGAAATTATGACACTTCTCCTTGGAAGAAAAGTTATAACAAACCTAGACAGCATATTAAAAAGCAGAGCCATCACCCAAATAGTCAAAGCTACGGCTTTTCTGGTAGTCAGGTACAGATGTGAGAATTGGACCATAAAGAAGGTGGAACACTGAAGATGCTTTCAAACTGTGGTGCTGGAGAAGACTTTTGAGAGTCTCTTGGACTGCACGGAGATCAAACCAGTCAATCCTAAAGGAAATCAACCCTGAATATTCATTGGAAGGACTGCTGCTAAAGCTAAAGCTCCAATACTTTGTCCACCTGATGTGAAGAGCCGACTCATTGGAAGAGACCTGATGCTGGTAAAGATTGGGGGCAGGAGAAGAAGGGAGTGGCAGAGGATGAGATGGTTGGATGGCATCATCAACTCAATGGACATGAGTTTGAGCAAACTCTGGGAGACAATGAATCACAGGGAAGCCTAGCATGCTGCAGTTCATGGGGTCGCAAACAGTCAGACACGACTTAGCGACTGAACAACAACCTCCTTTCCCAGGTTGAAAGCTCTGTTGGACGACTCTGGTCCACAGTGTCACATTCCCAGCACAAAATCCTACATGTAGTGGAGGTTGGACAGGTTCCTAAGCAAACAAGAAAGTACTGAGCAGAACCTTGGTAACCTGGAGTTGTGGCAGATGCTCCTGGTAATTCATCAACCAGAATTATCATTTTAAGACTTCACCTAAGTAATTAGGTCAGCATTGTTTGTCTAACACTGTTCAGACATCCACATAGAGGATTTACCAATTTTCCAAAGACCTCTGGAGTTTACCAGACCACTTGACATCAGTCTAAGCTGATGCCCACAAACATCCGATAAGAGAAAAATATCAACCTGGTGGTGTATGAGGCTGGGAATAAGTCTAAGGGCAACAGTTTCTCTCAAACTTCTTCCCATTACATTGTCATTGGTGTGTAAGTGTCTGCTTCCCCCACTTACACCACGAACTCTCTGCATTTCCAAGTGTTGTTGTTTCATCGCCAAGTCTTGTCTGACTCTTTGCAACCCCATGGACTGTAGCTCACCAAGCTCCTCTGTCTATGGGATTTTCCAGGCAAGAATTCTGGAGTGGGTTGCCATTTCCTTCTCTTGACCCACGAGTTGAACCCACGTCTTCTGCATTGCAGGCAGATTCTTTACCACTGAGCCACCTGGGACGCTCTGCATTTCCATAGCAAATTCCAAAATGTTTGGGTGAAATCACAGTTGCACCACCTGGGAACTGAGCAAGCCTTAGGCACATAAATAATTAAACCTTTCTGAATTTTAAATCCCTTTTCAGGCAAATGTAGAGAAAACAAAATTCGTCCTTACACAACTCACAAGAGTTGCTAATCATCTGGTGCCTCCAAACCCAACACGGTCAACCTCAAAAGTCTTCAGCCTCCACACCATCACTCTCCTCTTTCAAGCCATACCTACTAACTCGGGAGCAGGTCTGGAAAACTCTCTTCTCCCCACTTCCTTTCACATCTCCCTATTTTTTTTAGAAAAATGAGGCTCTGGCAGGCTCGCAGTGGGTTCTCCATCTTCAGCCTTTCATGTATCTCTGGGGCCTCAGGACTCCCATCTTTCCTCGCCATCCTTCTTGTTTTCCTGCGTTTTTACCTAGTTTGGGGACCTACCCCCCTCATGTTCTGACTCTCCTTTCCTAGAGCCATGGGGGCTCCTTGAAATGCCTCTGACTCTGCCTCCTGGCACCATAACTCTTCACGATCACCTCGGAAACTCTGACAACAACCCTTCCTTGGAACTCATTAACTCGGCTTCCCCATTAATTCATTAGCACTCAGGAGCCCTAGCGAAGATCTTTCTCTGCCTCCCACAGTCTCTGCCCTTACAAATTTCATTTCTGAGGTTTTCTCTCACATTTCGTTTATTGTGACATCATTTATGAAGTTCTCCCCCAACAGGAAAGGAGTCAAAAATAACTACATATCATTTTAAATTGCTCTGGTTGGTAACTCTGCGTTTTAAGAATATCAAGGGGGGGAAATGTGTCTAATGACAGGGCTACAAGTGGATAAAGAGCTGACAGGGTAATTGCGTTACCAGATGCTTCTCTACACCAGTTAGCTGCTTCCTGGGCCTATTTGAAGCAACGGGTGTCAGGTCAGTAATTAGGCTCTCGCAGACAAACTGCAAGTACCATCTGATCACTTCTGAACACCCCCATCACTCCCATTTATGCCAAGTTCAATGTGAGACACACCGTCAGCATCCTTTTCCCGCAAGGCTGCCAAAAGTTCCCGGGGACATCTCCCTCCCACCCCTCGCCCCCACGTGAGTTAATAAAGTCAGTGCTTCCCCCGCATGTCAGAGAACTTGCTCCCAGGATGGCAGTACTTTGGTGCCCTTTGGCAACAAAACCACCCTGTGGCAACTTAGACTCTGCTTTTTTGATTCTTCTGTACTTACTGTAGGCTGGCTGACATTCACACTCAGGGCTTCTTTGCGTAAATTTCTTTGCTTGATTTCCTAATGTGGTCACGACCTTGGAAGAGTGTGAAGGCCACAGGGGATGGAAGAACTGGCTTTATGTCCCAATGCTGCGGGGCATTGGATGGGATCTGGCTCTGGGATCCAGCTAGACGTATCCCCATTTATTGACCCAGGATGGGTTCTACAGGGAAGGAATGGAATTGAGACCAGACTGAGTCCTAAGACCGTGGTAACCTGAGAGGTGCCCTGTCCACTGTTCTGGATAAAGAGTCATAATGGTATGGCTATAGCAGGTGATGGCCTAAGGGAGCCATCTCTGTTAGAGGGAGGGTGCTGAACTCTAATCTGAAGGCAGCAAAAGGGAACAACACATCTCTGAAAGTGGATGAAGAGGTCCGTGAGTAGCCTTTGGGGAGGGCTGCCAGGCCAAGGGAAGTCAGGAGCAGGTGGTCAAACCAGAATGACCCAGAAGCAAGATGGTTTTCTGCAACACGTGCTCATCTTTCCCACCCAAACTAGATCATCTTTTTTTGCTGTTGTTTTCTTTTGATAACAAGCATTCTGGTTTCCTTTAGGGAAATGCCTTTTCCTATTGTCAATCCACATGGTCAAGTGAGGTTGACTTATTACATCCCTAGTACAAGGGATGAATGTAATCCCCACTTTCTTTCTTATGAGGATGGTGAGCTCATGAGATTGAGGGGGGCACCTTAAGGAGAGAGGTGACCTAAAAATAAAGCCAACGTGGAGAAGAGAGACCAACCTGAGTGTCATCAAGCTGCTCCTGCCTGCAGTCATGCCTGAAACAGGAAGAGCTGTTGGACTTGCCAGTTATGAGACGCAGTAAATCTCCTTTTATTTGGTTTAAGCCAGGTGCAGTTTGGCGTTTCATTTCCTGACTATGGAAAAATCCTAACCAATAGATTTGGATAGAGCTCAGACCTAGAGGAACTGGGTACTGGTCAGCCCTGTAACAAAAGTTCCTTTGACATGGGGAACATTCAGCTCTGAAAGAACTAAAAATGGATGTAGGTACTAGAAGAGAACAGAAACACAGTTACCCAAACGAGAGCAAAATTCATGTGGCCCAGGGAGTCAACACTGAGTCCCAGAGTGTCAGGGTCTTTAAATGTCTCCAGCTCAGGCCAAGGCAGGACGGGCCTCCTGGTTGGGGCTAGGAGTTCAGGTGTGAGGAGCAGACGTGGGTCTCCATAGTCATCCTGGCCCAGGGACTGCGGACAGGTCATTCCTTCCCTGTGTCCTTGGTTTCCTCAAGTGTACTAGGAGGTCAGATCATTTTCTTTTTGGATGACTTTCCAGCCCCTGAAACCATATAATCACCTTCTCCCTTCTAACCCTAGTGCACAACAGCATTGAAACCAAAAAAATAAGATGCCCAGGGAGGCTGTGAGAGTCTCAGAATGATGGTTCCTTGGACGAGAAGAGGATTTTAGGAGAAAGGAGTCTGGCTTCTACCCTCATTACAAGGAACCTTGCGTTTTCTATCACCTTTCAACCATTCTTTCACATAGCTGTCTGGAAAAACTCCCAAAACACCAATGAGATCTTATTGTTTCTCTGGCTAAAACTTTTACTGGCTACAGAATACACTGCGTCTCTGTGAAGACTGTGCGTGGCCAAAAATAACAGTTAGAGGATATGAAGCTGGAAAACCTTTTTCGTTGAAAATTTGAAATTTTATGTAATTCTTATTACAGTGCCTTTTACATTCTTTAAAACAAAGGCATAAGTGGCATCTATAAATGTTACATGGCATGATTTTATATGGTATGAATTTTATTATCCTATTTTTGTTTAATGCTTCTATAAAATCAGTAGAGAAGTTGAAAATATGGAAAGATAGAATGTGTGCTAGGAGTATGCGTCAAGGCAGGGGTATAAATATACAAGGACCTGTGAATTTTATAACAGAGTTGTCATTGCCTCAGTTCAGTCCTATCCTGAATATGCTGTGTTGGCTCAAGTTTTTAACAGTTTGAGAGGTTCCTTGGCTTCTTGATCGTTGAAAAGTCGAGTCAGACTTCAGATGTGACAAAGCAGCATCTTGACATCAGATAACAAGTTCCCTCTTCCATCACCCTTTCATGACAAAGCCATTTTTCAAACAATGTTCTATAAAAGTTAGCTTTTCATGCTGCCCTGTGGGAAGCATGCTCTAGACAGTTAAGTTTTTTGCCAGTCTCTGAGCTGGAATCTGAGCAAGCGAACAGAAGCTTTTTAGAGAAGATGTAACTCAAGGAATACCTTAGGAAAACAGAAACCCAGATGGATCATGTCAACATGTGGCAGATGCAGTGACAGAGCTACCCACAGAGTACCAGGGGAGGCCAAGTTGAAAGGACAACTTTGGGATGGGGCGCAAGTATTTCTGGTGGGTGAAGAAGGGAACCAAGCTTCTGAAAATGGCCTGATGCAGCCACTGCATTGAATTTAAGCAGAAGATTTTCTAACTATGGTCTGACTAGTTTTCATGATCAAGGCTGCTAGTCACTGGTGGGGATGGTTCTGCTGCTAATGTGGGCCACTTCTGCTCTTATTTTAAAAAATAATAAAAATTTAGAACACTTTTATTTCTAAGCAAATACGAAAAACTAAAGAATGGTAACAGCAACACTCACCGCCATGACTGGGAGTGTGACAACTAGCAGTCCTCAGCCATTCTGGCACCAGGAGCTGATTTCATGGAAAACAATGCTTTCGTCAACCAGGAGGTGGGGGTTGGTTTCAGGATGATTTAAGGGTGATAGACTTATTGTGCATTTTATTTCTAATCTAATGTTACTGCTGATCAGACAGGAGGTACCTGCCTGGGGTCACAGGTTGGGAACCTCCGGCATAGACCACCTTGAACAGAGAAGGATCCCACTGAAGGATGGAGATTAACACAGAGAAGGAGGCAGTTCATTTGCTTCTCCTAACCAGGTGATGTCCTAAAGGAAATCAATCCTGATGTTCATTGGAAGGGCTGATGCTGAAACTCCATTACTTTGGCCACCTGATGCGAAGAACTGACTCATTTGAAAAGACCCTGATGCAGGGAAAGATTGAAGGCAGCAGGAGAAGGGGATGACAGAGGATGAGATGGTTGAATGGCATCACCGACTCAATGGACATGAGTTTGAGTAGGCTCCAGGAGTTGCTGATGGACAGGGAATCCCAGCGTGCTGCAGTTCATGGGGTCGCAAAGAGTCAGACACAACTGAGTGACTGAACTGAACTGAACTGAACTGAACCAGATGAAGATTTATCCCCTCAGTCAAAGCTGGGCACAGCAAGAGGAGGAGAGAGATTGGGAAACGTATAAGGGAGGCTTCTTGGGTGGCGCTAGTAGTAAAGAGCCTGCCTGCCAGTGCAAGAGACTTTAGAGACGCAGGTTCAGTCCCTGGGTTGGGAAGATCCCATAGGGTCTCACAGAGTAGGACACGACTGAAGCAACTCAGCAAGCACAGCACAGCACATTGTATAATGGGGAAGTGAGAATTGGAGGGCTTCCCAGGTGGCTCAGCGGTAAAGAAGCTGCCTGCCAATATAGGAGACATGGGTTCAATCCTTCAGTCGCGAAGATTCCCTGGAGAAGGAAATGGCAACTCACTCCAATATTCTTGCCTGGAGAATTCCACGGACAGAGAAGCCTTGGGGGCTACAGTCCATAGGGTTGCAAAGAGTCAGACACAACTTAGCAACTAAACAAACAAAATAATTGGAAGATTAAGACAGCATATATTTTCAATATATTTTCTCTCATTATTTTATTTGCATTGCCTGAATGAATTAAACGATGCCACGGTCAAATTTCAAGTTTACAAACTTTTTAAGTTGGTTCTCTTCATGCTGATGTAAAACATATCAGTTGGGGATAGACTGAATTCTTGAGTCAGTTAACAGCAGCTGTAAAAGTACCAATACGAGACCCTTCTTATCCAAACACCTCTTAATAATTCTCATTAGAAACTAGTTAATGAACAGATGTTGATAATAAGTAAGTCAGGACAAGAGTAGCCAGGAGAAGGGGCCTGATGTCAAAGCAGCCACAAGAGGTTATTAACATAGCCGCTGAAAATTAAACTCAGTGAAAAGAGAGCAGAGGAAAAAAAAATAATTATTAGGTTCTCTGGAGTTTCTACTATCTTAAAATTTTATTTTAAGATCTAACATGTAACATAGAGAAAAAAAGAGTGGGGCTTGAAGTTAGTTTACTTGATCTTGAATGTAAGATCGGCGGTGTGTCCTTCAGTCAGATGATCTTTTATTCTTGGTTTCCTCTTTCCTCTCCAGTAGGATGGGGTAAACAAGCCTCACCTCACAGGGATTGTTGTTTGGATTAGAACTGAAATCAACAAAGAACCTGGCCGAGTGCCTGGACCAGAGTGAGCATTCAACCTGCTGTAGTCAATGTTATCATTGTCATGCTCAAGTTCCATTTAGCAAACGTGGCCACAATGTAAATATTGACCTGCAACCCCTTGGCCTTTTAGCCCAAATTCTTAAACTAGATTGTCTTATGTTTATGGAGATGTATAGGCCTTGGATTCTCATTTCTTTTAATCTAAGAGTCACAGCAATTGTTCTCTTGAAGATGGTGGAGAAAATGATATTTTTTTCTCTACTGTCAACTTTTAAACACTACCAAAAAATAGTAATTTTAAAAAACTGAATGAGACTATCATGTCTTCAAATGATGCAAGGGTATTACCACAACTTTAAACCATACACTATGAAACATACCTGCCAAATATCACCTGGTCTAAACCTACGTGATGGAGGATGTTCAGAAATTATACACTCAAGTTTTGATCTCAAGAATAATGTACTGGCCCTAAGATGCCAAATTTTTGAGCAATGTAGCCAATGGATATTTGATTAAAGATCTAGGGTTGTGTGATAAATGCAGGAGAGGTAGGAAATGCCATTTTAGAGATCCTGTCCAAGAACACCGGATTGTCTAAAGAAGAGTGAGCTCCATAATGGTCATGTCCTTATCTCTTAGCTGATAAATATGGGTAGATATCAAGCGGATCTCCAGGAATGAAAGGTGGCAGCAAATTCACGATTGTAGCACAGAGAATTTGTGGCCATGCTGGTAGCCATAGCAAAATCCTGAATGTTGAAACTTCAGGCAAGACCTCTCCAGAGGATGAGAGAAATAGTAGGCCGTGTGAATAGGATGAAAGAGTTGATTGTCCCAGAGTTGTGACTTCAATTTGTTTAGCTCAGTTTACCCCCATCCTTCATGTCATTTGTCTATCAGTTCAGTTCAGTTCAGTCGCTCAGTCGTGTCCGACTCTCCGCGACCCCATGAATCACAGCACGCCAGGCCTCCCTGTCCATCACCAATTCCCTGAGTTCACTCAAACTCATGTCCACAGAGTTGGTGATACCATCCAGCCATCTCATTCTCGGTCGTCCCCTTCTCCTCCCGCCCCCAGCCTTTCCCAGCATCAGAGTCTTTTCCAGTGAGTCAACTCGTCACATGAGGTGGCCAAAGTATTGCAGTTTCAGCTTTAGCATCAGTCCTTTCAATGAACACCCAGGATCGATCTCCCTTAGAATGGACTGGTTGGATCTCTTTGCGGTACAAGGGACTCTCAAGAGTCTTCTCCAACACCACAGTTCAAAAGCATCGATTCTTCGGCGATCAGCTTTCTTCACAGTCCAACTCTCACATCCATACATGACCACAGGAAAGACCATAGCCTTGACTAGACGGACCTTTGTTGGCAAAGCAATGTCTCTGCTTTTTAATATATTATCAAGGTTGGTCATAACTTTCCTTCCAAGGAGTAAGCGTCTTTTAATTTCATGGCTGCATTTGTCTACAGGTAACCTGAAAAAATTTTAGCTATGAAAAGAGGATTGTTTTTGTTGCTGTTCAGTTACTCAGTTGTGTCTGACTCTTTATGACCCCAGGCACTGCAGCATGTCAGGCTTCCAGGTCCTTCACCATCTTCCAGAGTTCACTCAAACTCATGTCCATTGAGTCAGTGATGCCGTCCAACCATCTTGTCCTCTGTCATCCCCTTCTCCTCCTGCCTTCAGTCTTTCCCAGAATCAGGGTCTTTTCAATGAGTTGGCTCTTTGCATCAGGTGACCAAAGTAATACCAAAGAAAATTGTTAGTAATATCAAAAGAAATATTAACAAAAGGTATGTATGTATATTGCAGCGGGAGTTATTCAAGTTGATGGAAAAGGAGCTTAGAAAAACAGTTCTGCATAGTTTTGAGGTAATATTTCCTTTCCATAAATGAATTAAAGGAAGGCATACAATAGTTCAAAGAAAAGATTATCAGGTACTAAAAGTACTGATAATCCAGAAAATAATTTTTAAAACAGTATTAGAGATGGAAATAATTTTAAAAGTAAGAAAAACAGATAAGCACAATTGCTTTTGTGTAAAAGCTGGAGACTAGGGATTTCCCTGGCAGTCCAGGGAAGACTTCGCCTTCCCGTGCAGAGGGTGTGGCTTTGATCCCTGGTCAGAGAGCTAAGATCCCGCATGCCTCACGCCCAAAAAATATTAAAAAGAAGAAGAAGCAGTATTGTAACAAATTCAGTGAAGACTTTAAAAATGTTCCACATCAAAGAAAAAAAAAATCCTAAAAAATTTGGAGTGTAAACTTGAAGAAATAACACAAAATACAATGGAAAAGGAAAGCAACAAAAAGCATTACAGAGAAGTTATAAATTTGAAAAGGTAAATAAGAGTCAGTGTACTTATAATTCATGCTTCTGAAGAAAGTACTCAAAAAACTATTCAATGATAGCTTGAAAGAAAGTTTTCTTAATTGAAGACCAAATTTTACAGAGCAAGCAATACATTATACCTCAAGCAAAAATAACAATGTACCTAACTTAAATCAAGGGCTCTAGAGAGAGGTAAGGGAAGGAAATACTGACATGCTAACTTCGTCCTCTTTCACAGTAAAAATCAGTAGATGCTCTTTAACCTCCAGATAGTTTTCTTTAAAAACCTCAAGTTATCGAAAACTTTTCTCTCATTTTTAATGAAGAAATATTTATCTAAAGATTGAGTTATTCTTTATAAATAAAATGAAAAATACATTTGATTTCTATTAAATTCATATTTACTTTTTCTATAAATATTCTTTCTAGCTGTACTGTAATGTTTCCTATGCATATTATATGCATAAAAGTGCCCGAATAATGATTACCAAATTTTGACAATTGTTACTCCTGAGTGATTTGAAATTAGATTTTTTTAAGCTTTATTCATTTCTTTTAATTGCTTGCATTTTTAAATAATTATCAGAATTTTTAATAAAAGAACAATTATTTCCCTTTTGATGTAAATAATTTTTAAAGTCTGTATTGAATGTGTTACAATATTGCTTCTGTTGTTTTCATTTGCATTTTTTGACCCTGAGGCAAATGGGATATTAGTTCCCTGACCAGGGATCAAAGCTCCACTCCCTGCATTGGAAGTGCAGAGTCTTTTTTCTCTAAACTTTTTATTTTATTTTGGTGTATAAACAATTAACAGTATCGTGACAGTTTCAAGTGGACAGTGAAGGGACCCAGCCATACATATACGTGTGTCCATTCTCCCCTAAACTCTGCTTGCACCCAGGCTGCCACACAGCATCGAGTAGGGTTCCATGTGCTGCAGAGTAGGTCCTTGTTGTTTATCTATTTCAAATGCAGCAGTGTGTACCTGTCCATCCCCAAGTCCCTAACTGTCCTTTCCCCACCCCCCACCAGCAAACTTGAAGTCTGGTCTCTGAGTCCACTAGTTTCTTTCTTTTTTTTTTGTAATAAGTTCATTTGTATCATTTCTGTTTAGATTCCACATATAAGGGATGTCATAGGACATTTCTCCTTCTCTGTGGAATTTGCAGTCTTAACCACTGGACTGCCAAGGAAGTCTAACAATATTTACTTTTGTAAGAAGGCAATGGCACCCCACTCCAGTACTCTTGCCTGGAGAATCCCATGGACGGAGGAGCCTGGTGGGCTGCAGTCCGTGGGGTCGCTAAGAGTTGGACACGACAGAGTGACTTCACTTGCACTTTTGACTTTCATGCATTGGAGGAGGAAATGGCAACCCACTCCAGTGTTCTTGCCTGGAGAATCCCAGGGACAGAGGAGCCTGGTAGGCTGCCGTCTATGGGGTCGCACAGAGTCGGACACGACTGACGCGACTTAGCAGCAGCAGCAACCAAGCTTAGCATCAGAGAAGAGCTGGAGGGACAAGTGATTAAGGCCCCTGGGCACACAGTCATCCATCCCCATTTTCTCGTGGTTTCGTGGGCCTGGGTTACAGGAGACCGAGCGACTGAACTGACTGACTGACTGACTGCTCTCCTAGGGATTGTAGGTCAGAAACAGTCCTCGCCCTGTCACTGTTCAGTGAGTCACACCGCCAACTGGAGTCACTGAGCCCCCAGAGCTCAGACCGCTGAGAAGAGAGGCTGGTGACATGCCATCTTGGAACAGAGGCCTCTCAACTTCTGTCCATCCCTCCTGGATACTGTCCAGTGCCTCCTACTGCACTTAGAGCAAAGCCCAGCATCTTCACATGCCCCACAGAGACTGTGGCATCTGGCCACAGCTGCCTCACCACCCCTACAGCCACACCAGCACAATGTCCACTTCCAAAGGCCCCAAGCTTCTTCCTGCTTCATTGCTGTTGTTGTTTAGTCTCTTCAGTCCTGTCCAACTCTTTGTGATCCCATGGACTATAGCCCACCAAGCTCCTCTGTCCATGGGATTTTCCATGCAAGAGTACTGGAGTGGGTTGCCATTTCCTTCTCCAGGGGACCTTCCTGGACCAGAGATTGAACTGGCACATCCTGCATTTCAGGCAGATTCTTTACCACTGAGACCTTTGCTTTTTCTTTGTCTAAAATGCTTCTCCCCCAAATCTTTACAGAATCTCTCTGTCCAGACATCAGCTCACCACCTCAGCAAGGCCTTTGTGATGACCTTTCCACTCCACCCCTGAAACTCTTTGTCTTCTTCTTGACTCTTACCATTCTCTGAAACTGACCCATTCATTCCTTCCTTTACTTGTCTGTTGCGTCTCTCCCCCTCTAGACTCTAGGAAACAAAGGACCACCTCTGGTTGTTCTCTACCATGCCCCCAGTGCCTGGAACTACCCCGGGCGTATAGTAATCACCCAGCTAATATCGGTGGCACCAACACTGACCTCATGAGCCTGGACTTGTGCAGATACACACAGCCCCAAGTTCAGATGGGCCCTTCACTTGACTTAAGCTCTGCTTGGGTCGCAAAGAGTTGGACACAACTGAAGTGACCAGCGCACACACGCACACGCATACATACACACATGCACACAGCTATTGTGGGACACTTCCCAGATACCTCTAGTGGTAAAGAACCCACCGACCAATCCAGGAGACATAAGAGATGTGGGTTCAGTCCCTGGGTTGGGAAAATCTCCTGGAGGAAGGGGATGGCCACCCACTCCAGTATTCTTGCCTGGAGAATCCCGCAGACAGAGGAGCCTGGCAGGCTACAGTCCATGGAGTCACAAAGAGTCAGCCACGACTGAAGCAACTTAGCACATTGCTATCGTGAGATTCTTAGTTCAGTGGAGAAATGATTCTCATCTTCAGTGAGCATTGGCCTCTAAAATTAGTCACTTGGCTGTCTGTGGAATAAACAAACGAATGAAGGCTACCATTACACCAGTTGCTTCAGCATCCAAGCCTCAGTTTCCTGCAAGATAGGGAGGATAATCCCTACCCTGCCTGGCAAGCAGTGCCTCATGGGATCCCAACAGAGAGGGTGCAGAAGGCAATGCCAGTGGGAATTCTTCAAGACATCCCCCTTCCCAACACATAGCTCATCTGCCCAGCTAACCAGACCCAGCGGATACATAGGTGGCACTGGGAGATTTTTGTCTAGCTTCAAAGACCATCTGCATATGCTGTTTTCAGTTTGTATTGCCCCGCCCTGTTGTCTGCATGGCTGGCTCCTCATCACCATCAAGACAAAAAGAGGATATTCCTGCTCCAGAAATCCTTCCCATCCTAAGGACCCATGGATCCTACTCCAAATTTCCTCAAAATGTTTTGCTTACATTTATCATCACACTGCTCACCCTGTGAGGCAGGAATTAACACTTCTTCATTTCAGAAACCTCTCCTGTCCCTCAGTCCTAAAGGAAATCAAACCTGAATATTCAGAGGAAGGACTGATGCTGAAGCTGAAGCTCCAATACTTTGGCCACGTGATGTGAAGAGCCGACTCATTAGAAAAGACCCTGATCCTGGGAAAGATTGAAGGCAGGAGGAGAAGGGGATGACAGAGAATGCGATGGTTGGATGGCATCACCGACATGAGTTTAAGCAAACTCGGGGAGATAGTGAAGGACAGGGAAGCCTGGTGTGCTGCAGTCCACAGGGTTGCAAAGAGTCAGACACAACTGAACAATACACAAACTTCTGCTCCTACAATTTGTACCAGGTTCTGTGATTAGCACCTGGGATCCAGAGGTGCCTGAGGCTCCACCTGGCAGGGCAACAGAAGGTCTTCCATCTTTTCTTCCAGCTCTGCTCAGGCCACAGAAGGTGATCAGGAATTGTCTGTAGGATGAATTAATAACTCAAAGTTAAGGTTAGGACTTGGGGGACCTCTTGGTTTCTTACCAAGATGGCCACACATTTGCAGAATGACCTTGGGCAAGTCACTGACACTTTCATGTGAAAAGTTTCCCCTTCTGCACAAAAACAGAGAGGAAAGAGCCAGACTAGACATTATTTCCCTTCTTTTCCCTCTTGTCTGGTGCCAAAAGTCTATAAGAAATCAATCAAAATAGCATTGGAAGTTGACATTTATCAAGTATGGCTTAGGTCCTGGACCTTGGAAGAGCATCTCTTCTGGTCAAAAACTTCACACGGTAGATGATTATTTTATCCCAGTTTTTCAGAGGAGGAATGCATGACCTAAAAATCTCATACATTTTGTCTATTGTCACACAACTTTTAAATGCCCATTTCAGGATTAGAACTTATCTGTCTGATCCAAGGGCTTCCCAGGTTTGGGACAGTAGTAAAGATTTCACCTGCCAATGCACGAGATACAGGAGACATGGGTTTGAGCCCTGGGTCGGGAAGATACTCTGGAGGAGGAAATAGCAACCCACTCCAGTATTCTTTCCTAGGAGAATCCCATGGACAGAGGAGCCTTGTGGGCTGCAGTTCATGGGTTCACAAAGAGTTGGACACAACTGAACTCCTGAGCATGTATACATCTAACCCAAAGTCCCTGGTTCAAACTATTACACAGCACTGCCTCACACCTCCTTGCCCCAACCTGGACTAAAAAGAGAGAGCCCAACTCAGTTAAGAATAGGGAGTAGAAGATTCCACATACACCATGTGTTTTTTTTTTTCCACTAGCCACCCTCCACTTAGCTAGGGTTCAAAAGCTGGGCACCCACCTCTCCTGGCTGGCCCGAAGCCCCCCTCAAACCCCTGAAAGTTAGTCTCCAAGGGGCTTCTGAAATTCACACCTGCAGCCTGTCACTTACGTTTATCTGAGTCAATCAGAAGAGATGGTCTTGCCCCAAGAAGCTGGATCCTGTGTGCCCCTTCAGTCATTCCAAAGTTAAAATTCAGGTGCTTGATTTGGTGACACAAGAGCCAGGAAGTCAGTCTGCTGATGGATCCTCCCGTGTGATAGATCCTCCCGCATAAAAGCACCAGCCCTTTCACCAGGCTCACCCTCTGACAATTATTACTGCTGCAATAAATTCTCCAGTAAAACAAACAGGCACGCTGTAAATTTATTAGTCTGGGCACTCGGTGTTACTTAATGTAACGGCTAGTCTTTAACAGGTAACTACTGCGGTAAATAAACCAGTTTATTTAGACACTGTCAGCCCTAAGTGTTCACGGGGGCCTAGAGAAATGGCATTGGCCTTTCGAAGGCATGATATATGCCTGCATAAATTACACTTGCCCACTCAGAGGTATGAAGGCAGCCGACCACCTGGGAAGAGTGTGGCATCTCAGAACATCTCCATGAACGTCAAACGGGATGTGAATGGGACACACGGAATTAAATATGCAAGCACAGATGTAGGTGGGATGTGTGTATGAGTCTCCTTGTGAAATAAACCAATGCCCTAAATTTTCGTAGTATGAGAATGCATGTGAAATAGATTGGTTTTCTGTTTGTTCGATTGGTTTGGTTTATGCTGAGCTGTTTGCAGAGAACTAAACGGAGAACAGAATACAGCGGAGGAGAGGGGATAATTAGCTTTTGATGAACTGGGTCCTTGGAGGTCAGGGAGCCTGACTCGTCATTTTTACATCCTCCAAGGCTTGGTGCCTCTCCAGGCACCGAGTGTAGCAGGTGATAAATGCAGGCTTTCTGTGCCAGATTCTGAAGTAGGCTCTTCATACAAATATTTATTGGGGCAGGTATTAGACTCCCAGAGCTGCTGTAACACAGTCGCCACAAGCTGGGTGGTTTAAAACACAGGGATTTATTCTCTCACAGTTTTGGAGGCTGGAAGTCTGAAATCAAGGCGTCACCAGGGCCGTGTTGACTCCTCTGGGGCTCTTAGGAGATCCTGCCTTGTCTCCTCCTAGCTTGCTGAGTGTGATGGCCATCAGTCCTTGGTTTTCACTGACTTGCAGCTATGTCACTCCAGTCTCCGCCTCTATCATCACATCTCCGCCCTTCATCTCTGAATCTGTGTCTTCTCTTCTTATAAGGACACTAGTCATATTGGATTAAAGGCCCATGCAACCCGAGTGTGACCCCATACTTATTAATTCCATTTGCACCAACCATGTTGCCAACGAAGGGCACGTTCTGAGGTCCTAGGAAGGACGTGACTTTGGGAGACACTATCCAGCCAGTATAGACATCTTCCAGGTATCAAGGTGTTTCAAAGAGCATCATCTCATTTTACCTTGGAGTGCTTTTTTGAGTAGGAACTCTTATGCCCATTTTACAGATGAGGTCACGAAGATTAAGAGAAGACAGGTCTTAAACAGTGTTCTAGAACTAGTAACTGATGAACTCAATGTTCCAACCCAGCTCTGATTCCAAAGTCCTCCTTTCCCCCAAAATTCTGAGAGTCAATTATCTGTTCAGTGCTCAAAACACACGACGATTCCTTAGAGCCTTGTCTGTTTTTTTAGATTTTTATTAGAGTGTAGTTTACTTACAAAATTGTCTTAGTTTAAGCTGTACAGTAAAGTGAATCACTTACACACACACATACATGAATTATGGTTTTCCAGTTCAGTTCAGTTCAGTTCAGTCGCTCAGTCATGTCCGACTCTCCGCGACCCCATGAATCACAGCACACCAGGCCTCCCTGTCCATCACCAACGCCCGGAGTTCACTCAAACTCATGTCCACAGAGTCGGTGATGCCAGGTTTTCCAGTAGTCATGTACAAAAGTGGGAATTGGACCATAAGGAAGTCTGAGCATCAAAGACTGACACTTTCAAAATGTGATGCTGGAGAAGACTCTTGAGAGTCCCTTAGACAGCAAGGAGATCCTTCCAAAGGAAATCAACCCTGAATATGCATCGAAAGGATTGATGCTGAAGTGGAAACTCCAATGCTTTGGCCACCTGATGCAAAGAGCTGACTCATTGGAAAAGACCCTGATGCTGGGAAAGACTTTAAAGGGCAAGAGGAGAATAGGCGACAGAGGATGAGAAGGTTGAGTAGTATCATCGACTCAATGGACTTGAATTTGAGCAAATTCTGAAAGAAAGTGAAGGGAAAGGAAGACTGGTGTGCTGCAGGTCTTGGGGTCACAGAGAGTCGGTCATGACTTAGTGACTGAGCAACAAAATATATGCACTGGAAAGGGAGGGCTTCCCTGGTGGCTCAGCCATAAAGAATCTGTGTGCAATGCAGGAGATGTAGGTTCCATCCCTTGGTCAGGAAGATCCTCTGGAGAAGGAAATGGCAACCCACTCCAGCATTCTTGCCTGGGAAATCCCATGGAAAGAGGAACTTGGCAGGTTACAGTCCACGGGGTCACAAAGAGTTGGTCATGAGTGAGCAATTGAGCATGTCCATTCTTTTCCAGATTATTTTACCACATCCATTGTTACAGAATATTGTGTAGAATTCATTGGGCTACACAGTAGGTCCTTACTAATTATCTGTTTTATATAAAGTAGTGTGTATATGGGCTGACTTAGCACAGTGCAGCATGGTGTGTGTATTAATCCAAATCTCCTAATTTTAGAGCCCTCTCTTTAAAAAGCTGTGTGTGTGCAAGCACATGTGTGTCTATGTGTTTAATGACATTCATCGCATTGGAAGACATAGTTTGAATTGTTTAAAGGCCAACTGTCAAAGCTCAAAGAGCCAGGGCCAGGAGAAGACAGTATATAATGGGACCAAAGCTTTCTTCAGACCATATTTGGATTCATGGCCTGTTACCCAGAGCCCTGAAAATAAATGGACCGATAAATAATTATTTCCTGCCCCACATCTTACCAAATATGACTGTGCCTGGCCTGGTGGTCAAGGAGCCAACCCATTGTTCAAATGCCGAGCCTCACCGCCTACTTGGCTGTAAAAACCAAATGTGGTTTCACTTTCCTGTGAATCCCAACTCAAAAAATAGAATGGCATACAGTCAGCAGATGCCTTGTGCTGGCTCCCCACTGTCAGGCCCTGGGATCAATTAGACAAAGACCAAGCAATGGTCTCCCTCCGAATATGGTCAGGAAAACAGTGTCCTTGGGATCTGGGGATTCCAGCACCACTGCTTGAGAGATGTGCTCAATTCTTAGACAGCATCCCTTCTCCGGAGGTGGGAACACGTGGAAATTCATTGCACTTGGTTTCAGGGCAAGTTCTCAGTGAGAATGAAGACAGTGAATATCATGTGTTCCCACCCAGGGAGGCAAGTAGCAACTAAAACAAAACCTGTGTGGTTTGGACACACAAATAGACCTAGATTTGAAAGCTGCTCCTCTGCCACTGGCCAAGATATTTCATCTCCTTGGTCTCTTTATGGGAAGTGAATTATGCCTATCTATGTATAGATCTATGGTCTCCCCTGATGGCTCAAATGGTAAAGAATTGTCAAGCAATGCAGGAGAACCAGGTTCAATCCCTCGGTTGGGAAGATCCACTGGAGAAGGGAATGTCTACCCACTCCAGTATTCTTGCCTGGAGAATTGCTTGGACAGAGGAGCCTGGCAGGCTACAGTCTATGGGGTTCGAAAGAGTCAGACACAACTTAGCAACTGACCAAAAACAACAATGTATAGATCTAACAGGTCAGCACAGATAAAATTCCAAACCAGATGTAGGCTTAATCCTTAGAATTCCTCACCCTATTTGCCACAAATGGGAAACCAAGGTGAACATTGACCATTATAATCTCAACTAGTAGCGTCAAGATTTGGAGGGCACTGTGTGAAGTGAAATGTCAGAGAAAGGCAGACACAGTATGATATCACTTACACGTGGAATCTAAAAGGTACGACAAAGTTTGTTGTTCAGTCACTCGGTCATGCCCGATTCTTTGTGACCCCATGGACTGCAGCTCACCAGGCTTCCCTGTCCCTCAGTACATGCTCAAACTCATGTCCATTGAGTCGGTGATGCCATCCAACCATCTCATCCTCTGCCGCCCCTTTCTCCTCCTTCCCTCAATCTTTCCCAGAAGTAGGGTCTTTTCCAATTAGTTGGGTTTTCCCACCAGGTGACCAAAGTATTGGAGCTTTAGCTTTAGCATCAGTCTTTCCAATGAGTATTCAGGGTTGATTTCCTTTGGAAATGACTGGTTTGACCTCCTTGTAGTCCAAGAGACTCTCAAGAGTCTTCTCCAGCACCCCTGTTCGAAAGCCTCACTTCTTCAGTGCTCAGACTTCTCTATAGTTTGGTTCTCACATCCACACATGACTACTGGAAAAACTATAGCTTTGAGTATATTTGTCAGAAAAGTGATGTCTCAGCTTCTTTATACACTGTATAGATTTGTCATAGCTTTTCATCCAAGAAGAAAGCATCTTTTGATTTTTATGGCTGCAGTCAACCTCCACAGCGATTTTGGAGCCCAAGAAAAGAAAATCCTTTTCCCAACCCTGAATTCCAAAATTTTCCTCCCCAACAAAATTTGGGGCCTGACATGGTGGGGACCAAAATTTGCCCATAATTTTTAAAAAAGTTTTTTTTTAATCCTTGGGTTTAAGGCGGCCTTTTGACTCTCCCCACTGTCACCCTTTAAAATTAAAAAGGGGCTCCCTTAGGTTCCTGTTTGGGGCTTTCCAGCCCATTTGGGGGGTGTAAATTTTGGCCCCCCTTCTGGAGGTTGGAACATAAATTCTTGGGAAATTTTGGGTTTTCCAAAAGTTTGTGATTCATGCAGCCAGTGATTATCATGTTTTACCCAGGAGGAATTTAAATAAAAAAAAGGGTTTTTGGACAACAAAAAACCAGATTTGAAAGTGCTCCTTTCCAAATTTTCACCCTCCTTGGTCTCTTATGGGAAGGTTTCCAAATCTATTTGCTTTCTTGATCTAAAATTAACAGATTTTCCCTCAGGAGACCCAGGTTCAAGGGGGGGCCCCTGGAAAAATTCCCCACCCTTTCTTTGGAAATTTTGGACAAAGTGGGGGTACACACAAAAAAACAAAAGAAGCCAAAAAAAACTTATAAAAAAGGAGAAAAAAAATTTAAAGTGGGCAACCTTGCCTGACCCTACCCAAAAGGGAAAAAGGGGGCCAAAAAACAGAGCTGGGAAAGGTGGGAAAGGTTAAAACAACACTTTTTCCCGGGTGAAAAAGGATAAAAGTTTGTTGTTCATTTCAACTCCATCCCCCTGATTCTTTGGACCCCATGGACTGTACCCTCCCCAAAGGTTTCCCTGTCCCCAGTCCCCAATTTGCTCAAATTCATTCCATTGAGTCGGTGATACTACCCTAATCATCTCATCCTTTGCTGCCCCCTGTCTCCTCCTGCCTTCCATCTTTCCCAGCATCAGGGTCTTTTCCAACGAGTCAACTCTTTGCATCAAGTGGCCAAAGTTTGGAGCTTCAGCATCAGTCCTTCCAGTGAATATTCATGGTTGCTTTCCTTTGGGGTTGACTGGTTTGATCTTCTTGCAGTCCAAGGGACTCTCAAGAGAGTTCTCGAGCACCACAATTTAAAAACATTGAGATGGGCTATAAGATGTATTGTACTACGTGAGGAATATAGCCTATATTTTTTAATAACTGTAGATGTAGTGTAACTCTTAACTGTATTAAAAATAAAATTTTTAAAGAAAGAAAGCCAAGAGATTATTTACACCCAGATCATCATCAGAGTCAAGGGTATGGTGTCCAGGGTAGAAGTGGTAAAGGTCTCCTTATGAGGTAATGCCTTCAGAAGGTGTATGTCTGCCCCAGTGTCTAACCAGTGGGGTCTCCATCTCAAACTCTGGAACTTTCTGGTCACATGTGTACCTGACCCACTGGACCATGATCTCCTTGAGAGCACAACTAGTCTGTCAAATGCCTGCAGGACAGCCTGATACATGGAAGGCTGTAACAAATATGCATTGAACAATAGAAGGGGACACCAACCCTCCCTAGGGCCCCCAGAGCATGGACACTTCCCCTGCTATGCCTGGGCTGGGCCATCCTGGAGGTGATTGCATGGATTTCTTCCTCAGAGGATTCAAGCTCCATGGTTCAAGGATCTAAGGCACCCTCGGTTGCATTCCTATGGCTTAGTGCAATGCCTGGCACATTGCAGGTGCATGATAAGTCACTGGTGAACTATCTACAGTATCCAAGACATACAAGCAACCTAAATGTCCATCGACAGAGGAAGGGGTAAGAAAGATGTGTGGTACATATACACAATGGAATACTATGCAGCCATTAAAAAGAATGAAATAATGTCATTTGCAGCAACATGACTGAACCTAGAGATGATTATACTAAGTGAGTTCAGTTCAGTTCAGTTCAGTCACTCAATCGTGTCCGACTCTCTGCGACCCCGTGAATCACTGCACGCCAGGCCTCCCTGTCCATCACCAACTCCCAGAGTACACTCAAACCCATGTCCACAGAGTCGGTGATGCCATCCAGCCATCTCATTCTCCGTCGTCCCCTTCTCCTCCCACCCCCAACCTTTCCCAGCATCAGAGTCTTTTCCAGTGAGTCAACTCGTCGCATGAGGTGGCCAAAGTATTGCAGTTTCAGCTTTAGCATCAGTCCCTCCAATGAACACCCAGGATTGATCTCCTTTAGAATGGACTGGTTGGATCTCCTTGCAGTATAAGGGACTCTCAAGAGTCTTCTCCAACACCACAGTTCAAAAGCATCGATTCTTCGGCTATCAGCTTTCTTCACAGTCCAACTCTCACATCCATACATGACCACGGGAAAAACCATTGCCTTGACTAGACGGACCTTGGTTGGCAAAGTAATGTCTCTGCTTTTTAATATACTATCAAGGTTGGTCATAACTTTCCTTCCAAGGAGCAAGCGTCTTTTAATTTCATGGCTGCCATCACCATCTGCAGTGATTTTGGAGCCCAAAAATATAAAGTCTGACACTGTTTTCACTGTTTTTCCATCTATTTCCCATGAAGTGATGGGACCAGATGCCATGATCTTTGTTTTCTGAATGTTGAGCTTCAAGCCAACCTTTTCACTCTCCTCTTTCACTTTCATCAAGAGGTTTTTGAGTTCCTCTTCACTTTCTGCCATAAGGGTGGTGTCATCTGCATATCTGAGGTTATTGATATTTCTCCCAGCAATCTTGATTCCAGCTTGTGATTCTTCCAGCCCAGCGTTCCTCATGATGTACTCTGCATATAAGTTAAATAAGCAAGGTGACAATATACAACCTTGACGTACACCTTTTCCTATTTGGAACCAGTCTGTTGTTCCATGAGTGAAGTAAGTTAGAAAAAGAGAGACAAATATCATATGGTATCACTTATATATGGACTCTTAAAAAATGATATAAATGAACTTATTTACAAAACAGATACAGACTCACAGACATAGAAGACAAACTTAGGGTTACCGGAAGGGAAGGGTTTGGTAGGGGAGGGATAAATTAGGAATTTGGGAGTAACATACACACACTACTATATAAAATAGACAGCCAACAAGAACCTACTGTATTGCATAAGGAACTATTCTTAATATTTTGAAATAACCTATAAGGGAAAAGGTGATGCCAGTGGTAAAGAACCTGCCTGCCAGTAAAGGAGACATAAGAGAAGTGGTTTGGATCCCTGGGTTGGGAAGATCCCCTGGAGGAGGAAATGGCAATCTACTCCAGTATTCTTGCCTGGAAAATCCCATGGACAGAAGAGCCTGGTGGACTACAGTCCATGGGGTCGCAAAGAATATGAGAACTGAAGCAACTTGGCACACATGCATAAGTGACTTAGCAGGCATGCATATATATATATGATATACATCATATATATATCAGATTCTTAAATATATGTATACAAAATGCGTGCATGTATGTGACGGAACCACTGTCCACTTGACACTAACACAGCACCGTAAATCAAGTGCACTTCAAATAAGGAAACAATTTATTTTTTTAATTTCTGCTGAAAGAGATTTTGAAGCTGCTAGAAGAGATTGCGAGGCTTCCACAGCATGCTCTGGGGAAAGGAGGGGGAGTGACTTTGACCTTGTGGAGCCCCTGGTGCGTGGCCTGGAGAATCCCAGAGACGGGGGAACTCGTGGGCTGCCGTCCATGGGATTGCACAGAGTCGGACACGACTGACGCGACTTAGCAGCAACAGCAGCAGCGGCAGGTCCCATCCTTGCATCCCACCCACACGCACTCTCAGACACGTGTGCGCACAGCCGCATCCTCATTTTTACAAATGAGCAAAACTGACGTTGGAGGAGCGAGCCAGCTTGTCCCAGACACACAGCTGCTGAATGTCTGCATTGCTCCAATCTGACAGCAAAACCCTTGCTACATCTCATTGTCTCTTCAAAATCAGAAAAACAGCTCCTGCTTTGCCATTTTTACCGAGAACCAGCTGGGCGTCCCTCCCTTCTGATCTTCTGCCATCCCGGGGGTGAAGGGTGCACTGTGGCAGCCAGCTGGGCTGGACAGTGAACTCTGTGGCTGCAGGGAGAAGCGAAGGGCTGGACCTTCTGGTCAACACACCTTTCATACCCCAGGACCTTCTGCACAAAGCTGGGACCCTCTGTCACTGCCAAGGGTGGTGGGTGTAGGGAGAGGGGAGATCCCCGTCACTGAGCTCTGGGGGAGACTGATCAGTGCACCAGCATGAGCTGAGCCTAAACCCGTGTCCATGTGGCCAGTCAGCGCACAGCGGGGATGGAACGCTACTCAAGTTGGCCAGGGTTCCCTCAGTCACGTGGGTGACCACGTCACAGCATGACATCTGGCCTCGCGCATCTGCCCTTGCCTGCAGGTGAGCCCCAGGGCAGAAACAAGGAGACCTGTTGTACAGAAACTTAGGGGAAGAACTTGTGGAAAGAAACTGAATCCCAGAGGCATGGCACCAGCCACTGGCCACCAGTCCAAGGACAGCTTGTTTTCATAGCTGTCATCTCTTCCAGGTAAGCTTATGGAAAAGAGCCGGACAAAACCATACAATGAGAATCAGCGTATCAGGATTTTCTTACCATCTCTGAATCAACAACTTATTTAAGAAGCAAAAGGGCCAGCAGCTGGAGAATTCCAAAGCAGTTGAGGGCACGCTGAACTCTTGCTCTCATGATCCCTTTCAATCCTCAAGATGATGCCTGGGTGGCCATTTTGCGGATGAGAAAACTGAGGCTTTTCAGACATGTATAGGAGGAAGGCAGTGATGGAGCAAAGGGCTTCTACTCCAGATTCTATATGCAATCCAAAAGCAAGAAGCTGAAATCAGAATCTGAAGATTTCTTGCCCAGATCAAGAATACTGTAATTCACAGACAGCAGGAAAGAGTGATTATTTCTTCCTTTATAAGATACTTCCAAGGTGTCTTCTTTGAGTTCCCTTCTTCATTCACTCTGAAGGGGTTTAGCACACTTCAACTTGTGCTCTGATATGTGCCTTCTGGGGCTAAATGGATCACATACCAATGGGAGAGTTGGACCACGAAGAAGACCGGTGCTAAAGAACTGATGCTTTCAAATTGTGGTATTGGAGAAGACTCTTGAGAGTCCCTTGGACAGCAAGGAGATCAAACCAATCAATCTTTAAGGAAATCAATCAGTCCTGAATATTCATTGGAAGGACTGATACCAAAGCTGAAGCTCCAATACTTTGGTCACCTGATGTGAAGAGCCGACTTATTGGAAAAGACGCTGATGCTGAGAAAAGATTGATGCAACTTAGCGACTGAACTAGTATGAAAGTGAAAGTCTCTCAGTCGTATTCAACTCTTTGCAACCCCATGGACTATACAGTCCATGGAATTCTCCAGGCTGGACTACTGGAGTGGGTAGCATTCTCTTCTCCAGGGGAATCTTTCCAACCCAGGAATTGAACCCAGGTCTCCCACATGCAGGCAGATTCTTTACCAGCTGAGCCCCATGGGAAGCCCAAATGTTGAACCCTGATGCTGGGGAAGATTGAAGGCAGGAGGAGAAAGGGAAGACAGAGGATGAGATGGTTGGATGGCATCACTGACTCGATGGACACGAGTTTGAGCAAGCTCTGGGAGTTGGTGATGGACAGGGAAGCCTGGCGCACTGCAGTCCATGGGGTCGCAAAGAGTCGGACACAACTGAGCGACTGAACAACATTCTAAATGTTATCTGTATTTGTTCACGGCAGATGTGAGCCCAGGTCTTCAGAGTGGCTGACATCTGTGTTGCACTTTGGTGCCCACGAAGCACACGGTCGTATGTGTCCTCCCACCTCTGTGACTCAAAACCACACTCACCTCCTGACCAGGAAAGAGGCTCGGAGGGCCAGGGCCCCGCCTACCTGAGGACAGGCTACCGTGCTGCCCCCTCCAAGCCACTTTGCACCAAATGCTCTGTGTGACGCGGTCCATGGAGCATCCCCCACACTCTCAGCACCCCTGTCTACAACCCTCCCAAGTGCCCGCTTCCAGATTCCTCTATAGACACGACTGGAGAAAAGTGGACCCCCCGCACCCCGCCCTCTCCACGCAGCGTCTCCGCTCCAACACACTGGACACACCAGCCGACATGTCTTTCCAATTAGGCCAGTCCTGAGCGGCAGAGAAACAGGAAACCGCTCGCAACCTCAGACCCATCCAGACGCAGGAAACCGGGCAGAGACAGCGGCGGCCCCAGCCGCGGCGTCAGCCCCGGGCCACAGCACCAGGCAGCAGCCTGCCAGACACTGCCCAGCCCTCCCTCTGGAGCCCAGGGCGAATGGCAGGAGCAGAGGCGGGAGAAAAAGAATGCACCCCACCATGTTGCAGCTGTGACATCTTGAGCAGACTTCTTCTCTCCAAGAGAGACTCCTGCAACTGTCCTGGGGCCCCTCCCATAAAGGCCCAGGGTGGAGACACGCATCATGAGATGAAGTTTGCAAATCTCAGCCCAATGCCTGACACGAAGTCAGGGCCCCCTCAGGGCCAAGAGTGGACAGCCTCCTGACCCAAGTCCTCTCCAGGGTGCCTTGCAGCTGAGCTGGGAGGATCGGGTTTGGATCCAATTTTGCAGATAGGAACACTAAGTCAGGGTCTGTGTAAACTGCACTGGAGGAGCACGAGGTTCAGAATCAGAGGCTTAGAGTATCAAATCTCAGCCCTTCCAGCTGCTGCCTTTGGACCGACTGCTGTGACTGTTTACCTTCCAATCTGTATAGTCAAAGCTATGCTTTTTCTAGTGTTCGTGCACCGAATATGAGAGTTGGACCATAAAGAAGACCATAAAGAATTGATGCATTCAAACTGTGGTTCTGGAAAGGACTCTTGAAACTCCCTTGGACTGCAAGGAGATCACACCAGTCAATCCTAAAGGAAGTCAATCCTGAATATTCACTGGGAAGACTGGTGTTGAAGCTGAAGGTCCAGTGCTTCGTCCACTTGATGCAAAGAGCCAACTCACTGGAAAAACCCCTGATACCGGGGAAGATTGTGGGCAGGAGGAGAAGTGGGGGACAGAGGATAAGACGGTTGGATGGCATCACTGACTCAAGGGACATGAGTTTGAGTAAACTCTGGGGGATAGTGAAGGACAGGGAAGCCTGGTGTGCTGCAGTCCATGGGGTCGTGACTTAGCAGCTGAACAGCAACCACCACTCTGTTTGAACACAGCATCTCTGATTCCTGCTCTTCACACCCTGCAGACGGGGACCTTGGCTCTCCTGTGTAACAGAGATATCTGAGATCTGGAGAGCTTGCGTAGTGCACACCTGGTTCCATCTCAGAGGGGTGGGGCTGACATTCAATCTTTGTAGATTTTCAAGCCTCTTCTCTCCATGCAGTATACCTAATAAGCCCTCTGGGCAGGGTCTGGCAAAGGGCTCACAGTACTTGCACTCCAGAACATTCACGCAGTAAAAAGCCCAACACGCTGGAGCAGCTGGAGTCTGCACTGGGTGGCACTGAATCAACAATTTCCAGAAAGGATGGCTTCATGCCCCCCTGCCCACTCTCCAGAACCTCTCTTTGCCCCTGAAGGGCCTGCTGGGGTTGAAAGAAGATCCATGCACAGCCATCCACATGCCCCAGCCCAAGACTCAAAATTTGGCAGCGCCTTAAAAAATCAAATATAGATTCATCAATTTCATGTCTAGGTAAGCAACTAAGAGAGCTGAATGCTAAGGACTTCCTTGGTAGCTCAGTAGTAAAGTTTCCTCCCGCCAATGCAGGAGACACGGATTCAATCCCCGGTCCAGGAAGACCTAACATGACACGGGGCAACTAAGCCCATGTGCTACAACTACTGGGACTGTGCTCTAGCACCTGGGAACCGCAACTGCTGAGGCTGACACGCTGCAACCAGAGAAGCCACAGCACTGAGAAGCGCAAGCATTGCAACTAGAGAGTAGCCCCCACTTGCCTAGAGAAAACTAGAAAACTAGAGACAGGCCCACGTAGCAGTGAAGATCAAGCACAGCCAAACATAAATATAAAATTTTTAAGAAGAATTGAAAGCAGATACTTAAAGAGGTAGTCACACACCCATGTTCATAGCAGCATTATTCACAAACAGCCACAATATGGGAGCAACCTGAGGGTCCATTGAAGGATGAAAGGATAAGCAAAATGCGGCCTGTCCATCTGATGCAATACTATTCAGTCCTGAAAAGGAAGGAAATTCTGACACATGTTCCAGCGTGGACAAACCTTGAGGACATTGCACTTCATGAAGTAAGACCCTGAAAGACAGGTACTGTATAATTCTAATGATATGAAATACCCAAAATAGGCAAATTTATAGAGACAGAAAGTAGAACACTGGTGAGCAGGGGCTGAGCAAGGAGAAATGGAGAGTCAGTGTTTAATGGATTCAGGATTTCTCTTTGGGATGATGAGAGAAGATGAAGGACTTCTAGCGATGGATGGTAGTGATGGTGGCACAATGCTGCCAAACTGCACACCTAAAACTGGATAAAACAGTGAATTGCATGTATATTTCTCCACATTTTTTGGAGAAAAGAAAGAAGTCAGCTAACTACACTCACTGCAAATTTTCCTTTCAAAAGTTTACTGCAGTGACTGCATGATTTGGCTGGTGGTTGTTGTTTAGTCGCTCTTTGCAACCCCATGGACTGTATCCCTCCAGGCTCCTCTGTCCATGGGATTCTACAGGCAAGTATACTGGAGTGGGTTGCTGTTTCCTTTTGCAGGGGATCTTCCTGATCCAGGAACAGAACCCAGGTCTCCTGCATTGTGGGCAGATTCTTTACTGTCTGAGCCACCAGAGTTAGTATGGGTGTAGGGGGCCCCCAAAAGTCGAGATGCAAAGAAACGGGGCCAGTCTTGATGGGAAAACAACTTTCCAGCAAAGGCAGATGGGGTGTTTTAGGTCTTCCCAGAAGCTGGGATGAAGGGTTAACAAGAAAAGAAAAGAGCCATGCTTCTCCTGAAATTGGACAGAGATTTTCATGCAAAGGGGCCGTTAAGTGTGAGCTATGAATATCTGATGAAAACTAACATCGCAAGTCCCATGCCTTTTGCATTGTCTGGGTGCCCGCAGAGCACACAGCCCTCCCCCAAAGACTGGCTCAGTGCTCATGGAAAGAGCTCACAGGGCAGACCTGAGCTCCTGCAGCTCTTTCACTGCAACTAACATAGTTTTCTTTTATTTGAGATTTTAAAAAATCTGCTAAAAAATAAAGTAGAATAGAAAGATGACCAAATAACTAAAGGTACCCAACCTGAGGTCTCTAAATCCTGGTGAAAAACGAACTCTTCCAACATAAGAATAACACTAAGAACATATGACATAAACCTCTCTCTGCTCCCCAACCTTCTTTGTAGACAATTATGTGCAAACTCTGTGTGTGTGTGTGTGTATGTGTGTGTTCATGGGCATGCCTTCATGCTCAGTCATGCCCGACTCTGCAACCCCATGGACTGTAGCCCCCTTAGGCTCGTCTATCCCTGGGATTCTGCAGGCAAGAACACTGGAGTGGGTGGTCATCTCCTTCTCCATGTACATGGGTACTTGTCATTACTTCTTTTAGTCTATTGGACTCTGCCTTCATTTCAAATTGCTGTAAAATGCACTTAATAAAATATAAGTCTTTTCCATTCAGCTGTGTGTGTGTGTGTGTGTGTGTGTGCAGCCACCCACCAGCACACCAGCCGAGTTTTCACACTCGTAAGTTCTTGTCTTTCTCACAGCGGGAAGGAAGCCGGGCTTTCTGGTTCAGCTTATATTTTAAGGAGGGAAACCAAGCCCCTAAGAGCTTATTAACCTGTCCAGAGTTATATGTGGAGCATGCCTCACCCCTCCCCCCGTACCGTGGCTCCGTGCACCAGCCTCTGCTCAAAGAGTGGCTCAAACCTGGGAATTAGGCCCAGTGAGCTGCCCATGGAGCCAGACAGGCTTTTGAACAGTTGTCTCAAATGTTTCACTGTTTTAGTCAAGACACTTGAAACAGTGATTGTACCCTTTAGACTTATTTTCCAGAAATCAGATATCTCCTTGAGATGGCATGTGTTACAAAGGGGTTGCTTTCACTCAATATTCTCCTCATAATTGTTCGTAGACATCCATTACTTTTCACATGAGGCTTTCCAGGTGACACAGGAGTAAAGAAGGTGGCACTAGTGGTAAAGAATCTGCCTGCCAATTCAGGAGACTCAAGAGACTTGGGTTCAATCCCTGGGTCAACAAGATCCCCTGGAGTAGGAAAAGGCAACCCACTCCAGTATTCTAGCCTGGGAAATCCCATGCACAGAAGAGCCTGGCAGGCCTCAGTCCGTGGGGTCACAAAGAGTTGGACACAGCTGAGCGCGCACATACACACACACACACAATTTTAAATAATAATATTCTCTTCATCATTTCCAACTACAGTCCTGCTTCGAGTCTTCCACACCCTATCATCATGGTATAACTTTTCTGTCATTGTTTCCTTAAAATAAGAAAACCAATAAGCAGTTTGTGATTCTTCTAATCAAGACCACGTGCCTATAGTGTAGAAATTCAACATTTTTCAGAAACAATAAATCTATTCTGTCAGATATGATGATGTGGGAATTGTTAGGAAAAGATAATGATTTTATTACAGGCATACACATTCCTGTACACACACACACACACACACACACACACACACGTGCACACAGCAGTTTAAACTGATGTTTCCAGAGAGAAGACACTCAGTGTGTTCTATGGCTATTCTGGGCACCTGCTGGAGGCTGTGGGCAGCTCAACACTGATGCTGAGCTTGTGTTGCTGAGCGTGAGTTAATCTGCATGGGAAAGCTGGCCTAGTGGCCTTGGATGTGGCAGGAAGAGGACTGAGTTAGTCAGGAAAGCACACAGGTCAGGTTCCTACCTTGCAATCAGTCACCAGTGTGACCACGCATGTGGGCACACCAGGTGGCCCCCGCATGTGTATTTCCAAGAGCCCCAACAGCTCTGATTTCATCAGAAGCAAATCTGAGCTCAGGGGAGGTGTCCAAGTTTCTCCAGTGGGATCAGCCAGGTCCCCTTGCCACCCTCGATGTCCATAGGCCTTCAGGAAATCTTTCAGCATCTCTGACCCCTGGTTCCTCCATGTATAAAATGGGAGGGGTGGACAATATCGGCATTAGAAGTCTTCTCCAGCTAAGAACAGTGACGTGTGTTTCGCATCACAGCATCACCACCTAAAATGACCTCATTGCGATGGCTCTGCACCCGAGTGCACCTCTGTGGGCAGGGTCTGGGAAAGCTCAACTCACGGGACCTCACAGTCCATGCTGGGCTGTCATCGATGGAGCACAGAAATGGCCCCGATGACTGCCCTCCCCGAATCCATGACCTTTGCCCAGTGCCTTCGCAATTCCTTCCGGTGGGACCCTGGCAGAAGGAACTCTGTCATAGCTCCTAGTGAAGGCCTTGAAAGGTCCTGCCTGCTTCGGCTTTAACAGGGAATGCTGCCAGGTCGCCAGAACACCTGCCTGGGCTAGCTGGCTGGAGAAGAGAGAGAACACGTGGAGGAGAGGTTGCCCCACCCCACGCCGTCTCCTCTAATCATATATTAGCACGCAACCAACCACCCCAAGTTTTGCAGCTGAAAACAGCAATTTGTTACCGCCTCTCTCAGTCCCACAGGTTTTCCACGTGCTTATAAACAGGAGACAGCTGGGCTTGAAATCATCTGAAGGCTCAACTGGGTTGACCATCCACCATGGCTTCTCTATTTATTTGTTCATTTTTGCTGTGCTGAGTCTTTTTGACTTTTTAGGTAAATTAAAGAATTGATGCTTTTGAACCATGGGGCTGGAGAAGACTCCTGAGAGTCCCTTGGACAGCAAGGAGAGCAAATCAGTCAATCTTAAAGAAATTAAACCCTGAATACTCATTGGAAGGGCTGGTGCTGACGCTGAAGCTCCAATACTTTGGCCATCTGACGCGAAGAGTGACTCGTTGCAAAAGACCCTGATGCTGGGCAAGATTGAGGGCAGGAGAAAAGGGTGACAGAGGATAAGATGGTTGGATGGTATCACCGACTCCATGGACATGAACTTGGGCAAACTCTGGGAGATGGTGAGGGACAGGGAAGCCTGGAGTGCTGCAGTCCATGGGGTGGCAAAGAGTCAGACACGACCTGGTGACTGAACAACCGCAAAGTGCCGGGTCTTTGTTGCTGCAGAAGGTTTTATCGAGTTGTGGCAAGCAGGGGCTGCCCTCTCTTGTGGGGCACAGGCTTCTCTCTGCAGAGGCTCCTCTTGCTGCTGAGTGCAGGCTCTAGGTACACGGGCTGCAGCAGTTTCAGCTCCAGGGCTCTAGAGCACAGGCTCGGAAGGTGTGGCACACAGGCTTCGTTGCTCCACAGCACGTTGTATCTTCCCAGATCAGGGATCAAACTCCCATCCCCCGCTTTGGCAGGTGGATTCTTTACTGCTGAGCCACCAGGGAAGCCCCCACCGGGGTTTCTTGGTTTACAGACACTCCAGGATGGCTCGAACAGCTAGAGACCGGTTAGACATCTCTGTCTTCTTTCTCCGTCTCCCTCTCTGTTTTCCATCTTCCTCCTCTTCATGTGGCCAGCTCACAGCACGTCTGATCCCCTAGAACAAGGACAGTGGCTCCTTCACCTCTGTCTGCCCCACCCGAGCCCAGCTCAGGCTGCGCGCTGCACCTCTCCCAGGCTATCACATGGCTCTGATGTTGGGCTTTCCTTCCAGACTAGCCTCAGTGGTGCTCCTCGGATCCTTCCTCTGGCCTCTGGGGTGGCCCAGAAGAGGGAGAAGACGATTTGGGCTTCATCTGAAGAGCGCCTTAAACTGTCCTCACACAGGGGACCTCCAGTCCCATCATCAGGCTGGCTTCTCACTGCCCTCCTGGAGGTCTAGTGACTTCTCCTAAAATGAGGCACCTGGAGCTGAGTGCACCTCTCAGGAGACGTCTGGCTTAACCCATTACCGCCCTCATTCAAACAAGCATGCTTCTGTTCATCAGACTTAACCCATCGCCTCCCTCACTCACAGAATCACACTTCTGTTCAGGCAGCAAAACTGCATTAGCTCAAAAACTGCCTTGTCCTTCTGGACCTCTGTACCAGTCAACACTATTCCACATTCAACACCCCCAGGGTCCAAGAAAAATGCTGCCTATTCTATCTCTCCCCTTCCCTTGTCCTTTTTCCCCCAGAAGCCTTTTTTTTTCCTAGACCTGATGTCGGAAACTTGCCTTCATTCTTGTTAAAGAGAAAATAACAGCATCTCACAGGATGAGCACCAACTCAGAAAGGTGTCAAGACTCCCACCTTCCTCAGAGCCTGTGCTGCAAGGGAGGGGAGGGCACCTTCTCATCCACACGGAGCCTCTATCTCACAATCTAGGAAGTAAGGTCAACCGTGCCCGCTTTCTTAGCAGGTCCAGGGAAGGCTTTTAGTGCCTTGCACAGTGTCTGACACACAGGGCTCTGAATACACTGAAGATGCTATTATTTAATAACAGTATTAACAGTTATGAAAATGATACCAATTCCATCACAGCATAGCTCCTGCTCTCAGAATTCAGATGAATGGGGACCCATTAGATGCTCATCACACCAGCCAGTGTATTTGTAACCCAGCTTCTCAACCTCCACAAATGTGGTAACACTGTCGATGTTTTTAACTGACTTATTAAGGGAATCTTGGAATCAGACAGGGAGGATGATGAAGCTGTCAGGCCTCTATTGCTTCTACTAACCAGCATCTGTCATGGATAGTTTTTGAAATCATTTTTTTTTTATCTCCCTAATGTTACCATCACCGTGCCCATATTTCTCTATCATGGCTGCATAATTAAAAATCAAAGTAAAATATTTTGCTCTTAAATTCTTTTAAGGCTGTCATTTTATTTGCTTCTCCCTCTATCCCTGGAGCATTCTTCATCTTCCTTTCCAGCTCCCCCACCAGCAACTTCAAAAGCATGCAATCTTTCCATTACCTCCTCCTCCCCAAATCGCAACTTGACACCCTCTGCTTGGCCTGCCCTCTTTGTTGGAATATGTTCAATTCCCATGGTCTAGAAGATAGGGTATTTTTTAAAAAGTTGCTTTGTTAATAAAATGCCTCAGTTTAAAAAGTTTGCTCAGCAGCGTGTGTCTCTTAATATGTGTCAACTTCTGTTTGGATCAATTGACGTGGGATGCTATATTAATTATTCATTTTTACAGAATGGAAATTAATTATTGTGCATGAGATTCTAAACACATATGGCAACAGTGCCAGCTGGACTGGCCCCCCTGCCAGGATTTCGGAGACTCAGATTCAGAGGTAATATGTTGTTTTGTAAAGCCAAGACCTCCTAAGGGTTCCAAGATAGAAGAATTGAAAAACTGACATGTTTCTGTATGTGGTCCAACTCCTGCTCCTCCTTGAATGCCCCCTTGACTTCTCTGCTATCTCTTCCAGAAACCGTGCTGGTAAGGGGGCCTATCTGAGTCTATCACTTCGGCTGCAACCACCTAAAACCTTGAGCCTTTGTCCTCGCCTTCAAATCTGTCTTTCTGTAGCAGGTGGTACCACTAACCTCCCTCCCCAAATCCTTCAGAAGGAGTCCTCCTGGAGGGAGTGACAGGTCTGGAGGGCTCCCTTGGCACGCCATCTTACCTTTGACCTCTTGTTTATCACATTGCATGAGATCATTTGTCTGTGCAACCAGCACAGCCACAATTTGGTGTGTTTTTATGGGTAAAAACTGTCTCATTCTTTCCCGTGTCCCTTCACTCCCACTGAAGATAGGTGACTTGTTAAACTGAGTTGACCTGTTAGTTTCATGGAGAGAAGTAGCTCACAGAAGTGCCTATTCCCCTTGAGGAACATGAAAAAGGAAGTCAATTGTTGGTAGAAGAGAGGGCATGGTACACATCTTTATTTAGAAAGAAGTTACTGGGCATTCTGGACCCCCAGGAGACATGGGTCAAGACCTTTGGCATTGAAGGGGAGAACTATTTCAAGAAAAGCAATGCAGCCAATGTCTAATATCCCAGCTCTTTTGTCTTCATCTTCTCAGTTTTTTAAAAATTATTTTTAATTGAACTATAGATGATTTACAATGTTATATTAGAGAGGTTCCACACAGCGATTCAGTATTTTTCCAGACTATACTCCATTAAAAATTATCACCAGATAATGGCTCTAATTTCCTGCGCTATATAATATATCCTTTTTTATTTTTTAATTGGAGTATAATTGTTTTATAATGTTGTTAGTTTCTGCTGTACAGCAAACATAGATCAGCTATATGTATACATATATCCCTTCCCTCTTGGAAATCCCTCCCACCCACCCCTCATTCCAGCCCTCTGGGTCATCCCAGAGCACCGAGCTGAGCTCCCTGTGCTATACAGCAGCTTCCCACTAGCGATCTGTCTTACACATGGGAGTGTATATGTGTCAGTCCTAATCTCTCAATTCGCTCCACCCTCTTCTTCCCCTAACTGTGTCCAGAAGTCCATCCTCTGCATCTGCATCTCTGTTCCTACCTGTCTCCTCATCCCTCATTAGATGTAGCAGAATGCTTGGCTGAAAATAGCAGCTCGATAAATACTTGCCAAATGAATCAAGACTTGAAAGAGTGAACAAAATTAGGATGGTTTTGATTGCAAGTGGCCACAAAACTTTTAAGTAAAATAAAAAAACAACCCACCCTAAACAGCCAATGCTGAAAAGAAACAGCTTGGTCCCTGTCATTGAAGAGCACAGGTGGAGGCTGACATGAATGCAGGTACTCAGTGACATCACTAGGGACCAGATTCATGCCACCCCTCAATCCTGCTCCCCATAAATTAGGTCTATTCTCAGGAAGACTCTCACCTCTCAGTAAAAGTTGGCTTTGGCAGCTCCATATTTACTTCTTCCCAAGTACAAGTTCATACAGGAAAGAGAGAGAACCAACTGCTCTTGTCATGATTAGAACTGAGTTGATTAGATCGGGAACAAGCAAGATGGGGCGATCTAGAGACAGCAGCAGGTGAAGCATGTTAGTGAGTATCAGTCACTCAGTCGTGTCCGACTCTCTGCGACCACGTGGACTGTAGCCTACCAGGCTTCTCTGTCCGTGGAATTCTTCATTTATTTATTTATTTTAATTGGAGGCTAATTACTTTACAATATTGTATTGGTTTTGCATACATTGACATGAATCTGCCCCGGGTGCACATGTGTTCCCCATTTTGAAGCCCCCTCCCACCTCCCTCCCCATCCCATCCCTCTGGTTTATCCCAGTGCACCAGCCCCGAGCATCCTGTATCATGCATCGAACCTGGACTGGCGATTCATTTCACATATGATAATATACATGTTTCAATGCCATTCTCCCAAATCATTCTGCCCTCGCCTTCTCCCAGAGTCCAAAAGACTGTTCTATACATCTGTGTCTCTTTTGCTGTCTCGCATACAGGGTTATTGTTACCATCTTTCTAAATTCCATATACATGCATTAGTATACTGTATTGGTATTTTTCTTTCTGGCTTACAAAACTTGAGTCCATTATACAGAGTGTCCATGGAATTCTCTAGGCAAGAATACTTGGAGTGGAGAGTCATCCCCTTCTTCAAGTTATCTTCCCAACCCAGGGAACCCAGATCTCCTGCATTACAGGCAGATTTTTTACTGTCTGAGCCACCAGGGAAGCCTGGCGGACATCTCATAAATAAATCTGGAACAAGTACAAACCTACCCAGGGCTCAGGGCTCTTTCCTCTCCTACAAAAAAATGCCCTACATCCCCCACATGGATCCCAGACATCTTCCTGTCTCCTATTCCCCGATTTCACCCTTCAGAATCCTGAGATGACCAGTCTAACCTGGTCTTCTAGTCCTTACAGGTACTTTTCTAAACAGGTATTTTCCCAATACCTTAAAGGTATCTCCACAAAGGCCACCTCTCCATCCTTCTCAATGCCCCTCCCCATTTCTTCATTTTCCACAGTAACACGGAGTAAAATAACATCCTTCCACTGAAGAGATGCACCCATGTTGCTGCAAATGGCATTATTTCATTCTTCAAAAGGTGTTTTAAAACGAGTTCTTTTATTCTGGACTACTTTTAAATGTACAGCAATTTTTCAAAGATAGTACAGAGAATCCCCATGTACACTTCACCCAGTTTCTGCGTTTGTGAACATCTTACGTTGCCTTGGTATATATGTCAAATCTAAGAAACCAACATCAGTACGTTAATAGTTACTAAGCTCCACACTTTACCTGGATTCCACCAGTTTTTCCATTAGATTTCTCCGAGGAATTCAAAGGACTTGCATTGACTTTTCCTACCCCAGTCTCCTCTGGTCTGCTCCAGGTTTTCAGTCTTTCCTTGCTTTGATGACCATGACATTCTTGAAGAGTAATAACCAGGTACCCTGTAGAATGTTCCCTAATCTGGCTTTGCCTGGTGTTTTTCTCATGATTGGATGAGGATGTTGGGCTTTTGGAAATAATGCCACAGAACTAGAGTGGCTGACTTTCTTATCATGTCTTATCAAGGGCTCACAATACCGTACAAAATAATGTCATTACAGAAGCGGAGACAGTTATCGTTCATTTTATGCTTTTATTTTTTAAATGAATGTCCAATGGTCTATGGAAGTTGATGTATTTTTTAAAATTAGAAAAACGTGGATTTAAGGATCAATGCCTAGCAGCTTATCATGGTACCATTACTAACAGTATCTGATAAGGCCTTTTTATCAAAGTTTAAGGGCACTCTTTGTACAGAAAACTAAATCTCTGGGTTTTAGCTCATTCAGAGTCTGTTTTTTAGGATGTTACGGATGCTTATTTTTGTTGATGATAAGACTGGGTGTACATAGACGTTTGTTGCAGTACTTGACTGTATCAGCCTACACCCAGGATTGAAGGTGAAATTCCTAGACATACGGGTTGTCCTCTTATTGTTGTGTAAAGTGAAAGCTGAAGAATCCCCAAAGTTGTTGACTGCATTGTCACTGAAGCTAATGAAACACCTTAGGCCAAGGGAGTTGAGTATCTCTGAAAGCATTGTGACTCGTAGCTTTAGAATTTCATTTATTAATGGTTGCTCTAGTGTTCCTAAAGATAGAAGATGACATTTTCATTAGTAAAGGCCAAACTTTTGCAAACTTTGTTAATAAGAAATATATGCCCTGTTACTGGAGAGATGGGTTAGATCTCTCCATATCAGAAACAAGCAAAAACAAAAATTATCCACTACCATGTCAGCCTACCTTTCCAGCTGCAAAAGGCTTCAGCTGCATCTTGAGAAGAAACAAACAATGACCAAAAGGTACTTACTGCCCAGTTGTGGGGGAGAAGAAGGTTGGAGGTATTTAAAGTTCTCAGGCTCTGATTTCTGTCCCTGTCCCATCTTTACAGAGTTGTGTTCTTGGCAAGTAACAGAAACATCCTTGAAAATACTCTTAATATTACCCAGCCAAAGATGATTCACTTCTGGATCAATTTAGGTATATCATTATGGGTAAAACAATAAAGTATTTTTTCTAAACTCCAGAAGATCCTTTTGTTTGACCAGATAACAGCTTTGTGAACATCACAATTATCTTCAAACCATGTCCATTTTGACCTGCCTTCATGTTTCTTCCCTAAATCAAAGATGTATTTTGGCAATCATTGATAGCCTATTTGAATCGATCTGGGCTTCCCTGGTAGCTCAGTTGTTAAAGAATTCGCCTGCAATGCAGGAGACCCCATTTGATTCCAGGGCTGAAAAGATCTGCTGGAGAAGGAATAGGCTACCCACTCCAGTCTTCTTGGGCTTCCCTGGTGCTCAGCTGGTAAGGAATTCACCTGCAATACAGGAGACCTGGATTCAATCCCTGAATTGGGAAGATTCCCTTTAGAAGGAAAACGCTACCCACTCCAGTATTCTGGCCTGGAGAATTCCATGGACTGTACAGTTCATGCAGTTGCAAAGAGTTGGACACAAGTGAGTGACTTTCACTTTCTCTTTTGAATCTCTCCAAGGCATTTCCTCTTTGAGTGGTGTGAGAAAACAATTTATGCTTTTATTGAATGCAAGTTTCTCTTTAAATAATAAAAATTCACTTTTTGCTTTATTTCTGTTTTATCAGATGTGTCCCAAAATTGAATCTGATCAATCTTTGACAGCCAACTAATAATCCTTTGGACTTTCTCTTATTAATTCTATTAAACCACAACACACAACACCCTCATCCAATCTTTTTGTCCCTGTTTGGGGGATTTGCTCTGTTCATTTTTAATATATACAGAAATGTATCTCTGGTTAGTTAATTTTCACCTTGTTGAGTCCAACAGAATGCTCAAGTTTATATCTTCCTGGATTTCATCGGCTAGCATTTTAATATTCTCACCAAGCCCAGTACCCTACCCAAATTATGCCCAGTTCTTATTCACATAGGTGAGAAATTACTGAACAAGGCAAAGATGAGGGCTGAGTCCCAGACTCAGATCTTTGATCTTTGACTGCAGCACGCCAGGCCTCCCTGTCCAGCATCAACTCCCAGAGTTTACTCAAACTCATGTCCATTGAGTCGGTGATTATCTAACCATCTCATCCTCTGCTGTTCCCATCTCCTCCTGCCCTCAATCTTTCCCAGGATCAGGGACTTTTCCAATGAGTGAGTTCTTCGCATCAAGTGGCCAAAGTATTAGAGCTGCAGCTTCACCAGCAGTCCTTCCGATGAATATTCAGTTATGAAGTAAAACATAAAGAAAAAGGGTTGCATTGAGCCTGGCATTGACTTGTATCCTGAGTGTTACAGTGTCATTGGTCAGAGTGTGGAATGATTCCATTGGGGAATCACTGAGAAAATGTTAAATTCCTGGAAATAGGTATGTCTTGACAGGTTTAGAGCCATGGGCTTGCAGAGTTTAAAGACCATGGTCAAGGCCATCAGTCAGTTGACTGGACTCAGAGGTTCTCACTGGGGAGAGGTGGGGAGAAAGACAGTGGAGGGAAACACAGGGGATTCTGACAGTATCACCTGGGGGAAACTTTTTCAAAAGCTGGCGAATGTAACTTTCTGAAAGGAAGATAATGGACACACGGAAGATTAGTAATAGCTGTGATTGATGTGGAGGAGCTTCAGCCTGCTGACGCTGGACTCACTGTTTCGGAGACATTCTCTCCACTCTCCGTAAAACCTTACACATTAGTTTCCCTCATTTAAAGATGCAAGGACAGAAACTTAGAGAGATTAAATAACTTTCCCGAGGTCACGCAGTTAATAAACAGTGTTAAAATTACAACTGGATACAAGCCTATGAAATTTCTGCTGACCATTGTGAGTTAGCCAGCGCTACCCAGCCCCCACCAAGTGATATGAAAATTGTCCTGGTTCATAGGAAACATGCGTACACACACACACGTTAAACTTCCAAGATGTTTATGATTGAAAATGTAGTAATACCATCAAAATTATTCTTTAAAATAAGGATGAGAGCTTACCAACAAGGTACCAAAGAAATTTATAAGTGTGTGCCTGCTCAGTCATGTCCAATTCTTTGCTACCCTATGGATCAGGGTCCTCTGTCCATGAGATTTTCCAGTCAAGAACACTGGAGTGAGTTGCCATGCCCTCTTCCAGGGGATCTTTCTGACCCCAGGATTGGACCTGCAACCCCTGCGTCTCCTGCATTTGCAGGCAGATTCTTTACCACTGAGCCACCTGGGAAGCCAGAAGAAATGTACACATGATGTGCTTATCTGGTACGGAAAAGATGCAGCAACAAGATCCAAGATGCAAGAAGGCATGGGGAAAAAGACTGAGAAACAGCAAGACAACTCTAATCAAACACCGATTGCTTCCAACAGCAATAATAAGGCTAACTTATATAACTAAAAATACAGAACTAAATTTCTGGAAAACAGCAGAGTAGAGTAGCCCTTCCTCATCTAAGGATGTGACCTTCCTGAATAGCCTCTTGGTAGACTCAAAGTTGAGATGCTGAAGATTTTATGGGAAATCAACAGTCAGCAGGCTCAAAAATCAGCCACGAACTGTGGAAAACCTAATATGTAATTTTATGTGTCCTGATGTAAAATACATTTTACAGGTGATGAGGGCAATACAGCCAATAGAGGAAATAGCAATGAATTTTTTGTCACTGAAAGTGGACAGTTAATACTTTCTTAGTCATTTTGATACCATGGCTGCCCATGAAGGCAGCAGGGGGTTGGTCTTATCCACCCCTGCATCCTAGCTCCTGTGTCCAAAGTCAGTGTTGGAGAAGTATTTATAAATTAATCTGAAAGATTGATGATGAAGCTGAAACTCCGATAGTTTAGCCATCTGATGTGAAGAGCAGACTCATTGGAAAAGACCCTGATGCTGGGGAAGATTGAGAGCAGGAGAAGGGGGTGATAGAGGATGAAATGGTTAGATAGTATCACTGACTCAATGGACATGAATTTGAGCAAACTCTAGAAGACAGTGAAGGATGGGGGAGCCTGGCGTGCTGCAGTCCATGGGGTTGTAAAGAGTCAGACATGACTGAGCAACTGAATGATAATAATACATATAGTATGTATTAACTTCAAGTTCGCCTCCAAAGGAGACACATGGACGTCCTGTTCTGTTCTGTTCTGTCGCTCAGTCGTGTCCGACTCTTTGCGACCCCGTGGACTGTAGCCTACCAGGCTTCTCCGTCCATGGGATTCTCCAGGCAAGAATACTGGAGTGGGTTACCGTTTCCTTCTCCAATGGATGTCCTAGAGCTGGCGAATGTGTGAGTACTGCATTGACTCACTAACTCAAATAAATTAGTAATTCCATTTAAATTGATTCATCGGGCAAGAAAAGTCATTCAGGTGCCAAGGCAGGGGCTGACTCATATAGCTTCTCCATTGAAAAACAGAAGAATATTTTTGTGTTTTCTGTCTGACACACACTGAAGAGCCATCCATCTTTCTCCTGCTGCTGTTTTTCTACATGAATGCCTGTTGATGTCTGGGCGATCAGAACAGTGTCCACGTGCGAAACAGAAAGGCCTGAGGACCAGCCGGGTGGATGCTTTAATCTGTGAATCTGTCTCAACACGTTGCCTGATGCTTCCACCAAACACGCCCTGGCCGTCCTGCCCAGGACACTGGGTACCTTCAGTGGGGCAGGTCAGGAGCAGCTCCATGGGGCTGTGTGTCACAGGTGAGGCTAAACAGGGCCCTGTGCTTAAAGGGGATTAAGGGCCCTCCACGCTTGATTAACCTCCTTAATTTCTGAACACGAGTTCCCAGATTTTCATATAAGGCTGGGCCTTGCAAATCGTGGATCAGGCCCTGTGCCCATCACTGTCCTTAAGGTTCTTTTCGAAAAGATAAAGCAAGCACAGCGTCTTCCCTCCAAGACCACACAGTCCAGTTGACACCACAGACAGGTAAAGAAAGAGTGCAGAGGCTACCATAAATCTCTCACCTCCTCTGTTCCCTTCCATCGGTCCTGCAGAAACCCTACTTCCTGGGGTCTGCACTCGGCCCCTCCTGCAGCCACCGCCTCAGGTCAGGCCCTCCCCATGGCCGGCAGGCCTTGCTTTGCTTTCCTATCCTCACATCTCAGCCTATCCGTTTACGGTTTCTCCAATCATGCCCATCGTCCTGCCTTTCCTGGCCTCACACGTGCTATTCCATCTGCTCGGATTAACCCTTCCAGCCCCTACAGTCACATATTCCCTCTCACTCTCTCTTCAACCAGCTGCCCTTTGGGACCTTTAGGAGCTACTTCAAGGGCCGCCTCTTCCAGGATGTCCTCCCTGACTCCCAGTCAGGCGAAACCATCCTTTTCTGTTCTCCAACGTCCCTCTGTGTTGCAGCCCCATCACGTCCGGCACTCAAGCTCGGCACACGTGCCTGTTTTTCCTAATGGATTCTGAACTCTTTGCTTCCAGCAACTGTGGCTTTTCTCGTTTGAACTGTGGCGTGTGATAGGAGCTCTGGCATAAGGCATATGGTGAGAGCGTTGGTTGTGGGTTAAGGAGTGAGCCAGACTCTTTGGCGGGACTGACGTATGTGCCCCAACAGGAGAAACAGCCACCCAGGGATGCACTTTGCTTTGATGCCCAAGTCAAGATCTGGTCCCGAGCTGCCCTCTACTTGCCCTAGAAGGGAAGCCATCTTCACGCCTCCTGCGTCCCCAGCACCAGTGACTTCCCGGCCAGGGCCGCATTCTGGATTCCCGCTTCTCACCGCCCTTCCCACTTCGGGACATAAGCCCTGACTCCTCGCAGCCATCTCGGCCACACACAGGCTCTTTTGCCTTGTTTTTCTCCAAGAGAAAGCTGACTCCTAAAACAGGAGTCAGCTCCTCTATCTTCCATCTAACCCAATGTACACTTTGAAAGCTCTCAGAAATGCCATTAATTATAATAATAGTGACACTTTGTACTTTTACAGCCTCTTTCATCAGAAGATCTCTGAGTACTTAAAAAATATTATCTCATTAATCCTCACAACACCCTGGTGAGACAGCTGGCAGGTAAACCTATCCCAGTTTATCAGGAGAGGGGATAAAGGCAGAACGATGACGTCTGGAGAGGGCCCATGTGCACGTGCTAGCTAAGTCACTGCAGTCATGTCCAGCTCTGTGTGACCCCATGGACTGTAGCTCCCCAGGGTCCTCCGTCCACAGCGACTCTCCAGACAAGAATACTGGAGTGGGTTGCTGTGCCGTCCTCCAGGTGATCTTCCCGACCCAGGGATCACAGCCTCTTTCGTCTTCTGCATTGGCAGGTGGGTTCTTTACCACTAGCACCACCTGAAAGCAAACAGAGAGATGGAAGGCCTCTGGATCAAGATTCTGAGCCAGCAGGTTGGGAAGACCAATCAGTGGCCAAGTCCCAAGCGTATATTCTACAAAAACATTTCTGTTTCATATTCGTTACCCATGTAGGTTATTACAGGATATTGAGTAGAATTCCCTGTGCTATACAATAGGTCCTTGTTGGTTTTCTATTTTATGTATAGTAGTGTATATAGCTCCTAATTTATCAATGTGTATAACTGATTCATTTTGCTGTACATCTGAAGCTAACACAACACTATAAACAACTATAAACCAGTAAGAAAAAATACAAATTAAATAAAATAAATTTAGTGGTCTTAATAGGTTAAAATCTGTAGTTCCTAATTTTTTAAACCTAAAATTATTTTACAAGGCTTAAATAAGGCTCCCTCCCTCCCCCTCAAAAAACCTATCTGGACCTCGTGGGTGAATGAATAATAGACATATGTGATATTTAATCGGCGTTTAGAAAACGATACCAAATCGTTGACCTTTCTGAAGAGTCATCTTATTTTTCAGCAAATACTTTCTGAGCATCTGCTCATGACCTGCTCTCACTGATGACACAGCTGAACTCAGCTTCTCAACAAATGCTAGTGAATCCTTCCCCGCTCCCTCTCTGAGAGTTAACGAAGCTTCCAACAAAGAGGGAAGAGTATAATCATTTATGAATCCCAAGGCCCTTTCAACATCAGGAACACAAAACAGCACCTGAGAAAAAGCGTTAATTATGTCTTTACCGAGGCATTGGCACTCTCATCTCCCTGAGCCGTGGTTGACATTCCTAACGTGGAGCCGAGCAGGATTTTGAAAGTGTCTGGTTCCACATCTCGTTTTGCCGATGGAGAGAATTAGCCCCGCAGAGGGACTGGGGTAGGGCGGGGCAGGTAGTTGGTCTCTATAGGGTCAAAGGATGAGCGAGGGCTGGGAAAACGTAGATGGACATTGCTTTGCTCCTGTTTTTTCAGAGCACTCATCTTTCTCAACACCGAACACCTAAATCGTATGTTTGGGAACATTAGAGAAAGTTCTGGTAAACACAAGCCCTTTCATTTTTACTTCCAAAGAGAGCTGTGGTGTTGGATGGGGGAGGCGTGGGTGGGGAGCAGGGCAGGAGGGCAGGGGAGGAGGTTTCATGTGAGGGCAAGCCCGAGGGCTCAGCGAGGGGTGGCAGCCTTGCACCCAGACAGGCTCCCCCGCTGGAGTGAAACAAGCCCTTGAGCCTCTAATGTGTGCAGGATAGAAAATAGATACCTGTCTGATATAATTAATTGTATTTTTCCTAAATTTAACATTGCCCGAAGGGGAAAATCATTTTGCTTCGTAAAATCCCTCCTGCCACACAGCGTCTACCAGCCGGCCAGATTTAATTGCTGCGATGAAAACCACAAGAAAGACCAGTTCCCACTCAATCTATAACCACATCTACTGAAGAATAGCTTTAATCACCTTTGAAAGGGTGACCACAGGATAATTAAAGAGGAAGGGCGCTCATTGGGAATTATCCAGAAATATCAAATCTCAGTTTATCATGGAGTCCGACTTAAAATGTCTTGGCACTGGCTCCGCTCCGACAGCCCCCCTCCATTTGAAGCTAAGCCCTCGGATTTCCATTACCCTGTGATAGAGAAAATAGGCCTGTTTCATAAGTCGGCATCCACCCGTGGGTTGAGAGGTTGAAGGGGACAGTTGTAGCTGACACGAGAAAAGCACAGGGTCGGATCAGACCCAAATCCTCTCTCCTCTACCATCTGCCTGTGACCTTGGCAGGTGACCTAACCTCCCTGAGTCCTCCTGCCCACAGTGAGAGTCAAGAAGGCATTATGCAGGATTATTCAGGCCAAGGGCTCCATTCAGCTGTCTTTCTTTCCTTCTGCAGAGCACCCATCCCTTTCCAGAAAGCAGACAAAAATGAATCAGGGCTTGAAATTCACGGAGGGCACCTGGAGTCTACAGAAAGGAGCAGAGATTTGGGAAAAAGAGCTGGAGGCCAGGCTGTGACCGCGGAGGGTGGGGGCTGTCTCAAGCTTGTTTATTTTCTCCCTCTGTTGATGCTCTTCCACGTTGCCCAGGGCAGGGCGCTGAGGGGCAGCTGGGAACCAGTGGAGCGACATTCTTGGCAGCCTGTTCGCACCCAGAGCAGGCAGTCTTTGTTCCAGGCCCACATTCCCAGGCCTCTCGCAGTCTGGCCTCCACTCTCTGGGGAGGTTCCTAGGATGTGACGGTCTCCCTGCTCCCTCCCCTCCATCCAGAGACCTCCCCCCGCCAGCCCCAAGCACAGGCTCAGGGTCCTTGTCAAAGATCCAAGGCTCAAATCCTAGGCTCTCCTCAGCTAGAGGTGGGGAGGGAGGCGGGGGCCAGCTTGCACATCTTCGCAGCAGGAAAGAAGGATGAGTCTGGAGAGATTCATTCATTTCTCCATCCGTCATAACTAGGTGTCCACTGGGCGTCTCCCCCAATACCTTCACTTAAAGTCCTGGCAGTCAAACTTGACCCAGGCTTTCAACAGCCACATCCCCAGACCTGCGACCTCTTCTTGCTTCTGCATCTCACTGACTGCCTCCTTCTGGCTCTGAGCTCTGACACCCAAACACCATACCTCACCTCCGCCCTCACCCTCAGCCCCAACAGCCAGAGGCGAAGTCCAGCTGCTCCCTAGCTCTCAAATAATCCACTCATGTCTCCTGTGGCGGGCTAAATACTGTCTTTCCCAAAGATAATCCATGTCTTAACCCCCCAGAACCTGGGTACATCACCTTGTGTGCAAAAGTGATTTTTGCAGATATGGTCAAGGGTCTTGCAATTCAGAGGTGATCCTGATTTATCTGGTTGGACTCAATGTCATCACAAGGGTCCTTGTATGTTGCCTGTGGGAAGAATCAGGCTTACAGCAGGAGGTGGGTGACAAGACAGGAGGAGGGGGTGATACGAGGTGGCAGGGAATGCAGGCAGTTTCTAGAAGGTGGAGAAAACAAGGGAAAGCTTTCTCCCCTGAAGCCTCCAGAAAGGATTTGCCCTGCAGACATCTTGATGTTAGACCTGTTCCCCGAACTGTGAGGCAAGATTTGTGTCTAAGCCACTAAGTCCACGGTAATTTGTTACTATGGCAGTGGAACACTAACTCACGTCCAGATCTGGGGAGCTCTATGAAGTGCCACATCCTGGTGTACTTGACCTTCTACAAACACCTCAACAGGATTTTTCCCAAGGGCATGACTCAAAAGTGTTTTCAGTGGCAGGTAATGCAGTATCAGACAGGTGATACCGTGTGCTGCCCAGAGTGTAGCAGCGTCGAATTCTTGACTCTTCCCTCAAGGTGCTAGGAAGGCTGCTTTGACTCTACAAACCGTATTCACATCCAGTCCTAGAAGAAGGGATGGATGTGATGCCAGATGAGTTAGTCCTTTTATCATAAAGTGAACACTTTCCCAGAAGCCACCAGAGCTGTCTTAACTTTTGGTCTCATTTTCCAGAATGTGGGGATCCCAGGACCACCTTTCATCTTCCCAGGAGGCTGAAAACTAATGGGACAGGATTGCAGGAGTTCATGTAAACCAAATATGATTCATTGCCTTGACACCCTACTGTTGCAAACAAAACCAGGTTACATTAACCAGGAGCAAAGGTGTTGGATGGGCTAGTGCCCCTGTAGAAGCCACTCTGTCCTCAACACCCATCAGCCCAAGCTCTACCCACCAGAACCCATACCCCTTTGCCCAAGGAGGGAGAGGAGCTGGAGGAACTTCAGGATTACCAACCATCCCCTGCAGTACTCCACCAATGATGGATGAAAGACGCTGCTTCTTCATCCCCCAGAGGAGATAACCCTGTGAGTGCTGGACACTATCTCATAGCCGCATCTGCAGTCAGGCTCCAATTGCAATGTTAGATGCTTAGAAGTGACCTCTCTATTGGCCATCTCCACAGCCTGCTTCATCTCCCTGCTCCTCCAGTATGTCTGCCTGGATTACTTTCCGAATAGTTTACTTGCACACAATTCCCTGTCTCAGGGTCTGCTTCCAAGGCACCCCAGATGACAACAGCCAGTGAAACGATCTTTGTCTCCCGTTGTATTTTCATTCAGGAACAGGAAGCGTCTGCGCCCACTCCAAAACGTCCTTTCCAAAGCACTCCTGCTAAGTCGCTTCAGTCATGTCCGACCCTTTGCAACCCTATGGACTGTATCCCTCCAGGCTCCTCTGTCCATGGGATTATCCAGGCAAGGATACTGAAGTGATTGCCATTTCCTCCTCCAGGGGATCTTCCTGACCCAGGAATCGAACCCAGGTCTCCTGCCCTGCAGATTCTTTACCATCTGAGCCGCAACTTCTCAGCAAAAGCTAAAAGTTGTTCCTAGGACTCTTCCACAAAGTGCTTGAAAGTTAGAGCTTTCTCCGGACCATCACGTGTGCATCCATTTATCCAGGAACTGCTGGGGATCCATGGGGCTGGACTCTGGCTTGTCTGCTGGGTTTCCTAAGGTGAATTAGATGCAGTCCCTGCCTACCAAGAGCAGCCAAAGCAGAAGGAGGGGAGATGAAAAGACCAGGCAGCCCAAGAAAGGAAGGCATCAATCTTACCAGGAGGGGGGTCTCACACGGGAACTGAAAAGATGAGAAGAAAGTCAAGTCAGGAGAAGAAAGGGTTATTTAAGCCAGGGGTGCAGCACAAGAAGGCAGAGTTATAGCAGAGAGAACGCATTTGGGGGCCTCGTGAGTCACGTACAAGGCTGGGTGGTGGGGAGGGATGTTTTAGGAAACAGAAGATGAGCTGGAGAGGAAAGCAGAACTGAAGAAAGGATGTCCGCTTGGAGACCCGGCGCCCACCTCTGGGGTGTCTTCTCTGTTGAGTTTTCAGTCCTACTGTTCATGAAACCGGCCCACCTCTCTCTCCAAGGTGGCGATTACTAAACTCTTTCCTTTACACAACCATTTACGAGGTGTTGTGACATAGATTCGCATTAAATCTTCACCACAAACTTTTCCTCCCATTTCTCAATTAGAAGGTCAGTTTCTACATGATACAGGGTCTTTTCTAAAGCCACACAGATAACAGGGGGAACATCCAAGATTTGAATTGAAGTCATGTTCTTCCAAAGGGATTCTAACCACCCTCTTTTCAACTAAGAAAATAGACAAGGAGTCCATTTGCCTAATACACCTGGTTTCATTAGTGGCAAGGCTCCATCGTTATGAAAAATTCTCTTCTTATCAGATGCATCAAATTCTGCTGTCCAATATAAATATAAGGCAAGCCATTTGCATAACTTTAAATTTCCTAATACCACATTTTTAAAAGACTCAAAGGAAACAAGTACAATTAATGTTAATGACATAATTTATCTAACCCAGTACACCCAAAATATTATCCTATCAACATGTAATCAACATTTAAAAATCATTCATTATTATGAGACATTTATATTCTTTGGTTAGTACCAAGTCTTCACAGTGTTGGTATACTTATACTTACAGCACATACAAGTTTGAATCAGCCACGTTTTAAATGCTCAAAAGTCTCCACAGTAGTAACATCACACAGGCCAGGACAGCTCTAAATTCACACGGCATTGTGGTTAGAGTAGTCTTGGATTTTTCTCTCCATCTCCATTTCAAGTCGCATTGCCAGCCTTTACCAATTCTGATCAGTGGCGGGAAAAGGGGGACCATTGAGCCAAGCCGAGCCATGTGAACTCATGGACTGACCGGTAGGCAAGAAGCCAGTGGTCTAGTACAAGTGTCAGCCAACTGCAACCCACTCACGGGCCAAAATCAGCCCCCAGTGAGTTTTAATGTAGCAGGTAAACTGTGAATGGTCTTTCCATTTTCAAAGGGTGGTATAAATAAATAAGCAAACAAATAAATAAGAACATGAAACAGAAGTGCTACATGGCTGCTGCTACTGCTGCTAAGTCACTTCAGTCTTGTCCGACTCTGTGCAACTCCACAGACGGAAGCCCACCAGGCTCCCCCGTCCCTGGGATTCTCCAGGCAAGAACACTGGAGTGGGTTGCCATTTCCTTCTCCAGCTACATGGCTAGAACAGCCTAAAATATTTACTATCTGACCCTTCACAAAAAAACATATTGACTTCTGGTCTAGTTAATTCTATATGTATTTTTTTTTACATCAATAGAATTTATAGCATTTAAATTCTGTTCTGTCACCATAATTCTGTACCTTTTTTCTCTATTAATTCAATATTTCTATAATTTCAATATTCAACAATTTTTTTACAATCATATTTTCATTCTTAAGTTCTTCATTTGACTCAGTGCTTGATTAGCTCAATTTACAGTCAGTGATTTATTTTGTTTTCAAGAAAATCACTTCCATGGTCTGTTATCTGGGATGCTACTATTTGACCAATGGTCCAGGTTTTGTTTGTTCGTGTCCTTATACTTAAGGAGGAAAATTAGACTCAGCACTGCAGCCATGAAATTAAAAGACGCTTACTCCTTGGAAGGAAAGTTATGACCAACCTAGATAGTGTATTAAAAAGCAGAGACATTACTTTGCCAACAAAGATCCGTCTAGTCGAGGCTATGGTTTTTCCAGTGGTCATGTATGGATGCGAGAGTTGGACTGTGAAGAAAGCTGATCGCCAAAGAATTGATGCTTTTGAACTGTGATGCTGGAGAAGACTCTTGAGAGTCCCTTGGACTGCAAGGAGATCCAACCAGTCCATTCTAAAGGAGATCAATCCTGGGTGTTCATTGGAAGGACTGATGCTAAAGCTGAAACTCCAATACTTTGGCCACCTCATGAGACGAGTTGACTCACTGGAAAAGACTCTGATGCTGGGAAGGATTGGGGGCGGGAGGAGACGGGGATGACAGAGAATGAGATGGCTGGATGGCATCACCAACTCGATAGACATGAGTTTGAGTGAACTCTGGGAGTTGGTGATGGACAGGGAGGCCTGTGCTGTGATTCATGGGGTCGCAAAGAGTCAGACACGACTGAGTGACTGAACTGAACTGAACTGCCCTATGGGAGTCATATTCCTTTCCCTGGACTTTATATATCACCCCTTTGTCTTTGGACTTTGGAGGCTGCACAAGTGTTCTCACCATCGTATTCCACTCATCTTTTGATCTGCTTGACCTTGAAAAAGAGGGCCATTTTTCATCAAGTTTTCCCAGAACTCCATTGCCTAACTTCTTTTGTATTTCGGAACACAAGGCTGTTGCATTTATGCCTGAAATATAACTTTCCTGGGTGTAAGATTCTTGATTCATACCTCATGTCATTTAGAATCCCATAGCCACGGCTCTATCTTGGGGTGAAAAATATAAAGCTTGATTCTTCTTTCTTCCAGAAGACTTGTATTTTCTGTTCACATGTCTAAAGAATTCCATTTACCTTTGATGGTCAGTGAATTAAACAGGATATGTCTTGGTATCAGATATTCTTTATCTACTTGTTTTCTAAAACACAGTGTGGCCTTTTAACTTGAATAAGCTTCCACTTTCTTTGGCGGGAAATTTTGCTTCAGTTATGTCAAGTTTTGTTGGCTTTGGTGTTTCAGGCCACAGATTAATCTCATCAGATATGATCTATCAGACTGCACACTAATACCTTTCCTCTAATTGATTTAATCTCTTTACTTCCTCCTCTGCATTCATCTCAAGCACTTACTTAATATCAGTAATTCAGCATTTCAACCATATCATTCTGTTCTTTGTTTTGTGATTTATGTAGTGATTCAGGCATGCATTGCTTCAGTCTTCAGGTTGTTTTCTTAAGCCCATAACATTGCTTGTCTTCTTATCACATGATTTTCATCTATAAGTTTCTCTTTTGCTAAACTCATGGCCATATTATATTCTATGAAAATGAAACTGCTAGTCACCCAGTTATGTCTGATTCTTTGTGACCCCGTAGACTGCAGCCCTCTAGACCCCTCTGTCCATAGAATTCTCCAGGCAAGAATACTGGAGTGTGTTGCCATTCCCTTCTCCAAGGGATCTTCCCAACCCAGGGACTGAACCTGTGTCTCCGGCATCGCAGGCAGATTCTTTACCATCTGAGCCACCAGGAAAGCCCATGTTCTTCTGCAGCACAAAGAAATCGCTAGGAATATTCTTTAGTTCCTGGGGTGATATTTTCTTCGGGACTGGGTTCTTCATTTGTGCTTTGTACACAGTGTTCTTTGTTATTTTTTAACACTTAGACTTTGACATATTTGCATGGTGGCCAAACTATATATTTTCATCCAACTCATCTTAAACAAGGGCATTTCTGTCCAGACCTTCTGTTTTCTCTGATTAAAATTAAAAAAAAAAAAAAAACATCTTTCTGTGAAAATGGAATCAGATCCCTCCTCCTGGACAAATGTCCTGGACCACTGGTCACTCCCCCTGCAGCAGCTGCTTTCCTTTCCAGGGGCAAGGCCATCAGGCAACCACATGTCTTATAACTCCATAGAAATAACTTCTGCTCCAACCCTATCCTATTTCTATCTTGAATGATAAAGGCTGATGCTGTGTAAGGATGGCTCAGTGAATTTTCCTCGGCTTTTCCCAAGGGTTCTTATTTATCCCCTTAGTCTACCTTTTTCAAAATTAGGAAAGGGGACTATTGACCAAAAAAACATATTTGAGAGTTTGGTCAACTCGCTTCTTCATTCCTACGTTACTTGGGAGCACGTCCTTCCCTGGTGGCTCAGCGGTGAAGAACACACCTGGCGTTGCAGGAGATGCAGCTCCCTTGCACGGGTTGGGAAGATCCCCTGGAGAAGAAAATGACAACTCACTCCACATTCTTGCCTGGAGAAGTCCGTGCACAGAGGAGCCTGGAGGGCTGTAGTCCATGGGGTCACAAAAGAGTCGGTCATGACTGAGAGTCTATAAACACCAACAATTACTTGGGAGTATGTATGGGGTCGCACAGAGTCGGACACGACTTAAGCAACTCAGCAGCAGCAGCATTAAGATGATACGCAAACAGTCATCTCAGAATCTTTTATTTCTCCTTTGAATGCTCCTACGATTGCACGTGAAGAGCATGAGATGGTCTTTCATTCGTTACTTTACTGAATCTTTTTACTGTTGACGTGTTCTTATCCATTTTTATCCATTTTATTAGGTGTTACAGAAGGGAGATTCCACAGTCCATCTTTATCTCAACACATGTGTTCAGAAGCCCCCTCCCTTTCGTCATCCCAAACTTCAGTAAACTGGCATCTACGCCTTCCTTCTCTCTATGCATTTTCCCATGGAAGTCCTCTTGTCAGCAATCCCCTTCCTCCTTATTTTCAAACACCCAAGTCCCAGTCATCCTTTAACACCCAGATCAAATGACACTCCTGCATGGAATCTTCCTTATCCACTCCTCAAAACATGACCTCTTCATTCCATTGAACCTCCCACTCACCTTTCCATTCTTACACTGTTCACTAACTCCCAGTTGGCTCTAAATGTTCCTGTGACCGTGGTGGTCCCTCTGGCTGCATGGCAGTGTCCGTGTTGGCAAGGTCTGTATGCTCTTTATGCCTGTGTCCTTTATATGTAGTGAGATAAAGAACCAAGTACAAGCTCAGTTAACATTTGAGTTACCATCGAGCCTGTACTCTTAACTCCTGGGAGCTTAACTCCTGAAGCCCATGAGCCCTAGAGCCTGCATTCCACAACAAGGGAAGCCACCGCAGCGAGAATACCAAGCACACCTAGAGAGTGGCCCCTGTTTGCCGAAACTAGAGAAAAAGTCCACACAGCAGTGACGGCTCAGCACAGCCAAAAATAAATAAAATTATTTTTAAAAGCATAATTTACGTTTGCAACAATCCTTCTAAAGCATTCATAAAATCATGTCTCTTTTCTTGTCCAGTTCTCGAAGTGCCTTTCTACACGGCTCAGAGTCATGGCCGAGATTCTTGAACCATAGCTGGTACCATCGTGAGAGCAGAACCCCTACTGCTGCCCTGACCCACCCATCCCCAGCTCTCTGTGCCTTCTTTACACCACGGGGCCCATGCCAGACTCCTTGCTTTGCCTTGGACTCTCCAAATATCTCAAGCCTCTGAGCTACCTTTCCATCACCTGGAAGGCCCTCCCCCGAGATGCTCGGGAGACAAGCTTCCTGTGGCCCAGCGCCTGCACCCCTTCATAGTGGGCATGAATATTGCATGAGGGAAGACAAGAGAGGCAAGGTGCCTGGCACTTGGCTCTGCCTGAGACTGCTGCTGTCATAAGGATCATTGCTCCATGGGACGCGAGGAACGGCGAGGGGCTGGTAGTCCCAACCTATTCCTCCTTTCCCTCTGCAGCAATGGGAGACTTAGAGTTTGGGATATGATATGCTGGCAAGAGGTCAGAGGAGAACAAAGTGAGGATCTGAACCCTTTTTGTGCTGGTTGGAGCCCACCAGCCCTTCCTCACTTGTATCCTCATAAAAAGACAGCCTTCTGGGTAGATTCCTCTGTCCTGCATTGGCTGTCCCCTCTTCGCCACTTCCGTAGGGTTTTCTTTTCTTCTCTCTAGTTGACCATTCCTAACTTCTCAAAAAGATGTTTGTGGCCAGGCCCACCTGTCCCACCAAGATGTGAACTTCTTATGGCTGGGATCCCATCTTTACCTTCTGAACTGTGTTACCCAGCCCAGAACCTGGAACCAAAGAGACAGAGAAGGTAAGTGTTTGGCTAATGCATGTCTGAATGATTGCATGAATGGATAAGGCAGTATTTATTCTTCCAGCAGTGTGGTCCTACGGCTTGAAAGAGCAGATGCATTCCCCCAGACTGTCAAACTAAGACCTGAAAGAGTAGAAATATTTCCCCAGATTGTTTAACTGAGGCCAAGGAAGCAGATTATTTTTCTGTTTAAAATCGAGATTCATCCCAGCCCTGTGGACACTATCCCTCTTATTTCTTTATTTCCCTTTCCCTCTCCAAAGACTCCCACCCTTTATTCCTAAACCCTCTCCCAACCCCTCCCTCAATCACCCCTTCCCATGGGTGTCTCAGGAAGCCTAGCAGCTTCTCTGCAACTCAGTTTCATAAATTCTTCTCTGTCCCATGTCCCAAGCACTGCAGCTCACTCAGAATCTCCTGCTGACCTGGGTGTCCTAATGGCTGGATCCACATATTCGCAGCATTTTTAGAAAAGTCATGCACATCTAATTACGTGGAGACACCAGCACATTCATTTCCTGGTTTTTGCTCACACAGATGGTAGGAAAAAATTTAAGAAATTTAACCCTAAAAGACCATAGAACACATTGCCCACATCTGGAGCTGGATCAGATATGGGACCAGCAGAAAGGAAAAATGTTTCTTTATTTTTTTTAATTCCTCTGGGGCCAAGGAAGACCACACTCCCTCTCCTTGACTTAGGAATGATTCTGGATTCCTCATGGAAATTTCTGTTCAAATTCCACCACTAGGAGGGCCAAGGAAATGGCAACCCACTCCAGTATTCTTGCCTAGAGAATCCTGTGGACGGAGGAGCCTGGTGGGCTGCTGTCCATAGGGTCGCACAGAGTCAGACACGACTGAAGCGACTTAGCAGCAGCAGCAGCAGGAGGAGGGGGGCCAAAGAGTATCAGAAATCCCTCCCATGTCTCAGAATTGTATCTGTTTTGGAATTTGCTTAAGGGAACTGGATAAAGTCATTTACAAAATTGAGCTTTGACCTTGGGGACGTGCTTTTCTAACAAATGAGTTATAAATGCCTACCTTGTGCTAGGTACAGAGTAGGTCTTTGGGAAAGGAGAACTTAGGAAAACATGATCCCTGCCATTAGCTCCCCCACCAGACTTCATATGAATTAAAAAAGAGAGAGAGAGAACTTCTTCTAAGTAGATGGGGCCTTGCACCAGGACACACAGCTTGACAAGAGGAGCATGGGCTGGATTTCCCTTCTCACTTGGTCTCACATCCGGGTGCTCTAGTGTAGTCAGCAACCAACATAACCAATGTACAGGGCAGTCCTGCCTGTCATCAATGAGCCCGGGTAGGTATTGATTAGAGTGTATCTCAGATGTCATGGGACAAGCAGACAGACTTGATCCGGTGCTAGCTCTCCTGCGGCTCAGATGGGAAAGAATCTGCCTGCCAGTGCAGGAGACCCAGGTTCAATCCCTGGGTCAGGAAGACCCCCTGGAGAAGGAAATGGCAACCCACACCAGTATTCTTGCCTGGAGAATCCCATGGACAGAGGAGCCCGGTGGGCTACAGTCAGTGGGGTCACAAAGAGTTGAACACAACTGAGCAACTAACACACACACTTGGCTCTGCTGCCCACAAACTATGTGAGTTGGGATTAGGTTCTTAGCATCTCCCCTCCTCGTTTTCCTCATCTGTAATGCTGGACTGAGACTGACTTCCCCAGGTTGTCCTGAGGATGAGACGGCAGGGTGAGTATGAAGACACTTTGATAACCAAGGAATGATTGTAAATATGGTCATCAATCCATGTTACTGTTATCGCCTGTGTTATCATGGAGATCACGTTGCAAACAAATGGCCATCTGGTGCAGCTAGAAATCTGTCACTCAAAGCACTTTGCTTTGATGTCGTTCATCTCAACGGGATCCACTGCGGGTCTTAAATCTTCTATTTGAGCTCCACTTCACCTCCCTTTATGGTTGCTATGCTTGTCTACATAAGGCAAGTTACAGGTGGGTTCTTTTCCAGTGAGCTACCAGTTTTTATACTTAAAAACTGTCTTAAGGGCTATATTGACAGCTGTGTTGCTAAAAAGCTTGGGACAGGGAAGTAAGAATGAGGCAGTAGCAGGGAACAGCCACAGGTATTGGCAAGGTAACAATATCACCTCGCAGATCACAGAGCAGGTAACCTTAGAGGAGGAGGGTGTTACTTTAATAACAGCCCCTGCTTAGCCCCGTGCTGGGTGTCCTGCCTGGGCCTCCATCTTCCGCAGCATGGTCTCATTTTGATTCGTGTTTGTTGAATGAATAAATGAATCACTACTCATGTGTTTCCAGGCCTGATGGGGAGACCAACAAGGCAACAGCTGAGATGCTGTGAGGCAGGTATTGCAGTAAACGGATACATCCAGTGTCCCAAGGAAAGGGAAGCTGACTTCTTCTGGGGCAGTAAGTGGGACGTGAGCAAAGTCCCCGCAGCAGCAGTGATGTTGAAATGGACATTAAAGGGTACAGAGGAGTTTGGAGTGGGGAGAACAGAAACACACAATGGAAAGGCCAACATTAACAAGTGCGCAGAGATAACAAGTATGTAGAATGTTCATAAACTCCTGAAAATGTTCTGCACCTGGAACATAGTAGGAGTTTAGTAAATCTTTGTTGCAGGAATGAATGATTGCTGTAGGGGTGGTTGAATACAAGTCTGGGGTTCAAGGAGGCTTTTCCAGTGAGGAGGTATTGAAGTAGCTACTGGTGTGAATATTCTGTGACCTTTAAATAAATCCCTGGAGGATAAGAACTGTGTGATTATCATCTCTGAATTCAAAATGCAGAGCCAGGACTTGAGATCAAGTAAGATATGTTGACTAACAACTGTGCTTTTCTACACCAGCCTCTTTCCCTGAGTCCAAGCTCTTCTATTCTAGTTCACTTACACCCTTGAACAATTAGGATCTAGAGTGAACAAGGCAAACCTTGACGCCTCCTGTCCCAGCCGTGCTCCTCCCCAAGCAGCAGTGGACACAGGGTTCACATCTATCTAGTGCACCTCCATCTCTTATCACCCAGTTTGTCTCCCCTTTTAGCCTCTGCAATGAGACAAGGCACGCGGTGAGAGCAGAAGCACTGTGTGCACTTCTTGCTTGGGACCTCCGAGCCCTGTCTTGCCCTGATCAGGAGACGACAAGCTTCACAAGGTACAGTGACAAGTGGCTTTGTACCCACCTGCGCTGGATACCTATCATGAACGAAAATAAACTTTAACACACTGAGATTTGGTATGTGGGTGGTATTTGCTACCAAGCATAACTCCTCTCACGCTGACTAATACACCCAATCCTCCAATCTTAGTTAATAATACTGCTCATTGACCCAGGCCAAAATCATGCACCATCTTTCTTTTTCTCACACCCTGAAAACATCTAACCCACTTCTAAGTCCTGTCAGATCTACATCTAAAATATTCCTGCAGTGGATGGTTTATCACCATTTCCATTCTGTCCACTCTGTTTGAAATTTCCCTGGGAGGTTGTAGCAGCTGTCTAACTGATCTCTTGAGTTCCATTCTTGTCTTCTCCCCGCAGAAATGAGAGGGACAATTTAAAACAGTTTCCATTTCTGTTATTTCTTTGCTTACATAGACCCACTGTCTGGAGATTAAGTCCAGATTCCATGTTGTGGTTTACAAAGTCCTGAGTGATTGGCTCCATGTTATTTCTCCAGACTTTTCTGTGGCAGTCAATTCCACCCCTCTCCAGTTCTGCCCCAGGCACCCTGGCTTCCCAAAGGACCCCCACCCCAGGGCCTTTGCACTGGTTGCTTTTGTTATCTGCAATGATGTTTCCCCCCTGCTCTTCCCAAATGTGGCAATTCCTCATTATCTTTTCTCAGATAATCCATCACCTCCTCAAAGAAGCCTTCCCTGCTTCCCCCCTTTTAAGCCACCCTCCTCTCTCAGTGACACTCTATCACATCACTCCGTTTTGCTACCTTCACAAAACTTAACTCCAAATTAAAGTCTTTTTGTGCGTTTGCTTATGTTTTTAGCTATCTTTGCCCACCAGAATGCTGTGTCCATTGGATTTCTAACATCTAGAATAGGTCTCAGCATGGAGCAATCCTTCCACATACAGGGCATGATTGACTGAACGGATAAATGAGCCACCAGCTTCACTGTTGCCACTGATAGAATCAAATGAGATCACAGCCCACAACTTTGAGGATGATGACGTCTTGGGCCCAGCAGTGTGTTACAGTTCTATTCCTTAACCCAAAATGAAGGAAAATGCAAAAGGAGACAGAATAGGAGAGAACCAAAAAAAAAAAAAGCATTGTTCACTACCCAGCTCAGGGGGCCTCTCATGCCTGACAAATAATGAATTAGAGAGAGATCAGAACATCCAAGACCAAAATAGTCATTAACCGCCACTCTCCCCAGACCCCCTCCCTCAACACGCTGGCTGCCAGAAGCCAGCCCAGACAGTCCAGTCAGGAAACAAAAAGATGGAACAGAAAGGCCCCTTTGAGCAGCCCAGTTATTAAGAGCTCTAGACAGTGGGGGGAGAGAGTGTGCACAGCTTAACTCAAACATTCATGCAGAAATGTAAAAAACAATTATGACATTCAATTATTCCATTAAGTGAAATTAACCATTCTTCTCGTTCTTTGAAAAGACCAAAGAAAGCAGAGATCTGAATAATTAGGTCAGTGAAGAATTGTGAAGAAAGGATGTCTGGACTTTTATTTTCATTAAAAGTAGGAGGGGGTTTTGCATTTGCTGTGCTCTCTGTGTGTGTGTGTGTGTGTGTGTGTGTGTGTGTCCGCTTGCTCTAAGAACGCCTTTGAATTCCCGGGGTGGTCATATCCGCGGCTCTGCCCTGGCAGGTACGGCCAGGTCCGGATCAAGGAGTGGCATTCCCACTTTGATGTTGACTGTCATGCTCTGTTGCTTGACGATCTCTTTGGCTGCCTGCAAGTCTGTTGTCCTGGGCGACCAGGTAAACCCAGCCAGGAGCACAGACCCTGCCTCCCATCCTCCCTGGCACCACGTGCAGAAGAGAAAGGGTGAGATGAACAGGTAGAGATGTCCGCCAGCACCCTTTCCGTTCCCAGGATGGGGGCTGGCTCTTGATCATCGTCTACTGAAGCTGTTACCTGGTGGCAGCTCCATAGACGACACACATGCATAAACCTGTACGATTACACATGTGTATAAACACACTCACCCACACAACTCTACTGTGACAGAAGAGAGAGAAGGGGAAGTGGAAAAACAGGGTCACCCCCTGAGCCCCTGGGTGTATTGTTTATTCTCTCAAGCCCCATGTGTGTAGCTACAAATGACAGTAGACAAGACCCTGATGCTGGGAAAGATTCAAGGTAAAAGGAGAAGCGGGTGGCAGAGGATGAGATGGTTAGTTAGCATCTCCGACTCAATGGACATGAATTGGCTAGAAATATGGGAGATAATGGAGGACGGGGGAGCGTGGCGTGCTGCAGTTCACAATGTCACAAGATATCAGACACGACTTAGCGACTGGACAACCACCACCACCGCCACCTAAGCAGGAAGTTGTTGGTAGCAAGAATGCTGCCATGTCTCAGCGTCTCAACTCAGCGTTGGACTTCCCTTGTCCAGCATGACACAACGTTGCCAACAAACTATCTCTGTATGTGATTCAGAAGTCTGAAAATATGAAGTATCAATGCCACCTGGGTTTTGTTGCTGTTTTGGTTTTTTGTTTTTCTTTGTATTTTTTTTTTTAATTATCTGTCAAGTGGCCCATTTCTCCAAGGATGCTTGGAACATCAAACTTGCTTCTTTGTGATAAGGTTCTGTTGTTTAAAAGTTTATCCCATGACAAGTCCAAAAGCATACAACATTAAACTATGCCCTGGGCATTGCTTTCAAATAGCTTTCTAAATTTTGTAAACTTTTAAAATTGGTAAAATACATATAACATAATATTCACATCTTCACCATTTTTAAGTGTAGAGTTTGCTGGCATTAAATGCATTCTCACTGTTTGGCAACCACCACCACCATCCATGTACACAGAACTGTTTTCATCCTGAGAAACTAAAACTCTGCCCCTGTTAAATACTAACTCCACAGCCCCCTCTCCACTCCACCCCTGGAAGTCACCATTCAACTGTCTGTCTCTATAAATTTGGCTCCTCCAGATACCTCGTAAAAGCAGAATCATATAGTAGGTCTTTTGGGCTCTAGTTTATTTCTCTTAGCATAGACATCCTCAAGGTTCATTCATGTTGCATGTGTCAGAATTGCCATCCTCCTTATGTGACAGAGTAATAGTCCACTATATGTATAGACTACACTTTGTTTTTCCATTGATCCCTTAATGGATAACTGGGTTGTTTCCACCTTTGGACTATTGTAAATTATGCTGTTATGAAAATGGGTGTACAAATATCTCTCCTAGTTACTGCTTTCAATTGAGTTTTAAGTTTAAGTATTAAAGGAGAAAAAAATGAAATATCATTTTCTACTCCTGGAAAGGGAGATTCTATTCTATATACTGAGTTATCATAACATTATAAAAAGTATACTATACATTCTTGGCATTCAAGTAGAATTAAAACTTTGGTCGTAACACTTAAAAACATCATCAATTTGAAAAAATAAAAAATTTAAAAAGCATCATCAATTTAGATAAACTAACTTCTCCAAGATTCACTTTCTTGACAAGCAAAAAAGAAAAAAAAATAGTTCTTTCCAACCTAGAAAGGTGACTGTGAGAATTGAATTGATGAAGATCAGTTCTAGGAAGGCAGGGAAGAAATCACCCTCACTCAGGTTGCATCCCAAAGTCTTGTATGATGCCTGGCCCAAAGAGCACTTAGCAAAAAGCAGTCCCATGGGTTGAGTGTAAATGACTATGTGAGGTTCACTTTACACATTGTTCTCCTTACATGTAGGAGGCACCTGGTAACTGGGGGCTGGTGTTACTCTCACAGTCATCTTGGTGATCTCAACATATTCAGTTGGAATCACCAGTGTTCACAGGCTTGGCCCCTCCCTTAACAAGGAAGACTGGTAAGCACGGGATGGAAGGAATTTGGCCAAGGTCAGAGCAGATTAGAGAACAACCAGAGTCAATCTCTGCCTTGTAAGGCCCCGTCTATGGCCCCATCTCATCCATTTCTTGTTCCAACAAAATAGATTAGTCATAGCTCAACAAAAGCCCGATACACAGTCTCCCATATGTCACCATATGTAAAGGAACATTCCTTTACAAGCATCCATCTCCTGGGTGTGTCACTTACTAGCAGTCATCTCCACTCAGAGCTTTGGATTAATTTCCAAAAGCTGCTGCAACAAATCAGAGGCTGCCTGCATTCCTTGGTTCATGACCCCATCCATACATCATTCCAACCTTGTGCTTCAGTCATCACCTCTCCTCCTCCTTCCTCTATGGCCAAATCTCCCCGTCCCCTCTGTAACGATACGCCTGATTATATCTGTGGTCCACGCAGACAACCCAGGATCATCGCCTCATCTCAAGGGTCTTGACTTAATCACATCATCAGCAAAGTATGCTTTGCCATGTAAGGTAACATTCACAGGTTTAGGGAAGTAAAACTTGGATACCTTTGAAGGGTCATTATTCTTGCTATCATTGTTCTCAATAAGTGAGTCCAAGAAATACCCAAAGCAACGAAAGCGGAAGAGCTGATAGAATCTTGATCAAGGATCTGCCTCCTGCTTGCCTCATCCTTCTTTCTTCTCCTCCAGCCTGGCACTGACCCCTCCTTCACAAAGTATACTAATAGGACCTCTCTTTCTCCTCCTACACCTGCTCCAGGTCAAGCTCTCACACGCCATCTCTGCAATCAGTATTCTTCCTACCTTCCAACTCAGGAGCAAGGAGCTGAAAGCCCAGTGGGGTGCCCACTCCAGCTTGGGATAATCCCAACTATTCCAAGTCCTTTTAGTTTGATCAGAACCTTGAGTCCCTGTAGCTTCTACCCATTTGTGATCTGAAACTCTACATGTTGAAGTCCCAGAGACGAAGTCCACTGTCCTTCCAATGTAGACAAAGAACCAAAGGAGAGGGACTGGGGAGGTCCTGAGAGGGTGAATGGTCAGAATCCAAAGCTAGCGAAGGAGTGTCTGCAACGACCTTCTAAGTCTGATGAGGAAATAGAACCTGAGTCCCTGTGTGTTGATTGGGCAGGACTAAAGCAAAGAAAGAAATTGGTAGGAAGCAGAGATGTAGGAAGTTAATGACTCATGTGGGAGCAGCAGGAGAATCACCCTCTCACGTGCCAGGTTAGAGGCCCATGGGGAATGGCTGACCTTGCAGAGCCCAGTGCTGGGCAGGGCTGATGTCCTGAGCCTGGAAAATCCTAACTATCGTGCAGTAGAGTCAAAACAAAAATGTCTGTCACAGCAGATGGGGAGCACCGCCAGACTGAAAGCAAAAACTGAAAGAAAAAAAAAATATCTTGAGAGGAGCACTGTTGGGTGTTCATACAGAAAGGTCTGTTTCAGCAGAAACCAGCTCCATCCAGACCAATATAATCAAGCAAGAAAAGAAGACTTCCGGAAGCAACCAGTCTATCACAGTCACCTAGGATGGAACAGGAACTTAGAGGCGCTGTAGTGAATCAGCAGTCACTGGGCAGAAACTGCTGCAAAGTGAGCCAGTCTGGTTCCACTAGAGATGTAATTGATATTTTGCCCATTTTGAGGATAGGTAAACTGGGACTCAGAGAGGGCTATCAACCCAAGAAAGATTGGGAGGATGAAAGAGCTTGTGTTCTCTATTTAATGTGTTCTCTGTTTAATATTTAAATATTCTCCATTGTGTTCTCTAGTTAATATTTAACTGTGACTCAGCTGAGAGTCCAGACTATCAGAGAAAATGTCCCCAATACTCAACACAGAGAAGACATACACCTAGGCAATCAAAAGAGACATAGGCCACAGGGCTGAAGCAAGGTGCCTGAGATACCCTGCAGGGCTGGGCACTGACCATTCGGTACCTAGATGGCGGATCCCGGGGAGGAAGCTTAGATGGACCAGACAGCACTCAGGAACCCCAGAGAGAAGCTGTTTACCAGTTAGTTTTATTGAGAAGTATTTTTGTATTTTAGCATCCAGTAAAGAGGTGGCTTTGCCCATGCACCAAGTATCAGCTCTATTTTTATGGGATAGGTGTCAGGTGTATCCTTGGGTAACAATGGGATCCAGACTCTGGCTAATGGTGAAAGAGCAGTGAAATCCTCTAAGACCTTCTGCTTCCTCCCTTATGGGGGTTGCCTTGACCTGATAATTGTGGGCATCCCCATAATTCAGACTCAGCAGTAAACCAAGGTGGCCTCAGAGCCTTCACTTGGCCCCCAAACCCAACCAAGGTCTAGGCTAGCCCAGAAGATTCCAGAAAGCCCCATGTTGAGTTTCTGGAGCCCAGCTGTCCTTGTGGCGTCAAATCTTGAGGTTGCAAAGTAGAGGGAGGCAGCCCAAGCCAGCACAGTCTGGCAGGCTCTGAGGTGGAAATGTAAGGCCAGTTCACTTCCTGGGCCAGAGACCATCCAGGGAAAAGGCAGTAGACGTCAGATGCTCCCCAAGGACCATACAGCCATAAAAGAGCTCTTAGCATGCAGCGTTGTGATGACTGGAGCATAAATGAATCAGACACGTGCCAACCATATCTCCCCTGGAAGAAGCACGAGCACACGCAGACACGCACACACGTGCACACACACACGCGCGCGCACACACACACACGCACGCACACACACGCGCACACACACGTGCACACACATGCACGCACACACACGTGCACACACGTGCGCACACACACGCACACACGCGCGCACACACACACACATTCGTTCATGCGCGCTCCACACATATACTCACACATGCTTGGTCACTCACATATGAGGGTTTTTTTTTCCCCGTATTGATTTTTTTTCCCCTAATTGCCACAAACTCAGTGACTTAAATCAGAACAGATTTCTTTTCTGGAAGTTCTGGAGGACAGAAGTCCCCAGGCATCTCCCTAGGCCAGCATCACATCTGCCTCCCTTGTGAAAACTCCAGAAGAAAACCCTTTTCTTGTCTTCTCCAGCTTCTGAAGGTGCGAATGGTCCTCCATCCATCTTCACACCTGCAATGCAGGACAGGTGCTTCCTCATCACAGCACCCTGCCCTCCGCCCCTGCCCTCCGCCCCCGCCTCCTGCTCTCACTTCTCACTAGTGAGGACTCTCGGGATGACATTGGGCCACCAGGGGAAACTGATAGACACTTTCTCTTTTTATTTTTCTTTGTCTTTCTTTTAATTAAAAAATATTTTTATTGGCGTATAATTGCTTCACAGTGTTGTTTTACTGTCTGCTGCACAGCAAAGCGAATCAGCTATAGACATACACATATCCCCTCTTTTTTTATTTCCTTCCCGCTTAGGTCACCGCAGAGTAATTTAGTAGAGTTCCTTGTGCTAAACAGTAGGTTCTCATTAGCTATCTATTTTGTACACAGTAGTGCATATACGGGCTTCCCTGATGGCTCAGTTGGTAAAGAATCCACCTGTAATGCAGGAGACCCCAGTTTGATCCCTGGCTCAGGACGATCTGATGGAGAAGGAATAGGCTACCCGCTTCACTATCCTCGGGCTTGCCCTGTGGCTCAGCTGGTAAAGAATCCGCCTGCAATGCAGGAGGCTTGGGTTCGATCCCTGGGTTGGGAAGATCCCCTGGAGAAGGGGAAGGCCGCCCACTGCAGCGTTCTGTGCAGCCCACGGCGTTGCAAAGAGTCAGACAAGACGGAGCAACTTTCACCTTCAGTGCATATGTGTCGTGTTGCTGCAAATGGCATCATTTCATTCTTTTTAGGCCAAGTACTCTTCCACTGCATTAGTGTCTATACACCACATCTTCACTATGCATTCATCTGTCAATGAACATCTGGGCGGTTTCCATTCTCAGCTATTGTAAAGAGTGCTGCAATGAACACTGGGGTGCAGACACTGCCCTTTCTCTTCTTCAATAGAGCCACTGCTCCAGACACTGCCCTGGGCTTCCGAGTTAGCTAAGCCCGACCCATCCCTCCCATCATGCCTGTTCTCATCCCCATCAGTACACTCACCACACCGTATTAGAAGCAGACATTTCTTCATCAGGACCATCTACAAAAGCAAGAGTTTCTTCAGGCTGGGGACTCCGTGGCACTTGTGCAGCAGGCTCAGCGTCACATGTCCCCTGGCGTGTAGGATATTCACTTACGATTTGTGAGCACAAAATTGAATGGATGAGAGTGAATGTGTGTATTTACTCTAGCAATAGCGGCTCTCATTGGAAGGCAGGGCACAGTGCTCTGGGCTTCTCATCTATCTGGCCATTTAGCTCTCAGGACAATTCAATGAGAGGAGCTCTGCTGTTACTGTCCATTTACAAAAGAAAAAAGAAAAGATGATATTTCAAGAAAGTGAAATAACTGGCTCACCCACTCAGAGATGGAGTCACAGTTTGAATGGATTAAAAGAATCATGAGTGCCCACTCATTGATCCTGCTTTATTCTCCAGCTTTGATTCTGAGTTTTAGAGACACCACTTCCCCCAAGCCCTGAGCTCCCCATGTGGGGCTCCCACAAGAAATTACCTTTGTTTTTATTCAATTCAAAACGGTGCTTAAGAATGTGAGATTTGGAGTGACACAGATCTAAACGACCAACCTGGTCCTCCCACTTGCTGGGGCAAATCAGCCTCTTGAGGAGTCCGTCTCCTCCTCTGTCAAACGGTGATGAGTGTGGATTAGAAGCCAACACAGACACAAAGCCCTTAGCACATGGACACAGACAACACGTGGTCAAGCAGGCCATCAGCGGCCGTGGGCTCAGGGCTCTTGGGAGCTTGCACATGGCTGGTCATTCCCATGAGTCGAATCAAGAGACAGGGCCAACAGAGACACATGGTGGGGAGCAGAGGGCCGAGATCAGGCAGGAGGATTGGTCCCCAGTGGGTTTCAAGCCTGGGATGCAGGACACAAGAATACAGCTCCAAGGCTTGGTGTAGACAGGGCTGGAGAGAAAGTCGGATGGGAGAGTCTGAGCAGAGAAGACACCATGGATTCCAGAGACAAGAGGTCATGCCCAAGGCTGGGCCTTTTCCTTTCCTTTCTTTTGTTATTTCTTTTTCTTTTCTGAGCTCTAACACACGAGTGCATGGGTGGGCTGGTCCCACTGAGAGGGGCCTGTGACAGAAAGGACCATTTTCCCCACAGCTGGAGACTCTTGGCATGCTGGAATTCAATCCTGCCTTGGATGGGTGGTCTGCCAGGCCCTCTAACCCCTCCCCACCTCTCTCCCTATGCTGGAATATGTCTTTGCAACTCTGGATCCAGCCAACACACAACATTTTCCTTGCTGCTGAAATTAGTGCATGAGAAATAACTCGAGATAGAAATCACAGTTCACTTAACACTAATTATTTCCCTGGAAATGAAGATTAATATTGAACTTGTTACTTGCAGGGAAGAGTAAACACACACAGGCACACACCCTCCAAGTAAATGTGCAGATCTAATCCTTCAATTACTTCAGATCCAGCACACCACGCAGCCCTGGTGGCCAAATGTTTCCTAGTTGGTTGCTATGATCAAATCCAGGAATCGGGGAAAGTTCACAGCTAGCCCGAGGGGTAGAAACATACCGCAGAGGAGACAGGAGTTTCAGGGTAACCGGGTGAGTTCTGGGGTTCTAGTGCTCCCCAGGGGTGCATCCATCCTCCCCAAAGAGATGACAGGTGTCCAGCCTTGCCTGCCCTGTGTCCCCAGCACCTGCATAAGAGGCTCTGGTTATAGACATTCGGAACACAGAGCAGTGAGTGGATAGATGCGTGGGTGAGTGACCTCATGGGTAATGAGTGTCAATGAAGCAGCTTACCCGGGATGAAGAGTCAGCGATCCCGACACCTAGTCCAAATCTTGGTCCATCCCTTTGCGAACAGCATCAACCCAGGCAGACATCACAGAGGAAGCAGTCTTGCAAACTAAGCAGCAGGCTTCCCCGGTGGCTCAGTGGTAAGAATCTGCCTGAAAACACGGGAGACATGGGTTCCATCCCCTGTCCGGGAAGACCCCACGTGCCGTGGAGCAACTAAGCCCGTGTGTCACAACTACTGAAGCCTGCGCTCCCCGGCGCCTGTGCTCCCCAACAAGAGAAGCCAGGATGATGAGAAGCCCGTGCACCGCCACTTGAGCGGGCCCCCATGCTCTGCAGCTGGGGAAAAGCCCACACAGAAACGGAGACCCAGCACAGCCAAAACCAAATAATTTTTTTTTTTTTTAAAGAAAGCTAAGTAGCATTTTAAGCAGTGAATGTTATTCCAGCAGAAGAGTCAGTAGGAACCAAGATCTGAAACCAGGAAAGCTGGAGGCATAAATGGGAAAGAATCAGAGGTGTGTGTGTACCTCTGTGTGTGTGTGTGTATTTTCTCTCTGGCAGGAGCAAAAAGGACTGGGAAGTATATTAACCACATTTGTGTGGTAAGCCTCGGTTTACAAAGCACTTTATAGTCTTATTGTGGGGAGTTCTCATGGCCGTGCTATGTGGTGGGTATTAGCCCCATCAAGGAATCTGACAAGCAGGAGGTGATATAAATTGCCCAGAGCCACAGAGATGGAGGGTCACCTAGCAGGAATGTGAACTTCAGCCTCCTGGGTCCAAACCGAGAGCTCTCCCGACGCCCAGGTGCCTTAGAGAGGGGAGGGGCTTTAAGTGCCTGTCCAAGAAGTGAGCAGTCCAGACTGGCGGCCTCTCTATCATCAGCAAGTCCCATCAAGACCCCAGGGAAAACAAGGAGAACTCAGCTGCTGGGCACTGCTCAGCTTCCAGAAACATCTCCAGCCATTCAGCGTCCAGGGTAGGAAGACAGGAGACAGAAACTGATGTTTAATCATCAATTGATCTAAACCTCAGAGCAGCGGTGCCGTGCTTCCCAAACTTCATACATCTGTGTGCCCCAAAGTTATTATTCCAAACTGCCAAACTGTGGTGTCCCTGGGACAGTGATTCAAGTCTAGGTGCAGAATGAAGGTAGTCAGCCACCTTACCTTTCTTCCCCCGCCCAACGAAGCCACTACAGACCCAAACATACTCCTCCTAACCCCTCCCTGCCCCGTGACTCGGGTTGGTCTCCTGATGTCACTCATCCAAGAAAAGTTGAAGGAAAACTAAGGCTACTCCTCATCAGCTCCGTGTGAGCCCAGTGTGGGTGTATCCAGAAAATTCGGAGCAAGGGACTCACTTCTGCTAGTTCAGTCCTGCCAGCTCAGAGATGACAGGACAGAATTCAGAGCTACACAGCAGTGGGTTTAAATCTCAGCTCCACCAGGACGCAGTGGGGTGGCTCTGGACCAATTCCTTAACCTGTCAGCCTCCGCCATTTCATCTGTCATAGGGTGGTCATTCCATCAAGCAGAGGTGTCTTGAGGATGGGTGAGTCACTTGTGAAATGTCTGGCACCATGCACGTCCCTGGTAAACATAAACTTCTTCTTTGGTGTGCATGTGCTTGTGTTAAGTGTCTTCAGTCGTGTCTGACTCTGCAATTCTATGGACTATAGCCCGCCAGGCTCCTTTGTCCACGGTATCCACCAGGCAAGAATACTGGAGTGGGTTGCCATGTCCTTCTCTAGGGAACCTTCCCCACCCAGGGACTGAACCTGGGTCTCCTGCATTGTAGGTAGAGTCTTTATCATCTGAACCACCAGGGAATCCTTCCTTCTTTGGAGAGATTGTTTACTAGTCTTAGAGGCACTGAGTAACTTAGGTGGGGCCTCCCCTTGGTAGGAATGCAACTTACACAACATAAGTGCTTCCGGTTTGGAGGACTGGGTTCAACGTGCCCTGTTCTAAGGCTGGCCATCTATAAATTACACTGGGGGACTTTCATTTCTTTCCAGGCTCTGCCTGTGGCATCCTTGGCGAATGGGAGAATGATTATGATTTCCTCCTTGGGAAGGTGGGGCAAGACCGCAAATGTGGAGCCTCAGTGCGAGTTTCTCGAGGAGGGGATGGTGGCTAAGGCTTCATGAGCCCTGAGGAACACAGTGGCCAGCAGGGCACAGACCAAAACCTGCTCCAACCCCCCCTTCTGCTCCTAGTTGTACCTTGATGTTCCTGTCCAGGAGTCACATATCCTCCATGTACACACACGGTTGTTAAGTTCTCCCTGTCCTTCAGGGGGTCCAGTCCATCCTTGGACAGTGGTTATTAGAAAACTGGCACTTAGTTAGGAAATACAGGAGTAAATGCTTGAGACTGAATGGTAAGAAAGATAAAAATGGTCCACTAAAAGCAATGTTCATTAATATACGTATAACATACATACACAGCGAAGTGACTACAATGATACACTAAAATGGTAAGCTTTTAATCAATGGCTGGCAGGATGAGAGGTGATTGTAAGCTTCTCAATCTTTGCTGTATTTTCCATAATGAATATCTATTTACTCTTCTAATCAAGAAAAAATTAGGCATTAATCAAAGGAAGTGATTCCTTACATCAAGCATGTATATATATATATACATATACATATATATAAATCCAGGTTTCTTGATTGCCAGCCCCATGTCTTATCAATAAAAGGAATAATGCAGACGGAAATATTTGTGAGCTACTTATGTTCTACTAGGCTGACTCATAATGAAATTAGCATGTAAGCTCCAGCATGGAATGGAAGGGTGACCCTTTGCAACATAAAGGGATTCTTCACTTTGTATAAGGAATTGCTAGAGGTACTTTAAGCCGACAGTCACACACAGTTAGTCACAGATCAATTATAGGAGACACCCAGGACTCAATGGCCGTGGAACAGTACTAATATGGGTGGGATTCATGGCCGATCACTTCATAGGTCTTTAAGGGCCTCAGTTGCCCTGGGTAAAGACAAGTTGGACCAGACCATTTTTAAAGGAACTGAGAGCTCTTCAGGAGTGATCGGAGAAAAAAAAAATTAATTGGCAACTAGACATTGAAACAGTGAAAGTTATTGATGATTGGAACCCAATCCTAAGAATCTCCATCTCTAGAGATTCAAAAGAGGGCTTCCCTAGTGGTCCAGAGGTAAAGAATCTGCTTGCCAGTGAAGGAGATGTGGGTTCGATCCCTGGATCAGGAAAATCCCTAGAGAAGGAAATGGCAACCCACTCCAGTATTTTTGCCTGGGAAATCCCATGGACAGAGGAGCCTGGCGGGCTGCATACAGTCCATGGGGTCGCAAAAGGGTCTGACATGACTTAGCGGCTAAACAACAAAGAGATTCAAAAGATCCAGGCTTCATATAACTGAAACCAGAAAACTAATACAAGCGAAAATTGAAACTCGTAAACATAATACCAGCATTTAAGAACCATTACCCCTAGAAGATCAGATAAGAATAAAGACAAAACAGCTCTGAAATGCTAATATGAGCCAGCAGAAAAACAGACTTAGCTGTAAAAACCACACACACACACACAGTGCACTCAGACATGACACAGGAAGCTTCACCTATTGATGCAAACCATCTAATTATTTTTAAATAGTAGAGAATCATAGAAAGGTCTTCAGAGATCATCCAACCACTGCTTTTCAGTGTTTCTTTTAATCCACAAAAAGCTTTCTTCAAATGAAATCTTACATGGAACAGTTACAAGCAGAGCTGCTCTGATTGAAGGTATGCAGAGATACCTGCAGATGCAGAGGACACCCACATCCCTCCACAGGACTCTGGGGGCTCGCCGGAGCACACGTAAAAAGCCACTGGTCTCACAGGGGCCCAGAGAGGACACGTGACTTGCTGAACGCCACACAGCAAGCTGGTATCAGATTGAAAGTGAAAGTGTTAGTCACTCAAGCATGTCGGATTGAGGACTGGCCAGGCTTCCCTAATAGCTCAATTGGTAAAGAATCCGCCAGGAGACCCTGGTTCAATTCCTGGGTCAGGGGAAAAGGGAAGTTCAGCTGGAGAAGGGATAGGCTACCCACTCCAGTATTATTTGGCTTCTCTTGGGGCTCAACTGGTAAAGAATCGACCTGAAATGTGGGGGACCTGGGTTTGATCCCTGGGTTGGGACGATCCCCTGGAGAAGGGAAAGACTACCCACTCCAGGATTCTGGCCTGGAGAATTCCATGGACTGTATAGTCCATGGGGTCGCAAAGAGTCAGGCATGACTGAGCGACTTTCACTTTCAATCTGGTATCAGACTGAGGACTGACCAAGGATCCGGCATCACGGTCTCCAAACCCAGGGGCATGTAACCAACTCACCAGCCTGTTCCACATCAGACACCCCAGCAGAGGCGTCCCTGGACCAGGTACGCTCGGACGTCATCCTGTTAGCTGCTCTCTCCCTCGTATCCCACATCTCATTGTTCAACTCATCCTTCTGATTCTGCCTCCTTAATCTTATCTCTATGGTGAAGCCAAGATTTAAGCTCAGACCTCAAGACCACTCAGCTCCTGGTCTGCCTATCTCCAGGGCTGATCCAAGATTACCTCATGAAAAGCATCAGAGACCCCTGATGGCCTCCAAAAGACCCAGCCACATGACCATCCACGAGTCTCGGCAAACACAGATCCTTTTCCGAAACCCTCAGCAGAGTCGGTTCCTCTGTGAAGTGCGCACGGTGGCCATAACTTCCTTGAAAACAACGTCATTTCTTTTTTAATACTTTTTTTAAAAAAAGTTGTCATTATGTTTTGCTTTTTGTTAAAGGGTGAACGATAGCTCTTGGTGAAACGGGTAACCCTGGGCCTTGTCTCCATATCTTAGCAATCTGTTCTGAAGTCCATCAAAGAGATGGTGAGGCAGTAATGAGGCTTTTATTAGCAACCTTTACACTTTGTCAAAATTAAAATGAAAATGCAACATTCATATGTAAATCTAGTTACCTTCGAGGTTCCCCGTATCCTTTATCCCTTTCATGAAATTACAGATTATTAAGAAATGTTTGAAGAGTGGGGAGACAGGCTTCAGGGGAGTGTGAAAGAGGAAGAGGGAGGCGAAGGGGTAGGGAGGATGAGGTGCTTTGACCTTGACCTTCTCTTTCACGCTCACAAGCATTTCGGTCTGTCCTTTCAGAGCTCATCCACTGTCCAAGACAGCCTACCCACTGCCAAGCCTGACTTACACATCCAGTCTCCTAGAGACCCAAAACCTGAGAAAGAAGACTAGGAAGGCTAGGCAGGGGCAGGAACTCCTGTTTATAAATATTTCTCCTTGATAATGATTTATGGCAGATAACCACGAACACCGATTGACAAAAGGCCTTATTTAAAATTGTGCAGACAAATGTGAGAAGTGAGAATTGAGAAAAAAAGAAACAGTAATCCAAAGGGGGAAAACTCTCCAAACTGTTTCCAAGTGTCTTCTTGAGATGCAAGCTGAGACTGGACAGTTCACACTGCCTTGTGAAACCCAGAAGGTTCACACTATCATGTGAAACACACTGCCATGGAAACCCGGAAGGGTGGACAGCTAGTCTTTCCCAGGATCATCTGGGAAGGCTTCAGAGAGGAGGTGACTTTTTAGCAGGACTGTAGCAAACAGAATCTTAAAGTGACCCATACACTGCCTACCTACTGCTGCCCACACAATGTATGACTTCCTCCCCTGGGTGTTTCTGGGACCATGGCTGCTTCTGGTCAATAGAATATGGCAAAGCTAAGGAGAAGTAATGACGCTGTGATTTCCTGATTATGTAAGACTACAGCCGTCTCTTTGCTGGAGTCTCTCTCCCTCCCTGGCTGGCTGTAAGGAAGCAAACAGTCATGCTGGAAACCCCATGGACAAAGACCTGCACGCAGACTCTGAAACCAGACAGGCTCTATGAGACGGTCAGCAAAGAACTGAAGCTCCCAGTCCCCCAGTGCTGAGGAACTAGGTGCTGCCTCTAACACAGGACTGGAAAAGCATCCTCCCCAGTTCAGCCTCCAGATGAGTGACACCTTGATAGAAGCCTTGAGGGACCCTCCGCAGATGACCAGCTAAGCCATACCCAGTCCCTTGACTCACAAAAACAGCACAGTCATCAACAGTGTCTTCTTGTAACCAGCTGTGTGTCTGCAGCTGTTTTTCTTGCAGAGTGCTAGAAAACTAATACAGGTAAGCTGGGGAAAGAGCAAGAATTTGCAAATTGTAGGAAGTAAAGGAAATTCCAGGCCAAGGGAACAGCAGGTACAAAAGCATAGTAACAAGAAAGTGTCTATCTTGCTCCAAGAAAGGCATGAATTTAAACATCCCTAGGATAAGAAAGTGGGTAGGAGGTAGAAGATAAAAGAGTAACTCCAAAGAGTTAAAAGATTAAACCTCAAGGCCAGCGTTGCTTTGACGTGGCCTCACTTCTGATCCTTCTGGAGAACTTGTGTTCATCCAAGGCCCTGGGGCTGCCCACAGAGGTTCTTCTCCACGGTGCATGGTCTGGGGCTGAGAAATGATGGGTGTAGTAAATGCCCCCAGGTAATCCTGGTGCCGCCGGTCTGGAGAACAGGACCAGGGCCCATGTCTGCACTGAAAGACACCCTGTGAGAGAGGTCTCTCATTACTGAGACACAAAATGTTGACTTTTAGGAGGTGTAACCCAGAAGCAGTCTGGAGGATGGTCTGGTGGGGGAACAGGGGCTGGAGACTATGGTCCGGGGTCACCTAGGAGATCATGACAACAATGGCAATCCGAACTAGGGGATGGCCAGGCATTGGAGAGACCTGTGCGCCAGGAGAGGTGAGGATGGCCCTCAGCAGGATCTGGTGTGGAGTCAGATGTAAGCAGTCAAGAAAGCAGAGATGTGGGGGAGACCTGACAGAGAGAGAGAGACGGGAGGAGGAGAGGCAGAGAAGGTCTGGTGGATGATACGGAGCGCTGTTTTCATGAGCTGAGTCCTGCAGGCTCCGTCTTCACTGACCCACGGACCTGCTAACTGGGCCTCGGGAGCTTTGCATGTTGATTTTGGCTCTGTCTCTACTGGAACTGTCCAGACTCCAAATTTCCAGGCAGTGCGATCCTCTCCACACGGAGGTCATTTACACAGAAAACTGCTAAATCCCAATAATCCCTGCTGGTGGGACAGTGGCTGATTGGCCATTTCAGGCCTATAATTGCCTCCAAGTTCAACTGCGGAGGTGGCGGAGCCAGGAATGCTTCAAGGAATGCTGCATGGGGTGGCCCTGCTCCGTGAGCCTCGAGTCTAAATGACAGATTCTCAGACCCAGCCTCAGTGGGCTGATACCACTGCAAAGCTTGGAGTTCGGAAGTGTGTTCATTCGGTCAGCATTTGCTGAGAGTGTCCAACACGGCTCCAGGATTGCGGGAAACTGTCCTGAACAAGACAGGGGTGCCCCACTTGATGGCACACCCTACCTTTTTCCTCCTGTGAGAACCCTCAGGGATCACAAGGTTTAGAGTCTCCAGTGGCAGCAGAGGCTCTAGGAGGTGGCACCTTCCTTATCCTTACACAGTCTCGGTTCTCCCAACACTGACTTTCCTGCCAAGGCTGTGTTTTGCTGGGGGTTCTGTGAAACCCTGTTTCTGGGGGGCAGTATGGATAAACAGTAACATTCAGAAAGGAAGTTCAGTGACAATAGATGACATACATATACATAGCCCTCACTGCCTGCCAAGCATGTTCTAAGCACATTGTGATATTAACTCACAGGATCCCACCAGCCAGCAAGATTCTTTTTTTTTTTTTTCTTCTAGGGAGGCTGAGGCACGGATGGTTATGTTGCTGCTGAAGCTCACAGGGTGTGAGCTGTTACTCACACCCAGGGGTCAGGACCAAGAATCTGAGCCTTCACCCTACACAACACCAGTGATGTAATGGTTAAACAAGCCAGGAATATCCTGGTTTTAAAAAATAAAGAGTCATATATACCCCTGATAAACATTTTTTTTTATGAGCTTTTGGCCATTCAATAATTTTTCATGAAATACTGGTTCAAGTATTTTGGACATTTTATTGAGTTATTTGTCTTTTTCTTATTGCTTTCTAGAAGATCTTTATATAGGATGGCAACCAGTTCTTTGCAGATATTATATTTAATATGTTTTGCAACTAATTTTTCCCAGTTGGCAGCTTGTCTGTTCATTTTCTTGATGAACGGAGGTGTTTCATTTTGAGGAAGATTAATTTTTCAGTGTTTCCTTTTATATTTAACTTTTGTTGTGTCCTGTTAAAAAATGTGTTTCCCTGACCCAAGATCATAAAAATACTCTTCTATATTTATTGTTCTGCCTTTGACATTTAATCCTATCCTGAGTTAATTTCCCAAATGGTGTGAGGGTCAAACGGCTTTGTTTTCCATGCGGATATCCAGTTGCTTCCACGCCTTTTTTGAAAGGACTTTTCTCTGTTGAGTTGTTTTGTCATCTGTGGCACATGAATTGACCAAGTAAGTGTACATCTACGTTTAGGTTCCCTATTCTGTTCCAACAGTGTAGGTGTCTATCTTTACACCAACATTGCTTTGACTACAGTGGCTTTTATTATGCATCAAAGAAATTAAAACTAAAATTATAATGAGATACAAACATAGAAGGCTAAAGTTAAAGGACTGACAGGAATAAAAGCTGGAAAGGATTTCAAGTAACCAAAACTCATATTTGTTGCTGGTGGGAATGTAAAATGGCCCAACCACTTTGGAAAACTGTTTGGCAGTTTCCTATGAAACTGAAGTTACAGTCACACCATGGTTCTGAAATTCTGCTCTAAGATGTAGAAATTAAAATGTCAGTTCACATATAAACACTCACATGTCAATGGTCATGGCTGCTTTACTTGTAATAGTCAAATCTGGAGACAATCCAAGTGTCCTTGAACAGGTGAATGGATAAACAAACTCTGGGGTGTCCATACAATAGAAATCCAGCAATAAAAAAAAAGCAAACTGGATAAATGCAACAACATGTGAAATGCAAAGACATTACACTGGGTGAAAATAACAGGCTCAAAAGCAAACTTACTGCATAATTCCAATTAGAAAAAGTTCTGGAATGGGCCAAGTTAATCTCCAATAAAGGAAACTTTATCAGCTCTAGTTGTTTCCTAGGAGAAATAACTGGGAGGAGACATGAAGATCTCTATGAGATGATGAAATTTCTCCATCTTTGTGAAATGTGGATCATGCAGGTATTTGCATACCTGTAAAAAAAATTACCAAGCTCTGCATTTTATCTCAGTAAAAAAATTAGAATTAAATGAAAGATACATTTAAATGTAAGGGAAAATGTATAAAACAGGCTTCTTCTTACATGGAATTTGGTAAGCTAAAATAAGCTGGAAATCTCTAAAAGAGGACTAAAGTTTGCAGGGACCTTTTTTTTAATTGATGGATAATTGCTTGACAATGTTGTGCTGGTTTCTGCCATACAAAAGTGCAAATCACCCATAACTATATAAATATATACACCTCCCCACCATCTTGAGCCTCCCTCCCATGCCCCATCCCACCCCTCTGGTCATTACAGGCACCGGGATGGGCTCCCTGCGTTATATAGCAACTTCCCACTAGCTATTTTACACACGGTGTGTATATGTCACCATCACTCTCTCAATTCATCCCACCCTGTGGCCATTCGTTCCCCCGCTATGGCCACAAGTCCATTCTCTAAGTCTGTCTCTGGTCCTGCCCTAGAAATAGGTTCATCAGTACCATTTTTCTAGATTCTGCACAGATGCGTTAATATACAACATTTGCGTTTCCCTTTCTGACTGACTTCACTCTGTGTAAGAGGCTCTAGGTACATTCACCTCACCACAGCTGATCCACGTTCATTCCTTGCTAGGGCTGTGTGACATTCCATTGTATGAACGTGCCACAACTTCTCTATCCACTCCTCTGTCCATGAACATCTAGACTGCTTAGTTTTATTTTGGTCATCGAGAAGGGTTGAATTGCATCATATATTGAAATTGTAAACTCCACCTTCAGAGGGAGCACAGTTTAATCTCTGTGCTTGACCCTGCTAACAGTTTGATCTCGGCTTCTGGCCTCCAGACTGTGAGGCAATAAATTTCTGTTGTTTAAGCTACTTCAGCCCAAGCCAAGTGTACAGCCATAGATTCCTTTGTTTTTTGCCCCTTGGTGTGTCTTTGTTAACAGACTCTAAAGTCCCTTGTTCTAAGAAGTAGCTCACTTACTTAAGTTTTCTGTTTTCCCCAGAGAAATAAGAGTATCTATTGTGACCAGGGCTGCTGCATCCACATAAATGAAGAATTTTTTAAAATAATACCGTCCAATGACCCTCTCCATCATTTGCGAACCGTGTTCCAAAGAGCTTTCTCATTTTGTCTCCAAAGCCTAGAAGGAGAAATCATTGCTTCCATTTTGGAGATGAGGAGAATAAGGTTCCCATCAGACAGCAGTTTGTTGTTTGACGTCTGTCAGTCATGTCCAACTCCTTAAGACCCTATGGACTGCAGCACACCAGGCTTCCCTGTCCTTCATGGTCTCCAATGAGTCAGTGATGCCATCCAACCATCCTCCGTCACCCTCTTCTCTTCCTGCCTTCAATCTTTCCCAGCATCAGGATCTTTTCCGATGAGTCAGCTCTTCACATCAGGTGGCCAAAGTATTGGAGCTTCAGCTTCAGCACCGGTCCTTCCAATCAATACTTAAGGTTGATTTCCTTTAGGATTGGCTGGTTTGATCTCCTTGCTCCCCAGTTGAGTCTTCTCCAGCACCACAGTTCAAAAGCATTTGTGGCGCTCATGGTAAACAATCTGTCTGCCTGCCAAACAGCAGTTACTCTGAACAAATGCAACTTTTGCTCCATACCCAGATGTTAGACCATCTCCCTCTAGGTTTCCCCAAGGCCACTGCTGGCTGCAAGGTGGGAAGGAGCAGGGATGGAGAGCCAGCATCCTGAGCTCCTGGCTGGTCCCCTCCCTGTCCCAGGAGCCAGCAAGAAGCAGGCACCACATGGGAATTCTTCTTACTGTCAGTGGCGACCAAGGACATATCTCCTCTCCCTGAACCTCCATTTCTTTCCCCACAAATCAACATATGCCCTCAGCTACTAGCTCCAGTAAAGCCCAGGTAACAAGACCTCCCCTTGTGGCTTGGAACAAACTACAGAAGCTGCTCTTCACTCTTTACCACAGCCTGGACATAGAAACAACCTACATATCCAATGACAGATGAGCGGATGCAGAAGATGTGATGCACACATACGATGAAATGGCACGCAGCCACCAAAAGGAACAAAACAAGATCATGTGTAGAGAAGTGGGTGGACCTAGAGTCTGTCGTCACCCAGAATGAAGTAAGTCAGAAAGCAAACAAATAAACATTGTCTATTAACGCGTATATGTGGAATCTAGAAACGTGGTACAGATGAACCTATTTCCAGGGCAGGAACAGAGATGCCAATGAAGAGAAGGAACATGTGGGCATGGTAAGGGGTGCAGAGGAAAGCGGGACCAGTTGGGAGAATAGGATTGACATATATGCACTGCTGCTGCTGCTGCTGCTAAGTCACTTCAGTCGTGTCCGACTCTGTGCTACCCCATAGACGGAAGCCCATCAGGCTCCCCCGACCCTGGGATTCTCCAGGCAAGAACACTGGAGTGGGTTGCCATTTCCTTCTCCAATGCATGAAAGTGAAAAGTGAAAGTGAAGTCGCTCAGTCGTGTCTGACTCTTAGGGACCCCATGGACTGCAGCCTACCAGGCTCCTCCACCCATGGGATTTTCCAGGCAAGAGTACTGGAGTGGGGTGCCATTGCCTTCTCCGATATGTACACTACCACATGTCAAATAGCTAGCTAGCAGGAAGCTGCTGTTGAGCACCGGGAGTTCAGCTTGATGCTCTGTAATGATGTGGATGGGTGGGATGGGAGGCGGGTAGGAGGGAGGTCAGGAGGAAGGGGATGTATGTGTTCATATAGCGGATTCACTTTGTACAGCAGAAACTGACACAACGTTGTAAGGTAATTATACTCCAATTTTTAAAAAGCAAATATGGCTGCTGCTGGTCAATTCTGGCTCCTGAAGTCTCCCCCCAGACCCCGTTCAGTTTCCCCACGGCTTCACCCAGCTGATCATACAGGGGTGGCCCGGAGCCGGATTTGGAAAATGAAAGCCCATTTCATAATCGTTTCCAAAATGGGTTAAACAGGGGGATCTCTCCTTGCCCAATGACGGAGACGGGAAACACGGAATAATGGGCAATGCTGCTGCTGCTGCTGCTGCTAAGTCGCTTCAGTCGTGTCCGACTCTGTGCGACCCCATAGACGGCAGCCCACCAGGCTCCCCCATCCCTGGGATTCTCCAGGCAAGAACACTGAGTGGGCTGCCATTTCCTTCTCCAAGGGCAACGACTAGTTTCGGCCAATTCTGATGTTCCATATCGCTCCTTTGTAACCGAAATAATAACAGAAGTACGCCTTCGTGAGGTTTAGCAAAGCTGCCCAGATTGACACCATAGCGAGTTGACTTTAGCAGCAGAGCTTCTATTCAAGTCACTGCCAAAAGTCACTTTATCTTCCCTCCGATGCATCTCAGATTTTATCTACCCTTTTATTCTTTTTGTCCTTAATTTTAAATCCTTTTTATTATTATCTTTTCCCATGTAAGCACCAAGGGGGTTGTTTGGTACTCATTCTTTTGGAAGCAATTATCCACAAGAGAGGCGTTCACTTCATTTGGGTTGCATTTTATATCCAAACCAGGATAAAAATGCACAAAACTGACTTTGCCTATGCAGCTCAGACCCCGAAAAGTTCTTCCGTGTGAATTTGAATTAGCTGCCTGTGGACCGAGCCCTCTTTGGAAGACCAGGCGAGTGGTGATCACTTCTTGTAGCCCCAACATTATCTCCTTGTTGCCTAATCGGGCAAATAAAAAATTTCAATTAATTGCCCACTGCACTAATTCAGACCCTTTAGACCCCAAGCTTTCTGTGAATTTGGAAAGAGAGTATTCTCACTTGGCCAAAAAAGAATGTCTCTCACCTAGACAGTTGCAAAATCCTCTTAATTCAAAGTCTTTATGGTTTTTCATAAATGAGTTCCTTGTGTCTAGGAAACAAAAGGGGTGGGGGTGGTTTGGTGCCCAGCCCCACATAATCCATTACAAGCATAAAATTTCTGTGTGAAGTCTCACAGATCTTAAAATGTATTGCATTCTACTCTGTAACACGTCTGCGTTTCATTTTAATATACTAACGATGTTTTAAATTAATTACTATCAGTAACCAAAAAAAATGTTTCCTGTCTTATAGTTATTAAGCAAGAGACAATTGACTCAATCTTTATCAATTTCACAAAACGTGGCTGACCGAAAGGGAATTTACATCAAACAGAGCATCACTGTTGGCGTGGAGGCCACTTCTCTTTTCTCTGCTTCCATCTCACAATTGTTAAAAGCCACGACCATGCACAGAGGTGAAGAGAACACCATCCCTCTTTTTCTGCTTCATGAACTCTTTCCAGGAGCTGGTCAAGGGGCGTGAAAGGAATATGTCCCCACGGTGGCAGGGCTCATTCTGCAGGTGATGTAGTGATGGTCATGCTAGTTTCATGCTGACTAGTTAAGGTTCCCGTCTCTGATCCGCTGATCCACCAATCAAAACGTTTACTGCCGCAGGAAGACGTTTGCTAATGAACTTGTTTGCTGAGTGCTCAGTCCTTCAGTCGGGTCTGCCTCTTTGCAAACCCATGGACTATAGCTCGCCAGGCTCCTTCCTCCCAGGGAGTCCATGGCATTTCCCAAGCAAGAACACTGAAGCGGGTTGCCATTTGCTCCTCCAGGGGATCTTCCCAACCCAGGAAAGGAACTCAGGTCTCCTGCATCTCCTGCATTGGCAGACGTATTCTTTACCACTGCATCCCCCACCCCCTGGGAAACCCCAGACACCTCTGATTTATTTTCGCATTCCTGCTATAATTTCATCCCACATAAATAAGCTCATCTGGGCAACTCAACTGCACCCCTTCCTCTCTCTCCACTGGCCCTGGAATGCACAGAGAACATTTCAATGTGAAAGGAAATGGATCCTCACCATGAGGGCTAAGAACGTTCAGGCAGTGTGAAAAACTTCGAAACAAACGAACTCCTCTGGCTTTATCTACCACTGGCAGAAACAGCTCCTTGCTCACCTTATTTGAGTTTTACCTTTTGCCCTGTAGCCTTTGCTTTTTTCCCCTCCAGGAATTAAAAATCACCATGCACTCCCTAACCACACCTTCTGCACTGGAAGGCAGCCCGAAATGGGGGAGGCAGCAAGTTTTGGGAGGCGTTTTCCATTTTATCCTAAGCAGAAAAATGAATACTCAGTGGGGGACTTCCCTGGTGGTTCAGTGTCTCTGCACTTCCCCTACAGAGAGCACTGGTTCAATCCCTGGTCAGGGAACTAAAACCCTGAATGGAACAGAGTGTGGCCAAATAAACAAATAAAAATTTTTTGAAAAGAAAAATAGATACTCAGGCCTTCATGGTTCACTAGAGAGTACTGTGCCTACCGCAATGGCCACCTCTTTGAGGGGTGACTGTGGAGGGGTTTTGGCCTCTAAAGGGGAATGAGCAGAAACCCATGCCCTGGACTTTATGCCAGGCTGGAATCTGACCCCTCTGCCTTCTAAACTGACATTGCTTGGGGACCTCCACTCCGTTTCTCCCTTCCTCCAGAATACCCTTCAACCCCCATCCACACTGAGCCAAAAATATCTACCCACTAGGCCAAAAAAGATCCAACCAGTCCATCCTAAAGGAAATCAGTCCTGAATATTAATTAGAAGGACTGATGTTGAAGCTGAAACTCCAAAACTTTGGCCACCTGTTGCGAAAAACTGACTTATTTGAAAAGACCCTGATGCTAGGAAAGATTGAAGGTGGGAGGAGAAGGGGATGACAGAGGATGAGATGGTTGAAAGGCATCAGCAACTCGATGGACATGAGTTTGAGTAGGCTCTGGGAGTTGGTGATGGACAGGGAAGCCTGGCATGCTGCAGTCCATGGGGTCGCAAAGGGTCGGACACGACTGAGTGACTGAACTGAGCTGAGGTCCAAAAAATGGGGAGGGGGGTCCTGATCCCCTCCCGCCTTAAATTATCTTAAATTACCACCAATAGACGGTGATCCCTATGAGGCCAGGCTTCTGTCCTTCTGCTCTGTGCAAGTGGTTGTGCGTACGTGCATGCCCGTGGGCTCGCCCTTGGCCCAAGTCCGGCTTATGCCCATCGAATGGAGAGGGTGGACAGAGGCACAGCCGTTCAACCCGTTACTCTACTGCAGTCCTGGACTCATTTCTGGGCACTAGCATTTCCACTTTCACACAGCCTGTGCCTTTCTTCTCTGTAAAGAGTCATGCTACTTGAACACGTGGCTGGATTCTAAACCTTTGCTAAATAAGTTCCACCCTTGACCTAAACCCAGGGCCTCCTCAGTGCATCCCTAGGGGCATGTCTGGGGCTTCCCACAATGTCCCAGCATTAGTCAGTTGTTCCTATCTATTTCCTTGCATCCCACTACTCCATCTGGGCAGGCAGGGCCAGGATGCTGTCCTGGGTCCCCTGCCTGCTTCTCAGCTAAGGAAAAGGGTACATGTAACTGCCAGACCCTCTGATAATTCCCTAGTAGCTCAGCTGGTAATGAATCCACCTGCAATGCAGAAGACCCCAGTTCAATTCCTGGGTCAGGAAGGGAAGATCCTCTGGAGAAGGGATATGCTATTCACTTGAGTATTCTTGGGCTTCCCCTGTAGCTCAGCTGGTAAAAAAATCCACCTGCAATGCGGAAGACCTGGGTTTGATCCCGGGGTTGGGAAGATCCCCTGGGGAAGGGAACAGCTATCCATTTCAGTATTCTGGCCTGGAGAATATCATGGACAGTATAGTTGATGAGGTCGCAAAGAGTCAGACAGGACTGAGTGACTTTTCACTGATAATACACACAGCAGTGTCTTCCCTCTAGAAGTCAGCAAGCTGGCACCAAAGAAACTGGAGATTCGTGACAAATTTCCTGGACAACAGGGTGAGGCAGAGCCTCAGAGTCATGGGCATTTGAGCCATGTTTACAATTCCGACCTTCCCTCACTGTTGAGAGGAAGTTGCCTTCTCCTCTATCCGTACAACCTTCCCATCAAAAACAAGATCATCTCTCTGTGAAATATTGCAGGTGAACAGATGCTGTCTCCTTAAATCAGGACATTTGTCACAGAGCTTTGACAAGTGCTTGTCAATAAAGACAAAAAACTCAAAATGTGTGGCCATCCTGTGTTAGGGGGAAAAAAGTGACATGTGCTGATCTTTTCACTGAACATTTTGCCCTTGAAGTGAAATATTTTTTCCTTAATACTCGAAATGTATGTGGTTCCCCAATGTTTAATCTTCTGTTTCAACTTTGATCTAGAACCAATCTTCCTTTAAGCAATATATCCAAGTCAGAAAGGATCCAAAGCAAAAGCCCAAACCATTAGATCCCTTTTTAAAAAAATATTTGTTTATTTATCTGGTTGTGCTGGGCCTTAGTCAAGGCAAGCAGGATCTTCGCTCTCATTGCAACAAGTGGAATCTTTTGGTGCGACATGTGGGGATCTATTTCCCTAAACAGAGATTGAACCCGGCCCCCTGCCTTGGGATCATGGAGTTTCACCATTGAACCACCAAGGAAGTCCCAAAACATTGCATTCTTAATGTGGTGGAAAAGCTTTGCTACCAGACATCACTGGTTTCCAAACCCAGTTCCCCCATTTACTACTGGATGGACCACGCTGGGCAATCAATGTAAGCCTCAGTTTCCTTATCTGTAAAGTGGGAGTGAGAAGAGCATTTGTATTATCGGGAGTATTGTGAAGATTCAATGTGGTAATGCTTAGCCATCATTGTTCATCATCCCCTGCCTCCAAGGCACTGAATAAACTGCCATTTATTGAGTGAATGCTGCGTATCAGGAACTTTGTATATAATGTGTGAATGCTAAAGTGGCTCAGTCACCTGACTCTATGACCTCACGGGCTATATCCTGCCAGGCCCCTCTGTCCATTGAATTTTCCAGGCAAGAACGTTGGAGTGGGTTGCCATCTCCTTCTCCAGGGGATCTTCCTGACCCAGAGATCAAGCCCACATCTCTTTCGTCTTCTGAATTGACAGGCAGATTATTTAGCACTGCGCCATCCTGGAAGCCCTTTGTGTATAATATTTCTGTGCTTTATAAGGACTTCACAAGCATGTGTAATCCCCATTGTATGGATGAGCAAATTGAGGTTCAGAGAAATAATGTCACCTTCCGAAGTTTCCGAAGCCAGCCATCTTTTTCAGGACAGCGGGCTTCCTGCGCAACTGAAAGTCACATCAGTTTCTGTGAGGTTCCCAAGGATGCACCATCCATGAGCCCCAAGAGTCGGAGGTATGGCTTCCCACAGCCAGGTAGGGCCTGGAGGGGTGGGTCCCGGTTTGGTTACCTGACATGCCATGAAATGGTTAGCACGATCATTTTCTCCATGTGTCAAGACATTTTAACAATTGGAAAGCATGGAGTCTCAGAGCTGAGAAAATCCCAAAAGGTGAAACGGGGCTGAATTATTTAGAGGTTCCAGCTCATCGAGTCATCAGCATCCTTCCCCTCTCCTCCCAGCTCACCGGTGGCTTCTTGACGACGAGCCCCCACCCAGTCCCACCTTCTCAAAGAAGCAAAGGTCCAGGCAACCCATGCCTGTTTGCCCGGCGACCTGCTCCCTCAGAGATTAGAGTACTCATATCTCAACTTGGGAAATGAAAGAGACCAGGCGAAGGGAGAAGGTTATCCGGCTGGGAGAAGGCAAAAAAATTTCAATATCACTGTCTCGTTCTTTATTCGGAAAAAATGAAAAGTCCTCATTATTAAATCACAAAGCAATTAAAAAATTAAAAATTTCATAAGACCCTACATAAAAGAAATACAAGTGTTTAATGATGGATTAGAAAGTGAAAGTAGGGGGAGAGAAAAAGTAAAAGCCCGCTGGTCTCAGGGGTTTCCCTCTCCACCACGGCAAGAGTGGTTTCTGCCTGCGCCCTCGTGCCAGCCGCAAGAACTAATAAATTCCGGGCTCCCCTGCCTAGAAGCCAAGGCCGATTAATATCTGCCTACCTTGTTACCTAATTCATTATGGAATAGCAGTTAATTTGATTTGATATTATTTTAATAAAATTCTGTAATATATTAGATTGTTTCAGGCTATCAAAATAATTTTCCAATTATTACGGTTACTCAAGCAAGTCTTTTTTCTCCCCCTTCACAAGCGGCAGTTGGTCTGACTCAGAATATATTAGCTCCTACAGCTTCATCCTGTCCAGGGGAACAGGGGAGCCATGCATGGTTACCCAGAAGGGCTCCTGCCAAGAACAGGTGCCCACGATTCACAGCACAATGGCCCCGGCCACAGTGCAATGCGGGGTTCCAGCCCCAAGTTCCAGCCCCATGACTCTCTGACCACGAGGCTGGCCCCTCTACAACCACTGCCAAGTTTTAAGAAAACACTGAAATAAAATTTCCATTCAGAAAAGACCCACAGACACACAGTGACTGGAAGCATGCATGCTGAGTCGCTTCAGTTGTGTCTGACTCTTTGTGACCCCATGGACTGCAGCCTGCCAAGCTCCTCCGTCCATGGGATTCTTCAGGCGAGAATACTGGCGTGGGTGACTCTGCCCTCCTCCAGGAGATCTTCCTGAACCAGAGATCAAACCCACATCTCCTGTGTCTCCTGCATTGGCAGGCAGGTTCTTTATTACTAGAGACACCTGGGAAGCCCTGGGTGGAAGATTGATCATTCCTGGTAGAGAGAGCATGTGTTTTAAAAGTTCAAGTTCAAGTGCTCTCTCTATTGGCATCTGACCTCCCTGAACCTCCAGCTCTTGGGGGACAGAACAAAGACTCACCTGATTGGAAGCACGGCATGAGATTTCAAAGGTGGTCACTTTTGCAAGAGTGGTGAATACTGACGTATAACTGACATCAAGAAATCTATTTCACTCCAGGCAGTGATGACTATTAACTAGACTTGTGGTGATCATTTCAAAATATATACAGATAAAGACTCAGTGTGCTGTCCACCCAAAACCAATAGAATTCATATCAGTTACATCTCAAAAGAATAAATGAAAAGAAATCAATTCCCAAAAATAAAAAGAAATCCATTCCCTCTCTTCCTTGTCAATCCCCTTGGGAGGTGAGGGTGGAAGCAGGCCAAAACTTTGGGGGAAGATTTGGGGGAGAGATGCTGGGCTTGGGGCAAGAAACCTGGTTTGGGTTCTTGAAGTGTGTAGCTCCCTGAGTGATGGTGGGCCATGCCAGCCTGCAGTGTCTGGACCAGAACTGGAGACTCGGGTCAGTGGGCCTCTGATGGGGCCTCTCCAGCAGGCTGAGACAGTTGAGGAGCTCAGTGATTCATTTAGTCATTCAGCAAACATTTACTGAGCTCCAAGGGTGTGCCTGGCACTGTGATGAGCAAGGCCAGCAGAGTCCCTGCCAGCATGAGCTTATGGGGCCCCCCTATGCAGCCTCTGCAACCAGCATCGTCGCCAGCACTGAGTAGGCATCCAACAAACATGGATGGATATTCAGTTGGTCATGGGGGCACCAGATATTAACCCAATAATCATGGAAGCAAATTACCAGCAAAAAAAATAAACAAAAATCCAAGGACTATAATTAGGATCTACGAAGGACTAGCATGAAGGACTGTGAGAGCTGAATACAAGGGGTCTTTCATATTCAGGGACCCAGGGGGTGAGTGGAGATTCTCCATGAGAAGGGGAAGGGAAGGGTGCTCCCAGCAGGGCAGATGGCATAAGCAAAGGCCCAGAGGCAGGACTGGCTGTGGGTTTCCAGAGACAGAAAGAAGGCCACCCTCAGGGAGTGGAGGGTGGTTGGTGGGTGAAGGCTGCGTCACAGAGACCCCAGGCCCATGGATACGATAAGGTCAGTTGCCTTGCCCTGTGGATGGGAAGCCGTGAGCTCAAAGGCCAGCGAGCAGTGCACTCAGGTCTTGTGATTTTCCAAGCTTGCTCCATGCAGTGTGGAGAATGGCCGTGAAGAGGATGTGGCGGGTGCCCCAGGAGAGGCGACATCAGCCTGGAACTGGGCTGGTCTCAGAGTCACACCCTGCAAGCCCCAGGGGTCACTCACGCGGTGTGACAAATGATTCTCTGAACAAGACCCCTCAATCTGAAGGCCAGCCGCCTGGTGTCATGGCCAAGCCTAGCCCTCCTCCACTTCACCCTGGAATGCTGGGCGTCCGCAGCCCCTGGCCTCTGATCCTTGGATAACTCTGCATGCCAGGCTGCCCTCCACCCTGGCCATCACTCAGTCAGCAGCTGGCCAGCCCCAGTCTGAGCCAATGCTACACCATCAAGACCCAGACAGCGCCTTGCAGTTACTAGCTCTGTCCTACCGGCCAGGCACCGGAGAAATTCCAACTGCCCTCCCAAGGACCCCACTGTGTGTGGGCTCAGGGGCTGTGTCTCCAGCTGCCTCACTGTCTGTCCATCTTCATCTCTCTGCCCTTTGTGTACGGCTCCCAATTACGATGAAAGAATTCTAACCAAGACTCAGTGATCCGTTATGGGAAATTAAGGGGACTTTTGGAGGTAGAAAGAGGGATGTTAAGAGGGGAAGTTGGTGGATAGACCCAGTAACCAAGGGTTGGTGATGGGAGTGGGGGTGGGGATGAGGGAGGCCAAAGCATGCATGGACCAGCCTAGCAGGTGGGTGGGCTCCATGACCCTTGGCGTCCCGCCTTTCAGTCCAGATCAGGGGAACATGGCCAAGACTGGAATCACCGGGGTACCACTGTTCACTAGCTGTGGGGGCAGGTGCAGGGAGCCAGAAATATACAGAGACTCTGAGAGGCTGCAGGGTCCCTGAGACCCTGTGCAAACGTCCATCCACTTTCCTCCAGCCTTTGTAAATCTAGCTGGAAACCAAGGAGCTGTGCTGCAGATCAGATGGGTGTCCTTGGCTACAGCTGGGCCTGAGTGTCAGGGGAACCTGAGGAGGAACGGGGGTCTGCAGGTTCAGCACTGCACTGCTCCAGGGTCCAGAGTGAGGTTCTTGCATTCACCGAGTGAACACTCGCTGGACAACTGCTATGCTCAAGTCCCAGCCACAAGAAGGGCTGAAATGAGCCACATAAGACCTCGGATCACAAGAGGCTCACTCCTGGCTTTCTGGGAGCAGAGCAGTCTGTTTCCAAAAGGGGTTGCAGTGGGGTCTGGCAGGACCCCCAAGAAAGCTGCCCAGCAGAGGGGTCTGAACGGTGGATACCAAAGGATAGGGACACTACAGCTCTGAAGGGGCAGCTCCAAGTTCAGCTGGGAGGTGATGGGGTGGGGATGGAGCCACGGGGAACAGAAGTAGGGGCATGGCAACAGACAGGACGTGGAGAGGTCACAGGTGCTCCTAGAGAGGCCAGATCACAGGGAATTACAGGACAGATCAGAGAGGGAGGCTGGAGCCACGGGGACTCTCAGGGAAAGCCTGGCCCAGGGCCCTGATACGTGGCTGAGCAGAAGCACGTTAGAAGCTGAGGAGCCTGGTGAGCTAGGCACCGTGAGTGGTACAGATGAGCCGGAAGCTCTGGGATTCTGGATAAAGGAAGGGGTATCACCCAACCTTACCTGATGGAGACCAAGGGAGGACCCAGATTGGAAAGCCATGAGGAGGTCTGGAGCATTCTGTGGGACCTGGGCAGGGGTAACCAGGCAGCTTTAAATATGTGAGCAACTCATTGGAAAAGACTGATCCTGGGGAAGATTGAAGGTAAAAGGAGAAGGCGCAGCAGAAGGTGAGATGGTGGGATGGCATCACCGACTCAATGGACATGAGTTTGAACAAACTCTGGGAGACAGTGAAGGACAGGAAAGCCTGGAGTGCTGCAGTCCTTGGGGTCACAAAGAGTCTGAGGACTGAACAACAAGAATGTGTCCCCTTCAGAAAAGCAGCTGTGCCATGTCATGTAAGCACTAGATTTGGAGAGCCTCACGTGTGCCTGACTCGGTGACCGTGCCAAGCAGACTGCCTCCCTCGTGGATCTGCAGGAACGAGAGGGTGACAGGCTCCAGGTTTCCAACCCCACCTCCGTCCTGCATCCCAGGGTCCTGGGGTCCCCCAGCCCCAGGTTGCTATCCCATGAGCTTCAGCTGCCTAGCTTCTTCGAGAAACTCCAGCAGAGACCAAGATGGCTCAGAACATATGTCTTCAGTCTCAGAGCCACGAGCCAGGCTTGATTTCCATGCTGGTGCCTTGCTTTGTTCTTTTCTCTACTCGACTGGGAATAGGGTGAAGGTCTGAGATCCCCAGAGAGCCAGGCTACTCCTGTTCCAAGGTGATGAGAAGAAGGAAAGAAAGTGCTTTCAGAGCAACATGATGTTATCAAACCCCGGAAGAGGGAGCAATTTCGTCTGGGCATTAATATCACTTTTGTTAAATTCCCACCCTGGTGGGCATCCTGCCTAACAGAAAGCTCTGCAGTGAAACAAACAAAAAGCAAGGTAAGTGCCTCCTGCCAGCTTGTGTCCCCTTGAAGTAACATAACAGTTCGGCTCAGAGGCCCAGCCTGCAGAAGGAAGCCACCTAAATTCATGACCAAAGAGAGGTCTCAACCTTAACCTTCCACAGGCACCTAGTGTAGTGGTGGAATGCTGGCCCCTCTGGAGATGTGTCCACAGGGAACCTGTGAACATGGTCTAATTTGAACAAAGAGTCTTTTGCAATGATGTGAAATTAACGATCTTGATATCCATCAGACATCCTTGATTATCCTCCATATAATCATGTGTCTTTAAAGGAGGAAGGCAGAGGGCTCCTTGAGATGCTATGAAAATGGAGACAGATCGGAGTTGTGCTGCCACAAGCCAAGGAAGACCTGGAGCCCCCAAAAGTTGGGAGAAGCCAGGAATTGAGGCTCCCTGAGAGTCTTTGGTGGAACCACAACCCTGCACCTTGACATTAGACTTCTGGCCTCTAGACTGCAAAGGAGTAAAGTTCCATTGATATAAGCTTCTTAGTTTGTTATCATATGTGTGGCAGCCTAGGAACTAACCCACCTAGGTTGTATGAAAATGTCATTTTTAGATCAGAGAGCAGAACAAAATGAGGGTTTTTTTTTTTATTTTAATTGGAGGCTAATTACTTTACAATATTGTATTGGTAAATTTTATTTTTGCTTTTAACACAAAAAATATTTTGTATTAGGGTAGAGTCAATTAACAATGTTGTGATAGTTTCAGGTGAACGGTGAGGGACTTATTCTGGGTGGGAGGGGGTTGAGGGGAGAATGGATATATGTATACGTATGACTGAGTCCCTTCAAAATGAGGGTTTTTAATAAAATTATCCAATAAGATCAACATCAACCTCACCAAGGCTCTGCTGTTCATCATTTTTTTAATGTAGTTCACGCTAACATTGAAACTATTATTCAAAAACCAGAGCTTGTGACTCTTATCAGTAGATGTGATATTCTCACAAAGAACAGATTTAGAGAGAGATTTCTGGGGAAATGGCAATGACCATGTGATTTTTAATAGTCTTGAATGTTATCAGATAACACTGTTTCCTTACCCTTACAAATAAAACCATGCAAATGCAAAAAACAAAAATAAAAAACAGTTACTAACCTAAATAGACCCATTCCCAGGAGAAAAGCTTGAGCATTATATAAGACTTATATGTGATGACTTTATCGAACAATATTAAATGAAGCTAACATTAACAAAGCTCCTCTGTCCATAGAATTCTCCAGGCAAGAGTAATGGAGTGAGTAGCCATTTACTTCTCCAAGGGATCTTCCCAAGCTAGGGACTGAACCCAGGTCTACTAAATTGCAGACAGATTCTTTATCATCTGAGCCACCAGGGAAGCTTAATGTTAACAAAAAATCTGAGTCAGCCTATATAATGGAGTTATGACGTCCAGCCACTAGCCACTACTTAGAACGATGTTGTCCACTTTTCACCTGTGGAAATTGAGTCCCAGAAGCCACAGTGATGTTTCTAAACCCCATAGCTCAGGAGCAGCAAATTCATGGTTGAATCCCAAGCCTTCAACAGCTTTGAACCGTGGTACCAGAGCATCTCCCCACCAGCTCAATTTCACAATGGTTGTAAATAGCTTACATCCCTATTCTGAATTTCTAAAAGATAGTGTGTCTGAGAGAAGGAATGTCTGTTCTAAGGAAATCAATCTAGTCAACCAATGTAAATGTGCCCTACTCCTGAGAAAATCTGGTTTCCAAGCCCAGTCTTGAAACCCAGAAGCTCTGCGGTCGCCTTTCTGTCTTGTCCATATGAGACCAAAGGTTAGTGCTTCTTTCCAAGACTTCCTTCTTGCAGAATCAGCTAAAATGATGGCAGAGCTTCAAAACTGCTCCAAGATGGTTCTGAAGGTTCTGAGTGGACAACTTTTCCACTCCGTGGTGAAACTGGAAGGCTTTATCACTCTAACTTTCCATATAATTTTTTTTGAAACCAAGCAGCCTGCATCAAAGCCTGTGGGCTGAAACCATGCCTGTGATCACAACCAAGGGGCAGAGTCCAGTCCTGAGGATGGGACGGCTCACATCTGGCTTGTTCATGGCCTCCCCAGATGACTTGGCCAGAGAACACAGACCAGGCGCAGGCAGATGCAGCAGGAGGCTCAGATTTAACAATCACACTCACTTACCAAACACAGCCATGAAGACGGAGCAACTGAGATGGGCACTCTGCCTTCTTGCTCACCATGCAGCTGTGGACCAGGAGGTATCATGTGAGAGAAATAAAACCCGGAGACAGGTCGACACCAAGCGTCAGCCAGGAAGTCCACCACCTCGTGGAGCAGCTACCAGTGATGAGTCCCTGTCGGACTCCCAAGGCTCTGTGCACACCACCTCAAGATTGCAGGAAAGAGTGTGGTACGAAGATGGTCCAGGCAGGGTCCAAACCCATCCTTGGCCTCTTATCAGCTGTGTGACCGTGGGTGAGACGTTTCCCCTTTTCAGCTTCAGTGACCAACTGCACAAGGGCAAAGGTACCACCCACCACACAGGGTTGACTCTAGGGTTAGGAAAAAGGTGTGTCAACTACCAGATACCATCAATGGTGGCCATTATTATTAGGGACATGACATTAGGGGAAATACCTGTTTGTTTGATAAGTTAAGAACATGGGTTTTGAGGTCAGAGTCATTGGATTGAGTTCCGGCTCTATCACTGTTAAGTCAAGGACAATTTATTTTGCTTTTCTCATTCTCGGGCAATTCATCTGCCAAGTGGGAGTGTGTATAGTGGGCTGAACAGCACCTTTTTCCCAGAAGATAGTCTGTGAGTTGAACTTATTTGGAAAAAATATCTTTGAAGATGCTCTCAAGTGAAGGATCTCAAAATGAGATCCTCCTGGCTTATCTGGGGCGGGTGGGGGTGGGACAAGTCCAATGACAAGCATCCTTGTCAGAGAAAAGGTAGAGGGGGTTACACACCAAGGCAGAGGGACATCCCTTGTGCAGATGGGGCAGACCCCAGAGCAGTGAATCTGCCATCCAAGGAACAAGGGTAGTCCGCAGCCATGAGAAGCTAGAAGGCAGGCATGGACCAGACCCACAGCACTAACCTTTCTGCACCCCTGCTTGTCCCTGGGAGGGTGCAGGCAGCCTCTCCTGAATCGCTCTCTCTCTGTAATGAGCCAGCAGGAGAGGTGAGCACCACATTGCCCTACACAGAGCTCATCACCTGTGGGAATGATAGCTGAGAGTGAGACCCAGGCAGCCTGGGGTGCCCGTGGCTGGCTGGGTAAAGCAGGGTTGTCATTATTGTCCCAGCCATTGCGGTTGAGATGCCACGTACCTCCAGGGCATCTGGCCCCTCCTGCTATGCAGCGTGGGGAGCTTTGGCCCAGCAAATCTGGGCACCAGGTAGTTCCTGATCCGAGGGCCCCTGTGCTGCTCCTTTTTCTCATTTGCTGAATGATGAAGATAAGGACCCTGGACTGGCCTCCTCTGTCCTCCTCACCCCACCGCCGCCTGTCATTCCCATCAGGAATCTGGCAGAGCATCCTGGGCTGCCCGCTGTGTGATTTTTAGCCCAGACCCGACCCCTGGCTGGGTTTCCTGATCCACCAAGTTTTTGCTTCTTTCATCCTCTTCCAGAAAGTTCCTTCCTCCTCCACCTTCTCCTCCCAAACACACCCTGGAGGAGATTTGGGACCAGTGCATTGTTGCACAATAAATCCCTGCAAAGAAAGGCAGAGCCCAGTCCACTCTGAGGGCCAGTGCCTGCCGCCGTGGGAGCAGGTACCACCTACAAAGGCCGGAGGGCTGAAGACCAGCAAGATTTCCAGGAAAACATGGAAGCCCAGGGCTGTCCAAGCAGAGCAATGAGGAAGTCAAACCGTGGCACATCCGCTGACCACACCTGTTTCGGGGACTGCTGGCCTCCTATGCCCTGAAGCCCCACCTGGGTGCCCGCAGGACTGGGCAGGCTCAACCCAGCAGTGTGTCAGGTGTGCAGCAACACACGCCAGTGGGTACCCCCATCCACCTGCCCCCGGCTCCTCCCGCCTTGCCCAGAATCTCCATGGGATGTCCCCGCTGGAGCTGGCTGGCTCACACAGGACTCGCAGAGGCAGAGAGAATGTCCCACCTTGGTCTCTATGCTCCGGCTGCTTTATAAACTTTTGGTGTCCCAACCCCAGGCTCTTTCACTTCTGCACTCTTAGTCACCTCCAACTGCTTTAACAAAATAGCCTCGCCTGAGTGCTTACACTACAGTCATTTAGTTCTCATGGTTCCGGAGACTGGCAGTCCAAGATCCAAGTGCCAGCAGCTCCAGAGTCTAGCAAGCTCTCCTCCTGGTTTGCAGACAGCAGTCTGGGTAGTAAGGAAAAGGGGGAAGCTCTCAGGTCTCTCCTGATTGCAGGACTAATCCCCTCATGAGGACTCCACCCGGTGACCTCATCTAATCCTAGTTACCTCCCAAAGGCCCAGCTCCACACATCCCCACACTGGGGATTAGGGTTCGCCCTAGGACCTTTGCAAGGGTAAGAGCGTCTGCCTCCGTGGAACGCACTCACCTCCTCTGTGTCCAGCCTCTGCCCGGAGACTTTCACTTTTTACCCCTTTGGTGGCGGAGGCGGTGGTTTAGTTGCTCGATCGTATCTGACTTACAACCCCGTGGACTCCAGCCCACCAGGCTCCTCTGTCCGTGGATCTTCCAGACCCAGGGATCAAACCCAGGTCTCTTCCCTTGCAGGTGGATTCTTTACCACTGAGCCTTTATCCTTTTACTTCAGCTTTTTTTTAAGAACCATCTTGCCTATTGTCACCAGGAAAGCCATGAGTCCTCTAAGAGTCTCTTGTTGGGAGAAATTCCAGACACCATGTTATCCAGGGTTAGAGGGAACCAGTGAAATCAGACAGAAATCACAATGAGCCCTTGCTGGGCTGATGTCTCAGTGATTGTTTTCTCCTCCTCAAACACTGCCTGAGGGCTGAGCGGGTTCAAGGCCCTGTGAGGCCCCAGGACACAGAGGTGAACAAGGTGAATGAGACCCAGGCCTTGACCACAGGGAGTTCAGATGTGGTGGGGACAAACCCAGCAACCAAACACAACGGCGCAGGGTGAGAGATGGTGGGATGGAAACTTGGCTGGGTATCCCCCAGGCCCAGGCATCAGGCTCTGCTCCGGGGCGTACCTGATCCAGTCTTTGATGGTGGAGGATGTTCACAGCATTTCAATCAGACCCAGACGGCAGATATACTGCACTCTGCCTAGAGTGTAAAAATTTTCAGATATCATGGAAGGCAAACTTAAGGTTACCAAAGGGGAAGGCATGGGAGACATAAGGTAGGACTTTGGGATTAACGAATACTGCTGCTGCTGCTGCTGCTAGGTCGCTTCAGTCGTGTCCAGCTCTGTGTGACCCCATAGACGGCAGCCACTGGGCTCCTCTGTCCACAGGATTCTCTAGGCAAGAACACTGGAGTGGGCTGCCAGTTCCCGCTCCCCAAAGCAAATACTACTGTATGCAAAACAGGTAAACAACGAGGACCTACTGTACAGCTGTTGTTCAGTCGCTCAGTCATTTTAGACTCTTTGCAGCCCCATGAGGAGTAGCCCACCAGGCTCCTCTTTCCTTGGGATTTCCCAGGCAAGAAGACTGGAGAGGGTTGCCAGTCCCTTCTCCAGGGGATCTTTCTGACCCAGGAATCAAACCCGCATCTCCTCTTTGGCAGGCAGATTCTTTACTGCTGAGCCAGGAAACAATATTCAGTATCTTGTAATAACCTATAATGGAAAAGAATCTGGAAAAGAATGCACACACACACACACATATCACTGAATCACTTTACTGCGCACCTGAAACTATTCCAACATTGTAAATCAACTATACTTAAAAAAAATTCAGATGTCATTTGAGAAAAATCAGATTTCACGTAAGATCCGACAGCATAGGACCTTCCGAACTGCATGTCCTCAGTCAACTGGAGCTAAACACTATCCACTCCACTTAGACAGGACATGTCCCCTCCAGTTTGGCAGGGTCCCCACCCCACCCTCTCCAGTCAGCTTATTCCTCCCTCCTGGATCCTGCAGACATTTGAGTTGGCAGCCTCTGGAATCACAGATTTCAGTTACACCACTAACCAACTTCTGTTTGTTTTATTAAGCGTGTTGCTATGTGAGTGTTCGGCAGGAAAACACCCCAGAAATCCCAGAACTCACTTTCCTGACGCAGAAGGAAACACAGAGACTGCTTCCCACGCTCACTTCGCATTTTACTGGACAGCACAGCAATTCATCAAAGCAGACGCTTGTCTCAGGTCACAACGGTCAAAGGCACAGTTTGGAGGATTCGGAAGACTTGCCCAAGGTCATCAGCCAGTAGAAACTGGAGCTTGGACAGGACCCAGGAGTTCTGACACTCATGATCCAAGGATGTCCCAAACCATGGAAGTTTCAATGTCACCCAGCTGTCCCCAGCAGAGCAGTCAGCTGATGTTCAGATGATTTTCATCTGCGCCACAAATATATCCCTGAAAATCCAAAAGTTTAATGTACAGGATATAAGAGAAACTTCTCTCTTATGCATAACACACACACACACACACACAATTTGCTTGTTAAATACACTCGAGCATCACCAGCCCCTCCTGCCCAGAGATGGCCCGGCAAGCGTCAGCCCTAGGCTGCCAAAGGGACTTTTGTTTCATATTAAGCCAATTTGGTCTAGATCAGCGATAAAACTGGGATAATGTCCCCAAATGAAAAAGCACAATCTTTGAACAGAATCTCCTAATCAACAGCCATCAGGGGCCAGGGCCTGGGGATCTGAGGTCAAGGCATGACAGGCATCCTGTCACAGCAGGAAGAAGAGATGTCAGAGGGGAAAATGATGACCCTTTGTGATGACCTCACATTTGGAGAACACTTCTCTTTTTCAGGAGACCAGGGTTCAATCCCTGGGTCAGGAAGATCCCCTGGAGAAGGGAATGGTTACCAACTCCAGTGTTCTTGAATGAGAGAATTCCAAGGACAGAGGGGCCTGGTGTGCTGCAATCCGTGGGCTCACAAAAAATTGGACATGACTGAGTGACAAACTCTTTCACTTTCACTTTCTCTTCTCCAGGAAAATCACAGAATAGGTGATTTTTTTTTCAGAGCTGTTCATTTTTTATTGCTTACTATAACTTTTTTAAAATTTACTTTAATTGGAAGCTAATTACTTTACAATATTGCAGTGGTTTTTGCCATACATTGACATGAATCAAATAGGAAAAGGACTACATCAAGGCTGCATATTGTCACCCTGCTTATTTAACTTATATGCAGAGTACATCATGAGAAACACTGGGCTGGATGAAGCACAAACTGGAATCAAGATTGCCGGGAGAAATATCAATAACCTCAGATATGCAGATGACACCACCCTTATGGCAGAAAGTGAAGAGGAGCTCAAAAGCCTCTTGATGAAAGTGAAAGAGGAGAGTGAAAAAGTTGGCTTAAAGCTCAACATTCAGACAACTAATATCATGGCATCCAGTTCCAGCACTTCATGGCAAATAGATGGGGAAACAGTGGAAACAGTGTCAGACTTTATTTTGGGGGGCTCCAAAATCACTGCAGTTGGTGATTGCAGCAATGAAATTAAAAGATGCTCACTCCTTGGAAGGAAAGTTGTGACCAACCTAGATAGCATATTAAAAAGCAGAGACATTACTTTGACAACAAAGGTCCTTCTAGTCAAGGCTATAGTTTTTCCAGTGGTCATGTATGAATGTGAGAGTTGGACTATAAGGAAAGCTGATCGCCAAAGAATTGATTCTTTTGAACTGTGGTGCTGGAGAAGACTCTTGAGAGTCCATTGGACTGCAGGGAGATGCAACCAGTCCATCCTAAAGGAGATCAGTCCTGGGTGTTCATTGGAAGGACTGATGCTAAAGCTGAAACTCCAGTACTGTTGATAGTAGTATCTTATGATTCTTTGTATTTCTGTGTTGTCTGTTGCGATTTCTCCATTTTCATTTCTAATTTTGTTGATTTGATTCTTTTCCCTTTTTTTCTTGATGAGCCTGGCTAATGGTTTGTCTATTTCATTTATCTTCTCAAAGAACCAGCTTTTAGTTTTGTTGATTTTTGCTACAGTCTTCTTTGTTTCTTTTTTATTTCTTTCTGCCCTAATGTTTATGATCTGTTTCCTTTTACTAACCCTGGGGGGTTGTTCATTTCTTCTTTTTCTATTTACTTTAGGTGTAAAGTTAGGTTATTTATTTGATTTTTCTCTTGTTTCTTGAGGTAAGCTTGTATTGCTATGAACCTTTCCCCTGGCACCACTTTTTATTGAATCCCACAGGTCTGGGGTTGTCATGCTTTCATTTTCATTTGTTTTTATGCATATTTTGATTTTTTTTAATTTATTCTATGATTTGTTGGTTATTCGGAAGCATGTTGTTTAGCCTCCATATGCTTATATTTTTAATAGTTTTCTTTTTTCTTGTAGCTGACATCTAATCTTACCACACTGTGATCAGAAAAGATGCTTGAAAGATTTCAATTTTTTTGAATTTACCAAGGCTAGCTTTATGGCCCAGGATGTGATCTATCGTGGAGAATGTTCCATGTGCCCTTGAGAAAATGGTGAAATTCATTGTTTCAGGGTGAAATGTCCTATAGATATCAACTAGGTCAGAATAGGTGATTCACTTATTCAGCCCTCAGCCCAGTTCAGAGTGAGCAAGATGACAAAGGCTCAGCCCCTTCCTGCAGGAAGTCCTGGTCTTGTGGTGAGAGAAAGACACAGAAACAAGGGATGACTAAAGACTACTCCTCCCAAATGGCCCCCCTTCCGTGCCTTTAAACAGCCACCATCAGGAATGCAAGTTGGTATAGCCACTGTAGAAACAGTATGGAGGTTCCTGAAAAACTAAGAACAGAACTACCATGTGATTCAGCAATCGCACTCCTGGGCATTTATCTGGAGAAAACCATGATTTGAAAAGATGCATGCCCTAATGTTCATTGAAGCATTGTTAATAATAGCCAAGACATGGAAGCAACCTAAATACCCCCTGACAGACGAATGGACAAAGAAGATGTGGTACATGTATGCAATGAAATATTACCCAGCCATAAAAAAACAATGAAATAATGCTATTTGTCACAACATGGATGGACCTAGAGATTATTATCCTAAGTGAAGTAAATCACAGAGAAATACAAGTAGCATATGATCTCTCTTGTATATGGAATCTTCAAATGATACAAATCAACTCATTTACAAAAGAGAAATAGACCCTCAGACATAGAAGATAAACATGGTTATCAAAGGGGAAAGTGAGTGGGGAGGGATAAATTCAGAGTTTGAAATTAGCATACATCCAGTATTCTTACCTGGGAAATCCCATGGACACAGGAGCTTGGCGGGCTGCAGTCCATGGGGTTGCAAAGAGTCAGACACGACTGAGTGACTCACACAACAATAGCAACAACATAAAATAGATAAACAAGGTCCTACTATATAACACAGGGAATTACATTCAACATGTTATATTAATAATAACCTATAATAATAATAACCTATAATAATTAATAATAACCTATAACCTATAATGGTTATTATTTTATAATAATAACCTATAAAAGAATCTGAAAAGATTAGGCTTCCCTGGTGGCTCAGAGGTTAAAGCGTCTACCTCCAATGCGGGAGACCCGGGTTCGATCCCTGGGTCGGGAAGATCCCCTGGAGAAGGAAACGGTAACCCACTCCAGTATTCGTGCCTGGAGAATCCCATGGACGGAGAAGCCTGGTAGGCTACAGTCCACGGGGTCGCAAAGAGTCGGAAACGACTGAGCGACGGAACGAAATAGTTTCTATGAATTACTTTGCCGTACACCAGCAAAGTACAGCTATAAATGTGGATTTACAATTCCACATTGTAAATCAACTAGGCTTCAATCTAAAACAATAACTAAATAAACAAACAGCCACAAACCACCCAAATGGCACATGCAGCACCTGTATCACCAGAATCATCCGTCTCCAGCACTGTCCACTTCCAAGCCACAGGGTCATCATCCAGCCAACCCCTGACACCGATTTCTACTCCCACTGCCTCACGCCTTCATCCAGGCCACAATCTTCTCTCACCTGTGCTTCCTGCTCCCTTCCTCTGCACCAGCCTCCAAGACTCTATTTGAGTCTGAAGTCAGACTCCCCTCCAGCCTCTGACCCTTCAGTTACTTCCCAACACTCATGGAATAACATGGAAATCTCTCCTGCACAGGGAGGTGATCAGCCCCTGCACCCCTCAACCCAACTCACGGCACCCCACATTCACAAGGCTCAGTGGTCCACATCCCTCAACTGTGCTGGGTCCTCTCATCCACAGCCAGCCTGGGTGCTTTTCCTGGGCTCTCCAGCCTGTCTGACTTCTGATCTCCCCAACCTTCATCAGTGGATTGCTTCTCGGAGAAGCCTCCCCTGCTCACCCTCCATGAAGGAAATATTTATCCTCTCCTAGCGTCTTTTCCGTGTCCTTACGATCCTTATCACGCTTTGAGGGAGGAGTTCATTTATGGTTTTGTATGTGTGTGCGTCTTCCCCACTAGACCAGAAGCTCCTTAAAGGTAGAAACAAGGTCTGAATTTACAGTCCAGGGGTGTTTAGAAGGGTAATGGTGACAGAGTCTTGGAACTGAGAGGGAGCTCACCTAGTCCAGGATCCTATGAGCTACATGAATCCTCTTGGCATTCCTTAGAGGCAGCTGGACATGGCCTGCTTGGTTGCCTCCCATGATGGAGAACTCATGCACTCTCAAGACAGCCAATCTTATCCTTGAATGACTTCAGTTAAAGATGGTCTTCCCCATCTGGAGCCAAAATTTATCACCCACAGTTTCTGCTCCTTAGTACTCAGCCTGTCCTTTTAGCTTCTCTACACGCTTCAGCAGCACTCCAGGTGTTTGAAGACAGTGGTCTAGTCCCTCTTGTTTTCTCAAAGAGAACATCTTAAGGTAGTCCCTCTGACTTATCCTCATGTAACTTCTTTTGAAATTCTTGAACCACCTTGACCATATTCGCCTGGACCTACTTATTTTCCCTTAAAATGTTCTAATCAACATCTTAACTGAACAAAGTCAGCAGTTGAGTCATGGTCTGAGTAGCCTAAAGTAGAGTTTTCATGAGAAGATTCTTGAGAGTCCCTTGGACTGCAAGGAGATCAAACTAGTCAATCCTAAAGGAAATCAACCCTGAATATTCAGTGGAAGGACTAATACTAAAGCTGAAGTTCCAATACTTTGGCCACCTGATGTGAAGAGCCCATTTATTGGAAAAGACTCTGATGCCAGGACAATCGAGGGCAGGAGGAGAAGCGGGAGACAGAGGCGGAGATGGCTGGATGGCATCATTGGCTCAATGGGAAGAGCCTGGTGGGCTGCAGTCCATGGGGTCACAAAGAGTCAGACATAAGTGAGTGACTGACAAACAACAGTGATCCAAAGTCAGATGTCCAAGATGGAAGCCCACGAAGGGCCAGAACACCCCCCTCCCCCCCCAAAAAAAAACACATAAGGAATCATTAAAGGATTTAAAGGGCCAGCATGATCTGTAAGGTAAAGATGATACTCACCCCAACAGGAAGCATAGCATAGGTACTAGAGACCACAAGATGTGGTGGGAACTTTCTCCCAAGGCAGGATGACCTTCTGGAAATCCTGTGATAATGGAATTTTAACAGCAATGCCAACTAGCTGCGTAGGACATAGGCAGTCTCTTTGCCATCTCTCTGACATGACTTTTTCTACCCATAAAGTGAAGCTTTAATATTAATCGTGCCTACAGGGTTGTCCTGAGGATTGGATGAGACAAAAGCTTTGTGAAAGATGCTGTAAAGACCCTGAAATGCTCTGGGCACACAGCAGGCAGTGATAACCATAACTAACATTTCCTACTTCTACCTGAGTCACAGGCACTCAAACTCTGATTTTAAATTTTCTTTCCTGAGGCCCAATTTTTTAAGTCCCCTTAATAATTGGTTTAGAATTCAGATAAAAGAGAAGAAGCAAGTGGATAAATTTGATTCCCCCCCCTCAAAAAAAAGGATTGTTTAACCCTGGATTACAATCATGAAATTGTCAAACAAATCCCATGTCATAGAGTCTGACAGACTCCATGTTAATTTTTAAGGTCAGTGTCGAAAACAACAACTTTCTAATGAGGCTAAAAACATGTAATAATTCTCCAGGCAATTAAATGAATATCATCTTCTTTATCTCGCCCTAAATTTGTCATCTTCAACATTTCTTCTAAAGGGTAGAATAGCTCTGTTGGATCCAGTGATATTTTCCCCCAGTTGGATGTTATCTCAGAAGTCATAGGACTATAGAATCTCATTTGGGACAGAAGATGTCATTCCTGTCTGAATCTCTCTTTTCAGGATGGAGCATCTCACATGCAGAGAGGCAGGGAAACACCCGTGGCCACAGTGGCAGAACCAAGGATAGAGCATACATATGGGATGTACGTGGATCTTTAAAACTTGAAAAGATGGGGACCTGGGTAAGTACAAGGTTTAAAACTCCTTTGAGGCAGTTCAACAGCTTTCTGGGCAAGGTTGTGGCCTTCACCTGTGAATCAGAAGGAAGATGATGCCAAAGCAACTATCGATGGGATGGAAATCAGAATCATGAAATAAATCCTTTCATTTATGGACAATTGATTCTTTACAGTCAAATTGAGAGGGAAAAAATAGTCTTTTTCAACAAATAAGGCTAGGGACAACTATATATCACAGTGCAAAAGAGTGAAGTTGGACTCCCGCCTCACACATATACAAAAATCAAACTTCAAATGTATCAAAAGTCTAAACATAAGGACTAAAATTAAAAACTCTTTAGAAGGAAATGTTGGAGTAAACCTTTGAGTTCAGGTTAAGCAATATTTTCTTAGATTTGACAGTAAAAATACAAGCAACAAAACAAAAAAAAAAAAAAACTTCATCCAAATTTGAAGATTTTATGCCTTATAGGATATGATGAAGAAATTGGACAGGCAGCCCACAGAATGAGAAACACTATTTACAAATTGTATATTTGATAAAGGATTTGTATCCAGAATAAACCACTCACTCTTATAGCTCTATAATAAAAACATGCATAACCTAAAATGAACAAAGACTCTAAAGAGACAGTTCTCCAAATAAATATACAAATGGCCAATAAGAACATGAAAAGATACTCATCATAGTCATCAGGGAATACAAATCAACACCACAATACATACAACTTCACACCCGCTAGGAAGACTGGGATCAAAAGGATGGACAATAGCAACTGTTGATGAGGATGCGGTGATGGAAATGTAACACAGAGCAGCCCCTTTAGAAAAGAGTCTGAAGCTGCCTCAGATTATTAAACACAGACTTACTGTAGGATGCAACAATTCTACTCCTAGTTACATACCCAAGGGAAATGAAAATATACATCCTCACAATGCTTGTACACAAGTGTTCACAGCAAAGTTAATCACAGTCCATATAGTAAGTCCCCTACGTATGAACGAGTTCCATTCCAAGAGCACATTCGTAAGTCCAATATGTTTGTCAGTCCAACAAAGTTAGCCTAGGTACCCAGCTAGCACAACCAGCTATACAGTGCTATGCTGTCATCAGCTTATAATGTTTCACACAAGCGATATATAGCAAACACAAAAAATAAAGAAAGCACTTTTGATCTCACAGCACAGTGTCTTGAAAAGCACAGTCGTTCAGTCCAGCAATTGGCATACATGGGCTGGCATTGAGTGAACCGCAAGAAGGGTGACTGATGGGAGGAGGGGGAGGAAGTGGGAGATGGTGGAGCTGAGGGATCGCCAGGAATGGAAGATGCAGGGCAAGCTGCAATCGCACTCACAGCTGGCACTGACGGGAGGCACAGCAGAACCTTGGAAACTTCACAACTTGAAGGTTCGCGTGTAGGGGACTTCACTGTATTTCAAAACTGAAAACAACTCAAAGGTCCATCATCTGATGAGTTGGTGAATAAAATGTGGGATAGCCACAAAATGGAATATTATTCAGCAATAAAACGGAACGAAGCTCTGACACATGCTGCAAGATGGATGAACTTTGAAAATATTATACTAAGTGAAAGAAACCCATCACATAAGGCCACTTTTCTGAAATGACCAAAACAGGTTAATCCATGGAGACAAAGTAGATTGTCACCTAGGATCAGTGATAAGAGATGAGAGCTGTTAGAGACAGGGTTTCTTTTTGGAGCGGTAAAAAATTCTCTAAATTGATATTGCAATGATGGTTGTACAACTTTTCAAATATACTAAAAATCAATCAACTGTACACTTCAAATGAGTGAATTTTATGTTTGCAAATTACTCTAAAGGGCTTCCCTGGTAGCTCAGCTGGTAAAGAATCTACCTGCAATGCAGGAGATCCCAGTTTGATTCCTTTATTGGGAAGACCCCATGGAAAAGGGATAGGCTACCCACTCCAGTATTCTTGGGCTTCCCTGGTGGTTCAGATGGTGAAGAATCTGCCTGCAATGCAGGAGACCTGGGTTCACTCCCTGGGTTGGGAAGATCCTCTGGAGGAGGACATGGCAACCCACTCCCGTATTCCTGCCTGGAGAATCCCCATGGACAGAGGAGCCTGTTCAGTTACAGCCCATGGGGTTGCAAAGAGTTAGACATGAATCAGAAACTAGGCACAATTACTCAAAATGCTCTTTTTAAAAGGAAAAGGATAAATTTAAACATTCATTTATTCATCATTCCACATTCATTGAATGATTCCTAGGTTCTAGGTCTTAAAGATGCACTAAGGAATCTACCCTATGATAGATTTGTGCCCACTGTTTCTGCAAATAAAGTTTTATTGACACACCGTCATGTTCATCCATGTATTGTCTGTGGAGGCTTTCCCACCACAATGGCAGGGATGAGTAGTTGGAGCAGAGACCGTATAGCCCACAAAACTGAAGCTTTCTCAGGCACACCTCCCTTTGGTGCCCTTCACAAATACTGCATTTGTTGAAAATTGAAGGCTTATGGCCACCCTGTATCTAGCAGGTCTATTGCTGTCATTTTTCCAACAGCATTTGCTCATTTCATGTCTCTGGGTTGTGTTTCAGTAATTCTTGCCATATGTCAAACTTTTTCATTATTATTACATTTGTTGTGGTGATCTGTGATCAGTGATCTTTGATGTTACTATTGTAACTGCAGATGTGGTAGAAATAGCAAGAGAACTAGAATTAGAAATGGAGCCTGAAGATGTGGCTGAATTCCTGCAATCCCATGATAAAGCTTTAACAGATGAGGAGTTGCTTCTTATAGATGAGCAATGAAAGTGGTTTCTTGAGACAGAAACTACTCCTGGTGAAGATGTTGTGAAGATCATTGAAATGACAACAAAGGATTTAGAATCTTGCATAAACTTAGTTTGCAGAGCAGAGAAAGCGTTTGAAAGGATTGACTCCAATCTTGAAAGAAGTCCTACTGAACTTCTAAAATGCTACTTTAGATGTTCTACCGAGCATCTAAAATGCTTTTAAACAGCCTTGCACGTTACAGAGAAATCATTCATAAAAGCAAAAGCCAATCAATGCAGCAAACTTTATCCGTGCCTTGCTTTAAGCAATTTCCATAGCCACCCTTGCATTCTCAACCACGACCCTGATCACTCAGCAACCATCAACGTGGAGGCCAGACCCTCCACCAGGAAAAAGATCATAACTCTCTAAAGTCTCAAATGATGCTCAGCATTTCTTTTTTAGCATAAGGTATTTTAATGAAGGCATATATGTTATTTTTTTAGATATAGTGCTATTGCACACTTGACAGTATAATGCAAACATAACTTTTAAGTGCAAACTTTTAAGAAACAAAACTATTGGTGTGATTTGCTTTATTGCAATATTTACATTATTGTGGTCATCTGGAACCAAACCTTCAGTATCTCTGAGGTCTGCCTGAACTGTCTGTCCTGAAAAGTTCAGGCCCTGAAGTTTGCCAACTCTTGTAGTTAGAGTATCAGGTGCAGATACATGTTACAAAACAGTATAAATAATAAGAAGTGGCAAGTTCTGCTATTTTAGGTAGGTTAAGTGAGAGGTCTTTCTGAGAAGGTGGCATTGGAGACCCTAATGAGGGGATACAATAAATCATGGGACCCTTAATGAAAAGTGTTCTAGGAAGAGGAACAGGGAGTGAAATTGTTGGGGGCCAGCATGGCAAGACAAAGGCTTTAAAATGTTACATACACTTAGTTGATAAAGCAGAGAAGGGGCTGGAAAGGATTGACTCCAATTTTGAGAGAAGTTCTACAGGAGCCAAATGAGCTAAGGGTGAATTACAGCCAAAAGCTAGTTTCCCCAGATGGTTGAGCCCAGGACCCCACCCAAGCCAGGAGATGACAAAAGCAGAGATTATCTCAGAAACCCTTAGGAAAGCAGACACCAGAACCCACTTTACTTGGAGATGGGAGAGACTCTGAACCAAAGAATCACCAAAAGTCTTTAGTGAGAAGGCTGTTGCATAAATCTATGCTTTAAAAAAGAAATGCCAATATAGCCAGGAAAAAGCCATAATCTGAAAGGATAAATCCACCCCAATGTTCATTGCATTTCTATTTACATTAGCCAAGACAGAGACGTAAATGTTCGCTGGCAGAGGAATGGATAAAGACGTGGTGTGTATACACAATGTAATATTACTCAGCCATGAAAAAGGGGGAGATAATGCCACCTGCAGCAACATGGATGGGCCGAGAGATTATCATACTGAGTAAAGTAAGTTAGAGAAAGATAAGCATCACATGATATCACTCATATGTGGAATCTAAATTTAAAAAAAATTAACTTATATACAAAACAGAAAGAGATTGACAGGTATTGAAAACAAACTTATGGTTACCAAAGGGGAAATGTGGGGTGAGGGGAGGATGAGTCAGGAGCTTGGGATGAGCATACTCAATGAGGACCTACTGCATAGCACAGGGAACTCTACTCAATATTCTAACCTATATTAAAAAAAGAATCTAAAAAAGAATGAATATATGTATATACACAACTAAATCAGTTTTCCATACACCTGAAACAAGTACAACATTGTGAATCAGCTACACTTCAATAAATTTTTTTAAGTATTTAAAATATTTTTGTTAAAAAGCAGATAAAAACATCTGTGACTATGGGAAAAAAAGAAAAGAAATGCCACGATCAATCAAGATCAATTCCCACTATGTCAGGACCGTGGAAATTACTATGGGCCCTGCAAAGAGTGCTGTGGGGTGAGGCTTGTCAGTGGCCATGGGGGTACCTAAGGGTTTTCCAGGTGGTGCTAGTGGCAAAGAATCTGCCTGCAATGCAGGAGGTGCAAGAGAATCAGATTTGATCCCTTGCTGGGTACAGTCCATGCGGTCACAAAGAGTTGGACATGACGGAGCATGCACACATATGGGGGACTCAAGCCAGAAACTGTATCACTTACTGTCTGTGTGATGGAGGAAAGACTTTATTTATATATGTTCTTATAACAAGGACTTACTATTCTATCTCAGGTAAAACACTTTCCCTTTCTGAGTCCCCACTTTCTCCAGTAAGAATGATAATATCCACTTCCCAACATATAAAATTGCCCATCTCAAAACTCAGCACAAATGGCTCCTCTGTCTGTGCTGTTAAAGCTGAAAAGGACTTATCAGCATCTGAGTAGCTGACAGTTTACACTCTTGAAGGTCAACTCCTCATGAGTCCCACAATTCTCTGAGGTCAATTGACAAATAAACGCCCCGAGTAGAGTCATGGACATGCTCTACTGCCTAATCTAGGATAAGAAAAACACAAATGTCACCACTTCACATCTGCAAGCCTCAAAAAATAAATTAACACTTTGTAGGATGCACTTAAAACCCCAATTGCCTTTGTTTACAAGGTCACTTTGGACACAACCTCCAGATTGTTTTGGAAACACATCAGGGTCTTTATGTCATTTCAAGGTATGGCTGTGCAATCCTTCCTGTTCATCTGATACAGATTTAGGAGAATGAGGAAACCACCTTGCAGGCATTGCACCCACCTGGGCAGACCTGCTGGTATTACAGCATGGGAGATCTGCAGGGTGGCACTTGTATTGGTGAGTGAGCAAAGGGTTCACCTCTTTTTGGGCAACTGGTATCTCAGAGAAGCACACCCTGCAGTTATTTTAATAGCAATGGAGTCCATAGCTGCTGGGATGAAGAAGCTAGAGGGAACTTCTCTGTCCACTCTAACCTTGAAGGACTCTTTGGGGCCAAGGTCCCCAGAGGTTAAGTCAACCCCTTTCAGAGAAGTCCAACCTGACTCTGAGAGACTCCTTCCTGCTCCAACAGAGCACAGCTACATTCATCATTGCAAATTCTCCCCCACCTAGAGGATGGTTTCTCCTTCTAACTTGCCTTCCACAAATCCATGATCCAGCAGGAATCACGAGATCTAGGACTGATCCAGCTCATTCTTGTCCCCAGGCCCAAAACATTTTTTAAAATGAGTGAATTCTTTATCCAAAGGAAACCTTGAGCCGAATGTATCTGACCTGGAGATACAAAACAGAGAAAATGGAGATGCTCTGGATAAACTGGTGGGTGTGGGGTTTCACCCCCACCCCACAAGTGTGTGTTCCTACCACTTCACTCCAGGGTTCTGTTGAGCTCACCTCCCACCCTCAAGGGATCCAGAAAGCACAATTTGAAAATTACAGTCAAATCTAATTCTTTCATTTTACAGATAAAAACTGAGACCTAGGAAACCAAAATGTCTTGCTCAAAGGCCATGGCAATACCTGGTCTGGGTCTTGGTTCCATAGTTTGAGAAGTTGGCAAATTTTTTCTGTAAAGGGACAGGTGGTAAATATTTTCAGCTTTGGGGGCATGCAGTCTCCACCACTGTATCACCAAATAAGTCATCAGCAATATATAAACCAATAAGCATCATTGAGTTCCAATCAAACACTATTTACAAAAACAATGACATTGTCTATATCCAAATTTATAGTGGCATTATTCACAACAGCCAAACATGGATGAGTCCCTAGGAGGATAAATAGATAAAGAAGGTGTGGTCTGTTCATAAAAGGGAATATTATTCAGCCTTGAACGGAAAGAAATTCTGAGATAAGCTACATGATAGATAAACTTTGAGAACATTGCTGCTGCTGCTGCTGCTAAGTCACTTCAGTCGTGTCCAACTCCAAGCGACCCCATAGACGGAAGCCCACCAGGCTCCCCCATCCCTGGGATTCTCCAGGCAAGAACACTGGAGTGGGTTGCCATTTCCTTCTCCAATGCATGAAAGTGAAAAGTGAAAGTGAAGTCGCTCAGTCGTGTCCGACTCAGCAACCCCATGGACTGCAGCCTACCAGGCTCCTCCATCCATGGGATTTTCCAGGCAAGAGTACTGGAGTGGGGTGCCATTGCCTTCTCCGTTGAGAACATTAGACTAAAAGAAATAAACCAGACACAAAAGGACAAATACTGTAGGATTCTACTTATAAGAGGTGCCTATAGCAGCAAATTCACAGAAACAAAAAGAATGGTGGATGCCCAGTACTGAGGAGATGAAGATTTAGAGTTTAACGGGTACAGAGCTTCAGTCTGGAAAGATGAAAAGATCTGGAAGTGGATGGTGGTGATGGTAGCAAAACTATTAGTCACTCAGTCATGTCTGACTCTTTGCAACCCCAGGGACTGTAGCCCATCAGCCTCCTTTGTCTATGGAATTTTCCAGGCAAGTGGGTAGCCATTCCCTTCTCCAGGGGATCTTCCTGGCCCAGGGATTGAACCTGGGTCTCCTGCATTGTAGGCAGATTCTTTACCATCTGAGTACACTGGGAACGCTAGCACAATGTAAAGGTAACTAATACCACTGAACATACACTTGAACATAGTTAACATGGTAAATATTAATTGTATTTTTTATCACAATAGAAAATAGCAACTTTTAAAAAGTGATGAGCCAGATTTCAGTTCAGGCTACTTTCTCAGGACAGAAAGATGATTAGACAGCAGATAACACTGAGTGATCATGGCTGTTACAGGAAAGTGGAGTGGGTAGCTGTTGATCTCTAAAGTAGCTGCCATCCCTTGAAATGAGAAGTCAACTGTGGGTCCAATAAAGTTAGACAGTAGCTGGAATCATCCACTTTCCACCTACTCTGGCCACAGTGAGACTAAAGCCAGCAGTTTTCATGGTATGGCGAAGTAACCAGAACTCAGACTTCGCATTAGGCTGAGATTTGCATTTTGCATCCAAGAACCACCATTAAACAGCAGTGTGCATTTGAGCAACGATCTAGTGCCCTGAGCCTCAGGCTCCCTCTATAAAATGACTTTCTTATGGTTGTTACTGTTCAGTCACTAAGTAATGTCTGACTCTTTGTGACCCCATAGACTATAGAATTTTGAGCATGACTTTACTAGCGTGTGAGATGAGTGCAATTGTGCGGTAGTTTGAAAATTCTTTGGCATTCCCTTTCTTTGGGATTGGAATGAAGACTGACCTTTTCCAGTCCTGTGGCCACTGCTGAGTTTTCCAAATTTGCTGGCATATTGAGTGCAGCACTTTCACAGCATCATCTTTCATGATTTGAAATAGCTCAATTGGAACTCCATCACCTCCAATAGCTTTGTTCGTAGTGATGCTTCCTAAGGCCCACTTGACTTCACATTCCAAGATGTCTGGTTCCAGGTGAGTGATCACGCCATCGTGATTATCTTCGTCGTGCACTCATCTCACACGCTAGTAAAGTCATGCTCACAATTCTCCAAGCCAGGCTTCAGCAATATGTGAACCATGAACTTCCAGATGTTCAAGCAAGTTTTAGAAAAGGCAGAGATCAAATAGCCAACATCTGCTGGATCATGGAGAAAGCAAGAGAGTTCCAGAAAAACATCTATATCTGCTTCATTGACTATGCCAAAGCCTTTGACTGTGTGGATCACAATAAACTGTGGAACATTCTGAAAGAGATGGGAATACCAGACCACCTGACCTGCCTCTTGAGAAACCTGTATGCAGGTCAGGAAGCAACAGTCAGAACTGGACATGGAACAACAGACTGGTTCCAAATAGGAAAAGGAGTATGTCAAGGCTGTATATTGTCACCTTGCTTATTTAACTTATATGCAGAGTACATCATGAGGAACGCTGGGCTGGAAGAAGCACAAGCTGGAATCAAGATTGCTGGGAGAAATATCAATAACCTCAGATATGCAGATGACACCACTCTTATGGCAGAAAGTGAAGAGGAACTCAAAGGCCTCTTGATGAAAGTGAAAGAGGAGAGTGAAAAGTTTGGCTTGAAGCTCAACATTCAGAAAACGAAGATCATGGCATCTGGTCCCATCACTTCATGGGAAATAGATGGGGAAACAGTGGAAACAGTGTCAGACTTTATTTTTTGGGGCTCCAAAATCACTGCAGATGCTGATTGCAGCCAGGAAATTAAAAGATGCTTACTCCTTGGAAGGAAAGTTATGACCAACCTAGATAGCATATTAAAAAGCAGAGACATTACTTTGCCAAGAAAGGTCCGTCTAGTCAAGGCTATGGTTTTTCCCGTGGTCATGTATGGATGTGAGAATTGGACTGTGAAGAAAGCTAATCGCCGAAGAATTGATGCTTTTGAACTGTGGTGCTGGAGAAGACTCTTGAGAGTCCCTTGGACTGCAAGGAGATCCAACCAGTCCATTCTAAAGGAGATTGATCCTGGGTGTTCATTGGAAGGACTGATGCTAAAGCTGAAACTCCAATACTTTGGCCACCTCATGCGACGAGTTGACTCACTGGAAAAGACTCTGATGCTAGGAGGGATTGGGGGTGGGAGGAGACGGGGACAACAGAGAATGAGATGGCTGGATGGCATCACCGACTCGATGGACATGAGTTTGAGTGAACTCCGGGAGTTGGTGATGGACAGGGAGGCCTGGTGTGCTGTGATTCATGGGGTCGCAAAGAGTCGGACACGACTGAGAGACTGAACTGAACTGAGACTATAGAATGTCAGGCTCCCTTGTCCTTCACTATCTCCCAGAGTTTGCCTAAATCCATATCCACTGAGTCGGTAATGCTATCTAACTATCTCATTCTATCCTGCCCTTTTCTCCTTTTGCCTTCAATCTTTCCCAGCATCAGGGTCTTTTCCAATGAGTCAGCTCTTTGCATCATCTGGCCAAAGTACTGGTGCTTCAGCTTCAGAAACAGTCACTCCAGTGAGTATTCAGAGTTGATTTCCTTTAGAACTAACTGGTTTGATTTCCTTGTTGTCCAGGGACTCTCAAGAGTCTTCTCCAACATCACAGTTCGAAAGCATCAGTTCTTCCTTGGCACTCAGCTATCTTTATGGTCCCAACTCTCACATCCATACATGACTACTGAAAAAAACATAGCTCATATGATCTCTTAAATTAGATAATGAATCTACTGTGCCAGGTTATGCTAACATTTATTTTATGAAAAAATACATGCAAAAAAACTACTGTATGACAAAAGCTCAATAAGTGCTATCGAATTTCCTTCTGTTTCTGGTCCTTAAATTATCAATAACTAAGGCATAAAGGACTCCCTGAAGGGAAAAGAAAAAAGGAAGGAGCATCACCAAAGATCTATCCTGGTTGCTGAAATGGAGCCATTTTTAGGAATATAGCCAAAGACAGTCAACCTTGAGTGTCATGCAAAGATGCTGATTGTTACTATCAGCAAAAGTACATGAAAAGTTCTCCCTGAGGACAAAAACACTTTTTGCAGCTCAGAGAAGGTGTTCAGTCAAAGGGGAGAGAAGTTCAAGTATTTGCCTGCTTCCTTTTTCAGTTCAGTTCAGTTCAGTTCATTTCAGTCGCTCAGTCGTGTCCGACTCTCCGCGACCCCATGAATCACAGCACGCCAGGCCTCCCTGTCCATCACCAACTCCCGGAGTTCACTCAAACTCATGTCCACAGAGTCGGTGATGGCATCCAGCCATCTCATTCTCCATCGTCCCCTTCTCCTCCCGCCCCCAACCTTTCCCAGCATCAGAGGCTTTTCCAGTGAGTCAACTCGTCGCATGAGGTGGCCAAAGTATTGCAGTTTCAGCTTTAGCATCAGTCCCTCCAATGAACATCCAGGATTGATCTCCTCTAGAATGGACTGGTTGGATCTCCTTGCAGTATAAGGGACTCTCAAGAGTCTTCTCCAACACCACAGTTCAAAAGCATCGATTCTTCGGCGGTCAGCCTTCTTCACAGTCCAACTCTCACATCCATACATGACCACGGGAAAAACCATTGCCTTGACTAGACAGACCTTGGTTGGCAAAGTAATGTCTCTGCTTTTTAATATACTATCAAGGTTGGTCATAACTTTCCTTCCAAGGAGCAAGCGTCTTTTAATTTCCTGGCTGCAATCAACTAAATGTTTATGTGTCCCTAAATTTATACATTGAAGCTCTAATGCTCAATATGCTGGTACTTGGAGGTGGGGCTTTGGGAGGTGACTAGGATTAGATGAGGTCATGAAGGTGGGATCCTTATGAAAAGATTAATGGCTCTATATGGGCTGCCGTCTATGGGGTCACACAGAATCGGACACGACTGTAGCGACTTAGCAGCAGCAGCAGCAGGAAAAGAAGAAAGCAAAGATAAAGTAAAGAGCTTCTTGATGAGGGTGTAGGAGGAGAGTGAAAGGCCAGCTTAAGACTAAATATTAAAAAAACTAAGATCATGGCATCCAGCTCCATTGTTACACAGCAAATAGAAGGGGAAACAGTGGAAATAGTGATAGATTTCCTCTTCTTGGGCTCCAAAATCACTGCAGACAGTGACTGCAGCCATGAAATCAGAAGACAGTTGCTTCTTGGCAGGAAAGCTATGACAAACCTAGACAATTTTCTGAAAAGCAGAGACATTACTCTGCCAACAAAAGTCCATATTGCCAAAGCTGTGGTCTTCCCAGTGGTCACCTACAGCTGTGAAAGCTGAACTGTAAAGAAGGCAAAATGCCAAAAACTAGATGTCTTCAAACTGTGGTGCTGGAGAAGACTCCTGAAAGTCCCCTGGACAGCAAGGAGATCAAACCAGTCAATCTTAAGGGAGATCAACCCTAAATATTCACTGGAAGGACTGATGCTGAAGCCAAAGCACCAGTATTTTGATCATGTGATGCAAAGAGCTGACTCATTGGAAAAGTCCTTGATGCTGGTAAAGATTGAGGACAGAAGGAGAAGAAGGAGTCAGAGGATGAGATGGCTGGATGGCATCACCGATGCAATGAACATGAACTTGGGCAGACTCCAGAAGATGGTGAGGGATAGGGAGGCCTGGCGTGCTGCCGTCCACGGGGTGGCAGAGAGTCAGACACGACTTGGTGACTAAACAACAACAAGGAATGACATTAGTGGTAAAGAACCTGCCTGCCAGTGTAGGAGGCACAAGAGAAGTGGGTTCAATCCCTGGGTCAGGAAGGTCCTCTGAAGAAGGGCGTGGCAACCCACTCCAGTGCTCTTGCCAAAGAAGCTTCCTTGGACAGAGGAGCCTGGTGGGCTATAGTCCATAGGGCTGCAAAGAGCTGGACATGACTGAGCACACATGTACAGTAGGAAAAGCAGAAGCGTGCTCTCTCCAACCTATGAGGACCCAGTGAGAAAGCAGAAGTCTGCAAACCAGGAAGAGACACCGCACCAGCACCAACCACGCTGGGCCACCCTAATCTCAGATGCTCTGCCTTCAGAAATGTGAGAAAATAAATTTCTGTTAAGCTACCTGATCTATGGTATTTCAGGTCTGTCTGAGCAGACTAAGGCACTTTTCCCGCCCAGAGTTTTTTAAAAAATTTCAACAGTCAATTCCAGGGCACTGAGTATATTTCAATTCTTCCTCAGCTATAGAGACTTAGGACAAATCTAGACAGTGTGTTAAAAAGCAGAGACATTACTTTTCCGACAAAGGTCAGTATAGTCAAAGTTGTGGTTTTCCAGGAGTCATGTATGGATGTGAGAATTGGACCATAAAGAAGGCTGAGTGCCAAAGAACTGATGCTTTCAAACCGTGGTACTGGTGAAGACTCTTGAGAGTCCCTTGGACTATAAAGAGATCAAACCAGTCCATCCCAATGGATATCAACCCTGACTATCCATTGGAAGGACTGTGGCTGAAGCTGAAACTCCAATATTTTGACCACCTATTCCAAGAGCCGCCTCATTGGAAAAGATCCTGATGCTGGGAAAGATTGAAGGCAAAAGGTGAGAGGGTGACAGAGGATGAGATGATTAGATAGCATCACCGACTCAATGGACATGAAGCTGAGCAAACTTTGGGGAAGAGTGGAGGACAGAGGAGCCTGGCATGCTTCATGCCATGGGGTGACAAAGAGTCAGATCTGACTTCATGACTGAATAACAGTAAAATAGAGACTCAGAGGCAACATACAAGCAAGCATGGAAGTTAGGACCTTTCAGCAATTATTAACTCACTTCAACTGTTACTTGCAGAACCAAACTATTCATCTGAGACCTGGGAGTCACCTTGGACTTGTGCTGATCTCCCTGCCCAAACCCCACGTCCAACCTGCTCCAGAACTTGCTCATTCAATCTCCTTCCTTTTTCACTCACTGCCCTCCTCCACCCTCAAGGGCCTTAATCAGGTCCTAACCTCCCCAACTCTAGTCTTCCCTATCCCAGCTCTGTGACGACCAGAGAGAATTTTCAAAACCATACAAGTTACCTGTTGTTCCCTGGCCTCACATTCTGATGGGGATGCTGGGCGACACCCCATAGCCCTCCCAACTGACCCCAGCCCACCTCTCTAGCGTCTCTCCCATCCCTGGTTCTAGCCCCACTGACCTGCACATAGCCCCGTCCCCAACTCTTTCACGCCTCCACACTATTGGATCACACTGTCCTCTCCGTCTGGATTTTCTTCCCTCTTGTTCCTTCCTCTCTTCACCCCTGAGTGGCCAGCTCAGACACTGCCTCCTCCAGGAGGCCCCTCTGGGTTCCTACAATCTCTGTGCCATGTCCAGCATTGCACTTGGGAAATCACATTGTGATGGGTCTGGAGGATTCTGGGGCTCCCCTGGGTCAGCACAGGAATCCAGCCCTCTGAATCCCAGCCTTTGGTCCAAGTCTTGACCCAGAGCAGCAGCCGCATCTTGGTGTCTGCAAAATACTCTGTCCCTCTATCCTAGTGTTTTTCTTCTGTCCTTGCTGAGGGTGGGGGGAAAGCCAGTCTCTTTCTACCAGGACAAAAACTAGAGACACAAGTTCACTGGTCACCTCTTTGAGTCTCTTGTGGTACTCTGAAAGGAAATGATTCTGTCCCTAGCTAGATGTGAGACTCGGAAACTCTGCTGAGTCCCAGGGACCTCCAGAACTGGCCTGACCAAAGCAGACCCAGCTCTGAGCACGTCCAGCCGAGGGCCAGTCTTGTGGGCACGGGGGCTGGCTGTGGGGAGGCCCAGGCGGGCTGGCCTGCCACACCTGCACACCACAGAGGCGCCCACAGGCTGCAGGGCCAGCTGCAAGCAGGCAGGTGTCAGGGTGACGGCCACAGCGGAAGCCATCGTGCCTGCTCTGGGGCTCTGCTCCCAACCAGCAAGCTACCAGTACATCCCTGTGTAGACTCTCCAGAGAGCAGACCCTCTCTCCCCGAGCCCTAGGTTGGGGGGATGGACATACCAGGAACAGGGTCCCATCCTTTCAGCCCTCCTCCCTCCTTCCCTTCCTTTTCCTTCCTTTCTTCCTTCGATAGATGTAAATATTAAGTCAGCCCAGCTCTAGCAGGCAGGCCCTGAGACAAACAGCAAAACATTATGGTCCCATCAAAAATTTCTTTCCACTCTACTTTGACACATGAACACAGCCTTGCTGGGGATGTACTGCTGAGGAGAGACACACTCTCTGTCCTCCTGGAGCTTGGGATGTGAGTGACGAGCAGGGTCGGACAGCAGACAAGTAATCCCATGACTAAACGTGGAACTACAGCCCTGGTAATGTGCTTAGAAGGAGGAGGGATTCAGGGACCGAAAACAGCAGTAATCATAACAAGCATAAGTATACAGCCCTTACCCTGTGCTGGGAGTGCTCCAAGAGCTTGAGCAGTATTTCTTCACAACCACGCTAAGAGCTAGGCATGTCTACCAACCCCACGGTAAAAGAGAAGCACAGAAAGAATAAGAAAGTTTCCTAAGTTGACCCAGCGCTGAAGGCGTGGGGCAGGGGTTCATCAGACCCAGAAAGGCTCACTGAGGATGGACATTTGAGCAGAGTCTGGGAGGATGGGCAGTCCCCTGGTGGAAATCAGGGACATTCTGGACAGAGGAGAGCCCAGACAAAAGCCCTGGAGAGTGAAAGTCACTCGGTCCTGTCTGACCCTCTGAGATCCCCACAGACTATACAGTCCATGGAATTCTCCAGGCCAGAATACTGGAGTGGGTAGCCTTTCCCTTCTCTAGGGCATCCTCCCAACCCAGGGATCAAAGCCAGGTCTCCCGCATTGTACCAGCTGAGCCACCTGGGAAGCATAAGGCCTGGAGCAGGCACCAATACTGGAGGAAAGTACCATGAAGATCTAAGAACTGACTAATGAACCAATTAAACTGAGTGGTCGGGCCGCTTCTCCTGAGTCTACCTCCCCAGTGCCTGCGGGTCACACTGGCTCTCCCATCACTGCTCTGAGGTATCCTGGGTTTGTCCTTCTGCCTCTCCCACAACGGTCAGTCTCCTTATGTGTCTGTGGCGGGGGGGGGGGGGGGGTACAGAGAAGACCCTCCTGTTTCACTTTGGATTCCCAGAGCCTAGCACTTGCCTGACAGACAGTTAGTGCATGAGAAAGGTTCATTGGAGTGGTGTGTGTTGCACACATGGCATCTGACCTTTGGCGGATGGAGCAGGTGCAAAGATGCGGTGCAGAGTAGAGCTCCCTCAGTTCCCCCACCTCCCCTTCAAGGAGCTCACGGTAGAGGAGAGAGAGAGATTTATGAGACTAAATGCTGTGTGGGGCCTTAGACTAGGTCCCGGAACACAAAAGGGACATTAACAGAAAAACGAAAACATTCAAATAAAGTCTGCCATTTAGTTCATGGGCACCCAGTTTTCTTAGTTCTGACAGATGCACCATGGGGATGGGAGGTGATAACTTTACAGGGAATTGAAACTGCGTAAGTAGTTTATAAGGTTTCCTATGAATCCAAAAGTTTTCCAAAATAAAAAAGTGTATTTCACAAAACTGGGAGACAACTAGGAAAATTTGCACATTGAGTAGCTGATGCTATTAAGGAATCCTTGTTTCTTTTTAGGCCTGATGACTCTGCTAAGGCTTTGCTTCTCATTAAGCTCTTATCTGTTTGAAAGACACATGGAAGAATTTACTGATGCAATTATTTTGCTTCAAAACTCCCCAGTGGGTTAGGGTGAGGCAGAGCAGGATGGGGGTTCTACAAATGACTTAAGGTTGGCCATGAGCTATTAATTATTGAACCAGAATAAAAAATATTTTTATGTTGACTCTATTAGATAAATACCCACCTGGAAATGGAATTACTGGATCATAGAGCAGTAATTCATGAAATCAGAGTCTCAAAGGGATATCCAGACTCCAATGATCATGCCAGCATGATTCATAGTAGCCACGACGTGGAAGCAACGTAAATGTTCATCAACGACATTAATATAGAAAATGTAGTCTATACATTCAATGAAATATTATTCAGTCTTAAAAAGGAAGGAAATCCTGCCATGTGTAACAACAGGGATGAACCTTGAGGACACGATGTCAGCCGCAAAGGGCAAATACTCCAAGATCCCACTTACATGAGATCTCTAAAATAATGACATTAATAGAAGCAACGGATACAATGGTGGTTGCCAGGGACTGGGGGAGGGGGAAGGGGAAAAGGAGAGAGGCTAACCAATGGGAGAAGGGGAAAGGGAGAGAGGCTAACCAATGGGAGAAGGGGAAAGGGAGAGAGGCTAACCAATGGGAGAAGGGGAAAGGGAGAGAGGCTAACCAATGGGAGAAGGGGAAAGGGAGAGAGGCTAACCAATGGGTATAAAACCATAGTTATGCAAGGTGGGTAAGTTCTAGAAATTGGCCATATGACACTGTGTCTGTAGATATTAATTCTGCAATGTGCACTTACACATCTATGGAGAAGGTAGATCTCATGTGAAATATTCATAATATAATATAGGTGCTAAACCCAGGTCGTTACGTGTTCAAGTTTGTTGTTCAGTTGCTAAGTCATATCTGACTCTTTGTGACCCCACGGACTGCAGCACGCCAGGCTCCACCATTCCCAGAGTTTGCTCAAATTCATGTCCATTAAGTCTGTGATGCTATCTAAACATCTCATCCTCTGTCACCCCTTTTTCCTCCTGCCCTCAATCTTTCCCAGCATCAGGGTCTTTTCCAAGGAGTCAGATGGCCAAAGTATTGGAGTTTCAGCTTCAACATCAGTCCTTTCAATGAATATTCAGGACTGATTTCCTTTAAGATGGACTGGTTGGATCTCCTTGCAGTTCAAGGGACTCTTCAAGAGTCTTCCCCAGTATCACAATTCGAAAGCATCAATTCTTCGGGGCTCAGCCTTCTTTATAGTCCAACTCTCACATCCATACATGACTACTGGAAAAACCATAGCTTTGACTAGATGGACCTACCTCATGGTTATGATATTTAACCTTTCTGAAGCCCAGCTTCCCGGTTTGCAGAAAGGCCTCATTAAAACACTACCCCAACAGGGCACCGTGGAAATTAAGTCAGGGAATACAAGCCAAGCCCTGAGAACACACACAGCCTGAAGAGTGCCCAACACTCCACGTATATTAGCCATTGTTCCTAAAGTGAGTGCAGGAGTCCGTTTTCCTGTCATTTCAGTGTGCTCATCCGAGCAGCCTATATTCCAAGACAGCAATTGCCCTGGGGAAAGGCTGGCTGAGGGTGGGAGGGAGAAGCTCTCTAAACCCAGGTCAGTTTCAGGGCAGTGAAGACAGACCACGTGGTGGCAAATTCTGACCGGCTGGCAGAGAAACAAGTGGGGACTAGACTCTGGGGCCTCCTGGAACAGAGGAGGGAGTTGGAAGAACAGGACAGGGCAGGTCTGGGTAGGGAAGAAGGGGGCAGAGGACAAACGTGGGTGGGTCTTTGTCCCCTGAGGGGCCTGGTGGACGGTGAGAGGACAGAGCTCCATTGGAGAGGAAGGCAGGACTGAAGACGCTGGGAGAGGACCAGTCGGCCAGTGAGGCAGAGACAGACAGGCAGAGGAACGCTCCAGAAGGGCAGAGGGACTGGCAGGAGGGGCCAGCAGGCTGGCCTCTGAAAGGGCACTTTCAGGGCACGATGCAGGCAGGCAGCTGGCCTCCTCACCCAGCGTGTGGAGCAGGTGAGGCAGGCATCAGGGTAAGACTGCAAATGGAGGGCGAGCAGGGCCCACTGCTGCGAGGTCTCGGCGGCTGAGTTCACTGCTGCAAGAGGTTCACTGCCAGGAGAGCCCACAAGCCTGCAGGAGAAAGAAAGGAGAAGCAAGTTTCAGAACTCTTCCTGCATGTAGGCAGCTCCCCAGCATCACCCGCCGTCCTTCCTGGGCTAGAGGTGGGGGGGCCTGGGAGCACAGTCCTCCCCCACCTTCCCCCCTCCTGACCACCCCAAGCTCCCTCTGACTCCCAGTCCTCACAGCTTTAATCCCCACCTGCAAGCCGATGACTTTCCTACCCCTATTTCCAGCATCTCAGCCCAGAAACCCAGGCTCATCCGTTCAGCCACCTTGCCCACCGGTCCCCAGTCTGAACAGCCGGGTTCCTTGGTCCAAGCAACTTTCAGCTACTTCTTTGCAGGTGGTAGTGATGGGGGCTGGTAGTGGGAGGGTCAGGGGAAGGTGGGCACTGGGCTCTCCAAGGTTGCAGGCTCATCAGGCAGGTGATGGCCCCAGGGACAGGATACCAGAGAGCATGAGCTGGGAAGAGCGGAGGTGGGATCAGAGAGGACGCTTGAAGCAAGATTTTGCAAGTGATGAAGGTGTTATTCTCTCAGTCGTGTCCGACTCTGTGACCCCATGGACTGTGGCCCGCCAGACACCTCTGTCATTGGGGATTCTCCAGGCAAGAATACTGGAGTGGGTTGCCATGCCCTCCTCCAGGGGATCTTCCCAATCCAGGGATCGAACCCTGGTCTCCCCCATTGCAGGCAGATTCTTTACCAGCTGAGCTACCAGAGTAGCTACCAGGAATAAAGGTGTAGGAAGGTGGTAATCTGCTCTAATGTGGGGTGCCCTGAAGTGGGGAAGGCAGAGAAACTTTGGATTCTAAGTCATCTACCCGTGTCCAAAATATGTCCCAAACCTCAGTGTTATCATCCTGTCTTAACTACCATAGCCCAAGCTGCCACAACCTCTGACCTCCTACCTAGTCCCCTGCTTTCTCTTCTGCCCTTGCCCCCACTGTATTCTTTGCACATCAGGCAGATTTACCTTTTAAACTATAAGCTAGATCCTATCACTATTCTGTTAAAAGCCCTCTGGAGCTCCATCACCTATAAAACAAGATCTCAACCTCTTATCCTTGTGACAACACTATGTATTCTCAAGCCCACCTTGAGAACATTCCCATCACTGATACGTTGCCTAAAGACCCCAAATTCCTGCCACCCTAGGAAGCCCACCCCTATGAGTGTGATTGTACTGCTCTCCCACGAGGCAGTGGAAACTGAAATCTGGCCAGGTCCCATGACAGTTAAACTAAGCAGGAGTGACAGGGGTCCTGGGAAAGAGCGTGCTAGCAGAGGGGCCGCAGAGCTCCCTGACCTGAGGTGGGAACCAGAAGGCCTGTGTAAGTACAGGAAGCAATGGGAGAGGATGTTGAGACGGTGCTTCAGTCAGCTTTGCTGTGTAACAAATTGGCCTCCAGTCTCATGGCTAAAACCCACAAATGTCTAACTTTTCCTCCCTCTCCCGTGGGTTGGCTGGGCCATTCCTCTGCTGGTGTCACCTGCTAATGCACCCATGGTCACCTTCTGCTGAAGGGCTGGCTTGGCTGGGACTCCAGAGGAGGTCACTCTGGCAGTCAGCACTGTGTCCACCGAGGCCTCATTTCTTTTTGCAAAGCTGAACCTCAGCACCAACAAATCTTGACTCACCTGCCACCTTCCCTTCACTTTCTCCTGGACCTAAAGTTGGCTCCAGGGGAGGCCTGAAGGAAACATAACCACTGTTCGGGAATTTCAGGAGTGCAGAGACAGCTGTCCAAATGCGGCCCCTCTGCCCACTTGGTCCCTCTGACCTCACATCTATGTCCCCTGGAGCACAACTCCACAGGTGTGACACCACAGCTAGGCCGTGACTGAGTCTTGACCCCACAGGCAGGAGAACTGAGAACTCCCTTTCCTGGAGTAGCATTGCTGACCGAAGGGAGAAGGTTCCAGAGGGCACCACGCATGGCAGCCCTCAGACATCGTGGCCTTGAGCCTGGTGCTATTGACCGCAGCTTAGATGCCCATGAGACTGGCCTGCAGGAAGCTATGTGGCGTAGGATGGAAGCAGTGGAAGGGTGCAGGGTAAAATGCACAACAGTGCAAAAATTTCCTTTTGGCATCCGTCATGGGACCTCTCTGACCCTCGGGCTTCTCTTCTATGAAATGAGAGGGAAGATGAAGGAGGTGGGCATGTTTGTACACCTTAAAGTAAGTGTTAAGCATCCTTCGTGCTGGGCCTGGGAAGAGAGGATTGTCCACAATACTTTGCTGATTGGGAAATCTCATGTCTATGGATACAGACCCCATGGTCAGACCCACGTCACTCTATGACATGAATACTTAAGTTGAAGCCACATGAGAAAGAAAAGTCGTGACTCTGAGAAGCAAGAGGCCGTAGCATCCCACCCTGGGCACTCAGGTGCTTGTGTTTTTAAGAAAAGAAGTGGGAATCTCTCATTTGCTTCTCCTTAGAAAAGCCCTCAGGCAAACCTCCCCACACCGCCAGGCTCTGGAATTTCATTGAGGCGTTCAGCGGAACACTTCAGTTGCAAACTAACAACTTCTATTGTTCCGAGTTGCCACGATTCCTCTTTTATGGATGTCATAAAGTAGGTATTTATGAGATGAGGCTATTAAGATCAATAGAATAAATGGAACGCCTAATTCTATCTTTTTCAGAAGGGCACAAAGCATTCTCCTGGCGCCATCCCAACGAATAAAGGGACCAGGGCGCTGTCGCTTAGGCCTAATCCCAAGGCAAAGAGCCCACCCTATTAGTGGTGACTCACTTTTTAACATGCTTCTTCGAGTCAAAAATTCTCTTGGCTGTGAGTAGCCTTTATTGAAGAAGAAGAAGGGAAAAAAAAAATGAACAGTACAGATTGAAATCATTGTGTAACTGGATTTACCACATTTATGACCCGGTTGGCCACACTGGTTTTCATTTCAATGGGAGCAGAAAAAAAAAAAATAACAGAGAGAGGAAAGAGTTTTCTGCTTTTAAAGTCATTTAGAGGCATGGAAATGGTTTACCTAATACCACGTTCAAGGAAAAATGGTCCAACGCAGGAGGAGTTTGATCCTGTCTTGAACACTAGGTCTCAGGGAAACCACGCTCTCTGCCACTAAGAAGCTAAGGTTGAGACACACACTGGCTAAGGCCCTCTCCTTTCCCCCAGGGAAGGAAGAGCCCAGTGCACTGTTGATCTGTTTCTGCACCAGAATGAATGCTTCCGAGGGAAATTATCAAGTGTCTATATACAGATGAGCCCAGCCCATCCTGAGATAATGGCACGGACTCATATTTACCAAGCATGTTTACCAAGGAAAAAAGCAATCCAGCAACCCATACTTGGAATATTTGTTCAAATTAAAGCAACCAGGTCAATAGGAGGCAGAGTGACCGTGCTTCCTGTAGAGACTTCTGGAACTCAATCCGGTTCTGACCCACAGAGTGGTGACTCTGGTCAGGTCGAGCCTGGGAAAACCAGGAACACAGCCCCAAGCCACCACCAGCGTGTGCGTTCCACAGCCATGGCGGGAGCCCCCTGGGGACACCTGTCTTTGTCTTAGGAACTCTCACGACCTGCAAGACCATCCATGGTCAGGCTTACCTTTCCAGGCTTTTCTCCTGCTCTTGCTCCCCGAGTTTCTTTCCAGAGGGTCAAAGTAATCAGCCCAGGATTTTCTTTTCATCCTCGAGGTTTCCACCTTTTGGCCTTGACCATTCCTTCCCCTTTCCTCCCCTACACACACACACACACACATTTCCTTCCCCTTTCCTCCCCTACACACACACACACACACACACACATTTCCTTCCCCTTTCCTCCCCTACACACACACACACACACACACACACACACAGGCCTGGATTCACTCTACCAGTGAAGAGGTCAGCACAGAACATGAGCCAAGCTCTGCACAGAACATGAGCCAAGCTCTGCATGGGTGCTCCCCAGGGCACTGGGATCATAGCAGGATGAAGGAATCTCCCCGTGAGCCTCGTGGATGGCCAAGGCCACTCAGACCCCAGTGTCTCCCTGAAAGCAAGGTGAGGACAGATGCAGGCAGATGGTGAGGACAGACAGCAGGAAATCACCAGGTACGTGGGATTTCAGGACAAGAAGAGGACGTGTCCAGCTACCCAACCCTGCTGGTATTTCTACGTCTGTGACCCCAGCAGCTTCCTCCACCAGGAAGGGAGGCAGAGGACACCAATGCTCATCCTACCTTGGAACTGTGGAAACCGAGGCTCAGTGACGTGTCAATAAACTGAGAAAGCAGAAGAGGGGTTGTTTGTTTGTTTTCTGATCCTTGGTCCAGTGCTCTTTTTACCACACCCTGCGAAGTCTATGGTGCACTTACCTGGACCAGTTTGGGAATCCATCTCGTTGTTGCTGTTGTCTAGTCACTAAGTCACATCCACCTCTTTTGTGACCCCATGCACTGTAGCCCACCAGGCTCTTCTATCCATGGGACTTCCCAGGCAAGAATACTGGAGTGGGTTGCCATTTCCTTCTCCAGGGGATCTTCTGGACCCAGGGATCGAAGTTGCATCTCCTGCATTGGCAGAGGAGCCATCAGGGAAGTCCAGGGAATTCATCTACCAGGGTGAAAATCCCGAGCCATGAGACCTGGGGCAAGCGTCTTGTTCATCTCTCCATGCCTCTGTTTGCTCATCTGGCAAGGATGATAATAATGATCAAAAGGATTGTCTGAAGGCTCATATGAGATAATGCAGGGAAGCACTTAGCATGGGACTTAGACGCATGGAACATCCAGTAAATGATAACTTACACTATTAGACTTCATTTTTCAAGTAAAAAATTTTATCGATGAGAAAATGTGGCCAAGTGGGGTTTGGTGACTCAGCCAAGATCACACAGGAAGAGACAGGGTGGTGGCCACAGACACTGCGATGGGCGAAGACCTTTGAGAGTGACTGCTCCCGCCCCAGTGATCAAGAAAACGACACCCAGGGCCCCGCACAGGAGGCCCATGAACGGTGGTCTGGGGGAGCCTCTGGTCTGCCAGTTGCTAACACTTTGCTCTTTCTTCCCTCATCCATCAGTCCTAACTCCATGGAAGGGAGGGCTCTCCTGAGTCATCAGGTGCCATGGACCAGGCAGGGGACCACACATGGTGAAGTGTGAGCACCCCTCTGGTTGGCCCAGGCATGGCACTTGCTCATTTCCATCAAAAGGGCTTCCTGGCAGCACATCTGGGCCTTTAAAATCTTCCTTTCTAGGGAAGTATTAATTTTCGACCCCCTGCATCCTGACAGTAGGAGATCCGTCCTGTGCACAAGGCTGAAATGCCACTAGATCCCATGTCCTGGAAGTGAGGCCCCCTCAGGAGTCAGAAACACAGACTTTATACAGATATCAGGGATGTGAGCCCAGCAAGGGCATTTTAAGAGCAAAAGGTCCAGCTGCCTGGAATGATGAGTTAGTTCACATGGTGGGTGCTCTGAGCTCCTCTAGAAGCCAAGGATCAGAGGGCAAAGTTGTCCACAGCTGGGAGAGACATGGGCAGCCACACCTTTGTACCTGCTTATTTTGCAGATGGAAACACATAGCCCAGAAGTGAAGCAACTCACTTCAACCTCAGGGCTAACTAGTGCAGAGTTCGATTGTTTACCCAACTTTTATGGAGCACATCCTTGCTGGGTCCCCTGCTTAGACACTGAGGATTCACAGGTAAATAATAAGACTCAAGCCCAACCCCAAAGAACTCCCCATCCAGTGGAGAAAAAAATGGCCCCCAGGGGATGGGAATAACTGACCATCAAATCCTGAAAGAGGTGGAAGAAGTGAGAGAAGCAGGCCTTTTGTATACCCTCTTGACATTGTATCAGTCAGGGGAAGATAGGTTGTGCTGTGTAACAAACAGCCCCATGGCCGTATACTCTCACTGCATGCCTTCCTTATTTGCTCAGCTTCAGAGGGTGGCTCAGGCTGACTCTGATGCCCCTACCTTACAGCTACTCAACATTTTCAGTCACTGTAGGTGGGGAAATGTGCTGGAGCTGGGTGGGTCCAATGGATCGTATATAGAACATACTTCACCTGCACCAACTGCCCTCATCAATTCACTAGCATCCCACCCACCAGCTCCTATTAAGAGTTTGGCCCCACCTAACACAGTGGGTAGGCCACTGTAATCCCCCAATGAATCCAGAAGGAAAGGCAGAAGGGTATGGATGAGCCCTAGAGCCCCCCACATGTGGATCTATTTCACCTAGAAAATGCTCAGAGATATGTTCCCCTTCCCTCAAAAAAAAAGGGGGGGAGAGGTTGTTCCTCTGTCTTTTTTAAAACACTGCTTTGTTAGCCTCTTACTTTCCCACTTTGGATAGAAACTTGAGCACAAGAAATCGTTTCCCCCCTTAGTTCTTCTGTAAGTGACAACCAACATTCAGCCTCACGGTGGGAATACAATAGGGATGAGTGGAGACTGGGGTCTAAAGGACACAGCTGCTTCCTCTCAGCCATATCAAAGCCAGGATGGACCAAATGCAGGTCCAGTGGTGACAAGCCTTTGTATCTTGTTTCAAAGTAGACCCCCCAAATCTGTTTTTAGGGTTTTATTGGTTTCTTTTCCAATAAAACCTTCTAATGCTTAAACAGCAATAATTCAACTTTCCTTTATAAACAGTGCTGACTACACAGGCCTACCTTGGAGATACTACAGTTCAGTTATTTGCAGTTCAAAGCACCATAATAAGGGAAATCTTGCAATAAAGTGAGTCACACAAATTTTTTGGTTCCCTGGTTCATATTAAAGCTATGTTTACATTGTACTCTAGTCTACTAAGGGTGCAATAGCATTAAGTCTTTAAAAATGTATGTTCTTTAGAAATACTTTATCGCTAAAAAATGCTTACCATCATCTGAGCCTTCAGCAAATCATACTCTTATGGCTGGTAGGTTTGAAATATTGGGAGAATTACCAAAATGTACACAGAGATACGAAGTGAGCAGACACTGATGGGGAAATGGTGCCGATGGCTCGCTCCATGCAGGATTGCCACAAATCTACCTTTTACAAAAAGGTAGATTCACAATCTCTGTGAAGCACATTGGTGGTGGTGGTGGTTTGGTCCTTAAGTCATGCCTGACTCTTGCAACCCCATGGACTGTAGCCCACTAGGCTCTTCTGTCCATGGGATTTTCCCAGGCAAGAATACTGGAGTGGGTTGCCATTTCCTCCTCCAGGGGATCTCCCTGACCCAGGGATCAGATCTGCATCTCCTATGTCCCCTCCAGTGCTGGCAGATTCTTTACCACTGAGCCACCAGGTAGGCCCACACACAGCATAATAAACCCTGATAAAAGGAATCTGCCAGTACTGTGGACAAGAGAAAAGAAGCTAGACCACCAGTTCAAGACCTCTGATCTCATCAATGCTTACCCTTCCCCTTCTTCTCAGAATAAAGAGCCAAGCTCCAAGAGCAGCAGGAACATGGCTGCGGTTGGTAGCACTAGGGGACAGGGATGCACGCCATGAAGGGGTCTTGCCTCCATCTGAGTCCCTGTGCATGGCCTTCTTCAAGGCCCTCCCATAAAAACCAGCCAAGACAGTTCAGCACATTTCAGGCCTCTTTCTGCATCCAGTCTCTGCTCAGATTTGGGGAACTGGCACTCAGCCAAATGACAACACTAAGTGTCCAGACCCACGAGCTGACCACATCTCCTCCAACAGTGCAGGCTGGCCCAGCATCCTGCAGAGGGCTGACCAGCATCACCTTCCCAAGGACCCTCACCCACCTCACCCCAGCTCTAGGAACGCCTATTAGGTGTGCGATGAACTTCCCCCCACACTTGAACCCTCTATTCGAATACCCTGTTCCCTTTCATGGAAGCATCTCCTGCGGCCTTGGGATTGAGAATAAAGACCTCTTAGCAACACAGCTCCAATACTTTAGGCACTTTATGTGAGGAGTTAACTCATTGGAAAAGACCCTGATGCTGGGAAAGATTGATGACAAAAGGAGAAGAAGGTGGCAGAGGATGACATGGTTAGATAGCATCACTAAGTCAATTAACATGAATTTGCGCAAACTCTGGGAGGTAGTGAAGGACAGGGGAGCCGAGCGTGCCCCAGTCCATGGTGTCACAAAGAGTCAGACACAACTTAGCAAGTGAAAACCAGCACAGGTGCTTCAGGGCTGTTCTCCACCAGACCTTGCAAAGTCCCAATATGTGAGATCATCACCCAAGAGCCCTTGTTTGCCAGAAAGACCCAGATGGAAAAGATAGCATGACTGGTAAGCAGCAGAGCTGGGAGTCCACTCTCACCTTGAATTCCAATATTCGTTCTGTTGTCCAAACTTCCAAAACAAAGTCATGAACAGAAAACGAGGATTTGTGTCAGCTGGAAAAGAAAAAGTGTGTGGTATCATGACCCCTACCTTCATCTGTTCCCCTGAGAAAGAAAACTCCTGTGCTTAACACATGCCAGGTACTTTATATGTTTTACCTGTAAACAAAAAAAAAAGAAAAAAGCAAAGATTCTGAAGTGTTACAATTCCCAGTTTACAGAAGAGGAAGCAGAGGTTACAGGTGCCTGTGTGTGGAAGGTGAGATCCACCCAGATGTCACACAGCACTTGAACTTCCAGGCCCAGATCAACGCTTCAAGTTTACCAACATCTCAAGTCCACAGGGAGGAAAAATGAGTTGACAGCTGCTCTGCGGTCAGGTACACCAGGTACAATGCCAAGCATTGATTCTTCTAAACAACTCCATTTAAATACCATACAGTCCACACATTTAACATGTGCAATCCAACAGTATTCAGTAAATTTTCACAGTGATACAGCTGTCACCACCATCCAATTTTAGAACATGTGCATTACCCTGAAAAGTCCCTCAGGCCCATTTGTAATCCCTGCTCCCTCCCCTTCGTGCCTGGTAACCATTAATCTACTTTCTCTCTAGATTTGCTGTTTCTGGATGTTTCATGAAAAGGGAATCCTACCATATGTGGTCTTTTGTGGTTGGCTTCTTTCAGTTAGCCTCATGTTTCTGAAGTCTGCTTTTTGTAGCACATTTCAGCAATTCACTCTTTTTCACTGCTAAATAATATTCCATTGGTGGGCAGAACATGTTTTGTCTATCAGTTTAACCAGTTGTTTAATAAGCTGATGGAAAGGCTGTTCTCACTTTGCAGATATTATATATCACATTGCTATGAACATTTGTGCTTGCATCTTTGTGTAGACGTGTATTGTTGTTTTTTTCTCCTGAATAAATATCAAGCAATGAAATTGCTGGCTTATATGATACATTCATGTTTAAAAAACACCAAGGTATTTTCCGAAATGCCTACATCATTTTATATTTCTACCAGTAATGACGGTGATTCAAGTTCCTCAGCGCCTTTATGGATGCTTAATGTGGCCCATCATTTTTAATATAGCTACACGATTTGCTTTTATAAGTTAACTTGTGGAATCTTGACAGATACCCCAGAGACAGTGGCTGGCATTATTCTTCCTTGACAGTTGGGAAGAAAAAGTTGCTCAGGAAAAGTGAAGCAACTTGCCCAAAGTCACAAGGCTGGGGGTTGGGGAGGGGGATTAGGGCTCGACCAAGGTCTTCTTCTCGCCAGATCTGATCTGCCCCAAGCCGCTCCCCTGGGCTGACTCCAAAGGTGCTGCCCTGGCTTTTCCACACCATCCGTCCACTAACCCACACCTACAATGCTCGGCACAGACAGGGCATCTGCAAGCTCACAGCACTTCCACAACATCACGCTTTCACTCGCTTAAGCCCCAAGACTCTTTTTTTTTTTTTTTTTTTTACTGAGAAAACTGAGGTTCAGAAGTGATCATCTACCTGTCCAAAGGTAAGCAAATTTTTCCTGGAAAGGGTCAGATAGGAAATAGTTTAGGCTTTACAGGCCAGAGAGTCCCTGGCTCAAATGCTCAACTCTGCCATCATAGCGAACGTGTGCACGCTCGGTTGTGTCCGACTCTGTGACCCCATGGACTGCAGCCCGCCAGGCTCCTCTGCCTATGGGATTTTCCAGGCAAAAACACTGGAGTGGTTGCCATTTCCTTCTCCAGGGGATCTTCCCGATCCAGAGATTGAACTCATGTCTCTTGCACTACAGGCCGATTCTTTAGTACAGAAACACTAAAGATGATAGTTTCTGCACTCTCATAATAATGATAGTCACCTGGAATAATCCAGATGATAATCCCACCTGTCGGGGCTTTGCGAGGGTCCAATGGGGGACTCACTCAAACACCTGTGTGCTGGACAAACTCTGCACAAAAAACAGCAGCTGGCCAGGAGTGGCCCCCAGGCTGTAGACGGCCATTCCCAGTCTCATCCATCGTGACCCAGCTAGTAAGCCACCGAGTACAAGCCAGAGGCCCGTCAGCCGGACACTTTGGAGGGTGTGCTCCCTCCCGCCTCACACCCTCCTCGCTGCCTGGTGCAGGTCTCCCTCCCGTGTTGGCTTCAGGATATACTTTCCATCAGGGTGTGTGACTCCCCGACTCCTTCTGCGCCGTCACTGCTCCTGAGTCACTGAGGCCGTTCGGTCTTGTATTTAGTTTGTTCAGCCACTGGCCATTTCTTCATGCCTCAAGCTCATGTGTTACAGCAGGAACACAAGCCCTGGGACCAAATATCGGCCTCCAGTTCCAGCTCTACGCTGACTGGCGGTGGACCTTCTTGCCTCGCCGTTCTCATCTGTGAAGTGGGGTGGGAATGGTCCTGCATCCTGGGTGGGTAGCAAGAACTGAGTTGGTACAGGAACATCACTTTCCAACAGGGCCTAGTACAAAGCAGGCTCTCAGTTCATGACAGCTATTGCTAGGCAGCCCCCACTCGCAAGGAAACAGAATCGGTTTCACTCCTATCTTCGGCACATGATTTAGTATCTCACTGGAAAGAGTGCAGAATGCACAGCAGTTAAAAGTTCCTCTATAATTATTGCTGGCTGCACAGGGTGGTGCCACGTAGTTCTGCAGAAAGCAGAACAGCCGGAGGACAAAATGGTAATGCGGTCATAGTAATAATAGTGATAGTAATAATAATAATAGTTCACATTTATTGGGCATTTAGGAAAGCAACACACTAAGCGCCGTCATAACAGCAGCATCTGACAGCGCTTTCGAGCTGACAATGCATTTTCCCGAGTTGTATCTCACCTGCGCCTGCCATCGACCTGTGAGGGTGGCCCTCACATCCTGTCTCGTTTACGGATGTGGAAACCAAGGTGTCTTACCCACATTGCTCTCTAGAAAGTGGCCAGGCTGGACTCTCACCCAGGACATCAAGTTCCAGAGCTGGCTCCCTTCTTCCAACCACCACCTGGCGCTCTGCCTGGCCCAGGACCGGGCTCCATCCCAGGGTTTCCTATAAGCCTCTGCCCTCGGCTGCAGAGGCAGCACCTACTAGCATTGCTACTATTAACCCTCGAGGCATTTATCTCTCCCAGAAATAGGTCTGCTTTAAAAGATGATAAGGAGAGTCTTCCCTGGAAGTCCAGTGGTTGACTAGATGCTCTCATTGCAGGGGACATGGGTTCAATCCCTGGCTGGGGAACTAAGATCCTTCACGCTGCACGGCACAGCCAAAAAGAAAAAAGAAGACCACCAGGCTCATCAATGCTTAATCTGCAAGCATGCTCCCAGGATGTAGGTGCTCCTGCATCTGGACCTCAGGCAGGGCGCCCCAATGGATGCTAGAGCCTCCCCAAGGCTCCAGAGTTCAGCCAGCCTGTGGCCATCAGCTCTGTAGACCTCCGCATGGGGCAAGTGGAATCCAAGTGAGGAACTTTCAAGGGGGAGAAGCTGAGCAATCCCTCCAGGTAACCTCCCCACAGTGCTAGAATGTTCTCATCATGCTGCTGTCTGGGGAAACCCCATTAAGGACAGGTGACCATTCCTTACTCTCTGAGTAGCTCCTCCCTGGGTTGCAGACATCTGTCCTTGTAATGTTCCCTCAGCTTGCCCAAGCAGCCTGCTTTCTCTGCCCCAGGAACAGTGGTGGCCATCTCCACCATCTGCCTCTCTGGGCATCTCTGCAGCCCCGAGTCCCCCAGCGTCTTGTCCCCAGTGTTTCCAGTGTCCTTCCTGAGCTGTCTCAGTCTCCCCCACATACAGCTGTCGGTCTCTGGTTTTGGAGGATGCAGAGCATCCTTGGCCATGTGCAGTCTCTGAGGGCTGACTCCCTCACTTATAAAATGGGATCAATGATACACCGTGGCTGTGTCACTTAGAGGCAGTACCTGCAAGTGGTGTCTAGACTGTGGTGTGTCACTTGTCTAGGAGTGGAAGTTAAGGTTGGTTCAGTAGCAAAGCCGGGACCCGTTAGACCAAGCACCACCGCCAGCGGCCACGTCTTCCTCATCCTGCACCTGGGAGGCAAACCTCATACATCGGATGATGCGGGTTTTGATTCAGTGAAATCACCATCTTGGGTTTAGAAGTGCAGCAAGCGATCCTCGTGGGAATACCATGACCCTCAGAATTGTGTTCAGTCTCCAGTTCCATCCTGGTTTCAGCTGTCAGGACTAGGCAGAAGTGGGTGATGGGACAGGGGTCACGGGAGATGAACAAGGAGAGCAGTGCCTGATGCCCACAGAGCCTCCTATGGCCTCCACCCAAGCCAAGCATCCCTGATACAACCCTCCTTTGGCCCCTGCCACTCCCTCAATCTGGAGAACTCTGTCTCTTCCATCTTCGTGACCCAGAGCAGCAGTTATGGCTTTTCTCTGATGCTCTCCCTGGCTCTCCCAAGATCCCTCTGCACAGCGTTCCTACCCCTCGCATGGTATTCACGGAACTGTGTCCATTCGCATGCTTTGCCCTCCACTGGATTGTTTAATAACGACTAACAATCACCATTAGGTGGGCATTTAATGCTCACCAGACACTGTGCTGGGTAATTTCTGCACCTCCTCCCCTGCCTTCCCTAAATCTTTGCAAGCCGGCCTCTTGGTCTGATCTGCAAAGAAGGGAACACAGTTTGGTGAGTAGGCACAGTTCAGTTCAGTTGCTCAGTCATGTCTTTGAGACCCCATGGGCTGCAGCACGCCAGGCTTCCCTGTCCATCACCAACTCCCAGAGCTTGCTCAAACTCAAGTCCATTGAGTCGGTGATGCCATCCAACCATCTCATCCTCTGTCATCCCCTTTCTCCTCCTGCCCTCAATCTTTCCCAACATCAGGGTCTTTTCAATGAGTCAGTTCTTCACATCAGGTGGCCAAAGTAGAGAAAAGCTGGGTCCCCAGGGACAGAGGGACTCCAGGAGGGCTTCTCAGAGGAGGCATTCCTGCTCTTTGTCTAAATGGCCTGGATCTTTCTCAAAGTTACGCATAAATTAGGGCACAGCTGGGCTTAACTCTGAGGCCCTCAGCTCCATCCAGAGTCTCAGTCTCCCCTCCATTCCCAGCCCCTAGTGTGTCACCTGATACCCAGCCCAAGCGCAGCCTGCCTCTGTGGATGAACAAGGGAGGGAGGAGGTGAGTAAATGAACGGATGAAACTCTCCAAAGCTGGCTTTATCCTGTCTTGGCAGAGCGTGGGCACGTGCTTCTAACCCAGAGAAGTACAGCCATCTCAGGAGGATTGAGATTATCAGCTATGCTTCTTAATAATAGGGGCATCCCAGATACTCTGTTACTAGCAGGTCAGATGGCAGCTGGAGCCAGCCACTCCTGGTTCATAGCACCAGAGACAGCGCCCTGCACCACCCCAGGGAAATGGTCTCACCTCCAATTGCATCATCTCGCCATCCATCAGGGGTGTCCTGGATCTCATGACCTCAGCAAAGAGAGAGACTTGGCCCGACCCCAGCCTTTGGGCCTTCTCTCCCTTCTCCCTCCATCCATCCTTTACTCCCATCTCTCCTTCCTTTGTTTCTCTCTTCCCCTTCCCTTTTTGCTTCCTCTCTTCCATCCTGGGACCCTTTCCTCCTCCTTCACTCATTAGCTCTCACCCACCCACCAGGCAGTAGCTGCTCTGCTGTGGGCTTGGTCCAGGGGTCCATGGTGAGAATTGGGAACCCACCTCTACTCTCAGAGTACAAAAGAGCCAGGTGGGCAGGTGACAGCTACCACGTCACATGGGCTGAGAGAGGCTGCAGATATGTGCGCAGGGCTAGAGTAGGCACAGAGGGGAGAAGGGCTTGGTCCCCTTGGGGACAGAGGGACTCCAGGAAGGCTTCTCAGAGGAGGTGTCCCTGCTTTTGGTCCTAAGGGCCTGCATTCAGAAGGGCTAACCAGGCAAAAAAGACAGAAGTTTGTTCTCACAGCTCCTTCCCCAGAGGTCCTTACACCCCCTCCGCACGCCCGAATCTGTGTTGCTGCCACCAGGGTTCATCCTGGCCCTCTTGACTCAGAAAGCCAAGGTCAGCATGGACCCAGCCCCCTGCTCTGCCCCCAGTGACCTATCAGGCATCTTCTCCCATTGCATCTTGCTTGCTCAGTTCTGTCCCTTGGGCCTCAGCTCCTCTTCTTAAGGCCAGATCCCCATGATGCCCTGCCCAGCACCATCAAGGTCCCCGCCTCTGGCTTCCCATGCCCTCCTCATCAAGCCTACCGTCCATGACACACAGTGGTGTGTGTGTCTTCCCAGGACTCCTGGGCTCTGGGCATCCCTAGACCCAGCCGAGGTGGACTCCCTCCCTTGGCCAAGCAGAGCTGCGACCCCAGACCCAGATGTGATCACACACCCAGATCATATACACAGGCCTCCTTCCCTGTCTCCTCCACACAGAGCAACCTCTGAGCGGTCCTGGGTGGCTCCACCTCTGCACCTTTCCTGACACTGCGCTCCCTCCCTGAAGGGCATGGCAGTCATGGTGGTAGCAGCAGCAGCGGAGAAGCAGCCAGGCATCTTGCATGGGTCCATCCATCCAACCCCTAAAACCACCCATCTGGGAAGCCATCATTTGACCTTTGCTACAGGGAGGGAAACAGGCCCAGAGTCACTCACTGGTAAAAGGGAGGTTCAGGGCACGAGTTCAGGGCTCTGTCTCCAAAGTCCAAGCTGGACAGTCCACATACCCATTTTCAGCCCCATGGACATCTGCCTGACTGTTTCCAATTCTTGAAGAATTAGTCACCTCCTCCTGGAAGCCTCCCGTGACCCCTAGGCTGGAATGTATACTTCCGCCTTGCACGGACAGAGGAACTAGCGTTCCCAAGAGTCAGCCCTCACCAAGTCAGCCCCTCCACACCCTCCCAGACTACACACCCCTGCACTCACCACATCCAGGAGGGTGCAGTTGCAGGAAATCCCATGGACAAAAGAAAAAGATAGAAATGCAGACGGGCTGAGCAGAAGGTGAAGTCTGATGCAAGAGATGCACAAGAGTTTTGTGGAAGCCCCCTTTGAGCAGGGCTTCCTAAGTTTAGAAGGATTCAAACAGGACTTCAACAAGGACACCCAGCAGACAGACCTGCCTGATCAGGGGGACTACCTGCAGCGTGTCCCTCTCAGCCTGGCTTAGTTCCCTCAATCCTAAACAGGGAGGTCAGAGACCAAAACCTCAGTTTTATTTGACCACATGGCGCTTTCCAAAAATTTTTAATCCATTGCCAACATTTAGTCACTGAGAATTCTTTCTCAAAAAAATAAAATATTTGGCCACACTGGACTCCCTGCCTGCTCACAGTCAGCTGATGCTCTGGGCTGTTCAGCCGCTATCCCCGTGGGCCTGATTTCTCCACTTTGCACCGTCCATGGCCTCTTTAATGGTCATTCTCGCCAAGGGGACCCTCCTTCACCATGATCATTGCATTGGCAATGCCATCGTTGAATTGCCCAGTGCCATCAGTGACGCCTGTCTGGCTCTGAAAGCATTTGGATTCACCCAGCCCCAAGCTCTGCCTCTGATGGAAATCCTCTATCAGCCTCAACTGGACTTCCTGCCACCAGGGAGGGTTTGACCTCAAATATGGTACATCTTTGTACACTCTTACCTCCTTTCTCCCCAGACACAGCCACACTCACCTTCTCTTGGAGGCAGACAGATCCACATTTGAACCCTAACATGTATGGGATGAGATGGCTATACAGCATCACCAACTCAGTGGACGGGAGTCTCAGCAAACTCCAGAAGATAGTGAAGGACAGGGAGCCCTGGCGTGCTGCAGTCCATGGGGTTGCAAAGAGTTGGACAAGACTTAGTGACCGGACAACAAAAAAGCTGTCTCGCAGTTGACACCCCACCTCTGACCTGAGTTTGACAGAGGCAGAGCTTATGGCTCTCATAAGGTCCACCTAGCAGGGCCACAGTCCTCAGGGGTGTGTTGCCTTTCAGTTCTCAGTCTCGTCTTTCTTCCCCGACCCCACGCACACCCACCCCGCTTTATTTCTCCCTCTTATGACTCCCAAACTCAGAAATATTTGATTACATTGAAACTTGGCACCAGAGTCCTAAGCCTTAAGGCAAACATTTGTCCAAGAATTTGCTGGATATCAGCTGGCTTCTTCTCTTCTCTGGAGGGTGGCAAAAACCAAACGGCAGCTTTTTTCCCTGAACCCTGCCACCACCCCACGCCCACTGTGCAGTTTGGCTCGTTGGAGGCTCTTGGAATTTCCCTGGGCTACACACCGGAGCCTCTCCAGTCACGAAACTCAGCAAACTCCTGGAAAGCTCCAGGGTCAGTGAGTCATTGGCCAGGGCTGTGGCCAGCCCAGCCTGCGGACAAGGGTGCCCACTCTTGTTATTCATCGCTTGGCTGGGCCACTGCTTGTCTGCAAAGCTTCCTTGAGTTGCTGGTGGATTTTGCCTGCCGCCGTTATAAAGTTTTTCCATGATCAGTGTGCACTGACCGAGCCTGGCTCCAGAGGACCCCGACGAGTGGCTGAGAAAATAATTAAAGGGACAAGTTTTCTATCCACTGGTGCACTCATCAATCCATTCATTTACTTCTTCTGTCGCAGCTTAAATTATTTTACTTGTTTTCTCCACGCGCTCATTCACTTCGATTTATACTGAAAGTGTTAGTCACTCAGTCCTGTCCGACTCTTTGGGAACCCAAGGACTGTAGCCCACCAGGCTCTTCTGTCCGTAGAATTCTCCAGGCAAGAGTACTGTTTCCTTCTCCAGGGGATCTTCCTGACCCAGGGATTGAACTTGGGTCTCCCACATTGCAGGCAGACTCTACGATTGAGCCACTAGGGAAGACCTTATATTTTACTAATTTACCTAGAAATCTAGATACAGATGTAGATCTAGACTCTCTTGTTCACTTATTTATTAATTCATCCACCATCCCCTCATCTGCTCATCTATTTTTCCACTCATTTATCATTTAATTTCCCCATTTGCTTATATGCTGGTTCATGTTATTAATGCATTTACTAATTCTTTCACCCACTCATCCAGCTATTCACTTAATCACTTCATTTATTCATTAACTCACACATACAGTCACTCATAAACAGCTCCCTTCCTATTGTACAAGGCTTCATAGGGTAGGCTGTGGACATGAGTTTAAGTGTACTCCGGGAGTTGGTGATGGACAGGGAGGCCTGGCGTGCTGTGATTCATGGGGTCACGGAGAGTCGGACACGAATGAGCGACTGAACTGAACTGAACTGAAAGCTAAGCGTCTTAATAAAAGAAAGCAACAAAAATAGTAGTCTTAGTAAGACATGGGATCCACCTTCTCACATTCCTGTCTCACAGGGGAAAAGATCCATGAACTCCAGTAAACAAAGTATGAGGGAGCAAGGGATCCCAGCACAAGGCAGAAAGGAGAGGTGAGCTTCTCTAGAGCACTGAATCAGAAGTCAATTTGGGCTGGGCAACCAGTGGGCTCTCCCCGAGTGGCAGCGTCTTACAGGTAGGGGCAACCTCACAAGGCAGAAACAGGTTGGGGAGACAGTCACTCAAAGTGCAGGTGGGCACCTGGGCCAAGAAGCAGAGTCCCCACCTCGGAGGGCAGTTGCCCAATTCACAAATAAAGATGGAAGAGGCTGGGAGTCCTGACTAAGATCGGGGGATCTGGAGCTACAAGGCCCCAGACTCAGCTCTGGACCTGCCTCTCAGGAGTGCTGGAAGCTTGACTTACCTGAATAGATGAACCTCTCATACACATGGGGACTGGACCCCCTGCAGGGCTGTTCAGGGGCCTCCCCTGGGTCTTTGCAGAGCTGGTGTGTGGAGCTTTGTCCGCATCTGAGCCCACAGGCCAGGAAGTCCACTGGAGGGACAGGACACAAAACAGGGCTGACCTGGTTCCCTGCTGTCCATCCGGAGCCTAGAGCAGGGCTGGTGCCTCACGAACACTCATAAGTACTGACTGCGTGAAGGAAAGGGCCCTTGGAAATGACCCAGTCCAGCCACTTTCAAACTCTGCCACTTTGAACATGGCACCAGGCCACCGAAGATGTAGGGCACTATCCCACTTGGCCCTCCGTGTGTAACTGTTTACACGTTGGGCTTGTCTTTCAAAGTTTCATTTGACAAGTGGGTTCCCCACCCTCCTCCAAAAAAGTTTTTTGAAAAAGATGATTAAATTCTTTTAAAGATTAAAAAAAAAGACTGAAACCCAGGGAGAGGCAATAAGGGCCCAAGATCACCCACCAAGTTGACGATGGGGCCAGAGGAGATCCCAGACTTCCAGACGCCCCGTCCAGGAGGCCCACGCACAATCACATCACAGGGTTCCACCCGAACACCCTCCAGGCCCTCTGGGGCCACCTGCCACCGTGTCCCCTCCTCCAGGACTCTGAGATTCCAAATGGAAGTGGCAACAACGGTGAAAAGAAAGGAACTGAGCCAAATCCGGGGTGGGGAGGGCTCCCCAGGTATGTAGCATGTCCTCAGGTGGAGAATCCAGCTGGAAATTCCAAGAGAGAACAGCTAACACCGTATGGCCAGGGTGTTGGGTTTTGAAACCTATCCATTTTTTTAAATCTATAATTATGTGGCACACACCTAATTAAAATGGACTATAATTGTTGAAATATTTTATTGAAGTCTTTTTTTATTTTTTTTCCAAACGACAGGTTTAACAGATGATAAAACTTGTCTTGTGGTTAACTTGGGCTGCCAAGAACCCCGGGCAGAGTACGGGGTGGGGCTGGCGGACTGCGGACAGTCAACCCCCTTTGAATGCCAGCATTCTTTGCTAAAGGCTCCTCTTGGGCTCCTCGCCAAGTGCTCAGGACGGAGACAAATAGCCTGGGTGGGTGTTTTGTGCACAAAGATGACTGAGGTTTGCTTTAGCTCAGTGGAGAAATCCTTTGAAATCAGGCTCCCGAGGAGTGAGAGCAGCGAAGAGCAGGGGGAACTGCTGATTCCAGGGCAGTAGGAAAGGAGATTGATCCTTAAGCAACTGACAAGCAGCACCCTCCTCCAAAATCCCAAATGACCCCAGAGAAACAGAGCCGGGCAGTGCAGGAGCCCCCGGGCAGTGCAGGGGGTGCTGTGTGCCTGTTTTCTCGTGGAATGCAGAAGATGTATCTCTAATTACGCCTCCTACCGCAGCTGCAAGTGAAGGTCTCCTGGGTGCTCGGTGTTTTCTATGCTCTATTTTCAACCTTTCCTGACCACTTGAGAGCTGAGGAAACTGGGTCATAAACTAAGTAAGCAGTTCAGGTTTCCCAGCGTGTAAACTGGCCAGGATCTTCACCCCGCTTCTCACATGGGAAGCAGTGCTTCTCCACTACTCTTCTGACTCAGACCCTGACTCAAAGCAAGCACCTTCGTTATTAAAAGACTGAATCAGTCTGGGGGAGGGAAGGGCAAGAAAACACGCTGCAGGATCTGAGGGTTCCTTCCCTCTTGGTGTGTCTGTCTGCCCAGCCACCCCCAGGAAGATCTCCTCCACCCCCATGGAGACCAGGTGTGATCCGAGATGAAGCAGAACAAGGGTCGGGCTGGGTGACAGGGAGAAATTCATTTTGCTTCCTGGCCCACAACCGGGGAGGCCATCAGAGCCCAGTTCGGATCTCAGAACGAGTGAGCAGAGCCAAGTGGGCCCCAGTGGTGAGCCTGATGTTGCTATTCTCTGGAGATGATCTGCTTTAGCTGGTGTTATTGTCCCAGTCCAGTCAGGAGATGGCTATTGTAACCCCCAGGTTACAGGTGACAAACAGGTGGATCTCCAGGAGGTTAATCAGGTCTGATGTGACGTGGTTCAAACAAAGTTCCAAAGTCATGGGAGAAAAGCACGCTCTCAGAGTTTCTGCATTTTCTGTGTGTTTTTTTAAATGTTTTCCTTCTTACTGCTCTTACGACCTTTGTATGGTTCCCTGCAATTTCATGCTTCATCTTTTTGCATCTCGTTTTTATTGAGCACCCACTATGTAGGAGCCCCTAAGCCAGAAGCGGGGCCTTTCACCCAGAACAGAGGCCACAGAAGAACCAGGAATGGAGACTTCAAGGTCAGCTCAGTCCCAGGCAGCCGTCGGATATGAGAAGTCTCTGCTCCCTGGGTTCAGTTTCTGCCTCTGCCTGCGGGGTTAAAAGCGCCCATCTCAGGAGTGCAGCCTGCAAGCGGGGACCAGGTCTGTGTGGGGCCTGGCAGCCAGCCCCACCAGCCACCCTCCCGCCTATCCCTCTCTGGGCGGTTCCTGCAGGACTCAGGCCGACAGCTGTCCAGGAAGGGGGGTTATTTGTACAAAGCAGCCTGACTGTGTCTAAATCCCTCCCTGGGGCACTGGTTCCAAATGAAAATGTGGCAGGCTTGATCCCCTGCCACCCCTCACCAGCCCTGGTCATCAGGCCTCTCCCTACCCTCCACCCTCCTCCCCCTGACACTCTCCTGCCCACCGGGAGCACCTCCACCTCACCCTCCTCCAGCTGCAGCTCCCTCCCTTCCTCCTCCTCCTCTTCCTCCCAGCCCCCCTCACTCCCACTCCACCTGTTGGATCCGTCCCTTGGGCATGGGGAGCAGAGGGCGGTGCCCTGAGGCCCTCAAGCCCAGGAGGGTAGCGAGGGGACAATCACGTAGGGAGCCATGCCAGTCTGGAGTCTCGTCTCATCACCCCTGAGAGGCTGATGTCTCAGGATGCTCATTGAAGAGACGAGGAAATGGCAGGTCAGGTCCAGGAGGTCACTGCTCCAGGCGACACAGGGCCCAGCTAGGGCTGGGATGGAATTCACTCTTGGAGCCTCTCGTCTTATTCTCATTGAGAAGAGCTGCCATTTGCAGTGTGTTTCCTGGCCTGTGAACACTGTGTGTTGAAGTGTCAAAATCAGAGTGCATGGTGGGCACCACTGGCCCGCCTTATACATGGGAGCCTGATGTTAGCAGGCGGGAAAATGGGCCAGATCTCCTGGCAAGGCATGGACTGTGAGATGAAACTCGGTGGCTTTGCGACCCCTCTCTGTGCCCCCCTCAACCTTTGGAGACCAGGTGAGGAGGAAAACCAGGGGGGCTTTGCTGTGTCATGATGGGCTGCCCCACGCGCTCGAGTGTGTTTAGGAGCATCCCCAGCCGACACCCGCTAAGTGCAGGAGGCAAACCCTCTACCTCCTGACCAAAACTGTCCATGTTTGTGTCCTGCTGGGGGCAAGATCACCACCCCCAGTTGACGACCACCGACTTTCAGTTTTCTGTGTTCCTCAAAGAAAGGCTGTGCTGTTTGTCTGCAGGGCATTTAGAAATTCAACACAGATAATGACCCCAAAGAAAGCAACACAGCGGCAGCACCACAGACATAGGCCAGCCGCAATGGCATTATTGTCTTCATCACCGCCGCTGCTGCTGCTGCTGCCGCCAGGGCCTTGCCGGTCATAGGTGAGAAGAAACCACCGCAAGCTGGTGACGGAGCCCTAGACGGTGGGCACTGAGCGCTCACAGCTGAGTCCCGTGGCTGACTCACAGGACACTTTGAACACGTCTGACTGCCCTTCGGGAGCTCAGTGTTCCCATCTCTATAATGGGAAGTCTGAAGGGTGTGACCTTCAAGGTCCATTTTAAACCTAGTGTTTCCCGATTTTCCAGATTCTGCCTCTGGTTCTGGAACCAGTGTTGTCACAGATTCTGCCTCTTGGAACCAGTATTGTCTCATGGTACTGAAGCGCATGAGCTCTGGGCTCTAATCATCTGGATTCAGGCCAGAGCCTGAGCACTCAGCAGCTGGGTGACCTTAAGTAGGACCCTGAACCTTGCCCTGTGCCTGTCTCTTCATCTGGAGAATTCTGGGGCCACATCTGCCCCTTATGATGGTCACAGCATGAAATGAGATGATCCAAATAGTAGAACAGTGAAGGCACTGATAACAGCCCCATAAGAATTAATTATCATCATAGGAAACACTCTGACTGCATTTAAAAACACGTGACTCTCATTTCTGATCTCAGGCCCACTGAATCAGCTCTTCTAAGGTGAAACTATGCAAGTGTATCTTTTTAAATCTCTCCCAAATGATGCAGTAGTGGGTCCTTGACCTGGCATAAGTTGTGTGAAATTCTCTGACATGAGAAATATTTCTTTAACGTTGAAAGTGTTGCGGGGTGGGGTGCCCTGTGTGGCTTGATGTTGCAAAAGATACTCTGGCCTCAAGGAGCCACCATCTCACTGGACAAAGCCAACTCATAAGCCAACCGCATAGTTCCAAGTGGGCCTCTGTGGCCAGGACCACAAAAAGTTTGGAACATGTGCTCAGACATGACAGAGGAGAGGTGATCTTCAGGGTTGCCAAGTAAGGTTGTGCAGGTTGTTGACTGAACTAAAGAATCCAAGAAGGGTGATTTCTTTTCTAATTCACATAAAATCACTGCAGGGCAAGTGAAGGCCTGGAGGTTGCTGTTCATCCAGGATGGCCTGGAAGTTGAAATTTATCCAACAGTGAGGGTTCTGATGTTTTCTTCTCTGGGAAGCTATCTCTAAAACCCCACAAAAGGAATTAACCATTGCACCATGTTCTGTTAGAGTTTTGCCTTTCCCAGGTTTGGATTGCATGTTTGGCTCAATGCCGCCTCCAAGAGTCTATGAGCCCTTTGAGGACATGAGCTAGATCTTTTTGTTGTTCAGTCACTCAGTTCAGTTCAGTTCAGTCACTCAGTCGTGTCCGACTCTCCGCGACCCCATGAATCACAGCACGCCAGTCCTCCCTGTCCATCACCAACTCCTTTAGAATGGACTGGTTGGATCTCCTTGCAGTCCAAGGGACTCTCAAGAGTCTTCTCCAGCACCACAGTTCAAAAGCATCAATTCTTCGGCGATCAACTTTCTTCACAGTCCAACTCCCACATCCATGCATGACCACGAGAAAAATCATAGCCTTGACTAGACGGACCTTTGTTGGCAAAGTAATGTCTCTGCTTTTTAATATGCTATCTAGGTTGGTCATAACTTTCCTTCCAAGGAATAAGTGTCTTTTAATTTCATGGCTGCAATCAGCATCTGCAGTGATTTTGGAGCCCCAAAAAATAAAGTCTGACACTGTTTCCACTGTATCCCCATCTATTTCCCATGAAGTGATGGGACCAGATGCCATGATCTTCGTTTTCTGAATGTTGAGCTTTAAGCCAAACTTTTCACTCTCCTCTTTAACTTTCATCAAGAGACCTCAGCCGTGTCCAACTCTTTGCCACCCTGTGGACTGCAGCACATCAGGCTTCCCTATCCTTCACCATCTCCTGGAGATTCTCAAACTCATGTCCATTGAGTCAGTGCAGCTATCCAACCATCTCATCCTCTGTCGTCCCCGTCTCCTCCTACTTTCAATCTTTCCCAGCATCAGGGTCTTTTCTAATAAATCAGCTCTTCACATCAGGTAGCCAAAGTATTGGAACTTTCGCTTCAGCATCAGTCTTCTAATGAATATTCAGGATTGATTTCCTTTAGGATTGACTGGTTTGATCTCCTTGCAGTCCAAGGGACTCTCCAACACCATAGCTCAAAAACATCAAAATTAGGTCTTTATCATATTTTTTTTCTTTAATTGGATGTTTCTAGCATCAAATACAAGATCTGGTACAGAGTAGATGCTGAGCAGGCGCTCATTGGATGAATGAATGATTAGATTTTTTAAAAAGTGAATTCCACGGAGAAGGCAATGGCGGCCCACTCCAGTACTCTTGCCTAGAGAATCCCATGGGAGGAGCCTGGTAGGCTGCAGTCCATGGGGTTGCTTAGAGTCAGACACAACTGAACGGTTTCACTTTCACTTTTCACTTTCTTGCATTGGAGAAGGAATGGCAACCCACTCCAGTGTTCTTGCCTGGAGAATCCCAGGGACAGAGGAGCCTGGTGGGCTGCCGTCTATGGGGTCACACAGAGTCGGACACAACTGAAGAGACTTAGCAACAGCAACAGCAGCAAGAGTGTTAGTGACCATCATTGAAAAGAAACTATTTCTCCCATCAAGAGTGTGGGGTGCCAGCTGTAATGACTTCTTGGGGGAGGATGAAATGAGTTTTGGAGGTTGGACATGATTTTGTTGGGTGGAGATGCAGTGCAGAGGAAGTGAAGGGAGCATTCTCTAGCAATCTCATGCACAGAAAATGAGATTAAAAAAGTGGAAGACACAAGGCCTTGTTAGTGAGGACTTTAAGGAAAGCACGGTTTGATGGTTCCCATGGCAGGGTGCTCTTCATTTGGTATGGAATCACAAAGTAAATATTTTCATAGAATATACAGGAAAATAAGAAGTCACATATTACTGCATCTGGGGGAAGTCTTTGCACTCTGGGGGACCCCCATCAGTGTGCCCACAGCTCCTCCTCAGAGTTGAGAATTACCAGAGAGACAAATGCCTGAGAGACAGGGGAGCCTGGGTGCCAAAGGAGCCCCAAAATGTACTGCTAAGTGTGTGACACTGATGGTGTCCCTCCCCAAACTGGCAGACCTACACTCAGTCCAATCCTGGCTGTGCAGCCCTGGAAATATTGGATTTGCCTCCGGGCCTCAGTTTCCTCATCCATATAATGGGAATACGTAGGCCTACCTCTCAGGGCTAACAGCCAAACTACATGCACTACAACACCGACTTTGTGGACACTTAACCTGTGCTGGCTCTCTTTTCTCAAAAGGTTTGGCTCAGCTGAATTGGAATCAGTCTCCAGACTTCAGAGACGACCATGTATCTTTAAAACAGATGGAATTTCCTTTGAACTTGTAAGTCCATCAAGGAGCGCTGTCTTTCGATGATCCCAAAGGTGAAGATTTATGCCCCACAATTTCCACTGCAGTGCTGTTTCTTAGGAAAATACAAACTGTGTCAGCCATGGTGGGGTGCTGAAGAACACAGAGAAACCTCCATCACGTAGACTATTCCACAGAATGGAAACCTTTGAGAGGAGGCAGAAGGGTTTTAGTAAATAGGGAAGTGATACTGTAGACGTAACTGGGAAGCTTCAAACACAATCCATAATCAGTTTCGCCTTTGGGGTTATTTTCTTTACTATGAAGATTTTTGTTTCGTTCTGTCTTGAGAGCATCAAAATAGAACACCTTGGGATAAATTGCTCCATCAACCCCAGAGCAGACCCAGCTTCCAAGTGCCCTGTGAACACACTCCCAAGATGGAAGTCCTGGCAGGAGCCCCCAAAATGGCATATGCTGCCCCTGACTGCAGCAAGCTACAGTCCACAGGGTCCAGCGCCGGATCCGCAGACCTGGCAACCCTGAACAATGTCACCCAGACTCGTACGAGGAACATCAGGAAAGAGGAGCCCACAGCCTTGCAGGAACCCCCACTGCAGTGAGCAAACAGGCCATAATATGGAGAAGCTGCCATTGTCACGTGGACCACATCTCTGCGTCTTGCACCTCCTGTTTCTTAGTCTCTTCCTGTGCTCTCAGGCTAAAGGCAGCTAAAAGGTTAAAAGTGCAGATGCTGTAGCCAGGCCCCTTAAGAGTGACGCCTCACTCTGCCAGGGTCTGCTGTGTGAGCCTGGGCAAGTGACACAGCCTCTCTTTGCCTCAGTTTCCCCGTGGAGAAAGGCCATAGGGTGACACCTCAAAGGCAGTGTGGTGTGCCTGGGTGGGTAAAGCTCTTAGATCAGGGCATGACCCTTTGGCAGTTCTCTGTGAGGACTTTCTGGTAACACAAGTTCAGACAAAGCTGAGCTAAATACTATAGGACTGCAAACTACACCATCTTTCCACTCGACCCCACTTCCAAATGTCCACAAATAACCTGGAAATGAGAATCTCGGAAGGGGTGAAATAGAGAGTTGATCAGGACACAGAGATGCTTAGTCCCTGGCTGGGGCAGTGGGGAGATGAGGGAGAGGCAGGGGTGCTAGAATTTGACATCTGTGGGCTCAAATTCCACCTCCATCGCCCACTGACGATCTACCCACCCCCCTGTTTGACTCTTCTGCAGCTCTGCACCTCAGTCTCTCTTCCTGAAAGATGGGGCTAGCACCCATCCATTCCAGGAGAAATTTCCATCAGCAACAAGCATGCAGCCGATGAAGCTCACGAACTGTGTTCTTACCCCAGCACCGAGCCACCGGGAGGGGTGGTGGGGAAGGTCAAGTAAGAAAACATCCATATGGCTCCTGCCTTGCCCGGTGGGCACAGGCTGAGTCTCTCGTCTGTGAAGGACTCCAGGAGGAACAGGTTAAGACAGATCCCAGGGGGCGGGGGGCGGCAGGGGCTTAGAGGGCACTGGGAGAGGACAGGGCTTCAGACAGGCAGGGGAGGGGGCATGGGGTTCTTCCAAGCAGAAGGAGCAGCTTGGGCAATGACCCAGCACCTCAGAGCATCACCAAATGGGCAAGCATGACCGGAGCACCTCGGACTGGTCTGGGTGTAGCAGATGGTGGGAAAAGCAAGAGGGGGAGGGGGAGGAAAAGGGGAGGAAGGAGGGAAGGAGGGAGCAAGGCGGGGAGGATGAGCCTGGAACACACTTGAGCGCAGCTCTCTCCCCAAAGCCCCATCTGTGGCCAGCCAGGGAGAAGCCGACACCACCCGCCCCCAGTGCCTGACCCCACACAGAAGGCCCTTGTTCCGCAGCCGGCCTGCACGGCCTCTGGGGAGCGTGATTACAAACCTCGACACTCCCATTCCGCCCTCTCAAAGGGCGCTCTACCCACTCAGGCGTCTGCCTCCCTTGCCCGCTCCCCCCCCCCGAGACATAATGGGCCCTGCTTGCCCCTGGGAGATTTAGTGTCCCCCCTCCACCGTCAAAAAGAAAAATGTAGCTTGAGATTTTGATTCCTATTCATGTCATTTTACAATAGCTTCATTCATTCCTACTGGCTGTATGACTTTTTTTTTTCTTTTCTAATTTATGGAGTACATGTGTGATGTATGAATTAGAGAAAGAAAATGTTATTAGAAAGGTCCTAGGGAGCGAGCTGGAGAAGGCAATGGCAAGCCACTCCAGTACTCTTGCCTAGAAAATCCCATGGATGTAGGAGCCTGGTGGGCTGCACTCCATGGGGTCGCTATGGGTCAGACACGACTGAGAGACTTCACTTTCACTTTTCACTTTCACACATTGGAGAAGGAAATGGCAACCCACTCCAGTGTTCTTGCCTGGAGAATCCCAGGGACGGGGGAGCCTGGTGGGCTTCCGTCTATGGGGTCGCACAGAGTCGGACACGACTGAAGTGACTTAGCAGCAGCAGCAGGGAGCGAGCTATTTCTTGTCAGAGGGCTGAAAAGTAAGGGAATAGGAAAGAAGAGTGAAGCGCGGGGCGGACAGAGCTACCTTCTGGCCAGAACTGGCTTCTGCTGTGTGACTTTGGACGAGCAACTCAATGTCTCTGAGCCAAGTCATCTCTGTCTCAGGGGCGGCATCCCTCTCTCATCAAATAGCATCTCCATTAGCTGTTACAGCAGCCCCATCAGCTAGGGGTGGTCATTGTCATGATTAGTAAGGAGAAGCCCCCTTTAGGGGCCCCAAGCCCAGACCCCAGCTCATCTCATGGGCTCCAGCTGGGAACAGAATAAGTCTGAGCCCCCCCCCCGACCCCACTCCCACCAGCCTGTGGTCCAGCGTCAGCTGCCAGGGTCTCTCACGGCCAGAAGCAGAAGCAAAGAAATCCTGTAAGCCTGGGGAGGCCAACGTGCTGGCCTCCTAAAGCCCTTTTCCTAAACAGCTGGTCACAGCTGCCCAGAGCGAAATCTTGCGGTAAACTGGCCCAGAACCCTGAAAACTGAGGGGCTGGGGCACGGGGCTGGGAGGGTGTGCGTGGGAAGGAACAAGAGATGCAAGAGATGCTCCTGGGAGGCTGAAAAGAGCTGGCTCATCCCACCACCCACTGGCTGTGGGCGCAGAACGTCCTCCCTAGCACAGTAGAGTGATGGCACTGTGCTTGTCAACCAAGGTCAAGGTCTTGTGAGGAGTGGGTCCCCTCCATAGGCCCTCCCAAATGCCCTTCCCAACCTCTACTGTGACCCCACACCCTGCCTCCCCAGTGCCAGGCCCCTGGAATGTGCACACCTTTCCCGTCCTCCCGGGACCAAGTACCAAATGCCCGTGCCTCTGCACAGGCTGTGTCTGACCAAAAGCCAGGCTACTGGCAGCTCAGCCAATGTCCCCTGAGGCGCCACTCGGCGGGGGTGAGCAGGGCCACTTTTGCTGATTTCCTGCAGGTGGGTTTCATTTTTATGTCATTTACCAAAACATTCCCAAGAGGTTTCAGCAGCAGAACAAGAAGGAGGTAGCTGGTCTCCATGTGCTCAAGGGTCAAGTCCCATTGCAGAGGGGACTGACAGCCCTTGAGCATCCTTCCTGCTGACCGCAGAAAACCATCCATTCCTGATGACTCGGGGTTGTCTGATACTAAACTGGCTGCTTTGGAGAAGTCCCCAGTCTGATCAGAGATTTCCTCCTTTCCTTCTCTCCAGGAAAGGTGTCGAGGTAGAAGAGCAGATCTTTCGGGCTCCAGGGAAGAAAGGACCCCATCTACAACCATTCTGGGCACCCCCTGGCGTCCGTCAGATTCCATCTCTGCTCTTGCCGCCAGGTTTCTGAGGGTAATGTCTGCCTTGGTCCCAGGCTCGCATTCACAAGGTCCTCCTGTCCTAAGTCCAGGCTCTCCTGGGTCCCAAGGCCCTCAGTCAGCAGCCCCCCACGTGTCAGGATCGCTGGTCCTGCCAGAAGCTTCCTGGACAGATGCCACTGTGCAGGCGTCAGGGGCAGTGAGGCAGGGAGACCCCTGGCTCAGCTGCCCTTGCTGCCATCAGCAGGACCTCGTGCTCACCCTTCCCATTGTGCCAGCATTGCTCTAGCTGTTCCCACACTAAGCTGATCAGGGAGGCCCAGGGGGATCCTCTGGGTAGGCATCTACCCAGCTAAAAACCGGTTTCATAACACTAAGCAAGAAGGAGGAAAAGTGTGTCTGTCTTGGTGGCATCAGAAGAGAGATGGTCTCTATTGGCTCCATTTCTCAAGAAGACAATCAAGACCCTGCCTGGGGGGCTCACATCATCAGAAAGGGGGGGAGTCAGTGAAAGTGAAAGTTGTTCAGTCGCGTCCGATACCATGGACTATAGCCCGCCAGGCTCCTCTGTCCATGGGATTTTCCCGGCAAGAATACTGGAGTGGGTTGCCATTCCCTTCTCCAGGGGATCTTCCCAACCCCGGGATCAAAGCCTTATTTCTTACGTCTCCTGCATTGGCAGGCAGGTTCTTTACCATCTGAGCCATGAGGGAAACCAGGCATCCCCTCAAATCCTGTACTTCCTGCGACGGCACAGGTCATTGCACCCCATCCTGATGTCCCCAACACACCCCAAACCATCCCTATGATTTGGGTGGTCCCCCTCCACTACCAGGGCTCCCCAGGTGGTCCAAAAATAAAGAATCCGCCTGGCAGTGCAGGAGATGCAGGAGATGGAAATTGGATCGCTGGGTCGGGAAGGTCCCCTGGAAGAGGAAATGGCAACCCTCTCCAGTACTCTGGCCTGGAGAATTCCACGGACCGAGGAGCCTGGCAGGCAACAGCCCGCAAAGAGTCAGGCACGACTGAGCACCGCACAGACTGACAGACCTCCTCTGCCAACGCAGGCCCCTGCGAACCCCCTATTACACCAGAGTTGGGGAAAAGTGACCCCCACATGGAACCGCAAACACCCTATGGGCAGAAAATGAGATGCAAAATCCTCTCGGTCCTTCTGACAGTTAAAGTAAAATTTTATGTGAGCAATATACTCTTGCTCTGATTACCATGCGGTATAATTTTATTCTGGTTTTTCTGGGCCCGCTGAACCCCCGGCTCTTTTAAGTGTTCAAATGCTCTGCTTGCCAAGATAAATGATTATAATTGACAGGGCATTGTCAATCTATCGCGAGGCTGATTTCATTAAGCACGCCAAGGGCCAGCTCTGGGGGCAGGGAGCCGAGCAGAGAGGGGTTTTGATCTCACTGTCTCCCTCCGGTACGGTCCACCCTGGCACCAAAGGCTGGAGGGCAAGAGAACAAAGGCAGCGTTCTGTCTCTGAATTCAAATCTTTCCCTTTGAAATGAGGCATCCGGAATGGCCAATAAAACTGTGGAAATGGATTTCTGGCTGTATTTGATGTTAAGCCTTTAGTGTCAAGCGCCAGGTCTATCGGTTCTGTGTTCATGCCCCCATCCTTTCTTTCTTCCCTTTGCTCCCCTTGTTTCTGACCCCCTTCCCTGGATGGCCTTGTGGGGAAATTGTCCTTTCATTAATAATTTCTGAAAGTTGCCGGATAGGCCGTTACATCCCTTTGCTGCTTTGACGTGAGAAGAGCAAATTAAGTCTTAACAGCATGGTGACTTGCTCTGTGTCAGTAACAGAACTGGTCTCCTATAGATTGATGAAGACCCGAATTCTCCTGCCTCGGTCTGAAATTCCCCGTGTATCAAGGCGTCTCTGTGTACGGAGTTGCCATCCTTTTGCACTGAGTCATCATAATCCCAGGACCATTCCTTTTCACCTAGAGAAGACAGTTGGAGAGACAGCCCAAGGTCTAAAGCCTCCTTCTAGTCATCTGTAACTGGGTATCTGTGACAAGGAGCCGAGCTTTCATCCTGAGTGGTGAGCCATGAGCCCAGGCCTTGACTGAGAGGGAAGGATGTAGCCCATCCGTGGCGCCATGCCCGCCGTCATCCCGAGCTGTTCTCAGGCCGGGGGAGGTGATGCAAAACAGAGCTTTGAGTATGCAAACCAGGGTCAGTTTCTGGGATCCCAGAGCGTGGCCCCACCCATCCCACTTACATCCTTCAGTGGGATCAAACTAATCGACCCCGTTGACATAGCGGTTTGTGGTTTCTGGTGAGGAAAGCCCTGGTAAGAGTGAAAAGAAAAGCAAATGGAATTCAGAAAACCAGTTTCTGACTCCAATGCTGTGCCTAACTGGGTGATTTTGGGTTAGCTACTTCTCCTCCTGTGGCTCAGACATCTGGCTGTAAAAATGAGGGCAATAATCCTCCCCCTATGCTGAGTTCTAAATGACACTGGGTATAAAGGAGTTGTTTAAACCCCAGACCATCATACAAGTGCATGTGTGCTGAGTCCTGTCTGACTTTGCGACCCCACAGACTGAAGCCCACCACTACACTGCTGCACCATTGTCCGTGGGATTCTCCAGCAAGAATACTGGAGTGGGTTGCCATTCCTTTCTCCAGGGGATCTTCCTGACCCATTATTGCCAGAATATCATTTCTGTTAGCATCTTTCAATCTACATGAAAAGTTAGAATGGACAGAACACCTTGTAGCAGAGAGCCAGCCAGTGGTAGACTTCCATGCCAGCAACAGAGCCAGCCAGGTATCCTGGAAACCATGAAGAACTCTAGGTCAAATGTACACAACATCTTATGTCTGAAACATCCAGTGAGATAATAGGAAATTAGGTCAAATTGTAAGTAGGAGTTAGAGAAAGAAGACCGGTTGCTTTGAGGACATCTGGTATACCTGGAAAAACGAATGGATCTTGGTTTTTCAGAGCCTTGGGATAGATACAGAGAGCATGAAAAAAAAAAAAAAAATCCAGAGCCTATTCAGGATAGGGAGTCCAAGAGAAGACTTTCCTTATAAAAAAAAAGTCAGAGTCTCAAGGGGTACAAGCGTGAACTAGATGGAGACATACACACACACAACATAGCTTCTTCCCCTGCCACCACCAACACACACACAGAGAATATTTCCCTGGTGCTGAGCAGAGAAGCCTTTCGATTGTCAATGGGAGAGTTTTAACACAGCCCCAACCTCCCTTTCAAGCCTCACCTTCCTTTACTTTCTGCTTAACCATCATCCCCAAGCTACTATGACACACTTCCTCATCTCTTCTGGCCGTTTCCTATACTTTCCCTGCTATACCTTCCATAGGCTTAATGTTCTCTGCCTAAAATTTTTGCTGGACACCTCTCTCTGGGATTCCTAAAATGAAGGTAAAGTTCTTTTTAAAAATACCATAAACCCACAAGGATTGGGAGTAGAGCATCAGCAGAGAGAGAAGCCAACAAACTTCTCTAAGATGGAAGGAGAAAGAGGACTGACAAAAGACTCAGAAGAGAAGAAATCCCACACCAGAACACTCATGGAAGGGCCTTTGGCAAAGGAGAGAGAAGATGAGCTTAAGGAGCTTTAGACGGGCTCAGGATCAGAAACATGGTGTAAGAAAAAGCAGGAGTGAGAAGTGGAGTTGAAAACAGAAGATGAATTAACCTCTGCATTTGCCCATCTGCACACACAGAGAAACAAGTCGTTGACAACCACTCTCATTTTTTTAAACCAGATAAAGTCTCTTTAAAGAAATCAAGTGGGAAGACCTAGGACTGGTAAACACCAGTGCTAAAGAGCAAAACCTCTAGATGGGGGAATGGGAACTTCCCCCCCCTATTAATATTCAGCACTCTGACCTCTCACCCCAGATGAAAGCCTGTCAGCCAGTTTGGTCCAAATACATTGAGTCCCCAGTTGGTTTTCTAGTATCTCTTTTTTTTAACTTATGTGATTAATCAAGGATCATGAGACATTTTAGGGAAATAAAACAAAAAAGAGAGACTGAAATTTTTTAAAAAGGAAAAGCTGATTTTGGAGGAAACAAAGATAATTTAGAAAAAATAAACTTGTCTTCTCTGAGATATGCAAGAACATATTCCATCCACAAGAAAAGAACAAAATGCTGTGTAAGAGGAACAATCATAGAACAAGAAAGAGTTCTGGGAAATTAAATATGTGATATCAAAAAAACCGAAAATTCAATAAAAGTGTTTGGAGGTAGCATTAAGGAAATCTAGAATGCAGAACAGAAAAAGCAATGAAATGGAAATATGAGAGCAACATGGTGGAGAGTCATGTGTGTTATGTGCTAAGTCATTCCAATTGTTGAAATTCCTCAAAAGAGTTAGTTGCTAGTCACATCTGACTCTTTCTGACTGCTTGGATGGTAGCCCATGGCCTGTCCATGGGATTTTCCAAGTAAGTATATTGTAGTGGGCTATCATTTGCCTTTTCCAGGGGATCTTCCTGACTCAGGGAATCAAGCCTGGATCTCCAGCCTTGCAGGCAAATTCTCTACAACGCAAGAAAACAAAGGACCCCATTAGAAACTTAAAAAAAGGAAAAGAAGCAGTAATCACAGTAATAGTCCTAGTACTCTCAGCTGTGAGGTGAACGATATTTACAGTCCCAGTAAAATAAACATGATTTGCTTCATGAATGTTCCACTTCTGGAATTAACCTACAGATAAAGCTTGGTAGATTGTAAAACAAAACGAAAAATAAATATTATCCATCTTAACACTTAAAAGTGAAAGTACTCTTGCTAAAAATGAGAAGCAGAAGAGGGGAAGTGGGAGAGGAGGTGATAAGAAGGGTTGGAGTGTCATACACTCATCTCATAAGACTTGAGTCAAAGGGTACTGTTTGCCACTTATGGAATACAAAATGTGTACATGTATGATTTAAACTGATAAAGAGACGAAAAGGTTGACTCTGTGTGTGTGTGTGTGTAAAATGAACTGGGGCAGAGATGTGGGTAATGGTCCAAATGAACCAATTCATTTGTTATGGGAAGGCCCTGATATACAAATATCTAAACTTGATCAATCAAAAATAACATTATTAACATGTTTAGCACATGTGTATATATTATATAGACACCAGGAAACCAGCAGAAACAGTTAACAGAATTAAAAGCGATTTACTCAGGAGAAAAGCATTACAGTGACAAAAGAAAGACTAGTACTTTTCATTAGAAATATGTCTCTAGAGATTTCCCTGGTGGTCCAGTGGTTAAGATTGATGATGTCAGTGCAGAGGGCATGGGTTCCATCCCTGATCAGGGAATTAAGATCCCACATGCTGCGCGATACAGCCAAAAGATAAAAGAATAAAATAAAGGCCTGTGAGGTTTTTTTCTTAATGTTAAAAAGGAAATATATCTCTACTGTACTATTATGAGTAGCTATTTGATAAATATTTTCAGATTTTTAATCTCATTTTGACTTTAATGTGAGACGGGGATGTACCAATTGCATCCTTGGTTCTTGAGATGCTGTAAACTTGTTGTCGCTGCTAATGGCTCTATCATTTTCACCTAGAAATTATTTTAAACTAAAATCTACACTGTCTAATTTATTCACAGATCAAACCTAGAAAGCAAGTTTTATGTGAATGAAGCCACTAAGGATTCATTCATCTATCATTTATTGGTTTATTGAGTTCCTATGAGAACAATGCTATTTTCAATTCGGCAAAGGCTGCCAAACTCCATTTATATCCTTAACGTAACATATGGGATATTTTCCCCAAAAAGAAGGCCACAAAGGAAAGTTGCAGAGTCCAGGTGGCTTTCCATACACCTCACCCACACCACACAGCCTCACCCAAACCATAAATGGTGGTTTTAACCCACTCTTTAAGAGGAACGGACTGAAGTCAGGATGTTGAGAATTTTAGACTCAGATATTTCATCTTCCCTAATTGTATCACTGAAGCAAGTCACCTCTCCGAGTGGGACCTCTTTCAAACATGAAATAACAAGGTTTGGAATGATTGGACTCTGAAACATCAGACCCTGTTGCCCTGAGCTAACTGATCAACTCCAACAGCAGGGGACTAGGCAGGGGGAGGGCTCCCTGACTCTGGTGTCATTAGAAAGGGCTGTTGAGGCACCAAAGCACAACCCACAGGATGCACCCAAGGAGTCAGGTGGCAGCCTGTGAAGCAATCCCTTTTGGTGAAAAGATGGAAGGCCTGGGGGTCTAGAGACCCAGGCTTTCGTTCCAGCTCTGCCAAAACGTTGCTATATGATCTTGAACAAGTCACTACAGCTCTGTGGCCCTGAATGTCCTCACCTGGAAGATTAAAGGGTTCAAGGAGACAATCCCCAAAGTCCCTTCCAGCTCTGACATGCTCGTTCCATGATTGCGTGACCATCAAATTAAATTAAAACCAGACCTTTTGCATCACCCTGTGTGTTGGCGAAGACAGGTAACACGCCCTTGTGTACATGAAAAAGCCTCCGACAGTGGGTCGCTCAGCTTCTTGTTGTTGTTGGGATTTTTTTTTTTTTAATCCTTTCCTGAGCTTATCAGCCCATGATCAAGGGCTCCTTCTCCAATGCAGGTGCTTATCTGCCCGCTGAGGCCAAGGGCACATCTTAGTAACTTGCAGCTTGTGAAGCAACGCGGGCGTTTCTGCCACTGTTAAGCCACCACCTCTGGCTACAATAAGGCGTTGCCTGATAAACAGACTTGCTACATACCTGTCTGCCTGGGAAGGAGAGAAATCGCCTGCCAGTCCACTCCTGCCAAGGTCTGCATCCAGTCATGTGCAGGTAGAGTCTGATATTGGAGTCACCTAAGATGCTATTCAGCTTGGGGGAAAGATGGATGAGAGATATGACTCTGGTGTGGTAGGCTTCCTAGGGACCTGGACCCAGGGCCTGAAGGGTCCTTGGAGGAATGCCAGAGGTCAGAATAGAGACCTGCTAGCTGGGAAGGGTGGGGGGTCTCCTGGAAAACCAAGGCTGTGCTTGGTATCGATGTGTCAGAGAGAAATGGCCTCCAGATCTGGCTATTTCTAAAGCCAGGGATGACTCATTCTTTCAAGGAAAATTTCCTAAGATCTGATATCTACTGGGCAAGGAAGAAACACACAGATGAATGAACACATAGGTCCTTCCCATCAAAAAGTTCCCAGTCTGGTTACGAGAGGAAATAGGCAAATAAAGCAAATAATTGCAGTGCCTTTAACACCTAACACCACTCTCAGTACCAGAGAATTTTGAGTGAAATATGTCTGATCCCACAAAGCTTAAATCACAAACTTCCTTCTGAAAATCTTCCTGGGGTAAAGACCATAGTTTGCAGAGTGCTTCCTAAGGACTTGGCTTCCCTGGTGGCTCAGACAGTAAAGAATCTACCTGCAATGCAGGAGACCCAGGTTCAATCCCTAGATCACTAAGATCCCCTGGAGAAAGGAATGGCTACCCACTCCAGTATTCTTGCCTAGAGAATTCCATGGACAGAGGAGCCTGGTGGGCTACAGTCTGTGGGGTTGCAAAGAGTCAGACAAGACTGAGTGACTAACACTTTCAACTTGCCTGGGGAGTAGGCTCCATGCTGGGTGCTCTGCATGTTTTAGCTAGAGTCATTCTAATGAGGTGGTGATCACAACTCCTATTTCACATATGAGGAAACCAAGATCAAAAACGGCTGGGAGATTTTGCCTGCAGCCTCTCAGATGGCAGGTGTCTGGGGTGACATTGGACCCATATCTGTGAGTCCCCAAAGCCCAACTTCCTTTTACTATAATGTTCTGCCATAGATCAGTTCTTCCCAAATCCAGAAATGTCATCTTTCCCCCCCTTGCTCTCAGCCTGCTCCTTTACTCAAAGAAGGGCATCACCTTTTCAGTTAGTATAGGATAGGTTGTGCTGCAGTAACAACCCTAAATATCCATGACGTCAAGCAAGGATTCACTCCCCACTTATGCTCCATGGCAACATAAGTAGGCAGGTAGCTCTGAACGTTATCATCACTCAGGTCTCCAAATTAATGGAGTTTGCACTCAAGGTGTTTCCCAGGTCATCAGTGCAGAAGTGTCAAGCTGGAGAGTGTCCTGCTAACTATTTAAATACTCCAGCCCAGGAGTGACATATGTCAGATTCGCTCACAACACATTGGCCATAACTAGTCACGTGGCCACAACTAACCACAGGAAAGAAGTCTGGATATTGATAAGCAATAGGGATATCTGCCAATATCATCACTCATCCAGGTCCCCTGGTATGAAACCACAGTCTTCAGGACAGCTGAATTGTTTCCTCCCTTAACCACGAGGCAGAGGAAACAGATCTTGCTCTGGAATTCCTCAGACTTCCAGAACTTCTGGGAACTTGGCCCTTACTTGTGTAGTCTCTGTTGTCTCAACTGTAAAACAGGGGCAATAAAGCCTTATCACAGGGCTATGGTGAAAATTTACAAGATAGTGCATGTAAAACATGCTCAATAGCCTTTAGGTTTCCCTTCCTACCCAACCTTTCCATCGTGTTCCCATTTAAATGTTCCATCCTCTATTCTCAGGCCCCCATGACTGGCATCTTTCACCAGCACCATTGCAACATTCACTGGTCCCTCTGCCTTGAACTGCATTCCATCCTCCCCCTGTGGCTTTCTGGTGACCTTCCTGAGCCAAAAAAAAAAAATCTTACTTTGTACTTTCCCTGTTCCTGATTCTGTTATGGTTCCCCGCAGCATTCAGGACATAGTCACGCCCGAAGCCATCTTTCTAGTCTCCCCCGTATCCTCCCCATCTTCCATACACACTGGACCAGTTTCCATTCCTTGGTGGTGCAGTGCATGTGTGCTCAGTTGTGTCCAACTCTTTGTGATCCCATGGACTGTAGCCCATCAGGCTCCTCTGTCCATGGAATTTTCCAGGCAATTCCATGGAATGGGATTGGGCTGCTGTTTCCTTCTCCAGTGAATCTTCTTGACCCAGGGATTGAACCCACGTCTGCTGCTTTGGTAGGTAGATTCTTTACCACTCTGCCACCTGGGAAGCTCTCCCATGCCCTGAACCTTCCCCAACTGACCACAGACTCCTGCCTGGAATGGCTTTTACCCTACCTCATCTGGAAAACTCCTATTCATACTTCAAAACTCAGCTCACATGTCAGCACCCAAATGAAGGTTTCACAGATACTCCCACATAGTTCATTTTTTTTCAGCTGCTGTTAGCCTGAAATTGCACCATCAGCATTCCGCTGAGTCAAGCCTCAAGCCAAAGTTTCTTCACTCACTTCTCTTTCATAATGGCTCAGACAGCAGACCAAGCCCTGACTTTGACTTCAGGGCTTTTCTCAAGCTTTCTTTGTAATCTTAGAAAAGTCAGCTCTCACTTGCAGCTTTCCCCTTGTGGAGGGATTCACTGTTTGGTGAGCTGCTGTAGAAATATCTCAACCTCTTTATGGCCACTATCTGCCTTGAGGCGTTTGCATCTGAAGATCCACCTGTTCCCAAGGAAACAGACACTGGGAATGACCTCATCCTTCAGGGGGGACCCCCCCTCCACTCCTTGGGTAACTTTCCCATTATAGATCCACTGTGTCCTGAGACGTGTCCTACACAGCCCATGGAATTCTCCAAGCCAGAATACCAGAGTGGGAAGCCGTTCCCTTCTCCAGGAGATCTTCCCAACCCAGGTCTCCCACATTGCAGGCAGATTCTTTACCAGCTGAGCCATCAGGGAAGTCCAAGAACACTGGAGTGGATAGCCTATCCCAACTCAGAAATCAAACCTGAGTCTTCTGCATTGCAGGTGGATTCTGTTACCAGCTGAGCTACCAGAGAAGCCCCTCCTGAGATGTTCCAGAAAGCATTCCCGTGACAACACTTACACAAACAAAGATAGAGCAGCACAAGGAGAGGTGGAGGGGAGCTATTCCATCCCAAGCAAGCCTCGCAATGGACACAAGAGCTTTCATCCTTATGCCCTTGGGTGTGTGGACAGCAAAGGCTATGGTAGGACTTCACTTTTATCCACACAATTCTTTGGCAAGTTGTCTACAACAGATAAGATATGTGAGGTATAGGATGGTAACTGGACTCACGTAGGGTCCTCCCATATTTTCAAGACCTGGGCAGAAACAAGCCACAGGAATCCTTCTGGGTTTTAGTTCATTGCTCAGAAATGCACGGAAAAGCAAGGCATGGAGCCTGATCACAGCCCATGAGTGTGTGGGCAATAAGTGGCAGGAGAGTGGGAAGTAGTCTGCTCACCCAGGAGGAAAACGAACCTCACGCACCTCAATCAAGATGAATAGATCCCCTAAAATACATCAGGAGGAGAAACGAAAATGGGTTCCTGATGGTCTGGTACAGTACGATACATTATGAAAAGTGAAAGTGAAGTTGTGTCTGACTCTTTGCAGCTCCATGGACTGCAGCCTGCCAGGCTCCTCTGTCCATGGAATTCTCCAGGTGAGAGTACTGGGGTGAGTTGTCATTTCCTCCTCCAGGGGATCTTCTGACCCAGGGATCAAACTGTTTGCATTGCAGGCAGATTCTTTACCATCTGAGCTACCAGAAAAGCCCATGATACTATTATGTAAATATGTAAAGGCTTGATCACAAAAACAATTTGAAATATTGTGTGTGTGTATGTGTGTGTATAATTTTTGTGACTTGGAAGGAAGGACATCAAACTTATAATAATAGCTACTTCTGTGGAAAAGGAAATGGACCTGAATAGGAATAGTGGTCATGGGACACAGCTAGAGATTTATCTAATCAGTTCTAAAAGTGTTAAAGTGCACTCATTTATTCCTGGCAGACTCATTCAACTATACACATAGAAAAATAAATAAATACGGGAAAAAAGCAAACAGTTAATTTGGGGTATAGGAATATAAAGGACTTCCCCGGTGGCTCAGTGGTAAAGAATCCACCTGCAATGCAGGAGGCACAGTTTCGATCCATGAATCCAGAAGATCCCCTGGAGGAGGGCATGGCAACCCACTCCAGTATTCTTGCCTGGAGAATCCCATGGACAGAGGAGCCTGGCAGCCTATGGTCCATAGGGTTCCAAAGAGTTGGACATGGCTCAAATGACGTAGAACACAGGTATATAAAGTGGAATTTTAAAAAAATACTCTGAAAGAATTCTGGGTTCAGATCCCATCTCTACTGCCAACAAGCCATGAGACTGTCAGTGGTCTCCTTACCCTCTGTGTGCCTCAGTTTCCTCACTGATGCCCGCGGGGGATGGGACCAGTCACAAAGGTATCTCCCCGGTCTTGGCCCTCTGAGCTCTGCATGCATGTGGGCCATGTTCCTTTCTAGCCAGGTGCCTTTTTCCAGCCAGATTGAAACTAAACCAAGTTTTATTTCAGTTTTTGGTGATGTTTCATGTGGGAAAGGTATAAATTGTGTACAGACTGAAAGGCGAGAGAGAAAGGAAAGAGATGGGGAAGAAAGACCAGTCCATAGGGTCCCAACACGAGACTGGACTCCACGGCTCCTCTGCTCTGTGAGCATTTGCACACACACGCCCCACACGGCAGGGCTACAGAAGTCACCGCCAGCGAGTTCTGTGCTGTCTCCACCCAGAGACCAGTTCAGCTCATCCACCTCCCACTAGAGCCCATACCTCCCCAGGACCTCCAGCTCCTCTCCTCCAGGGTCAAGTGCAGAAAGGGTCGCATTGCCTTCTACTGAAGTCCCCACAGTGCAGCCACTCCAATCTACCTATCCCATGCCTCCTCTCCACATGGTTGGACTAAATGCCCTCACTTGCATAAAATACCCTGAGACAGCTGTGGTCTGATTGGATCCCAGTGGCCAGCAGCCAGGGAGGAAGGAGCAAGGCTGGACTCCTACTCCCAGTGCTAATGAAAAGCAGAACTCTGCCCTGCGCGGCTGGCGTGGAGCTGAGCACACCACGTGTCTTTGCTCACTGGTCTCCCATCAGTCCAACATCACAGGCAGAAAAACCACAGCTTAGAGTGGTCTGCCCAATGCACACCCTGCCAGGCCAGCAACCCAGCTCAAGTTCAAAGCCCTTTGCCCTGGACAATGTCCCCACACATCTGTAGTGCAGCAAGTTTGGAAGCCATGTGAAGCTGGGCCCCAAGTCCTTTTTGTTGCATTCACACCATTTCCATTCAGAATGGTCTCAGCTCTCCGAGGCAATTGGCAGCAACCATTCAGCCATCAAGATGTTTGTAGGAGAAAGAAAGGCCACCTTGGAGTCATCAGCAGAGCTTTGCAATTCTTGTCTTCTTTGTCAGTTGGCACAAGGATGCCTATCTGGAGGTGTCCCAGGGAGGCTCAGACAAGAGGACAAGTAGGAAGATGCTCAGTCAATTCCTCCCTGCTTTGGGTCAGCCTGGTAACAGTCATAGCAGCCCTGACCTGTCCTCTCCTGGTGGCTAAGACAGACCATGTGTTCCAGTGAGAAGCAACTTCTCGACCTGCCCCCGGCTGCCTCGGGTCTAGCTGTGCCTGCAAAGCTGCAGGATGTGGTCAGCTCAACAGCGAGGCATGCAGAAAAGAGTTTCCCAGAGGCCTTTGCAGCAAAGCCGCAAGTTGGAGAAATAATTTGTTGCCTTTGCTGTCTTTTCATAAAGCGGCCTCTTAAAGCTACCAAAAGGAAAAAAAAAAAGTCATCTTCTTCCAAAATGGAATTCCTTCTCATGAAAGGGTAAGCATGGAAATTATTAAGCCTAGGAGACAATCTCCTTTGCCAACTACGAAATCTCACCAGGACATTGGACAGTCTGCACAGAGAAGAATCTGAACTCCTTTATGAGAGCACCAGGCAGTCCTTTCATTATTAGTAAAACATACCTCATCTGGTCAAGGAGCAAAACCAAGACAGCTTAGAAGGACTGCTTGGACATCAAACCCATCTAACAAAATGGTGCTTTGATGAGTTCCACATGAATGAATCCAAAACATGTGATTTAAAGGTCCTCAAAACAGAGGAGGCTTAGGAAAAGGGCAGCGGCAGGCTGTCCTTTAGAAAACCACGCTCGGGGCCGAACCAAAGCCAAATGCTCAAAAGATTTTTACCTGTGGTCTGGTGGCCCAGCCATTAATTCTGCAGCTCAGAGTGGACTCTAGGCGCCTGTAGAAGCCAATGAAACCCAAGGACGAAGCCCTCCTGGCGTGATCTACCCGTCACCCCAGGCGTCTGGAAAGGGAAGCGACACCGACGCCTTTCTTCTGCTTTCCTGTCACTCCCAAAGCAGAGTGGCTTTGGAGCAAAGGTTCCTAAGTGGCAGTCTCCATGATGTCTTCACCAAGCCCCTTCCTCGCATCACCAAAGTCAAGTCTCCTCTCGTCTCCTGTCCTTCCTGCAAGTTGTTGTTGCCCAGTCACTCAATTCTGCCAACTCTTTGTGACCCCATGGACTGCAGCACACCAGGCCTCCCTGTCCTTCACCATCTCCCAGAGCTTGCTCAAACTCATGTCCATTGAGTCGGTAATGCCATCCAACCATCTCATCCTCTGTCGTCCCCTTCTCCTCCCACCTTCAGTCTTTCCCAGCATCAGGGTCTTTTCCAGTGAGTCAGTTCTTCCCATCAGGTGGCCAAACTATTGGAGTTTCAGCTTCAGCATCAGTCCTTCCAATGAATAGTCAGGGTTGATTTCCTTTAGGATGGACCGGTTTGATCTCCTTGCTGTCTAAGGGACTCTCAAGAGTCTTCTCCAGCACCACAGTTAGAAAGCATCAATTCCTGTAAGACCAGGACTCATTCTTCAACTGCTCAGGAAGGCGAGGCAGGAGCCTTGGTATTTTGAAAAGTAGCCAAGATAGTTGGTGGGAATGGGCCCAGAGAGAGAGGTGACAGGAGACAGGCACAGAGTCACAGTGCCATTCTCAAGGAGTCAGGATGGCGAGCAGTGCCCTTTTAGGGAGCAGAGACCTTGTATCTGGAGACTAAGCTGAGAGAGAGGGAGGGAACACAAGCCCAGGTCTTGATGTACACCTGGTCTGCTTCCCTGGAGGACAGACACCGAGACTCTGAGAGTCATATCCGGGGGTGCTCTTGGGAATGCCAGGTCGGGAGGGGTAGAAAAGAAGTTCAGGAAAGCAAGACTGGACAGGGGATAGTTGAACTACAAGGCAGTTATAAGGAAAGTAGCTGCTGACACACAGGAAGCTCTGGGGCTAAGATGGACCTTCAGCGATGGTCCAGATGCAGGTGAAGCGGCTGGATTTTCATGCCTTGGCGTTATCCAGACACCTACCAGGTTGAAGGTGTTTAAGCTTGGCCAAGGAAGCTTCCTGAGGCTGAGGGTAACATCCAGAATGGAGTGACATAGCCAACACTCCAAGTGTCTAAGAAGTTGACAGCCCCTGTCCTGAAGTAGGATCTCAGCAGCTCACCACAGCATCCACGACAGTCCACCTGCTGGAGCCCTGGACCATACAGTTTCAGACACTAAGTTCACACTATCTGGGAACAGCTGTTTGCCTCCTTTTCCTGAGAAAGGTGACAAGGGGAAGGAAGGTTAATGGGACAAACCACAGCCGCTGCTACTGCCCTGGTGCCGTGGCCATGTCTCACATTTCTCATTCCATCTGTCACCACGTGTCCTGCATGCTGTTCTTACTGACCGGTGTCTCTCTGGGTCCAGGCGACTGACCTAAGATGAACCACTTCACTTCACCAGCAGTAAAAACTAATCTGATGAAGCAAGGGAGGCAGGACTGGACAGAGGGAGGTGCTGGACTCAGGAGTCCTGTGTGTGTGTACTCTTTGTGACCACGTGAACTGTAGCCCACCAGGCTCCTCGGTCCATGGGACTCTCCAGGCAAGAATACTGGAGTTGGTTGTCATTTCTTCCTCCAAGGGATCTTCCCAACCCAGGGATCGAACCCAAGTCTCCAGCATCTCTTGCATTGGCAGGCAGATGCTTTGCCTGGGTTGCCCTGAGGAGTCCCGTCCATCCTAATTAAGGATCTGACCCTGACATAGTGGGTGTGAAGGTTTTGAGGAATCAACTTCTTCTGGAACACTCTGCTGCTCTTGTATGAAGACCTCGGCCTGATCCTCAACTTGTCTACCCTCCATGAGGATAAGTCTCTTTATAGGTTGCCCTCTGGCCTTCACACCTAGCCTTTAATTGATGCTTAGTCACCCTTAGCCACGCATTGTCTCTCTGTAATGTAGTGCCTGCTCCCAGGGACAAGCATCCCATTCCGTAATACTCTTAACCACTACTCCTCCCTCCTCACTGAGAAATTACACCTGCCAGTGCTTTCTTTTCTCCAATACTCCAGCCCATTTCAGCAGCAGCAAAAGGTTTGCTCCTCGGAGCCTGGGAATCTATTCCTTTGAATGGCAAAAGTGACTTTGCTGATGTGATTAAGGACACTGAGATGGGGAAGTGATCCTGGGTGACTTGGGTCCAGTGTCATCAGCAGAGATGCTCATGAGACAGGCAGGAAGGTCAGAATCAGAGATTCAAAGATGTAGTGCTGCCAGCTTTAAAGACGGGGAGGTTCTGTGACCCAAGAACCGGCAGCTCCCAGAAAGTGAAAAAGTCAAGGAGATGGTTTCTCCCCTAGAGCCCCCAAAAGGAGTGAAGCCCTGTGACACCCTGTTTTGTTTCAATGGGACCCATTTCAGGCCTGTGACTGCTGAGGAGTGATGAGGGGTTTCTGGGGAAAGAAAGGGAACAGGAGATGTGAGAGGCAGTCATGGACTTGGGGGCACCAGTGACCGTGGCGGGTAAGAGTGGACACTAGCATCACCCACAGGTGTCTGCCTGTTGACACTCATGCAGAGAGGTGAAGAAAGCAGGAAGAAGCAGGAAGTGGAGGAGAGGGTGATGTCTGAGGTTGGTGACACTTCCTTTGAGGTCGGTGATCCTTAGATCACCTTTGGGATGCTCTGGAGGTCAAATGGGGGGTTTGGGAGGGAGGCCACATGCTATGATTTAGCCTCGTGAAGGTACCAGCATTGGAAAGGTTGGGAGACAAGGAGACCGGTTTAAGCCTGTGACACCAGCCCTCTGCCCAGTGTCCCCTTGGATGGGGGTCTCCTGTCTGAGCATCTGCAGAATCAGGGAACCACGTCCCTCAAACAAGGGTGGGTGAGTTGGCTCAGCTGCTTTCAAAGCTCCTCTTTAAGAGGGTAGCATGCATGGAGAGAGCAACATGGAAACTTACATTACCATATGTAAAGTAGATCGCCAATGGGAATTAGCTGTATGACTCAGGGAACTCAAACAGGGGCTCTGTATCAACCTAGAGGGGTGGGATGGGGAGGGACATGGGAGGGAGATTTCAAGAGGGAGGGGACATATATAAACCTATGGCTGATTCATGTTGATACATGGCAGAAAACAACAAAATTCTGTAAAGCAGTTATCCTTTAATTAAAAAATAAATAAACAAAATCAGATTCAAAATCAGACCTCAATCTCTGCCAAAGTCAGCTTCCTATTGGTGTGTGTCCTGTTTTGCTCTCCCAAGCCCCTCCGATGGCCTCTTTTCTCAGGCAGCGCCCCCTCCCTCACCTTGGAAAACTGTGGTCAGGATCCTGCACTGTTCCCAGTGAAACGTGCCACCCCCTTTCATTCAATCCTTCCATCCTTCCCCTCTTGTACAGGTGACATGATGTCAGCTTCCCCCTCTGAGACTTTGCACTGATGGCTTTACTATAACTATCCTCCAATTTGCCTTTTTTTCTTTTAACTACACCCGCTCCCCACTCGGAAGTGATCTAACACCCGAGGCATAAAGTAACAAAGCAGAAAAGCCTAGAGCTCCCATCTCCTGCACTCAAAACTCTCAAAACCCTTATAAAGCAGTCTCAGATTCCATTAGCTTTGTATGAACTGTCACGTCATCCCGCAGACCTGTACTGAATAAGGTCCCCAAGGCACTTCCCTCACGTGTTTCTACAGAGCCGAGTCGCCCCATCCTGACCTTGCGCTTTGGTTGCTTGAGCTGATGCGTGAGAGCTCGCATTTATCGCGGTTCCGAAGCCACAGACGGTTTTGTGATCGTGGTTCTGTCTTCCCCACTGGGTCCAGGTTCCTGCAAAGCCTCGGCCCTGTCCTGGGCACTTGGGGGGAAAACGCTAGGACCTGCCATAAAAAGCCACGGACAATGGGAAGGCTGGGGGAGCAACGGAAGGAATGCTGGGGAGGACAGCAAAAGCAAAAAAGGCAGGAGGGTTATGGGAAGAGCAGAGAGGGGGTGGAGGGAACGGGCCACACCGGGGGAGTCAGGTAGGCCTGAGGCATGATGGGAAGTGACCAAGGTGAACGGTGTGGCCGAGAGCGGTAGGCAGGCTCAGGAACTCGGGAGCCCAGGGTGGGTCAGGGAGGCCATCACTTGGAGGTTCTGGATGGCAGAGCCTAGGCAGGGGAGGGGACAGAGACCAGATGACGTGGAGGCGGGCAGCATGTGGTCCAGGCTGTACCAGCTGGTGTGTTCAGCCTCCTGGGAAGAAGATACCCTGCCTGCTCTCTGATGCGGAGGACATCGGGTCTCTGGGCTGCAAAAATCTAAGTCCAGCCCCGTCAGAAAGTGAGGTCAAGGCCAGGATTGTCATGGGGCCTGGAGTGAGGCTGGGCTGGATCCTCCCATGGGAGTCATACAAGAGGCTGCAGGGAGCCCAGGAGCTGGGAAACCTGAGAGAGCATGTGGAGGAGAAGAAAACGGATGGAAATTAAATGAAACGATCTAGGAAAAGCCCTCCACATTGTGCTCAGCACTTAGTAAATGTTCATTTCATGGTGACAGTGATGGTGGTAGGGGTTGAAATGAGGGAAATCAGGAAGAAAAAGTAAATTAAAGAAAGAGTAGCAGAAAGGCAATAACCTGATATTTACCAAGGGTCTATTATATGCTCTTGCCACCCACTAGCTGCCTTTGCCTTTTCTAGTTCCATTAATCCTGCTCAGCAGTATGATGAGATGGGTGGACTTACTCCATTTTACTAATGGGAAAACCAAAGCTCTAAGGCTGTAGGCAACTGCCCAGCTGAAAACTACCAAGGCAGGATTCAAGGTCTGTGCAATTGGAAAGCTCCTGCCTTCTAGTGAGGAGGAGATACAGAAGGTTCTGATGACCAGCTCCAAGGAACCAGTTGGCTAGACCCAGAAAACTCAAATGTGGGTTCTGACTCTGGGGATCTCCAAGAGATCAGGGAAGAGGCTCTAAACAATGGAGGTGGTCTGAACAATGATCCCATCAAATGCAGACCATGCAACAATAAAAGATACACAGCAGCCTGGGAGCACAGAGGAGGCAGGGAGGGAAGACTTCCTGGAGGAGGTGACATTTGAACTGAGCTGCGTGATGACTGTCCATTTTCCCAGAAGACAGTTTAAGGCGGTGTTTGGAAACGGGCAGCTCTCTAACAATCTGTCCTGCCTTCTGCCCCGCCCCTAATTCACCCACCTTCTACAGCAGTCCAGACCACTGATGTGTGTGTGTTTCTGCTCAGGCGCTCAGTCACGTCCAACTCTTTGCAGCCCCATGGACTGCAGCCCACGAGGCTCCTCTGTCCATGGGATTTCCCAGGCAAGAATACTGGAGTGGGTAGCCATTCCCTTCTCCAGGGGTTCTCCCCGACCCAGGGACTGAACCCGTGTCACTGTCATCGCCTGCATCGTCAGGCAGATTCTTTACAAATCGATGACGATTGCTCCAAACGTTACTGCTAACATCCTCCCCGTCTTTGTTTCTCTTTCTCTCCAAGAAACTTTCAGACTCCATCATTCCTCCCACAGTACACCCAGCCTCTGGCTAGAAAAAGAGCTTTTTTAGGCCGAGCCAGCTACTGCAATGGGTCTCCACCAGCGGAGAAAGAAGATTCCTAGGTTTGGGGCAAGGGTAGAAATCAATTCACCGAGTACCAGAGGAATAGAATAAATAGTATCTCACCCAAGCCAGCTATGTGATATTTAAAAGGCAGCCCTCAAATAGGAAGAACATTTATCTATTATGAACATTTTCCATTTTTAGTGGTAATTGAAGTTTTTCCTCCACAGCTCATGCTAAAAGCACCAACATATTGTGATGGTCCCCGCCCATTCGAATGCAATTAGAGAATTTAATCAAACTCCACTGCAAGTGCAGTGCCAGCCAGGCTGTTTTTGAATTTTCAATCTAGCATCATTTGGGGACTTTTTAATTGTTAGTTGGGTTTATTTATTGAACTCGGGCTTAAAAGAAAAATAAACAGCAAGGAGGCAAGAAGAGGCTGGAAAGGCAAGAAGAATCCAATCCGTGAGATTTAATAAAGTCTGTCCTTGTTAGTGCCAGCGGTGGAGAAATTCCAATGAATTCAAATTTCAACTGGGTCTCTAAACATCACGTTATTTACATCTTTCATCTATTATGATATTTCAAATAAGATTGTTATAAAATTGCCCCAACTTTGGGCAACCGGAGATCATAAAATAGGACCATTATTGCATTAAAAGAGAGCAACTGTATCTCATTTAAAACACATAAGCACGTAATTTCATAGATGTATATCTGTAGCTGGATATCTATCTATGAACAATGAAATTGCCCCAAAATTAAAAGCCTTCTGGCTATATATTTGTAAACACAATCAGATCACAATCCAATAAAGGGGCCCTTTTGAATTAATGTACATCACATGACCTCCCTATCATTACATTTATAACTTTCCTTTTGAAAGGCTCACTGCCTCCTCTTTGTCTCCGTAAAAATGCAGGGGTTTTTGTGTGTATTTTCTTGCTCCCTTTGGCTAACGGTAAACAGAACCATAGTTGTTTTTAAGGCAAGAGAATTGGATCATAATTGTGGAAAATACCGAAAGAAAGAAAGAAAGTCACTCTTTTATACCTGCAGGTATGGAGGGTCTCCATCTAATTTCTCATCCTTTCTGACACAAAACACTTCGCATTTTAAAAAGAACCTGTCACCTCACTCATTTTCGTGATTCTGATCATGAGAATGGGACTTACATTGTTAACCGGGAAAGCGCAGTGATTTTATATGCACGTTAAAACAGAAAGACCCTTCCTTTAATTTAGATCATTTAAAACAAAACTTTCCAAGTGCAACCTTTCTGTTGTAATTCATTCATCTCTTGCTGTTCAGTGCTTGGGGGGAAGACTTTCCTGAGATACAGGATTCTTATAAGTGAATAAGGCATCCTCTTCCCCAAAGTCACATCCTGAGGAGGCTGAAATATTACGTGAGCTTACTGCAGGGAATCCCAGAGAGTCCGGGGGAAGGAGTCCTCACTGGGAGTCAAGAGAGCTAGTTACCACCTGTGCTCTGCCTCACATGAGGTTTCCAAGTACACAAGAGCCACTCAGCCCCAAGTGACCGAAAACCAATTCAGTAAAGCAAAAAGTGAACTCATGGTCCTATGTATCACCAAAGTATATGGTAGATAGATTCAGGAACAGCTGGATCCAGGAGCTCCCACAATGCACTGGGAATCTAGTCTAGCCCCACCTCTTGGCTCTGTTTTCCTTCATGTTGGCTTTATTCTTGGGATCTATCTGGTTGCCCTTAGTAGGAAGAGGCTTGCATTATCCTTGCTGCTATTTTGCTCTCAGAAAATAGGATTCCTACTCACTGGTCACACCAGTAAAAACCCTAGTGTTCACTCCCATGGACCACCTGGAGTCACTGCCCAGGGCAACGCAATGCACTGTGAGCCCTTGTCCAGGGCTACCGCATATCCTTAGGTGTATTGGAGTTTCATAAGGTGATGAACTGCTGGCTTAGGAAATAAATTCTGAAGTCCAATCACTAATGTGCTGCATCCCACGCATTCATCTACAATCAAGATCTTGGTTCTGACTTGGAAGTTAGACTCCTGTGGGAGTTACTCGAACCTCTGTTTTCTAGTCTGAAAATTGGTTGTGATACTGCCTCTCCCCTAGATTGTAAGTGAGATTACACATGTGAATGTATTTCAGTTCAGTTCAGTTCAGTCGCTCAGTCATGTCCGACTCTCCGCGACCCCATGAATCACAGCACGCCAGGCCTCCCTGTCCATCACCAACTCCCGGAGTTCACTCAAACTCACGTCCACAGAGTCGGTGATGCCATCCAGCCATCTCATCCTCTGTCGTCCCTGTCTCCTCCCACCCCCAACCTTGCCCAGCATCAGAGTCTTTTCCAGTGAGTCAACAGCAGAGTGCAAATAAGGAGCATTATATAATAGTAGACCTAACAGCACAGTATTGTTATGAGATCTTATGCAAAGTGAATCAACAGATGACAACTATCAGCATCCAAATGAGTCACAACAGCTAACCTTAGTCACCCCTGCCCCGTGTCTGACAATTCTCAAGGAGAGAAGCACTGGGGTCTGTAATACCATCTCATTATAGTTAAATAAAATGTTCTTTATAATCCGCTTCAATGCGTACAACTTTGTCCTGATCCCACTGTTTGGCTCAATTTCTTTTACACTTAACCTGAGTTATAAAGCACTTCAGCTATTCTTGGGAAAGATGCTAGGAACAGGAAAGGTCAGCTTATAGTCATTACTAGAATTCAAGTACGGAGAATGGGCAGCTCTCATCTTAAAATGGGGATGAAAAAAAATTAGCAATTCCTTTTACTTCCATTGTGATTGCTTCTTTATTTTAGAATTTTGACTTAATTTATTTAGTAAGTATAATACATGATCATTGTGAAAAATTTCCAGCAATACAAAAGAAGTACAAAAGGGCTAGTAATAAAATTATCTGAAATTCTACCTTTCAGAAGCCATGGTCATCAATATTTGGTAAACATGACTCCAGCTTTTATTCTATGTTTAAAGATAGACAAAGGGGCAGAGACATGATGAAGCGAAAGAAAGATATGGGGACAAAAGCAGGAATATATCATGTACATCATTTTTAATTTTTAGAAGTACTAAATTCTCTTTAAGTTTTAGTTGAATGGGGAAAAAAAGAAGCCAAAGTAAAATTGAAAAGCTTATTTCAAATCTATTTCCTTCACTACAAGGAATATGATTTCTTTCCTAAAAACTTCCTCCAAACTAAGAAAAGAGATAGTAACACTCACTGAAGTCATCTTTAAATTACATTTTAGTTTTACACTATCTTTCTCACTCCTTACCTTTCAACATACATCAGTTGAGTTACTGGTATTCAGCTTTACAATATTTATGTCTTGTTCCTTGAAGAAAATTTCATTTGGTCAGTCTTAGCCTTATATTTAATGACTATGATGTTTACCTCCTAAAGGAGACCAGTCCTGGGTGTTCATTGGAAGGACTGATGCTGAGGCTGAAACTCCAGTACTTTGACCACCTCATGCGAAGAGTTGATTCACTGGAAAAGACTCTGATGCTGGGAGGGATTGGGGGCAGGAGGAGAAGGGGACAACAGAGGATGAGATGGGTGGATGGCATCACCAACTCGATGGACATGAGTTTGGGTGAACTCCGGGAGTTGGTGATGGACAGGGAGGCCTAGCGTTCTGCGATTCATGGGGTCGCAAAGAGTCGGTCACGACTGAGCGACTGAACTGAACTGAACTGATGATGTTTACCATCTAACCATGATGCCATGATCCCTGGATTTTTTACTTTAATTCATCTTTTAGTTGTCTAGATTTAAACTACAAGATAAATTAGGATGTTTAATTGGAGAAATAAACTGTGCTTATTTTCCCTGAAAGATTCCTAAGTTGATACAATCGACAAGTTTGTGCATGCTTGTCAATATTTCTAAAACTTTTACATCTGAATTTTAAAACAGTGCAATTTGGCTTAAAAATTGTTTTATTCTGGGACTTCCCTGGTGGTCCAGTGGTTAAGGCTCTGCCCTTCCATTACAGAGGGTATGCTGCTGCTGCTAAGTCACTTCAGTCGTGTCCGACTCTGTGTGACCCCATAGACGGAAGCCCACCAGGCTCCCCCGTCCCTGGGATTCTCCAGGCAAGAACACTGGAGTGGGTTGCCATTTCCTTCTCCATACAGAGGGTATAGATGGGTTCAATCCCTGTTCGGGTACCCAAGATCCTGTATGATGCAAGATGCAGCCAAAAAATTAAATTAAATTTTAAAATTCTGCCTTCTTCTGATTGAAATAAAGAGGTTTTTGTTTCAGGTTGGTTCATTTCAGGTCAGTCGCTCAGTCGTGTCCGACTCTGCAACCCCATGGACTGCAGCAAGCCAGGCCTCCCTGTCCATCACCAACTCCCAGAGCTTGCTCAAACTCCCATTCACCAGGTCAGTGATGCCATCCAACCATCTCATCCTTTGTTATCCCCTTCTCCTGCTGCCTTAAATCTTTCCCAGCATCAGGGTCTTTTCCAATGAGCCCATTCTTCTCATCAGGTAGCCAAAGTATTGGAGCTTCAGCATCAGTCTTTCCAATGAGTATTCAGGACTGATTTCCTTTAGGATTGACTATTTCAAATTCCTTGCAGTCCAAGGGACTCTCAAGTGTCTTCTCCAACACCACAGTTCAAAAGCATTAATTCTTCAGTGCTCAGTTTTCTTTATGGTCCAGCTCTCACATCCATACATGACTACTGGGAAAATCGTAGACTTGACTAGATGGACCTTTGTTGGCAAAGTAATGTCTCTGCTTTTTAATATGCTGTCTAGGTTTGTCATAGCTTTTCTTCCAAGGAGCAAGCATCTTTTAATTTCATGGCTGCAGTCACCATCTGCAGTGATTCTGGAGCCCAAGAAAATAGTCTGTCACTGTTTCCATTGTTTCCGCATCTATGTGCCATGAAGTGATGGGACTGGATGCCATGATCTTCGTTTTTTCAATGTTGAGTTTTAAGCCAGCTTTCTCACTCTCCTCTTTCACTTTCATCAAGAGGCTCTTTAGTTTCTCTTCTCTTTCTGCCATAAGGGTGGTGTCATCTGCATATCTAAGGTTATTGATATTTCTCCTGGCAATCTTGATTCCAACTTGTGCTTCATCCAGCCTGGTGTTTCACATGATGTACTCTGCAGATAAGTTAAATAAGCAGGGTGACAACGTACAGCCTTGACGTACTCCTTTCCTAATTTAGAACCAGTCCATTGTCCCACGTCCAGTTCTAACTGCTGCCTCTTGACCCGCATACAGATTTCTCAGGAGGCAGGTCAGGTGGTCTGGTATTCCCATCTCTTGAAGAATTTTCCACAGTTTGTTGTGATCCACACAGTCAAAGGCTTTGGTGTAGTCAATAAAGCAGAAGCAGGTGTTAGAACTGGCTTAAAATTCTTGAAGCCCACCTTTTATTGTGGAAAATTCTCAGATCACCCTCTTTTTCTCCTTTACATCTTAAAATTTGCATTTTTCTCGCAGAAGCCAATAGAATTGTAGCCTTCTTGGAGTTCAGTTTTTTCACACTGGTGTACATTATTGTCACTCACTCATCCTATATCATGCTTTCCTGGGACATTATGTGCTTTATAATCAGCCTTTTATTTATCTAAGTAAAGTTTTCTTCCATTATATCATTTGATATGTTTCTGTATAATTTGTTCTGGTCTCTTTCTAAAGATACACAAATTTGTACATTTGTCATATTTCTCTTATCTATCTATTATAAAGATACATCATATTTTATATCATTTTCATATCTTTATACTTTGAAAGTGGGAAGGTATTTTTGGTTGACGCAGTAACTAAGGCAAGGATGGACATAACTGGTATTTGGGGGATGAGGGTTCAGAATTCTAAATGTCCTTGAACAACAGGCACCTAGCCCTGTGATGCAAGTCCGGTTCAAAATGCCAATAGGACCCGCAGAGCTAGCCAGGCCATCACATCTTTGATGATGCTTCTGTCACATTAACTCTAATTTTTAAAGACTCTAACAGGGCTTTAATTCATGTAATGTTTGTCTTTTACACATCAGTTTTTTTTTTTTTCTTGAGTTCTGCCAGGTCAGTTTATGTTGTTTTATAATTTCTTCTTGTGCTCTATCTTAAAAGGATCATACTTTCAATAATATTTTCAATATTATAGAGAAGCATTTGTCTAAACTTTTTCACTATTTTCTTGGGCAATTTATGTTATATATTCCTTTGATGTACCTTTCGATGGACAACTTTTTCCCTCCGTGTTTAGTTATTTCATTTTTATCATATAGTAGACCCCAGCCGAGTTCCTCTGTGTAACCACCCACGTGTTGACTTGGATCAGAGGGTAAAGATAATTAACTGTAGATATCACCTGTGGTCTGGAGTCTCTCAGTTGCTACATGTGATTTTTTCTCTTTCTTCCTTTTTTTTTTTTTTGCCCTGAGTGATGTCTCTATCCTGCTTGACTTTCAAGCGGGAACTTCCCTTCACCACTGGAGGTCTCTGCATTTGGTCCGGCATTTCTCACTTTTCTGGCCTCCTCCAAGTTGCTTTATATCCAGCACTTTCCTCAAACCAGGAACCTTAGACCAGGGTATCAGAAATGGCATGTTGGCTTAGAGTATCCTGTCCCTTCACCATCCCATCACTGCGTAATGTCAAGCTGAGTCCACCTGTGCCCTAGACGATATTGTCATAATTCACGGGTCATTGTGTGGGCTTTTTAACCCTGGTCACTTATTCTTGGGGAAATGAGTGTCCTACTCAGGGTCCAAGGAGATGGGTTCCAGCTCTGGGCACGCTCCAACAATTAGCATTTCACAGGTTTTGGAAGGCATGTTTTACATTCTATGGCTTGGGACTCTGCCTTACTCTGATTTTTAGGAAAGTAAAAAGTTATTTTCATTTCTTTGTTGGCTAGGAAACATTTTGAAAAATAGTAATACAGGAAAATATCCTAACCCAGATTTGTTTAATCAGAAGCTTGACTTGAGTCTTATATAGAAAAAAAGAATTTCCAATTTCAAAGGGTCTTCATGCAACTCAGATCAAGCTGCATAACCTCAATCCTCGGTTTTTTAAATCTGTCTCAACTTCCTCAGGAGAAGGACATGGCACCCAACTCCAGTACTCTTGCCTAGAAAATCCCATGGATGGAGGAGCCTGGTGGGCTGCCGTCTATGGGGTCGCACAGAGTCGGACATGACTGACGTGACTTAGCAGCAGCAACAGCAGCAACTTCCTCATCTGAAAAATGGGTGTAATAATCAGCCCCAATCTCCATAGATTTGTCTTGAGAATCAAACAAACAGATGCATGAAAAAACCTCAACACAGCCCATGGCACCAAAGAAGTACTCAGTAAACACCTCCTATTATTGTTATTATTCTCATAACAATTCCATGAAGGAGATATTACCATCCTCATGTTACAGAAGCTAAATGGCTTTCCCAAACTTTCACAGTAAATCAGTGCAAAACAAGTTTTCACAACCCAGACCAATGCTCTACCATGTACCCAATGCTGGAAACATAATCTGTAAAGAGCTTCTCATCAAACACTTTCAGATTCAGTAGAACTTTGAAAATGTACCCATTTTACAGAAGAAAGACACCAAAAGCTGAGTCCTATAAGGCCGAACAGCTAATAAGTCACAGAGTCAGGACTGGAGCATGGAGCTCTAGCAATCCAGTATATCTGGAAAGATGCAAACAGACCAGTGAATTTATGTCCCAATGGTATCTGTACCTGAAAATACGTATGGAGAAGAGAAGGCAGGGAGGTGACAGGAAGGCATGTGGATCCTACACTTATCCTAATAAGTGTAGACTAGTCATTTCACTTCCCCAAGCCTCCTGTGGAAAGTCAGCATCAGAAGCTCATCGTCAATGTCAAGTGAACAAAAACCCCTGCAAAACAGAATCTGATCTCTTCCCTCAGTTCTGTTTTTAAAAATGTCTATCCATCCGTGTGTGCCTCTGTAAGGTCGTCTCTCTCAGATCTAACTGCTTATCTGTCTAAACATCGGGAGAGCGTAAACAGAATGTATTTGTGTGTCTTTTTCTGGGTGGCAAGGATACAGGTGATTTTAATTTTCTTGGTACATTTCTCCACTTTCAAACTTTCCTGTAAAGAAAAGAACATGTGTTATTTATATTACCAAAGGAAAACACAGTCTTACAAAAATATTGACCTTGTGGAGTTGTTGCAGGATACCCGAGACAGTGAGGGGGCTGCAGGCTCTGGAGTTCACTTCCCTGTGCCCTAGCCTCTGAACGCCTGCCATCTCTGGACCCCCACCTCCTCCTAAGCTGAGGGGGGACAACACTGATTCCTGGGTCGGCAGGAGGGCGTAAGGGGATTACCTATTTAAATGTCTCCCAAGGGGGGCAGGACACACAGTAGTTCCCCAGGTCAGTTCCTTTGCCTTTGCTGAAAATTCCAGCTGGATCGTCTGCAAGCCTTTGAGACATACCGGCCAGAACTGCAGCCAAGGAGAACTCCTGAACAACACTGTTTATTTATACAGTGGGAAGATTGAAATCATTACGCTTTGACTGGCAGGAGCTATTTATAGGCCTCATTCCCAGCGAGCTGTTGGGAGCAGGGCTCTCCCCAGCGAATTTACCACCTCCCTCCCGAGTTTGGCCGTAAACCCCGTGGATGTCTGTGTGGGCCTCTGCTTCCCAACCACATGAAAGCGGAATCCCTTCCCCGTTCTATTAAGAGAAAATCGTTGCCTGCACTCAACAAGGCAGGGGGAGGGAAGGGGCCAGAGAAAACCCTCCCAAAACGATGAAATGGAGCTTAGCGGCCAGAGCCAGCGTCAGCAGCCCTCTGCGCAGCTCAGCATGCTGAGTCTGAAAAGGGCCAGTTACGGTTTCATCACAGGCCCTGGTTCTGCGCAGCCTCATCTCGCTGGGAGTCCTTGGACATCCCTCCAAGTGTTAATGGAGCACAGATTCTGGGCTGTGTATTGTCGGCGTGAACAGACAAGATTGGATAAAGCCTGGGACAGGAGCATGCCAGGTAGAGGAAACAGCACGGGCAAAGGCGGAGAGGCGGGGACACTGAGGGGCTCCGCTGCACGGAGCACAGCATAAGAAAGAACCGGCACAAGAGTTCAGATAAAACCCACCGAGAACGCTGGCACCCAGGAGATGCCCCGTGCTTGCCCACTGGTCGGATATTCATATACCTCAAGCAAAATCAGGATGGATGGGAGGATGCTGAAGCTCTATTTTTTTCCCCAAACCTTCAGCCTTTCCCCAAGCTCAGAGTTGCAGAAAACCAACCTGGGTTCAGGGCTCGCGGGACTTGGGGGCCCACATAAGTCCCTTCTGCCTCCTGGCCAACTGGAGACATTTCCAGAGAGCCCATGCACTCTGCAAATACCTCAAGCCAAGTTTTCAAAGTCAGGGCATTGAGTGAAACCCAGACTGTTTCTCTGCATTTCTTTTCCTAAACTTTCCTTTAAGTTCAACATGCATTTGAATTCAGGGGAAACATGGACCACATGTTTCTAATCCATCGACACTTAAATCATCAAAATGCTGGAGGCTGATTCTTTGGAAGCCAACAGGAACGCCAGAGCCTTTTAAAGATTTTCTCCTCCTTCTCCAGCAATCAGGAAGTAGCCTTTTTCCAAGAGGAAACTGAATTTTGACTCCAAAGGGGCTGCTGCATTCAGTGCCAAACTTGGCATGCTCCGAGGCCGAGGTGGATCCAGACCTACTGCAGTGGCAGGGGAGAAGGGGTTTGCAAGCTAAGAGGCCCCCTCTCCTCGCCTATCCCATGCCACCGAAGATAGAGAAAGGGACAGGGAAAAAGGAGAGAGAGAGAGAGCAGGCATGGGCTTGAAGGGAAAGGCCCAGTGAGTGGTGGAACCCAAGCCAACGGAGAGGCAAATGTGGATCCTCGCTCCATACACATGTCCTGCATGGACCACAGGCCGCTTCATCTCTGCTTCTGCTTGGGAGAACAGAAATCAACCCTCACTGCTCAGGGCTGTTCCAGAAGAGGACAAGAAAGTGAATGATGTGTGTGCTAAGTAACTTCAGTCATGTCCGATTTTTTGCGACCTTGTGGACTATAGCCCGCCAAGCTCCTCTGTCCATGGGATTCTCCAGGTAAGAACACTGGAGTGGGTTGCCATGCCCTCCTCCAGGGGATCTTCCTGACCCAGGGATCAAACCCAGGTCTCCTGTGGCTCCTGCATTACAGGTGGATCCTTTACCGCTGAGCCACCTGATGAAATGGAGTATATACAGGTAAATAACAGGAAACCAGCCTGGCCAGACAGAACTCCATTCACTTTGTCTACACTCGGGGACAAACCCTGCCTCTGATCATCATGACATCTCCCATCCCACGAGCTGTCCCATCCCGTCCCTGGCTGGCTGGCTGGAACAACGTCAGCAAGGATCACCAAAGGGTGAATCGATAAAGGTCGGAAGCCCCCGCCCCCCATGGAGCCAGGACCACACAGAGTCTACTGCGTAGTGACCAGAGCTACCTTCTGATCTCAACCACATGAGAACCTCACTGAGAAATGGTCCAGCAGCAGCAGCAGCCATAACTGATAACTATCTGTCCCCATCCACCTAAGATTTATTCTGTGGCCCTCTTCCTGTGTGCCCCAGGCTGTCACTTCTCCAGGACAAGGGTCTGCTTGTGTGTGTTGGTGACACAGCCACCCACGACCATCCCTGGCCCGAGGGAGAGCATTCCAGCTCAGGCTCTCAAGCATGGAAGCATGCTTGGGAGAATTGTGTTCATAGCGGTGTTAGAGCTTCAGTCTAGATGTGCAGCCTTCCCCAGGCCCCAACCCCAGTCAACATCTCTGTCCCCAGTACCTACCACAGTCTGGGGGAACCTCTCCCTATTAAGTAATTCGCAGTCTGAAGAAATGGATAATAGCATGGACCCTGGAGTCAGACTATTAAGTTTTGATTTCTGGCTCCATCACCTCTGAGCTGTGTGACCCTAATCAAGTTATTGAACATTTCGGTGCTCCAAAGCCCTCTCCTGTAAAATCGGATAATAAGAGGTCCCACTTGAGAATATTACTATGAAAATTAAATTAGTAAGTACATGCAAGTTCAGTTCAGACACTCAGTCGTGTCCAACTCTTTGGGACCCCATGGACTGTAGCATTCCAGGCTTCCCTGTCCTTCACCAACTCCCAGAGTTTACTCAAACTCATGTCCATTGAGTCGGTGATGCCATCCAACCATCTCATCCTCTGTCATGCCCTTCTCCTCCCACCTTCAATCTTTCCCAGCATCATGGTCTTTTCAAGTGAGTCGGTTCTTCACATCAGGTAGCCAAAGTATTGAAGTTTCAACTTCAACATCAGTCCTTCCAGAGAATATTCAGGACTGATTTCCTTTAGGATGGACTGGTTGGATCTCCTTGCAGTCCAAGGGACTCTCAAGAGTCTTCTCCAACACCACAGTTCAAAAGCATCAATTCTTCGGCGCTCAGCTTTCTTTATAGTCCAACTCTCACATTCATACATGACCACTGGGAAAACCATAGCTTTGACTAGACAGACATTTGTTGGTCCATGCAAAGCACTGGGAATAATTTCCAGTACACAGCGCCCCTGTATGTGCTTGCTGCCCCCCTCATTGTTAATATTGGCCCAGAGTGACAAAATCTGTGGGCACAGATAGAGCACGTGGCACTGCGGAGGGGCTCAGCAAACATCCGTTGACTTCCTCCCTCTCTGCTGTGTTGCTCCAACCCTCCAAGAGCAAACCCTGATGATCTGGGAAGAACGAGGTCCTGTGATCCGGGGGCTGCGGAGTGAGCTCAGATCACCCTGTCCACATACTGCCTTCGGGATATTTTGTCTCTTTTTTTTTTTTTTTTCCTTTTAATTTACCACGGCAGTTGAGTCTCTGATGTTTTGAACTCTCCTGGGAAGATGTTCCTACATATGTCAGCAGTCCATCTCCCAAGAGCTGGAGATGCAGAGAGCAAATGCTCTCAACCGTCTAGACCACCCACAACAGAGCCCTTGACCAAACGGCCCCACCCATCTGCTAATTGAGGCTTGGAGAGCAGGCCAGGGGAAGGTGGGCGGGGTAGGTGAGGAAGAAAGGGAGGGAGATGAGCAGATAAAAGGGGAGCTGGTCCAGGAGGAACTGCAAATCTTAATCTTTTCGTTCTGCCGGCCCATCCAGAAATGAATCATCGCTATTTGGTTAAAAGTTGTTTTTAGAACCTCAGAGGAAGGTTATGTTAAAAAACAACAGGTCTGGCAGTCAGACAGAGGATGAGCAGGCCCCTGTCTTGGGGAGGAGAATTAAACGTCAGAGTCAACCATAGACATCTCAGAGACACTGAGCATTTCCTGGCATTCAAAATCTTTAAAAAAAAAATTGAAAAGTGTTGCAATGGCCATTGTGTCAGGGAGCAATATGTCACTCTGACAGTCGGGAACAGCTCTGACCCGTGAACAAGACGTGAAGCCAATTACAGAGAATCCCGTCTTTCCTGTTGCCACGGCAGAGGGTAGGGATGGATGCAAGTGTGGACTGGCCGGCTCACTAGTATGGAGATGAACCGTCACCCCGGGCCTCCTGCTCGCACCCCCGCCTCACGCAACCACGGCGGGCAGGTCTCAGGCTCAGGCCGAAGAGCTGACGCTGAGGGAGGGGTAACCAGGTGCCAGCGGTCAGCCAGGGGCGGTAGATGCAACCGCAGCTGAGCTCGGGTCCAGCCCGCCGCGTCTACAGTGACCCGCGTCACGGGAGGAGCGGGCAGGGGCGGAACCCCAGGCGCAGGCGCACCGCCAGCCTCGGGAGCACGGGCACCGCTGTCCACCCGGAGCTTTGGGAGCCCCGGGGTGCGCCCGGAGCAGGCGAGGAGCCCCCATGCTGGTCGTCGGCAGCAACGGTGAGGCTTCCCCGCACCAGGCGCCGGAGCGAGCCTCCGTTCAGATGCAGTCTGAGCAGCGTCTTCCTCAGCATCGCAAGGCCCTGTTTCCCCAAGACTCGGTGGTCTCTGGTGATTTGCAAAAGAGAACGGGACAGACAGACCCAGACATCCAGAGGGAGATGGAGAGAAGAGAGAGCCAAAGGAGAAGGAAAGAAGGGAACGGGAAGGGAGGAGAAAGCAAAACAAAAAGACGAGAGACTTTCCATGGTCAGAAACTTGGGGAACTGGAGAGGCAAAGTTAACTCCGAAAAAGACGGAGGATCTTTTCCAGGTCCTTAAAGTGCTGGTGTGCCTGTAAATCCCCAAGGAGGTGGCATCTGCCTCACCCCTCTCCCCCACACACCGCCCTTCAGGGGACACACACGGTAGGTGAGACACACCATGGGCAGGGGGAAAGCTGCGAGGAACCTGCTCCTGGAGGGGTTGCGGTCAAGCTGGATCACATTGAGCTGGACCGTCCTGAACATCTGGGCTTCATCATTGAGAACGGGATGTCTAACTTCTCTCTGTGCCTCAGTTTACCAATCTGAAAAGGTGGAATAAGAAAACCAAGCCCCTCGGTTGCCTAGGTTCAATCCCTGGATCGGGAAGATCCCCTGGAGAAAGGAATGGCAACCCACTCCAGTATTCTTGCCTGGAGAATCCCATGGACAGAGGAGCCTGGCAGGCGACAGTCCATGGGGTCCCAAAGAGTCGGACACAACTGAGCAACTAACACACATGGATGTGGACTCGCCACCCGGAGGGTAGCTTACTCTTGTCACACTCAGGCTGTCACGCGCTCTGGTCGCCCACGGAAGGGCGCTGGCCAGTGATTAACAAGAGCCAATTCACTAGGACCCTCCCTCAACTCATTTTTTCCTGAAAGACCAAAGCAGGTCTGGATCAGCCAGAACCTGGTCTCTCAGCCTGGTATGAAAAAGCCACTTTGCTACTTTAAGCCTGGGTTTCCTCATCTATTGAATGGGTCTACGAGTCCCACCTCCAGGACCGGAGCTGATAAAGGACAAGGAATGAGGCATGGTTTGTCGCCAGAGGGAAATGGATGCTTTCTGCAGGAGTGGGGGAGTGCGGCGTGGGGTCTGGGGAGCCTTGCAGGCAGCTCACATCACACCCGCGTGCAGGGCGCCCAGAAACCTTCTGAGTGGTCATTCTGAGGTCAGGCCTTTGAGGCGACTCAAGAACAGAGTTGGTCACAGGTGAGAAGACAAATGAGAAGGGAAGCTGTTTGTCTCACAGACGGGAGCACGTGATCAGTCAGTCCATCCAGAAGCAAGGCCAGGATTTATGACCAAGTCCTTTCTCTCCACCCAGAAAGTCCTTCGTATTTTATCACCTGGCACGTCCTTGAAGGCCTTCAGATGGAACCAGAAACAAGTTCAGTCCTGAGCAGAATGGCCACGGCGTAAATAAGATCCACCTTCCTGAGACCATTTCACTCCTGGGACAGTCCCCCCCCCCCCCACCCCCGAGCTCAGTAGGTGTCGTGAGCGACAATAGAAAAGAAGAGTAAGTTCAAAGTCAGAAAGAGGTGGCTTCAGCTCCAAGCCCCACTGCTTAGAACAGAATGTCCTTCACTCACCTTTCCAAAGGGGTCTTCAGGTTGACGTGTGGTCAATAGGGGTACACAGAGCCGGGGTCACTTCCACACTCTCCACCCCCAGTGGGGAAGCCAGGGACTCAAATCTGGGTGCTGAGCCTCCCAGGAGCTCCATGGGCCTGGTCGAAGGGCTTGGCAAACAACTTAGGCGTTTCCAGGAAAAAACAGAGCCCAGCTTGGGGCCATGGAAAGCGCGGTCCCCAAAGTTGAGTCAGCCTTGAGTCATGAGCTAAAAGCATGCTTTTGCCAATTACAGCTCTCGGCAGCTGTAATTAATGCAGGGCTGATGAAAACTGCGTTTTTCACTCAACAGAGGAGGGTATTTCAGGTAATTAGACATAACCTCATGTACCGGTAACTCGCCTTTACACATGAGCTCTGGCCGCCTTGTCCAGGCCCTACCTCCAAAAATAACTTACA